>NW_027361689.1:32177500-33393750 GCF_039654945.1 Dendrobates tinctorius
ATGTAGTGACTCAGTGGTTAACCCTACATTTCTAACACAAGGGGGTCAAGGGTTAGGTTTGGCCTCATTACTTACTATGGAAATTGTTTTGCCTGTTTTTCAAAAAAATGTATCACTCGCTATTTATATGGGTACAATATATTTGATAGAATTGCTTTAGATCAGTCATTATCCAATGGGAAACTCCAACATTTCCTTTTTCATGTAGTCAAACACATATTTGAGCCTATTTGATACAGAAAAATTGAACCCAAGAATGTTTTTGGACAATCATTTGGAGACGGGAGTGGGAGGTTCTGATTATTGAGGATGCTAACCTCAGGTCATCAGCAGAATGAATGGCGCGAGTAGGATGGTATACTAAAACAAGGGAGGAGATGTAGGGTGGTGCTGAGCCATGGAGAGCTTTGTGGGTGAGGGTAATAAGTTTGTACTGGATTCTGGAGTGGATGGGTGGCCAGTTTTATGACTGGCACAAGGTAGAGGCATAGGTGTAACGATTGGTGAGGAATATGATCTTGGCTGCAGCATTCAAGACAGATTGGAGGGGGGAGTGTTTGGTAAGAGGGAGACTGATTAGAAGAGAGTTTCAATAGTCCAGACGAGAATGAATAAGAGAAACAGTAAGAGTTTTTGCAGAGTCAAAAGTAAGAAAAGGTCAAATTCTAGAAATGTTTTTGAGGTGCAGATAACAAAAGCGAGCCAGTGATCGGCTGTGGGGGGCATAGGAAAGCTCGGAGTCAAGTATGACCCCAAGACAGTGGGCATGTTGCTGGGGAGTAATAGTGGAACCACACACGGAAATATCAATGTCGGGTAAAGTTACATTAGTAGCGGGAGGAAACACAAGGAGTTCAGTCTTTGACAGATTCAGTTTCAGATATAGTGAGGACATGATGTTAGACACAGCCTTTAGACAATCGCTGGTGATTTCTAAAAAGGCAGGCATGATGTCAGGAGAAGTGTATAATTGGGTGTCATCAGCATAGAGATGGTACTGGAAACCAAATCTACTGATTGTTTGACCAATAGGGGCAGTGTACAAATAGAAGAGGAGAGGGCCTAGGACTGATCCTTGAGGAACCCCAACAGTAAGGGGAAGATGAGAGGAGGAGGAACCAGCAAAAGATACAGTAAAGGAGCGGTCAGAGAGATAGGAGGAAAACCAGGAGAGAACGGTGTCCTTGATGCCGATGGAGCAGAACATAATGACGAGGAGCTGATGATTCACAGTGTTGAATGCTGCAGAGAGATCCAAGAGAATTAGCATGGAGTAGTGACCATTAGATTTAACTGTTAGTAGATCATTAGAGACTTTAGTGAGGACAGTTTCAGTAGAGTGTAAAGAGCGGAAACCAGATTGGAGAGGGTCGAGAAGAGAGTTATCAGAGAGATAGCGGATCAGACGGGTGTGGACCAGGCGTTCCAGGGGTTTAGAGATGAAGGGAAGATTAGAGACAGGTCTATAGTTAGCAGCACAGCTTTGGTGGAGGGATGGTTTTTTAAGTAGTGGATGTATGATGGCATGCTTAAATGAGGAGGAAAAGATACCAGAAGAGAGAGAGGTTAAATATTTAAGATAGGTGAGTGGTGACAGCAGGGGAAAGGGACTTGAGGAGATGTGACGGAAATGGGTCAGCCCTTCCGCTACTCATTGCAACCTGTCTGGTCCTCGTCACATCTTTCGATCAGCATTGGAAACACTGAAATCCCTTGGTCACTAGGCTGTTGCTTCCAGGCTTCCTAGGCTTGGGAGGGTTCAGCACATGCGTGCGCAAACATTGCGGACCATGAGATCACGGCACTATCAAGTGAATAGTTGGAATGGCAAAGCATTTAATCAACTCATTTATTAGACTTAATGTTTGAAAGCTTGCTGGATTTTAGCAGACTATAGTGCATAATTAAAAAAAGAAATAAAAAATGTAATTCCCTTAAGAAAACTTATACTGCAATATAAATTGAAGGTAAAAAATAAAAATACCAAGTAGGAAAACAAAAGCTAATTTGGAATGAAATATATTTTCTTGCCCTCATGTTAAATAAGAATGTAAAAGCTTCACATTTTAGATATCTACAAGACTAGCTCTAGGCACCAGTTCATAGAAAGGAAGCCCTAGTTTTAGAAAAGGTAGAAAGAAGATGAACAAAAATGATGAGTCATGGAGAACTTTAGTTGTAAGGAAAGGAAAAATAATTAAATGCCTTTATATTTGAGAATAGACTTGTTTAATTTGTAAAAGTACAAACATGGCCTATATAAAAAGTCAAACAGTCAAAAGTTGTTAACATGAAACCCCAACACAAAAAGAGGACTTAGAAATCCTCCAAAAAATGTTTCAAAAAATACCAGAAAAAAGGCAGAGATGCTTACCTGCCCAGGCCTCTAAGCAAATGCACTATCAGGGTGCAGTGGACCTGATTAAAGATGGCGACAACACAGGTGAAGCAATACCGATTAGACAACCGCTCTCAACCTACCAATCCATGGAGGGGGTGGTTGTTTGGTATATTAGTGCACAAAAGATAATAATCTGTATGCGGAGTTATCCACATACAGGTGATGCAGAGCATCTGGCTTACAGCCTATTAGTGACGCCCATACTCTTAGATCAGGCGGGCTGCCCAGTGCAAACCAAAATATAAGGGTTTTCTTTGCCTCTCGGCATTTCACCTAACATTTCATTTTCCACCGTGAATACCATGGAGAAGAAGGTGTTTAATATATTAGCTTTTTCCTCGTCATCTACAACCATTCTTTCCTCACAATTTTTAAGGGGCCTACACTTTCACTTATGATTGTTTTACTATTGATATAGTTGAAGAAGAGTTTGGGATTAGTTTTACTCTACTTAGCAATGTGCTTCTCTCTTTCCTTTTTATCAGCTTTAATTAGTTTTTTAAATAAAGTTTTTTTCTCCCTATAGGTTTTTAGAGCTTCAATGGTGCCATCCAGCTTTAGTAGTTTAAATGCTTTCTTTTTACTCTAAATTGCCCCTCTTACTTCATTGTTTAGCCACATTGAGTTTTTCCTACTTCTTGTTGTTTTATTCCCACAAGGTATAAACGGCTTGCAGTGCCTATTTAGGATGTTCTTAAACATTTCCCATTTATTATCTGTATTCTTTTTTCTGAGGACATTGTCCCAATCAACTAGATTAAGGGCATCTCTAAAGCTGGTCAAACTTTGCCTTCCTGAAGTTCAGTGTTTTTGTGACTCCCTGACAAGTCCCCCTTGCAAAAGACAGGTGAAACTGTACAATATTGTGGTCGCTATTTCCTAGATGCCGGACGACCTGCAGATTTGTTATTCTGTCAGGTCTATTAGATAGTATTAGGACTAATAGTGCTGCTCCTCTGGTTGGATTCTGCACCAATTGTGAAGGATAATTTTTCTTGGTTATTGGCAGAAACCTGTTGCCTTTATGGGTTTCGCAGGTCTCTGTTTCCCAGTTAATCTCCGGGAAGTTAAAGTCCCCAATAAAGAGGACCTCATTATGGGTTGCAGCTTCATCTATTTGCCTTTGTAGTAGACTTTCCATGATTTCTGTTATATTTGGGGGTTTGTAACAGACCCCAATGAGAATTTTGTTACTATTTTTCCCTCCATGTATTTCGACCCATATGGACTCGACATCCTCATTCCCTTCACTAATATCATCTCTTAAAGTGGACTGTAGACAAGACTTCACATATAGACAAACGCCTCCACCTCTCAGATTTTTGCGATCCTTTCTAAACTAACCCTGTAAGTTAACTGCCCAGTCATAACTTTCATCTAACCATGTCTCGGTTATTCCCACTATGTCATAGTTGCCTGCAGATATTTCTGCTTCTAGTTCTTCCATCTTGTTTGTCAGGCTTCTGGCATTTGCGAGCATGCAGTTTAGAGGATTTTGTTTTGTTCTAATCTTCTCCCTGTGGATTGTTTTAGAAATTTTCTTACCTCCCTTCTGAGTATGTAGTCTTGGGTCCTCTTTGCCGCACCTCATATCCTTCATATGCAGAAGCCTGAGATGTGCTACAGGAAAACAACTGTTGGGATGGGTTAGGATTATTCAGAGGAAGATCAGGAATTAGCCCAGAACTACATGGGAGGACCTGGTCAATGACAAGAAGAGAGCTGGGACTACAGTCTCAAACAATAGTAACAGACTACTCCGTCATGGATTAAAATCCTGCATAACATGTAAGTTTCCCCTGCTCACCGTAGCACATGTGCAGACCTGTTTGAAGTTCGCCAATGACCATGTGGATGACCAGATGAGGCATGGGAGAAGGTCATGTGGTCAAATGAGACCAAAACAGAATTAATGTTACGGAGCTGACGGAACGCACCAAATAATAAAGATGAAATAATATATAAGGTGCGTTCGCAGCCCAGGGCCCACCGTGCAGAGGTGACCAACTGCTGCTAAACAACGAGGGAAAGGCGTGTAGGAGTAAAGCCGGACACCGGTATGTAACCACTGAGCTGGTATTAACAGACACGTGCACTGTTACTTCACGTAACACGTGCCTGCTGACGAACAGCCGCAACCTGTTAGCGTCACAGGTCACGGGGTGTGAACCACTGCTGCAACGTGTGCAATATCCACCCCAACGGACGCCACTAACTAGCCTAATAACTGGGCTGGAGAGATGCTACTAAAGCGCATGGCGTAACTAGCGGATGCTGCAATAGCAGTGGCCAATGAGGCCTATACTGGCCGACGCCCTAGGTGCTAGCGGTGGATGAGGAACAACACTGAGGCGCTATACAGTGTAGAGCTAACGTACTAACTCTAATCCCTAACCCTAACACAAACGGAATATCCAATGGAGGGGGAATTATAACGCGTCAGTCACCTGGCTCATTCATCCATCATCACACATACACTAAATGTATTAGCATCAGAGTCTATCATAGCGCATGGCGGGGCGGCCATGCGAGCCTTTTATAACCGTGCCCTTCCGGGACCTTCCTGATCCTCCAGATGGACCAATTAGAACTGGGGAAGGACCTGAGCATGTGACTCCCGATCCCCAATGGGAGATCGTCTCATGAGCATGCTCAGTGCAGCGATGGAAGGACTTAGACTTTGGAGTCTTTTGCAACTGGACAGGCTGCACTGCAATAACTGGACCGGAGGTGGCATCAGTAACCGAGCCCATAATGCTGGTATGGGAAGGATGCCGGGATTGTGGAGTCTGCTAAGCAGACTCCACTGTGGCTGGAGAGGAATGGGAGACCGATGATGGCAAGGCTCGGGATTCCCGCTGTGCAGCGCTCGAAACAGACACCTACCATTACCCCCCGTCCTAGGGCCCCCCCTCTGAGCCTCGCTGCGCTCAAATGCTGCGATAAGGGGCGTGGATATTCTCCACTGGCTCCCAGGTCTGAGCCTCAGGACCATTACCCTTCCAGTCCACCAAATAAAATTGCCACGCACCACCCTGCATCCCACGATGGCATTGACCTCGATCTCATCCGAAGACAGGTCGGATGTCCCGGCAGATGACTCGGAAAACCGGGAAAAGTGGGCAGGCATAAGGAGGGACATGTGAAAGGTGTCAGAAATGGCCAAATGGGGAGGAAGAGCCAGGCAATAAACCACAGGGTTGACCTGCTCCAGGACCTTGAAGGGACCGATGTATCATGGTGCAAACTTGGTGGACTCGGCCCGCAGCCTGATATTTCGGGCAGAGAGCCACACCAAGTCACCAGGGGCAAAAGTTGGGGCGGGACGCCGATGCGTGTCGGCGGACACCCTCGTTCTCTCCTTAGAGGCCCGGATGGCATCTTGAGTGCGATCTCGGATGTCGCAAGCCTCCACTGCCCAGTCTGCCACCCTGGAATCAGTGGAAGATACTGGCATCGGGACGGGAATGCGCATATGCTGGCCGTAATTTAGGAGGAACGGGGTCTGACAGGTGGAATCAGCAACTGAATTATTCAGAGCAAATTCTTCCCATGGTAGTAAGGATGCCCAGTCATCCTGCCTGGCTGAGACAAAATGTTGCAGGTATGTGACCAATGTTTGGTTAGCTCTCTCAACCAACCCGTTCATCTCGGGGTGATAGGCGGAGGACAAACTTAGCTGAATGCTGAGCAGACTGCAGAGCTCCCTCCAAAACCGAGATGCAAATTGGGGACCCCAGTCACTATCTTGTCCGGCATACCGTGTAAATGAAATACGTGCTTTATGAACAGCGTGGCGAGACCACGGGCAGAAGGCAGTCACGCGAGTGGCACCAGATGCACCATTTTGGAAAAGTGATCGGTGACCACCCAGATGACCGTGCTGCCACTGGATTTGGGCAGACCGACCACAAAATCCATGCCGACGATCTCCCAGGGTCTGTCTGCCACCGGCAAGGGATACAGTAACCCAGCCGGCCTTTGCCTAGAGGACCTGTTCCGAGCACAGGAGACGCATGCCTGAATGTATTCTCTTGTGTCCCAAACCATGTGCGGCCACCAATAAGTCCTTGCCAGGAGTTCCGTGGTCCGCCTAATACCAAAGTGACCACCCACCCTGGACGTGTGAGCCTATGTGAGAACCTCTGGCCGCAGGCGGGGAGGGACAAAGGTCTTGCCCGGCGGCACTGACTCAAGAGCAACCGGAGCCACGGTCCTCAGACTCTCAGAAGGGACAATTAGCCAAGGTTCAGCCTTCTCCGCTGACACCACCGAGCGAGAGAGAGCATCAGCCCGGATGTTCTTCTCACCAGACAGATAATGCAAGGTGAAGCGGAAGCGGGAGAAGAAAAGTGACCACCTGGCTTGGCGAGAGTTCAACCGCTGGGCCTTTTGTAAATACACCAGGTTTTTATGGTCGGTGAAAGGAAAACCGGGCTCCCTCCAGGAGATGTCTCCACTCAGAAAAGGACAACTTCATTGCCAGCAGCTCCCTGTCCTCAATGGAGTAGTTTCTGTCCACCAGTGAGAAGCTCTTGGAGAAAAAGAAGCATGGATGCTTTCGACTTTGGGCATCCTTCTGGAAAAGGACTGCCCCTGCACCGACGGAGGAGGCATCTACCTCTAGGATAAAGGGTTTATCCACATCGGGACGATGGAGGATAGGAGCGCCAGCAAAATGGGTCTTAAGAAACGAGAAGGCCGCGGAGACCTGTTCTGACCAAACTTTTGGATTGGCTCCCTTTTTGGTGAGGGCAATCAAAGGAGCCAACAGTGTGGAGAAGAGGGGAATGAACTGGCGGTAATAATTAACGAAGCCCAAAAAGAGCTGCACCACTTTAAGAGAGTGGGGCTTCTGCCAGTCCATTACTGCCTGCAATTTGGCAGTATCCATAGCCAACCCCTGGGCCGAGATGATATAGCCCAAGAACGGCAAAGACTCCTGCTCAAATTGAAACTTCTCCAACTTGGCAAAGAGAGAATTTGCCCGCAAACGGTCGAAGACCTTGCAGACGTCTCTCCGGTGAGATGCCAAGTCTGAAGAGAAGATGAGGATGTCGTCCAGATAGACCACCACCGAGGTGGAGAGCATATTGCAAAAGACATCATTAACGAAGTCCTGGAAGACAGCTGGTGCGTTACAGAGGCCGAAGGGCATGACCAGATACTCATAGTGGCCATCCCTGGCATTAAAGGCTGTCTTCCACTTGTCCCCTTCCCGTATGCAGATCAAGTTGTAAGTCCCCCATAGATCTAGCTTAGTGAAGATCCAGGACCCTCGCAACCTGTCAAACAACTCAGAAATCAGGGGAAGAAGGTACTTGTTTTTTACGGTAATAGCATTGAGACCTCTGTAATCAATGCAAGGACGCAGCTCTCCACTCTTCTTCTGTACGAAGAAGAACCCTGCCCCTGCTGGTGACACCGACTTCCAAATAAACCCTCTTTCCAGGTTCTCCCAGATATATTGTGACATGGCCTCCATCTCCGGGAAGGATAGAGGGTACACACGGCCTCGGGGAGGCTCCGCGCCAGGCAAAAGGTCTATCGGACAGTCGTAGGGGCGATGAGGCGGAAGTGTCTTAGCAGATTTTTTAGAAAAGACGTCCGCGTAATGCTGGTAGTGTCTGGGAAGTGCGAAGAGATCTGCGGGCACTTCGGTAGAGGCTACTTGAACGCTGCCCCTCATGCACCTTTCCTCACAGTCCTTGCTTCAACCCAGTATTCTTCCCGAGGAGAGTGGCAACGGAGCCAGGGAACTCCTAGGAGAACCTGGTCAATGCTCTCGGGCATAATGAGCAAAGACAACATCTCGTGGTAGGATGGCGAGATTGAGAGCCCCAAGGGTGCTGTCTGGTGTGTAATCTGGGACGCTAGAGTTGAACCATTGACCACCTTGATGGTCACGGGGTGAGGAAGTGGCACCAAAGGAACTGTGTGCTGTTTGACGAAGGCCGAGGGCATAAAGTTTCCCTCTGCCCCGGAGTCCACGCAGACCTCTACCTCCCAGGTGGAAGCACCGCTCTCTAACATCCCTCGGAAGGACAGTTTGGAGGAGTAAGTTGCTTTATCAAGTAGACCTCCTTCAACTACCACTGGACATGATCGTTTTTCCAACTGCTGAGGACACCTGTTAACCCGGTGACCAGACTGTCGACACTGGTAACAGCGTGCGGAGATTCGCACCGGGCGCGACTTGGGACCGGTGCGAGATGCCTCCATGGACTCTGGAGGCATGACTCCCAGAGCTGGTGGTTCTAGAAGTTTAGAGAAGGCGGGAGCCAACCTAACCCTCTGTCTGGATTGAGCACACTCCAACCCGCGCTCCATAAAACGGAGATCTATGCGGGTGGAAAGGGTAATCAGCTCCTCCAGACTAACGGGAACCTCCCTGGTAGTTAGAACATCTTTGACATGCTCCGCTAAACCTCTCCAGAACACAGGGACGAGTGTCTTATCAGGCCATTCCAACTTGGAAGCCAGTGTCTGGAAGCGAACGGCATAATGGCTGACTGAGAGGGATCCCTGTGTTAGTGCTAGTAACTGGAGAGAGGTGTCGTGAGTGACCCATGGTCTTAAAAAGACCTGCTTTAGGGACATTAGAAACTGAGTAGCGCTCAGAACCATGGGGTCACCACGCTCCCACAGTGAGTGGCCCATTCTAACGCCCTGCCCGACAGGAGGGAGATGATAAACCCCACCTTAGCCCACTCAGAAGGGAATCATGTGGCCAGTAACTCAAGCTGGATAGAGCACTGACTCACGAATCCCCTACAGGTGGCGCTGTCACCCGAGAACTTGTCGGGCAACGGGAGACGGGATAATGTCAGGGCAGGAATGGATGTAGAGGCGCAGGAGACCGTCTCTGCTGCCGCCTGGACTGTGACTGCAGTGACGTCCGCAGCTGAGGCTGAGCGCTCGAGAGCGAACAACCTGCCCTCCAGCTGCTGGACATATCGCTGCATGCGCTGCTCGTCCGTCAACGTTAGCCAGGCCCTTGCGCTATGACAATGTTACGGGGCTGGCGGAACGCACCAAATAATAAAGATGAAATATATAAGGTGCGTTCGCAACCCAGGGCCCACCGTGCAGAGGTGACCAACTGCTGCTAAACAATGAGGGAAAGGCGTGTAGGAGTAAAGTCGGACACCGGTGCGTAACCACTGAGCCGGTGTTAACAGACACGTGCGCCGTTACTTCACGTAACACGTGCCTGCCGGCAAACAAGCGCAACCTGTTAGCGTCACAGGTCATGGGGTGTGAACCACTGCTGCAACGTGTGCAGTATCCATCCTAACGGACGCCACTAACCAGCCTAATAACCGGGCTGGAAAGCGCTACTAAAGCGCACGGCGTAACTAGCGGACACTGCGATAGCAGTGGTCAAGCAGGCCTATACTGGCCGATGCCCTAGGTGCTAGCGGTGGATGAGGAACAACACTGTGGCACTATGCAGTGTAGAGCTAACGTGCTGACTCTAATCACTAACCCTAACACAAACATAATATCCAATGGAGGGGGAATTATAACGCGTCAGTCACCTGGCTCATTCATCCATCATCACACATACACTAAATGCATTAGCCTCAGAGTCTATCATAGAGCATGGCGGGGCGGCCATGCGAGCCTTTTATAGCCGTGCCCTTCCGGGACCTTCCTGATCCTCCAGATGGACCAATTAGAACTGGGGAAGGACCTGAGCATGTGACTCCCGATCTCCAATGGGAGATCGTCTCATGAGCATGCTCAGTGGAGCGAAGGAAGGATTTAGACTCTGGAGTCTTTTGCTGCTGGACAGGCTGCTCTGCCATAACTGGACCAGAGGTGGCATCAGTAACTGAGCCCACAATGCTGGTGTGGGAAGAACATCGGGCTTGTGGAGTCTGTTGAGCAGGCTCCACTGCGGCCGGAGAGGAATGGGAGACCGATGATGGCAAGGCTCGGGATTCCAGCTGTGCACCGCTCGGAACCTGATGACTAACAATTATTTTGTAACAACTCTACTGGCCATTTTTGGAGGAAGAAGAAGGATGAGTACAACCCTAAAAACATTGTCCCAACAGTGAAGCGTGGTGCGGGAAACATCGTACTTTGGGGGTGCTTTCCTGCAAAGGGGACAAGACAACTGCACCGTATTGAAGGGAGGATGGATGGGATCATGTATCGTGAGATTTTGGCCAACAACCTCCTTCCCTCAGTAAGAGCAATGAAGATGGGTCATGACTTAGTTTACACTTGAGAAATCAGCAGTGTATCAAATGTTCATTTTTCCCCACTGTATGTATATACAGCAGTGTAATGACAAAAAATTTATTTTTATGAAACCATGTGCAATGGAGGAACTTTTATGGTTTATTTAAGAATAAGTATTGCTTTTTTTTGTTTTTTAAAAAAAAGTTCCCCCTTTCATTCAAATGAAATAAGGCAAAAATTGTGTTTCCCCCCAAAAAAGGACATGCAATTTTGCATTATTGAAATGATAATAGTAATAACTAAGCAACTTTTATTATTCGTTTTTTAACAAATACGGTATAAAACAGTTAATTATAAGTACAATATGTATAAAAGAAGTGTTTAAAAATTATTTTTTCCTATGAATTTTAGATTCAAAAATTCAATTTGTTTCGATTTCGCATGTAGTTCCTCCATCAGTTTTACAGCACGTTCAGCATTTTGGTTAGATCTGGGAATGTCAATTAATGACTCCTCGACCAACCAGTGCGCCTTCAAACACTTAATTGCCTTCTTCTTCTGCCTTCGCCGTTTCTCGCTGTTGAACAGAAAACTAAAGTTTCCAAGAATTTGGCAGTTCATTGGCATCCGCGTGAGATTGGAGAGCTTTTCAACATATGGAATACTTGGATCCCTTTTATGTTGAGAATAGGAGGGCAGATTCCTCGTCCAGATAGACCTGTTTGCCTTTACACTGTTGCTGGAATTTCTAGAAGACATTTTCTGAATGACCTGTCCTGCACTTCTTGATCGTAAAACTTGAAGCTTTGCACTGAAAATGAAAAGATAATACTAAATTACAAAATATTTTTAAATATTCCTGAATGTTCTAGATGTGAATAAAATACCACTTTTTGTTACAACTTAGAAAGATATTTTCTTTATAGATTTAAATTAAAACACGAAAAATCTTTTTTTTGAAAATTTTGAAATGAAAAAGAGGGGGAACTTTTTTGAATATTTTACAAATTTGATGATACTAATGTCATTTGTATGGAATTGTTCCACCAATGTAAGGGGTTTAATTTTCATTTTGCAAAATTTTTAAAATAGTCATCACCCTAATATACAGTCATGGCCGAAAGTGTTGGCACCCTTGAAATTGTTCCAGAAAGTGAAGTATTTTTCCCAGACAATTATTGTAATTCCACTTATTATGTTATACACATGTCTATCTCCTTTGTGTGTATTGGAGCAACACAAAAAAAATTAGGGAAAAAAAGGCAAATTGGACATAACTTCACAGAAAACCCCAAAAATGGGCAGGACAAATTTGTTTGCACCTTTCCAAAATTTGGGGTAAGTGGCTTTGTTTCAAGCATGTGATGCTTGTTCAATCTCACTTGTGGCAAGTAACAGGTGTTATTTACAGTCATATGTTAAAGTTTGGGCACCCCTATAAATGTTAACCTTTTTTCTTTATAACAATTTTGGTTTTTGCAACAGCTATTGCAGATTGCACATTTTCTGTTAGTACAATAAACCTCATTTGAATCCAGAAATATATCTGAGTCCATCAGTTATTAGATATATGAAACTGAAATAGCTGTTGCAAAAACCAAAATTGTTATAAAGAAAAAAGGTTAACATTAATAGGGGTGCCCAAACTTTAACATATGACTGTATTTCGTAAAGTTGAACTTTCTTGGTTCACTGCCTCAATACCACACGGATGGAAAAGCCACTGCCTTACAATATACTGTATGTTTACAGTGATACAATTTATCTTACAAGGGAGCCTCATCAATAAAAATATAAACTACGCTGATAAAAAATGGTCACAGAGCTACAGTACTTTCCTTTAGAATCAAAGTTGCTAGAGAAGAAAACCTTCAGTGGAAGAATTTTGCATAATATAAATGTTCACTAAGACCATATAAACCATGTCATATCCATGAGCCCTACGTTGATGTAAGGTTCAGCTCCAAACTATGGAGCCTATTTTGGTCTCTCGGCTATGTTCACACAAGGTTTTTCAAGGAGTTTTTGAAGCAAAAACTGAACAAAAATTCACTAAATCCTCCTTCAAATCTCAAAACTCCTCAAAATTCTTTGCACTACTGCTCAGTTTCCACTTTAAAAACTCAGTAAAAAGACTGCGTATGCACACCCCCTTACTTGGTTTTGCCTACTTCTAAACTTAATAATGATTGAAATAATAATAATAATAATAATATTAGATATAATAATAATAATAATAATAATAATAATAATAGTACACTTTATTATACAATTACTTTTATTACTATTTATGTTATTATATTCTAGTCCCAGAATGAATCCAAAGTTATTCATATTCTATTACTTTACGAAAGGTTTAATATGAATTAGAATATACGAAATGATTAAAATAATAATAAAAAAAAAACCAGGACCAACTAAAAACTGAAGAAAAATGTTAAAAGGAAATAAACAACACGGGTCATTTGTTCATGACCTTCAGTTACAAGAAAATCTTTGAAAGTTCAATTATGTTTAGTGTCATGTTTTATTGCTTGTTTTAGCTAATTTGTCTCGGAGACCAAAATGTTGTGTAACGTATTCCAGAGAGAGGGCAGTGTAAAAGTTCATTAAAATAAACTTAACATAAAACCTTGAATTATGTGACCACCTAAGACTGCCCCCTCCCCTACAATTTAACCTGAGAGGTCTTTTAAACCTTTCTGATTTATGTCTTTGTTGGCCGCATTTGAAACTTGACTGTCAATTAAGTCAGAGATAAATCTTTCAGCATAAACCTGCCATGTTCTAGGCCCGCCGCTGTCCTTAAAGGACTGTTACTCTTGGAAGATCAAACAGCAGCTATTGATGAAAACAACTCGGCTCACTTTTATGATCTCTCTAATGTAAATAAATTAAAAGGGAGTTAGCATTTTTGCTGACTGCATGGAAAATTAATGGCCTATAGCATAAACTGCAACGTGGAAGTAAAGACGGTTTACTGTCGGATCTTTCTATTTATTTACAAGGTTTGCGAATTTGCTAAAGCAGTTCGCGTAATTATGGATGCAGTTCAAGTTTTCAAAAAAAATAGTTCAAGAAAAACAAGAGATTTCCTTGTCTATCAATGTGGGTAACTGATGTGTTAAAGAAAAGTTCAACTTTTTGCAATTTTCTAAATACAACTTTTGTTTCTTTTTTGGAGTTTATGGAAAATTTTGATGGTAAAAATGCTATTATTTTTTCCTCAATACCCAATGGTATAGAATTCTGTGTCACAACTGTGGTGTCAAAATGATCACTGTGGGGTCTAGTTTCCAAAACGGTGTCACTTAGCTTAGACACATCAGGGGCTCTCGAAACACAACATGACACCCTCAGAACATTTCATTGAAATGTGCATTCCAAAACTTCACTTCATCCGATCTTCATCCTGCCGTGCTCCCAAACAGTAGTTTTCCACCCATATATGGGGTATCGACATACTCAGGAGAAATTGTATTATGCTTCATTTTCTCCTGTTACCTTTGTGAAAATAAAAAAAATTGGGGCTGAAAACATTTTTGTGCGGAAATTGTGATTTTTTTTTATTTTCATGGATCAACATTATAAACTTCTAGGAAGCACCCAGGGGTTAAAGGTACTCACCACACATCTAGATAAGTTTCCTGAAAGGTCTAGTTTCCAAAATGGGGTCAATTGTGGGGGATTTCCACTCTTTAGGCACATCAGGGACTCTCCAAGCACGATATGGTGTCCGCTAATGATTCCAGCAAATTTTGCATTAAAATAATCAAATGGTGCTTCTTCTCTGTCAAGCCCTGCCATGTAACATAGTAACATAGTAACATAGTAATTAAGGTTGAAGGGAGACTTTAAGTCCATCTAGTTCAACCCATATCCTATCCTAACTTGCCCTAACATGTTGATCCAGAGGAAGGCAAAAAAACCCCATGTGGCAACAGTAAGCTTCACATTGGGGAAAAAAATTCCTTCCCGACTCCACATACGGCAATCAGACTAGCTCCCTGGATCAACGCAATATTAAGGAGACTAGTGTATATACCCTGTAATATTATACTTTTCAAGAAAGGCATCCAGTCCCTTCTTAAATTTTAGTAGTGAATCACTCATTACAACATCATATGGCAGAGAGTTCCATAGTCTCACTGCTCTTACAGTAAAGAATCCGCGTCTGTGAGTATGCTTAAACCTTCTTTCCTCCAGACGTAGAGGATGCCCCCTTGTCCCCGTCACAGGTCTAAGAGTAAAAAGATCATTAGAAAGGTCTTTGTATTGTCCCCACATATATTTATACATTGTAATAAGATCACCCCTAAGCCTTCGATTCTCCAAACTAAATAACCCCAAGTGTAATAACCTGTCTTGGTATTGCAGACCCCCTAGTTCCCTAATAACCTTGGTCGCTCTTCTCTGCACCCGCTCCAGTTCAGCTATGTCTTTCTTATACACCGGAGACCAGAACTGTACACAGTATTCTAAGTGTGGTCGCACTAGTGACTTATATAGAGGTAAAATTATGTTCTCCTCATGAGCATCTATGCCTCTTTTAATGCATCCCATTATTTTATTTGTCTTTGCAGCAGCTGCTTGACTCTGGCCACTAAATGTGAGTTTGTCGTCCACCCATACACCCAGGTCTTTTTCAGTGACTGTTTTGCCCAGTGTTTTACAATTAAGCACATAATTATACAACTTGTTCGTTCTACCCAAGTGCATGACCTTACATTTATCCCCATTAAAGCTCATTTGCCATTTATCAGCCCAAGCTTCTAGTTTACATAAATCCTCCTGTAATATAAAATTGTCCTCCTCTGTATTAATTACCCTGCAGAGTTTAGTGTCATCTGCAAATATTGAAATTCTACTCTCTATGCCCCCTACAAGGTCATTAATAAATATGTTAAAAAGAAGCGGGCCCAAAACTGACCCCTGTGGTACCCCACTGCTAACCGTGACCCAGTCCGAGTGTGCTCCATTAATAACCACCCTTTGTTTCCTATCCCTGAGCCAGCTCTTAACCCACCTACACATATTTTCCGCTATCCCCATTGTTCTCATTTTATGTATCAACCTTTTGTGTGGCACCGTATCAAAAGCTTTTGAAAAGTCCATGTACACCACGTCCACTGCATTCCCTTGGTCCAGTCCGGAACTTACCTCTTCATAAAAGCTTATCAGATTAGTCTGACAGGAACGGTCTCTTGTAAACCCATGTTGATATTGGGTCATAAGGTTATTCTTCTCCAGATACTCCAGTATAGTATCTCTTAGAAAACCCTCCAGGATTTTACCCACAGTTGAGGTTAAACTTACAGGCCTATAATTTCCAAGTTCAGTTTTTGTCCCCTTTTTGAATATTGGCACCACATTTGCTATACGCCAGTCCTGTGGCACAGACCCTGTTATTATGGAATCTTTAAAGATTAAAAATAGTGGTCTATCAATGACTGTGCTTAATTCCTGCAGTACTCGGGGGTGTATCCCATCCGGGCCCGGGGATTTGTCAATTTTAGTGATTTGTAGACGCCGCCGTACTTCCTGCTGGGTTAAGCAGGTGACATTTAATGGAGAATTTTTATCCCTGATCATGTTATCCATCATGGGATTTTCTTGTGTAAATACTGAAACAGTAGTTTTACTCAACATATTTGGTATCTGTGTACTCAGGAGAAATTGCAAAACAAATTGTTTGTTGCACTTTCTCATGTTACCCTTGTGAAAATAAAAAAATTGGGGTAAAAAAACATTTTTGTGGGAAAAATGTGATTTTTTTATTTTTATGGCTCAATGTTGTAAACTTCTGTGAAGCACCTGGGGGTTCAAGGTGCTCCCCACACATCTAGATCATTTCCCTGAGGGGTCTAGTTTCCAAAATGCGGTCACTTGTGGGAGGTTTCCACTGTTTAGGCACATCAGGGGCTCTCGAAATGCCATATGGCGTCAGCTAATTATTCCAGTAAATTTTACATTCAAAAAAGTTAAATGGCTCTCCTTCCCTTCCCAGCCCTGTCGTATGAACAAACAGTAGTTTTCCCCCACATATGGGGTATCAACATGCTCAGGAGAAAGCGAGAAAGCACACCAAATTTTTAAGGTCCTTTTTTTTCCCTTTTTTTTTCCTATTACCTGTGCAAAAATAAAAAGATCTGAGTCTAAAAGTAATTTTTTTGTAAAAAAAAAAAGTTAAATGTTCATTTTATCGTTCCGCATTCCATTAATTCTTGTGAAACACCTGAAGAGTTAATAAACTTCTTAAATGTGGTATTGAACATTGTGAAGGGTGCAATTTTTAGAATGATGTCACTTTTAGGTATTTTCTGTCATATAGGCACCTCAAAGTCACTTAAAAAATGATGTTGTCCCTAAAAAATGATTTCGTAAATTTTGTTGGAAAATTGAGGGATCACTGGTCAAGTTTTAACCCTTATAACTTCCCAATAAAAAAAAATTATGCTTCAAACATTTTGCTGATGTAAAGTAGACATGTGGGAAATGTTATTTATTAACTATTTTGTGTAACATACTTTTACGGGCAAAAAAATATAAATTCTGAAGTTTTCACAAACAAATGAAAGTCATATCAAACAAATGTAACCACTATCATGAAATACAATATATCACGAGAAAATTTTATGAGAATCGGTGGGACCTGTTGAAGCGTTCCAGAGTTATTATCACATACACTGACACTGGTCAGAATTGAAAAATTTTGTCTGGTCAGGGAGGTCAAAGTAAAAGAAAAAACAGGTAGGTATTTGCTCCTGTCAGCGATCCAGCAGCTTGCGCTGATGTCACATCAACAAAACATCGACTCCTTTTCTGCTCTGCTTTGCTGATGGTGCTTACTGCCAACATTATGTTAATTGATGGCCAACTCTCCATTGTCTACTTGCAGAGAGGTGGCTATCAATCAGCATGACCCTGGATGTCACACCCCATCAACAAAGCAGCAGAGAAGAAGAAGAACTGCTCTGATGATGTGGAACAGCTGACTCGCCAGCAGGAGCGGTTTGTAACCGCTCTGAACCTGCGCTGGGTAGAACAAGCAGATAGTTGGCTCTGTTAGCAATAATCCTGGATAACTCCTTTAAACTATTCAAGTTTCCAAACCATGAAGTAGTTTAAAGAAGTAACAAAAGACTGAACATGTGCATAGCAGTGTTGTTTTTTACATTTCTGTGCACCAAGTTAATTTTAATTGTTGATTTTGCTGCACTTTTTCAAGTTGGTCTCAGGTGGCATCCACCTGAAAAATACATCTTTTGCAGATGCCTGTAGGTAACAGCAGGTTCGCAGGATGCAGTGACGAGACGCGAGACTGGCTGAATTTTGAAAAGCAAACTTTTTATAATTTAAAGCCGCTAGGGCTATACTAAGCAACCAAAAAAAGGGGTAACAACAGTTGTCCTCGCAGGGACTCAGTACAACCAAACACTATTTGAAAAGAACACGACTAACCCGGTCGAGGCTGGTTACTATGGGGCCACGGTATGGCCGTCTACGGGTCCTTATACTCTATAATGTCACTTATCCGTTCTGACGTCCCTCAGCACCTCTGTGGAAGCTGCGTTGTTGATGAAGCTGCTTTGGCGTCTTTGATGAGGCTGCTGTGGCATCTTTGATGAGGCTGCCTTGGCGTAGCAGCTGCTGGGCCCAGCTGCTGAAGATTTGGAGTAGTCTTCGGGCACCCCAGTGCCCTGGAGGAGTTGGGGCACAACAGGCCCTGATGGAGTGCTGAGATGGAGTAACCCTCTGTTGTAACAGCGGGGTTGCCCTTGTTAGCGAGTTCAATGGGACTCCTGTCCCCAAGCAGGGTTGTGTCACAGTGCTCAATAGTGGCGGTTTATTGGCCGCGTGCACAGCCTGGGGCTGTGTGCAGAGTGTCTCTGTTGATGAGGAACAGGCCCCAACTGCCGACTGCAGCGGGGTGAAGGCGGCTGTGTGCGGTGATAGACAGGCCGCATCCACGGCTGATGTGAACCGACAGCGTGGGCTGGTGGCAGCGGGCAGGCCACAACCGTGGGCTGAAGGGGAATGGCAGCAGCTGGGAGGGGGAGTGGACAGGCCACAGAGGGCTCGAGCTCAGCAGTAACGGCCGAGGATGACCGGGGGCAGATCGTAACCCGGGATTGGGGTGAAGAGACAGTCCCCTGTCGGTAAGCTCAGAGCCTCTTTCCTGAGGGCCACCGCGTATCTACCCTCTGCTGCTGGTCTCTTCTCTGAACTGTCAGTGTCCTTCCGCTCTCTCACGCCTCCTCCGCCTCCTGCTCCATGTCTGATGTATCACCAACTGTCTCCTCTGTGCGCTGCCTGCCCCTTTTATACTTGCCCCTCCCCTTGCTGTCCTGTCACTCTCAACAGTCCACTCTCCTCCTCTGTCCCCGGGTACGGTTTCCTTAGGAACTCAGATGGCGGTCCCCTTGGTTCCGGCCCGGACACTCTGTGGGGGTCCTCCTCCCTACATACCCTTGAAAGGAAACTAAACTTTTCACTACTGTAGGTATTTCTTTTCTTTAAGTATTTCTGAATAGGTTTTAAAAAGTTTTGGAAGTTTTTTTCTTCCTGAAATGTTTTTTTGCAGCTTTTCAATTGTACAGTGCTTATTTTGGAGCAGATTCAATTAGGATCTGCTTCGACTAATTTATATGCATATTTACCCCCACCAGGTACTTTTCAAAAAGTTTTCATGCTAAAAAAAAACCTTCAGAAAAAGGAAAAGTGTATTTCCTTCTGGAATTACTAGGATGAGTTTTTAAGCTTTTTTAAAGCCATTTTTGAGAAGTATTTTGGAGCAGATTCACTCTCAAAAAATTCATCAAAAACACTCGTGCTTGAACTTTGCCTTACAGCCACATGTCAGAAATGTTGATCCATGGTTATCCAGGACAAAGTGGTCCAAGATTAAATGTCATCTTCACTATTGCCCAGGTAGGCAACATGTGTTTTAAAAAGTCAGAAGATCCTGGGTAGAAGAAAGCCAGAATATCCTGGGTAGAAGAAGGCCAGAAGATCCTGGATAGAAGAAAGCCAGAAGATCCTGGGTAGAAGAAGGCCAGAAGATCCTGAGTAGAAGAAAGCCAGAAGATCCTGGGTAGAAGAAGGCCAGAAGATCCTGGGTAGAAAAAAGCCAGAAGATCCTGGGTAGAAGAAAAGAAGATCCTGGACAGAAGATCTTGCAGACAGCACCAATCTTGATACACTGCTCTTTTGTTCATGGTCATGTTGGTCTTTCAATAGTTATTAGTCACTGCAGAGTTCACCACCTTTAGATCTAAGTGAAAGGTTTATGTAAGTATTCTCATTCTTAAATTTCATTTACCAAATATATGAAAGTGCTCACTTTACTCCCGCTAGCCATAGGGGTAAGTGGAGATTACTTATGAGCTGACTTATACGTTTCAAAAAAATGTCCTCATCCTTTCCGTCTAAAGGTAGCCATGTCTATGACAATCTGTAGTTGACAGCCCATTAAACGTCCTGTAATCTAGACCGTGGTATCTGTCATCGAAAGCAGAAATGGAAACTCAAGGATTACAAACGTGATTGTCCTCCATGTTAGCACTTTGCGTTGCCCCTTCAGTAATTTCAGCTTATCAGTGAATTTCCTATTAATCAGCTCACTGCTCATTGGGCAGCTTTAGCAAAAATGGAACTGTAAAGCGGGAATATTCATTATTTATGGCTTTTAGTCCCCCACCTTTCTCCATAGAAATGACTGTCAATTGTCGGGTGCGATATGTCATTTGTCGAAAGCACAATCATTTTTATTTAACAAATCCCTCTTTTCCTCTGCTAGCCAATAACTCAGGGCTAAAAAAAAAGTAACCCAATACTGCATTGGAAGCAATATATCTTGTAAACCTAGGATCTGGCGGGACAAAGCCATTACTTTTTGTCCTTTTTAATGCCAGTACCTGGGATTTTCCCACGTGCTTTGTTTTGCTTAATATGGAGTTATTGATATGACACGGCTGGTCATGACATTTGTATCTACATATAATCCCTTAGATACAATAACAGAACCAGATGTTCAGCGGAGCTGGATAAATATACACAGTAGCGTCGAACAACGTGGTATCGTATTTACATATAAGAATAGTTTATCCATACGCTCTGCACAATGTATGGTTATGGATTTAAATCTCCTAATTCTAGTTAGATTTGTACATTGGTAATGAGGCGAAAGGAAGCCATTGTATCCCGTACTAATTGTTCAGTCCCTGAATTGGCAGAAACAGATGAGATGTAAAAAGTGCTGTAACTAAAGATCAGTGGATCAATGAGCGCAGGATTGAGTCCGACTCATATTTCCTAAAATTCAGTTTCATGTTAATCTGAAAATGTTGAGATTTGATTTGCAGTTAGCAAAAAACTTGCCTGGCACAATTTGCAACACTGTTGAAGCAAGACAGAGCTTCCCCACAATGTTCTCCTGCAGCTATTACAGTACATGTAGCAGATTTTCATACCTTGTACAGTGGTTGCCAGTACTCGGGCCATCACAGATCAGTGGTTTCCAATAGAGCATAATTTACAGCCGACTCGTTTGCTATCTTCAGAGTCACTAGATCTCACTTCTGTTGAGTGTAAGCTCTTATGGTCAGTGGAGTACTCTCTCTCCTGTAGTGTAAGTTCTTATGGCCAGCATAGTCCTCGCTTTCTCTAATTTTTAGTGTGTGAGATCACTTATGGTTAATCAGTTTCTCTCTCTCCCCTGGAAAGTGTAAGCCCATATGGTTACTGGGGTTCTCTCTCTCTTTCCTGCAGAGTATAAGCTCTTATGGTCTGTAGGGCCCTCTCTCTCTTTTTCTCTCTACTGTAGAGTTTTTGCTCTTGTGGCTCATGAGATCCTCTCTGTCTCACCTTTAGAGTGTAAGCTCTTATGGTCAGCAGAGTCCTCTCTCTCCTCTAATGCATAAGCTCTTATGGCTAATGGCTTCCACTCTTTCCGGTTGAGTGTAAGCCTGTATGGTCAGTTGGGTCGTCTCTCTTTCTTTTGTCTCTGCTGTAGTGTTTAAGCAGTTATGGCTCATGAGATCCTCTCTCTCTCTTTCTCCTGTAGAGCGCTGATGGATCTGCAGGGTCCTTTCTCTCTTTTCTCTCTCCTGTAGTGTGTACAGGAAAGATGTATATCTTTGTACCGTGTTAGTCAGTGGATAGAAAAATATTCAGGATTGAGAGTCCTCAGTAGTTGATACCTTTTAATGGCTAACTGAAAAGATGGTAATACATTGCAAGCTTTCGAGACTACTCAGGTCTCTTCATCAGGCTAGACTAATACAAAATCTGAAGTCACATATTTATGCACAATACAGCCTGTAGGAGCTGTATATCGCTGGTCGGGATCGCTGGTGCATCGCTAAGTGTGGCAGTACCTTAAAGTAGCTGGCCTCCAAAGGAAGGAGGGTGTCAGTGGCTGGAGAGGAACACTCCAGAGAAGTGGTGTGTGTTTTGCTTAGGCCAGAAGCATGGGTCTTTCTAACCCTGGGTAGGCTGATCCCCACTAATTCAAGGACTGTATCTAGTGTTGCTGTTTTGTTTTTGTTTTGCTGTTTTGCCCACAGGGCCATATTTATTTTTGTGCTTAAACTTGGTTATTGTTGTGTCTAATAAACCAATTGCATCTTTAAAGCCGCAGTGTTCCTGTACAGCTGAGTGAGCCGATCTACCACAGTCCGTATGATCAGCGGAGTCCTCTCTCTCCTGTAGAGTGTAAGATTTTATGGTCAGCAAGGTTCTTTCTCTTTCTAAATCCATCTACTATGACCTCTCAATAAATTCGCAGATGGGTCGGCATGGGCCTAACATATATCAGGCATGCTTTGACAGTGCACCCAATAAGACATGGCCTGTTAGATTGCCTATGAGTTTTTTACTAACAAGCCATAATACCTTGGTTTTCTGAGTATCATACATTGTCTCCCAGTAAGACTATTATTTATTGTTTTAGGCTTTGTCCCGCCCATAGATCTTAAAAGCTATTTTACAAATTATTAATACATCGGATCTCAGATATCAAGGTATCATTTTATTCCGCTTCCTATGACCTATATGCCCATGTAGACGTTATAGCAAGGTTCATTCTAATGACAGAATCCCTTTGAAAGCAAAATAAAACCATTTTTTTCCATAGCATATATGCTAGTTTTCTTTTCATTCTGCCTCCTTAATAAACAATAAAGCATATACAGTGGGGAAAAAAAGTATTTAGTCAGTCAGCAATAGTGCAAGTTCCACCACTTAAAAAGATGAGAGGCGTCTGTAATTTACATCATAGGTAGACCTCAACTATGGGAGACAAACTGAGAAAAAAAAAATCCAGAAAATCACATTGTCTGTTTTTTTTTCATTTTATTTGCATATTATGGTGGAAAATAAGTATTTGGTCAGAAACAAGCAATCAAGATTTCTGGCTCTCACAGACCTGTAACTTCTTCTTTAAGAGTCTCCTCTTTCCTCCACTCATTACCTGTAGTAATGGCACCTGTTTAAACTTGTTATCAGTATAAAAAGACACCTGTGCACACCCTCAAACAGTCTGACTCCAAACTCCACTATGGTGAAGACCAAAGAGCTGTCAAAGGACACCAGAAACAAAATTGTAGCCCTGCACCAGGCTGGGAAGACTGAATCTGCAATAGCCAACCAGCTTGGAGTGAAGAAATCAACTGTGGGAGCAATAATTAGAAAATGGAAGACATACAAGACCACTGATAATCTCCCTCGATCTGGTGCTCCACGCAAAATCCCACCCCGTGGGGTCAGAATGATCACAAGAACGGTGAGCAAAAATCCCAGAACCACGCGGGGGGACCTAGTGAATGAACTGCAGAGAGCTGGGACCAATGTAACAAGGCCTACCATAAGTAACACACTATGCCACCAGGGACTCAGATCCTGCAGTGCCAGACGTGTCCCACTGCTTAAGCCTGTACATGTCCGGGCCCATCTGAAGTTTGCTAGAGAGCATTTGGCTGATCCAGAGGAGTTTTGGGAGAATGTCCTATGGTCTGATGAAACCAAACTGGAACTGTTTGGTAGAAACACAACTTGTCGTGTTTGGAGGAAAAAGAATACTGAGTTGCATCCATCAAACACCATACCTACTGTAAAGCATGGTGGTGGAAACATCATGCTTTGGGGCTGTTTCTCTGCAAAGGGGCCAGGACGACTGATCCGGGTACATGAAAGAATGAATGGGGCCATGTATCGTGAGATTTTGAGTGCAAACCTCCTTCCATCAGCAAGGGCATTGAAGATGAAACGTGGCTGGGTCTTTCAACATGACAATGATCCAAAGCACACCGCCAGGGCAGCGAAGGAGTGGCTTCGTAAGAAGCATTTCAAGGTCCTGGAGTGGCCTAGCCAGTCTCCAGATCTCAACCCTATAGAAAACCTTTGGAGGGAGTTGAAAGTCCGTGTTGCCAAGCGAAAAGCCAAAAACATCACTGCTCTAGAGGAGATCTGCATGGAGGAATGGGCCAACATACCAACAACAGTGTGTGGCAACCTTGTGAAGACTTACAGAAAACGTTTGACCTCTGTCATTGCCAACAAAGGATATATCACAAAGTATTGAGATGAAATTTTGTTTCTGACCAAATACTTATTTTCCACCATAATATGCAAATAAAATGAAAAAAAAACAGACAATGTGATTTTCTGGATTTTTTTTTCTCAGTTTGTCTCCCATAGTTGAGGTCTACCTATGATGTAAATTACAGACGCCTCTCATCTTTTTAAGTGGTGGAACTTGCACTATTGCTGACTGACTAAATACTTTTTTTCCCCACTGTATATCAATAAAGCATATATCATATATAAAATATCAACCCCAAAGTAGTTCTATTAAATTATGACTCGTCTTGGAAAAAAGAAAAACTCCCGATATATTTATAGCAAAAGAAAATTGAAAAAAGTTCTAGCTCTTAAAAATACAGTATCTGTGTCTATAGTTTTTGCATTTTTGCAAAGGTCTAAGTGCGAACACTTTAATAAATCTGCACCAAGGTATTAACTTGTTCTACAAAAAAAAGGTTTATCGTAGTTAATATTCTTTACAATTTTTTTATGCATTATTTAGGTGTCACCATTCTCCATACTTGGATCATTATTAATTTTTTATTATTTTATTATGGCAGGTTGTATTTCATACCAAAGTATCACGTGACCAATCACTCGCAATTCTAGGAGAATTGTTGGAAATTCTTCTCCCTGGCTCTGTAGAAACATCAGAAAAGAGAAAGACGATTTGCAGAAAACATGTGGTTGTTATTTAATGAATGTGTTATCATTTTTCATTGTGACATTGAAGCGGTTGTATAGAGAGTTCAGGGCGCTGCACATTGTAAGAGGTAATGTGAACTGAGGGCTACCGCTCCTTACCACAGGAAACGTGATTCACAAACAATTTCAGAGTAACGGCCAGGTGATGGGCCACAGAGAACCAGAAGCTCTAGAAACGTTAACCATTGTTTCTGGACAATATAATACTTTGCAGAAAATGACTTAAAAGAGCCCAGCTACATTGTTTCCTCACCCAGGAGGATTAGAAACCCCCTGCCAGACTTTTTCCTTCTTAAGTTACCAAATATTAACACATCTTCATGTACGCCGCATGGGATTGTAAAGCAGAAGATAAATAGTCAAACTTCTAGTAAAATCTCCATGTATCCTTCCTCCATCATCATTTTGTAAAATATATTAAAAGGAGTGTGACGTGTTAATATTAGGTTTTCATTGTAAATGTATTGTGGTTTTTTTTTTTTTTTCATTTTCTTATATTTTATATTAATTTTTCACATCATTATATATCTTTAAAGGGAACCACAACCAACATGATTTTTAATCTGGCTGCATTATTTCAGCCGCGAATGTTTTAGAAACTCTATGGCACTTCAGAGAAAACATACTTTGAATAGCTGTCCAGTATGAATATACATCTTAATTGACTAGCCTCCATCATGGTACCCTAGACGGACAGGTCTCTGTCACGGGGCGACTGGCCCTGAGTGACGTGACCCGACGATCGGTCGGTTACAAAACCAACAAAGACAAACAAGGGGACATCGGGGAAAATAACAGACAGGGAAAAACAACAACACTTAGCTTGCTCTGCAGTCATGCACCGGACCGCAGAGTAAGGCACCCGAACACAGCTTCTGGCAGGATAACCACTGCTCCAGATCAGCTGCAAACAGCACTGCTCAAGATAGCTTCTCTCTTCAGCACGGTTGGCTTCCAAATGACCAGTATTACCAACAGAGAGCTGCAGCACCAGGTGGGCTTATAAAGGGAGGTGGGAGGGGCACCATCTGCATAGATAATTAATACAATGCAGTAACACCAGCGGCCTCAGGGGGAAAAACCCAACAGCATGCTAACTAAAGTTGTTATAACACCAGCGGCCACTGGTGGGGAAAAGCCCAGCAGCAGACTCACTAAACTTGCTGTAACACCAGCGGCCACCGGGGCAAAAAACAATATTAACCCCCGAGGGTCAGAAAGGAAAAAGGTTTATATAAGAGAGTCCACACTCTGACACAAATCCAAAAATGGATCGTGACAGTCTCTTTCTCTGTGGATGCATAGGGTGCATAGGGAGAAACCTGTCAATCAAATCATTCAGGGAGGGGAGAAGCTGGCATAGGACTGCACAGCTGAGACACGAAGCAGTTGTTCACTCCAGTCTTGATAAATTGGGACCATAATCTCTGGCCAACTTTTCAAGGTATGATTGACTCTAAAACTCGGTGGCATTTTCGAGAAAAAATACTTGAAATGTTGCCCAGGGATTGTGCTTTTTGGATGACTTGTCTCCGCCATACTGATGTATAATGACAGGTCTCTCTGTGGGTGCATAGAGAGAAACTTGTCAATTGAATGAATTGGGGTGGCAAGAAGCCATGAGGGACCTACTTAGGATTGCACAGTTGAGATACATAGGCCCTGATTCATCAAAGCTTTCACTTCTTAATTCTGACATAAAAGCTTTGAAAAGTTACAAAATTTAGGCGCAACTCCACTTGTTCCTAAATTTTGCAACTTTTGGCATTTCCACTCCAGTGTCTCTCAACTAAGTCAAAATGGGCACAGCTTCAGCAGGACAGGGTCATTGGGATTATGACACTACAGTTCATCAAATTCATGAAAGCTGTGGCCTTCCATATGTAGGGAAGGTGACCTGATTGGTGGACGGACTTGTCAGACTAGAAAGAGAAGGGTTGCACACTTTAGACAGATATCAGTTATGACAGTGGGAAAACAGCTAGGAAAGTGTAGATGACGTGCAGTACCTTGGGTTGACCACAAGATGGCAGGGAGGAATGTGAGTTCAGGACTTGACAGCAGCTTAGGGCTTTAGAAACCGTTGGTCCAGGGGGTATGGAGTTACAGGGAACCGGGAAAGATATAAATTTGACAGGAGGGTTCCAGAAAGTTCCAGTCCCCGGGAGGAGCTCAAGAGACAAGAAGTCTGTGACAATTGGAGTGTTGTGAGGAGAGCCTAACCAGAGGACTGAGGAGAAAGGAAGTCAGGGGCGTGGTCCTGACAGAAAGTACCGCAGTACAGACGAGGCCCCGGGGGAAAACATACCGAATTAAGGATGACAACAGATCAGTAAAATTGCTGTCGGTGTACAGGCCTTAGGCGGCCACAGTGACTGAGCTGTCAGGAACGTCGCTAAGTTTGAAAAAGGGACGGTGCGTATATTTACGTCTCTAGTGCAAAGTACGGTGTGTACCGGGGCCTAGAAACGGAAGGCCGTGAAAAGGATTGCAGTGTATTGCTGGGGCCGTCAGACGGACGGTGAGAAATAAACTTGGACCTGTTGCACCCGAAAGTTGCCTCCATCTTGTGTCTGTTACGTCACTGTGCGGTATACAGAGGGACCACCCCCCAGTCCGGCCCACGACCCTACACATACACCAGAAATCTCACCCCAATCCCTCACTGGAGTAAGATTTCTGGCATACTGCATGGAGATTCTCACTGTGGTATCCCACAAAGTGGCCATTTCTATGGGATACCGGATATATAGCGTGTTTTCATATAAATGCTGTGAATTTTTATGTGGACTGTGCATTTTAAATACATTGTAAGACCTGCTGACAGGCAGCACGAAAAGGGTTAATCTTCTCCTCCCAGGCTTGATCAGGTGACCCAGCTCTTTTTTGGTATGCAGAAGGTTTTGGAAAAACGCCTCAGGGCAGTCAGCCAATGACTGCATCTCTTCAATCACATAGAAGGGGGAGGAGACAAGTCCTGGGGGATTAGGTTTTAAATTTGAAGTGGCAGTTGGTGGTCGGACATCTTGAGAAGAGGAAGCAATTTTGTAGGTGAAGGAATTACCTACTTTCTTCTCCATGCCAGCTTTGCTTAAAAAGGGGACTGGCACTATAAAGGGAGTTAATAGTCTTCATATGAGGAAGACTACCATTGCACCTCTAGGAGGAAGAATTACCTCAGTGCAGAAACAGCACAGTGCTGAAGAAGAGAAGAAGAGATATTCAGACTTAATAAAACCAGAGGTTACTAAGATCTGCCTGTCTGCAGGTACACAGCAATCATCAACCATGAGTGTAATCCTGTACCTCAGTTTACTGCTGCTTGCAAATAATAATTTGCCCCATTACCTTCAGTAAAAAGACTTCTGTTAAAAATTCTTATGGCTGCTTCATGACTGGGGCTCAAATGCACCAACTACTACCACCATCATCATTTTCTGCCTAGAGGCAGTTACTGTGCAAACAGATAGCTTGGCCACCGTAAGATACATCATACCTTGTCAGGACAATAGACACAGAAAAGAAAAGCGATCAAAAAAGGTCCAAAAAAAACTAGATAATTCAAAAGATAAAACATTAAATCTTTATTGAAATATGACCAAGGTACAGGGAAAGTGAAAACAAGTCAAACATGACCATGGTAGCACAAGGGCGACAAAGTGGGGCATACATTGGGCTTATGGACAGTGTAGGGGAAAGCAAATTACTTAGGCATTGTTATGTTGGCAACATTGAAAATATAGCACCCATCCCCAAAATACACATATTATAAATACCACCCAACAGGATATATTAATATGAAGACACTAAGTCAAGGTATACACATCTTTACCTGTTGGAATGGGAGATGGAAGTCCACCCAGGTATGACCCCCCCCAACGCACGTTTCGGCAACTGGCCTTTCTCAAGGGGTAATGGGAAACAAGGGAAGTGAGGGATATTTAAGATAGAGTCCACCAATAAGATGGTAGATCACACACATGTGAGAAATCAGGCCAATCATATGGTTAATAGGAATCACTCACAGGGGTGGCGCTTGTAACCATGGTTGCATCACAAAAACCACATAGCTCCATATGACAACAACTCATGTAGCAATATCCAGCAGGAAAAGGGCAGACAAATGCTACATCCAATATGTAATTATAATACAAGAACCATCACTATCCCATGGAGAGTATCACAAAAGATCTCTAATGTATGAACATGGAAAAGCTGCGCCCAGTCCTATATTGATGACATCAGCGGGCACACTAGTAATGGGCAGTAGTAGCGTCAGGACGGCCACTCCCCCTACTGGGTCACATGAGAAAGCACGTCCTGTCATAGTGACGCGGTCACGGAGGAGACCACGTCATGAGCTCCTCCCCTTAAGGACTCAGAGGTAGCGACACGTCCAACCTTAATGACGCACTCCGTCACCTTGGCAACCCTGGCGGCGGACTACGTCAGCATCGCCCAGTCATGCCCATGTCACCAGCTCCTCCCCCCTATGAGTCATATGTGACGCAGCGTCCAACCTTAATGACGCGCTCCGTCACCCTGGCAACCCTGACGGCGGCCAGCGTCGGCATCGTCTGGTCATGACGCCGCAATGGTTGGTCACATGACCCGATGCCGAAAGCCGACCGACATGTGGGAGACAGTGGCGCGTGCGCGTACGGCGGGATCGCCTAACACATATCAGAGAAGCATGTTGATACAAAACATAAACACATACAAGTGTTAATACTGTAACTACAGGAGGAAGAGGGGTCAAAGGCAAGTATAATAATAACAATTAGATAACATAACATTAGTTACTAGTGCATGGAGCAAATGTGGTTATTGGATCATACGTACAACCATATGAGGATTTAGTATAAATATATAGCGCTAACAGGGCATATGCAGACAGAGGAAGAAAGACATAACATGGATATATTATAATAGCATTATATAATAACATAGATGGAGCATCAATAGAGGTACACCAAAGACCATAGATAGACGATGTACGTTGCCACGAAGATACCCATAGCATTCCTCATCTGAAAGACTCAATATGCCCAAAGGTATCCAAATATGAAAGGGCCATAAGGATTTCCAAAAGTTAAAACACAAACGTGTAGGATTGGAGAACTCTAAGAATAAAAACATACAAAGTTAGAAACTAAAAATAAAACATAAAAACATAGGTCCAAGGCCACAACACGGCCATGTAAACAGATAGAAGCCGTTTAGAGGAATGGAGCAAAACTGATAGCCTCGTTTAATCCCTTTGGATGAACCGTATCCAATAACCAAATCCAGCGTGTCTCACACTGAAGGAGTCGCTGGGTTAGATTACCGCCACGAACTCCTGGATTGATGGCGTCTATGCCGCGAACGCGGAGCAGCGATGCGTCACAATCATGTTTCAATTTAAAATGACGCGGTAAAGTCCTAAGTGTGGCTGGATCATCATGACCGACTGCCGCCTGTATCCCCAATACATGCTCGCGGACTCGAATCTTCAATGGCCGAGTAGTCATGCCTACTTATATCAAGGACATATCAAGTTACAAGGACATAATGCAAAGTAAATGACATACCGGGTAGTACACGATATACGATGCCGAATAGTAAATGTCCTATTCCTTGATGAATTGAAGAACGCGTCCGCCTGATCAATATTGGGGCAGGCGACACATCGGCCACAGGGAGCACAGCCACACCTAGGACGTCTCACGTTCAAGAAAGTATGTTTGGGTTCGGACTGGTAATGGCTATGAACCAAATAATCTTTAAGATTCATAGAATGCCGAATAGTAATACTAGGTTTGTGAGGAATTAACTGGTTCAAAATGGGGTCCGTTTGAAGGATGGGCCAAGCCCTTTGTAAACAACTTCTCATTTTAGAAAATTGAGCGTGATAATTAGTGATAAAGCGAATTTTATTACAAGATCTATTATCTCTCTGCTTGTATAGCAGGGATTGGCGCGTAGACCATCTAGCACGATTGTAAGCTCTCTTAATGGCTCGCCTGCTATAACCCCTCTCCAAGAACCTATCCGAAAGATCCTGGGCTTGGGATTCAAAATCTTTGTCACTGGAACAGATCCTGCGTAAACGCAGGAACTGTCCAATTGGAATCGAATTTATCAGTGATTTAGGGTGAGCTGAGGAGGCATGAAGCAGCATATTAGAAGAAGTTTCCTTTCTAAATATGCTAGTCTGGAGTATGTTATCATTATCTCTCCACACATTGACATCGAGAAAGCTTACCTTGGTCATATCATAATGATATGTTAAATGAATGTTTCTGTCATTTGAGTTTATCCCCTCCATGAAAATGGATAGTTGTACCTCATTTCCCTGCCAGACCAGAAAAATATCGTCGATGTACCGCACCCAAAAGGGGATGCGGTCCATCGACTGATACTGGTCAGACAGGGGGAGGTCCCTCTCCCACAGCCCCAGGAACAGGTTGGCATATGATGGTGCAAAAGATGCCCCCATCGCTGTCCCCTGGAGCTGCAGGTAGAAGGACCCCATGAAGGTAAAAAAATTATGTGTTAGGGAAAACTCAAGCAATTCCAGAACCAAGGAAACAATCTCAGAAGGTAAGTTGGACATATTAAGAAAATATTTTATAGCTGAAAGTCCATCTTTATGCCGAATGCTGGTGTATAAGGATTCTACATCACCTGTCACCAGCATAGTACCGATGCCAATATGAAGCCCATCAATTCTCTTTAAAAATTCACCCGTGTCCAATAAAAAGGAGGGCAGGCTCTCCACAAGAGGCTGTAGCTTAGAGTCAACCAGTTAATTCCTCACAAACCTAGTATTACTATTCGGCATTCTATGAATCTTAAAGATTATTTGGTTCATAGCCATTACCAGTCCGAACCCAAACATACTTTCTTGAACGTGAGACGTCCTAGGTGTGGCTGTGCTCCCTGTGGCCGATGTGTCGCCTGCCCCAATATTGATCAGGCGGACGCGTTCTTCAATTCATCAAGGAATAGGACATTTACTATTCGGCATCGTATATCGTGTACTACCCGGTATGTCATTTACTTTGCATTATGTCCTTGTAACTTGATATGTCCTTGATATATGTAGGCATGACTACTCGGCCATTGAAGATTCGAGTCCGCGAGCATGTATTGGGGATACAGGCGGCAGTCGGTCATGATGATCCAGCCACACTTAGGACTTTACCGCGTCATTTTAAATTGAAACATGATTGTGACGCATCGCTGCTCCGCGTTCGCGGCATAGACGCCATCAATCCAGGAGTTCGTGGCGGTAATCTAACCCAGCGACTCCTTCAGTGTGAGACACGCTGGATTTGGTTATTGGATACGGTTCATCCAAAGGGATTAAACGAGGCTATCAGTTTTGCTCCATTCCTCTAAACGGCTTCTATCTGTTTACATGGCCGTGTTGTGGCCTTGGACCTATGTTTTTATGTTTTATTTTTAGTTTCTAACTTTGTATGTTTTTATTCTTAGAGTTCTCCAATCCTACACGTTTGTGTTTTAACTTTTGGAAATCCTTATGGCCCTTTCATATTTGGATACCTTTGGGCATATTGAGTCTTTCAGATGAGGAATGCTATGGGTATCTTCGTGGCAACGTACATCGTCTATCTATGGTCTTTGGTGTACCTCTATTGATGCTCCATCTATGTTATTATATAATGCTATTATAATATATCCATGTTATGTCTTTCTTCCTCTGTCTGCATATGCCCTGTTAGCGCTATATATTTATACTAAATCCTCATATGGTTGTACGTATGATCCAATAACCACATTTGCTCCATGCACTAGTAACTAATGTTATGTTATCTAATTGTTATTATTATACTTGCCTTTGACCCCTCTTCCTCCTGTAGTTACAGTATTAACACTTGTATGTGTTTATGTTTTGTATCAACATGCTTCTCTGATATGTGTTAGGCGATCCCGCCGTACGCGCACGCGCCACTGTCTCCCACATGTCGGTCGGCTTTCGGCATCGGGTCATGTGACCAACCATTGCGGCGTCATGACCAGACGATGCCGACGCTGGCCGCCGTCAGGGTTGCCAGGGTGACGGAGCGCGTCATTAAGGTTGGACGCTGCGTCACATATGACTCATAGGGGGGAGGAGCTGGTGACATGGGCATGACTGGGCGATGCTGACGTAGTCCGCCGCCAGGGTTGCCAAGGTGACGGAGTGCGTCATTAAGGTTGGACGTGTCGCTACCTCTGAGTCCTTAAGGGGAGGAGCTCATGACGTGGTCTCCTCCGTGACCGCGTCACTATGACAGGACGTGCTTTCTCATGTGACCCAGTAGGGGGAGTGGCCGTCCTGACGCTACTACTGCCCATTACTAGTGTGCCCGCTGATGTCATCAATATAGGACTGGGCGCAGCTTTTCCATGTTCATACATTAGAGATCTTTTGTGATACTCTCCATGGGATAGTGATGGTTCTTGTATTATAATTACATATTGGATGTAGCATTTGTCTGCCCTTTTCCTGCTGGATATTGCTACATGAGTTGTTGTCATATGGAGCTATGTGGTTTTTGTGATGCAACCATGGTTACAAGCGCCACCCCTGTGAGTGATTCCTATTAACCATATGATTGGCCTGATTTCTCACATGTGTGTGATCTACCATCTTATTGGTGGACTCTATCTTAAATATCCCTCACTTCCCTTGTTTCCCATTACCCCTTGAGAAAGGCCAGTTGCCGAAACGTGCGTTGGGGGGGGTCATACCTGGGTGGACTTCCATCTCCCATTCCAACAGGTAAAGATGTGTATACCTTGACTTAGTGTCTTCATATTAATATATCCTGTTGGGTGGTATTTATAATATGTGTATTTTGGGGATGGGTGCTATATTTTCAATGTTGCCAACATAACAATGCCTAAGTAATTTGCTTTCCCCTACACTGTCCATAAGCCCAATGTATGCCCCACTTTGTCGCCCTTGTGCTACCATGGTCATGTTTGACTTGTTTTCACTTTCCCTGTACCTTGGTCATATTTCAATAAAGATTTAATGTTTTATCTTTTGAATTATCTAGTTTTTTTTGGACCTTTTTTGATCGCTTTTCTTTTCTGTGTCTATTGTTATGTTTTTGCGATTGTCCACATGTTCCCTAAACCCTTCACTTTATTGTATACATTAGTGTTTATGGGTTGCTTATCCTTAATGTGGCTATATATCATACCTTGTCAGGAGTACAACCCTCAGCTTATATAATACCATGGCTGCCGGGGGGTAGCCTCCTCAGCCGCTCCAGTACTCACAGTGCTGGAGGCTGTTCCATCCCTAGTACGCTGCTCACCTTTGAGTTTCAAATTACTGCAGACAGCGGCTGGAAACAACTTAAACAGTTCAACTTTATTCTCTTCAGGGCACAGCACATCCCAAACGCCATCAGGACTCTTTGCATGATACCAATAGTACATGGTCTTCTACAGCAGCACAACACTTCTTCTGTTACACACAAGTGGACCACACAAGCAACCGAGCATGCAACACAGAAACGGAGATCATGGCACTTCGACCCCTCTTCCTGCGACCGACTTCAGCCCACGAAGGTACCTGTCTACTCCGTTATAGTTCACCCCTTTACGGCACTGTTGCTCCTGTACATGTACTAGGCTTGCAGCTCACTTGATTCTTGAAACAACTCCTGCACTCTAGCTGTCACTTCCACAGGGACTCACTCACTGACCTCCCTGGCTTGACCACTTCCAGACATGGGCTAATTTCCACAGACTGGCTTTACTGTAACTTCAGTTCCTCGACTCAGGGTGACTTGACTCCAGAGGCTCTCCTGTTAGCCTCTCTAGCCCTTTAGCTCCCAGTCTCTAGCTAAAAAGGGCCTCCAGTGACCCTCCTCACTGGCTGCTGCTGTAGGCACTTTCTTCAGACTTCTGCTCAGGATGGCTACCCCAGGCTCAACTCACTTAAGCAGGAAATCTCTCTTCCTTTTGCTCCCGGCTAGCCACTCCACTCATGTCCCTCTAGTTAACCGTTCTAAAGGCTCCCATCTGGTTGTGCTAAGTGCCCCCATCTAGTGTCCCTTTACTAATACTACATCACCTATTGTGTCTCTACAATACCCTATGGCCGTAAACACATATTATACACTCAAATATGTCAGTTATAACCAGGCAAATCATGACAGCAAATTAGCCAGGCCTAAGTCCTGGCACCCTCTTACACATACACCACATGAGAACGCCACATCACCCCTCATCAGATGCTCCAGATTTACTCAGAGGTGTAAATAGATGCATATTACTCATATGAACTGGCATGAACAGCACCAGTCTTCATGGCCCATAATCTTGGCCATCTTTTCAAAGTATGTTGGTCTCTGAAACTCTGCAGCATTTCAGAGAAAACATACACTTTGAAACATTGGTCATGGATTATGCTACTTGGCAGACTAGTCCGAGGTAGGTATTGTGAATCGTGGATCCTGTGTTATCTACTGTATATAGAAGTGTTATTAGTCATTGTACAGGAGGAGGTGAGCTGTGAAATCACCTATTGTGAATGGTGGATCTTATGCTATCTATTGTATATAGAGGCATTATCAGTCATTGTACAGGAGTGAGAGGAGGTGAGCTGTGACATCACCTATTGTGAATGGTGGATCCTGTGTTATCTACTGTGTATAGAAGTGTTATTAGTCATTGTACAGGAGGAGGTGAGCTGTGAAATCACCTATTGTGAATGGTGGATCTTATGCTATCTATTGTATATAGAGGCATTAACAGTCATTGTACAGGAGTGAGAGGAGGTGAGCTGTGACATCACCTATTGTGAATTGTGGATTGTGTGTTATCTACTGCTTTTAAAAGTATTATCAATCATTGTACCGGAAGTGGGGGAGGTGAGCTGCGACATTGCCTATTGTTTCTGGCGCCATGGGAGTGATTCTGAGATGCTTCAGATACATTTTGCATTTTATACAGTCTTGCTTTTAATTTATTTAGGAGGCCGTAATGACACAGCGAATATTAAAAACGTAGGACTGCCCCATATGAGAATGCCTTGGCATGGTGGGGTGGCTCAAAAAATTGATCAATTATTATATAAAGTACAGTTGGAAATTAATATGTGTATATGCACTTTATGTATTGCGTTCTAACCTTACGCAGCGCTGGCTTCTCTTTTTTATTGTAAATGTTGGATTATGTGTCATACACAGTATATAGAGGTTTTAGCAATCATTCTACAGGGAGAGGAGGTGAGCTATTATATCACCTGTTGTAAATGTTGAATCTTGTGTAATCTACTGTATATAGAGGTTTATTGAGTCATTGTACAGGAGGAGGAGGTGAGCTGTGACATCACCTATTGTGAATGATAGATCATGTGTTATCAACTGTATATAGAAGTGTTATCAGTCATTGTACAGGAGGAAGAGATGAGCCATGATACTGAAGCATCAGCGTCCTGGCATGCTTCTCCTCTCGCCCAGCAGGGATGCAGAATCACTCACTGCCCTGACCCCCTTCCTCCTACTTTCTTTTTGGCTGCTGCCCGGGGTCTTCGCACTGGGCGCAGATCCCCGAATACAGTGCTTAGGGCTCACAAACATGCGCTCCCTCCTTCTTAAAGGGGCCGTGCACGCTGTCCTAAAGTGTCCCTTTGCCTGCGCAGCGTTGTTAGTTTGTTCATAGAATCATAAAATCATAGAATCGTAGAGTTGGAAGGGACCTCCTGGGCCATCTTGTCCAACCCCCTGCTCAAAGCAGGATTCGCTAAATCATCCCAGACAGATGTCTGTCCAGCCTCTGTTTGAAGACTTCCATTGAAGGAGAACTCACCACCTCTCGTGGCAGCCTGTTCCACTCATTGATCACTCTAACTGTCAAAAAGTTTTTTCTAATATCTAATCTGTGTCTCCTCCCATTCAGTTTCATCCCATTGCTTCTAGTCTTTGCTTGTGCAAATGAGAATAAAGTTGATCCTTCTACAATGTGACAGCCCTTGAGATATTTGTAGACAGCTATTAAGTCTCCTCTCAGTCTTCTCTTTTGCAAGCTAAACAATCCCAAATCCTGCAACCTTTCCTCATAAGACAGGGTTTGCAGTCCGGTCACCATTCTGGTTGCTCTTTTCTGAACTTGCTCCAGTTTGTTGATGTCTTTTTTAAAATGTGGTGCCCAAAACTGGACACAATATTCCAGATGAGGTCTGACCAAAGAGGAGTAGAGGAAAATAATGACTTCACGTGATCTAGACTGTATGCTTCTGTTAATACATCCTAGAATTGCATTTGCCTTTTTTGCTGCTGCATCACACTGTTGACTCATATTCAGTCTGTGATCTATTAGTATACCCAAGTCTTTTTCACATGTGTTGTTGCTTAGGCCTATGCCTCCCATTCTGTATATGCTTTTTTCATTTTTATTGCCCAGATGTAGTACTTTGCATTTCTCCCTGTTAAAAACCATTCTGTTAGTTGCTGCCCACTTCTCCAGTTTATTTAAATCTTTTTGAATCCTCTCTCTCTCTTCTCTAGTATTAGCTATCCCTCCTAGCTTTGTGTCATCAGCAAATTTAATCAGTTTACCCTCAATTCCTTCATCTAAATCGTTGATAAAGATGTTGAACAATACAGGGCCCAGGACAGAGCCCTGTGGTACCCCACTTGAGACATTCTTCCAACTGGATGTGCAGCCATTTATGACCACTCTTTGGGTCCGATCACTAAGCCAGTTATGAATCCACCTAACAGTTGCCTTGTCCATTCCTTGTGCCCAACACACTTGCTAGTTCTCAGATTCCCGTCCATTAGTTCCCATTTAGTTCCACTAGTGTCTATCCACTAGTGTCTATCCATCCCTAACCTCCATGCCAGTACCTGCCTTGTCAGTCTGTATTTTAGCTGCCAGAACCACCGGCACTAGCCGTGCCAATCTGTACATCAGCCAAACCTGCCTGCTGCTGTCATGCCAGTCAGATCCAACCAAACCTGACAGTACCTATCTGTGTACTAGTGTACCCATCTGCATCTGTGATACCTGTTTTCCTGCCGTGCCTGCCTGTATCAGCTGTACTCTCCTACCGAGCCATTCCAGCTACCTGTCCCTTGGGAGGCAACTGCCATGCACCCAAGGTCTGTCCTGGAGTAGCACATGGTGTCCATCCAGAGCCAAACCTAACCCCACCATCAGGGGCTCAGGTGCTCAACTAGTCACACCCCTGGTTCCATCACTCCCATTATAGATTCCACCTATTGTGAATGGTTGAAACTGTGTAACATACTGTATATGGAGGTTTTATCAGTTATTGTACATGAGGGGCAGAAGGTGAACTGTTACATCACCTATTGTAAATGGTGGATCCTGTGATATCTACTGTGGATACAGGTGTTATCAGTCATTGTAGATGAAGAGGTAGTGAGCTGTGATGAAGCGATGGCCGGGGAACCACCACAGTGCAGGGAGACTACCGTACACAAGATGAGGTGCAAACAACAAAGGATAAAATTATTGGAAGGCAAGGAATGAAGGGGATGAGGGAGGTGCAAACAGGGGTATGCAATGGCAAAATATAACTTACAAGAGTTGTATTCTTTAGCTGGGCCGTCAAATAGCACAGTGCTCCAACAATTGCAGAATCAATATATGTCTCACAAGCAAATGCAAACAATAAACAGAGAATGATGCTACTCTACGTATAACCTCCCTGGCCTCTACTAAGCAAGCCACACGGCTGCCGTGTTCTGTCTGGTGAAGCCTACACTAGGCCCTGACATGTGCACAAACGGGAACATGCTCACGGTGATATAGGGGACTCAGATCAAGCCCCAGGGGCGTCCCCAACAGTCTAGTACGGTGATGTGCATGGCCCTCTGCCAGCTCCGTGAAAGGTGATCTTCTCCTTGCTTCTGGGTCCGAGAGGTGCTCCTGGAAACTCTATATCCCTTTCTCGGTATCTTCGTGGCTTCTCAAACTAGCACAGGACACCCTTGCTACACCCGAAGAGTCTGTCCAATTTCACGAGTCCAATCCGTCACAGGCTGTGGGACCTCTTTCACAGCTACAAGCACAGACGTTCTGTACAGCAGCTCAGCTCACACGCTGTCCAGGCTCAACCCCTCCCCTCAGCACAGGGCAGTTTATTAACACAGTCTATTGCAGGGGGCAGCAGAACATTCCATCACACCAGACAAGGGGTTGCTGTCTCTTAAAGTGGCAGTGTGTTCCTTGCTGTTCCTAAAAGCCACACCCCTACATTGACATCAACTAATGAGAATGGTGAATTCCGCTTTATCTACTGTATATAGAGGTTTTATCAGTCATTGTACAGGAGGAGGAGGTGAGCTGTGACATCACCTATTGTGAATGGTGGATCTCGTGTTATCTACGTTATCTACTTTATATAGAGGTGCAAACAAGAAAAAATGGGGAAAAGAAAAACCACAAAAAATACTAAAGATACATAATTATTAAATCAATAATACATGCATAGATAGGATGCATTAAACATCAAGCTACAAAGAGGAGAATAACCAAGGAAACATGCTGATGCAGCAGGGATAAAGAGGGTCACAAGTTTCCAGAGGTATGCAGGAACAGAACTGGAGTCAAATACATGCAGTGGTATGTGACCTACATAATGAGCAAAGGCTGGTGAATGATCATAAAGGTGTCAGTACTAGAGATGAGCGAACAAAATAATGTTCTATTCGAATCTAATTTCGAATCGAACTGCAAAAAGTGCGGTTCGATTCGAAAATGTTCGAATTCATTTCGAATTCAAATAGAACATTGTTCGACTACACTTTTATCTGCGAGTGTGTTCGCGTGTGCACTGACTACTAACTGCCACTTGTCTGCGAAACTGACTGCTTTGCTTGCTCTAACTCTCCAACCACCTACTACTATCTGAGCTCCCACAAAACAGCGTCCGGCAAACGCGCTCTCGAGTCTTTTATACGGGCGATGACGCGATCGAGGACGCGAGCGCTGACGCGACAGATGACGCGCCGCTCTGAGCCAATCAGTGTAATGCCAGGAACGAACATGGCCGCGGCACCCTTCCCTCGCTTCATGATGATTGGTTCTATTTGCGGTGACACAATGTCGGGCGTGGCGGCAAAACTGAAAGTGCGACGCAACAGCCATTTCGAACACAACAGCCATTTTGAACACGATTTCGAACACGATTTCGAACAGTATCAGACCGCACAACCAGTTCGAAATCGATCGAACTGCACAAAAACCGCTAATGTTCGATAAAAATGTTTGAAATTCGAACATGTGCGGTTCTATTAGCTCAACTCTAGTCAGTACATCTATCCCGCTAAGCTCCCATGCCCCAATGGCTTAAGGCCCCATCACACACAGCGAGATCGCTAGCGAGATCGCTGATTTTGTGACGTCACAGCAATCTCACCAGCGACATCGCTGTGTGTGACACGCATCAGCGACCGGCCCCCCCGCCGGGTATCGCTGATTGTGCAGCAATGTCCTGGGCCATTTTTTGATCGTTGGTCTCCCGCTGGCCAGCGTGCATCGCTGCGTGTGGCAGCGGGAGAGCAATGATCAGCGATGCCGGGAGCTGGTATCCAAGGTAAATAGCGGGTATCTAAGAGCCGCGCGGCTCTTAGATACCTGCTGTTTACCTTGGATACCAGCTTGCTCGCTGGTCCTGATCGCTGGTGAGCCTGTCTATGTGACAGCTCACCAGCGATCAGCTATGTCCCAGCGATCCAATCCACGTCGGATCGTTGGTGGGATCGCTGGGACATTGAAGCGTGTAACGGGGCCTTTAGTCCTGCCTACCCATCATCAATGGTAGTGGACACACGTCTCCCTGCTATAAAAGTAAAGTGTAAGAAATAGCTCTTACCAATCAAACCAGGGAGCCACCTGTAGGCTGCGATGTTTTGGGGATGTTGCCCCACATCAGTACAGAGAGTACTTGTCTGAGAAGCTCCAGATATTGCTAGAAATAGGCTTCTCATTCAGCCAATACTCTGATCTGATGAAGGTCCCAAACCAAAAACATTGTTCTCTACAGAAGGGTTTGCCTAGTATAGACTATTTTGTATACAAAAATGTACTGTTTTAATAAATATTTTTATCCTGATGACACATTCTTTAGAAAGAGGCAGTCCAGGCTGTCAAGAGACTTAAAGAAATAAATGAGAAATAATTGCTGATGCAACATCCCTTTTCATCCTGCACTAGTGATGAGTGGATCTTTTGAAAGTCAATTTTGTAAGCTTCATCGAATTTTCCCTCAAACATTCATTGGAGGTGAATAAATTTGAGAGAATTTTAGTAATTAAAAGTAGTAAAGCTTGTAATTGCTTGGAAAATAGGTGTGATGGAGACAGAAAGAACCGGGCTGACCATAAGATCTTACACACTGCAGTAGAGAAAGGCTCCCTCTGACCGTAAGAGCTTACACTCTACAGTAGAGAGAGGACCTGGCTGACCATAAGAGCTTACACTCTACAGTAGAGAGAGGACCCCACTGACCATAAGAGCTTACACTCTACAGTAGAGAGAGGACCCAGCTGACCATAAGAGCTTACACTCTACAGGAGAGAGAGAGGACCCTACTGACCATAAGAGCTTACACTCTACAGGAGAGAGAGAGGACCCTACTGACCATAAGAGCTTACACTCTACAGGAAAGAGAGAGGACGCTGCTGACCATAAGAGCTTACACTCTACAGGAAAGAGAGAGGACTACATTGATCATAAGAGCCTACATTCTACAGGAGAGAAAAAAGAGAGAGAGGACATCACTGATCATAATAGCTTACACTCTACAGGAGAGAGAAAGGACCCCACTGACCATAAGAGCTTACACTTTACAGGAGAGAGAGGATCCCACTATCCATAAGGGCTTACACTCTACAGGCGAGAGAGAGGACCTCTGACCATAATAGCTTGCACTTTACAGGGGAGAGAGGACACCACTGATCACAAGAGCTTAAACTCTACAGGAGGAACAGAGGAACTCACTGACCATAAGAGCTTACACTTTACAGGAGAGAGGACCCCACTGACCATAAGAGCTTACACTCTACATGAGAGTGAAGACCCCACTATCCATAAGAGCTTGCACTCTACAGGAGAGAGAGAGAGGACCCCGCTGACCATAAGAGCTTACACTCTATAGGAGAGAGGGAATACCCCACTGACCATAGTAACACGCACTCCACAGGGGAGAGAGGACTCCACTGACCATAAGAGCTTACACTCTACAGGAGAGAGAGGAACCCTCTGACCATAAGAGGTTACAGGAGAGAGAGAAGATCCCACTGATCATGAGAGCTTACACTCTACATGAGGGACAGAGGAACCCAATGACCATAAGAGCTTACACTCTACAGGAGAGAGAGGAACCCACTGACCATAACAGCTTACACTTTACAGGAGATAGACGACCGCACTCACCATAAGAGCTTACACTCTACATGAGAGAGGACCCTGCTGACCATAAGAGCTTACACTCTACAGGAGAGAGAGAGGACCCCACTGACCATAAGAGCTTACACTCTACAGGAGAGAGAAGATCCCACTATCCATAAGAGCTTACGCTCTACAGGTGAGAAAGAGGAAACCTGATCATAATAGCTTGCACTATACACAGCAAAGAGGACTACGCTGACCATAAGAGCTTCCACTCTACAGGAGACAGAGAGAGAGAGAGAGGACCCCACTGATCACAAGAGCTTGCATTCTACAGGAGAGACAGAGGAACCCACTGACCATAAGAGCTTACACTCTACAGGAGAGAGAGTACCCCTCTTACCATAAGAGCTTACACTATACAGGAGGGACAGAGAAACTCACTGACCATAAGAGCTTACACTTTACAAGAGAGAAAGTGGTCCCCACTGAACATAAGAGCTTACACTCTACATGAGAATGAGGACCCCACTATCCATAAGGATTTACTGAGCAGGCAAATAACAAGTAATACTCCACGAAGGGAGGCAAGATTAGTAAGGCAGCGACAGGAATGGCACACAAACGCAATGCCTTAGAATAAGATATACACAAAACAAGGTAACTTATCGCTTGCAGTACTTGCAGGGGAAAGGCGGTAAAATCTCCAGGCGGCGGCGCAAATCGTGAACAAAGTCTCTGGCTCTGCTACAGAGGAATGAGAAGCACTGTCTCCCGACGGTGCTGATTGATCTGGTTTTGCTTGGCTTGAGTGTGCTGGTATGTGGAAACTGTCCGTTATGAAGATTCCTCAGAAATGGCGCTGAACATGAGCCATGTGAATGATCACAGACCGCCACAGTGGTCAGTTCTTGGGAGTAGTCTCTGGGCAGCTTATCTGTTACCACAGACAGGACAGGGCTGTCCAAGAAAACAGGGTCAGACAATAACTTAATAGCATCAAAGTCAATCTTATAGTCAGCACTCTGAGGGGTGAGTGACGTGGAGTTGTCAGTCGGAGCAGCGGCTCAACCTTCTCTTGTCGCTTTCCCGCCAAGTCTAACCCGTTCCCACCCTCAGTCCTCCTTATTAGAGTTGAGCGAAACGGGTCGAAAAAATTCAAAAGTCGCCGACTTTTGGCAAAGTTGGGTTTCATGAAACGAAACCCGACCCTAGGATGAGGTCGGCCACGAGGTCGGCGACTTACGCGCCAAAGTCGCTTTTCAAAAGTTTGTTTTGCGCTCTTTTTCAGCCAATCAGGATCCACGGACACTGTGGGCAACGTGATGACCTAGGCACGGGTCACCACCATCTTTCAGAAGGGCATGCAAGTGATTGGCTTGCTTTGGTGGGCGTCACAGGGGGTATAAAAGGGCGTGCACGCCGACCGCCATCTTACTTCTGCCGATCTTAGTATAGGGAGAGGTTGCTGCTGATTCTGTAGGGAGAGCGTTAGGCAGGGAAGAAGACAAAAAAACTGCTTCTGCTGCTAGCGATTTGGCCTGCACAACACACAAGTCACTGTGTGTATAGTGCAAGGGGAGGCTATATAGTGGTGTATCAGTGGTGTTGGTTGTTGGGCTGCCTTTTAAGGCTTCCTGACACGCTGGCATTGCTGTTTACCCACTGCTCCGCAAACTGCTTTTTTAAAAGCAATCCAATCTCCCTTATCCTCTAGTCACTTTTGTCACAGCTGTGCCATCGAGCCTGTCACATAGCGCTCAGATATCAGTGGGCCTCACACAATCCACAAGTGTCCAGTGTCCAAAAGTGTGCGCAGAGATTCAAAATCTCCATTATCCTCTCGTCACTTTTGTCACAGGCAGCTGTGCCATCGAGCCTGTCACATAGCGCTCAGATATCAGTGGGCCTCACACAATCCACAAGTGTCCAGTGTCCAAAAGTGTGCGCAGAGATTCAAAATCTCCATTATCCTCTCGTCACTTTTGTCACAGGCAGCTGTGCCATCGAGCCTGTCACATAGCGCTTAGATATCAGTGGGCCTCACACAATCCACAAGTGTCCAGTGTTCAAAAGTGTGCGCAGAGATTCAAAATCTCCATTATCCTCTCGTCACTTTTGTCACAGGCAGCTGTGCCATCGAGCCTGTCACATGGCGCTCAGATATCAGTGGGCCTCACACAATCCACAAGTGTCCAGTGTCCAAAAGTGTGCGCAGAGATTCAAAATCTCCATTATCCTCTCGTCACTTTTGTCACAGGCAGCTGTGCCATCGAGCCTGTCACATAGCGCTCAGATATCAGTGGGCCTCACACAATCCACAAGTGTCCAGTGTCCAAAAGTGTGCGCAGAGATTCAAAATCTCCATTATCCTCTCGTCACTTTTGTCACAGGCAGCTGTGCCATCGAGCCTGTCACATAGCGCTCAGATATCAGTGGGCCTCACACAATCCACAAGTGTCCAGTGTCCAAAAGTGTGCGCAGAGATTCAAAATCTCCATTATCCTCTCGTCACTTTTGTCACAGGCAGCTGTGCCATCGAGCCTGTCACATAGCGCTCAGATATCAGTGGGCCTCACACAATCCACAAGTGTCCAGTGTCCAAAAGTGTGCGCAGAGATTCAAAATCTCCATTATCCTCTCGTCACTTTTGTCACAGGCAGCTGTGCCATCGAGCCTGTCACATAGCGCTCAGATATCAGTGGGCCTCACACAATCCACAAGTGTCCAGTGTCCAAAAGTGTGCGCAGAGATTCAAAATCTCCATTATCCTCTCGTCACTTTTGTCACAGGCAGCTGTGCCATCGAGCCTGTCACATGGCGCTCAGATATCAGTGGGCCTCACACAATCCACAAGTGTCCAGTGTCCAAAAGTGTGCGCAGAGATTCAAAATCTCCATTATCCTCTCGTCACTTTTGTCACAGGCAGCTGTGCCATCGAGCCTGTCACATAGCGCTCAGATATCAGTGGGCCTCACACAATCCACAAGTGTCCAGTGTCCAAAAGTGTGCGCAGAGATTCAAAATCTCCATTATCCTCTCGTCACTTTTGTCACAGGCAGCTGTGCCATCGAGCCTGTCACATAACGCTCAGATATCAGTGGGCCTCACACAATCCACAAGTGTCCAGTGTCCAAAAGTGTGCGCAGAGATTCAAAATCTCCATTATCCTCTCGTCACTTTTGTCACAGGCAGCTGTGCCATCGAGCCTGTCACATAGCGCTCAGATATCAGTGGGCCTCACACAATCCACAAGTGTCCAGTGTCCAAAAGTGTGCGCAGAGATTCAAAATCTCCATTATCCTCTCGTCACTTTTGTCACAGGCAGCTGTGCCATCGAGCCTGTCACATAGCGCTCAGATATCAGTGGGCCTCACACAATCCACAAGTGTCCAGTGTCCAAAAGTGTGCGCAGAGATTCAAAATCTCCCTTATCCTCTCGTCACTTTGGTCACAGCTGTGCCATCGAGCCTGTCACATAGCGCTCAGATATCAGTGGGCCTCACACAATCCAAAAGTGTCCACTGTCCACAAGTGTGTGCAGAAATTCTAAATCTCCCCTGTCCTATAGACACCTTTAACCTTGTTTTACATTACTATATAGTTTGTTGGATTTTGTCTACATTTCTACCAAAAATGAGGAAGGCTGGTGGAAGAGGCCGTGGAATTGGGCGGGGGTAGGCAGCTGGTAATGATGGTGTTGGTGGTGGATCTGATGGTAGTGGCAAGAGCAAAATAGGACCGAATGCAGGAGGTGCTGACCCTGCGTCATCGTCTGGCTACATAAGGCCTCGAACGCTTAGTTTTCTAGGAGTTGGCAAACCGCTTTTAAAGCCAGAGCTTCAGGAAAAAGTTTTGGCTTACATTGCTGACTCAGCCTCCAGCTCTATCACCTCCTCTTCTTCAGTTGTAAAAAGTAAAAGCACTGAGTCGTCATTGGAGGCTCATGTTCATGAACCACACCTTTCCTTGTGTCCTTCACCCCAACCAAGATTGAAGGATGACGCAGGCCATACTACTGATTACTCCATGGAGCTGTTTTCACATACCATGCCTGGATTATCAAGTGAAATGGTGAATTACCCAGGCCAAGATGAATCTGACATGGAGTGCACTGATGCACAGCCGCTGATGGATGATTCTGCTGGTACATTCACTCAGAGCACTACATTGTCCTCGCAGTGTACAGAGCCAGATTCTGACCCTGATGAGTCTCAGGTGCCCCTTCCCGCACACTATACCACCATACACGGTGACACAGAGGAAGGTGCACATGACATAGAAGAGGAGGTGATGGATGACCCAGTTGTTGACCCAGATTGGCATCCATTGGGGGAAGAGGGTGCTGCTTCCAATGGCTCAGATGAGGAGCATCCACAGCAGACATCGACATCGCAACAGCTGTTATCTGGCAGGCCCGGAGCACTCCAAAGACAGGTTCCAAACATCAAAAGAGTTGCTGGACAGCTTGTCCAGAGGGTCAAAAGATCACAGCGTGCTAGGCCGCAAAATGTCTGCCAAAGTAGGAAGAGTGCAGTGTGGCACTTTTTTGAACAAAATCCTCATGATCAGGCCAAGGTTATCTGTAAGAAGTGCGCAAAGACCTTTAGCCGAGGGAAAAATCTGAAAAATTTGAAAACCAGTTGCATGCTTAGACATTTAACCAGCATGCACTTGCAAGCGTGGACACAACACCAAACCTCAAGTGCCACATGTGCAACTGATCACAACGAAGGTAGTCAGCAACGCTACATTGTTTCCCCCACTGTAAGCCCACCGGTTAGCACAGCAGCAAATGTTGAGGTGTCGTTGCAAGACCACAGCAGTCAGGGAATCCCACTGTTATATCAACGAAAGACTGATTCTAGGCCATCAGAAAGAACACCAACTCCATCACCATCATCAACCCTCTCTCAGTCCGCCCTGACCACCGCTACTTCCACCATATGCAGCTCTCAAGTCCAGCTCACCCTCCCAGACACTATGAGTAGGTCAAGAAAGTACTCAGTCTCTCATCCGCGTACACTGGGTTTGAACGCCCACATTGCCAAACTAATCTCGTTTGAGATGATGCCCTTTCGGTTGTTGGAAAGCACAGCTTTCCGCGAACTCATGGCCTATGCAGTACCACGCTATGACCTACCCAGTCGCCACTTCTTCTCTCGCAAAGCCATCCCAGCCCTCCACCATCATGTGAAAGACCGCATTGTCCATGCACTCAAGCAGTCAGTGAGCGGAAAGGTGCACCTCACAACTGATGCATGGTCCAGTCGGCATGGCCAGGGCCGTTACGTGTCCATCACTGCGCACTGGGTTAATGTGGTGGATGCAGGGTCCACAGGGGACAGCGGTGGTGGGACAGTGCTGCCTAGCCCACGGTATAGGAAACAGTTGGCTGTAGGCGTTCCACCCTCCTCCTCCTCCAGAAGCGAAAGCTCGTCCACAGAGCGCAGTCGTACGAGCACTCCATCTGCAGCTGCCACTGTTGCACACGATGTGTCCCTCTATCGAGCAGCTAGTGGAAAGCGTCAGCAGGCTGTGTTGCAGATGATGTGTTTGGGCGACAGACACACCGCCGAGGTGCTGGCCGAGTACTTGAAGCGACAAACTGAGTCATGGCTGGGCAGTGTACATCTTGAGGCAGGCAAGGTAGTTAGTGATAACGGCCGTAATTTTGTGGCAGCCATAGCCCTTTCAAAACTCAGCCACATACCTTGCTTGGCTCACACCTTGAACCTGGTGGTGCAGTGCTTCCTCAAAAATTATCCGGAGTTAACAGCCCTGCTCCAGAAGGTGCGAAGACTGTGCGCGCACATCTGCCGGTCGCCTGTACACTCCGTTCGTATGCAGAAGCTGCAGCGATTGCTCCACCTTCCCAACCACCGCCTCATTATCAACATTGTAACAAGGTGGAACTCCACCCTGCACATGGTGGAGCGGCTGTGCGAGCAGAGGCAGGCCATAATGCATTTGTGGGAGGATACACGGCCAGGCACTTTGAGAGCAGACATGGAGTTGACAGGCGTGCAGTGGTCGAAGCTGAAAGACCTTTGTAAAGTCCTTCAGTGTTTTGAGGAATGCACACGGCTGGTAAGCGCAGACGACGCCATCCTAAGCATGACCATCCCACTTATGCGTCTGCTCATGCAAACTTTGATGCACCTTAAGGAGCAGGCGTCTGCAGCCAATGTTGATAAGGAGGAAGAGGAGGAGGGAATCCTTGATGACATTCAGCCATTGTCTGCTCAGGGACCTCTCCTGGACGAGGTGGAGGAAGAAGAGGAGGAGGAGGAGGAGGATGATGGGGATGATTACTTAGGGGAGGAGGATGCATCTCGTGGGGCAAGTGAAAATGTTGGCGTGGCAAGGTCTGGTACAGGGTTTGTGCGTGACTGGAGGGATGTGGATTTGCCAGAAAGTGCTCCTCCACCCAGCACTCGCAGTGCATCATTGACACCGGGAACATTGGCCCACATGTCAGATTATGCCTTGCGGATCCTAAAAAGGGACCCCCGCATTGCCAAAATGTTGAACGATGACGACTACTGGTTGGCCAGCATCCTGGATCCACGCTATAAAGGCAAATTACAAAACATCATGCCACAGGAGAACCTTGACCTAATATTGGCTAATAAACAAGCAACTCTGGTAAATCGGTTGCTTGAGGCATTCCCAGCACACAGCAGCGGTGATGGTTCTCACACGAGCCGTATGGGCCGGGGGCAGCTTGGCAGAGGTGTTTGTGGTGCACACAGCAGAAGTGGCGTTGGAGACAGGGGTTTCATGACAATGTTGTGGACTGATTTTTCAAATACCGCTCACACAACTGGTAATACTGCATCGATGGAAAGTGACAGGAGACAGCAGTTGTCAACTATGGTTACAAACTACTTTTCCTCCCATATCGATGTTCTCCCACACAGGTCATTCCCCTTTGACTATTGGGCCGCTAAACTGGACACCTGGCCTGAATTGGCCCAATATGCCTTACAGGAGCTCGCTTGCCCAGCTGCAAGTGTGCTATCGGAAAGAGTCTTCAGTGCAGCTGGATCAATCCTGACAGAAAAAAGGACCCGTCTGTCAACCCAAAATGTGGATGATCTAACCTTCATTAAAATGAACCACGCATGGGTTTCCAAGGACTTTGTCCCACCTTCCCCTGATGACACATAGGGTGACAGAAAAATGGCTTGCTTTGGTCCACCTCTTCCTGGTACTTCACTTATTTCGCCTTTTGCATCAGCTGAATGTCCAACATCAACATATGCCACTTTCTAAAACTCCCTAACTGTGCTGCCTCCCCCCCCATGGCCGGGGTCAACACCTAGCGCACGACACCGTGCGAGTGCCGTTGCCCTGGACAGGTGGGTAGGCCGACTCTTGGGCGCGGGCACTGGCACAGGGTCCCTCATAGTGCAATCAAGTGTCTCTGACGGTGGTGGTGCACACCCGCCGTCAGACACACCGCTGTACTATGAGGGGCCCAGTGCCAGTACCGACGCCCACGAGTGGGCCCCCCTTGCTTGGGCAGGGCCCCAGCATTTGCAATCTTTACCTCTCCCTGCTCCTCCGCTGTGTAATCTGGGCCGTCAAATCCATACTGGGCCTAACACCGTCTGAGCCTGCCTCCTGAGACATATATTTTGAATGTGTACGCTATCCATACATGTTATCCAGGGATACGGTACCCTTTCTAACCTTTGTGAAATCACGTGCAATCCATACTGGGCCTAACACCGTCTGAGCCTGCCTCATGCTGTATAGACATATATTTTGAATGTGTACGCTATCCATACATGTTATCCAGGGATACGGTACCCTTTCTAACCTTTGTGCAATCACGTGCAATCCATACTGGGCCTAACACCGTCTGAGCCTGCCTCCTGAGACATATATTTTGAATGTGTACGCTATCCATACATGTTATCCAGGGATACGGTACCCTTTCTAACCTTTGTGCAATCACGTGCAATCCATACTGGGCCTAACACCGTCTGAGCCTGCCTCATGCTGTATAGACATATATTTTGAATGTGTACGCTATCCAGACATGTTATCCAGGGATACGGTACCCTTTCTAACCTTTGTGCAATCACGTGCAATCCATACTGGGCCTAACACCGTCTGAGCCTGCCTCATGCTGTATAGACATATATTTTGAATGTGTACGCTATCCATACATGTTATCCAGGGATACGGTACCCTTTCTAACCTTTGTGCAATCACGTGCAATCCATACTGGGCCTAACACCGTCTGAGCCTGCCTCATGCTGTATAGACATATATTTTGAATGTGTACGCTATCCATACATGTTATCCAGGGATACGGTACCCTTTCTAACCTTTGTTAGCTGTTACAAGTGGTTCAGCCGCTCGACCCTTATTCACATTCACGCCACTTGGCAAGTGAAAAGGTTTTAAATACTAGAGTAGGGACTGTCCCACAAGGGTTGCCGTGACGTGGCGGGATGGCTTGTTCATTATTTTGATCAAAATTATGTTTACTAAATAACCTTATTATTATTATTACCTTTATGCATTATTTGCAGTATATTTTTTACTTTTAGTTCAGGATATTTGTGTTTTTTGCTTTTTGTTTTCTCTGGTTAATGGTCATGTGTTAATATGCACTTACATTGTGCATACACATTAACTTACTTTTCTCAGTTCAGATTTGTTTTTTATTCATTTCATTGTGCATTCAGTGCATATATGGGTGTGACCGCCCTCTTTCTGAGCTGGGAAAGCCATCCAGTCTGGCCTAAGCTGTTACAAGTGGTTCAGCCGCTCGACCCTTATTCACATTCACGCCACTTGGCAAGTGAAAAGGTTTTAAATACTAGAGTAGGGACTGTCCCACAAGGGTTGCCGTGACGTGGCGGGATGGCTTGTTCATTATTTTGATCAAAATTATGTTTACTAAATACCCTTATTATTATTATTACCTTTATGCATTATTTGCAGTATATTTTTTACTTTTAGTTCAGGATATTTGTGTTTTTTGCTTTTTGTTTTCTCTGGTTAATGGTCATGTGTTAATATGCACTTACATTGTGCATACACATTAACTTACTTTTCTCAGTTCAGATTTGTTTTTTATATATTTTGAATGTGTACGCTATCCATACATGTTATCCAGGGATACGGTACCCTTTCTAACCTTTGTGCAATCACGTGCAATCCATACTGGGCCTAACACCGTCTGAGCCTGCCTCCTGAGACATATATTTTGAATGTGTACGCTATCCATACATGTTATCCAGGGATACGGTACCCTTTCTAACCTTTGTGCAATCACGTGCAATCCATACTGGGCCTAACACCGTCTGAGCCTGCCTCATGCTGTATAGACATATATTTTGAATGTGTACGCTATCCATACATGTTATCCAGGGATACGGTACCCTTTCTAACCTTTGTGCAATCACGTGCAATCCATACTGGGCCTAACACCGTCTGAGCCTGCCTCATGCTGTATAGACATATATTTTGAATGTGTACGCTATCCATACATGTTATCCAGGGATACGGTACCCTTTCTAACCTTTGTGCAATCACGTGCAATCCATACTGGGCCTAACACCGTCTGAGCCTGCCTCCTGAGACATATATTTTGAATGTGTACGCTATCCATACATGTTATCCAGGGATACGGTACCCTTTCTAACTTTTGTGCAATCACGTGCAATCCATACTGGGCATAACACCGTCTGAGCCTGCCTCCTGAGACATATATTTTGAATGTGTACGCTATCCATACATGTTATCCAGGGATACGGTACCCTTTCTAACCTTTGTGCAATCACGTGCAATCCATACTGGGCATGAGAACGGCTGGCGAGCTGTTAAGCAAGCTACAGCACCTGTCCAGACAAGTACAGGGATTCCCTAGCGAGGAGACTTATTTGATTGTTTTCAATGTTGGGACAGCAATTTTTGGGGAGCACTATACTCTGGAGAATGATAGATGGGGCCCACCATACACTGGAACATTCCAAAGGTGGACATCAGACACTGGAGCAGCATTTACAGGGCCCATTATACACTAGAGCATTAGAAATGTGGCCCATTATGTTTGGAGCATTATTTGGGCCCATAAGACAGTGGAGCTTCATCCATGGGGACCAACATATACTGTAGCATTATGTGGAGCTCATCATATACTGTTTCAAACATTATATGGGACCAATGATTCTGTATGGAGAAATAGATGGGCCTCGTCATGAGATGTAAAAAGTGAGGTATTTTTCATTGTACTATACCGCTATTTATCTGCCGTATCGGAGCATGATGAGTTGTGGTATGTGTTAAAAGGGTGCTCTTTCGCCCAGGGCACATGAAAACCTGCAGCCAGCCCTCCCCCCCCCACAACTTTAGCCAAATAACCCCCATTTTTCAGTGCGTAACTTGTATTATGAAGTTAATTAAGGTTGACAAGCTTAAGTAAGAAGAATTGATGCTTTTGGCATTCAAATGGGCACTGTAGGTGTGTATCCTGTCCTCCTCTCACTGCCGACTTTTATTCCCCATTGACTTACATTGGGTTTCGTGTTTCGGGACGACCCCGACTTTTCCCTATAATCGGACGATCTTGCTCGACCCGACTTTTGGAAAAGTCGGGTTTCACGAAACGAAACGCGACCCTAAAAAACCAAAAGTCGCTCAACTCTACTCCTTATATTTCCCACTCCCCCTGCTGTCCAAGGTGAAGGTCCTTCCTTCCCAGAAGAAGCCTCCCCAGGCAACAGTGTTGACAGTCCCAATAGTTCCAGCCTTAAAGGGCACCGGAAACCTCTAACTCTGTCTCGGCTCATCTTACATTTACACTCTACAGGAGAGAGAGTGGACCCCACTTACCATAAGAGCTTGCACTCTACAGGGGAGACAGGACGAGAAGACCCTGCTGACCGTAAGAGCTTACACTCTACAGGAGAGAGAGCAAGGAACCCGCTGACCATAAGAGCTCACACTCTACAGGAGAGAGAGGACCCCACTGACCATAAGAGCTTACACTCTACGGGAGGGACAGAGGAATCCACTGACCATAAGAGCTTACACTTTACAGGAGAGAGAAAGGATCCCACTATCCATAAGAGCTTGCACACTACAGGAGAGAGAGAGGACCCCGCTGACCATAAGAGCTTACACTCTACAGGAGAGAGAGAGGATCCCACTGACTATAAGAGCTCACACTGTACTGAATAGAGAGACTTACCCAGTGGCTGGAGATGGAAAATGACTCTGCCATAAAAACTTGAGGCCGTCCAAAAACCATTCAACAATTCTCTGATGCTTTAGCAGTATGAAAGATTGTGCCAAGCAGGATTTATTTTTTGCAAAACACAAATGGAATATCAAAATGTGTGAATTTGCATTAAACTGCAAATTTCAGGAAACTCAACTCAAACTTGATTAGTTTGAGCAAATCATCAAGATCTGCTGCTTGCATCTCCCCTTTCACTCGCCGATCAATAATTTCCTAAATGTGCTCAAAGGGAGTCAAGTCCAGAGGCACTGCAGGCTATGGTGGCAAGTTTGGGCCATGCAGGCTGCTCACAGAAACACAAGCAACATGCTGCATGACAATCGCACAGGAAGCTGCCAGCAGTGGATCTTGATGATTTGTATTTAGTGCATTCAATGCGTCAGAACATTTCTAAGGCAACTATTATTGATATTCTTCAGTTACTTGTTTACATCATTGCACAACTTCTCCTTTTTAGTGTTCAAGTTCAACCAAGTGACATGCTGGGACTCGCTACATCTGTAGTTCCAGGGGACAGCAGAGTTGACAATGTTCGAACCCCCATTCAATGGATATTTATGGCATATCCTACCAACATGTAATCAGTATGTCTCATGAGACAATCCCTTTAATGCAGAGTGAGATTTGCTAGCTAACAACATACATCTGTAGTGGCAGGCCATAACCATAGTGTTATGGACATAAACGGCTATATATTTCTTTAGTAAAATGCTGAGCGAATATATACAAAAGTTAAAGACAAAATAGGAAAAATTCTAATCTGAGATCTAGAAAGAAAGTTAGCATAAAGAAAAGGAGGAACAAATTTCAGTTTTATGGAGATCTAAAATTTTCAAAAAAATAAAAAGCAACCGGAATCTTAGGATGTCCCCAAGGTCTTTTTTTGGAGAGAAATCCATGATGAACAGTCCAGTAGTGACAACAGACCAACATAAAAGCATCCCAAGCACTACGAGTTATCAAAATATGAGCAGACAGCATAAAGCAAGCAAACATAGAAACAGGCAGCAAGAGTCTGGCAGGGAGACGGCTTCAGGGAATAGATGTGGAGTCTCAGCAGCAATAAAGTGGTGACAGTGAGTTTTCCCATCACCACTGGACTGGATCTCTCATGAAGCACCACGGCCAAGATGATTAGTAGAGTTGAGCGATACCGTCCGATACTTCAAAGTATCGGATCGGAATGGATCGGCCGATCTTAAAAAAAAGTATCGGTATCGCCGATTCCGATACCGGAAGTCCCATTCAAGTCTATGGGACTTCCGGTATCGGAATAAGAAAAACCCTGTTTTTCCCTTGTACAGCCTCTCTGGGGTCTGTACGGGCCTTTCGGGGGGGCTGTGCCGGCCTGCCAGGGGGTCTGTGCAGGCTCCGGTGGTCTGTGCCGGCCTGCCGGGGGGCTGTGCCGGCCTGCCGGGGGGGCTGTGCAGGCTCCGGTGGGCTGTGCCGGCCTGCCGGGGGGCTGTGCAGGCTCCGGTGGGCTGTGCCGGCCTGCCGGGGGGCTGTGCCGGCCTGCCGGTGGTCTGTGCAGGCTCCGGTGGGCTGTGCCGGCCTGCCGGGGGGCTGTGCCGGCCTGCCGGGGGGCTGTGCAGGCTTCGGGGGTCTGTGCAGGCATCGTCCGATGGGACTACAAGTCCCATCTGGCGATGCCTGCTACCATGACAGTGATTGACACATTAGCCAATGATGGGACAGTAGTAGTCCCATCATCCGGCTAATGTGTTGAATGTAAAAAAAAAAAATAAAATTACATGCTACATACATGCTACATTCATACTACATACATGCTACATTCATACTACATAAATACTACATGCAACATACATACTACATATATACTACATGCATGCAACATGCATACTACATATATACTACATGCATGCAACATGCATACTACATATATACTACATGCTACATACATACTACATATATGCTACATATATACTACATGCATGCTACATACATAATGCATGCTACATACATACTACATATATACTACATGCATGGTACATACATACTACATATATACTACATACATACTACATGCATGCTACATGCTACATACATACCACATACATACTACATACATACTACATATATACTACATGCATGCTACATACATACTACATGCTACATATATACTACATGCTACATACATACTACATGCATGCTACATACATACTACATACATACTACATGCATGCTACATGCATACTACATATATACTACATGCTACATACATACTACATATATGCTACATATATACTACATGCATGCTACATACATAATGCATGCTACATACATACTACATATATACTACATGCATGCTACATACATACTACATATATACTACATACATACTACATGCATGCTACATGCTACATACATACCACATACATACTACATACATACTACATACATACTACATATATACTACATGCATGCTACATACATACTACATGCTACATATATACTACATGCTACATACATACTACATGCATGCTACATACATACTACATACATACTACATGCATGCTACATACATACTACATGCTACATACATACTACATATATACTACATGCATGCTACATACATACTACATGCTACATATATACTACATGCTACATACATACTACATGCATGCTACATACATACTACATACATACTACATGCATGCTACATACATACTACATGCTACATACATACCACATACATACTACATATATACTACATGCATGCTACATACATACTGCATGCTACATACATACCACATACATACTACATATATACTACATGCATGCTACATACATACTGCATGCTACATGCATGCTACATACATACTGCATGCTACATGCATGCTACATACATACTACATACATACTACATGCTACATACATACCACATATATACTACATACATACTACATACAATACATTCATACAATACATACATAGACATACAGTACATATAACATAGAGTAACATACTTACCAATACTTGTCACATTGTTCCCCGAAGCCATTGTCTTTTAAAGGAATAAATATTAACATAACAAACCACAAAAATACTCACCCACGATCCGAAGCAGTCCACGAGTGTGTCCCACGACGATCTTGGGTAGAGAACTGCAGCATCAGCTGATGCCGCCGTTCTCTACGGGCTGCAGGAATCCAATGACGGAAGGTAGGTATCCTTCCGCACTGTATTCCTCCGCCACTTAAAAAAAAAAAAGTCCCTAGTCTCACTTTATGCCATTGCTGCGTGGGAAATTCCCACACAAAAAGGTATGTTGTCAGCGAACCTGCAAAGAAGACCTGTCATTTCAGGCAACTTTTCAGTATAGCAGCTGAAATACAGTGTGGAAAATAAGTATTTGATACACGGCCGATTTTGCAGGTTTTCCCACCTACTAAGAATGGAGAGGTCTGTAATTTTATAGTAGGTACACTTCACCTGTGAGAAGCAGAATCTAAAAAGAAAAACAGAAAATCACACTGCATGATTTTCAGCAAATTAAATTGCATATTATAGCATGAAATAAGTATTTGATCACCTACCAACCATGAAGAATTCTGGCTCTCACAGACCTACAGTTGTGCTCAAAAGTTTACATACCCTGGCAGAATTTTTGCTTTCTTGGCCTTTTTTCAGAGAATATGAATAATGACACCAAAACTTTTTCTCCACTCATGGTTAGTGGTTGGGTGAAGCCATTTATTGTCAAACTACTGTATTTTCTCTTTTTAAATCATAATGACAACCCAAAACATCCAAATGACCCTGATCAAAAGTTTACATACCCTGATGATTTTGGCCTGATAACATGCACAGAAGTTGGCACAAATGGGTTTGAATGGCTACTAAAGGTAACATCCTTACCTGTGACTTGTTTGCTTGTAATTAGTGTATGTGCATAAAAACTGAGTGAGTTTCTGGGATCTAGACAGACTCTTGCATCTTTCATCTAGCCACTGACGTTTCTGGATTGTGAGTCATGGAGAAAGCAAAAGAATTGTCAATGGATTATGGGAAAATGTAGTTGAACTGTATAAAACAGGAAAGGGATACAAAAAGATATCCAAGGAATTGGTAATGCCAGCCGGCAGTGTTCAAACTGTGATTAACAAATGGAAAATCAAGGGCTCTGTAAAAAACAAAACCACGATCAAGTAGACCAATAAAAATTTTGTCCACAACTGCCAGGAAAATTGTTCAGGATTCCAGGAAAAACCCACAAATAGCATCAGCTGAAATACTGGACTCTCTGAAAACTAGCGGTGTGGCTGTTTCAAGATGCACAATAAGGAGGCACTTGAAGAAAAATGGGCTGCATGGTGGAGTTGCCAGAAGAAAGCCATTAATACACAAATGCCACAAAGTAGCCTACAATATGCAAAACAGCACAGAGACAAGCCTCAAAACTTCTGGAACATGGTCATTTAGAGTGATGAGACCAAAATTGAACTTTTTGGCCACAACCAAAAACATTACATTTGGAGAGAGGTCAACAAGACCTATGATGAAAGGAATACCAATCCTACTGTAAAGCATAGAGGTTGATTGCTGAAGTTTTGGGGATGTGTGAGCGACAAAGGCACAGGAAACTTGTTCAAAGTTGAAGGAAAAATGAATGCAGCACGTTATCAGCAACTACTGGAGGCAAATTTGCAATCATCAGCCCAAAAGCTGCGCACGGGACGTACTTGGACGTTTCAACATGACAACAATCCAAAACACAAGGCCAAGTAGACCTGTCATTGGCTACAGCAGAACAAAGTGAAGGTTTTGAAGTGGCCATCTCAGTCTCCTGTCTTCAATATCATTGAGCCATTCTGGGGAGATCTAAAGCGCACAGTTCATGCTAGATAGCCCAGGAATTTACAGGAACTTGAGGCTTTTTGCTAAGAAGAGTGGGGAGCTTTACCATCTGAAAAATTAAAGAACCTCATCCACAACTACCACAAAAGACTTCAAGTTGTCATTGATGTTAGAGGGGTAATACACGGTATTAAGAAATGGGGTATGTGAACTTTTGATCAGGGTCATTTGTATGTTTTGGGCTGTCATTATAATATAAAAAGGAGAAAACACATTTGTTTGACAATAAATGGCTTCACCTAACCACTAACAATGAGTGGAGAAATAATTTTGATGTTATCATTCATATTCTCTAAAAAAAGGCCAAGAATGCAAAAATTCTACATGAGTATGTGAACTTGTCAGCACAACTGTGTTAGTTTTTCTTTAAGAAGCCCTCCTACTCTGCACTCATTACCTACATTAATTACCCCTTGTGTGAACTCATTACCTGTATAAAAGGCGCCTATTCACACATTAAATCACACTCCAATATTGAAACCATGGCCAAGACCAAAGAACTGTCTAAGGGTGAGTGCACACGCTGCGGATTCACCTGCAGATTTTTCCGCTCGGATTTGCAGGTAAAACCGCAGGTAAAGTGATTTTCCAGCGGTTTTCCCCTGCTGATTGACACCTGGACAATGGAACAGCAGAAAGAATTGACGTGCTGCGGATTTAAAACAGCAGCAAATCCGCATGGAAAAATCTGCAGCATGTGCACGGCGGATTTGAAATCCTATTGGCTAACATTGTACTATACAATGTCTGAGGAACTGCTGCGGATCCGCAGGGCTAAATCCGCAGCGGATCCGCAGCAGAATCCGCAGCGTGTGCGCATAGCCTAAGGGTGCTAGGGACAAAAATTGTAGACCTGCACAAGACTGTGATAAGCTACAGAACAAGAGGAAAGCAGCTTGGTGAGAAGGCAACAACTGCTGGTACAATTATTAGAAAATGGAAGAAACACAAGATGACTGTCAATCTTCCTCAGTCTGGGGATTCTTGCAAGATCATGCCTCGTGGGGTAAGGGTACCGTTACACCTAGCAATGCACCAGCGATCCCGACCAGCGATATGACGCGGTCAGGATCGCTGGTGCATCGCTAGGTGGTCACTAGTGAGCTGCCACACAGGCAGATCTCACCAGCGACATCGCTGGGGACGGGGATCACTACTTACCTGTCACACCAGGCGATCCTGCATCCTCCCGCCCGGCTCCACGCATCGCTCGTCGTCACAGCAGGAAGCGCCGCAGGAAGTGACCGACGAGGAATGGTCCAGCAGCTTCTCGCGCGATCAGCGATTACCAGCGGGGGAGCCGGTCGGAGGTAAGTATCACATGCAGCGATATCGCTAGCAATATCGCTGCAACGTCACAAAATCAGTGACTTTGCAGCGATATTGCTAGCGATATCGCAGTGTGTAACGGGGGCTTAAGGATGATTCTGAGAAAGATCAGGAATCAGACAAGCACTACACAGGAGGACAAGGTCAATGACCTTAAAAGAGCTGTGATAACAGTCTCAAACATTATAATTAGTAGCACACTACGCTGTCATGGATTAAAATCCTGCATGGCACGCAAGATCCCCCTGCTCATGCCGGTACATGTCCAGGCCCGTTTGTAGTTTGCAAATCATGATCTGGATGATCCAGAGAAGGCATAGGAGAAGGTCATGTGGTGATATGAGACAAAAGTTGAACTTTATGGAATTAACTCCACTTGCCGTATTTGGAGAAAGAAGGATAAGTACAACCCCAAGAACAGCATCCAAACCGTGAAGTATGGTGGGGTAAACATCATACTTTGGGAGTGCTTTTCTGCAAAGGGAACAGAACAACTGCACAGTATTAAAGGGAGATTAGATGGAGTCAGGTATCGTGAGACTTTGACCAACAACCTCCTTGGAAATGAGTTATGGCTGGGTCTTCCAGCATGACAATGACCTGAAAAACACAGCCAGGGCAACTAATGAGTGGCTCCATAAGAAGCACTCCAAGGCCCTGGAGTGGCTTATCCAATCTGCAGACCTGAGCCCAAAAGAAAATCTATGGAGGAAGCTAAACTCAGTGTTGCCCAGCAACAGTCCTGGAATCTGAAAGATCTGGAGAAGATCTGCATGGAGAAGTGGGACAAAATCCCTGCTGCAGTGTGTGCAAACATGGTCAAGAACTACAGGGAATGTCTGACCTCTGTAATTGCAAACAAAAGTTTCTGTACCAAATATTAAGTTCTGCTTTTCGATTATAACAAATACTTATTTCATGCAATAAAATGCAACTTAATTATGTAAAAATCATACGAAGTGAATTTCTGTTTTTTTTATTTAAGATTCTGTCTCCCACATTTGAAGTGTACTTACTATAAAAATTATAGACCTCTCCATTCTTTGGGAAAACTTGCAAAATCAGCAGTGTATCAAATACTTATTTTACTATTGTAATATAGAGCAATTATATGCTTGTGTCCGGAATTGTCAGCTCTACAGTTTTCATCTGCAATATTCAGTTACCTCTGAGCCGGGAGTATAACGATCGCAATCGCAGAGGTTGCCACCACAACCAGGCCTGTGCTAAAGAGGGGCCCTCCAACACCACTGGTTCCTTGCACTGAAATGAACACTGCCAGATGACCATGGTAAGTCACGGGCAGAACATACGAGGGGCGATCCAAAAGTAATGATAATCTGTTATTTCTATTGCACACAGAAATTAAAATAAAATGTTTTCTTCTCTCTTAGGTACCCACTAGTCCAGGAAAAAAAAATCACTTAAATAGGCCACGATTCCCGGGAGCTACATTCATTTGAATATGAACTGCCAAGGAGTGAACATCAAAATGGAAAAAAACGAGCTCAGAGCTGTCATCAAATACCTCTGCTTGAAAAAAATGTCTACCAAAGACATACACAGCGACTTGGTGGAAACATTGGGGGACTCTTCTCCTCCATATTCCACAGTTGCACGCTGGGCCAAGGAATTTAAGCTGGGAAGAACATTGACGGAAGATGAACATCGCAAAGGACGCCCATCCACGTCCCTCAATGAAGAAAACATGAAAAAAGTTGAAGAAGTTGTGTTGGCAGATCGAAGAGTGACTATCAGGCATGTAGCTGAGGTCACAGGGATCTCATATGGCAGTATTCAAAGAATCCTTGCAAAAGAATTGCATATGAGAAAGGTCTCCGCGCGTTGGGTGCCAAAAATGTTAACCGACAAGCAAAAGAAGAAACGAGTTGACATTTCAATAGCAAATCTCGAAAAGTTCCAAGCAGACAAGGAGAATTTTTTGTCACGTTTTTTGACCATGGATGAGACCTGGATCCACCACTTTGATCCCGAAACTAAACAACAATCGATGACATGGAAACGAGCCGACAAACCGACGCCGAAGAAATTCAAAGTGTCAAGCTCAGCAGGGAAGGTTATGGCGTCCTTTTTTGGGACACTGAAGGAATTATTATGGTGGACTATTTGGAGAAGGGAGCCACTATTATAGGCTCCTACTACGCAGAACAAATAACAAGATTGCGGGAGGCTATCAAGGAGAAAAGGCGCAGCAAACTGCAGGCTGGAGTGCTGTTTCACCAAGATAACGCACCGGCTCACAAAGCTGCAGTTGCAATGGCTACCATTCAAGAAGCGGGCTTTGAACTGGTGGAACACCCCCCCTATTTGCCAGATCTAGCCCCCAGTGACTTCTTTCACTTTCCTCGGCTCAAGGAACACCTTCGGGGCAAGAAATTTGACAACAATAGCGACGTGATAACCGCTGTTAGGGAGTTTTTTGAGGGTCAAGATCAAGAATTTTTTTCGAAGGGAATTCTAAGTTTAGAAAAGAGATGGACTAAATGTACAGACTTGTTAGGAGACTATGTAGAAAAATAAATGTTTTTTTGACTATATTCATTGTGTTTATTATTGATTATCATTACTTTTGGATCGCCCCTCGTAGCAGCGACATCATGTGCTACCTGCCGCTTGCATGCCTAAATAATTGCACCACCTATAGGTGAGGACACCACACGTCTTGGATGCAAAGGAAGGTAAGAAGAATAGTTTATTTTATTTTTTATACATTTTTTGGAGAAGAGCATCAGAACAAGACATTATTGATGGAAAGGGCCAGAATGGGGGACGTTATATAAGGATAGGGGACATTGTACCAGGAAAGGAAGACATTATATCAGGAAGGGGTCCATGGTGGAGGACATCGTACTAGGAAGGGGCTCAGGATGGAGGTCATTATACCAGGAAAGAAAGACTTTATACCAGGGAGGAGCAGAGAAAGGAGATCATTATACCAGGAAAGGGAGACGTTATACCAGGAAGATGCTCAGGATTGAGACATTTTACCAGGATGGAGATATTATACCAGGAAAGGAAGACATTATGCCAGGAAGAGGTCCATGGTGGAATGGTGGAAGACATACCAGGAAGGGGCTCAGAATGGAGACATTTCATCAGGATGGGGCATATTATACCATTGGATGGAGATGGTGACTCTAGAGATGGAAAACTACCCTGCCGTATAAACTGTGCTTCGCTGAGATCTGCTGATCTGTGATGGCCTAGACATTGACCACCACTGCAACAGGTATGATAATCTGCTGGATGTCATTGTTGCAGGGTATTTTGGGGAGGCCTGCACGGCTATGCAAAATACATTAGCTTTTTCTTGAATGCTTCAGTAGTGTGGGAAATTATGCAGACCAAGTTTTTCATTTCTTTGCAAATTTAATTCCCGAGAAAACCTTGAATTTCTGGAAATTTAACTCAAACCGGATCCTTGATCTGCTAATCACTTGAAAACAAGCCCTAAAAAAACTCCTGTATTATTCTTACCCTGTATAAATCATATAATGTATCTGGAATTTGGTATCTAACAAACTTACCAACTAACTAGCTAAATACTTTAAATGGGTTCTTTAAATAATTTCCCAGGGTGACCAGGCTAACTTCGCGTAACTCATATCCTGTTGTTAAAAACTCATAAACAAATACCCTTAATAAGCTATAAATTCTTGACTGTCTTGACCACGGAAAATCAAAATTCTAGATTTAATTTACTTAAAAAAACATTTTACAAAACCTTATTGTTCTTATGGAAATAATACACTTTACTGTAAAATCATTAGTGCTGCATTAGAAAACACCACAAACTTCACTAATTTGCCCTGTGAAACTATAAATGGGAAAATTCTTGATACAATTTGTTTTAAAGATTTCATAATTGGTAACTGCGTATCAGCTATTGTGTGGTTATAGATGTATAAAAGTTATATCCAGTATAACTATAATAGAAGTCTATTGTTATTCTTTCCAAAAACATTAAAAATATACAAAGAAAACATATTAACGTGAGAATTAAAGGCACTGTGTCGTCCTCCTGGGACTAACCAATTATTCTCCTATTTAGTATATATACACTGACGAGCTAAAGGGTAACAATCCATATCTCACCATCCACTACTGTTTCAAATGTAAGACTACCATAATTTTATAGACGATCATTTTAGCGATCTCATACAAAAATTTGATTTGCAACTATTTAGCTTAACATTAGTTATTCATGTCATGTCACTGCATTGTTACTGTTTTGCTATTGGTGATGGGAAAATCTTTTTCATTCTGTATACTACAAATTAAAACCTGTTCTCACATTCCCTAATAGCTCAGTGTATTATTAGGTTGATTACAAAGCAAAAGTTACTGGTTCGAATCGAGCAGCCATGAAGACAATTTTCCAAGGAAAGAGAAACAGCATCATCCAGCTCATCGATAGTGATCTCTCAGCCAAGAAAATTACCAAACTGCATCATGTGTGGGCCATGACAGTTGGAAGAATATGAAATTAAGTTTATCCATCCATTCAAAAGCCAAGAGGTGGTCGTCCAGGCAAAGTATCGGAGTCAACAATTCGGCTTGTCAGAAAGTCTATCAGTTCTGGTGCAACAAACACGGCGGTAGAGGTGGCTCATATGCTTCATAATAGTGAGATCACAGATGTCCGTGTAAGCAGTATGTGACACACATTACATACGTCTAGCGTGGTGGCACGAAAAAATGGTGAAGAAGCCTCAACTTTAATATTGTCATAAGAAGTGTCAGCTCGACTTTTCAAAAAAAGTACCAAAAGTGAACAGTATAAGATTGGAAACGGGTGAATAGGAGTGATGAGACAAAAGTCTATAGACTATGCTCTGATGGTTGTATGGGTCGCCCTCTCAGGGCTGTGGGGTACTCGGTACCGGGCGGGGATCAGCGGGATGTGTCACAGGAGCGGGGACCCGATCCGTGGCCCTGGGCGCCCAAGTAATGGGGGAATGTAATGGTTTAAAAGAATAGTTCGTGACGCCACATGGTGTTCGGCAAGTGAGATGTTAGGCCGACACTGCATGCAGATCCTCTGGGGCTGGTGGTGTGTTGCAGCCAAGATGGTGAAGCTCCCCACAGGTGAAGCTGTAGCCCCAGGGCAGTGTAGATGTGGCGTTAGAGGAGAGGCACAAGCGGTGTAGAAGCTGGTACCCAAAGGTAGCAGTGCTGGGTGTGTTGGCACAAAAATCAATGGAGGACACCAGGGCTTGTAGTTCCAAAGCTTTACTCACAGTTTGTAGTACACACCGGTGCCTGCCTCCGTGCCATGTCCTCCGGGTCAGGGACTCAGTCAACCTCCAGGCTAGATGGAATGCTCCCTTCCAACGCTCGGCCAGCATGTGCCTTTCTGAACGTCTCCTCTATAGCGCCTTTAAGTGTGAAGTACTCCCAGTATTGAGCTACACTGGAGTGCCTCCTGACAGATGTTCCCAAGAACTCTACTTGTACGGCAGACAGCTGAAGCCTGCTTCGGGGACTCCCTACTCCTGAGTCCCGGCTCACTATCCAAGTTGCTGTTGTGCCCCCAAGTCTTAGATCGGAGTAGTGCACTTACAGCCCACTACTCCACCTGTGTCTGCTGCAGAACCATTAGCGTCCATACAACCTCGGGGACCGGGCCCCGGCCTTGCGCTTAGAACTTCTAGGCAGGGTTCTTCCTCTAACCCATGTCCTCTCTGTTCCCTTTTACTCCTTCATTTCATTCTAATCTCTCTCTCTTATGGAAAATCAGGTTTCAGTTCAATGTCTTTCTCCTTCTTTCCTTTCCCGTGCCAGCAGACCCAGGTCACTCAGGTCTGCTGCAGCACCTCCTTCCTCCATCCCTCTCTCAGGGATCTTCTTTCCTCACTCCTCTCTGAGTGGCTTCCTCTCCCAGACTGACCTGTAATTCTAAACCTTCCCGCTCTTTTATGTATTCTCAACTCCACCCGCCTCCCAGCACGTTTCGTGTTCCAAGCAGAGAGCCACCAAAGGTGCTCTGCTACTCTCTAAGCAAGGAGCTGCAATGTGGCTTTGCTGAACTACTCTGTTGTGTGGGATGCGAGTGTTGGAGCATGGTCAGGAGTCTCCAACTTACCTGGATGGTGGGGCACCACACCTCAGGAGGAGGTGCAGTACCTCTGTGGCGACTGAGCCTCAGGGGCACCACATGTACATGGGTCTGGAAGAAAAAGAGGAAAAAGGGGATAACAGATCGAGAAATTGCAGAAACTGTCAAGTTTGGTGGAGGAAGCCTGATGATATGGGGTTGTTTCATAGCCAAAGGCATTGGATATTTGACAAAAATAGATGACCTATATGTGAGTAATGTATCCTACAAAATGAGTTACTTTGTGCACTCAAGAACTAATGGTAGGAAAAGGATGACATTGTGTTCCAGAAGGACAATGACCAGAAGCATACATCGAGATCATACATCGAGATTGGCGAAGAAATAGTTTAACAGCAATGAAGGAGAGTTGCTGGATTGGTCCCTACAGTCCCCAGACCTCACCTCAAACAGTTGTGGGTAGAGTTGAAGAAAAAGCTGTATACATACCCAAGTGATTCAACGAGTATTCACCAACTTTGGGAACTTATACAAGACACCTGGAATCAGAATTCAGTCGAGACATGTTTGAATCTGACCGAGAGTAGCCCAGAAAGATTCAGGCAATGTTGAAAGCCAAAGGTAGATTCACAAAATATAATTTTTTTTTTAATTTTTTGGAGCAAAACAGTAACAATGCAGTGACCTGATGAGTACAGATGAGCGAATTTGTTCGGATTTGGTTCCGAATACGATCGGAATAAAATATTATTTCTGCAATATTTGTCGAACACTGCCGAACGTCATTAGAGTCAATGGGAGTAGAAATTATCGAATAGGTTTAGAACCGATCGTAAGACAAACATTCGCCTCAAATAGTGTTCGAATATGGCTCGAATATGTCGAAATCAGATTCTGGGACAAAATCCGAACAAATTCGCTCATCTCTACTGAAGAGAATCTTCATAACTAATCATTTACCAAATAGGTTCAAGTCAAATTTATATATGAAATAGCCAAGATGATTGTCTATAAAATGGTGGCAGTCTCATGTTCGAAGCAGTAGTGGATGGTGAGATATGGAGCCTGATAATCAAAAGCTCAAAACATTGTTACTCTTTTGCTTGTCACTGTAAAAATGGTCCTTTGGTGACCTAAAGTCTCAGCTGGGCACCGGTACCCACAATAGTGGGGCGTTATGGTCCTGTTGAAAATGTATTCATTCTTGTATAGGAGACACAACCGGTATTTTTCTTCTAAATTTTGTCAAAAACTCAAATTTTTCAAGTAACAAATTTAATCTATTACTGTGACATGCTAACAAAACCAGCAGGATGTAACATGCACAATTATGGCGATACCAAATTTATGTTGATTTGTCTATGTTTTCTTACTTATATGCAATATATATTCTGTTTGAAGGATTCAGTTATGCACAGATTGTGTAAAACACTCCAGACCAAGAGGCACAGAGCTTATAGCAAATATGGGGATAGGATCCGCCAAAATACTACAAGAAAGACCCTTTTTCCGGGCAAAATGAGCATCCACAATATTGGTCTCCATCCCACTTTCCAAAAAGCTTGAAACAAATTATTTTTTCATACCTACAGCAACCTCTGCAGGGAATACAAAATGAGACACACATACGGTGGAGATATGAACACCTAGGTTGTATTCCTCCTCGCAACCTGAGATTAGAAGTTTTTCAATGGCTTTTTTTTGTTTAGGTACAGAGGGACAGACTCCAATGAAATGACCCCTTTAACCACAAAATAAGCAAATCATCTTACGGCGAACCGGAGGAGGTCCAGACTGAAGGACCACCCCCCAGTTGCAAATATTCAGCAGAGCATATGGGAGGAATTTCATCACTAGAGAGTACTACTGTGGAAGGGTACATCACAAGTCTATCCCTGATGTATCTATCAGTCCGAATGGCTAAGACCATAGCGGTCTCTAAGGACTCAGGAGTATCATACAAAATAAAAGCAACATTTAAACTTTCTGACAGACCCTGACAAAAATTACTCTAAGGGCTAAGTCATTCCACCTGGTGTCAGTGGCCCATCTGCGGAAGTCTGAACAAAACACCTCCACTGGTCGATCTCCCTGTTGAAGCCTACACAGTGAGGACTCAGCAAGGAGACTTGATAGGATCATCATATATGAGGCTTAGGGTGCAAAGAAAACATCTACTGGCCGTAGAGACTGAGGGTCAGGTGGAACTGAAAAGTCCAGGAATGAGGATCCCCTTGAAGGAGAGAAATAACAATCCCCACCCGCTGTTCCTCACTACCAGAGGAATGTGAACGAAGCCTGAAGTAGAGTTTGCAAGCTTCTCTAAACACCACAAATTTATCCTACCCCCAAAAAAAACTGTCTGGGAGGGTCACATGGGTCACATTGGGTTGAGGTTGAGTCTGGCAGGCTGCCGAGACCACCGGACCCGAATCTGCTGTTACAAAACCAATAACCACAGATCTGACACTTTCAGAGACAGACTCTGCATTTGTTTTAGAAGGGCAGCAACAAATCCATGTTTGAACCTTGAAAAAGAAAATAGGTCCAGTTATAATGTCATTGCAGAGCAAGGAAATGTTTGGCGTGCGACGCAAACAAGTGAAAGAAGGTAAAAGATGTCCCAATGAAAGGGAAAGGGGAGAAGGGACACCCTTAAGCATTCACCTGAGACTGCACCCTGTACTACCTGTCGTCCTTAGACTGTTACGCTGTCACATGCCTAAGCCCTGGCTGGCACTGGGCTAGCCCTAACTAGTGAGTAGACGAATAAGACACTAGTCTCGCTACTAAGGTAAGGAAACACAGAGAGGGAAACAAGCAAGTAGAAATTAAACAACAAATGGCACTCCACAGCTTAAACCGGAACAACTTCTCCAGGGACTGGAACAACTTCTCCAAGGAGATCAGGATAGGAAACCTATAACCAGCATAGGAGTAGGAGACAGCTAAGAGAAAGTTTAAACAGAGACAGTGGCAGCATCTCAGATTAGAGCCATATGGAATCCAAACAAGGTCAAAAGGGAAGTCTTAACCCCTTGCTACACCATGTGAAAATCAATCTGCATGTGAAAATCAATCTGCACAACGGTAAGCGGACTCCAAAGAGGAACTGCGGTCCACCAACTGCTGCAACCTTCTGATCCCTGATACCCCAAAGATCTCAACAGGATGTGGCACTTTCATGACAAGGAGGCAGGAGACATGAAGTTCTCTAGTGATATTCTTCTGTTGATAAAACAATAATTTTTATTGAGACAGCAAGACACAAATCCATGTTTGGACATAACATATGTTACATATGTCATGTAACATATGTCTGAAGCTCAAAAATTTACAGATGTGAACACTTTTCTAGCCTTCATTGAGAACTGTAATATGATGTTAAATAAAAAAAAGTACGGTACATTAAGTCCTCTATTCCAACTAACTGTCCATGCATTTTAGGTGGTTGGCAACCCAGCATTAGGAGAAGGAATTCATTTTTTTACCACTAATTGTTCAATAGATAAGTAGGAGTTCTGCAGTAAAAATGTTTTTGACTTGTTCTTGATTTTAGAGACTATCAGTGATTTTGTTTTAATTATATGGAACACCATGTGTAAGATTTCAAGCTGAAAGAGTCAGACAGTTCATGTGTTAACCAAGAAGTACTCCCAATATGTTATTATTGTGTTACCTAAGAGACTATCTCCTAAACAGAAGCCCTCGTGAATCCTCTGGAGAGACCTCAGACACTTTTTAACTCTGTACTACAATGTGTATATATGACTTGGCCAGAGTTCATCTCACAGAAGATTAACTGGTGGTTTTTGTGCCAGAATTCTATTACACTTGACCTTGACCTTTTGGCTATCCAGAAAAAAAAACAAGACGGCACCCATTTTTATCATTTTTAACTTCTGTTTTTAACATATTTAAATGGATGCTTCATTTGAAATGAATTCGAGAAACATGTTCATCGCAGAATTCCTCTCTTCTTCATCCAGTTTTTTTCAGTGCTTGGATTGTCCTGAGCATTACATCAATCCACATGCCAAAATGAAGGAGTCTTCTTGAAGCATTCCGCTTCTGGTATCCAAAAAGCAAAACATAAATACAACACATCCCACATGAAAAGCACACAGTTTGAAAAAGAAGTTTTGTTTCTAATCTAACATTTCTTTTCTTTTTTTTTTTCTTATTTTATAAGCAAAACAAAATGTTCCGGTTGATCTATGGCCAATTCTCGAAATGTGTCTTGTTTTACTCATTGAGCTTCACAACACGAAGACAAAAGACCGCAAGTAAGCAATAACTTGAAAATGCCATCATTGAAAACAAATAACTCCGACGACCTTATAAGGGAAACTTTCTTGAGATTTCTTTGTCGTGTTCTTCAAACGAATACCAAGTAATGTAAAACAATTAGCAAATAAAACTTCCTTTAAAGGGGGTTATTTTTGTCAATAAATGATGTCAGTATATATTTTTTAGCCAAATATCAAATTAAAGAAAAGCTATTTATTAGTTCATAGTTAATACTTGCTAAAATATTTTGGGCAAAACTGATACAGGGACTCAGTGGCTCCTCCCTCTGCTCCCCCCAGGCCATGATTCCCCACATGACCTTGAACCTCTGATTCCTACCTAATATAAAGGGATTAGACACAAATGATGGAATGAACTGACCAGCCTTTTATTAAACTCACACAACATAAATGAACATTATATAGCAATGTCTATTCCCAAATATCCCAACCAATGGAAGGACAATGGTCCTCAAAGCCTTATAAGTCTGGCGAGTCAACTATATGTATGCCTTGATGCCTTGATTGCTCTGATCATATTACCTCTAGCCAGTTCGACATCCGCTCAGAAGTACCATAACAAGAACAACCTGGCATCTTATGTTAACACTACCCACTGGCCAAGCAAGGTCTGTTTCTGTGAGCGCCCCAGTACTCGCCATGATTGAATTAAGTCCATCAGGGGGGTCCAGAGCCATGGTCGGATCCCCCTGAACCATCCCGTATGAACCGAATTTACAACTTCAAGGACCACTCCACCCCACTGTTGTGACAATATTGAGAAAAATTCCATAATTACCAAAACATCCTTTCTTACCTACTTATTTTCCACAAATACCCAACATAATTAAAGGGAACCTGTCAGCTCACTTTTCCTCAATAAGCTGCGGCCACTGCCTTTCGGGGCTTATCTACAGCATTCTATAATGATGTAGATAAGCTCCTGATCTAACCTGAAAGAGAAGAAAAACAAGTTTTATTATATTCACCTGGAGGCGGTCCGGTCCAATGGGCATCGCATGTCTGGGTCCGGCGCCTCCCATGATCTAGCGCCCTCCTCCTTGCTTCATGTTGCGACTCCTGTGCAAGCATACTGATCTGCCCTGTTGAGGACAGAGCAAAGTACTACAGTGCGCAGGTGCCGGGAAAGGTGAGAGAGGTCCAGCGCCTGCGCACTGCAGCACTTTGCTCTGCCTTAAACACGGCAGATCAGTACGCCTGCGTAGGATCCATGAGGAGAAGATGGGAGGCGCCGGACACGCACCTGTGACGCCCATCAGACCGGACCGCCCCTGGGTAAGTATAATAAAGCTTGTTTTTATTCTCTTTCAGGTTAAATCGGGGGCTTATCTACAGCATTACAGAAAGGCAGTGGCCACAGCTTATTGCGGAAAAATGAGCTGACAGATTTCCTTTAACAAAAAAAGGGAGGGAGGGATGGAGTTTCTGTGGTGGCTGTGTAAGAAGGTGAGCCAGAACAGAGTCAGCAATTCTCTATGCACGTTAGGGCCGGAACTATCGGGACTGTCACCACTGTTGCCGGGGGACGATTTGTCCGAGTGGAGAGGACCTTTGCACTGGACAGTAGGGGGCAAGGGGGAGATAAAAAGGACTCAGCACAGGAACAGGAAAGATTTGGCGGGAAGGCAACACGAGAACAGGGTGAAGATTGACTCCCTCCCCACTGCTCTGACGGCGAACGCCACATACTCGAGTTCCCTGCAGATTGACTTACCCTCGGAGAGCGTCCTGACTGAGCTGCCCTTGGATGTTCCCGTACCAGCCCGGTACTTATTGCTCGCAGTGAAAGATACTTTTACTCGCCCTGAACATAGCGAGCCCTTTAGAGGTCCGCACACTATCGTGGCCTGCGAGCCTGCGTGCTGCTTATGTTCTGTGACATCCCAGAGGAATCAAGAAAAGAAACTGTTCCCACATAACAAGGTACTCAAGCCAAGCAAGCCCGAATACATCAGCACGGTTTCGGAGACAGTGCATTTCGTTCCTCCGCAATAGAGTCAGAGACATTGTCCATGGACTATGACGCCGGTGGGAGATATTCCAGCCTCTCCCCCACAAGAACTTCAAGCGATAAGTTACCTATTTTGTACACCCCCATCCCCCCAAATATTGTGTTTTTGTGCAAATTCTGTTGTTGCGCTCAGTGTTCCTGCGCCATTTCATTGTTGAGTTCATCTCCCTGTGTGGAGTATCCCTTTTACTCAATATCCTATTTAAAGTAAACTCTGTTAATCCCTTCTCTGCCTCCTGCTCTTCACTGCATTCAACGAACCACACTTCTAGTATCTCTTACAACTGTGCTAATTATGGTTACCTCATCCCTAAGTGTCCCCAGCTTTTATAACCCCCTCTTGGCCCCCAGATTATTTGATCTAAAGCTGACCCTAAACTCCAACCCGACCTTTGTCTCACATCCTACACTTATTTTAACCCCTTACATTTCTTCACAAACCCAGTCTCGATGGCCTTTCTTCCAGGCTTCATTCGGCTTTACTTGATAGCACAAGACTGGAAGAAGACCCACTCTGCCTCTAAAGGTGCCCAATACACTTTGGATAACAATTGTATAAACTTTTAATTGATCATCAACTATCTCTTTTGATCACCCAAAGACTGAGCTTAGTGTGTATGTGTTTTCAATGGAAAATACATGAAAAGTCCCAGTAACTGACTCATTTGTTGGCTGCTTATCTCTTTGCAGACATAAAAAGTATGGCACATTGAAATTTCACTGGCCTTATCCCTCATCTGTCATTATAGATAAGATAGACATATGATGATTCATTTATAGTGATGAGTGGATCAGGCAAAATTTGAATTTGCCTATTGTACGGATTTTCCCTGGAAATTTGATTCACAGTGAACATAATAAATGTAATATGTAAAAAAAATACTTATACTCCCTCATCTCTCATCTTTCCAGTCCCTTCGATACTAACAACCACTCGTCATATCCTCGCCTCATCTTCTCATCACTCACCACTCATGTTGAATTCTTCGGGTCTCCACCATTGGTCCGAACTTCCAGTTCACAAGGTACCTGGGAGGATTCTGTGCAAGCTTGGGAGATCAAAGGCATCATGATGTCACAATGTGTACCATGACCTTCCTGTTTAAAAGTGCAAAACCCTCCCTTGTGTCATGACAGCTGGAAGATGGAACAGTGTGAGAGGCCCAATTATTGCAATGCGAGTGGCTGGGGATCAGAAAATGCAACAAGGACAGGATTGGTGGTGGTAATTAGAGGAGGGGCCAGAGAGGTGAGGTGAGTATAAGGATTTTATTTTTTTTTTTTACCCTTTTGATGGCCGATTACGGTTCATAAAAATGGCATCCAAAGTCAGCCATTCATCTGAATCCACACAGAAGTGAATTCCCCAGAAATCTGCATTTTGACAATTGTGATCAAATTAACATAGTAACATAGTATTTAAGGTTGAAGGAAGACTTTATGACCATCTAGTTCAACCCATATCCTACATGTTGATCCAGAGGAAGGCAAAAAAAACTCATGTGGCAAACACTAAGCTCCACATTGGGGAATCAGACTAGTTCCCTGGATCAACGCCGTATGAAGGTATCCAATATGTATAACCTGTAACATTATACTTTTCAAGAAAGGGATCCAGTCCCTTTTTAAATTTTAGTAGTGAATCACTCATTACAACATCATATGGCACAGAGTTCCATAGTCTCACTGCTCTACAGTAAATAATCCTAGTCTGTGATTATGATTAAACCTTCTTTCCTCCAGATGTAGAGGATGCCCCCTTGTCCCTGTATCAGGTCTAAGAGTAAAGAACTGTACACAGTATTCTAATTTTGGTTGCACTAGTGACTTGTATAGAGGTAAAATTATCTTCTCCTCATGAGCATCTATGCTTCTTTTAATGCATCCCATTATTTTGTTTGCCTTTGCAGTAGCTGCTTGACATTGGCAACTAAACATGAGTTTGATGTTCACCCATGCACCCAGGTCTTTTTCAGTGACAGTTTTGCCCAGTGTTTTACAATTAAGCACATAATTATACATCTTATTCGTTCTACCCAAGTGCATGACCTTACATTTATCCACATTAAAGCTCATTTGCTATTTATCAGCCCAAGCTTCTAGTTTACATAAATCTTTCTGTAATACTAAAATGTCCTCTGTATTGATTACCCTGCAGAATTTAGTGTCATCTGCAAATATTGAAATTCTACTCTGTATGCCCCCACAAGGTCATTAATAAATATGTTAAAAAGAAGCGGGCCCAATACTGACCCCAGTGGTACCCCACTGCTAACTGTGACCCAGTCCGAGTGTGCTCCATTAATAATCACCCTTTGTTTCCTATCCCTGAGCCAGCTCTTAACCCACTTACACATATTTTCCCCTATCCCTATTGTTCTCATTTTATGTATCAACCTTTTGTGTGGCACCGTATCAAAAGCTTTTGAAAAGTCCATGTACACCACGTCCACTGCATTTCCTTGGTCCAGTCCGGAACTTACCTCTTCATAAAAGCTCATCAGATTAGTCTGACAGGACTGGTCCCTCGTAAACCCGTGTTGATATTGGGTCATAAGGTTATTCTTCTCCAGATACTCCAGTATAGTATCTCTTAGAAAACCCTCCAGGATTTTACCCACAGTTGAGGTTAAACTTACTGGCCTATAATTTCCAAGTTCAGTTTTTGTCTCCTTTTTGAATATTGGCACCACATTTGCTATACGCCAGTCCTATGGTACAGACCCTGTTATTATGGACTGTTTAAAGATTAAAAATAATGGTCTATCTATGACTGTACTTAATTCCTGCAGTACTCGAGGGGTGTATCCCATCCGGGCCCGGGGATTTGTCAATTTTAGTGATTTTCAGACGCCGCCGTACTTCCTGCTGGGTTAAGCAGGTGACATTTAATGGAGAATTTTGGTTATCCCTGATCATGTTATCCGCCATGGGATTTTCTTGTGTAAATGCTGTTGAAAAAAGTCATTTAGCATATTGGCTTTCTCCTCATCCTCATTCACCATTTCACCCAGACTATTTTTAAGGGGGCCAACACTATCATGTTTTAGTTTCTTACTATTTAAGTAGTTGAACTAGAGAAGAACTCAACTGCACTTGAATTTATTGGCTCACCTCTATCAGCTGGTCTAACAGAAATCTGTGGGTTCAGACAACAATTAGCTAAAGTATGGGCGCCTAAAGTTTTGAGCTGGGGTACGTTTCTGTCTTTAAAGCCATGTGAACCAGTTTTTAATGGACAAAGTTTCTGATGTAAAATACTGACTATATACTGAAAATGTGAAGGTAACCTAAAAAAAATTACTAAAACAGGAGAAAGTCATTTAAATATACTGGGCTCTAAAATTATACATCTATGTCTAATGCTGTTGGCTCATTTCATATTTTGCTAAAAGATCTGAAACAACTGGGGGCGACAAATATGCAAAAATAAAAGAAACCAGAACATAGGGGCAAATACATTTTCACAACACTGTATTGTGGAGATGGTTTTGGTGATAAATCTGTTTATCGTAAGTCTTTAAAGATAAAAATAAAATGTTTCCAAAAATGTCCATGATGTTTTACTTCTCATTTTGGGAAGCATATGCATTAAATCACAGTCTTGTGTACACATTTGTTCTTTGTCCAAAAAAGTCGGTTGAGAAAACGTAATTAAAAACTACAAAATACTCATCTGAACATTAATGTCACACTTGAAAAATGTCTGACGGGCCATCTGAGAAGAAACATCTGATTTGCAAATATAGACGCTTTTCTATGTCTTAGTGTAAACCACAATAAAATAGTGATTATTCTTGATGGAGACTTTGTAAACAGTGCCGCTCCAGAAGAAGTCAAACGTTCTAATCTTAGGAGGATATATGGTGGCTAAACGTTCCATGTATTAAACCGTGTTTATAGAAGCCACAGCTAAAACCTGAACTTAGAGTAGATTAAAGTCCTTAGAGCCAATAGTTTGTGTATATCACTTTCAGTTTTGGCGAGGGACGTACAAACTCAGGCTGGCAATTTGCAAGTACAGCGTTAACAATTTCAGCTTGTAAAATAAACTAAATATTTTAGGAAAACCATATTGCAAGATAGTTGGAAGAAAGTAATGTGTGTCCTTGTCTCATTCTGCAAAAAATGGCCTACAAAATGTATTTTGAAGTATTCCCATTCAAGAATAATATCTCAATGGTATCATATAACCAATGGGAAGAGTAAAATGTAACAACACTGCTGGCATGGCTGAATGGCCTCCCATTCTCCACTCACCAACTTTCTCACTGCTCCAGGACATGCTGTGATTTCTGTCTACTGCCAGCTCCATGCTCTGTCTCCTGTCTGCTATGAGCATGTTTCCTCGCTGTGTGTATAGGGGGGTGGCACCAGAACTCTCTGGTTCTTATGGAGTCAGGGTGCACCTGTCAAATCTGTCCTTGACCAATTACCAATAGCCCTCTAGTATTTAGGGCAGCTTCACCCACTGGAACCTTGCCTGTGCAATGTGTTAACTCAGATAGTGTCTTGATACTGAACTGCCAGGTCTTGCTCTGTGTTTCTCCTTCTCTGGAGGTCTTACTGCTAGTTTTGCTTGGTACCATCTGTCTGCCCTCCAGGAGGCAGAATATCCTGGTTTCTGTGTCTTTGTCCTAGCCTTGCCTTGTATCTGTCTCTCTGCCCTCTAGGAGGCAGTATTTCCTGGTCCCTGTGCTATCGCTCCTAGCCTTGCTTTGTATCTTTGTGTACTCTGGTCTCTGTGTCCTTGGTCCTGTTTCTTGTGTCGCACTATTACCTTGTCTGAACTCTGTCCTACCTCTGTCTGCCTGACTCCCTGTCTTTGGCTTCTTTCCCTGCTGTGTCTTTCCTTGTGTTCTCCCTGTCTGCTTGTGTTCCTCACTCTTGTGGTTCTGCATTGTCCTGCTTCTGCTGCTGCAGAACCTCTGGCTGCTCTCCAGCTCTTCTCCACAGCCTTGCAGCTCTCCTCCTGTGTGAAGAGGTCCAAACCTGTTCCATCATACTCTACTCCTTCCTGCCTATATCTGTACCTGCACCTCCTTTGTGAACAGGTCCAAACCTGTTTTGTCATACTCCTCTCCGTTCTGCCTGTTCTAGTACCTGCACCTGCTGTGTGAACAGGTCTCTACCTGTTCCTTCATATACCACTCCTGCCTGCCCTGTGTCACTGCCAGGCCAGCCTGCCCTGTGTCTCTTCCGTGCAAGCTTGCCCTGTGTCTCTGCCATGCCAGCCTGCCCTGTGTCTCTGCCGTGCCAGCCTGCCCTGTGTCTCAGCCGTGCCAGCCTACCATGTGTCTCTGCCTTGCCAGCCTGTTCTGTGTCTCTGCCATGTCAGCCTTCCCTGTGTCTCAGCCATACCAGCCTGCCCTGTGTCTCAGCCATGCCAGCCTGCCCTGTGTCTCAGCTGTGCCAGCCTGCCCTGTGTCTCAGCCATGCCAGCCTGCCCTGTGTCTCAGCCGTGCCTACCTGCCCTGTGTCTCAGCCATGCCCACCTGCCAGTGTCTCAGCTGTACCTGCCTGCTTGTGTCCCTGCCGTGCCTGCCTGCCAGTGTCTCAGCCATGCCACTGTCTCCCCAAGTGGGATCAGCAGCCACAGCCAGACACCACCCTGGAGTGGCACCTGGCAGCTGCCTGCCGCACAAGCCTGACCTCACCATCAGAGGCTCCAGTGAACACCAAGGCAGCTGTCCTAGTCACGCCCCTTCCAGGGTAGTCTGGTTTGTGGCACAGTGGGGCCACAACCCCCTTGCTCACGCCCACTAGTCAGGGCGTGAGCGTGACATAGAAGTTGGTCATAGACATTTTATTCATAAATTTTGCTCCAATTTTTTGCTGATGTGAGCTAATTTTTTAGATTTATATTGAGGTTTTCAAATGTGAAGAAGATCAGAAGAACTAGTAATGTGCACATCAGAATGAACACAAGGGATAATCACACAACAAAGGTAGCTTCTCTCGTACAGAAATATGCTCAGTTATCCATGAAAAGGTTCTTAAATTTTATCTATCATTTGGAGAAAAATATCATCTTTATAAAAAATATTATGTCTACTACATATCTTTCAAGATTGAAGGGTTATTTGTATTGCTATTGTTAAAAACTATCAGCTATTCAACTTGGAGGTCATGAAGCTCCAGTCCCCACAATCCCCATAATGGGCTGTGAAATGACCCTCAGTTACAGAGTGGTGGTTGACAGCGGCAATAATTGACATCAGCATTTAAGAGGTTAACGACAGATGCTTGCTTTAAAATGTAGCCTGTATCCATCCTCTGTAGCTTTTGTTCAGCTCCTAATCTCAATCCAAACACTTTGACATGTTCCATATTGTTCATAACCATCATGGAACAAATAGGGATAAATCTACTGAGACAAAGAGTGGCGGACTATGATATGAAGGCACAAAGGGGGCATTTTTATTGCGTGTAGGTAAATAGAGGCTCCAAGGGTAGGGACAGCAACTCAATATGGAAAATAGGTACCACTCCAAAAACTACTAATGACTCTGCCAGCGGATCTTGTTCAGACTAGAGCTCCTTACCCTGCAGTCCCTAGTGGTTCCTGGTGAGCTGAGATATCCCTAACAACAGACTAGATCAGTGGTTCCCAAACTCCAGTCCTCGCGGACCCCAACAAGTCATGTTTTCAGGATTTCCATAGTGTTACACATGTGAGAGAATTCATGATGCCTTGATGATACTTCCATCACCTGTGAAATACTAATGAAACCCTGAAAACATGACCCGTTGGGGTCCGCGAGGACTGGAGTTTGGGAACCACTGGACTAGATGATGGCAACTTCGACCTATGCTGCCTGAAAGGCTGTCAAGTGCTTCACGTTCTTTTTAAAGAACAGGAGGGCAGAGCAGAGTGTAAATTAACTACACAAGAGAAAGTGTGCAGAAATAGCAAGAGATCCCAGAGTGAGTAAAAGAAACCACAAAATACTAAATAAATGATTAAATACTTACTGCTAAAGAATATGCCGCCTACTTTCTAAAAAGAAACAGAAGACAGGTGCAGGGTAAAAAGCAAACAGCTGAGATATAAACCCTAACTGGTATTTCACTGACAGGCTTAAACTACAGCAATATGGCTGGACATTCAAATGAGACTATCACCAGCAGGAAATACCAGCAGGGGGAGAGTATAGAGGGCCGCATCCGAAAAAGGTGATAGGGCAGACAAATGAGTAAATGAAAACACCTGCTTCCCTTAAAAGTCTGAAGCAAGGATAACAGAAACTAAACACCCATAAAAAAAGTGTATCTGCTGTGGCTCGATGGACAGAGAATCTGACCGCAAAGCACAGGATAAAGGATTCGCACCCAGGTTACCCTAACCAAGGGTTTGAACCCAAACGTATGACACAGTATTATCATAGCGCGAACAAAAGAGATGTGCTATTACTACTGAGCATAGGAGAAGATGATTATTACTGTCTAACACATTATGAATGGCTGTGAAATGCTATAGCACAATGGAACAGCAGAAAGAAACCAGCCAAAGATGTGTTAAATTCCGCAGAGACGAGATGTGGATGTTTTCATGGCAGCCTTGGACAGATGGAGAAGGGAAAATGAATAACTGAAGCCAGAGGAGACAACACCTGTAGGTCACTGAATTTACCTACATAATAATCAAATAGGTGTAATATACTGTACCTGTCAGTTCATTTTTATAAAAAGGGATTTATTTTATTATTTGTCCAGCATATAGTGGAATTATTGGCTACATTGGCCTTGTAATGCTAGATTTTGTTCAATACTAGTACTGAGGTATAATTTAGTCACTGTGGAAGAAAAAAGGGTTGTTTCAGCTCCTGGGTAAAATTCTTCTTTTTAGTAACATTTTAAAATTCATATAAAAAACAGAGTGGAAGATAGAAACAAATGACTACGTCATTCGAATTCTATCCGACATTGTTTGTCAAAGACATTGGGAAAATTTTCCCAGCAGTCCAAAATATCCCAACCTTCCAACGAAAGAGGATATCAAAGACATATAATTTGAATGAATAAGAAAAAACACAGCTGTGAATAATAATTTAAAAAAAAACAGTAAAAACAACATACGCAAACGTATAGAATACAGTTGTGCTCAAAAGTTTACATACCCCGGACGAATTTTTACTTTCTTCACCTTTTTTCAGAGAATATGAATGATAACAACAAAACTTTTTCTCTACTCATGGTTAGTGGTTGGGTCAAGCCATTTATTGTCAAACTACTGTGTTTTCTCTTTTTCAGTCATAATGACAACCCAAAACATCCAAATGACCCCGATCAAAAGTTTGAATACCCCATTTCTTAATACCGTGAATTTCCCCCTCTATAATCAATGACAGCTTGAAATCTTTTGTGGTAGTTGTTGAAGAGGTTCTAAATTTTCTCAGATGGTAAAACTGCCCACTCATCTTGGCAAAAAGCCTCCAGTTCCTGTAAATTCCTGGGCTGTCTAGCATGAACTATGCGCTTGAGCTCTCCCCTGAGTGGCTCAATGATATTGAGGTCAGAAGACTGAGATGGCCACTCCAGAACCTTCACTTTATTCTGCTGTAGCCAATGACAGGTCAATTTGACCTTGTGTTTTGGATCGTTGTCATGTTGGAATGTCCAAGTGAGTGCCATGCACAGCTTCTGGGCTGATGATTGCAAATTTGCCTCCAGTATTTGCTGATATCATGCTGCATTCATCTTTCCTTTAACTTTGACCAAGTTTCCTGTGCCTTTGTAGCTCACATATTCCCAAAACATCAATGATCCACCTCTGTGATTTACAGTTGGAATGGTGTTCCTTTCATCATAGGCCTTGTTGACCTCTCTCCAAATGTAACATTTATGGTTGTGGCCAAAAAGTTTAATTTTGGTCTTATCACTCCAAATTACCTTGTTCCTGAAGTTTTGAGGTTTCTTTTTGTGCTGTTTTGCAAATTGTAGCCAAGATACTTTGTGGCATTTGAGCAGTAATAGCTATCTTCTGGCAACTCGACCATGCAGCCCATTTTTCTTCAAGTGCCTCCTTATTGTGTATCTTGACACAGCCACACCACTAGTTTTCAGAGAGTCAAGTATTTCAGCTGATGTTATTTGTGGGTTTTTCTTTGCATCCAGAACAATTTTCCTGGCAGTTGTGGACGAAATTTTTGTTGGTCTACCTGACCGTGATTTTATTTTTACAGAGCCCCTCATTTTCCTTTTGTTAATCACAGGCTGAATGCTGCTGACTGACATTATCATGTCCTTGGATATCTTTTTGTATTCCTTTCCTGTTTTTTACAGTTCAACAACCTTTTCCCGTAGATCCGTTGATAATTGTTTTGCTTTCCCCATGACTCACAATCCTGAAACGTCAGTGATTGGATGAAAGATGCAAGAGTCTGTCTGGATCCCAGAAACTCACTCAGCTTTTATGCACACACTGATTACAAGCAAACAGGTCATAGGTGAGGATGTTACCTTTACTAGCAATTCAAACCCATTTTTGTCAACTTATTTGCATTTTATCAGGCCAAAAATCACCAAGGTGGGTAAACTTTTGATCAGGGTGATTTGGCTGTTTTGGGTTGTCGTTATGATTTAAAAAGAGAAAACACAGTAGTTTGACAATGAATGGCTTCACCCAACCACTAACCATGAGCGGAAAAGAAGTTTTTGTGTTATCACTCATAGTCTCTAAAAAAAGGCAAAGAAAGCAAAAATTCTGCCGGGGTATGTAAACTTTTGAGCACAACTGTAACTATTAATAATGATACATGATTTTTCTATATAGATTGAGACCATCTGGAAACCTGGAACCAAGATTAAAAATTCAAAAAGCCTCCTTGGTTAGTAAAGCATCTCTTCATATCGCCTCCCCATACCAGTCTGTTAACTTTTTCAATACTAAAATCTATAAACAATGAAACCTGTCTGTGATGACTATGAATGAAATGTTCAGCAGCAGAAGACACATTGCAAGTAGAACTACATGCTTTGGTAGTACCATTAAGGTGCTCATAAATGTGAAAGTTCAGGTTACCAAAAGTACAACCAATATCAAGCTTCTGGCATAAAGTACGTCTTATTCCATAAACTACATAAACTACAATTTACAAAATATATATTGTTTGAATTGCATTGGCAAATTGAGTACATTGTAATGTATATTTGCAGATTTTACATCTGTTCACCCAACATTTATAAAAACCCTTGTACATAAGCCATATTTTCTTATTATCAGAGGTACTAAAGACAAACCTAGGAGAGATAATAATACCCAAAAGATGGTGCTCTACATTAGCCAGTACATGACATCCGCTGGGTAGAAAAGTAGCTAAAATGTCATCCTCAAAACGTATTGGCAAATATTTGTTGATAACATGTTTGATGGACGTGAACTGGGAACTATACTGTAAAGACCAAACTGGTTTTAAAGATTATGGTAATGGTTTAGAAAAACATACTCATGCCATAAGATTGCAGCATTTTTTGGTCTGTGTAATGTGTTTTCCTTTATTCAACATCCATCGCTAATAACCTCTATCATTTTATCTTGCATATGAATTGTCGATTTCCTGGGCAGCATTGGTAGAATCACTACAATTTCTCACACTTCTTATATGCAAATTGCCTCTTCAGAAAGGAAGAGGACTTAAACTCCGTAGCGCCACCTGTTGGAAGCAGCAATCCAACAAGTCACTATGCGCCCTATAAGGAGCCTTGTAATATGACTTAGGGTAAAGCCAAATGAGAATCTCAATTTGCAGACACGGTGTTTTGATGTATGGACCCTATTCAGTGCAAAGTATGAGAACTGATTTGGCTCAGTGAGAGGCTCTGGAATGAGGTCTGAGGGGTAACGTTTCTCTTTGTGGAGAGTGACATAATGGCTCTGGCATGCCAAAAATTCACCTACAGGTACAGCTCAAGCAACATGCTTTGGATGACTACTTGCAGCTGTGAGGCAGCGACAGAGTCATATGTTAGGGTCACTATGTGTCCCCCAGGATGCGCTCAGAAGCGTATTAGATCCGCTGGAGTGCCTTGTTGTCACAGCAGCATGCCTGTGACTCACAAGGTGGAATAAAAGTAAGCTGAACCCGGTCAAGCTAATTTGACCAAGGAGTTTGTTCAGGAGAACCTGGTATGGGCTTTTATTTTTTAAATGGACTACAGGAAGGTAGGGGGGTCGGGTCCGTTTCCTCCAGCCCAGGTCTTATAAGTGGCCTGTGGCCACAGATTGGGAGAAGGGGAAAAAACCCTGCAGGAAGAGTTTTGGGTGTGTCAGTTCTGCCTTACAAAGACACAGAGCAATGGTCTGCAGAGCATTCCCTGTGTGAGGCACACAGGGCCAAGCTGAGCCAAAAGGTCTTGCACCCCTTGCATACCCGGAAGCACAGTCGCTCATGGCAACTGGCCACAGACTGTTTTGTTGTTTCCCGGCTGCCATCAGGAGGATACGGCCTGCTGTGCACTGTGTGAGTTTTGTTGGACATTAAACACATTTTTGTTTTTGAACTTGCTTTGGTCACTGCCTCATCACTGCACAGTGTGGACACCGCTGCTTTACACAGCATATAAGATGGTATTACCAGCTGAAGGTTTGCAGTTCTGCGCACACGCGCTGCACAGACAGCAATCCTAACACTGCCTGGGTTGCCGTACCAGCCACACCTCACATGGGCATGACGTCATCACAGGCCCTTCACCTCTATCATTTATCACTTTCATCGGGCAGGAAGCTGATTGGTGCTCCTCTGGCCATGCACCCCACCTAAAAAAATAGCGGTTTTCCTAACCAATCCAGCAGAGGTAAGAAAAGAGAGAAATTAAAAAAAATATATATTAAATCTTCCCTACTATTGGTACCTCCTCCCACAACCTGCCGCCTTAGGCACTCGCCCTCAGATCCCTAGTGGCAAATATAGCTTGCCTATAGCCCAAAGGACTCTTACTACTTCACTGCATTTGTAGCAAGTGAGATTGAACTACTAAGACCTTGAGGGTAATTAGCACAAAATAGATGATTTTCCAGAAGTAGTAAATACGCCATATGTGAAATGTTTTCCACACTGCTTACTGATTTAGCAAACTCTTCTTCCAAACAAGACATTTCTTTCATAGATAAGACATGGAAATATGGTCATGCACGTGGAAAAAAAAAACTGGCAGAATTTTTATTAACAAAGAACAAGCAGTTATTCTGATTTACAGCGTCTGTGTTAAATCTTATAATGTCAACAATCATGCACGGTAGGCACCAAAAGCTTTTAAGCTGAAGTGGTTCATTTGACATGTCCAGCCGAGTTCTGAATGTGAAGATATAATTAACCACATGTTCTGTCTTATCAAAACAGTAGTGTAAAAACAGAAAAATACATTTTTTATTTCAATGCTTCAAAAGTTTTTGAAATGGAGCAAACAATGTCAAGACAGATTTATTTCTGTGTATGCAGTCAAAGAAATGGAATTTCGAAAGAGAAAATCGGAGTTTGTAAACCAGAATATCTCGTGATGGCTCCTTGGAATTATATAGAAGTGTGAGCTACCAGTGCGATGTGGACAGTTCTTGAGCCAAAATATTTGTCTAAACATTATTTGGAGCACAATGTGTAGTATATTCATCTATCTAAACAGCAACTGTTTGAAATAGAATTGAAAGATGCATTTCAGTAAAATAGACATGGCGTCTACTCATCCATTTAGCATTATAAACCAATATTACTAACTCAAGTGATGTAAACAGTTTTTTCTAAAGGGTATCTAGTAGTCTTGATGGTTTTGGATATTTTCTACAACCTTTACAACTGTTCTCCGCGACATTTGTCTATGATGTTCATATGGCATAATTGTCACATGTCAGAGTCCACAGGCTCAAAAAGGCTATCTTGGACACACTTAGCACAAGCCACTCTGTCAGATTCCAGGTCAACCTCAACCTTCAACTTCCATTAGATTCCTTCCACTGAAATGCTCCTGTCCGGAGAAGAGAATCCGAGACAAAAAGGGTTGCCTTGCAAGTTCAATGCCAAGGTGTCATGTAAGGAGTAAAATAAAAAGAACAAGAGAATGGTCAAAATTTAAGCCGAGGTCACAAAATTGGAGAAAGCAAGACGACAACACAAGAGCAAAGACAAGAGATACAAGCCAAGTAAACAGACTCACTGACTTGCAGTAGAATTCAGAGACCACGGCTTTCAAAAATGAATAATCAAAACCATGCAATTAGCCAAAAAACTCACTGATCTAGTGGCATGTAAAGTCACAGTAAAAAAAACAGGATCGACACAGTCATACGTCACCTGCAACAATGGTGCCTCATAGCTGGTAAGCAGAAACATAGGGGCAGAAATCAGAATAGTTATTATTATTATTATTATTATTATTTATTGTTATAGCGCCATTTATTCCATGGCGCTTTACATGTGAGGGGGGTATACATAAAAACAAGTACAATAATCTTAAACAATACAAGTCATAACTGGTACAGGAGGAGAGAGGACCCTGCCCGCGAGGGCTCACAATCTTCAAGGGATGGGTGATAATACAGTAGGCGAGGGTAGAGCTGGTCGTGCAGCGGTTTGGTCGATCGGTGGTTACTGCAGGTTATAGGCTTGTCGGAAGAGGTGGGTCTTCAGGCTCTTTTTGAAGGTTTCGATGGTAGGTGAGAGTCTGATATGTTGTGGTAGAGAGTTCCAGAGTAGGGGTGATGCGCGAGAGAAATCTTGTATGCGATTGTGGGAAGAGGAGATAAGAGGGGAGTAGAGAAGGAGATCTTGTGAGGATCGGAGGTTGCGTGCAGGAAAGTACCGGGAGACGAGGTCACAGATGTATGGAGGAGACAAGTTGTGGATGGCTTTGTATGTCATGGTTAGGGTTTTGTAATGGAGTCTCTGGGCAATTGGGAGCCAGTGAAGGGATTGACAGAGGGGAGAAGCTGGGGAATAGCGGGGGGACAGGTGGATTAGTCGGGCAGCAGAGTTTAGAATAGATTGGAGGGGTGCGAGAGTGTTTGAGGGGAGGCCGCAGAGCATGAGGTTGCAGTAGTCAAGGCGAGAGATGATGAGGGCATGGACTAGGGTTTTTGCAGATTCTTGGGTGAGGAATGAACGGATGCGTGAAATATTTTTGAGTTGAAGTCGGCAGGAAGTGGAAAGGGTTTGGATATGTGGTTTGAAGGAGAGATCAGCATCAAGGATTACTCCGAGGCAGCGAGCTTGTGGGACTGGGGAGAGTGGGCAGTCATTTACTGTAATTGATAGGTTCGTAGGGGGGTCACGTGAGATGGGGGAAAGATGATGAATTCTGTTTTGTCCATGTTGAGTTTCAGATATCTAGTGGAGAAGAAGGATGAAATAGTGGACAGACATTGAGGGATTCTGGTTAGTAGGGAGGTGTAGTTGACACAATACTAATAAAAATTAATTAATCGATTAGTGACCAATCAAATTTGTTACAAAATTTTTGCTATTAGATTTGCACAAATTCTAACAAATTGGCAGCCAACCGGCAAACATTTTGTTAGATTCTGAGGTCTGAGAAGGGATGAAAAAAATCAATGGCTATACTAACCTCTGGTTGACCCTTCTCACACCTCTGCTCTGGTCCTCTAATTTGCTCTGCTGTCTTCTTACTTCAGCCTATCTTCTTTTTCAGTCTACCATTTTTCACTATTCTAAACACCACAATAAGTAAATAATGGAGGAATGGATAGAAGAAGACAGAAGAAAGAAGTCAGAGGAGCCAATAGGTAGACAGGCGGAAGCAGGAAGTGAGGGCTGGTGAGAGGTGAGGATAAAGGCTTTATACTAAACCTTCCTGGTGGATTTACTTCACACCAAATTTATTCAATGCAAATCATATTTCTTGCCAAAAGTTGAGCGAGGCCAACAAAGTCGAATTTCAGGTGATTCACTCATCTTTGCACATAAAGACATGAAGACAATAAGACTTGAGGACAGGAGATATTGCATATACAACCAGTATCAATAAATTATTATTATTATTTATAATTATAGCGCCATTTATTCCATGGCATTTTATATGTGAGGAGGGGTATACATAATACATTTAATTACAGTAATCTTAAACAATACAAGTCATGACTGGTACAGGATGAGAGAGGACCCTGCCCGCGAGGGCTCACAATCTACAACGGGATGGGTGAGAATACAGTATCCGAGGGTAGAGCTGGTCATGCAGCAGTTTGGTGGATCGGTGGTTGCTGCAAGTTGTAGGCTTGTCGGAAGAGGTAGGTCTTCAAGTTCTTTTTGAAGGTTTTCATGGTAGGCGAGAGTCTGATATTTTGTGGTAGAGAGTACCAGAGTAGAGGGGATGTGCGGGAGAAATCTTGTATGCGATTGTGGGAAGAGGAGATCAGAGGGGAGTACAGAAGGAGATCTTGTGAGGATCGGAGATTTCGTGCAGGTAAGTACCGGGAGACTAGGTCACAGATGTACGGAGGACTCAGGTTGTGGATGGCTTTGTATGTCATGGTTAGGGTTTTGAACTGGAGTCTTTGGATAATGGGGAGCCAGTGCAGGGATTGACAGAGAGGAGAGGCCGGGGAATAGCGGGGGGACAGGTGAATTAGTCGGGCAGCAGGGTTAAGAATAGATTGGAGGGGTGCGAGAGTGTTAGAGGGGAGGCCACAGAGCAGGAGGTTGCAGTAGTCAAGGCGGGAGATGATGAGGGCATGGACTAGGGTTTTTGCAGATTCTTGGTTGAGGAATGTACGGTTTCGTGAAATATTTTTGAGTTGAAGTCATCAGGAAGCGGAAAGGGCTTGGATATGTGGTTTGAAAGAGAGATCAGTGTCAAGGATAACCCCGAGGCAGCGAGCTTGTGGGACTGGGGAGAGTGGGCAGCCGTTTATTTTAATGGAAAGGTCCATTGGGGGGGTCACGTGAGATGGGCGAAAGATGATTAATTCTGTTTTGTCCATATTAAGTTTTAGAAATCTAGCGGAGAAGGATGAAATAGCAGACAGATATTGAGGAATTCTGTTTAGTAGGGAGGTGATATCTGGTCCAGAGATGTAGATCTGTGTGTCATCAGCATAGAGATAATACTGAAAGCCATGAGATTCTATGAGCTGTCTGAGGCCGAAGGTGTAAACGGAGAAGAGCAGGGGCCCTTGGACTGAACCTTGTGGGACTCTGACGGATAAGGGGCGCGGTGAGGAGGTGGTGTGCGAATGGGAGACGCTGAATGTCCGGTCTGCTAGGTATGACACAATCCAAGATAGGGCCAAGTCTGTGATACCAAGAGATGAGAGGGTCTGTAGTATTAGGGAATGGTCCACTGTGTCAAAGGCAGAGGACAGGTCCAGGAGGAGGAGGACAGAGTAGTGTCGCTTGGCCTTGGTGGCTAGTAGGTCATTGGTGACCTTAGTTAGGGCAGTTTCAGTGGAGTGGTGTGGCCGGAAGCCAGATTGCAAGTGGTCAAGTAGGGAGCAAGAAGTGGGAGGATAGTTGAAGATGGATGTGTTGATCCAGTAGTTTTGAGGCATAGGGGAGAAGTGATATAGGGCAATAGCTAGATACAGAGGATGGGTGTCAGAGACACCGCACTGCACTTGCTCATAGAGCCAGTGCGCGTGTCCTGAGTACAGAAGCAGTGCTAAAAGATACCTGTGGAGCAAGGCAGCAGAGGTGACCAGGCGTGCTTCAGGCTAATAGTGTCAGGGTAATAGCAAACAAGATTTCAAGGGCAGTGAACATATAATTATAGGTGGCCCTGACCCATGGTGACCACCCCATAACATGCACTAGCTGTGGAAAAACTCCCAATACTTTGTATACAAAAACACATGGAGTAAAGACATCCACCAAGGAAAATATAAAAAATAATTTTATTCTGAAAAGTTAATAATATAGACAATGAAGTACATAAAGACGGGTCACATAATAAAAGAGCTCCATATGATAAGGAATTCAGGTACAGAAAAAACACACATGTAGCAATACTAACAGCAATGGAATGTGTATAATGGATATGCAGAGATAAGTAAAGTGCCAGTGCTTAAAGTCTTTCTTTCAGATATCCAGAGAATCCCAAAAAGTGACCCCCTCACAGTAATAAACCATCACAACATAATAGCTCAAAATCTTAGTCTGGAGGCCACATAATGAAAAACCTGTTCAAAACCGCTTACCCATAGCTAATTAGTATGCCACACGTGTAGCCCCTACGCGCGTTTCGCGTGGGCTTCGTCGGGGGGCTGTGATGGCATGTTCTGTCCCACTCTCCCTTATATCACCCCATCACAGCTGTGGAGAGTCATCATAGATGGCGCATGTCATCACAACGGGACCTGGAGTTCGCGTCAATAAACGGCGCCAAAATGGCGGTGCGGCTCACCCAGAACAACTGGTGACGTCACTGAACCGCACACGTCATCAAACGGCGCCGGAAGTGGCACGCCGGTTATCTCAATGTGTAGGACATGCGCACTGATGATCTCCCAGAGCTGATCACCAGAACAACAGGTGAAGTCATCGGACCGCCCAGACAATACAGCGGCACCTAAAGATGACGCATCCATCGTCTCAGGATATGCGTTCTACCCATCTGGCGGTGCAATCTAGCAACTGGAATCAAAAACAAATCCAAAGGCGCATCTCCAACAATAATACAGGAGATCTATACGCTATGAACCAATGCAATATTATATGCACCGCTGAACAAGATATAAAGTATAATATTCACAAGACAGTAACGCATCAGTGCACAATTAGCCCAATCCAGACCATTATAGACACGAAAAACAAAAAATATATATATATGAGAAATAAAAAATAATAAATAATAAAAAATATAAGTGTTATACACATAAGTGTGTGATACCATATGCACTAGAGACACGAGGTGAGAAAAACCTCAATATGTATGAATACAGCTTTTTTCACAAAACTATCCCGCAGGATTATACAATAAAAAGGTGGAAATCTGAAGTGAAAATATATATATATATATACATACATATATATATAATGTGAAGAAAATTCATTTAGAATATAAATCAATACCAAAGGTGAAGTGAAAACGTAAAAAGTGAAATACAAAAAAATATAACATATTCAGACCACTATAAAGTGGAAACTATACCAAATAGTGCAAAACTGAGAAAAAAAAAACAAAACAAAAAAAAAACACATGTGTACATGTATATGTAGAAAGGTCGTGAATATATGATCCAGGCGCTCTAACATGTTTGAAAGTCTTCTTCCCGAAACCGTTGCTCGATGTCAGGGGTCCAAGAGGGAGGATGCTCACAGATACTCATTCTCATATGGCAATAAACTATAAAAGACACAGAACATACAAAATAAAAATAAATCCAAAAAACACAAATGTTATAAAAAGGAGGAAAAACTAATTTGCTCGTTTAAGCCTTTCGGTGTTACAGTGTCCAGAACTGCAATCCACTTGCATTCTCTCTGGGTGAGGAATCGCACCGCATCCCCACCTCTAATACCCAATTGGATACAGTCAATCCCATATATCTGCAAGTCATTTGGATTACAGTTATGTCTCAGTTTGAAGTGCCGGGGGAGCGACTTGAGTCCACCAACATCATCCACATCACGGGCGGCCATAATGTCCCTAACGTGTTCACGTGTCCTTACTCGTAACTCACGTGATGTTAATCCTACATATATTAGGTTACACTTGCACTTTGCGTAGTAAACAACATGTGTAGTTGTACATGTAATGAACATGTTGATGTTAAAGGTTTTAGCGCCGTCCGAAGATGTGAATGATGTGGCCCGTACATGGTTTTTACATGCCAGACAATTTTTACATGGAAAAAACCCCTTCCTCCTATCTGCATTTCCAAATAAGGATGGGGGCCTAGTCACATAGTGACTATTCACTAGCATGTCTTTAAGATTTCGACTACGACGGGCCGTCATTTGAGGCACCACTGGTAAATTTTTACTGAGAGTTTGGTCTGTCATAAGTATCGGCCAATGCTTTTTAAGAATCATCCGCATTGTTTCCCACTGTTGGTTTAATGTAGAAATAAACCTTAACCCGGCATCACATTCCTTTTTCTTATTCCGTGGGACTAAAAGATTCCTTCTCTCGGATTTCCTCGCTCTAGTATAGCCTCTCTTAATACTCCGCCTGCTGTACCCACGCTCTTGAAATCTGTCCCCAAGGTCAATGGCCTGCCGCTCAAATAGGCTGTCCGATGAACAAATCCTCCGGGCCCGGAGAAATTGGCCTACTGGGATAGCCTTAATAGTTGAGCCCAGGTGTGCAGACGAGGCATGTAGTAATGCATTAACTGCAGTTTCTTTACGAAACATGTCTGTATGAACAGAACCATCAGAATGCACCCTGAGCTCAATATCTAAAAAGGATATCTTCTCATGATGGAAATTGTAGGTAAGCCTGATGTTGGAGTCGTTGCGATTCAGACCCCCCATAAATGAGTGTAGTTCATCAGTGGTACCCTGCCATATAAACAATATGTCGTCTATAAAGCGGAACCATCCAAGTATATTGGGAGAGGCATGTGCGCCGTCGCAAAACAAACCCCTCTCCCAAAAACCGAGAAAGAGGTTTGCATACGAGGGCGCACATGCCGCTCCCATTGCGGTACCACGCGTTTGTAAGTAATATCTATCCTTGAATGTAAAGAAATTATGGGTAAGAATGAACCGCAACAACTCCAACACCAGTCCCCTCAGGTCAGCATCCAAATTACTAGCCTCAAGATAAAATTGAGCAGCTCGTATACCATCTTCATGAGAAATGCTCGTATACAGAGACTCTACATCTGCTACCACAAATAGCATATCGGGTTCGAGGAACAGTCCATCAACACGTTTCAGGACGTCCATAGTGTCTCTGACATAGGAGGGCAAAGTCTCCACCTGTGGTTTAAGATAATATTCAATAAATTTACATATTGGGTCGCATAGCCCTTCTATGCCAGAGACAATAGGACGCCCAGGAGGTGAGATAGAGTCTTTGTGGACCTTGGGTAACAGATAGAACGTGGGCACAACAGGGAACCTTACAGACAGCCCATCAAGGATTTTCTTAGAGATGATTCCTCTCTCATGTGCAATCTCCAAAATATTAACCAAAGCACCCTTAAAGGAGACAAGCGGATTTGTTGTAAGTTGGGCATATGTTTCCTTATCTTTGAGCTGTCTGAATGCTTCCCTCTCATATTTCTCTACCGGCCAGACCACCACATTCCCCCCCTTGTCCGCTGGTTTAATGACTACGTCACCCAGTTTTCTCAGGTCATTAAGAGCCTTCCTTTGTTGGTAAGATAAATTATCTCTAGCTCCATTGTTCTTAATTTTACGGAAATCCTCCACCACCAATCGTGTGAAGATCTCCACCTGTGGACAAATAGACAAGGGAGGGAATGTGGTAGATCTGGGGCAGACTTGAGGAAAAGAGATACCTGAAATACCAGCAGTAGACTCTCTCTCCAATTCCTCCAATACTTCCAGGGCCTCTTGTTCTGATATTACCCCTCCCAAATCATCAGAATTTCTGGAGTGAAGCTTTTTCAACACCAGCTTACGGGAAAATAGGTGTAAATCTTTTAGCGCTGTGAAGAAATTGAAATTGTTACATGGAGAAAAAGACAAACCCAACTCAAGAACTTCTATCTGTGTTTTAGTTAGAATATGTGGTGACAAGTTAATTACCTGCAAGGCATTAGTTTTAGCTTTTTTATCAGCAGGAGGAGAGGATAAATTTTTACGTTTAGAATTGTTCTTAAAACTACCCGACCGAGGGTCCTTGAAAAAGTCTCTTCTGTCCCACGGAATTTTTGAATGGTCAGAACCCTGAGGTCTTTCCTCAGTCGATGAGACAGATGAAAAGGAGACAGAACGTGTTCTAGACCGTGATCTAAAAGCTGAATTATTTTTGTTATTCCACCTATACATCTGACCATTTTGTGAATCAGCCACATCACGCTGATATTTCTTTGTCTTATTCTGTACTATCTCCTTTTCCCATTTGAGTGACTCTACATCTAATTCATTTTTATATCTCAACACTTCCTCTGGAGTGAGTTGTTGATTCATCTCATCCTGAACTACCTTGAGTTCTTCATCTAGTTCCTCCATTTTAGATTGATTAGATTTCGCTAATAATTCCATAAATGTTTTTGAACACAATGATGCTGCATCTTCCCATGATTTAATAAAAACCTCCTCATTTACAGGAAAGGAAGGGAAGACTTGAACTCTTAGTCCTCTCGGAATCAGACCACACGTAATATACTTCTCCAGGAATGCTTTGTTCCACCATAGACGGGCTCTTTTGAGCAACAGTTCCTTATATTTTTTAAAAAGTTCTCCACCATTTTTGGATTTACAATCATTAGCAGCACCTGAACCCTCATCAAATACTCTGTCGAGTTGTGTGCGCCACGCTTTCTCGCGCTCGCGAAAGTCCATCTGTCCCAAGATGGGAACTGTGAAAACACAGACAATGATAATAGCAAACAAGATTTCAAGGGCAGTGAACATATAATTATAGGTGGCCCTGACCCATGGTGACCACCCCATAACATGCACTAGCTGTGGAAAAACTCCCAATACTTTGTATACAAAAACACATGGAGTAAAGACATCCACCAAGGAAAATATAAAAAATAATTTTATTCTGAAAAGTTAATAATATAGACAATGAAGTACATAAAGACGGGTCACATAATAAAAGAGCTCCATATGATAAGGAATTCAGGTACAGAAAAAACACACATGTAGCAATACTAACAGCAATGGAATGTGTATAATGGATATGCAGAGATAAGTAAAGTGCCAGTGCTTAAAGTCTTTCTTTCAGATATCCAGAGAATCCCAAAATATATGTAGGATTAACATCACGTGAGTTACAAGTAAGGACACGTGAACACGTTAGGGACATTATGGCTGCCCGTGATGTGGATGATGTTGGTGGACTCAAGTCGCTCCCCCGGCACTTCAAACTGAGACATAACTGTAATCCAAATGACTTGCAGATATATGGGATTGACTGTATCCAATTGGGTATTAGAGGTGGGGATGCGGTGCGATTCCTCACCCAGAGAGAATGCAAGTGGTTTGCAGTTCTGGACACTGTAACACCGAAAGGCTTAAACGAGCAAATTAGTTTTTCCTCCTTTTTATAACATTTGTGTTTTTTGGATTTATTTTTATTTTGTATGTTCTGTGTCTTTTATAGTTTATTGCCATATGAGAATGAGTATCTGTGAGCATCCTCCCTCTTGGACCCCTGACATCGAGCAACGGTTTCAGGAAGAAGACTTTCAAACATGTTAGAGCGCCTGGATCATATATTCACGACCTTTCTATATATACATGTACACATGTGTTTTTTTTTTTTTTCTCAGTTTTGCACTATTTGGTATAGTTTCCACTTTATAGTGGTCTGAATATGTTATATTTTTTTGTATTTCACTTTTTACGTTTTCACTTCACCTTTGGTATTGATTTATATTCTAAATGAATTTTCTTCACATTATATATATATGTATGTATATATATATATATATATTTTCACTTCAGATTTTCACCTTTTTATTGTATAATCCTGCGGGATAGTTTTGTGAAAAAAGCTGTATTCATACATATTGAGGTTTTTCTCACCTCGTGTCTCTAGTGCATATGGTATCACACACTTATGTGTATAACACTTATATTTTTTATTATTTATTATTTTTTATTTCTCATATATATATATTTTTTGTTTTTCGTGTCTATAATGGTCTGGATTGGGCTAATTGTGCACTGATGCGTTACTGTCTTGTGAATATTATACTTTATATCTTGTTCAGCGGTGCATATAATATTGCATTGGTTCATAGCGTATAGATCTCCTGTATTATTGTTGGAGATGCGCCTTTGGATTTGTTTTTGATTCCAGTTGCTAGATTGCACCGCCAGATGGGTAGAACGCATATCCTGAGACGATGGATGCGTCATCTTTAGGTGCCGCTGTATTGTCTGGGCGGTCCGATGACTTCACCTGTTGTTCTGGTGATCAGCTCTGGGAGATCATCAGTGCGCATGTCCTACACATTGAGATAACCGGCGTGCCACTTCCGGCGCCGTTTGATGACGTGTGCGGTTCAGTGACGTCACCAGTTGTTCTGGGTGAGCCGCACCGCCATTTTGGCGGCGTTTATTGACGCGAACTCCGGGTCCCGTTGTGATGACATGCGCCATCTATGATGACTCTCCACAGCTGTGATGGGGTGATATAAGGGAGAGTGGGACAGAACATGCCATCACAGCCCCCGACGAAGCCCACGCGAAACGCGCGTAGTGGCTACACGTGTGGCATACTAATTAGCTATGGGTAAGTGGTTTTGAACAGGTTTTTCATTATGTGGCCTCCAGACTAAGATTTTGAGCTATTATGTTGTGATGGTTTATTACTGTGAGGGGGTCACTTTTTGGGATTCTCTGGATATCTGAAAGAAAGACTTTAAGCACTGGCACTTTACTTATCTCTGCATATCCATTATACACATTCCATTGCTGTTAGTATTGCTACATGTGTGTTTTTTCTGCACCTGAATTCCTTATCATATGGAGCTCTTTTATTATGTGACTCGTCTTTATGTACTTCATTGTCTATATTATTAACTTTTCAGAATAAAATTATTTTTTATATTTTCCTTGGTGGATGTCTTTACTCCATGTGTTTTTGTATACAAAATAATAGTGTCAGGGTCCAGTCAGGGCTGGAAAGTAAAGAGGCATAGGACCTGCGGACACTGAAAATGAATAATCTGCACGGGACCTATGGTCATGTGACTGCAAGGGGGCGGGGCTTAGCGTCCTGTATTCAGATAGGACAGGACACCATACAACAACTCAGAGTCAGGCAAAACAGAGGTCACAGCAGTACGGGCAAACAAGGTACAGGAGGGACAAACAGACGGGTAGTCAGACAGAGCCAAAGGTCATACACAAGAGGGTGACGTGGTACCAAGGGGACAAGCAGAGAGAAGTCGGGTCACAAGCAAAGAGTCATACACGAGAGGTAGCGCAGTACAAGAGGGTCAGGCAGAACTCATAACAGGGACAGAACCAGATCACCACCGAACAAGCAAGCAAGATATCAGGCACAAGGCACACGTATACAAGAGGTCACTTAACTCAGACGAGGGCAGGAGTATAACTGACACCGGACCCAGGTCCAGTGAGCACTAAATAGCCTCCTGCTGCCAGAGAGAGGCAGCACAATTAACCCATAGTCTAACCAGGATGGGTCAAAGCGAAATCCCATCCTGGATCATGACAGTACCCTCCTCTCAATGGGGGGCCACCGGACCCCCAGGTCTCTCAGGGTACTTGGCGTGAAAGGCTCGGATCAACCGGTCCGCATGAACTGATCGAGCAGGAACCCACGAGCGTTCCTCAGGACCGTAGCCCTTCCAATGTATCAGATACTGAAGGGCGCGACGGACTAACCTGGAGTCGACAATTCGTTCCACCTCGTACTCAGCCTGCCCATCTACCAGAACCGGTGTCGGGGAAGATGATGATCCCTCCCCACTGGACCTCACAGGTTTCAAAAGGGCCTTATGGAAAACATTAGGGATCCTTAGAGATGGCGGAAGACTCAACCGAAAAGCCACCGGGTTAACTGCTTCGGTAATTACATAGGGACCTATAAACTTGGGTCCAAGCTTCGCAGAGGGGACCTTGAGCCTTATATTTTTGGTGGATAACCATACCTTATCTCTGACCTGAAACACTGGACCCACGGATCGTTTTTTGTCCGCAAAAAAATTAAATTTGTCCTGGGCCTTCGTAATGTTATTCTGGACCTCCCGCCATACCTCCCCCAACCGCTGGATCATCTCGTCCGCCCCAGGACACCCAGAATTCAAGCGGGAAAATTCTCCAAAATGAGGATGAAACCCATAATTGCAAAAAAAAGGAGATGAACCCGTAGACTGATTAGTGCGGTTGTTAAATGCAAACTCAGCCAATGGTAACACAGAACACCAATCATCCTGTCGGGCTGAGGTCAAACAACGCAGAATTTGCTCCAGAGACTGATTGGTCCGCTCAGTCTGCCCATTAGTCTCTGGATGGTAGGCGGATGAAAAGGACAGACCAATACCCAACCTCATACAAAAAGTTCTCCAAAATCTGGACACAAATTGCACTCCCCTATCAGACACCACATTCAGGGGTACCCCATGCAACCGCACCACATGCTCCACAAACAATCTGGACAATGTTTCCGCATTAGGTAGAGCTGCCAAAGGTACAAAATGTGCCTGCTTACTAAACCTGTCCACTACGACCCAGACCACGGTTTTACCCTTGGAAGGGGGAAGGTTGGTGATGAAATCCATGGACAGATGAGTCCATGGTCTCTCAGGAATTGGCAGTGGTACCAATTCCCCGGCCGGCCGGTTATGGGGAGTTTTCGCACGGGCACAAACCTCACACGCAGACACATACTCCCCAACATCAGAGGCTAAAGAAGACCACCAGAATATTCTAGCAATGGCCTTCCGGGTCGCTGAGATCCCTGGATGTCCACCCAGAACTGAGTCATGGAACTCCTGGAGGACCTTGAGACGAAACTGAGCTGGCACAAAAAGTTTATCCACCGGCTTAGCTGGAGGTGCAAGAGCCTGGGCTTCTCGAATCTCCCGTTCCAACACATTAGAAACCTCTGCCACCACCACCCCAGGCTGAAGAATGGAGGATGGAGGTTCCGGGGGGGACACCGGATCAAGACTGCGTGACAACGCATCCGCTCTGATATTCTTGGATCCTGGTCGAAAAGTGATCGAGAAGTTGAATCGGGAACAAAAAAGTGACCATCTAGCCTGTCTGGGAGTCAACCTTTTAGCTGACTCAATGTAAGCTAGGTTTTTGTGGTCCGTGATTACCGTTATAGGATGAACAGCCCCCTCCAAAAAATGCCTCCATTCTGCAAAAGCCAATTTTACGGCCAGAAGTTCCCGATTCCCCACATCATAGTTTCTCTCCGCAGGGGAGAACTTCTTTGAGAAAAAGGCGTAAGGTCTTAAATTGGTCAAAGTGGCGGGTCCCTGGGACAATACCGCCCCCACCCCCACCTCTGAGGCGTCTACCTCAACAATAAATGGTTCAGAGGGGTCCGGTTGGATAAGAACCGGGGCCGACATGAAACATTTTTTCAAAAACTGAAATGCCGCTACCGCTGCGGTTGACCAATTCTTGATATCGGCCCCCTTTTGAGTCATGTCTGTGAGGGGTTAAACCACCTGTGAGAACCCCCTTATAAATTTCCGATAATAATTAGCAAACCCTAGGAAACGTTGCAGAACCTTCAAATCACACTGTTGAACCCACTCGAGAATGGCCTGCACCTTATTAGGATCCATGCGATACCCTTCAGCAGACACGATGAACCCCAGAAAGAACAGTTCCTGAACAAAAAATAAGCATTTTTCAAGTTTAGCAAACAGACAGTTCTCCCTGAGCCTTTGGAGAACTGCCCGAACATGACCAATGTGAGTCTGTTTATCAGGCGAGTAGATTAAAATGTCATCCAAATACACCACCATAAAACGTCCAATCAAATCGGAGAACACATGATTTATGAAATTTTGGAAGACCGCTGGAGCGTTGGTCAGGCCGAAGGGCATGACCAAATTTTCAAACAACCCTTCAGTAGTGAGAAAAGCGGTCTTCCATTCATCTCCGTCCCGGACTCGGATAAGGTTATACGCTCCCCGTAGATCTAATTTCGAAAACCACTTAGCTCCGGACAACTGATTGTATAAATCAGGAATAAGTGGAAGGGGATAAGTATTCCTCACAGTTATTTTATTTAACTCACGAAAATCGAGGCATGGGCGCAAACCACCGTCTTTTTTTTTTTACAAAAAAGAACCCTGCCGCCACAGGAGAAACAGGACGAATATGTCCCTTACGGAGGCTCTCGGAAATATATTCCTTCATCGCAGCCCGTTCCGGACCCGAGAGGTTATGCAGGCGGGCTTTGGGCAATTTAGCACCTGGAACCAGGTCAATGGCACAATCAAATGGGCGGTGTGGTGGTAAAACCTCAGCCTCTTTTTCGGAGAAAACGTCAGTATAATCTATCAGGCACTCCGGAATGTCTTCTAGACCCACGGACGACACAGACACAGAAACAAGACATTTCTCAGAGCAATAGGGACCCCATTTAACAATATACCGAGATTCCCAATTAATCACAGGATTATGCAGCTGTAACCAGGGGAACCCCAACACCAGTCCCGCAGGCAGGTTGTTCATTACAAAACATGAAATACGTTCCTGGTGTAAGGAACTCACTTTAATGAGAAACTCTTCAGTACAAAACACAATGTCATTCTTAACCAGTGGTGTTTTGTCAATAGCAACAAGGTGAATCGGAGTCTCCAACCTAACTGTCCCTAACTTACACCTGGCCACCAAGTCAGAGTCAATAAAGTTCAATGATGAACCGCAATCCACGAAGGCAGAAGTGGATGTGGAGACACCCCCACAACAAAGTTCCACTTGAAATGACATTTTAGAAAATGCAGAAAAGGGTACCTTAGAGCCTGGGTGACCTCCACGATAATCACCCGGGCTCAGTCGCTTGTTGGTTAGTGGCCGGGTGGGGCAATCCTTTTTCCAATGTCCAGACTCGCCACTGTGAACACAGCATTTTCTCACGTGCCGTTGTCTCCTTTCTTCCTCCTTAAGGTTGATGGTTCCCATCTCTGTGATTTTCAATGAAGAACTGGCTCCCCTTCCTTGGGAGAATAATGATGTCTCGGTTTGTATCACTCCCCTTGCCCGTAACCTGCGATCCATTCGGACGGCCTGTGTCATAGCTTCCTCCAGGGCATGAGGTGGGGGGTGGAGAGCCAAGGTGTCTTTCAGATGCTCAGACAAGCCTCTACGGAACAACCCCCGGAGAGCGGCGTCGTTCCAGCAGACCTCAGCAGCCCAGCGTCTGAACTCTGAGCAAAACCACTCGGCTGAGTGTTTCCCCTGGCAAACATTCATCAGCCTGTCCTCAGCCATACGCACCCGATCAGGCTCATCATAAATATGCCCCAGGGCCTCAAAAAATGCATCCATAGTCATACGCTCAGGGGCCGTGGTAGGAAGGGAGAAAGCCCAAGCTTGGGGGGCTCCCCTTAACAGAGACATAATGACCCCCACTCTCTGACTTTCATCCCCAGAAGAGTGTGGTCTTAAGGAAAAAAAAGCTTACAGCCCTCCTTGAAAACTCTGAAGTCATTTTTATCTCCAGAAAAGGTATCTGGTAACTTCACTGGAGACTCAGGGGAAATTAATGTAACATCCCGAGCCCCCAATGAAAGAACCCCCTGCACAGTGTCGGCGATCAGCTGCTGAGACTGAGCCAGGACTCTTTGTTCTCCAAAGAGTTTCTGAGACATCTGCGTCAGATGCTTAACCTGTTCAGAAAGAGTGTGCATAGGATCCATCACACACACAGGTGAATGGGAGCAGAGAAAAAAAAATGGTATGGGTCAGTTATAATGTCAGAGACACCGCACTGCACTTGCTCATAGAGCCAGTGCGCGTGTCCTGAGTACAGAAGCAGTGCTAAAAGATACCTGTGAAGCAGGGCAGCAGAGGTGACCAGGCGTGCTTAAGGCTAATAGTGTCAGGGTCCAGTAAGCGCTGGAAGGCAAGGGACCTGCGGACACTGAAAATGAATAATCTGCACGGGACCTATGGTCATGTGACTGCAAGGAGGCGGGGCTTAGCGTCCTGTATTCAGATAGGACAGGACACCATACAACAACTCAGAGTCAGGCAAAACAGAGGTCACAGCAGTATGGGCAAACAAGGTACAGGAGGGACAAACAGACGGGTAGTCAGACAGAGCCAAAGGTCATACACAAGAGGGCGATGTGGTAACAAGGGGACAAGCAGAGAGAAGTCGGGTCACAAGCAGAGAGTCATACACGAGAGGTAGCGCAGTACAAGAGGGTCAGGCAGAAATCGTAACAGGGACAGAACCAGATCACCACCGAACAAGCAAGCAAGATATCAGGCACAAGGCACACGTATACAAGAGGTCACTTAACTCAGCCGAGGGCAGGAGTATAACTGACACTGGACCCAGGTCCAGTGAGCACTAAATAGCCTCCTGCTGCCAGAGAGAGGCAGCACAATTAACCCATAGTCTAACCAGGACGGGTCAAAGCGAAATCCCGTCCTGGATCATGACAATGGGTCAAGAGAGGGCTTTTTGAGGATAGGTGTGATTGAGGCATGTTTAAAGCTTGAGGGGAAAACACCAGTTGTTAGTGATAGGTTGAAGAGATGGGTTAGGGTTGGGATGAAGACTGTGGTGAGGTTTGGGATGAAGTGGGATGGGATCAGGTCAAGTGCACAGGTAGTGAGATGTGATCTTGAGAGTAGAGTGGAGAGTCAATCTTCTGTAATGGTGGAGAAGTTGGTTTTGGGGGAGGAGGGCAGGGCAGGTAGGAGGAAGGGCTCTGGGGGTTGTTGACCAAAACTGTCTCTGATGTTATCAATCTTCTCCTTGAAAAATGAGGCAAAGTCTTCAACTGAGATGAGTGGAGAGGGAGGAGGTGCTGGGGGGCGGAGGAGAGAATTGAAGGTGTTGAATAACTGTTTAGGGTTGTGAGACAGGGAGGATATGAGAGATGAGAAGTAGGTTTGTTTTGCTGCAGCGAGTGTGGCCTTGAAAGTAGTGAGGGACTGTTTGAATGTGATGAAGTCCTCATTGGAGTGAGATTTTTTCCATCTCCGCTCAATAAATGCACTAACTATAAAAATAAATAACCATTGTGTTAAATATATTTGAGATTTCTGAAATTACTCACTCAGCATGCTTAAAGGGAACCTGTCATGTTGTACATGAAGTCTGATCTGTTGACAGGATGGTATAAAGAAAGAGAAGCTGATGATAAAAAGGTTGTGCAAAGCCTGCTGTCAGTCAAAGTATCGGGGCTTGCCTCTAGTTGCTGCTCTCAGTGCTGTGAGCTATCGTCTTGCTGGAACATGTATATGACTAAAAGCTGGTGTCGCCTATGAGGAGTAAAGATTATTTTCTCCTGTGAGCTGGGCTTTCAGTATGCCGGGCACCTTTCTGAAGTTAGTAACCTGAAGTTTAACCCTATATATGCAGGTTAATAGCATTATCCCTTTATGTGGTTGTCCAGATTTGGGGCTTACGTGTGCAGACACTCTAGGTGACTGCAGACTTTTGAATCCTCACAGCGCACACACTGTGTGCTATCATGTTTTTTTGTTGCCGGCTCTAGAAATGGAAGGTTTATGTGACCACAAATATATCATTTGCACAATTTTGCCACATTCCGACTAGATGTGTCAGGCCTCGCTCAATTCACTTGTATTGAGAGAGGTGTGCACGTCTAGCTGGCATGTTTGCCCGATCCCGCCACCTACACCAGAGAACCCTGAAAGCAAGCATACTGCACTCTTTGAGGATTCACAAGGAACTCACATAGAGTGACTGCAGACTTGAACCCCAAGCCTGGAAAACCCCTTTAAGTTAAGCTCATCTGGTAAAATTAGATGAGAAATAGGTGAGAACCGGTGCTCTTGTGGTGAAATTTGTGTAACACATCAAACTTGATTTTCTAAGTGTTTCCAAATCCATTTTAGGCCAATAAGATATGTTCAATTTTGTCTACCACTACCCTTCCCACCACTGTCATAGATTTTCGTGCTGTAAAGCTCTAGACAGGTTCACTTTAAGGTAGAAATACTATCATCCTGATGTTATCATACAGTAGCGCCATCATTGCCTATATTAGTGATCGAGCTTGTATTAGTGGTTGTGGTATGGCAAAGGACATCACTCGCTGGGTGATGTGACCTAATCCACGCGTCCTGCTGTTGGAAACATTCTTGGTCCATACAGTGGTGTTATTAAATGTGACTTCCACATTCTAATCTAGAGTGGAAAACTGCGACCCTAAAGAAGATATCTTCCTATTGTTTATCACTGCAAGAAAATCAACATTCTCCAATCCTGGTTCACACAGTAGGAATCCCATTTTTTTTGGGACAAACGCGATTTATACAACTGCAAGGAACAATAAAACATGAACTTTACAATGTTTTCTTACCTAAAAATAATAGAGTCTGTAAAGTTCCAGAGCTTATTATTACAACGTAAAAGACAGTCATTCAAAAGCCCAAGCTCATTTTAGAGGAGGTTGGATCTCCGCCAGCATGAAACATAGGAGCACCTGCATCTGCTACTATATACGAACATCAGGGAGAGAACATTCTCCACATGGGGAAATGCTGTATATTACCCAGAAAGTCAATTCTGTGTTTCACAAAGAAAATGAGATAAAGTTAAATAAAATTAAAAATAAGTGGAAACCGGTAATGTGGGTGCAAGAGGTGATCTGCATAAAGTGTTTTCTGTATTTATGGATGGAACAAAGGCAGCTGCTTCCTTAGGCTGGAAGATACCTTAGCTAATGGGTAATTTTGAAGAAATGTAGGGTGCATTTCCAGGTAGCAAATACACTGCTCTTTTTGTGCTGCAGATTTTGGGATGGAAAATTCAACACATATTTTAGCAGCAGTATTGTGAATTAGCCGCTACTGGGTTACCCTCCCAGGGCTGGCGGGGTACTCGGTAGCGGGCCCGATGAGCTTCAATGGGAGATGTCACGGTAGCTGGGACCCGGCCCGTGGCCCTGGGCGCCCATTGTAAAAGGGGAAAAGTTCAGTGTGATTAAAGTTTATGAATGATTGTTTTGTGACGCCACCTGTGGTATTCAGCAATGAGGATGTTAAGCCGACGCTGGAGACAGATCCTCTGGGACAGATGTTGTGGTGCAGCAATGATGGTGTAGCCCACCACAGTCAAGGCTGTTGTACCAGGGCAGTGTAGATGAAGAGATAGGGGAGAGACGTGGATGGTGCAGGGCTAGGCACAAGGATGTAGCAGTGCTGGGTGTGTTGACACAGGAAAAAGCGGAGGACACCAGGGCATGTAGTTCCAAAGCTTTATTCACAGTCTGTTGCAGGTACAGGTGCCCGCCTCAGTGCCGTGTCCTCCGGGTTAGGAGCTCAGCCAACTTCCAGGCAAGGTACTTCTTTTCAACACTCCGCCAACATATGTGCCTTTTCTGAACGTCTCCCTTTTGCGCCTATAGTGAAGTACTCTCAGTACTGAGTTACCCTGGAGTTCCTCCTGTCAGATGTTCCTATGAACTCTACTTGTACGGCAGACAGCTGTAGCCTGCTTCGGGGACTCCTTGTTACTAATTCCTGGCTCACTCACGTTGCTGTTGTGCCCCCAAGTCTTGTGTGGGAATAAAGTGGTGACAACTTCTATTCCTCTGGTGTCTGCTGCAAGACCATTAGTATCCATACAACCTCGGGGACCGGACCCCGGCCTTGCGCTGTAAACTTGGGAAGGGTTCTGCTCTAACCCTAATCCTTAGTCCTCCTCTCCTCACGTTCTGTACTAATCCTTCTTTCTTATGGAGAGAGTAAGGCTTTCTATCAATGCTCCTTTCCTGTACCAGCGGACCCAGGTCACTGAGGTCGGCTGCAGCACTTCCTTCATCCATCCCACTCAGGGGATCTTCTCTCCTCCTCTGACTCCGTCAGACTGACTAAATTCTAAACTCTTCCCGCTCTATTGATGCAAACTAAACTCCACCTGCCTCCCAGCATGCTTTGTGTTCCAAACAGGGAGCCACCAAAGGGTGCTTTGCTACACTACTGTGTTGTGTGGGATGCAGGTGTTGGAGCGTGGTCAGGTGTCTCCACCTTACCTGGATGGTGGGCACCACACCTCAGGAGGAGGTGCTGTACCTCTGTGGCGACTGAACCCTCAGGGGCGCCACATACCCCCCGTTGCAAACAATTTTAACTAACTATCTATGTCTTAATACAGTACCTAATTCAAAGTGCTATTAGCAGTAATCTCACTACCAATTCAAGTATTATCATTAACACATTTCTTCATCGCTTCTTCTTTTTCCTTCACATTTTACTATTACTTTTGAACCTTAAGTGACAACCACCGATGCCTGGTTCGCCACCTGCAAATTTTAAATCTTTATTCACATATTAGCATGAGTAAAACATTCACTATTAATCAGACTTCTAAATCTCACTACTAACTATTAAACGTTATTATTAAGTGCAATTATGTAAGTTTGACACTGGTCCAGCCAAGTTGCCTTGAAATGTCCTTATTCTAAGAGCAAAAACGCCAATTATTGGGGTAGTCCTTATTCCTAAAAGGCCTATGTAAAACCAAGAAAGGGCACCTAAAGAGGTGCAACTATATACATTACAGTTCTGGATCATTCAGTGTCTATGATCTCCACAGTTCTATGAAAATGTTGCCAATAAAACTGGGCAAACTGGAAAAACATGAACAACAAAAAAAAAAAAAAAATAACTTTGAGGCACAACGATGCAAATACCCTCCTGGGTAACAGAGTTAGTTATTAAGCATTGTTAGTGTTGGTGGTCCCCTCCTGGGGTGCTGGAAGCTGATGACTTGGGCTGCTTCCAGGGAAGAACTTGTGGACATCCTCTTCCTGCTTACTGTCCACAAATTGTAGGTATTCTTCCTCCCAAGGAGTTAGGTGGGTATCTGCCTGTGTAGATGGAATGGCAGCGGGAGTAACTACTGCCTGTGAGGGCAACACTTCAGCTGCTGCTGGTGATATCTCTGCTGCCAGTGATTCTGTAGGAGTTGCAGCTGGTACCAGTGGATGTTGTTCCTCAATTTAAGGTGGAACTACAGTTAACGGCACTGCCACCTTGGTTTTTGGCCTGACATCTGGTGCTACCGGCATCTGTGGGCACTTGTAGGGGGAGATGCGGGGGTTCTTGATCTGTGGCAAAGGGAACCCGTGATGCATTTTAATACTCTCAAGTCGTTCAGACTCTTCTGCCTAACCCATGTGATGCCGAATGGGACGTGCCTGCTCCAATCTCACTCTTTTCAGCAGGGACTTCTTCCACTTCCCCATCACAGTCAGCTTAGTGCCTCTGAATTGAGAGCACAGTTCTTCCAATTGTAATTCAAGTATGCCGGCCACAGTACACGAAAATTCAGCGGGCAACCCATTGGCAGGGGCGGCAATCATACCTGGAGCCTCCCAGTGGAGCACGACGTTCACTGGCGCTGTTGGACCAAAAGTCGGAGACGATGGTGGGGCAGCTGGCGGCTCCGGGTCCACAGGGGTCTCCGATGGGACCGGCGCAGCTGCGTCAGGTCTAGGCAGGAGCTCAACTTCCTCCACTCCGGCTCCCAGGTCCTCAGAGAACTCCTCCTGACAGGCCGCACTCTGCGGTGATGGTAGCATGCAGGTGGAGACAGGCGCTGCCTGGGAGAAGTCTTGTGCAGCGGTGGCAGGTACCGCGGGTGAAGGTACTGATGCGGCAGCAGCGACAGTGGGTACCAATGGTGGGGGTTTCTGGGCATGGAGGTACCGATGGTCTGGGCCCCTCCCGTGCGTGCTGCCAGTTCATTATCCAGAGCGCCTAGATTTAAACATTTAAACACAAACATTTACGTGCAACTTCACAAAGTGTGCATGTCTCATGCAATGTATTTATTTTTTGCACAACTATTTTGCTAATCAAATTGTTCATTCATATAAACCACACTAATACTGAATCCTGTTGCAGGTGCTGTGTTTTTGGTCATGTACATACCTAGCTTTTAATATTTTGTTATTTTTTGGAAAGGGGTTGAATTTTGTTAAAAAAAGAGAAGCATAAACTGAAGAAACTTTATTGTGCTTGTCTTTTTTTGCACACCTGTTTCACTAGTTCAATTTGACAACTATACACACCACACTTATACTGCAGCTTACCGACACATTTTTCTTTCAGTATACAGTATGTACTTAGCTATTGTATTTCTTATTTTGTCTTTTTGGCAAAAATTTAATAATTAATGTTGAAAAGATTTTCAAAAGTTATTTATTGTGTTGTAAAAAATGTATGGTAGATAAAAAGTGGCAATGGTCAGGGTGGTGTAAAAGAAAAACAACTCTTACCATAGCTAAGATTGTGGGAGCCGCTAGCAGCAGAAGCACATTTACTGGCACCATCCATCAAGGCAGTAGCACTACCAAACACTGGCCATAAGTAACCTCCTTTGCTTCCGGCAGATACATTAGTGGAATGGAAGAGGAGGGAATTATGGAAGATATGGGACATGACTGAAAAAAATTGTAGCAGAATGTTACCTCTGACAGCAACACCGTCAGTTTACGTTAGTGTTAAGTCTGACACAAAAGAACAAGAGGGATAATTTTGATTGTTGTTTTTTGTTTCAACATTAAGGCTGTGTGCACACGCTGCGGATTTTGCTGCGGTTCCGCAGTGGTTTTGGCCGCTGCGGACCCGCAGCAGTTTCTGCTGCGGTGTAAAGTACCATGATTCCCTATGGGAATCAAAAACCGCAATGCAGACGGTGCAGAATTTTCCGCGCGGATTATCTGCGGTTTTCAATCCGCAGAAAGAATTGACATGTCAATTCTTTCTGCGGATTCCCCTGCGGTTTGCCATCTCCTCCATTGAGGAGATGAAAAACCGCAGGGCAAAACCGCAGAGCAATCCGCAGGTAAAACCGCAGGTCTTTTGACCTGCGGTTTCACCTGCGGATTTTACAAAATCCGCGTGGATGAATCCGCACCTAATCCGCAGCGTGTGCACACAGCCTCAAAGTCAGTCAGTACAGTGTATTATTAAATAGGCTGTTTGTCACAATCGTTTTACCATTCACTTCTATATTGAGGTTACTTTAGCATTATTAAGGCTGGGTTTGCATTAAGGAGTTTAAAATGGTTTGGATACAGTGACAATGTTATTTACTTCTTTGGGGGCAATTAGAGTATCTTTCATAAATTTATTCACAGCAAATCAAATTGTGGGGAAAAATTCACCGATCCTGACGAATTTAAATTTCAAAATAATTGATTATTTCTAATTTATACAGCAACAATTCTGTATCATGTTATCTTATAACTGTATATTGTAAATTGTGTAACTGTATAATGTATGTTATTCCTCGCTGTAATTAAAAGGGTTTTCTGTTCTCAGGATAGTTGTGTAGTGTACACATGCACAATTTGCTGTTAAAAAATACACATTTTAATTTACTCATCCTCCCCAGGTCCAGGGCTGTCTCCCCTCTTGCTCCCGGTGTCTCTTATTGTCTCCAATGTTGATATCATGTTGACTGCACTACAGCCAATCACTGAGCTCAGTGGTTCTTCCACTGTAGAATACAGTTAAGAGTCTTGAGGAGATCATTTGTATATTCCCAGTATCTTCTGGGATAAGTGAAGAGTCTCCGCGAGCTCAACGATCACTGGGTTTTGGCCGTTGCAACTGAAAAGAGGAGATTGGAAAACCAGGGGAAGAGTCTTGAGGAGATCATTTGCATATTCCCAGTGCCTTCTGGGATAAGTGAAGAATCTCCGCGAGCTCAACGATCACTGGGTTTTGGCCGTTGCAGCTGAACAGAGGAAATCGGAATTTTGGCTCATCTTTCATCGTATTTAAGAAATCTCAATATGGAAGAGGCCAGAGCCATTTGGTGAGCTGCATTTCTTGCTACATGTTCACAGACTTACCAGTGGATAAGCCAAACTTCAGATGCCACAAATGCAAGCTTGTGTCCCTGTTGGAGGAAAAGTTGCAAAATCTCGAAGAGAGGTTAGCTACGTTGAAGATCATTAAGGAAGGTGAAGAGTTCTTGGACAGAGCAGAATTATCTCTTCATGTTACAGAAAGAGAAGAAATTCGAAGTGCACCTGAAGAAACAGAGGAATGGAGACATGTGACCCAGAGAAGCAGGAGGATTGGGAGGCAGTCAGCACCCATACTTCTCAGGAACTAGTACCAGGATCTCACGCAGGAAAACGATGAAGAAATACATCAGGATAAGACTTTGCCCACAAACAGCAACCTTGCACGCCTTCAGAGTCCTCCTGGATGGAGAAAGAAAAATGTTGTGAAGAAGAAACGGAGAGTGGTGGTCATGGGGGATTCCCTGTTGAGAGGAACAGAGGCCGCTATCTGCAGACCGGCTATAACTTCAAGAGAAATGTGCTGTCTTCCAGGTGCAAAAATTAAAGATGTGTCTGACAGAATATCAGGACTCTTCAGACCTACAGATGACTAGCCATTCCTGCTACTACATGTGGGGACAAATGACACCACAAGAAACGACCTGGAAACCATCTGCAGAGACTTTGAAGACTTAGGCAAGAAAGTGAAAGAAATGGGAGCGCAGGTGGTCTTCTCTTCCATCCTCCCAGTGGATGGCCATGGAACAAGGAGGTGGAATAAGATTCTGCAGGTGAACAACTGACTACGTCGATGGTGCTGTCAGCAACGATTTGGATTTATGGATCACGGAGTGAATTACCTTTACGATGGACTACTTGCTAGAGATGGGGTGCACCTTACGAAGACTGGAAAGCATGTATTTGGAAGTCGCCTTGCTACACTTGTAAGGAGAGCTTTAAACTAGAACAACATGGGAAGGAAAGCAAAAGACCAGAAAAAGCCATACACCTGACAAATGCTATTGAGAACTCTGCTATTAGAAGTGGAAAGGAAGAACAAAGACAAAAGAATCTAATTAATAAAAATATTGGAGAAAGAGAAACCTATCACAAACTAAAGTGTTTCTATACTAATGCACAAAGCATGGGCAACAAACAAGGAGAATTGGAACTACTAACACAGGAAAAGAAATATGATGTCATTGGAATCACTGAAACTTGGTGGGACAATACACATTATTGGAATACAAGACTAGAAGGATACAACTTATTTGCAAGAAACAGACTTGATAAACGAGGAGGAGGTGTCGCATTGTATGTTAGAAACGCGTATATCTGCACAGAGATTGAAGCTTCAGAGACTGGGAGTTCTGTGGAAACTGTTTGGGTAAGAATACAAGGACAGAACAATGGAAAGGACACCATTGTAGGCATTTACTACAGGCCGCCTGTGCAAGCTGAAGACATGGATGAACTCTTTATGCATCAAATGGCCAAGTTCTCCAAAAAGTATGACGTAGTTGTCATGGGAGATTTCAACTATCCAGACATTTGTTGGGAATCTCTGTCAGGCAAAACTAACAGGTCAAGGAAATTCTTATCCTCTCTTGCTGACAACTTTATCTTCCAAAAGGTAGGGGAGAAAACAAGGGGAACTGCTACCTTGGATCTAATCCTTATAAACAGGGAGGAAATGGTTGAGGAGGTAAAAGTGGCTGGGACCCTAGGAGGTAGTGACCATGCTATTTTAGAATTTTGGATAACTAGAGGAGGAAGACCTGTGAAGACTCAGACGTCAAGGTTAGATTTCAGAAAGGCTGATTTTAAGGGATTCAGAAGGAGAATTGGAGGGATCCAATGGCTGGATATCCTTAAAGACAAAAATGTCCAGGAAGGATGGGAAATCTTGAAAAATGAAATTCTCAAAGCACAATTGTTAACAATTCCGAAAAGAGGGAAGAATAGGAAGCATTTAAGGAAGCCAGGATGGATGAACACAAAACTTAAGCACATGCTAAAAAGGAAGAAAAAAATGTTTATAAAATGGAAAGAAGGAGGCATATCTAAAGAAGAATATAATGCTGTCTGCAGAACCTGCAGGGCACAAGTCAGATTAGCTAAAGCTGAAAATGAATTGAGGCTTGCAAGAGATGTCAAAAGCAATAATAAAGGATTTTGGGGATATGTCAAAAGTAAAAGAAAAGTCAAAGATGCTATAGGATTTTTACAGGATGAAAATGATGAAATGGTAAGACAGGATGTTGAGAAGGCCGAACTTTTAAATTCCTATTTTGCATTCGTTTTCTCTCAGAAAAGAAATGTAACATCAACTGTTCTTCACTGTCCTATTAAGGGAATAGAAGAATCCAGGATATCTATAAACAGAAAGATAGTGAGGAAACACTTAGCTAACCTAAATGAATTCAAGTCTCCAGGTCCAGATGAATTACACCCCAGAGTACTGAAGGAGATAGCAGAAAAAATTTTTGAACCCCTCTCCATAATCTTTGAAAATTCTTGGAGAACAGGAGAAGTCCCAGAAGACTGGAGAAGAGCAAATGTTGTTCCTATCTTCAAAAAGGGAAAGAAGGTGGACCCAGGCAACTATAGGCCAGTGAGTCTGACTTCTATACCAGGAAAGATCTTTGAACAAATTATTAAACAACATGTATGTCAGTACCTGGATAACAATGAAGTGATTCAACAGAGTCAGCATGGGTTTTTAACTAATAAGTCATGTCAGACTAACTTAATTTCCTTCTATGACGGAATCACTGATTGGGTGGATCAAGGAAATGCTGTAGATATAGTATATCTTGACTTCAGCAAAGCATTTGACAAAGTATCTCATACAATCCTTATTGAAAAAATGACTAAGTATGGAATGGACAAGGCAACTGTTAGGTGGATTCATAACTGGCTTAGTGATCGGACCCAAAGAGTGGTCGTAAATGGCTGCATATCCAGTTGGAAGAATGTCTCAAGTGGGGTACCACAGGGTTCTGTCCTGGGCCCTGTATAGTTCAACATCTTTATCAACGATTTAGATGAAGGAGTTGAGGGTAAGCTGATTAAATTTGCTGATGACACAAAGCTAGGAGGGATAGCTAATACTAGAGAAGAGAAAGAGAGGATTCAAAAAATATAAATAAACTGGAGAAGTGGGCAGCAACTAACAGAATGGTTTTTAACAGGGAAAAATGCAAAGTACTACATCTGGGCAATAAAATGTAAAAAGCATATACAGAATGGGAGGAATAGGGCTAAGCAACGGCACATATGAAAAAGACTTGGGTATACTAATAAATCACAGACTGAATATGAGTCAACAGTGTGATGCAGCAGCAAAAAAGGCAAATGCAATTCTAGGATGTATTAACAGAAGCATACAGTCTAGATCACGTGAAGTCATTATTTCCCTCTACTCCTCTTTGGTCAGACCTCATCTGGAATACTGTGTCCAGTTTTGGGCACCACATTTTAAAAAAGACATCAACAAACTGGAGCAAGTTCAGAAAAGAGCAACCAAAATGGTGACCGGTCTGCAAACCCTGTCTTATGAGGAAAGGTTGCAGGATTTGGGATTGTTTAGTTTGCAAAAGAGAATACTGAGAGGAGACTTAATAGCTGTCTACAAATATCTAAAGGGCTGTCACATTGTAGAAGGATCAACTTTATTCTCATTTGCACAAGGAAAGACTAGAAGCAATGGGATGAAACTGAATGGGAGGAGACACAGATTAGATATTAGAAAAAACTTTTTGACAGTGAGAGTGATCAATGAGTGGAACAAGCTGCCACGAGAAGTGGTGAGTTCTCCTTCAATGGAAGTCTTCAAACAGAGGCTGGACAGACATCTGACTGGGATGATTTAGCGAATCCTGCTTTGAGCAGGGGGTTGGACCAGATGGCCCAGGAGGTCCCTTTCAACTCTATGATTCTATGATTCTATGATTGGTTGAAGTGCTGCAGACAACAAAATTAACCTGAAGTAGAGGTGGTGACTCCCACTCGGAGAGGGTGAGTTAAAGTATAGTTTGTTTCTTTTACAACAAACTGTACATGAGGACAAAACTTTCTTAATAATCAAAAAATCCTTTAAAGAAGCACTCCTCCAATCAAAAACTTTTTCCTCTTAATATATTGCAATCATCAGATTATACAGCACCATGTACTTACAATTGCTCATTTTGCCTTTCTACCCAGCTAATTCTTCTGTTTTCCATTAGGTCTATGACATAACGTGATTAAAAACTGACTAGCTGAAACCTGCTCAGTTCTATGTAGAAACAGAGGGTCAATTTTCCCTGTATGAGTCACAGCAAAAATTGTTGCAGGAAGGGAGGAGGCAGTGGTTGGGTCAAGACTTGAAGATGGAAATGATAGCTGCGGAGACAAGAGATTTCCTGTTTTGACATAGAGCAGAGAAAAAGAGAAGAAATAGCTGGGTACAAAGGCAAAAAGAGCAATTGTAAGTAAACCGTGCTATATAATATAATGACTGCAATATATTACTAGGATAAAACATTTTGATGGAGAGGTGCTTCTTTAAAGTATACATTGCCAACTTGTTATTAGTGTTGCCTTTTCCTGCGCGGTTATACTATCCAATCAGTACAGTCAGATTGTGTGTGGACATACCCTATTAAGAAATGGAATGATATCGGCCTGTTATCCATTAATTCATATGCAGTGGGGAAAAAAGTATTTAGTCAGCCACCAATTGTGCAAGTTCTCCCACTGAAAAAGATGAGAGAGGCCTGTAATTGACACCATAGGTAGACCACAACTATGAGAGTCAAAATGAAAAAAGAAATCCAGAAAATCACCTTGTCTGATTTGGTAAGATTTATTTTTCAAATTATGGTGGAAAATAAGTATTTGGTCACCTAAAAACATGCAAGATTCCTGGCTCTCACAGACCTGTATCTTCTTCTTTAAGAGACTTCTCTGTCCTCCACTCATTACCTGTAGTAATGGCAGCTGTTTAAACTTGTTATCAGTATAAAAGACACCTGTCCACAACCTCAAACAGTCACACTCCAAACTACACTATGGTGAAAAGCAAAGAGCTGTTGAAGGACACTGGAAACAAAATTGTAGCCCTGCACCAGGCTGGGAAGACTGAATCTACAATAGGCAAGCAGCTTGGTGTGATTAAATCAACTGTGGGAGCAATAATAAGAAAATGGAAGACATACAAAACCACTGATAATCCCTCTTGATTTGGGGTTCCATTCAAGATCTTACCCCATGGGGTCAAAATGATCACAAGAACGGTGAGCAAAAATCTCAGAACCACATGGGGGAACTAGTGAATGACCTGTATAGAGCTGGGACCACCGTAACAAAGGCTACCATCAGTAACACATTACCCAGTCAGGGACTCAGATCCTGCAGTGCCAGACGTGTCCCACTGCTTAAGTCAGTACATGTCTGGGCCCGTCTATTTGGTAGAAACAAAACTCATCATGTTTGGAGGAGACAGAATGCTGAGTTGCATCCAAAGAACACCATACCTACTGTGAAGCATGGGGGTGGCAACATTATGCTTTGGGGCTGTTTCTCTGCAAGGGACCAGGACGACTGATCCGTGTACATGAAAGAAAGAATGGGGCCATGTATCATGAGATTTTGAGTGCAAACCTCCTTCCATCAGCAAGAGCATTGAAGATGAAATGTGGATGGGTCTTTCAGCAAGATAAAGATCCCAAGCACACCACCAAGGCAATGAAGGAGTGGCTTCGTAAGAAGCATATGAAGGTCTTGGAGTGGCCTAACCAGTCTTCAGATCTCAACCCCATAGAAAACCTTTGGAGGGATTTGAAAGTCTGTGTTGCCCAGTGACAGGCCCAAAACATGACTGCTTTAGAGGAGATCTGCATGGAGGAATGGGCCAACATACCACCAACAGTGTGTGCCAACCTAGTGAAGGCTTAAAGAAAACATTTGACCTCTGTCATTGCCAACAAAGGATATATAACAAAATATTGAGATGAACTTTTGTTAATGACCAAATACTTATTTTCCACCATAATTTGCAAAATAAATCTTTGCCAAATCAGACAAGGTGATTTTCAGGATTTGTTTTCTCATTTTGACTCTCACAGTAGTGGTCTACCTATGATGTCAATTACAGGCCTCTCTCATCTTTCTAAGTGGGAGAACTTGCACCTTTGGTGGCTGGCAAAATACTTTTTTTCCCCAGTGTATTTCCTGTAGGAATAACAGATCAAAGGTGGATGCAGATTTTTAAGGAAAGAGACTGCAGAATGTTATATTATAGGGACTCCAAGGTCTAAATAAAATGTGCATCAGGACATAGAAAGAAAATAGAAAAAATAAAAGTGCCATAAAATTCCTTTTAAAAAGAATGTATCAGCAAGTTTCTGCTATCTTTAAGTAGCTTGAAGTAGGAGCAGAAACCCTGATTCCAGAAATGTGTAACTTACTTGGCTGTTTGCTGCTGCTTCAGTAGAATCAGCGTTTTATAAGGAGATTATCACTAGAGGACTAGTCGTCTTGTGCCATGTAGTCCTTCTGCTCTTAATAACCCAGCCCACACCACTAATTAGCAGCTTTCTGCCAGTGTACAGTGTGCACAAAATGCAGCCATTCACTTGTGTGGGTGGGGTTATACAGAGCTCAGCATTCCGAGAACTGCTACATGTGGTGCAGAAATTTTATGTTGTTATCAAAACTGCACAAAGAAGACTAATAAATGATACATGACAACTGGAATCAGGGTTTCTGTCACTATAACATGCTGCTATCAGATAATATAGCAAAAACAGAATTAATAGATTTCCTTTAAAGTCCACTCATTATTTCAGGCAACTTTTCAAAATAAATATTCAGGTGTGTACCTAAGGCCGGTTTCACATTTGCGCTTTATAGCGCAACGACGGCCTGTGCACGGCCGCCGCTAAGCCCTGCCCCCTCCCAGCTCCCTGCCCGCCCCATCCGGTCATCGCCGCCTACTAGCGCACATGGACGCTTGCGATCTGCGCACCCTATCTTTAGCATAGGGTGCGCAGATCGTGCGCTGGCCGTGCGCTAGCAGGATTTTGCCATGCGCTGCGCACTTTTGAAGGTGTGCCCGTGTGCGCCGAACGTAGCATGTTGCATTTCGGCACTCACAGCGCACCTACAAGAGTGCGCAGCGCACGGCAAAATCCTGCTAGCGCACGGCCAGCGCACGATCTGCGCACCCTGTGCTAAAGATAGGGTGCGCAGATTGCAAGCGTCCATGTGCGCTAGTAGGCAGCGATGACCGCATGGGGCAGGCAGGGAGCCAGGAGGGGGCGGGGCTTAGCGATGGCCGTGCCCAGGCCGTCGCTGCGCTATAAAGCGCAAATGTGAAACCGGCCTAAGGTTTATTTATTTATAGCGGACGCACCGGCTAATGAACACTCCCATCAGCAGCACTTGCTCCCGCTGTTATTAGTGACAGCTGATGGGTGTAGTAAGCTTTTTACGCTGGTTACAGCTGCTGGCTCGCGTTGTCATGTGACAGCGAGGGAACCGCACCTCTCTTACCGGCAGTAATGATCTTACGGCTGATCAGAGGCAGTGTTTGCTGCGCCATCATGCAGATGACAGCATGGCAAGCAACAGATGTTCAGCCCCCCCCCCATTCACCTGAATGGGGTCTGGGTTCGGGTACTGTTCTTCTACCCAAAAAAAACTAATTTTAAATGTTCATCCGATTCCTCCGGATCCAAACATCCAGGGGTTCGCTCATTACTATAGGAAATGCTTATGTCTTTATTTTACCTACAGGAAATTTTCACCATGAAAATGTGCAGAACTTTGCAATTGTACCCAATTTTTTTTCAAATTATATGTCTGCAGGACTTGTTCATCGTTGGTAAAAATTTTTTTTACAAAAATCATTATTCGATTAACACAGGTCAATCGCAACTAAGGTTGAGTTCACACATCATTGTTGACATCTGGTGATTACAAAAAACACCGGATGCAAACTGATGGAGGAGCTGATAACAATGTCTGCAACATTGTTGCGCCAAACTGTTGCAGGCAACGCTCTAGAAGCCGGATCGCAACGTTTCGAAGTGACCCCAGAACACCGTCTGAGAGTAAAAAAAAACTGAGCCTGCTAGAATGAATCTGTGCAAGCAGCTGATATCTGGACCGAGGCATTTTTGAAAATGCAACCGCTTGAAAAAATGCCTGAATATCATAGGCGCTCTGTTGCAGAAGTTATATAACCGTATTTGTTGCAGAAGTTTTTTGTGATTCTGATTAATTCATTCATCTAAATGGAGCTTGCAGAAATGCATTTGCTTGTAGCCAAAAAAAACTCCATTCGCCGATTTTTTTCAATCTCTTAAGCGGGTTGAACCTTTTTAGCAATCTTATTACATTTGCTATCATAACATATTAACAGAAGAAACAATATCTGCGGTTTCCCAGTAAAAATCTCTTTTAAGAAAGATTCTATAACAGTTTATCTGAAGGCAAGCATTATTAAGTCTGTAATAAAAATACAATGATATGCTTGTATAAGTTCTGCTTTCTTACGACATGCTTACACTTTCTTGAGTAAATCAATATAATAAAAATGTAAAAAAAAATTTCAAAGAAATATTTTTGAAAGCACTTAAAGTGGTGGTCCGAAATTCAAATTAGTTTTCATCCTAAAAGCCTATCCAATCTATTTAATGCCATAATTTAATCTAGTTCTAATATACCAATTCTTTAATTAAAATTCTCTATACTTTCTTAAATGCACTGACTGCTTTTTCTTTTACAACTTCCTTTTTGGTGACACTTTGAGATTCCAAATTTATGCTGTGATACTCAAACAAAGAGTCATCAGGGGGCTGTGGCTGCAATCACTGATGCAGCCCATGCACCATCCTTAAAACAAAGCATCATTGTGATCTCTTCATTTCAGGGGTTGGGCTAATCCTTGCTCTGTCACTGTGCAGTGTGCACAATGACAGTGCGTTTGCTCACCGGCTCAGATCAGTAGTAACGAGACGGCAAGACCGTGCACTGTTATTGTGCATTGCAAGCCTAATACTCAGCTCGCAGAGTCCAGAACCACCCTTGCAAGTGCAAACCCAGTATTATTACAACACACACTGAAGGTGCACTGGCATTGTGCACATTGCACAGTAACAGAGTAGGGACAAGGATATATCCCCTGAGACAAAGGTCACTGATGGTGCTTTGCTTCAGGAAGGGAGTTGGGGCTTCATCAGTGATTGCCGCCTCTGCCCCCTGATGACAATTCATTTTAGTATCCCATCATGCACTCAGATTCTCAAATGAAGCGTCATCAAAAATGAAGTTATAAAAAAAGCAGTTAAACAGTGTAGTTAGGGGAGGATAGGGAATTTTTAATTCAATATATTAGAAAATACCGTACATAAGATTATGGAATGAAATAGATAGGCATATAGGATGAAAATTAATTTCTATTATGGTTCATCCCTTTATTGCCTATGTTTGTGTGGTAAACTTTCTTATAGCTTGTTTAAAGTTAGGAGAAAATCCACTGCAGTGAATATGCATTGATTAGCCCCTGTTCACATCTGCACTATTGTTTCTGCTCAAAAGGCAGCCATGATTGGCATAACTGATTTTTTTTGCCACTGGATCCCAATGAATCATGACCAATTCTGTTCACTTACAACAGAATTGTGTCTATAAGGATTCCCACGTGCCTCAGTATAAATGATGGCAAGAACAGCCTGATAGAAAAAGGTTTTTTTTTTTTAATGTCCACGGCATCTTTGGGAAAAATGCAAATCGAGCTATTGAGCCATATGCCTTGCCATGAAAGTGATATTGCATAATCCATGAGTAGACCTACTAAAGTCACAATCACAAAACTTCTAGATTTTGCTGTTGACTATCCTTCAAGCTAGTTCCTCATTTGTTATGGATTTATGGATGATATTAGGGTGGTGCACTCATAGCCAATCATATTTGACCCTCCTTGATGTGACATGTATGCTGATGCTTAGGGCACACTCTGCACCTCTTCTGTAACTTTTCCCGTACTTTCAACCTGCATTCGTAAAAGAATAAAAATAGGTCTCTTGGGGTTGAAAGTATGTCCCTTCCGAATATAATAGTACCCCCTTCTGTTATGTTCTTAATTGTCCAGAGCTGACATACCGTTAGACTAAATCTTGGATCAGGGTGAACAGCACAGACCGGAGCCATTCATACAGCAGAGTTGGATAGGGCAGAGGGCACGTAGAGCAGCAAAGATCACTTTAGCTAAATATGTTGGATGGTGCATGGAACAGCAGAGATGAATGAGCTGGATGGTATGTTGGATATTTTAGAACAGTGGAGGAGGATGTATGGACTGACACCTTGGAGTAGCAGAATCATGTAAGCAGGCAGGCACCTTGGTATACCAGAGCTGAATGTGCAGACATCACCTTAGTACAGCCGAGCCAGTTTGGAGGATGACGTTTAAACAGCAGGACCAAATGTGTGGGCGTCATCTTGGTTTAAGATAGCTATGTTAGTATGTAGGGGCCGGGCTGAGGGAGGCGATTAGGCGATGCTGCTCCAACAGGACTGGGGGGTGACCCACTTCGTGGCACCGGCAAACATGAGACTGAGACAAGGGTTGTGTCCAACAGTTCAGATTTTATTGGCCGCTTTCTGGACGACCACCGTACTTCATCACAGGATTAGTCCACAATTTACTCTTTACACAGACCCGGGTACGTTCTCTTCCTTGTATTACCATTCGTGGCGTCCTCTATGGCTCTTTCCTGCTGTGGCTGCCCTAGGCACTTTCACCACAGTGTTGCCCCCTTTAGAGTACGCCATCCACCTGATACTCACAGTCTGTCTCTGTCCACAGCCACTGTCCTTTTGGGCCACCCCCCCGTGACCGTCTCCACTGTCAGGCTCTCTCTCTGAGGGTTCTCTGCTGGCGCTCCTCACAGCAGACCCATCTCTCTTCCATCTCTCTTGTGAGCTCCCCTAGCTGACAGGAACTTCCAGAACCTTCCCTGACCTCTTTTACTCCCAGTCCCAGTAGCTCCGCCCACTATCACCTGACAGTAACCTTTGACCAATGGTAGTTACACAGTCACCCTCCTATATTCCCCACTGCCCTCTAATGGTCAAACTGCCACATAACTCTCTTTTCTCTTTATCGCAGCCTACACTGCGCTATCTCTCTGTCTCTTACTACAGACAGACCTGTCCATCAGCTCAACCTCCCCACAAGTAGACAAGTATCTCGGAGTAGCAGAACCATGTTTATGGACAACACCTTGGTACAGCAACAGAGTGTTTTTAACAGGTGGCACACTTTGAAGTAGCAGAAGAGCCAGCACTGAGATAGTAGAGCTAGATTGTCTAGTGACACAAAGATGTAACAGCATACTGCTATCTGAATACTCATGCGGCACACCACTGCTTGAGCTAGCCTAAATATGCCTGGAAGAATGATTTTAGAGGTGTGTGCTGGGCTACCATGGATAACCAAATGCACACTAGAACAAAAATAGCAAGGTGCCAGGGAAGGAGTAAGGAAATCTTTGTGATGTAAATGGGATAGGTATCTTTTATTGGATTGGATGCTATGGCTTACCGTGAAACCTATTGTAGTTGAGATATAGTTCCACAGTTGGCTGGAGTTGGCTGAAATGTGGAGAAGAATGGCAGTAGCTTTTATAATGCACAACTCTAGAGCTTAGGAAGGGGCACAAGGGAAAATGAGAAACCTCCAGCCTAAGCTGCAGTCCATGTACTTTGTTCCAGGTGAAGGATACAAGCCCAGCTGCTTCAAAGTAACACCATTAGAGAAACGATGGATTTAGAGAGAGAGAGGGGAGCAGAAAGGCTGAAATGGTGAATATCAGTCACCAACGGAGTGAGGACACAACAGGAGTCTTAAAACTCATACTATGTGTGAGGAGAAATACCACACCAAAGACAGCTAGAAAATTGGTGACCGAGTATGGTGATGCTGACGTGGTGACTAATTGAGTAGACCACAGGAGTGCCTAAAACTTGCTGGCTTGGATGCAGCGACTGTGCTAGACTGGAGGAGAAGCAGATAATAAGGCTTCCACCAGACGAGTGTCAACCCGCTGTTGTATATACACTGTCTGCAGCACGGTGGCTCAGTGGATAGCATTGCAGCGCTGGAGTCCTGGGTTCGAATCCCACCAAGGACAACATTTTGAGTTTGTATGTTCTATACATCTGCAAGGAGTTTGTATGTTCTCCCTGTGTTTGCGTGGGTTTCCTCCGGGTACTCCAGTTTCCTCCCACATTCCAAAGACATACTGATAGGGAATTTAGATTGTGAGCCCTATCGGGGACAGTGATGATGTGTGCAAATTGTAAAATGCTGCGGAATATGTTAGCGCTATATAAAAATAAAGATTATTATTATTATGTCTGCCTCTATACTAGTCAAGCTTGTTGCCTCTTGTAAGACTCTAACCATCAAGTTCATTGACATCCTAACTTTACTTCTGTTTCATCCTTATCATTAAAACTAACATGGAGACCTAATATTTTGTAAATTATCATATTCTGAATAGCATTTCACATCCGATTTCATAGTTCGATCTTACAAATTAGCAATGAACCTGATTGCACTGATTGAATCATCTCAATCCTAAGATTAACATGCCAGGGGTAGAAAAAAGTTATTTTACATGATGTTTCCAAGTTCATTATTTTAATGCCAATGTTCATGACCTTACGGTAACTTAAGGACTGAACTGATAAAAATTTTATTTCATCCTGTGTGCAGCCCACAAATATTCATCATTAGCAAATATTTGGAAGTAAAATGCTGTTGTAAAATCCTGGAATGTGAAATCTGAGTCTACTATACAAATGTAAAAATAGGATATAGTCCGTGTTGTGTACATAAGGAAAACTCTTTCTTTCATAGGATCAGGCTGGAGGCTTATTGTTTGGATGCTGGAAAGGTCAACAAATAAATGTCTTTACCACTTATCATGAGACGGAATGTATTAAACAAATGGGACATTTTCCTGCCTTAATAGGAGCTCAGCTAAGTTATTCTTCAGGGTTTATAGAAGCAAACTATGCATTAAATTTTCCAGAAAACAACTAATGCTTGGAGCCGTCAACGTTGAAAAGGTTGCAGTATTCATCAACTTGTTTTCTTGTTGCTGATATGTGAATGATATAAAAACCACTATAGTCAATGATGAAAGCTGTATTTCTATAGGTAATTTCTGCTATGACAGCCGCGAGCATCGTTATGTTAACTATCAGTAAGGCCTATGGGGGATGCTAGCCATTTTCCAACATGACCCTGGCCACATATTACCACAGGCCCAAGATTATCCACCCCAACAGGGTGATGGTCAAGCTGTGAACCCCACCCACCAACAAAGAGATGAAGACCTCCCGCCCTCACCTCCACCAACACACCAGCAATTATTATTATTATTATTATTATTTATTGTTATAGCGCCATTTATTCCATGGCGCTTTACATGTGAGGGGGGTATACATAAAAACAAGTACAATAATCTTAAACAATACAAGTCATAACTGGTACAGGAGGAGAGAGGACCCTGCCCGCGAGGGCTCACAATCTTCAAGGGATGGGTGATAATACAGTAGGCGAGGGTAGAGCTGGTCGTGCAGCGGTTTGGTCGATCGGTGGTTACTGCAGGTTATAGGCTTGTCGGAAGAGGTGGGTCTTCAGGCTCTTTTTGAAGGTTTCGATGGTAGGTGAGAGTCTGATATGTTGTGGTAGAGAGTTCCAGAGTAGGTTTTTATGTATTTGTTTGCGTTAGCAAATATTCTTTTTTGTTTATATATTTAGTTGTCTAAATAATGTTGCACACTTAAATGCCCACATTTTAAGAGCAATATATGCCATATGAAAATAATATGGTAACCACTATCATAGGTTACCTTTTGCATTTATAAAAAAGTTGAAAATGCAATGTTTGGCCTCTTCTTTCATTGTGTTAAGAAATGGAATAAGTAACACATCTTTAAGCCAAATTAACTGTAAACACAAACCATATTGACGGGAAATTTTTTTCTTTTATATATACACTTAAGAACATCACAACATAGATACAGCCTGATCTTGCCAGTAGTAGCACCCAGAGGTGAAAAAAATACTGGGTGAACACATCACTGACTTTGAGTCCTGAGAGAGGATGACGTAAAGGGAGCACATGTGGCCTAGGGCTATCCACATTGTCCACCACACCTTCAGCAACATCAGATGAGGAACAAACATGCAGTCTAGTGAAGTTATGGAGGACCACACATGCTGTGATGACCTCACTGATGTTGGCTTCACTCAGCTGAATGGCAGACTGGAGGACCAGCCATTTGGCACAAAGAATGTCAAAGGCGCACTCCACCAGTCGTCTGGCATGTGGTAGGTGCAAGTTAAATATCCTGCGCCAGTGGTCAAGGTTTCTGCATGGGAATGGCCTCATTACATGCCTGGTCAATTGAAAGGCTTCATCCCCCACTAGGACATAAGGCACCGCTTCTTGATTGGAGCCTGGAAGCTGAAGTGGTGGTGGAAGATCCAACTGGTTATTGCGCATCTGTCGACCCATAGTAGAAGAATTGAAGACTCTAGAGTCTCCAGTTCTTCCATAAGCCCCAATGTCTACAATTATAAACCTGTAGTTACTGTCAACCAGAGCCAACAAAACTACAGAAAAATATTGTTTATAATTATAGAATTGAGACCCTGAGTTTGGCGGCTTACGCACACGGATGTGTTTCCCACCCAGGGCTCCATTACAATTGGGAAATTGGCAGTGCACCTCAAATCTCCTGGCAATCCTCAACCAGTCTCCCATCTTGGGCTCAGGCATGACCACTTGATGAAGTCTGGTCCAGGTTTGAGAACATGTATCCCGGACTATGCCAGATATGGTGGATCTCCCAATCAAAAACTCCAGATGGAGTGCACCATAAGAAAGGTCAGTTGTGAGGAACCTACAATTAAACAAATGGAGACAAAATATACATTACTACATGCAAAAGGATGCACACTAGAGTTGAGCGACTTTGGTCGGATCGGGTTTCGTGAAACCCGACTGAAACAAAATTTGTTTCAGATGAAACTGGTCCGACTAGGGCAAAAAAAGTCGGAGTCTCGTCCGAAACCAGACCCCAATGTAAGTCAATGGGGAATAAAAGTCGTCATTGAGTGGATGAATGTCATCCGCTCAATGCAGACTTTTATTTCTCATTGACTTGCATTGGGGTCGGGTTTCGGACGAAACTCCAACTTTTTTTGCCCTAGTCGGACCTGTTTCATCTGAAACCAATTTTGTTCCAGTCAGGTTTCACGAAATCCGATCCGACCAAAGTCGCTCAACTCTAATGCACACATTACATATAGATCAGTGTGTAACTAAGAAGCTAGGCTTACTCTACATATACACACGTACCACGGCTATGTAATGTATAATAAAACATCATAGTATTCTTACTTAGACAATAGATTTTGGATAGATTAAGAAGGTCACTCCGCCAAAAAGTGGTCACTGAGTAAGATAATTATGTAGCACACGAATCATCTACATACATTCTGTAGCTGAGGAATACATACCGTAACGAAAGGAGAAGCTGCTCCTCCGCAGAGATACATTTGTGCTTCCGGGTGTCCTGGAAGGTGATCCCTGGGCGCACCGTCTCCAACAAAACGTCAAAGGTAGAAATGGTCATCCGACAATAGAAGAAAAACTTGTCCGGATGTGTCCTCAGAGATGCATAAAGCTTGTGAAAATGGCCTATATGGAGGCGTTGTCTCAAATGCGGATGCACCCACATTCGTCTCCTCCTCTTTGGATCCACAATCACTGGGTATGGCTTGCCAAAGCGGCGGGACAAAACCCATTTGTACAGAACACAGTCAGTTGGGGTGAACTGAAGTGTGTCTGACATGTTTGCAACCAACCACCAATACTCCAACACAAGCACAGCACCAAAATAGTCAGATTGGAGGCTGCTACCTGTTGTAGAGTCAATAAATAGGGTTACTGATGATGATTTAAATTTTGGGAAGGCCTCAAAACCGTTAAATGTCCATTTTGCTACGCTGCGAGAAAAATACACTATACGGATCAAATACGGATTACTTACGTATGCTTACATGCGCAAAATACGCGGCCACACCCTGACAACGGATGACATACGGATCACTATTCAGGGACCATTTCTGCGTATTACGACCGTACGATACAGTCCGTATTGTGTGACTCCAGCCTTATTTAGATTTCAGGATTATCATGAAACAAGCAATCTTAGGAATCCTATACTTTTAATAGGGCCAGATAATGTCTGATTGTGGTTAATTGAAATAATTTGGGGGCTTTCTTCCCATGTATACAGACTATAAATGGAAATATGGGAGAGGAAACTAGCAAGTGGTGTACTTCATAGTTGAGTGCGAAATTTAATTCTTCCCTCCCAAGACAAAAACTAGCTTTGTAATCTTTCAGGAGTCACAGATTCTTATGGATTAGGGGATTAAAAAGATTTGATATCTCTACCTCAGTGTAAAGGGGGTTTTACACATAGCGATATCGCTAGCAATATCGCTAAAACATAACTGGTTTTGTGACGTTATAGTGATATTGCTAACGATATCGCTATGTGTGATACTTACCTCCGACCGGCTCCCCCGCTGTCCATCGTTGATCGCGCGAGATCGGGCGGCTCCATTTCTCGTCGTCTGCTTCCTGCTGTGTGAGACGAGCGACGCTGGACGCGGGCGGGAGGACGTCAGGATCGCTGTGTGTGAAAAGTGAGTATCGTGCGCTGCGTCTCTGTGAGATCTTTCTGTGTGAAAGCTCACTAGCGATCATTTAGCGATGCACCAGCGATCCTGACCGGGTCGTATCGCTGGTCGTATCGCTGGTGCATCGCTAAATGTTAAAGGGCCTTAAATCTCATAATAAGATGAGATAATCACATGAGCGAAGAGTGGAGTACTCAAAAATGCCAAATAATCTGTTTCTGTGCTTCCCGCTTAAGCCCTTCAGCCCCAAGTCTGTTTTCACCTTCATGACCAGGCAAATGTTACATTTCCAATCAGTGTGGCTTTAAAGGGTAATAACTCTTGAATGCTTCAACGGATCCCACTGATTCTGAGAAACTTTTTTCGTGACATATTGTACTTCATGACAGTGATAAAATTTATTCGATGTGACTTGCGTTTATTTGTGAAAAAAAAAACAGAAATTTGGAGAAAATGTTGAAAATGTAGCAATTTTCAAAATTTTAATTGTTATGCCCCTAAATCAGAGAGTCATGTCACACAAAATATCATTTACGATATGTCTACTTTACATCAGCACAATCTTTGAAGCACAATTTTTTTTTCTTAGACAGTTATAAGGGTAAAAATTTGACCAGCAATTTCTCAAGAAAATTTACAAAACCATTTTTTTAGGGACCATATTACATTTTAAGTGACTTTGAGGGGTCAATATGACAGAAAATACCCAAAAAATGACACCATCACTACACCCCTCAAGTTACTCAAAACCACATTCAAGAAGATTGTTAAACATTAGATGCTTCACAGAAATTTTAAGAAAGTGGAACGAAAAAATGAATATTTAACATTTTAATTTAGACCCATTTTTTTTTTCCACAAGGGCCACAGGAAACAATGGACCCAAAAATTTGTTGTGCAATTTCACCTGAGCATGACGATACCTCATATGGGGAAAACCAATGTTTGGGCGCATTGCAGGGCTCTCAAGGGAATGCACGCCATTTGACTTTTTGAATGCATAACTTGCTGGAATAATAAGCGGATGCCATGTCATGTTTGAAGAGCCTCTGATATACCTAAACAGTGGAAAACCCTCACAAGTGACCCCATTTTGGAAACTAGACCCCTCAAGAAATGTATCTACACACGTGGTCAAAATTGTTAGTGCCCCTCGTTTAATTACAAAAAACCCCACAATGGTGACAGAAATAACTTGAATCTGACAAAAGTAATAATAAATCAATAATCTATGAAAATGAACAAATGAAAGTCAGACATTGCTTTTCAACCATACTGGAGTTAAGATTTTGCTGGACTAGTTTGAGGGTGCCATGTCACATTGGCAGAATGGCAGAACCCCTGACATACCAGAACAGCAGAAGCCCCTGTAAGAGACACCATTTTACAAACTTCCCCTCTCAATGAATTCATCTAGGGCAGGGGTGGGGAACCTCAGGCCCCAGGGCCATTTACAGCCCTCGATGACCTTTTATCAGGCCCCCGAGCAGATTCTCAGGGGCCGCATTCTTGGTCAGGGAGCTGTATTTTGATTGCCACAATCTCATTAATTTCTTCTTGCTCTGTTAGCACACATACTCAGTGTTCACTACTGAACTTTGGAGGGCATGCAATGAAAGATTAAGTCATGAAACCAGTGCCAGAGTCAGGGTGTACTTTGTGGGCGGAGTTTGTATGGCCCCCGAAGGATGGTATAAATATCCAAATGGCCCTTGGCAGAAAAAAGATTCCACACCCCTGATCTAGGGAGTGCAGTGATCATATTGACGTCACCGGTGGGTCACAGAATTTTAGACCTTTGGTATTGAAGAAAAAAATAATTACATTTTTACCACAAAAATTTAGTTTTAGATCCAGTTTTTGCATTTTCACACTGGGAAATGGGTAAAAAAATGGCACCAAATCTTGTCCCACAACTTCTGCTAAATGTAGAAACACTGTATATATGGCTGTACAGTTATCCTTAGTCATATGGCGAAATGAGGAAGGGACTTAGCGCTATTTGCCTCCTTGACAGCAGATTTTCCTAGAATAGTTTGTGGTCTGCATATACAGAGCCCCTAAGTGGTAGAAAAGCACAACCCCCCTCAAGTGATCACATTTTGGAATTTTTTTTTTACAGGTGTAGTGAGGATTTTGACTCCATGGGTGTTTTCCAGAAACAATCAGCATTGGATGTAGCTGAGTGAAAATTGCAAAATGCCCGTGTAGTGACCAGTACATTGTAGTGACCAGTATGTTGCAGTGCCCAGTACATTATGCACAGCTCATGCTTTTGGAGACACTCACCTGTAAATTAGGAGATTTTAGGCACACTGTGGAATTCAGAAGGGAGAGGTGCACAGATTTTGCAGAATTTCTTTTTGGTGGGGGGTTGATGAGCCATTTAGCTTTTCCAAAAAATTTGTGCTACAAGTAATTTGGCAGCCCCCTATATTTCTACTGACAAATGACGGACCTGAGTGGGGACTTTTTTGTGGATTGAATTGAAACTTTTATTGGGAACATTTTACATAACGTTTGGGATTGCATTTGTGGCGCCCCCAGGAATATGGTTGCCACACTGGCATTGCCTTCCTCCAGGGAAGGTGATGTCAGGCTTGGAAGCAATGAAGGGTCTCTCTGACAGTTAACCATGTCATGCAACACAGTTCCCACTCCAGGCCAGCAGAGGGAGCTCTGAACCAATACTAAGGGGAAGAGCTTCTCTCTGGGGGCCAGGAGGGGAAATTAGTTAGTTAGTGTGAGGAGGGCCAAGAGTGTAGACGTGTGGAGAGAAGCTGGAGGTTGAGCTGAGGAAAGAGAGCTCCCTCCCAGGGATGGCGCATGATCTGGAGCCTGGTCTCCACGGTTGTATGGATACTGAAGGTCCTGCAACAGAAACCAGAGGAATAGGAAGCTGTAAATGCTCTATTCACAACTAAGACTTGGAGGCACAACAGCAATGGGTGAGCCAAGAGAAATAGAGGGCTACAGCTGTCTGCCATACGAGGTAGATCCAAAAGGGAAGAAGGAGGAACTTCAGTGTAACACAGTACTGCATGTACCTCAAGTAAGCGCTAGAGAGGAGACTACACAACCCATCTGATAGAGAGATTCCTAAGTTGCTTCCAGGCTAATCATCTCCTGTGCCATCTGTAATCTGGACCCTGGACTACACTTACAAGTAAAGGTAAAGAAACTACATTCCGCTGTGTCCTTGCCTTCTTCCTGCAACTTCTTCAGCACTGCTACATCTCTGTGCCAGACACTACACCCTCTTCCCCAACACCTATCTACACTGCCCTGGGACCAACAGCCCTACCTGTGGAGGGCTATAACATCACTGCTGCACCCCACCATCTGTCCCAGAGGATCTGTCTGCAGCATCGGCTTAACACCTCCCTTGCCGAACACCACAGGTGGCGTCACGAATCATCCACTCATAAACTTTATTCCCATCTCTCAACCCCTTTTACATGGGTGCCCAAGGCCACGGACCGGGTCACCGCTGCTGTGACAATCCCCTCTGAGAGACTGGCCCAGTACTGAGTACCCCACAGCCCTGGGAGGGCGACCCACATTTATCCTGTGCTTTACGCTGAGCACTTACTTTTGGGATTTTTATCTAAATATACAAGTGATATGATTCAGATGAAATCCCCTAAGGATCTATTCACATAATGAGGCTGCAGAGTTACTTCTGTTCAGCTATGTTCTTTTTTTCAGAAGTGCACAAAAATTTTTATGCTCTCCCAAAAAGACGGACACCGCTGGATCATAGGCCAGATGGCGTCCAATTTGTCTCTATCTGCCTCATTATAGGAACTCTTTTACCTGGGTTTCTGTCTAAATCATGTATTTCAAAGATTTACACAATATCCAAGAAGTATAATTTCTCCTTGCGGAGATTGACATGTTAACATGCTGAGATGAGGAGATTTAAAGCCGCAATGCTCCTCTGGGAAATATGCAAATTGTCTCTTCAGAGAGGAAGAGGACTAGAACTCTAGTGCCACCTATTGGAAGTAGCAATCCTAAACGTCAATGTCAACCCTTTAGCGAGCCTTGTAACATAACTTAGGATAAAAGCCAAACCAGAATGTCAATTTTTAGATACTGTTTTTCGGGGTACTGCCCCTTGTCAGTTAGGATAAAAGCCAAACTAGTGAGATTTTATAGCTTTACACAGAAACACCAGTCTAAGCGCTCAGGGTAGAGCACAGGATAACCCAAGCCTTACTATGATCTTTGGGAGGCAGATTGAAGAATTGAACAGCTGGTGAAGAATTGGTTTTATTTATTTTTTATGCCATTCCTCATGTGTTATAAGTGATTAGATGACTATTCTTCCGGTCAGTGCAATTACAATGATACTAGATTTATATTGGTTTTTTTTCTGTGTGGCTGCTGTCACACACTAAATGACACTTTTTTTTTTGCAAAATTAGTTTTTGCATAGCCATATTTTGAGAACTATAATTTTTCTATATTACGGCCTACACAGTTATATGATGTCTTGTTTTTTGCGGGACGTGTTGACATTTTTATTGGTACCATTTCCAAACACATGACATTTTTTGATCATTTTCTATTCTGGTTTTTGGAAGGCAGAATGAACAAAAACCAGCAAATCAGGGATTTTTTTTATTTTTTTATGTCGATCCACGTTTGGTAAAATTGGTAAGGCAGCTTTATTCTTCAGGTCTGATTGATTACAGCGATACCACCTTTAAATCTTGTTTTATGCTTTGGCGCTATTTCACAATAAAACATTTTTAGGGAAAAAATAAATATTTTTGCAGCGCTTTACTCTGAGAGCTATAGTTTTTTTAGTTTTCCACTGAGCTGTACGGCGGCTTGTTTGACTAGATTAAGGTTTTAGCAATACCATTTATATTTGCATTCTTCTTTTTGGTCACGTTTTATTCCCCTTTCTGCTTGGTGGTATAATGTATGTAGGTGGGACTTTTACTTTTTGCAGACTGATCTCAGGAGCATTCTTATTCTTTGCAATCTGTCAGTGCTGCACTGTCAGATAAATTTGATACATCATGCTCTGAGTATCATCTCACACATTTGCTAGCTCTGGTGACCAGGAAGTCATCATGACTCCATCGGGTCACCATATTAACTAACGATCAACCCCTCTGCTTGCCTGCCAAATACTACGATCGATATCGAACTCAGTATTTACGGGTGTAAAGTCCCAGCAGCGGTGCGGGCACCACTCCTGCACCGAGTGCTGGGTGCTAGCTGTTAAAATCAGCTGACACATGGCGGCAATCACAAGTGCTCAGCCCCTGTGCACCCAAAATTGCCATGACGTATCCATACGTCACAGGTTGGTAAGTACCAGCTGACCATGAAGTATGGTTACGTCCAATTTCGGGAAGCGGTTAATATAGAGGTGCTAACAGACAGCTAAAGATAATTAACCCTATGTAGACTTGCCATCGCCAGTCCACACCAGGGGCACCAACATGGCACAATGAAAATGCAATATTTCAATGCCATTTCTACAATAACCCCATTTCAAAACAGTCCACAGATATAACCGCAATCCAGGAACATAAATGCTTCTGTGGTTTCAACCACAAGGATTTTCAGCCCTGGGAAACCACAGATATGTAATGTCAACCTGGATTATGAATATATCAGTCATCTTTGGTGTGTCTAGCATGTTAAAAATATGCAAGGAAACATTGCAGAGATATTATTCCACATAGAGGATCCTATGCAAAAAAAAGACAGAAATTAGACTGAAATTAGAACTGTGTACTGAAACCAATTTTACTTACATATAATTTGACATCCTCCTCTCACTTTAAGGCCGCAGTCACAGTAGCGATTAAAACCGACGAATGCAATGCGATAAAAAATCGCATTGCATTCGTCCCAATGTTATTCTATGGGGCAGCTCCCATCATGCGATTTTTGATCGGATCCGATCCTTGGACCGAGACAATCGCAGCATGCTGCGATTGTCACCGATTTTCGGATCGGATTCGACAATGCAAGTCTATGGGGGCGTGAAATAATTGGATTGCAAACGGACCCGATGTGTGAGTTGCGATAAAATCGCACCAAAAGCCGACAATTTTTTTGTCTAAATACAGTAAAATCACAGTGTCCGGTTAAATAAAGAAACCAATTAATAGATCTAGAGACATTAAATAAATATATATATTTATATATATATACATATATATATATTTTATACATGTTATAGAGACACATTTATATATATATTTCTAATTCATACAGTTCTTAATTGCAGAATAGCCGCTGAAACATTTGCCGACTTTTGTATAATTATTCTCCTGCCCCACATGAAATGACACATGGTTTACATATAGTTAACCATTTCATTTCATGTTTTTTTTTTATGTCTTTCACTATTAATTATATGAGGGCTTGTGGATAAAATTTTGGGCTTGTAGGGGTTCATTTAAGGGGTTAATTCGCTGTATTAAATTGCGGGGACTCTCGCTGACGTCACTGAGGCTGCAGGGAGACCCCGTAATTTAATACAACGAATTAACCCCTTAAATGAACCCCTACAAGTCCAAAATTTTACCCACAAGCCCTCATATAATTAATAGTGAAAGACATAAAAAAAAACATGAAATGAAATGGTTAACTATATGTAAACCATGTGTCATTTCATGTCGGGCAGGAGAATGTTATACAAAAGCTGGCAAATGTGTCAGCGGCTATTCTGCAATTAAGAACTGTATGAATTAGAAATATATATATAAATGTGTCTCTATAACATGTATAAAATATATATATATATTTATTTAATGTGTCTAAATCTATTAATTCGTTTGTGTGCGGAAACCTGTCATTGGGCTCCATTATATGTCCATTTAGCTATCCTGCGAGAAAATCTCGCCAGACGGATGTCAAAAGGATGCTTACATGTGATTAAAATCGCATCGATGAAGAAAAATAGCATGAAAAATGGATCAATGGTTAAGATACCTTTGTGTGATTTTGGACCGTTAAAATCGGACCGATTTTTTAATCGTTGTGTGTGACTCCAGCCTAACAGCCAAAAAGGTAAGGAGATTCAATAGGACCCATTAAAAAATATCTCATCCAAAGACACCAGGTTTCAGACCCAGGAAAAATAATGAGAATGTCCTAATATCAGCTGTGTCTGAAGCACTTGCTGATCTAATATGTAATAGCTTTTCATATTTATCCCTTTTATTTTTATACTTTCTTGCCTTGCGTGTATGTCTTTTTGTCATTTCCTCTTTTAACAATTTTTGTAAACTGTCACTAGATTACCATGACAGGGAGGAGCCAGAGGACCGCAGCGTCTGATTTCCCCTACTCCTGCACTGATCCTTCATATTAAATAGTGCAGGTTTCTTTTAGCAGTAAACAAACTAGCAATGACAGACTGCTACAGAGAAAAAGCGGACCCTGGCCTTGAGGCCTTGCATTCTACTACTCACATCTTCCCTGGGAGAGGAAGGGGTACAGACTAAAGGCGGATTCACGAGTCAAGTTAAGGTACGTGGCCCCGGAATTTTCACCATCAGAAGTAATCCGGGAAACAGGGAAATCTATGGCACCTCTAACATTAGGTACAGGGAAGGAGCCCCTGGCTCCGGGATGCCCAACAAAATTAGCTCTGGCAGAATCCGTTTTTGATCCATTATGGATCCCATCACTGCTTTGACAGGGCAACTGCGGAAACTCAGCCTGGAGGTGGCAGATCTACGCACTGTCTCTTTAAAGCACCCTAAGACATTAGGTTTATAGACTGTGACTCCATACAAACTACCTTGGCTCATGCTGCACAACCCTGTGGTAGATTGGCAGACTTCGGGAGTGTCTGATTTCTCCTACTCCTGCATGGATAAGAAGCACTTCACCTTTTTTTTATTAAATGGTGTAGGTTTCTTTTAGCAGTGCAGGGGTTAATGTGCTCAGTTGAGAGCTCTTGAAAGTTTCCTGCATTAAGGCTCAGCTGTTAACTGTTAGCCACTCCCATCACCTATGTAATCTGGGCCACAGCAAGCACTTACTGCTTATGCTGCATGGTTGGAGATGGTGGTTTGTGGTTGCTGTTTGAGAAGGCATTTGGAGGATTTATATGAGACTGTTGTGAGATTCTGGCTGTGTATTAACCCTTTCTTCACCTATTTTGGTTTTTCCTCATCCTCCACCTCCGGTGTATACCACTGTTGTTTGTGTGAATATATTTGTATTCTTGGTATTTTCTTTATCCTTGTTTGCATTACCTTGTTTGTCTGGTTGGTGTATTATGGTGCACTACTACTCCCCTCTTCTCTGTATAGGGGAGGGGTACAGACTGAGGGCAAATTCAGTAGCTAAGGCAAAGTATGTGACCCCGGCATATTCACTATCAGAAGTAATCCGGGGAACAGAGCAAGTTAGGGTGCCCCTAGCATTAGGGACAGGGATTGGAGAGGGGGGAGATTTTTAAAAGGGATACTGAAAAGAATTAATAAGAGCAACACTGAGTTTTTACAGAGTCAAAAGTAAGAAAAGGTTGAATTCTAGAAAAGTTTTTGAAGTGTAGATGACATGAGCAAGTGAATGATCGGATGCATGGTGTGAATGAAAGATCTGAATCAAATAAGAGCCCACGACAGCAGGTATGATGCTTGGAAGTAATGGTAGAACCACACATGGAAATGACAATGTCGGGCATAGGTAGGTTAAGGGAGGGAAGAATCAAAAGGACTACAATTTTTGAAAGGTTCCATTTCATATAGAGGGATGACATGATGTTAGAGACAATGGAAAGAGAATCACTGGTGTTTTGAAATAATGCAGAGGTGATGTCAGGAGCAGAGGTGTATAATTGGGTGTCATCAGCTTAGAGATGGTACTGGAAACCAAATCTACTGATTGCTAGTGCAATAGGGGCAGTATTCAAGGAGAAGAGGAGGGGGCCTATGATTGATCCTTGAGGAACCCCAACAGTAATGGGAAAAGGAAATGAAAAGGAGCCAGCTAAATATACAGTGAAGGAGCGGTCAGAGAGGTAGGTAGAGAACTGGGAGAGAATGGTATCCTTGAGTCCAATAGAGCATAACATAGTGAGGAGGAGCTGGTGATCCACAGTGTCAAATATTGCAGGGAGATACAGGAGAATTAGTATGGAGTAGGGACCACTAGATTTAGCTGTTAGTAGATCATTAGAGACTTTGGTAAGGTCAGTTTCAGTAGAGTATAAAGAGAGAAAACCGTATTGTAGAGGGTCAAGTAGAGAGTTGTCTGAGAGAACACAGATTAGGCAGGAGTGGATCAAGTGTTCCAGGAGTTTAGAGATAAAGAGAAGATTAGAGGCAGATCTATAGCTCACAGCACAGTTTTGGTCGAGGGATAGTTTTTTAAGTAATGGATGTATGCTGGCATATTTAACTGAGGAAGGAAAGATCCCAGAAGAGAGAAAGTGGTTGAATATTTTTAGGTGAGTGGTGACAACTGGGCTGGAGGAGATGTGAAGGAGTAGGGTAACTGGTGCAAGTAGTAGGGTGAGAAGATGCAAGAAACCTGATCACTTCTTCTTCTGTGTCTACTTTAAAGACAGAGAGTGAGTTAGATGCAGTGTTGGAGTGAGGACAGTGAATGGTATGAAGGGATTGGGAGAAAATTTCCTGTCGGATATGATCAATTTTTTCTTTGAAATAATTGGCCAGATCATCAGTGCTGAGATTGTTGTTCAGGGCCTCCACGCTTGGATTAAGGAGAATGACATGCTAAGCATGTCGAGATGAGGAGACTTAAAGCTGCAATGCTCCTCTGGGAAATATGCTAATTATTCAAATTCTCTCTTCAGAGAGGAAGAGGACTAGAACTCTAGTTCCACCTATTGGAAGTAGCAATCCTAAAAGTCAATGTTGACCCTTTAACGAGCCTTGTTACATGACTTAGGATAAAAGCCAAGCCAGAATCTCAATTTGCAGACACTGTGTTTCGGTGTACTGCCCCTCATCAGTGCAAAGTGTGAGATGTGGTTTGGCTGTCAGAGAGGCGCCTGACCAATTTCCAAGAAGTATCATTTCTCCTTGCAGAGAATGACATGCTAAGCATGTCGAGATGAAGAGATTTAAAGCCGCAATGCTCCTTTGGGAAATATGCTAATTATGCAAATTGTCTCTTCAAAGAGGAAGAGGACTAGAATTTGCATAATTAGCATATTTCCCAGAGGAGCATTGCAGCTTTAAGTCTCCTAATCTCAACATGCTTAGCATGTCATTCTCCGCAAGGAGAAATGATACTTCTTGGATATCGGTCAGACACCTCTCTCACAGCCAAACCAGATCTCACACTTTGCACTGACGAGGGGCAGTATCCTGAAACACAGTGTCTGCAAATTTAGATTCTGGCTTGTCTTTTATCCTAAGTCATGTAACAAGGCTCACTAAAGAGTCGACATTGACTTTTAGGATTACTACTTCCAATGGGTGGCACTAGAGTTCTAGTCCTCTTCCTCTCTAAAGAGACAATGTGGATTATTATTTATTTATATAGCACCATTGATTCCATGGTGCTGTACATGAGAAGGGGTTACATACAAATTACAGATATCACTTACAGTAAACAAACTAACAATGACAGAGTGGAGAGAGGACCCTGCCCTTTTGGGCTTACATGCTACAGGATGGTGGGGAAGGAGACAGTAGGTTGGTGGGTTGCAGCAGTTCTGGTGTTGGTTGAGGTGATATCACCGGTAGTGGTGAGAGAGAAGGAAGTAGCGGAGTCATTGCAGGCTGTAGGCTTTCTTGAAGAGGTGGGTTTTCAGGTTCCATCTGAAGGATCCAAATGTGGTTGATAGTCAGACTTGTTGGGGCAAAGAATTCCAGAGAATAGGGGCTATTCGGAAGAAGTCTTGGAGGCGGTAGGGTGAGGAGAGAATAAGTGTGGAGGAGAGAAGGAGGTCTTGGGAGGACCGGAGATTACGTGAGGGAAGGTATCGGGAGATTAGTTCAGAGACATATGGGGGAGACAGGTTATAGATGGCCTTGTAGGTCAGTATTAGTAATTTGAACTGGATACGCTGAGGGAATGGGAGCCAGTGAAGAGACCTGCAGAGGGGAGAAGCGTAGGAGTAGCGAGGAGAGAGATTAATTAGTCAGGCGGCAGAGTTAAGGATAGACTGGAGAGGTGCGAGCGTGTTAGCAGGGAGACCACAGAAAAGGATGTTGCAGTAGTCGAGGCGGGAGATGATGAGGGCATGCACAAGCATTTTAGTAGATTGAGGGTTGAGGAAAGGACAGATTCTGGAAATATTTTTGAGCTGGAGGTGACAGGAGGTAGAAAGAGCTTGGATGTGCGGTTTGAAGGACAGGGCAGAGTCAAAGGTTACTCCAAGGCAGCGGACTTCTGGTACTGGGGAAAGTGTGATGTCATTGATTGTTATAGCTAGGTCAGGTAAAGAAGATCTGTGAGATGGAGGAAAGATGATGAGTTCAGATTTGTCTACATTGAGTTTGAGGAAGCGAGAGAAGAAGAAGGAGGGTATGGCTGATTGACACTCTGGGATTCTGGACAGCAGAGAGGTGACGTCTGGGCCAGAGAGGTAGATCTGAGTGTCATTAGCATAAAGGTGGTAGTGGAATCCGTGGGACTTTATGAGTTGCCCCAGACCAAGTGTATAGATTGAGAAGAGTAGGGGTCCTAAAACAGAGCCTTGGGGGACTCCAACAGAGAGAGGGTGGGATGAGGAGGTGGTGTGGGAGTGGGAGATGCTGAATGTGTGGTTGGAAAGGTATGAGGAGATCCAGGATAGGGCAAGGCCTTTGATGCCAAAGGAGGAGAGGATCTGTAGTAGGTGACAGTGGTCAACTGTGTCAAATGCAGAGGACAGGTCAAGAAGCAGGAGTATAGAGTATTATCCATTTGATTTGGCTGTAAGTAGATCGTTAGTAATTTTGGTCAGGACTGTCTCAGTGGAGTGACGGGGCGCAAACCAGATTGTAGATTGTCAAAGAGCTGTCATGATCTCAGTGCAGGTTTGATTCGCACACGTGGGGTTAATGTCTGGAACCAGTGCTGATGACTGGCATTTCTGGGGTTAAAGGTTGTGATCCCAGTGCAGGCTTACCTGCACACCTGGGGCTATGATTGTGGCCTCTCCCTGGTTCTGGGAGAGGCTTCTTATAGCCTCTGGACGCTCCCATCCCTGTCAGTTATACTCTTGCCCTTGGCATAGTGTGGTGACCCCTGAGTGTGTTTTTGCTGTGTTCTGGTTGCTTGATAATCTGTGTATGACTCGGTCTGTTCTCTGGATATTGCTTTGGATTCTGCTTGGTACCTTCTGTGTCTGTTTGGTTTTGACTGCTGCTTGGCCCTGACTATCCGCTCTGTCTCATCCTTGGTATGTTACGGCTATCTCTGTGTATGAACCCCGTTTTGCCTGACTCTGAGTAATTCTGTATAGTGTCTTTCCATCTCTCTAAGCAGGACGCTAAGCCCCACCCCCTTGCAGTCACATGACCGTAGGTCCCGTGTCTGCTTGCTAGACTTCAGCATTCACAGGTCCTGTGCATCAGTACTTTTTGGCTGTACCTGACCCCGGTATCCCTACAGTGCGGGTGAGTCCCTGCTCAGCGGAGGCTGCATGCCGGCGCTGACAAGATCCTGACATGCAGGACACGCGCACTGGCTCAGTGAGCAAGTACAGTGCGATGTTCCTGACAAGAGCAAGTTAGATGATAGGTGGGAGGAAAGTTCAGCATGGACGTGCTGTTCCAGGAGTTTGGAAGCAAATGGAAGCAATGATATTGGGCGATAGCTGGACATAGAAGTTGGGTCGAGGGTTGGCTTTTTAAGGATAGGCGTGATTGTGGCATGCTTGAAAGCAGAAGGGAAGGTACCGGACGTTAGTGATAGGTTGAAGAGGTGGGTTAGGGATGGGATAAGTGTGGTGGTGAGGTTGGGGAGGAGGTGGGATGGGATGGGGTCAAGTGCACAGGTTGTGAGGTGCGATTTGGAGAAGAGGCTATTAAGCTCCCCTTCAGTGATGTTGGAGAGTGAGGTTATGGGGTTTGGGCATTGGTCTGGTATAAAAAGGGGTTGTGGTGGTTGAGTGATGAAGACTTGCCTTGTTTGGTCAATCTTGTTTTTGAAGTGTGTGGCAAAGTCCTCCGTAGAGATGAGGGAGATTGGAGGAGGCAGTGGTTGACGGAGGAGGGAGTTAAAAGTGTTGAATAACTGTTTTGGGTTGTAAGATAGGGAAGATACGAGGGTTGTGAAGTAGGCCTGTTTAGCTGAGGTGAGGGCAGATTTGAAATCGAGTGTTGCCTGTTTGAATGTGGTGAAGTCATCTTGCGAATTTGTTTTCTTCTAGAGCCGCTCTGCAATCCTGGACACTTGCCGAAGCTTTTTAGTGGTGTTTTTGTGCCAGGGTTGTCTGTTGATATGTCGCATTCTGCCATGAACGAGAGGGGCAACCATGTCAATAGCTGATGCGAGAGTGGCATTGTAGAAAGCAGTGGCACTGTCTGTGTCATGGAGTGAGGATATGGATGCCAGTGGTAGAATAGAGTCAGAGAGCACGTGGGTGTCTAGGTGTGCAAGGTTTCTGCAGGGGTGTGCGTGTTGCAGGACATGGGTGCCAGGTGAGGACAGGGATGAGAAAGTGAGTAGATGATGGTCAGATAGAGGGAGAGGGGAGTTGGTGAAGTTAGAAAGAGAGCAGAGACAGGGGAAGACCAGGTCTAATGTGTGTCCATCTGTGTGGGTGGCTGAGGAGGACCACTGAGTAAGTCCAAAGGATGAAGTAAGGGACAGGAATTTGGAGACTGCTGACTAAAGGGTATCAGTGGGGATGTTGAAGTCACCCATGATTCAAGAGGGAATGAAAAGTATCAAAGTGACATTTAGGATTTTTGGATAGTGAGGTAATGAGGTTTTTTGAAGAGCTGAAGGGCAGAATTGGCCATATTAGATTTTCTCCACATATGTTCGTTGTACCTGGAGCATCGATATAGGAAACGTGTTTGCAGCATTATTATTATTATTATTATTATTTATTGTTATAGCGCCATTTATTCCATGGCGCTTTACATGTAAGGAGGAGTATACATAAAAACAAGTACAATAATCTTAAACAATACAAGTCATAACTGGTACAGGAGGAGAGAGGACCCTGCCCGCGAGGGCTCACAATCTTCAAGGGATGGGTGATAATACAGTAGGCGAGGGTAGAGCTGGTCGTGCGGCGGTTTGGTCGATCGGTGGTTACTGCAGGTTGTAGGCTTGTCGGAAGAGGTGGGTCTTCAGGCTCTTTTTGAAGGTTTCGATGGTAGGTGAGAGTCTGATATGTTGTGGTAGAGAGTTCCAGAGTAGGGGTGATGCGCGAGAGAAATCTTGTATGCGATTGTGGGAAGAGGAGATAAGAGGGGAGTAGAGAAGGAGATCTTGTGAGGATCGGAGGTTGCGTGCGGGAAAGTACCAGGAGACGAGGTCACAGATGAATGGAGGAGACAGGTTGTGGATGGCTTAGTATGTCATGGTTAGGGTTTTGTAATGGAGTCTCTGGGCAATTGGGAGCCAGTGAAGGGATTGACAGAGGGGAGAAGCTGGGGAATAGCGGGGGGACAGGTGGATTAGTCAGGCAGCAGAGTTTAGAATAGATTGGAGGGGTGCGAGAGTGTTTGAGGGGAGGCCACAGAGCATGAGGTTGCAGTAGTCAAGGCGAGAGATGATGAGGGCATGGACTAGGGTTTTTGCAGATTCTTGGGTGAGGAATGAACGGATTCGTGAAATATTTTTGAGTTGAAGTCGGCAGGAAGTGGAAAGGGCTTGGATATGTGGTTTGAAGGAGAGATCAGCGTCAAGGATTACTCTGAGGCAGTGAGCTTGTGGGACTGGGGAGAGTGGGCAGTCATTTACTGTAATTGATAGGTTCGTAGGGGGGGTCACGTGAGATGGGGGAAAGACCAGAGTTGTCGCTGTTTGTGTCGAGTTCTTCTATGTGTAGGAACTGCAGCTTCATCCATGGCACTTTGCAGTGCTTCATTATAATGTTTCAGTGCAGAGTCAGTACATAAAAGGGAGGATATTGGATCCAATGATGACTGCAAATTGTTCATAAGCTTATGAGTGTTAATTGCATGTATATTTCTATAAATGCAGAAAGTGGGGGTGTCTTGAGAAGGGTGACAGTTCTTGACAGAGAATGAAAGAAAGTTGTGGATCAAGAGTGGTAGAAGGGGAATTGGTGAAATTATACACTGAGCAGAGCTGGGAGAAGACCAGGTCCAGTGTATTTTTATTCTTCATGTGTAGGAGAGTTAGTTAGCTGTGAAAGGCCAAAGGAGGAGGTTAGAGATAAAAAGTGAGTGGCAGATGGGGAGAGGGGATCACCAATGGGGATGTTAAAGTCTCCCAGGACGAGGGTGGGGATGTCACAGGATAGAAAATGTGGAAGCCAGTTGGCAAAGTGATCAAGAAACTGATGGGAGGGGCCTGTAGGATGATACACAACCATCACTTGAAAGGAGAAGGGGCTGCAGAGTCTGACAGCGTGGACCTCAAAACAATGGAAGATAAGTGAGGGTACTTGGGATATAACATGTAAAGTACATTTTTTTGATAGAAGATGAACACCTCCACCTGATCTGTTGTCAGATCTTGGGGTATGAAAGAAATGTAGGCTACCATATGAGAGAGCAGCAGCGACAGTGGTGTCTGACTGCTGGAATCAGGTTTCAGTAAGAGCCAGAAGGTTAAGAGAATCAGAAAGGAAGAAGTCATAGATGTAAGAGAGTTTACTACATGCTGACCCTAAATTCCAGAGGGCATAGTTAAGAGACAAAAGGTATCCAATGAATATTAATGAGATTTGCAGGATTTCTGAATGTAGTAGGTGAGGGGTTTGACTTACTATTACAAGAAGGGCCATGTTTCGGAGAGATATCTCCTGCGACTAGGAGAAGGAGGATAGAAAGAGTGAGCAGATGGTTAAGTGATTCATGAGAGCACCTCTTGTGTTAATTATTGCAGTGGATAGGTCTTGAAGGGCTTCTTATATGGTTTATTTAAAATCTGTTGCAACTCTATAATGGGTCTTTATAAGAATAGATAGAATTTATTCTGTTATTTTTAAAATTATTTATATTGACAGACTTGTAGTTTTATATTGTGTGTGGCTGTTGTAAGCTTTCATCTACCAAATCAGTTTTGTGTAACTTCAGTAGGAAGGATGCTGCAGAAAATACAATATCTTCTAGTCATGATCCCAGAACTTGAAGGGTTAAAGGACAAAGATCAGAATTTTCTCTGACGCTAACGTCTCACCACCATATTTTCTCCCATCCAAATGAATCGGCCGATTATGCTATTCACACTCTGACCAAACTCCTAGGGTGATCCGATATTCTCGGATGAGGAGAAGATGTATTAAAATAAATTCTCCATTTTCTCCATTCTGTCAGTTCATGAAAGTTCGACCACAATCATTGATTTGCATGACCGCGTGTAATCAGAATATCAGATGCAATTAAGGCGTGCTGCGATCTTTTCAATGGAAAGACTCTGTCCGAGGAAAATAATCGGACATGTTTACAGCCCTATAAAATCACATCGGTGCGAGTTGGAGCCAATGTTTTGCCAGATCCCACTTGGACAGAAAGTACGGTCATCTGCGCGAATCCTAATCCTGGCCACTAATTCAGGAGTGTTGCTGTTAATCACCGCTTGTTATTATTATTATTATTATTTATTTATATAGCACCATTGATTCCATGGTGCTGTACATGAGAAGGGGTTACATACAAATTACAGATATCACTTACAGTAAACAAACTAACAATCACAGACTGATACAGAGGGGAGAGGACCCTGCCCTTTTGGGGTTAACATGCTACAGGATGGTGGGGAAGGAGACAGTAGGTTGGTGGGTTGCAGCAGTTTCGGTGTTGGTTGAGGTGATATCTCCGGTAGTGGTGAGGTTATCACTTCTCATGATGATGTTATCTGAAAGGGTTCAAAGAGTTTAGATGGACATCCCAAAACATAAGGTAAAATATAAATTAAACCTACATATAAATAGTATACGTCTAGAAACAATAGAAGGAATATTATTTCAATATACAAAGCAAAGGATGTCTTAGTTGGGAATTTTAGCTTTGACCCTCTCCTGACCTTCAGTATCTCAGAATGTGGTCAATGCAATAAAATAAAGATAGTGGATTGTGTTTGAAGCTGGGACATTTCCCTGCTGGCTGTAACACACTAGATTTTGCTGATCAGCATAGATGCTCCTCTCATTTTGCTATACTTGGCTGGCGATCATAACGAAAGCTGTATTGCTGTGATCTGCTGGAGCCTGGCCAGATCTCTGTAACACAGGAAAGGAATATCTTGCTTTTACAAGCAACAAATAATCTCCCACATGAAAATCTATTCTTTTCTTGATAGCAATTTCATATAAATGTATGGCTTACGTTCAAGAGCTAAAAATGTCCAATTCATTTACTGCTACAGATTTGATTGTAGACTGTTAGGTCAAATTTGTAGTGTGTTAAGTTGAAAAAAAAAGAACATTTTATGCATGGGTTTCACATGTTGACTGTCATATTGAGAATTTTCATAAAAAAAAGGTATTCATGTCCTAAGAAAGATTAGACGAACTAGTTTTTGGCACAAAGCTTAAAAAATATTCCAAATATGTTTGGAGGGTCCTATTAGGCACTGAATGTATGATGACTCTCGAGATTTCTGATATCACTTATATCTTGGTCCCATTGGACACCGAAGGCACAGTGTAATGACTCTTGAGATTTCTGATAGCATTTATATATTTGTTCCATTGGGCACTGAATGTATTGTGAGACTCTTGAGATTTTTGATATCACTTATACTTTGATCCAACCAGGCACTGAATATATGGTGACTAGCAGGGCCGGATTAAGGTTGGTGGGGGCCCCTGGGCAGAAAATCTGGTGGGGGCCCCCATATCATTAACATTTTAGCCATAACAGTAGAGCGCGATCTGTAGCACTCAGATGTACAATCTAATCTTATCCTCTTGTTCTGCCACATTCAGATTTACAGTACTACAATAGAGATACAGTCCAGGATAACTCAAAGCAGTCCAATTATAGACAGAAAGAGTTACTCACATTTTTTTTATTGAACCCAATGTTAAGACAGCCAAGGAATAATAAAAATGCAGAAAGGGAAAGTTTTCACCGGCAGCAATTGTTGCTAACTACTGTATAACAATATGCTCTCTATTGTATTATCTCCGGAGTACAGCTCCCCCCCCCACGCAAGGGTATACAGCTCTTGCCCCCTACAAGGGTATACAGGCAGCTTTCCCCCCCATGGGAATACAACTCCCCCCTAACGGGTATACAGCTCTTGCCCCCTACAAGGGTATACAGGCAGCTGTCCCCCCCCCAAGGTTATACAGTTCTCCAATGTTTCGTCTTTATACAGTTCCCTTCTCCAGGTATACAGGCCCAAATGTACAGCTCCCCTCTCGCGCATACAGCTCCCCCGATCAATATATAGCTAGCTGGAGCCTGGAGGCAAGGGGGTTAATCACCGTGGCGCTGCAGAGTTGATTGGCGGGTACACAGCAGGCGGCGGGCGCACGATGCTCGTGAACGCGGCGAGCAGGCAGAGGAGATCCACAGGACAGGAGGCGTGACAGAAAGAAAGAACAGAGAAAAAAGAAAACAGAGAAAGAAAGAACAGAGAGAGAGAAAGAAAGAATGGAAAGAAAGAACAGAGAAAGAAAGAAAAGAAAGAAGAAAGAACAGAGAGAGAGAGAGAGAAAAAAAAGAAAGATTAGAGAGATAAAGAAACAGAGATAGAAAGATTCTATAAAGATACTATAGCAGCCCGGCTCCCACTGTAGTGCCCACCTGAGCCTCCCGATGCAGGAAATATAACGATCCGCTCACATGGCCGACATCCCCAAGTTCAAGGCGATCCTGCTGTCCGCGCTGTTGGAGGAGGACATGGTGATGGATCTGAAGCATTCCCTAAAGTGCCTCCATGGTTCCGTCACAATCTCCTCCCGAAATTACCTAATTTCCGGTCAGCTTCTAGCACGTCACTTCCGGTGGAACGTCACATGCGAATTTTAAAGTGCTCCTAGGGGCTCCGCCGTGTACTCCTGTGTCCGCACGAAAAGTAAGATCCCAGCCGGGGCAGTATCTCTCTCAAAATCGGGACTGTCTCGCTGGGAGGTATGAATGCTCCCCACCATACACCTTGCACACGTATGGCACCGCATACATCATACACACACGGTTCCGCTTTTTATGCCTCATACACACGGCTCCGTTCTGTACACCTTGCACACACACACTGCTCAACTCAGTACACACATGGCTCCACTCCGCAAACCTCGTACACATGCGGTTCCGCTCCACACACCTTGCACACACGCAGCTCCGCTCCATACACACACGTGGGGCTCAGCTCCGTACACGTGCGGCTCCACTCAGTACACCTCACACACTCGCGGCTCTGCTCCGTACACCTCATACACACACACGGCTCCGCTCCGTACACCTTGTACACACACGTCTCTGCTATATCCACCGTGTAAACCCTCCCTGACCCCACACAAACTTCACCTCATCCAGGACGATGAGAACCAGCACAGACAGCAGAGTCCTGCATAAACCAAGGGCTGATACTGGGTACTGGGGGAACATTATACTGTGTATGGGGGGGATGGCGGTACTGGGGGAACATTATACTGTGTGAATATTATACTGTGTGGGGGTGACGGTAGTGGGAAACATTATACTGTATGTGGGGGGATGGTGATACTGTGGGAACATTAAACTGTATGTGGGGACGTGATACTGTGGGAAAATTATACTGTATGTGGGGACAAGAAAGGGACATTGCAATATGTGTTTTGTTACTTCCTGTTTTCCATACTTGGGTCACATGTACAAGGAACAAAATGCTATGATTCTTAGAAAGTGACAACAAAAAAGCACCAAGATAGTCTCAGCTCTGAAAAGGTTACTGCCCCCTCTGCCCAGTAATGGGGAATCTCCAGCACCTACCTCCACATGCAGAGCCACATTCCACATAGAGAATAATGGAGCCTCCAGCACCGACCTCCACCCGCAGAGCCGCACTCCACATAGAGAATAATGGGGCCTCCAGCACCGACCTCCACCCGCAGAGCCGCACTCCACATAGAGAATAATGGAGCCTCCAGCACCGACCTCCACCCGCAGAGCTGCACTCCACATAGAGAATAATGGGGCCTCCAGCACCGACCTCCACCCGCAGAGCCGCACTCCACATAGAGAATAATGGAGCCTCCAGCACTGACCTCCACCCGCAGAGCCGCACTCCACATAGAGAATAATGGGGCCTCCAGCACCGACCTCCACCCGCAGAGCCGCACTCCACATAGAGAATAATGGGGCCTCCAGCACCGACCTCCACCCGCAGAGCCGCACTCCACATAGAGAATAATGGAGCCTCCAGCACCGACCTCCACCCGCAGAGCTGCACTCCACATAGAGAATAATGGGGCCTCCAGCACCGACCTCCACCCGCAGAGCCGCACTCCACATAGAGAATAATGGAGCCTCCAGCACCGACCTCCACCCGCAGAGCCGCACTCCACATAGAGAATAATGGGGCCTCCAGCACCGACCTCCACCCGCAGAGCCGCACTCCACATAGAGAATAATGGGGCCTCCAGCACCGACCTCCACCCGCAGAGCCGCACTCCACATAGAGAATAATGGAGCCTCCAGCACCGACCTCCACCCGCAGAGCCGAGCTCCACATAGAGAATAATGGAGCCTCCGGCACCGACCTCCACCCGCAGAGCCGCACTCCACATAGAGAATAATGGGGCCTCCAGCACCGACCTCCACCCGCAGAGCCTCACTCCACATACAGTGGGGCAAAAAAGTATTTAGTCAGTCAGCAATAGTGCAAGTTCCACCACTTAAAAAGATGAGAGGCGTCTGTAATTTACATCATAAGTCGACCTCAACTATGGGAGACAAACTGAGAAAAAAAAATTCAGAAAATCACATTGTCTGTTTTTTTTTCATTTTATTTGCATATTATGGTGGAAAATAAGTATTTGGTCAGAAACAAAATTTCATCTCAATACTTTGTGATATATCCTTTGTTGGCAATGACAGAGGTCAAACGTTTTCTGTAAGTCTTCACAAGGTTGCCACACACTGTTGTTGGTATGTTGGCCCATTCCTCCATGCAGATCTCCTCTAGAGCAGTGATGTTTTTGGCTTTTCACTTGGCAACACGGACTTTCAACTCCCTCCAAAGGTTTTCTATAGGGTTGAGATCTGGAGACTGGCTAGGCCACTCCAGGACCTTGAAATGCTTCTTACGAAGCCACTCCTTCGTTGCCCTGGCGGTGTGCTTTGGATCATTGTCATGTTGAAAGACCCAGCCACGTTTCATATTCAATGCCCTTGCTGATGGAAGGAGGTTTGCACTCAAAATCTCACGATACATGGCCCCATTCATTCTTTCATGTACCCGGATCAGTCATCCTGGCCCCTTTGCAGAGAAACAGCCCCAAAGCATGATGTTTCCACCACCATGCTTTACAGTAGGTATGGTGTTTGATGGATGCAACTCAGTATTCTTTTTCCTCCAAACACGACAAGTTGTGTTTCTACCAAACAGTTCCAGTTTGGTTTCATCAGACCATAGGACATTCTCCCAAAACTCCTCTGGATCATCCAAATGCTCTCTAGCAAACTTCAGACGGGCCCGGACATGTACAGGCTTAAGCAGTGGGACACGTCTGGCACTGCAGGATCTGAGTCCATGGTGGCGTAGTGTGTTACTTATGGTAGGCCTTGTTACATTGGTCCCAGCTCTCTGCAGTTCATTCACTAGGTCCCCCGCGTGGTTCTGGGATTTTTGCTCACCGTTCTTGTGATCATTCTGACCCCACGGGGTGGGATTTTGCGTGGAGCACCAGATCGAGGGAGATTATCAGTGGTCTTGTATGTCTTCCATTTTCTAATTATTGCTCCCACAGTTGATTTCTTCACTCCAAGCTGGTTGGCTATTGCAGATTCAGTCTTCCCAGCCTGGTGCAGGGCTACAATTTTGTTTCTGGTGTCCTTTGACAGCTCTTTGGTCTTCACCATAGTGGAGTTTGGAGTCAGACTGTTTGAGGGTGTGCACAGGTGTCTTTTTATACTGATAACAAGTTTAAACAGGTGCCATTACTACAGGTAATGAGTGGAGGAAAGAGGAGACTCTTAAAGAAGAAGTTACAGGTCTGTGAGAGCCAGAAATCTTGATTGCTTGTTTCTGACCAAATACTTATTTTCCACCATAATATGCAAATAAAATGAAAAAAAACCAGACAATGTGATTTTCTGGATTTTTTTTTCTCAGTTTGTCTCCCATAGTTGAGGTCTACCTATGATGTAAATTACAGACGCCTCTCATCTTTTTAAGTGGTGGAACTTGCACTATTGCTGACTGACTAAATACTTTTTTGCCCCACTGTACATGGCTGCTCTCAGTGCTCTGTGCTGTGCGCACAGGACCTGTGATGAGGTCACAGGAGTGGAGGAGACAGGGGTCACATGATCGGGGGCCCTGACACCTTACCTCCTGTGATCTCATCACAAGCCTTTGCACGCTACCAGCAGCATCAGCGTTCACGCTACTTGTAGATGCTGCTGGTAGCAGAGCACATAATGCCGCCCCCACGGTCACTCACTTTTAGGTGGGGAGAAGATGGAGTGCCATTGCAGCAGCCAGCAGGAATGTGGTGGGGGCCCCCTTAGAAGCTCTTGTGGTGGGGGCCCCGGGGCTGAAGCCCCGCCTGCCCTGCCTATAATCCGGCCCTGGTGACTAGTAGAGATGGGTGAACCCAAACAGTAAAGCTGATTTACCCAGGTGACCTCACCTAGTGCATCACATGCTGTGTGAGAAAGTTCTCACAAGGCGAGCAGTACCATAACTGAGGTCACCAAGGTTCATCAGCTATGAACTCCGATGAACTTTCTCACAGCAGCTCAGCGCTAGATTATGGTCCTGTCAGTGTGTTCTGGCTGGCGTGGAGAGCGGTCACTGATGTGATTGCTCTCCAAATCATCTGGGTTGCATGAGACAGCATGGATTATCTTCTCATCAGACAAATGAGAGATATGATTGTTTATTATTTTCTTTTTTTCCAGGGGACATAGGCATCGGTGTATTAGGCATAAAGGTGAGTATTATGGTTGTTAATTATTTTCTGGTTTTTTTACAGGTGACATAGGCTTTAATGGATTAGGAGTAAAGGTGAGTATAACTGTCGTTTTTTATTTCAAATAAATAGTCTGTGTTATTATTTCATTTAAAGGATTTTATTCTGGCTGCATCTTTTTTAATCTAACTATGGGATTAGTAATTACTAACCTGTGGGCTTCATGTCAGTGGCCATAAAACAGCTGACATCAACCCCACAAATATTACCTCACCTGCCACCCCATCAGGGCAAGTGGGAAGAGCTGGGCAAAGCACCAGAATTGGGCACATCTGGTAGATGTGCCTTTTCTGGTGAGTCTGCGGGCTGCTATTTTTAGGCTGGGGGGCCAATATCCATGACCCCTTACCAGTCTGAGAATACTAGCCCCCAGCTGTCTGCTTTAACTTGACCCCATCCCATTTTTTAAAAACCTCTCTATTCTTGGTAGCCAGCCATGATAAAGCTGAAGGTTGCAACTCACAGCTGTCAGTTTTGCCTGTGCTGGTTATCAAAAATAGAAGCAACCCCACATAATGTTTTATTTATTTTTTGTAGCACAGGCAATGGCTGATGAATACGACCTCTGCTCTTGCTGTTATCAGGGATGTCAGGCATAGGCTGATGGGAGCAGTACTCTCTCAGAGAAAAAAAGGACTTTTCTGTGTGTGTGTGTGTGTGTGTATGTATGTGATTATTGATTTTTACTTACAAGGTTTAGTAATGGGGGTGTCTGACAGACAAGTATGTGACTTAAGATTCAGTGACTTTGGATTCAGGGAGTTTCCAAGGGAGGTATTACTGAATTGCTGTTATATTTTATTTATACTTTTTATTTATTTTTGCTTACCTTATTGTCTGGTGCAATCCCCATTAGGATGCGCTCCACTATTGCCAATGCCATGCAGTGCATGTCTTGCCGCATGTATGAAATCCTTGAACATCTCTGCTGTGCGAGATGCGAGCATGTTGTGCATTTGGAAGCCCAGATACTGGATCTAAATGTGCAGCTGGCAACACTGAGATCCATAGACAATATGGAAAGGAGTCTTTTGCTCACTGAGCAGACGCTCAATGGGATAGATGAGGGGGGGATGCTAGGTTGGAGCTGCAGGACAATGAAGCAGCTAGCTGGGTGACAGTTAGAAGGCGGGGTAGAGGGAAGAGCACCAGGGAGGCTAGTCCTGATCTGGCACACCCCAATAAGTTTGCTAGGTTGGCAGATGAGGGGAGTGTTAGTGCAGGAGTAGCACAGCTGCAGCAAGGCATGTCTTCTGAAAGCCGGAGGAGTGTCTGCTCCAGTAAGGGGGGAAATAGGAGAGCAGGGCAGGCCAGACAGGTTCTGGTAGTGGGAGACTCAATTATTAGGGGAACAGATAGGGCAATCTGTCACAAAGACAGGGATCATCGTACGGTGTGCTGCCTACCTGCTGCTTGAGTCCGATACATCGCTGATCGGGTTGACAGATTACTGGGAGGGGCTGGTGAGGATCCAGCGGTCATGGTGCACATTGGCACAAATGACAAAGTTAGAGGTAGGTGGAAGGACCTTAAAGATGATTTCAGGGAATTAGGCTGTAAGCTTAAAGCAAGGACCTCCACGGTGGTATTTTCGGAAATACTTCCTGTACCACGTGCCATGCCAGAGAGGCAATGGGAGATTAGGGAGGTTAATAAGTGGCTCAGGAATTGGTGTAGAAAGGAGGGGTTTGGGTTCCTGCAGAACTGGACCGACTTCTCAGTTGGCTACAGGTTCTACGCTAGGGACGGGCTGCACCTCAGTGGGGTGGGGTGCAGCTGTTCTTGGGGAGAAAATGGCTAGAAGGTTGGAGGAGTGTTTAAACTAGGGACAGGGGGAGGGTATTCCTTTTATAGGAGGGGAAGATAGTGCAGATAGAGACCTGGGCACAAATAATGAAATTGGGGGTGGGGGTGGCATGGGGGGTGGGGTTAGAACAGTTAATAAGTTAAGAAAGAATAGAGGTACAGAGAGATACATAAAGTGCATGTATACTAATGCCAGAAGCCTCGCCAACAAAATGGAGGAATTGGAGTTAATGTTGTTGGAACATAATTATGACATGGTGGCGATATCTGAGACATGGCTGGACGAGAGCCATGACTGGGCGGTTAATTTACGGGGCTATAGTCTGTTCAGAAATGACCGAACAAATAAATGAGGGGGTGGCGTGTGTTTATATGTAAAATCATCCTTAAAACCCATCCTGCTTGATAATATATATGAATCTAATGAAAATGTAGAGTCCCTGTGGGTAGAGATAAGGGGAGGGGGGAAAAATAATAAATTACTGATAGGGGTTTGTTATAAGTCTCCAAAAATAATGGAAGCAACAGAGAATATCCTCATAAAGCAAATAGATGAAGCAGCGACTCAAGGAGAAGTCATTATTATGGTGGACTTCAACTACCCTGAAATACATTGGGGAACCGAAACCTGCAGTTCCAGCAAAAGTAATAGGTTTTTCACAACTATGAGAGACAATTACCTTTCACAACTGGTTCAGGACCCAACAAGAGGGGGGGCACTGCTAGACCTAATATTAACCAACAGGCCAAACCGCATATCAAATGTACGGGTTGGGGGTCACTTGGGTAATAGTGATCACAAATTAATACGTTTTCATGTATCCTTTAATAAGATGTGTAGTGGAGGGGTTACAAGGACACTAAACTTCAGGAAAGCAAATTTCTAACGGATAAGAGATGATCTTGGTGCAATTAACTGGGACGATATCCTGAGACATAAAAATACACAAAGAAAATGGGAGACGTTTATTAGCATCCTGAATAGGACCTGTGCACAATATATACCATATGGGAATAAACATGCTAGAAATAGGAGGAAACCACTATGGCTAAATAGAGCTGTAAGGGGTGCAATAAAAGTATTTAGAGAATTAAAGCAAGTAGGTAGTGATGAGGCATTAACTAAATACAGAAGATTAAATAAATTCTGTAAAAAGCAAATCAAGATAGCAAAGATTGAGACAGAGAGACTCATTGCCAGAGAAAGTAAAAATAATCCTAAAATATTCTTTAACTACATAAATAGTAAGAAACAAAAAAATGATAGTGTTCGTCCCCTTAAAAATAGTCTGGGTGAAATGGTGGATGAGGATGAGAAAAAAGCCAATATGCTAAATGATTTTTTTTCAACAGTATTTACACAAGAAAATCCCATGACAGATAACATGATCAGGGATAAAAATTCTCCGTTAAATGTCACCTGCTTAACCCAGCAGGAAGTACGGCGGCATCTAAAAATCACTAAAATTGACAAATCCCCGGGCCCGGATGGGATACACCCCCTCAGTACTGCAGGAATTAAGCACAGTCATAGATAGACCATTATTTTTAATCTTTAAAGATTCCATAATAACAGGGTTTGTACCACAGGACTGGCGTATAGCAAATGTGGTGCCAATATTCAAAAAGGGGACAAAAACTGAACTTGGAAATTATAGGCCAGTAAGTTTAACCTCAACTGTGGGTAAAATCCTGGAGGATTTTCTAACAGATACTATACTGGAGTATCTGGAGAAGAATAACCTCATGACCCAATATCAACATGGGTTTACAAGGGACCGTTCCTGTCAGACTAATCTGATAAGCTTTTATGAAGAGGTAAGTTTCAGACTGGACCAAAGGAATGCAGTGGACGTGGTGTACATGGACTTTTCAAAAGCTTTTGATACGGTGCCACACAAAAGGTTGATACATAAAATGAGAACAATGGGGATAGGGGAAAATATGTGTAGGTTGGTTAAGAGCTGGCTCAGGGATAGGAAACAAAGGGTGGTTATTAATGGAGCACACTCAGACTGGGTCACGGTTAGCAGTGGGGTACCACATTGGTCAGTTTTGGGCCCGCTTCTTTTTAACATATTAATGACCTTGTAGGGGGCATAGAGAGCAGAATTTCAATATTTGCAGATGACACTAAACTCTGCAGGGTAATCAATACAGAGGAGGACAATTTTATATTACAGGAGGATTTATGTAAACTAGAAGCTTGGGCTGATAAATGGCAAATGAGCTTTAATGGGGATAAATGTAAGGTCATGCAAACGCAGCGAAAACGTTTAAAAATCGTGTACAGAACGCCCCCCATGCATTCCTATGGCATTCTGCACATGCTGTGCTAATGCTGCACTTTTTTCCGCGGCGGAATCGCATCGCGGAAAAAATCGCAGCATGCTCATTCTTTTGTGCGGAATCGCAAAGAATTGCCGCGATTCAGCACCCATAGGAATACATGAGAATCGCTTACTTCCCGCATGTGGCTATGCCCACCATGCGGGAAGTTAAGCGTCTCATATGCGGTTGGTACCCACGGTGTGGAGGAGAGGAGATTGTCCTCCAGGCCCTGGGTACCATACCCCTGTAAAAAAAGAATAAAAAATAAAAAATCGGGGTATATTTACCTTCCGGCGTCCCGCTCTGCATTCCCGGCCTAAGCGTTCCCAGTAATGCCTTGCGGCACGGTCCTGTGATGACGTAGGTCTCGCGTGACTCTAGCGGTCTCGCGAGATCGCTATAGCAACGTGAGACTACGTCATCACAGGTCTCGCAAGGCATTACTGGGAACGCTGATTCCTGGATGGCAGCGCGGGACGCCGGAAGGTAAATATACACCGATTTTTTTATTTTTTTTAGCATTTTAACATTCTATCTTTTACTATTGATGCCGCATAGGCGGCCTCAATAGTAAAAACCTGGTCACACTTGTCAAACACTATGTTTGACGAGTGTGACCAACCTGTCAATCACTTTCCAAGCGATGCTTCAAATCGCTTGGAAAGTGCTTGAATATCGCACACGAAAATCGCGGCAAAATCGCGATCATAATCGCTGTGAAATCGCGTGGAAAAAAACGCGCGATTTCTGGGAAGGAGTCCGGTTTTTGGTGTGCGTTTTAACACGCAACGTGGGCCCATAGCCTTAAGCATACTCACAGATGCGGATTCTTTACTGTAAGAGCAGTGAGACTGTGGAACTCTCTGCCATATGATGTTGTAATGAATGATTCCCTGCTAAAATTTAAGAAGGGTCTGGATACCTTTCTTGAAAAGTATAATATTAGAGGGTATATACACTAGTTTCCTTAATATTGTGTTGATCCAGGGAGCTAGTCTGATTGCCGTATGTGGAGTCGGGAAGGAATTTTTTTTCCCCAATGTGAAGCTTACTGTTTGACACATGGGTTTTTTTTGCCTTCCTCTGGATCAACATGTTAGGGCAGGTGAGGATAGGATATGGGTTGAACTAGATGGACTTAAAGTCTTCCTTCAACCTTAATAACTATGTTACTATGTTATTACTGACCCAAGGTTTTGTTTCAGAGCCAGCTGTTGACATCAACTCCTAATCCCATTACCCCAATTTCCACCGCACCAGGGCAATTAAGAAGCGCTGAGACAGGGAGCCAGGTTTGTGTGATAGTGCTTTTTTGGTTTAAAATGCTTGCAAATATTGTCCATGTTACCCAATAAACTTTTGTATATTTGTTGACATTATTGGGTGTAGTCAGCAATATGTGGTGCTTTCTTCTTGTTGTTTCAGGGCACCAAAATTGGCACAGCTAATGTGATGGGCCAGTTCTGGCATGGCTGAGGGTTGGTATTTTTAGGCTGGGAAGGCACCAATAACTATGGTACTTCTCAGCCTAATAATGTCAGCCTGCAGCTGTCTGCTTTGCGTTAGCTGTTTATTAAAAATGGGAGGGATCACACATCATTTTTTAAAAATATTTATTCCCAGAAATCTGCCAGATATCTGCTGGTTTTTCTATCTCTATGTATGTGTCTATCTAATCTATCTATATATCTATCTATCTATCTATCTATCTCTAAAACTTAGCCCTTTTCCTTTTTTTTACACTTGCTTAAACAGCATTCATTGCTATACAAAAACAGAGATTACTGGAGTTCCCAGCTGCTGGGACATCTAGAGTCTGTGAACTAAGGTTACCAGAGTTCACAACCTCCAGGTGTTCCAGCATCTGAGAACTCTAGTAACCTTAAAGTCTCCCTTAAGTTTTCTGGACCTTAACAGTTGCTGGGAGGCCAAGGGCTCTGAGAACCTGTAGAATGTATGATGACTCTTGAGATGTCCAATATCATTTGTATTTTGGTCCCATTGGGCACTGAATGTATGGTGACTTTTGAGATTTACAATATCACTATGACTAAGAGTAAGTGAATAATATATACTCCAGAAGGTGCAGAAGGTTTTTTTCAAGAATTAAGAGGTTTTCTACTTCCCACCCAATGCGGTGCTTATTTTGTTTGCAGCAGTGACGTATTGTCCAGTGCTGTACTTGTAGAGCAATGGTATGCTCTTGTCCCAGGAGTTCATGATCTGCAGGTGTCAGTTGTCACTTAATGCTGACACCTTACTTACTGTATATGGCTGGGACTAGCACTAACTCTGATCCTGATCATTTACTCATTATATGCAGCATTCATGGTCAGTTGTGGCATCTAAAAGGTTGGAGGATGAGGTTTCTACTTTCATGCCTTAGGGCCCCATCACACACAGCGAGATCGCTAGCGAGATCGCTGATTTTGTGACACATCAGCGATCTCGCCAGCGATATCGCTGTGTGTGCCATCCATCAGCGACCGGCCCCCCGCCGGGTATCGCTGATCGTGCAGGATCGTCCTGGGCCATTTTTGATCATTGGTCTCCCGCTGGCCAGCGCACATCGCTGTGTGTAGCAGCGGGAGACCAACGATCAGCGACGCTGCACATTGGTATCTAGGGTAATCAGCGGGTAACTAAGAGCCGCGCGGCTCTTGGATACCCGCTGTTTACCCTAGATAGCAGCTTGCTCGCTGGTCCTGATCGCTGGTGAGTCTGTCTATGTGACAGGTCACCAGTGATCAGCCTAACTATGTCCCAGCGATCCCATCCATGTCGGATGGTTGGTAGGATCGCTGGGACATCGTTGTGTGTAACTGGTACCTTAGGTGTCCACGCAATCAGGGTGAGTTGATGACCTTTTAGGGTAGTTGAGGGCCTAATGAAAAACATAAGGTAAAAGGATGCCTTTTAGAAATGAGCAAGCACTAAAATGCTTAGATGCTCATTACTCGTACCGAGCAATTTCTAATGCTCGGGGGCTCATTTCGAGTAACGAGTATAATGGGAGTCGATGAGATACCAAAGCATTTTTTGTGAAAATGTTGAATTGGATGGAAAAAGTGCTGAATAGAAAGAGAAAAGCATGGGGAAGACCCCTGGAAGCATTTTTGACTCCCAGATTGCTGCTGAGAACAATGGTGTCACACTTTTACTCCACTTCAAGGAGTGACAATAAAACATTCCAAACCAAAGAGAAATTTCAAGTTACAGGGAAAAAAATGTTAAGAAACATTTTTTCCTGTATAATGACTTGTACATAAGGCAACATTTAAAAAGGATTTATAAAATGTAATTTAAGTAAACCAAAATTGATTTTTTTTTAATAAAAATTGGAAATGTCAGTGTAATTTATGAAGGAAGCATGAAGGGCAAAAAACTAGGGACTCAGAGGGATTTGGATACACCTTGTATTAGACATAAAGGAGGGGAATCACAAACATTCTGTTCAAATTGTAATTTAGTTGTACTCTTAAGCCCCCTTCTCACATAGCGAGATCGCTGAAGCGTCATTGATTTTGTGATGCAACCGCCATCTCGCCAGCGAACTCGCTACATGTGACACGCATCAGCGACCGGCCAGCATGCATTGCTGCGTGTGGCAGCAAGAGACCAATGATCAGCGAGCTCCCAGCGCTGTAAGCAGATGCTGGGAGCTGGTATCCAGGGTAAACAGTGGGTAACTAAGCGCCATGCGAGCTTAGTTACCCGCTGTTTACCCTGGATACCTGCGTGCTCACGCTGGGAGCTGGTATCCAGGGTAAACAGCGGGTAACTAAGCACTGCACACGCTTAGTTACCCGCTGGTTACCCTGGATACCAGCTCCCAGAGCAAGCGCGCAGGTATCCAGGGTAAACAGTGGGTAACTAAGCGCCATGCACACTTAGCTACCCGCTGTTTACCCTGGATACCAGTGTGCTCGCTGGTCCTGGTCGCTGGTGAGTCTGCCTGTTTGGCAGCTTACTAGCGACCAGGTAGCGATGCACCAGCGATCCTGACTAGGTCGTATCGTTGTCGCTGGTGCATCGCTAAGTGAGACGGGACCCTTAGACTCACAAAGACTATGCACTAAGTGCAAATCCATACACCCTTGAAAGCGCCAATTGTAGTGCATCATTCAAATATTGTGAACAAAATATAGTTGTGTTACTCCTACAATCATAAAGACTCTGCACACAGAACTTCCTATGTTCGCCGAAGAGTTTGCTGATCTTATTCAAATCCCATTGAATTCAATGGCAAGCAAAATAGACAACACCTTCAGATGGGCCCATTATTTGCCAAAACAGCTAAAATTAGGGGCAGACACCAGGAAAAGTAGAGACTATGCAAGTGTCATCCGATTTATTCACACTCATGTCCTTTATAACCCAACATTTCATCTAATGCGTACAGTAAAATCACAGCATGACCCAACAGAATAGAATAGATATATACACATATAATATGCAGATATAAACATTTCAGTCACATATATAATTAGGAGAGTGCTTGTAGAGTTTACGTTACATGTATTTTATTACTAAATAAATTATTTTCTAAAAAAAATGGTGTGGGATCCCCCAAAATTTTATTACCCAGCAGAGGGAAAGTGGAGAGCTGGGGGCATATGTTTATTGCCTGGGAAGGGGATAATACCCATGGTGTTAGGAACGGAGGAACGCACTAAATAAAAATAAATAATAAAGTGCGTTCGCCGCTCGAGGTCCACCGTGGAGTAGGTGTTACACCGCTGCTAGGTAGTGACAGAGGAGCAATATGGCGGTATGATGCGCACGGGTTCTGTTCACACACAGAGGTGCCGCAACAAAAACATACAAAATGCTGAACCTGTTAGTGACACAGGCCACAGGAAAATGCACACACGGTATCTGGTCACAGGAGCAGGACCCAAGACAGAGGAGCTGCGTCCATCTAGACCTACCATGTGTGCGGCGTCGCTTCTGCGAGTGCCAAGAAGGGCTGCAGCGTGGCGTAGGACACTGCCGCTAGACGACAAAGCCAGAAAGCAAGCGCAATGTCGGACGATAGCGTAGCGGTGCGGTGTGCACAGTGGCTTAAGGCTTGCCACTGACTGGCGCTGACTGCTAAACTAATTCCCTATCCACAAGTGTAATATCAGAGGGAAGGGGTTTTATAATGAGTCAGTCACCATTCACACATAGCAAGTATAGTCTATACTAGCGCTTTTTATAGCCGTGCGGGACCTTCCAGATCTCCGAGATGGACCAATGAGATCTGGAACAGGACCTGGGCACATGACTCCCAATCTCCAATGGGAGATCGTCTCGTGAGCATGCCCAGTAGGAGCACAGAGGGACTTAGTCTCTGGAGCGGTCTGCTGCAAAGTAATCTCCTCTGCAGTAGAAAGACAGCAGGAGACTGCAGAATGTGAGGCTCTGGATTCCTGCAGAGCAGACACAGAAACCTGACGCCTAACACATGGAGCTTCACAGGCTATCAATATCAGTTCACAGCTGTATACTAAGCCTTTCCTAGTTAGTAAAATGGGGGACCCTGCAAACAAATGGTGTAGGGTCCGATATAATTAATAACCAGCAGAGTCTAAGCAGAAAGCTGTGGACTGATATTAATAGCCTGGGAAGGGGGCATGGATATTGGCCCCATCCCAGATTAAAAGTATCAGCTCTTAGCTGCCCCCAAAATAGGGCATCCATAAGACGTCTCAATTCTAGCATTTAGCCTCGCTCTTCCCACTAGCCCTGGTGCAGAGGCAAGTGGAGTGATAGTTGGGGAGGTTAATGTCACCTTTGTATTGTCAGGTAACATCAAGCAACGAGGTTAGTAACGGAGAAGTGTGTATAAGACACCCCCATTTTTAGCCCCATACTGATATTTTATAAAGAAACACACACCCAGAATAAAGTCCTTCATTTGAACAAATGACAGACTCCTTTATTGACTCCAAATTAAACCATACCTCCGTCATCGCCCAGTCCACTGAAGCCAATGTCCCCTGTAAATGAGTTAAAATAATAAAACAATAATAAAACAAACATATTCCTCACCTTTCTGAAGTGAAGAGATAATCCATAATGTCCGACTATGATCCTGCAGTGTGTAGCACAGAGCTGAGGTGAGAAAGTTCACTGGAGTTCATCAGCTGATAAGAGTAAGAATCCGCCCCTCCTCTAACCTCTCCCCACTAACTCTGCTCATCAAACATGTCCCCCCTACTCATCATACAGCACTGCGAGCCAAAGTCCTAACAAAATCTTTAGTGGAAAATCGATCATTTACCAAACTTTGGTCAAATTGTGCTGATTTTGAGGAAAATGCTCTGGAATCCGAACATGAATCCAAATATGCAAGGTTCGTGCTGACTTTGAGATTGGAGAACCTTTTCCGAACAAGTTCACTCATCTCTACTGCTGTCATCTGGTGGTGTGGAAAATTCAGGTCTAATTTAAGCTTTGATCATTGGTATCAGAGAGAGCCTGTCAGCACTTTCTGTTGACAGGCAAAGGCACCTGTCTGTTATGACCCCACTGGTGCACTAAAAACCCACTCATATAAGATGCTAATGTAAGGGAGGGACAGGACTGTAGTCGTGACCTAAATAACCACAATATCTACAGTATGTCCAGTACGTCCCCTACAGAAAACTGTACTCTTCTCTCCAGCATACCTGTATCTCCAGATTCTGTTTCCTCTGGGCACTTCCCAGGTGGCAACCGTCCTTCTTTCAGGTGACCCCCAGCAGTGGAGACAAAGTCCAATTTAACTTTAACACTTTCTTTACTGAGTACTTCACACATTACATCCACAGTTGGTACATCGTGACATTTACAGGTTTCCTGATCTTTCCCTTTCTGGCTGTCGCTTCTGTGCAGTACACGCCTGGACCGAACCGTCCTAGACTGCTCCCCAGTTCCTTCCTGGCCATGATGACAATTCCTTCTGCCTGCTTCACCCCAGACTCGAAATCATCAGTCACCAGGTTTGGTTGCCTCTGGTAAAGCATCCGGCCTATCTGTACCAATCTCATTGAAGCTCCAACTTCCATCATCTCATCTGTCCAACCAACCGACTCCTACCCTAAAAGCATCGGCCCAGGCAATAAGTCGCCACATCTTTCCTTTCCTGCTCTGGCCCACTGCTATGACCCTCAGTGGCAGTGGGTAACGTGGGCTGCAGCGCTTGAATGTTGCATGTCTGCCAAGCTGTCTGGGCCTATAGCCCATGTGGACCCTAGGGCACCCTGGTCCCATCTGACCTAACTTCTCAACAAGCTTCCCTCTTACTACCCGGCAGCCCCTCCTACAATTAACCCTCTAGAGAACATCCTAAAAGGCCCCACTAGTATACCTCCCATCTAGTGGCCTGCAACAGAACTACACTTACCCATATCTATAGGAACTATATACTAAAATGCCCTCCTCTAATGTCCCCCAAGAAGGATGCACTGACTTACTCTAACTGTACATGAACATTGGTCACATATCTTATACAATGCTATATTAAAGGAACACAAGACAATATAATACAGTTTTCTACAGAATGGTAACACATATATACTTGTGGCAAAACCATAAAAGATGAGTGATAATACATATTTCTATGTAGCAGTACCACAGGCATTTATCATAGACATTATCAATTAGCAATATGTAAACATTAATCTAAGGCAATCAGAGGAAGGGAAGCAAGAAGGACATTGTATCTCACTCCCTTACACTAGCAGCAGGGCAACACAACACCTCCAATGCATAGAGAAATATCTCATGCCAAGTGTCCAGCTTTGAGGCCTAATAGCTGAAGGTCGCAGAGGAATTAGGGAGTATACTAGTTTGGTCAGCAAGATATTGTGTGACCAGCTTTAAAAACTTTTCCAACCTTGTAAAAAATACCTGGTAATAAGGGTATGGATGCTGGGAGGGTGTCATTAAATTTGTCCAGGCCTTTGACAGTGTACCCCTGCCTCTGCTGTATCTGACATGTGTCAAAGTTCTTGTTGTAGCTTTGGTTCAGCAGGTTGAATAACTCGCACTCTATTTTAGCTAAGATGAATGTAACGCGAGGGTCAAGGAAAAGTTAGCTGTACATAAAGTTTGCCATATGTGCCAAGGTCCCTACAGCCAACAATTTTTGCAGGTGTCTCTGACAATAGAACAATGTAACACAACTCCAGGGTCTGCTAAGTCTTTCTGAAGGTCTTTTGCAATCAAGCGGGGGTTCTGATTTGCCTCTCTAGCAATCCTAGCAGCTCTCACTGAAATGTTGCTTCGTCTTCCAGAGCTTATCTTGACCTCCACTGTTCCTGTTAACTGCCATTTCTTAATTAAATTTCAAACTGAGGGAATTGCAACTTGAAAATGTTTTGCTATCTTCTTATAGCCTTCTCCTGTTTTGTGGGCCTCCACCATTTTCATTTTCAGAGTGCTAGGCTGCTGCTTAGAAGAACCCATGGCTGCTATTATTTGGCACAAGGTAAGATTAGGCTGGGTTTTTAAAAAGCTGGAAAATTTTAATCACCTGGCCTTTCTTAACGATGACAGTGAAAAAGATATAAACCTAAGAGGCTAATTAAGGTTTGAAACCTTAGTCAAAATTGTCTGAGCACAAAAATCTCCAAGGGTACCAAAACATTTGCATTGGCCCATTTTCCTCTTTGTAATTTTTAAAATCTAAAAAATAATAATATACTTTTCTTTTGCCTAAAATACAAAGGAAACATTAAATCTTTAACTTTAGCCCTTTTAGCAATCATTTCATCCAGAGTTGTACTGGCCCATCAGAGAACCGGAGGATTCTCCGGTGGGCCCAGGCACTGACACCTGCTGGCATACTGGGAAGCAGCTGCCTAGGACCCCCACTGCTCCAGGGGCCCCCAGCTAGTTGCTATGGGGACCCTGAGTGATGGGGGCCCACTCTTTGCCAGCGGAGCAGCAGCTGGAGACAGGATCCTGTCCCCGCTGCAAATGAGAAATGAATATTCACGCTTCCCCACACCCCCATGGGCGTGGAGAGGAGTGAATACCATTTCACTTTAATAGCGGGCAGTGTTCACCGCAGGCTGCAGCTAACACTGCCCGGATGTAAAGCCCCACCACCACTCCATTCTCACTCAAAGCACCACACCACATACAGTGGGGAAAAAAAGTATTTAGTCAGTCAGCAATAGTGCAAGTTCCACCACTTAAAAAGATGAGAGGCGTCTGTAATTTACATCATAGGTAGACCTCAACTATGGGAGACAAACTGAGAAAAAAAAATACAGAAAATCACATTGTCTGTTTTTTTTTTCATTTTATTTGCATATTATGGTGGAAAATAAGTATTTGGTCAGAAACAAGCAATCAAGATTTCTGGCTCTCACAGACCTGTAACTTCCTCTTTAAGAGTCTCCTCTTTCCTCCACTCATTACCTGTAGTAATGGCACCTGTTTAAACTTGTTATCAGTATAAAAAGACACCTGTGCACACCCTCAAACAGTCTGACTCCAAACTCCACTATGGTGAAGACCAAAGAGCTGTCAAAGGACACCAGAAACAAAATTGTAGCCCTGCACCAGGCTGGGAAGACTGAATCTGCAATAGCCAACCAGCTTGGAGTGAAGAAATCAACTGTGGGAGCAATAATTAGAAAATGGAAGACATACAAGACCACTGATAATCTCCCTCGATCTGGTGCTCCACGCAAAATCCCACCCCGTGGGGTCAGAATGATCACAAGAACGGTGAGCAAAAATCCCAGAACCACGCGGGGGGACCTAGTGAATGAACAGCAGAGAGCTGGGACCAATGTAACAAGGCCTACCATAAGTAACACACTACGCCACCATGGACTCAAATCCTGCAGTGCCAGACGTGTCCCACTGCTTAAGCCTGTACATGTCCGGGCCCGTCTGAAGTTTGCTAGAGAGCATTTGGATGATCCAGAGGAGTTTTGGGAGAATGTCCTATGGTCTGATGAAACCAAACTGGAACTGTTTGGTAGAAACACAACTTGTCGTGTTTGGAGGAAAAAGAATACTGAGTTGCATCCATCAAACACCATACCTACTGTAAAGCATGGTGGTGGAAACATCATGCTTTGGGGCTGTTTCTCTGCAAAGGGGCCAGGACGACTGATCTGGGTACATGAAAGAATGAATGGGGCCATGTATCGTGAGATTTTGAGTGCAAACCTCCTTCCATCAGCAAGGGCATTGAAGATGAAACGTGGCTGGGTCTTTCAACATGACAATGATCCAAAGCACACCGCCAGGGCAACGAAGGAGTGGCTTCATAAGAAGCATTTCAAGGTCCTGGAGTGGCCTAGCCAGTCTCCAGATCTCAACCCTATAGAAAACCTTTGGAGGGAGTTGAAAGTCCGTGTTGCCAAGCGAAAAGCCAAAAACATCACTGCTCTAGAGGAGATCTGCATGGAGGAATGGGCCAACATACCAACAACAGTGTGTGGCAACCTTGTGAAGACTGAAGACTTACAGAAAACGTTTGACCTCTGTCATTGCCAACAAAGGATATATCACAAAGTATTGAGATGAAATTTTGTTTCTGACCAAATACTTATTTTCCACCATAATATGCAAATAAAATGAAAAAAAAAACAGACAATGTGATTTTCTGTATTTTTTTTTCTCAGTTTGTCTCCCATAGTTGAGGTCTACCTATGATGTAAATTACAGACGCCTCTCATCTTTTTAAGTGGTGGAACTTGCACTATTGCTGACTGACTAAATACTTTTTTTCCCCACTGTATATACACGCACACAGACAGACAAACATCCCCCCCGCCTCTACTGTACACAAGCTCCCAGCAACACATCCCGGCATCCTGCTTCCTGCCTTGTGCTTCCTGTCTGAGACAGCGCAGGTGGATGATGTCATCATTCAGCACGTGGCTGTTTCAGAGAGAAAGCTGCCGTCGAGGAAGAGGCTGACAGGATGTGCTGCGGTGAACTTGTGGAGAGGTGAGTGGTGCTGTATGTCTGTCTGCATGTGTGTGTGTATGTGGTGCTGTGCTTTGCGTGTTTGTGTGAAAGAGTGGTGTGGTGCTGTGTGTGTGTATGTTGTGCAGTGCTTTGTGTTTGAGTGAGAGAAAGTGGTACTGTGTGTGTGTATTGGAGATGTGTGTATTGGAGATTGGCAATGATGGGGTGGTGGGGACGGATGATGGGGTGGTGAGGAAGGAGGCAATGATGGAGGTGGTGAAATGGGCAATGATGGAGTGTGAGGGAGCAGGCAATGATGGTGGTGGGGAGGCAATGATGGAGGTCTTGAAATGGGCAATGATGGGGGTGGTGGGGGAGAAATCAATGATGGTTGTGGTGTAAAGGACAATGATGGTTGTGGTAGAAATGACAATTTTTTGGGGGGAGGAGGCAATAACTGAGGTGGTGGAATGTGCAATGATGGGGATTGTGGGGGAGAAAGCATCGATGGAGCTGGTGGAAAGGGAAATGATAGGAGTGTGGGGGAGAATGATAGGGGTGGTGGGGGAGAAGGCAATGAAGGAGGGGGTGATGAGGACAATGATGGGGTGGAGGGGGAGAACAATGATGGAGGTGGAGAGGGGCTGCATTATACTTTATGAGGGGGCTACATTATATTCTATGGGGGGATTGCATTCTCTCAGGGGACTACATTATATTCTGGGGGGCTACAGTATACTTTTTTGCGGGGCTGCATTATTCTCTCAGGGGACTACATTATATTCTGGGGGGCTGCATCATACTATATGGGGGGGCAGCATTATGCCCTATGAGGGGTCTACACTATACTCTGGGGGGGCTGAATTATATTCTGTGGTGGGGCTGCATTATACTATATGAGCGGGCTGCAGTATACCCTATAATGGTGCTACATTATATTCTATGGTGGTGACTGCATTAGACCTTATGAGGGGGTTGCATTATATTTTGTGAGGTGCTGCATTATATTCTAAGAGAGGGGTCTGCATTATATTCTGTGAGAGGGGGCTGCATTATATTCTATGAGGGATGCCCTAACTTTTACATGCCACTGTAACATTGTGGGTTAAAGTTAATTTAGTAACAAAATATCTAATTGATGGAGAAAGGTTGAACTTGATGAACCTAGGTCTTTTTTCAACCTATGTATGTATGTAAATCATTCCAGCAAAATCTGAATTCCAATTGCCTCAAAAGTATGGTTTATTTTCTCCTATTATCTCTTCTGAAAATTGAAAACTTGAAGCCAAAGCAACGTTTTAGTGGAAATAATAGTAATTTTCCATTGACTCAGCCCTATGTTATACAATTCTGTGAATCGTCTGACGGTTGAAAAAGCTCACTACACCTCAAATATGAATTTCTCAAGAGCTGCAGTTTCCAGAATGGGGTCACTTGTGGGAGTTTCTTCTGTGTTAGCATGTCAGGGGCACTTCAAATGTTACATGGCATCTGTAATCTATTCCAGCCAGTTTTGCGTTCCAAAAGTCAAATGGCACTCCTTTTCTTCCGAGTCCTGTCGTGCATCCAAGCAGTAGTTTCCCATCACATATGGCATAACAGCGTACTCAGGAGAAATTTCACAAATTGTATGGTCCATTTTCTCTTATTACTTTTCTGAAAATTAAAAATTCGAGACTAAAGCAACATTTTTGTGAGTAAAATATATTTTTCCATTTTCACGTCTCATTATTATAAAATTCTGTGAAGCACCTGAGGATTAAAGGCAATTACCTCTAGATAAATTCCTTGAGGGGTTTAGTTTCCAAAAAAGGGGTCAGTTGTTGGGGGGTGTTCACTCCTTAGGCACAGCATGGGCTCTGCAAACGCGAGATGGCATCCTCTATCGATTGCAGTAAATTTCGCTCTCCAAATGTCAAATGGCCCTCCTTCCCTTCCTAGTCTTGCTGTGCACCCAAACTGTAGTTTTCCACCACATTTTGAGTCTAGACGTATTCAGAAGAAATTGCACAATAAGTTGTATAGCCCATTTTCTCCTCTTACTCTTGTGAAAATTACAAATTTGGGGCTAAAGGACCATTTTTGTGAGAAAAATTAAAATGTTTATTTTTCCTTCCACATTGCTTTAATTCCTGAGAAGCACCTAAAGGGTAAATAAACTTCTTTAATTTTGTTTTCAGCACTTTGAGGGGTGCAGATTTTAAAATGGTTTTATTTTTGGAGTATTTTTTGTCACATAGGCTCATCAAAGCCACTTAAAATGTGATATGGTCCCTAAAAAAAAAGGTTTTGTAAATTTTGTTAGAAAAATTAGAAATTGTTGATAAACTTTTAACCTTTATAACTTCCTAGCAAAAAACGAATGTTTAAAAAATGATGCAGATGTAAAGTCGATATGTGGGAAATGTTATTTTTCAACTATTTTATGTGTTATTACTAGAGATGAGTGACTTTGCCTTTTTTATGGTCGAGTCGGGTTTCATGAAACCCGACTTTCTCAAAAGTCGAGTCGAATGAAATCGGCCGACAATCGGGAAAAGTCTGAGGTCCGCCTAAACACGAAACCCAATGCATGTCAATGGGGAATCAAAGTTGGCAGGGAGAGGAGGACACCTACATGCCAGACCGCTTTTTTAAAGTGCACAAAATCTCTCTCTCTCCCCGGACGATGCACATGTCATCTCGTTGCCCACAGTGGATGTCCTTGCTTATTGGCTGAAAAAAAGTCACGTGCAAGCATTCTGTGAATGGTCAGGATGGTGAAAACAGACTCTGGGGTAGAATGGCTAATAGGTAGAAGAAGCAACATTTTTGTTTCCAAAGTTCAGAATTTTTTTTTAAGTAACTGAAATAATATAAAAACACTATACAAGTTTTTTTTTTTACCACACAATGAAAGATGTAGAAAAGAAAATTAAAAAACTATGATAGAATAGCATTTTTCCACTGTTTAAATACACTGGAAAATGCTTTCTTTTTTTCAGTACATTATACTTTAAAATGAATTGTTTATTTCAAAATGACAGCTCATCCTGAAAAAATAAAAAAACATTTTCTCACATGGCCTTGTTAAAGAAAAATATAAAATATAAAAGTGAAAGCTCTTGGAAGAATGGATGGAAAAAAAATAAAAATCATAAAAATTAAAATTGTCTGCTTCTTTAAAAGAAAGCCATTGTTAGAAAATGACTTATTGTTTAAACATAGTTTTTGTTTTGTATGTCTTTTTTTTAAATTGGAAATTTTTTTTTGCTTATCATATTTTGTGCAAAAAATAAAAAAAATAGAAATCTTGCCATTTTCACACTGGCGGTTGGTGTTTTTTAGACATTAAATTAGAATTGTTTCAAGAAATTCACAAGTACATTAGCTGCAATCGTCTGGACCCTATTTTTTTAATTGAAACGTCTAACCTGCATGCGCAATGGTTATTGTGAACGGAGGAGAAGTAGGGTCAGCTATGACATCCCCTATTGTGATTGATGGATCCTTTGACCTAGCAGCACCATTTACTACAGATCAATGTTTGTTTTCTTTTCATTTATTCCAATGACTGCCCACCTTTTTCACTGGCATCCTTGGTGTACCCCCCCTATGGTTTATCCTAGTGATATTCTAAAACCCCTGTTTCACATAGCGAGATCGCTGAAGCGTCACCGATGTTGTGACGCAACAGCGACCTCGACAGCGATCTCACTACATGACCTTCAGAGGCGATCGCCCCCCCCGCGCTGGATATCGCTGATCATGCTCGAATGTCCTGGGCCATTTTTTCATCGCTGTGTTTGACCAGACGAGCCACCTCATTGGTGACGCAGAACTCAGGGACGCAGGCTGGAATCGTTCAGAATCGCTGCTGTGTGAAAAGGTCACAACAACCGCCGAGGATCCCTGGATGGTTGCTGCGTCGCTGAAGAGATCTGCCTGTTTGGCAGCTTGCTAGCGACCATTTAGCGACACACCAGCGATCCTTACCAGTTCGTATCATTGTGGGGATCGCTGGTGCGTCGCTAAGTGAAACGGGACCCTAAGGATAGTGTAACTCATGAACATAGACCACTTCACAACACACAAAATTAGAATTGCGCCATTTTTCCCACTAGAAACATCCAGAAGCTGAACGGAAACCTCAACACAAGTTTTATTTTTTAATGAAAAGGGCCACTTCCAAAATTTATGAAGAACAGGTTGAGGATAAGCGATTTTTACTGACCTGGGGATTTTTTTCCAGATAAAATGTTATAAATAATGCCTGAGACTGGTTACAAAGTTAGAAGCAAATGGTTTCACTTAGTTTATTTAGGAGCCTGTTAAATATTGTGGCTCTATAAACATCTAGTCGGTATCGAGCACTTAGATGGAGTGTTAGGACCTGTAAAAAACCTTGGCAGTGTTTTTACAAAAGCATTTATACTATTATAACGGCAGTGCGCATAAAGAACGTTTCAATTCATTTTATGTGATGTTATATTTAGATTAATTTCAGTAAATTCATTCTTTAGCATTGGTTAAACCCAGATGTTCAAGAGATCAAAGGTTCTGTAGTCAATCACCGCACTAAAGTAGAACATCAAAAAGGGGTTTTCCCATGTTATAAAGTGACGGCATATTGCTAGAAACTCTCGCACCCCAACTGATATTAAGAAAGCAGTCTGAAAACCAAAAGTAAATTTCAATTAATAAATCTTGAAAAACTTACAGTATAACTTTTGTAATTTAAGTCATGGTAAAATTCCCTACCATTCACTCTGTACTGCTACTTAGGGTTCTGTTTATATTCCCCACTTCCTATGGTGATACATTTGAGAATCCCAGTTTATCATCGGATACTCAAACATCTGCTGTAACTCCCCTTTCCGCCCTGAAATGAAGCATCATCGGGGGGCTGGGACATCCTGAAACTCCCCTTGCTTCTTTTCCTGACCTGAAACAAAGTGTCATCTGTGACGCTTGCTTCAAGGGCTAGTCCCTGAGGTGTCTCCGTTATGCAGTGTCTCCCCCTGTGACCTGTGCAATGAGCACAGTGTCCAGTCTGCTGTCTGCTTAGCTGAATAATAATAATAAGCAGGCAACAAATTGTACTTTATTTCAAGGCGGCAAGCAAAGCAAGGGAAATGTCGACATGTCCCAGCCCCACCTGATGACTCTTCAATTGAATGTGACAAATAAAGCAAGGGGAGTGTCGGGATGTCCCAGCTCCCCCCCCATGACACTTCTTTTCAAGGCGGCAAATGAAGCATGGGGAGTGTTGGGATATCCCAGCCCGCCAACCAAAGATGCTTCATTTCAGGTCAAAAAGAGGAGAGCAGTTTCAGCCTGAAGATGACAATTCATTTGAGTATCCCATCACGCATTGGGGATTTTCAAATGAATCGACATATGAAGTGGGTAATATAAACAGAATCCTAATTTGCAGTACCGAGTGGATGGTAGGGAATTTTACTATGACTTAACTTATAAAGATTATACATTTTTTTTAACTTTATCAATTGAAATTTACTTTTGGCTTTCGGACCTTTTCCTTTAAGTTGTCTTCAATACTCCATTCTGTGAGTCCTTCTTTCGTCTTGAAAGAAACAAGGATCATTATCAAATGAGTGGGTGCAGGTGAATGGGATGGAATTGTGGCCCCTAGAGTAACGCAACCATTATGAAATAAGTTGCAAAAAGTCAGATCCAGCTGAATTTTTTGATTTGCTTGTCACAGTATCCTCATTCCCTTGCAATAAGCTTCAAAGAAGCTGCTGCGCACAATTTATGTCACAGAAAAATCTGGTGACTAACCACAGTCTTACTAGTGGATTACATTACGCCAACTTAAGCCCTTAGGTGCCAATCATCAGCAACTGCGCCATCTAAACGGTTAGATGGGATAACGATATTAGCCCTCAGACACAAATATTGGATGCTGATGGGTTGTCAATGTGAAAGAGAAGATAGAAACCAGGGCAGGGAATGTGCCTGACCCTATCAGGTTGCTAAACTTTTCCTGCCTTACCGCAGAGGTTGGCACCCTAGCACTTGGGCTCTGGTGCCCCCGACCCTCGATGGCTGATCATTCTACCCCTGGTTTTCAACAAAATACCAAGTTTGGTTCAATATAAGACAACCAATGGTTAAAATAAATGTGAAAAATAGAAATACCAGCTCACCCTGTATGTGGCATGTTGAAGCGCAGACTCCAAGTGACTGCTTGAAGAGAACAATGAAAAAATAGAAAGGTCCAGCTTCCGTGAAGGCTTCAATTTATCGATAAAAATTAAAATAACATGGTATCAGTGGCCACAACAACACGTTTCAACCACCATTGTTCGAAAGGCATTGCTGTGGTCACTGATGCCATGCTATTTTAATTTTCAACAATAAATTGAAGCCTTCACAGAAGCTGGACCTTTCTATTTTTTAATTGTTCTATTAAAATAAATATATTGCACTCAATGGTTTATTAAAGTGCAAAAGTGCTTAAAAATGGCAGGAAAATTGATTGCCTTGGCATTTCGCTGGAAATCAAGATACATTGCAGGCCACGCTTACATTTTTTGACCCTACCAATAATTGTACAGAGACAATTTTTCCAAGCTATGAAACATTGGGTTTTCAATTTACTGGCACCTGGGGGTCTTATAAGAGCTCTGGGTCTGCCACAGATAGGGCTCAATAAGAAATTGATTAAATGATAATACACTATAATATGGAGCCATTGTAGTGTACTGTGCCTGCAATCAAGCAATCCTGCTCAATTCTAATAGAGGGAGTTAGGGTCCCGTTTCACATAGCGACACACCAGCAATCCCGACAATGATACGACCTGGTAAGGATCGCTGGTGTGTCGCTACATGGTCGCTAGTAAGCTGCCAAACAGACAGATCTCTTCACCGACACACCAGCGATCCCGACAACGATACAACCTGGTAAGGATCGCTGGTGCGTTGTCACACAGCAGCTATTCTGAACATTTCCAGCCTGCGTCCCTGAGTTCTGCGTCGCCAATGAGGTCGCTCGTCGGGTCAAACACAGCGATGCATGCTGGCCAGCGGGACGCCAACAATGAAAAAATGGCCCAGGACATTCGAGCACGATCAGCGATATCCAGCAGGGGGGGCGGTCGCCGCTATGTGTCACATGTAACGAGATTGCTGGCAAGATCGCTAATTCATCACCGATTTTGCGATCTCGCTATGTGAGACAGGGCCTTTAAAGAGGACCTGTCATGTGTTCAAAAACAGGAGTTGGTTACTTTTCCAAAATCCTTGTGTTCCCCTGAACCTGCCACTGTTTTCTCTTTGATGCAATAGAATGAGGAAACTGCTGCTGATTCAAAATCTGCCCTGCCAAGTATCCAAAGTGCGATCATAGACTGAGATGTATTATAAATGCTGATTATTGCGTCAACTGTGGTTTTGTCCTGATGAAGAGGTTTGTAAACCTTCAAACTCGTTGACTCAATAAACCGCAATTATACCACATCTTTGTCTATGATTGTACTTGGATACCTGGCAGCGTGGATTTTGAAGAACCAGATTCCTCATTCCACTGCATCAAACCCCAATGGTGATCCTGCAGCAGCCTTCACATGCTTTTTACAGGAGTTGTGACTGTCAGGTGAATGGATTTTTTGACATTCTATACCCTTTTGTCACGAGATAAGACTTTATTTTGAACTTCTTGTCTCTCGAGCATCATAGAGGGGAAGGACTGCACGCCCCCAAAGAAAGCTGTTGTAAAACACCTTGTTAGACTAAAAGCATACTTTGTGCAACAGCATGTATTCTTCTTGCATGTGGATGTTATCACAGGACCCAAAAATAAGATTGTCACTAATATCTTTAAAAAAAAGTATGGCAACAAATTACCTCCTGAGGTCGGAGATTCTCCATCCACATGCCCTGAGGAGAGGCATACCTAAGGGTAGGGATGGGCGAGTCTACTCGCTAGGACTCGTTACTCGGCGAATAGTAAGGGACTCGCTGGACTCGTTACTCGGCGAGTCTCCCAGTGATTACTCGCACAGTAACGAGTCCAATGCAAGTCAATGGCAATCCTAGTTTTGGCAGAGTTTTTTTTTCTCACTCGCTAGACTCGCTATATCACATCACTGTCAACAGCGAGTCTGAGCGAGTCTACGATTCCGAGTCCTGTATACTGGATTCGGGACTCGCAAATATAGAATCTGTTATGTTCCTACAAAGCTTCCGAGACAGCCTAGCGTGTTAGGTCAGAAATCTTTTTTAGATGGACAAGCATGTTAGCCAATCATATTCAGTAATGTTGGTTGTGGCAGGACTATGATTGGCTTCTGTCCATCGTGATGCCTATGTCATGTATGAGAGGCGAGGCTGTATATAAGCCTTTTCCACCGCCATTTCCTCTACATTCCTGAGAGATCTGAGATAGAGCAGGGTGAGGTAGATGCTTGAGCAGATCATAGGGATTGTCAGTTAGTGTAGGGAAACTTCAAGATTCCTTATATTAAACCCAAACAGCTCTTCTGAGAGCTACCAGGAGGACAGAGGAGTACTGTGTAGACTGTAGGCAGGCAGGCAGGGAGGATCAAGCCTTACAGTGCAGTGCACAGTGCAGGGACTAGTGTGCAGCTTCACTGCTAGGTGAAGCACACACACTTACCCCGCCAGCAAGTGACGCCTACAGCACCACCTAACTCCATCTCGGTGACTGTGCATTTGTCAACAATGTCACAAAAACCACAATTTCCCAAAAAAGAGGTTGCAAAGGGACGAGGACGTGGCCGTAGCAGTGCAGGGAACATCACTTGAGCGATCTCCCTCCAGGCTGTAGTCCGCTGGATGTTATGCCCATAGGCAGGGTCAGTGGGGAGCCAAAGCAGGGGCCGAGCCTCCACCAGATCAATCAACTGCAGCGTGTTGACAGTGACACGGGCCATGATTGCTCTGTATTGCTCTGTGTGTGTGCGTATGTCAACTCGACTCGGATTATTTCCTGTTTGCTCAAAGCATGGTGTGTGCTAGAGAAAATCACTTCCCTCGCCTCATCGGCGCTAAATAAGACAAACAAATGCGAATTTGGACTCGGACACAGCAGCAACAAACTGTTGCGAGTGGGGTTTACAAATCGCCAATGCAAGCGCTTTCCGAGACACATCTGCGATTTGTAAATCGCACATTACTCGCTAAGACTCGCTTCCCCATTCTTTAACATTGGACTCGCTAGACTCGCAACGAGTAGCGAGTCCCGGGCTCGGACTCGCTAGAGTCAAGCGATTCCGAGTAATTTAGGACTCGCCCATCACTACTTAAGGGCCAATATGCCCCTCTCAAGAGGAATTGTTCAAGTACTAAAAAATTTTTGACACAGGCATGGGATCTTATATACTGGTTCAGATACAGTGATTACCTACGGCACTTAAAGTGTTCAGTGATCTCCTTGTACCAAAGTGCAACCAGAGATTGGAAAACTGATCTGAACTTTTAATGAAGCTAACAAGCAAGTGAAAACAGAAAATTGCAACCCAAATTTTATTTTTTTTTTTAGGGGGGGATATTCTAATTTCTCTTATTGTGTCTTTGCTTTTATTTTTATGTTAAAACCCTCCGTCAGGAACAATATTTGCACTAACTCGTAATGGAACAATGTGCCTGTCAAGCACAGGCTAGAAAAATGCCTAGAATATCTAATTTTCTCAATTTCAGTGATCTAAAAGTGATCAGAGACCTTCACAGGGATGTAATAAAAGAGACTACACATTATCAGGTGCAAAACAAAGCCATTTACTCAACATAAAAGTAATAACTTTGATTTACACAAATTTCAAAACTCCTGAGAAGTACACTTTCATTTGTAAGAAAATCTGCCTTATTTATATGAAATAGCCACAAACCTTTCTCTATCCATTCATAAAACAAGCTAAATAAACAATAGTAATGACTAAAAACATTACATACCAACCTTATAGAGTGTGATGTGTTCGGGACCAATGAGCCTGAGAAGCCAGCACAGCTATATCTTCCTTCCTGAAGCTCTGCAGACCAACTGTGGTATCAGGTTTCACACAGCAGCTAGAGCCAGGAGACTATCTAGAGGGAGGGGGTTTCCTGAAAATCTGGTGAGAAGGGAGAAATGAAAGTAGAAGAGCTGCGCCTGTCAGATCCATTGTTCCTGATGGAGGGTTAATTAAGAGTTAATTTTTCACTTAGAATATATCCACAATGCACTCTTGGTCAAGGTCTGGGCAGACACTGGTGGGGCAAGCTCCATGGAAACCAGCTGTGCACTATGAAAGATAAAAAGCTCTCATTGCAGGATAATAACAGCATTACAGGAGAAAGACAGCAGATGGAAAAAGCAAATAAATTGCAAACTTGCTTATTTTCATGCTGTCTAACTAAATGGTTTAATTAAAGCAATTCAATAACTTGAAAACACTCGTTTAGGGGTTGTGTAATGAGCTATATGAAGCTAAAACAAGCATGTATTCATGTTCGTTGTTTTATACAACCTCTGGGCTTATTATTTAGGACAGTGCTGTGCATGTTATTAACTCTATGATTTATTTTATGTTTTTAATAAATAGCGAACAATGCCAGCACTATCATGACCTGTTCTAGATTCCTACCGCTATCTGAGAACTGAGAAGTGTATTAGTTCTCAGTTAAATTTAGCTTCTAGCTATAAGCACCTGGGTCGTCAACACATACCAGAGAAACTAGAAACCTGTCTTATGATTGTTTACAAGACATTATATTGGGTGATTGTCTTGACTCGCGATCAATACGTCTTTTGTTCTGCTGGGTTAGGATTCTTGTGGAGGTAAAAAATGGGATGCATTACACATTAGAATAAATATTCTCTCTGAGAAAATAAATGTGTATTCCCTGTTAATTAGGAACTAGACAAGAATGGGAAGGTCTTGAGGCTAGATTTTTTTTTCAACCGCAATGTCTACAATATGATGAAGATGAAATTCTTCATTAATGTGAAACACCTTATGTAAATAATTAAAAATAGGATAAAGTTGTCACGATTCCACCTTTCAGGGGTGTCTGAATGCAGTGAGTTACTGTCTGCCATTCAGTCTACAGCAGCAGTGTGCTGAGCTGTCAGTATTTGATGGACAGCTCAGTTGCCCAAATGGATGCTGGGGCATACTCAGCTGCTTGTTTCTTTAATGACAGTTTAGTTGTCCAATCAGAGTGGGGTGTTGCCTGAGCTTCGTCCAGGTCTCTCTTATTTCGATAATTACTTGACAATTTAGCCAGCTCTCTGCCTCAGACTTGTGCCAATTGAAGCTTCTTGCTCACTGGTGTATGTTTGCATTGTTACACTTTGCTCAGTGCTCTGATCTACTGCTGCCTGACCTAGGACCACGCTCTTACCATCTGTTTGCATCAACCTGTTGCTTGTTCCCCTATCTTCCTGGTGTTTTGACCCTGGACCATGACCTGACTATTCTTTTATATCATCTCTCTGTCTATGGTGTGCCCTCCTGGTTTTTAATCCCTGGATCATGACCTGACTGTTCATTTGTATCACCCCTCTGTCTATGAAGTAACCTCCTGGCTTTTGACTTAGGACTTTTTTGATGACCCAGCCTCACATCCTGTCCGTGAGTGTGGACTAGCGTCACATTACAAATGGCCATATACCTTTCTTTTCTCTCCTCCTGCCAGTATGGAACGAAATTGCACACTTTGTGATCAAATGATAAATTTGACTCTCGTGGTCCAGGATCAGGACAGGGAGCACCAGAGATTAGAAACATCACAGTCTCAACTGCAGGGTCAGTTTACTAGCTTGATGGATGCCTCCCAGAACCCACTGCTGTCAGCAGTAACTATGATGGCTGTACCTTCTGATGTACAGCTAGTCTCCATGATAATTTTTTTCGGGAGAGAGATCAGTTCAGGGAGTTTAGGAAAAGCTGTGGGTTATTTTTTACATTGGTAAAAAATCCAGGGGTATCTATCGGTATCCAGGGGATGAGTCCCAACAGGTGGGAATGCTGCTCGACTTGGGCATTCTCTATGTCTTTGTCCCACTAGCTGCAGAATGGTCTTCGGTTAATGCCTTTTTTGATGTGTTATGGTTAATTTATGATGAACCAAACAGGCTCCAGATCACAGAGGTAAAAGATCATGACACTGATACAGAGGGGCTGCACCGCTGAGGATTTCGGTACCGAATTCCAGAAATGGTCCACGGAAGTGCTGTGGAATGATGCAGCCCTCGGGTGCCAGTTCCGCAGAGGCTTTTCAGCTACACTCAAGGTTGCTCTGGCTCTACGTACTGCACCTTATTCCTTGAAGGAGACCATGACCCATGCTATTCATTTGGATTTCAGAATTCGGGAAAGGCGTGATGAGTGACAGGGGGATTCTGTCATTCCCCCTGAATCTGTCCACTTTTCTAAGGAGAAACAGAGATTGGAGCTGCAAGCTCTTGGGCTGTTGAGAGCAGACATTAGCACAATCATGGACTCTGCTTCTACAGTTGTTACGCTGGGCATTTTCTTCAGGTCTACATGATCTGCTCTCTAGCAAGCAAGCCAGCGGGAAATGCCTAATTCTGGGTGATTGTCGAGGAGGTCACCCAGACTTACAGGTACCTTTTTACTCCTCTGATAAAGTACTGCTTAACGTGGAACTACGTTTTCGGATCCTGTGGATATCTACAATTGCTTTCATTAACGGTGGGTCTGCTGCCAACATAATTGATTCAGGACTGGTACTTAAATTAGGATTATGGACAGTTACATAAGGGTGGTTTCACATTAGCGCTTTTTAAGCGCACGCACGGCCGGGGGTAGCTCCGCCCCCGAGCCGGCTCTCTGCCCGGCGTGCCCGCCCCTTGCTTGTAGCGCCGCCTCCTAGCGCACAGCGGCGCCTGCGATCGGCGCACCCTATCTTTAGCATAGGGTGCGCAGATCGTGCGCAGGCCGTGCGCTAGTTGCGCTTTGACCTGCGCTGCGCACTTTTGACGGTGCGCCGTGCACGCCAAAATCAAACTTTTCGGATTTTGGCGCGCACGGCGCACCGTCAAAAGTGCGCAGCGCAGGTCAAAGCGCAACTAGCGCACGGCCTGCGCACGATCTGCGCACCCTATGCTAAAGATAGGGTGCGCCGATCGCAGGCGCCGCTGTGCGCTAGGAGGCGGCGCTACAAGCAAGGGGCGGGCACGCCGGGCAGAGAGCCGGCTCGGGGGCGGAGCTACCCCCGGCCGTGCGTGCGCTTAAAAAGCGCTAATGTGAAACCACCCTTAGAAAGACTCATTAGAATTGTCATCATTGACAAGACACCATTGCTCCAGAACTTTGTCCAGCTTGGCAACAGTGGAATTCACATTTAAAGGAGTAACACTTCACTCTGAGTCCATCTCCTGCTACATTTTGGATAATTTACCTGCTGGGCTGGTGTTGGGGTTTCCTCGGTTCTGTATTTAAAATCCTGTTATTGATTGGTGTCAGAAGGATATTGTTAAGTGGAGCCCCAACTGTCTTATGAGATGTCTTAGTTCTGTACAAATTTGCTCAGCTAGTCTGGAGGGTCTGCCGGCGTACCGGAAAGACTACAGAGATGTGTTCTCGGAAAAAGAGGCAGAGCTGTTACCTCCCCATCGTCCTTATGATTGTGTTATTAATCTAATTCCTAATGCTAAATTGTCTAAAGCTCACCTGTACAATTTGTAGGGACCTGAACGTAGCACCATGGAAAAACATCTAAGTGAAAGTTTAAGGAACGGCCTTATCAATCCTTTCTCCTTGCCTATAGCTGCTGGTTTCTTTTTTGTGAAAAAGAAAGATTGGGATCTCCACCCTTGCCTCGATTTCCATGAATTAAACAAAATTATGATTAAAAATGCTTACCCACTTCCACTCATCCCCAACCTATATAATCAGCTTGCTGGGGCTAAATGGTTTTCTAAACATGATCTAAGAGGGGTTTATAATTTGATACGTATCCAGAAGGGTGATGAGTGGAAGACAGCATTTTTAACGTCTCAGGGTGTATTTAAAAATCTTGTCATGTCTTTTGGTTTAACCAATGAGCCAGCCGTCTTTTAAAATTTTATGAATTACTTTTTATCTAATATTATTGGAAGGTTTATTATGATACACCTTAATGACCTTCAATGTTTTTCTCCTGATATGGATTTGAACTATGAGCATGTTCATTTTGTTTTACAAAAACCCAGGGAAAATTCATTGTTTTCTAGTAAAAATGTACTTTTTCTGTTCAAGAAATACTGTTAATTAAGCTCATTGTATCTGCTGAAGGGTTTAAGATGGATCTTGGGAAGGTGCAGGCTATAATTGAATGGGATAAACCTTGTGACCTTAAAGCAGTGCAATGTTTTCTAGGATTCAACAATCTAATATAAAAAGCTGAATGTGTGTGTTTGTATGTATGTATGTGTGTATGTCCAGGATTGGCATCTGCACCGTCGCAGCTACAGGAACAAAATTTTGCACAGTCACACGTCTGGACCCCAAGAGCGTCATAGGCTATGTTGTGAGGTAAAATTTTAACCCAGCGCGTTCCAATTCACCAAACAATTTGGTCTATTATTCTTATCATCCGGTACACCATGATCGAGGCCTTACACCTACCAGATCATTACCAGTGCCCAACTTCTCCTTTCTGGGGTGTCTGTGGTGTCAGGGACCTGACCTGGGACTCCTGTCTTTCTGACTCCATCTCTTTGTCTTTCTCTTGGTTACCAGTCATGGTCGGCGTCTCGGTCTCCCAGACCCTCTCACTCATGGACCCCTTCGGGTAGGGTCGGTGGGCCGGGCTGGGGGGTGGTCCCTCTGTATACTGCGCAGTAACGTACAGACACAAGCTGGAGGCAAGTTTCGGGTGCAACAGGTCCAAGTTTATTCTTTCTCTTGCCGTCCGCCAGATGGCCTCACAGCACACCGCACTTTTCTTCACAGCTCTCCGGTTACAGAACACATTGTGACACCGTACTTTCTCCAGGGACGTATATATACGTACTGTCCCCTCTACACTCAGTGATGCTCTGACAGCTCCAATACTGTGGCTGCCTTAGGCCTATACACCAACAGTAATTTCACCGGTCAAACGTCGTTCCAGTATGGTGTCCCACACCCGGAGCCTCGTCTATACTGCGGTACCTCATGTCAGGACCACCCCCCTGGTCTTTCCTTCTCCTCAGTCCCCTGGGTAGGTTTTCATCACAGTTCACCAACTGTCACAGTCTTCTTACCACTTGAGCTCCCCCTGGGGACTGGAACTTTCTGGAACCCTCCTGTCAAATTTATAGCTTTCCCGGTTCGCTGTAACCCCGCCCCCCATGACCAATGGTTTCTTAGCCCTAAGCTGATGTCAAGTCCTATGCTCACACTCCTCCCTGCCCTCTAATGGTCAACTCAAGGTACTGCACGTCACCTACACTTTCCTAGCTGTTTTCCCTTCTGAAATCTAACCAGTCAGTCTGTCCATCTGGTCACCTTCCCTACATGATACTGACTGCTGAGCCATGTGTCTAATCCTCTCCTGTGTGATACTGACTGCTGAGCTGTGTATCTAATCCTATCCTGTGTGATACTGACTGCTGAACCGTGTATCTAATCCTATCCTGTGTGATACAGCCTCCTGAGCCATGTGTCTAATCCTCTCCTGTGTGATACTGACTGCTGAGCTGTGTATGTAATCCTATCCTGTGTGAAACTGACTGCTGAGCCGTTTATCTAATCCTATCCTGTGTGAAATTGACTGCTGAGCCGTGTATCTAATCCTATCCTGTGTGATACTGGGCTCCCCCTGCAGTCTGTGTCACAGGGTGGTCTGTGTTATTTTCAGCTTTTCAGAAGGACGATAACACCATAGAAATGATAAGAATAATAGGCCAAATTGTTTGGTGAATTGGAACGCGCGGAGTTAAAATTTCGCCTCACAACATAGCCTATGGCGCTCTCGGGGTCCAGACGTGTGACTGTACAAAATTTTGTGGCTGTAGCTGCGACGGTGCAGATGCCAATCCAAGACATACACACATACATGCATACAAACACACACACATTCAGCTTTATATATTAGATATACAGTATATATATATATATATATATATATATACTTCCTTCTCACCCCTCAAGGGGGTGGTCTTTTCGTTCCTCATTCTCTGGTCCTGTACCTGAGGCCTTGGAGTTTTAGGGTTCTGCACAGGATCTTAGTTGTTCCCAGTATTGAGCATTTCTGGACAGAGAGCTCAGATGTTGCTCTTGGGATCTGTTGTAGCCATTCTTCCAACTTAGGGGTCACTGCTCCCAGTGCTCCTATCACCACTAGAATCACTGTTGCCTTCACCTTCCACATCTTCTACAGTTCTCCTTTGAGGCCCTGGTATTTCTCCAGCTTCTCATATTCCTTCTTTCTGATGTTGCTGTCACTTGGCACTGCCACATCTATTACCATTGCTGTCTTCTGATCCTTGTCTACTGTGATATATATTATATATATATATCTCAAGTAATGTTATTCATTATACAGTGACTATACATTAACGCTATACTGTGAAAAATAATATTATTATGCACTGATTAAATAACAGCATACTGTAAGTAAGTACTACTACCATCCAGTGTCTAAATAAAAACAGTATACTGTCATTAAATAACACCATACAGTGATTAAACACCACCATAATATAGACAAATAAAGCCACGGCACAGTGAGTAAATAATACCACCATACTGTACATAAATAATACTTCCATACAGTGATTAAATATTACCATCATAATATATGTAAAGTGACAAAATAATACCACCATACTATATGTAAATAATACCATATTAAATAACAGCAGATTGCCATAAATAAATAGCACCACTATGCCCCCATCCAGTGACTAAATAATAAAACCATACTGTGAATAAGTAATACCACTAAGCCATGAATAAATATTATCACTATAATATATTCAATTAATACCTCATATAGTGAATAAATAATACTACATAGTGTAAGTAAATAATACCACCACGCAGTGATTAAATAGTACAACCGCACTATATTTTATTTATTCTTCTCATTTATATAGCGCCATTAATTTCACAGCGCTTTACAAACATTATCGGTGCTGTCCCCATCGGGGCTCACAATCTAGAGTCTATATCATTATGTCTTTTGAATGTGGGAGGAAACCGGAAAAAACACACGGAGAACATACAATCTCCTTGCAGATGTTGTCCTTGGTGGGATTGGAACCCAGTGAAGCACATGAACGCTTGGCCATAGGCCCCTGAGAGTGTCCCCATGCTCCTTTCTCTACACTGAAGTGACCAGCTGTTCCCTAGCCCGCCTCTTCTGCTGGCATTGTTCTGCCCCCTGTCTGCAAACAAGTAGAAGTACAACACCCTGGCACCGATGCTACACGTTTGCAGTGTCAAGCACAGACAGGAAAACAGTACACAGGACCTTTGTAGTCCAATAACTCCTCACACTGCGCAATGCCACCTGCTAAGGAGCTGGATGAGGGCCCCCTTGTCTCTTGGGCCCCTTTGAGGCTGCACTAATATTTCTGCCCCAGTCCTCCTGTAAATTCCTGCACAGGATCATCTCTGGGACTGAACACAATTTCTGCGTGTTTGGTTGTCTGAGGTCTCCGTCACATCGGATCTTTCTGGAAGATACAACACATTCTGGCATTTCCGATCCCCACGTTGGGCATTTGCTCTGTTTACATTTGTCTCTAAATAGAGGCGCACAGCACGCATCCTATTAATCCCTCTGTAAACTGGGAGCACTGACATCTAAATTACGGAGGATTACAAGCAGAATTGATGTTAACATTTTGCTACGTCTCACTTACACAGAGAACCTGCCAAGTCTCAGCATTGTAGTGGGAGGCAGCTGTTTCTGAAACTACACAAGGAATTGTGTGTGTAAACATCTGTAGCTGGGCACAGAGCGCGCTCTTGTCATCTGTGCGGGGTGCCAGCTTTCATAAAGACACTCCCTTCAATTTCTTTTTTTTTTCCATGTGAATTATCAGCGCACTGCAGCAGTAAAAATAGCTGTCAATACTTTCATCCTTCTTTTCTCCTTCTTCTCCTTCTCTCCTTTTAATTCTTTTTCTATTCCTTTCTTTTCACTTTGTTTTGTTTTCTCTTCTCCCTCCTTTTCCTCTTCCTCTTTTTCTTCCTTTACTTCTTTTTCCCTTTTTTTCGCTCCTTGTTCTTCTGCTCTTTCTTCTATATCACATTTTTGTACTTAAAGGGAATATGTCAGTAGGTATTTGCCATCTAATCATATAGCATAACGTAGAGACATAAACCCCAATTCCAGTGATGCATCACTTACTGTTACTCTTATTCATTCTCGTCTCGACTATTGTAACTCTCTTCTAATCGGTCTCCCTCTTACCAAACTCTCCCCTCTCCAATCTGTCTTGAATGCTGCAGCCAGGATCATATTCCTCACCAATCGTTACACCGATGCCTCTACCTTGTGCCAGTCATTACACTGGCTACCCATCCACTCCAGAATTCAGTATAAACTTATTACCCTCACCCACAAAGCCCTCCATGGCTCAGCACCACCCTACATCTCCTCCCTTGTTTCAGTATACCACCCTAACCGCGCCCTCCATTCTGCTGATGACCTGAGGTTAGCATCCTCAATAGTCAGAACCTCCCACTCCCGTCTCCAAGACTTTACACGTGCTGCGCCAATTCTTTGGAATGCACTTCCCAGGTCAAAACGATTAGTCCCCAATTCCCACAATTTTAAGCGTGCCCTGAAAACGCATTTATTCAGACTGGCCTACCGCCTCAACACATTAACCTAATCTATCCCTGGGTGGCACAGTCAAAAGTTTTACCATAACCAGGTTCCCCGCATCATGTTCCCACATGCTTTATGCATCCATTAGCCCTCTGTGTCTGTACTGTTACACACTTAACATTATGGCTGCTCCATACAATCAGGGCAACTGTTACCACCCACCTTTCGTGTCTCCCTTTTTCCTCATAGACTGTAAGCTTGCGAGCAGGGCCCTCATTCCTCTTGGTATCTGTTATGATCTATGTGATTATTGTTATGCTGTAATGTCTATTGTCTGTACAAATCCCCTCCGAAATGTAAAGTGCTGTGGAATATGTCGGCGCTATAGAAATAAAATGTATTATTATTATTACTAGGTTGCTTATTGCAGTTTTGATATAATGATTGTTTTATCAGCAGGAGATTATCACTGGAGGTCTAGTAAACCTGCCCCTAGGTAGTCAAGCATATTCATCAGCTTACTATAAACCCTCCCCCACCACTGATTAGCAGCTTTCTCCCTATGCACAGTGTATACAAAAGCTGCCAATCAGTGGTGTGGGCGGGGTTATATAGAGCTCAGCATTCAGAGAGGTGGTAGATCGGCAGCAAAGAAAACAGGGATTTTATCAAAACCACAGCAAGCAGCCCAGTAAGTAATTTATCACTAGAATGAGGGTTTCTGCTTCTACATCATGTTGCTCTCAAATGGGGTATCAAAACACTGATGTCAGATTCCCTTTATTGTACTTGTTCTTCAGCTGCTTCTCCTTCATTTTTTTGCTTTGTAATGCTGTATGTGATTAAATTCTATCTTTTTATACTTGTTGTTTTCTAACTCCTCTTCTTCATCTTCTCAATATATATATTGTTTCTATTCTCCTTTTTAGTCTTCATTATAACAAATAGACCAGAGCTTTGTTCACATTATTGCTACAGACACATTGTATGACTGCCAATACAGTCGCTACTCTTTCTTTTCTTTTTCTCCATCTTCTTCTCCTTCATTTCCTTCTTCTTCTGCCTTTTAATCTTTCCATGAGATATGACACACCCACCAGGGCCGTGGGGTACTCGGAAACGGGTCAGACAGTTCTTTGGGGAAGTCACGGGGTCGTGACTCGACTGCGTGGCCCTGGCTGTGCTGTAAAATAGGGAATATGTATATGGGATTTAACATGATGCCGCCTGTGGTTTTCGGCAACAGATGGCCGACGCTGCTATAGGAGACCGCTGGGGCTGATGGGGACATAGCTTAGATGGTTCTGCTCCCCACAGGTGGAGCAGGGCCCTAGGGCTACTGGTTCTGTTTATGTCAGGCTTCGTGTACCTTGTAGTGCAGGACTCAAGGCACAAGAGATCACTGGAGGGCACAAGGACTGTAGTTTTCTTTTCCTTTACTTGATGGTTGATAGTACAGACCGGGGCACTGGTAACAGATTGTAATGGAGAGCCAGGTAGCCTGGAAGCAATTTTGGATACACCTGGCCAGGTAGATACAGAGGCCTTCCTTCTGCGCTGTCCTCCCTTTTCCCTCGCTGCCTAACAGCTCACCCTCCTGCTGCTAACTGTCTCTCTCTGTTTTTAAAAACAAACCATTGCCTGCATGGCAGGCAACTTGAGCCTACCACAGGTGCCTCTCCTTTGTGTCGGTTCCAGGCTCTGGTATACTGCTGTGCCGCCTGATATTAGATTGGGCCAGGAGACCTGCAGTCCCTTGCCCTCCGGATTTAGCTGCCGTGACTTCAGTACCTGTGCAACCACAGACTCCGATATCCGGTTCCTAGTGCTCAGCTCTGGGGTGAGTTTAATCACAACTCCACTCTCCAGATTCTGCTCGACTTCTCTCCTACTGACACCTGGTAAGGGGACCCCTCCTTGCTTCCAGGCATGACATTCTTCCCTGTGAGGGAGGCAATGCCACTGTGGCAACTGGACTCCTGGGGTGCCATATTCTACCCTATTGAAATTCAGCACTCCCGGACTGAGGAAATATAAACATATTAACAAGTGAACAATCATAACTATTTACAAGATTTCAAAAATAAAAATTACGAAAACCAAAGCTCAAAAATAGTCCTTGTGATGATTAGTCCATGCTTCATTGTCCATTGTTCATTACTGAGCCAGGTTGGTAACTATTTACAAGCATTGTCCATGTCACAATGAGTCCAGTGACCCAATTGTCCATTAAATCAAGTAAAATAGGATTGCTCAAGAGTTCTTACAAAGTTTCTGTAGGCTTATATGCTTGACGGTTAAGTACTTACATTACATATTTACATATCTTATTTACACGATTAAAGCCCCCGTTACACACTGCGATATCGCTAGCAATATCACTGTAAAGTCACCGATTTTGTGATGTAGCAGCGATATTGCTAGCGATATCGCTGCATGTGATACTTACCTCTGACCGACTCCCCGCTCATCTCTGGTCGCGCGAAAACTCCCTGGACCATTCCTCTTTGGCCAGTTCCTGCTGGGCTTCCTGTGGCGCCGACAAGCGACGCGTGGACGCGGGCGGGAGGACATCAGGATTGCCGCGTCTGACAGGTAAGTAGCGACCCCCGACCCCTGCTATGTCGCTGGTGAGATCTGGATGTGTGGCAGCTCACTAGCGACCACTTAGCGATGCACCAGTGATCCATATCGCTGTCGGGATCGCTGGTGCATTGCTTAGTGTAACGGTACCCTTACTTACATGTGGAACCTTACGGGGATTTGACCTAGAGCACTACGGGTAGACCTTCGTAGCACTGGCTACTGGTATAGTGCGCTCTCTATTGGCTGCACTATGGGTGACTATACGTAGCACGGGTATAACTGATGCTCTACGACCACTGATGCTCATCGTGGCCATTACAGATTCGCCGCTGGCAGGGGGTGGATTCTCTTGCTCCATTGCTGCTGTAGCATCTGCTGCTTGAGCCCACTGGTATTCAGACTGGTCTTGAGTTTCATCTCTTTCTGGCACTACTAGCTGGGGAAAATTCAAAACAGGCATGAATATGGACTGGTTCACCCTTGTCCAATTTGGAGGGAACTCACCGAGTACTGTGCTGATCTTTTCCTCCACCTCTTCCACTGGCTGAGGAATGTCTTGGCCTTCAATCCTTTGCTTTAGTTGGTCAGGGCATGGTTTTAGGTTTCTCCTCCATTTTTACTGATGAGGCACACCTTGGTGTTATCAAAATCTGAAGGTAAAACTGTGTATGGCTCAGCCTCCCACTGGTCATCTAGTTTGTGAACTCGTTTCTTCCTTTTCAGTACCTGTTCTCCAGGTGACAAAGAATTGCACGGGCGTGCTGATTATAATTTCTTTCCTGCCTCTGTCTTGTCTGGGACAAACTCTTCTCTACACATTCTTGCACCTTGTGATATTGTTGCTGCCGCTCCGTATCCCAGTCTGCATCTGGTGATGTTGTCTCAGGTGTTAAAACTCCCATGTTCAAGTCAATGGGTAACTTGCCAGGTCTTGCCCTCATCAGGTAGGTGGGTGTACAGTTGGTGGAGTTCACCGGGATGTGGTCATATAAGTCTACCAAATCCGGTAACTTCTCTGGCCACAGGCTACGCTCTTCCAGAGGCAAAGTCTTCAACAGGTCTATTACTACCTGGTTCATTTTCTCACATAACCCATTGGTCTGGGGATAATACGCCGTGGTTCTTATTTTCTTGCAGCCATACAGGTTACAGAACTCCTGGACACTTCTGCTTCAAAGTCTGGGTCTTGGTTGGTAAGTACTCGTTCAGGGTAACCATGCAGGCCACAAAAGTGTTGATGAAATGCTTTGGCTGCCATCGTCGCCATCTGATCCTTCACTGGCACTACTACCAAGAACCGGGAGTAGTGGTCTACCATGGTGAGGGTGTAGACATAGCCTGGCCGGCTTGGGGCCAGCTTCACGTGGCTACCATCTTAAGCAGTTGTTTGGTGACTATGGGCTGTAGGATAGCACTCTGGCTATCACGGTCTTTCCATCTCAGGTTGCATGGACCACATTCTCGACACCATTTCTCAATTGCTTTCCTCATTCCAACCCAGTAGAATCGCTCACGTAGCAGGACTACCAACTTCTTCCACCCGAAGTGTCCTGCTCCATCGTGGTACGCTTCTAAGACCATTGGCGCATCTCGCTTTGGGACTACCACCTGCCAGACCAGTTTGTGGGTTCTGGAGTTGACGCTTCTCCGACACAGCTTCCCCTCATAGATGAATAGCTTGCCCTTGTCCTTCCACAACTGTTGAGTCTCTTGTGGAACATCTGGACCAGCTTGTGTCAGCAAGTCCTCCGTTTCTGCCCATCCATGGTGGGGAAATGGGTTAATCGTTGCCTCTTGCACGGCATAGCACTGGGGCGATGGAAGGCTGGTAACTCGATTTCTTCGAGTTCCTCCAGGTCTTCTCCTCCATTCCGCAATTTGGGCATCCTGGAAAGCACATCAGCATTAGCATTTTTATGCCTCGCCTGGTATTTGATGGTAAACTCATAGTTGGACAGCCGAGCCATCCATCGCTGCTCCAACGCATCTAGCTTCGCCGTTTCAAGGTGGGTCAGTGGATTATTATACGTATAAATGGTAAACTTCACTGAAGCCAGGTAGTACTTGAAGCACTCTGTTACCGCCCTGACTATGGCGAGAAATTCTAGTTTAAAGGAACTATAGTTGTCTGAGTTCCTTTGTGTGGGAAGAAGCTTCCTGCTGGCGTAGGCAATCACTCTCTCTCTGCCTTTGTATCCCTTGGACAACACTGCTCTCAATCCCACATTGCTAGCATCCGTATTGAGCAAAAAGTGTTGGCCATAGTCGGGGTAGGCCAGGACTTCGTCTCCCGCAAGAGCCATCTTCAACCGAGTGAAGGATTCTTCTTCTCTTTTACTCCACTTAAACGGAGGACTCAGGTTCTTGGCCTTCTTGGACTGGCCTAATAAGAGGTCCTGCATGGGTGCAACAATCTTTGTGAAGCCCTTTATAAATCTCCTGTAGTAACCTACCAACCCTAGGAACTGCCACATTGCCTTGATAGTGGAGGGTCAGTGCTTGATCACGGTGACTTTTTCAGGGTCTGGTGCCACACCTTCGGCGCTTACCAAGTGACCAAGGTACTGCACCTTGGGCTTCAACAGGTGGCACTTGGACAGCTTTACTTTCAGGCCAGAACCGGATAAGGCCTCGAACACCTCTGCCACATGCTCCAGGTGGTCTTTGTACATCTTTGAGTAGACGATGACATCATCCAGATACAACAAAACGGTTTTGAAGTTTTTATGTCCTAGGCAGCATTCCATTAACCGCCGGAACATTCCTGATGCATTGCAGAGTCCGAATGGCATGCAGTTGAACTCGCAGAGGCCCATTGGTGTCGTAAACGCTGTGTTCTCTTTGCCTGCTTCTGCCACGGGAACCTGTCAATACCCAATGGTGAGATCTAAAGTGGAGAAATAGTTAGCAGATCTCAGTACAGCTAATGATTCCTCTATTAGTGGTAATTAGAGTTGAGCGATACCGTCCGATACTTCAAAGTATCGGATCGGAATGGATCGGCCGATCTTAAAAAAAAGTATCAGTATCGCCGATTCCGATACCGGAAGTCCCATTCAAGTCTATGGGACTTCCGGTATTGGAATAAGAAAAACCCTGTTTTTGCCTTGTACAGCCTCTCTGGGGTCTGTACGGGCCTTTCGGGGGGCTGTGCCGGCCTGCCAGGGGGTCTGTGCAGGCTCCGGTGGTCTGTGCAGGCTCCGGTGGTCTGTGCCGGCCTACCGGTGGTCTGTGCAGGCTCCGGTGGGCTGTGCCGGCCTGCCGGGGGGCTGTGCCGGCCTGCCGGTGGTCTGTGCAGGCTCCGGGGGGCTGTGCCGGCCTGCCGGGGGGCTGTGCAGGCTTTGGGGGTCTGGGCAGGCATCGTCCGATGGGACTACAAGTCCCATCGGGCGATGCCTGCTACCATGACAGTGATTGACACATTAGCCAATGATGGGACAGTAGTAGTCCCATCATCCGGCTAATGTGTTGAATGTAAAAAAAAAAAAAAATTACATGCTACATACATACTACATATATACATACTACATACATACTACATACATACTACATGTATACTACATGCTACATACATACAACATGCATACTACATATATACTACATGCAACATGCATACTACATACATGCTACATTCATACTACATATATACTACATGCAACATGCATACAACATATATACTACATGCATGCAACATGCATACTACATATATACTACATGTAACATACATACTACATATATACTACATGCATACTACATACATGCTACATACTACATGCATGCTACATACATACTACATGCATGCTACATACATACTACATACATACTACATGCATGCTACATACATACTACATGCATGCTACATACATACTACATGCTACATACATACTACATATATACTACATGCATGCTACATACATACATGCTACATACATACTACATGCATGCTACATACATACTACATGATACATATATACTACATACATACTACATGCATGCTACATACATACTACATGCATGCTACATACATACTACATGCTACATATATACTACATACATACTACATGCATGCTACATACATACTACATGCATGCTACATACATACTACATGCATGCTACATACATACTACATGCATGCTACATACATACTACATATATACTACATGCATGCTACATACATACTACATGCTACATACATACTACATACATACTACATGCATGCTACATACATACTACATGCTACATATATACTACATACATACTACATGCATGCTACTTACATACTACATGCATGCTACATACATACTACATGCTGCATACATACTACATACATACTACATACATACTACATGCATGCTACATACAATACATTCATACAATACATACATAGACATACAGTACATATAACATAGAGTAACATACTTACCAATACTTGTCACATTGTTCCCCGAAGCCATTGTCTTTTACGGAATAAATATTAACATAACAAACCACAAAAAAACTCACCCATGATCCGAAGCAGTCCACGAGTGTGTCCCACGACGATCTTGGGTAGAGAACTGCAGCATCAGCTGATGCTGCCGTTCTCTACGGGCTGCAGGAATCCAATGACGGAAGGTAGGTATCCTTCCGCACTGTATTCCTCCGCCACTTAAAAAAAAAAAAGTCCCTAGTCTCACTTTATGCCATTGCTGTGTGGTAGCATGCATGTAGTATATATGTAGTATGTAGTATGTATGTAGCATGCATGTAGTATATATGTAGCATGTATGTAGCATGTAGTATGTATGTATGTAGCATGCATGTAGTATATATGTAGTATGTATGTAGCATGTAGTATGTATGTAGCATGCATGTAGTATATATGTAGTATGTATGTAGCATGGGTGAGTATTTTTGTGGTTTGTTATGTTAATATTTATTCCGTAAAAGACAATGGCTTCGGGGAACAATGTGACAAGTATTGGTAAGTATGTTACTCTATGTTATATGTACTGTATGTCTATGTATGTATTGTATGTAGCATGCATGTAGTATGTATGTAGTATATATGTGGTATGTATGTAGCATGTAGTATGTATGTAGCATGCATGTAGTATGTATGTAGTATATATGTGGTATGTATGTAGCATGTAGTATGTATGTAGTATGTATGTAGCATGCATGTAGTATGTATGTAGTATGTATGTAGTATGTATGTAGCATGCAGTATGTATGTAGCATGCATGTAGTATATATGTAGTATGTAGTATGTATGTAGCATGCATGTAGTATATATGTAGCATGTATGTAGCATGTAGTATGTATGTATGTAGCATGCATGTAGTATATATGTAGTATGTATGTAGCATGTAGTATGTATGTAGCATGCATGTAGTATATATGTAGTATGTATGTAGCATGTAGTATGTATGTAGCATGCATGTAGTATATATGTAGTATGTATGTAGCATGTAGTATGTATGTAGCATGCATGTAGTATATATGTAGTATGTATGTAGCATGTAGTATGTATGTAGCATGCATGTAGTATATATGTGTTATGTATGTAGCATGTAGTATGTATGTAGCATGCATGTAGTATATATGTAGTATGTATGTAGCATGTAGTATGTATGTAGCATGCATGTAGTATATATGTAGTATGTATGTAGCATGTAGTATGTATGTAGCATGCATGTAGTATATATGTGGTATGTATGTAGCATGCATGTAGTATATATGTGGTATGTATGTAGCATGCATGTAGTATGTATGTAGTATGTATGTAGTATATATATATATTTTTTTTTTAACATTTAACACATTAGCCGGATGATGGGACTACTACTGTCCCATCATTGGCTAATGTGTCAATCACTGTCATGGTAGCAGGCATCGCCAGATGGGACTTGTAGTCCCATCGGACGATGCTTGCACAGACCCCCGGACATCAGCACAGCCCCCCGGCAGGCCGGCACAGCCCCCCGGCAGGCCGGTACAGACCCCCACAGGGTGCACAGACCACCGGCAGGCCGGTACAGACCCCGGGCAGTCCACACAGCCCCCCGGCAGGCCGGCACAGCCCCCCGGCAGGCCGGCAGGGACCACCGGAAGGCCCGAAATGACGGCGCATCATGATGCGCACACACCGCGCATCATGATGACGTCATTTCTGCTGTCAATCAACTTTGAACTTCCGATTCCGATGCCGACTTCCGATATTGAAAAAATATCGGAAGTCGGTATCGGAATTCCGATACAGCAAGTATCGGCCGATACCCGATACTTGCAGTATCGGAATGCTCAACACTAGTGGTAATGGGTAGGCATCTTTATGTGTAATGTGGTTAATCTGCCTGTAGTCGACTCAACACACATCCTCATTGTACCATCTATCTTTTTAACGAGGACTAATGGAGCTGCCCAGGGGCTACATCTCTGATTTCCCCAGCCTCCTTCACCTCTCATAACATACTCTTGGCACTTTGATAGTGAGCTGGGGGTACAGGCCGGTACCTCTCTTTAATGGGCTAATGATCTCCAGTGGGGATATGGTGTTGAACCCTTTTTACCTGCCCAAAGTGTAGAGGTTGTTTGCTAAAGACTCGCTCACATTTTTGAACCACCCAGTAAACCCCATGCTTTTGGTGCGAAGGGGTGGAGTCAGTACCTATGTGTAGCCACTCAGAGCCATTGTCCTCCACCTGGTTGGACAGAAGCAAAGGTTCCACGGCTTTTATTGCATTATTACTGACAGTGAACAGCTTAGCAAGGGTGGCATACCAGGGTAAATAGACCTCTTTCTCCCCACAATTAAGGATGTGTATCGGTATCCTCCCCTTGCAGACATCGACTACCCCTCTGGTGTCAGATGGTGGGTCTACTATCAGAGTACGTGGGTTTTACCAGGGCCTGGTAATCTTGACCCCTGAGGCCTATTGCTTGACCCCTGAGGCCTGACACCAAATCAACATTTCACTCCTAGGGGGTAATGGCAGGTTCTCGTGGCAGAAGCAGACAGAGAGAAGACAGCATTTACGACACCAGTGGGCTTCTGCGAGTTCAACGGCATGCCATTCGGGCACTGCAATGCACAGGGAGCAATGTCATGCCTGGAAGCAAGGAGGGGTCCCCTTACCAGGTGTCAGTAGGAGAGAAGTCGAGCAGAACCTGGAAAGTGGAGCTGTTATTAAACTCATCCCACAGCTGATCACTAGGAATCAGATACCGGAGTCCGTGGTTGCGCGGGTACTGAAGTTCCGGCAGCTAAATCCGGAGGGAAAGGGACTGCAGGTCTTCTGGCTCGATCTAATACCCAGTGGCACAGCAGCATGCCAGAGCTTGGAGCTGACACAAAGGAATGGCACCTGTGATAGGCTCAAGCTGCCTGTCATGCAGGCAACGGTTTGCTTTTAAAAACAGAGACAGACAGTTAGCAGCAGGAGGGTGAGCTGTTAGGCAGCGAGGAAAAAGGGAGGACAGCACAAAAGGAAGGCCTCTGTATCTACCTTGCCAGGTGTATCTAAAATTGCTTCCAGGCTGCCCGGCTCTCCATTGCAATCTGTTATTAGTGCCCCGGTCTGTACTATCAACCATCAAGTAAAGGAACAGAAAACTACAGTCCTTGTGCCCTCCAGTGATCTCTTGCGCCCTGAGCTCTGCACCACAAAATACACAAAGCCTGACTTAAATAGAACCAGTAGCCCTGGTGCCCTGCACCACCTGTGGGTGGCAGAACCCTCTGAGCTACGTCCCCATCAGCCCCAGCGGTCTCTTTTAGCAATATCAGCCATCTGTTGCCAAACACCACAGGTGGCGTCAAGTTAAATCCCATATACCTATTTCCGATTTTACGGCACAGCCAGGGCCACGTAGACGGGTCACGGCTTCCCCAAAAGACTGTCCGACCCAGTTCCGAGTACCCCGCTGCCTAGGTGGGCATGTAATTTTGGCATCACGAACAGGATTTCGCAGCCCGGTATTACCAGGTACTGTGTGCCATAGACTTTATTACACTGTAAAATAGCTGCAATTACTGCACCACATGGCGTTCAGAAAGCAGGAGGTCATGACTTGGAAACCCCTGGGAGCTCAATCCATCCCACCTGCGGAGCAGCCGCTTACTACGGTAAAGATACCCAGAGCCTGGCTGAGGTTCACTAGGAAGGAAGAAGATGACCAATCTAGGAGAGGATCCAGAGGTGAACGCGGCCACTGTAATGCCTTTATCCATGCCATATATCCCACGGGCGGCCTGGCTACCTCAGTATTCAGGGGAGTGACTTTAGGCGACACTGCATAGTTTATTCGAAGTGTACCCACTGTAGGAGAGCTAAAAATTCAGCATCCTTATTGGCCAGGATGTGTGGCCCAGAGGGAGGTGAAGTCCTGGCTGGACACCGACAAAAGAACTGTGAGGCAAATCGTGGCCTGGCTGAAGGATACTTTTGACACCCGCACAGCAGCGGAGATTAAAATGAAATTCTATGGGTGAAAACAAAGGGCACTGGACAGTGTACGGGACTATGCCTTAAACCTGCAAGATGCAATGCAGGCCATTAGACAGGTAGAGCTCGACAGTTTGCGAGAGGAGGACAGATTGCTAACCGAGCAGTTTACTGAGAGGCTCCTGTCTGCTGCTCACCGGACACAGCTGCACATTATGGCCCTGCAAAGCCCTTACCTGGACTGGATTTAAAAACTGGCCCATCCGGGTACTGAGAGAACCAACCCCTAGTGGCACTGCACCCCTCCAGTGCCCATCTGTCACCAACCACTGCATTTGTGAACGCCGATGCGCAGACCCTAGATAATGACTCCTCTGCAAGCCTACGTCTCCAGGTCCAGGAGCTGAGCAAAAGTGTGGCTGCACTAACCAAACCATACAGTCCATGCAAGTGTCCCCAAAGGAGAAGATCCAGCATGCCTCCAGTCCAGATGACGTCCCGTGGCGAGGGCAGAGGAGAATCCCACCGACCAGAGGGAGAGAAACCGATCGCAACGACCTGGACGGACGGCCCATCTGTCGCCGCTGCGACAAGACAGGGCACATTGCAAGATTCTGTAATTTAAACAAGCAACCCCTGGGGCAGAGGGCCAACCCCCAGGAGTAAGATGACTGGGCCCACAAAGCTGGCGAGACAAGTACATGGGAGGATGGCCGGTCCTGCCCGTTGTGCTTCATGGCATCCCGATAAATGCTGTATTGGACACCGGCTCCCAGGTGACAACAATGCCATATATCCTTTTTAAATAGTATTGGGCTGATTCAGACAAAACTCACAGCCCAGATGAACATCTTCACAAGTTGAGGACCAAGAAAAGCACTTCTGAGCAACCGCGCTGCTACAGTGACATGAATTCTTCAGAAATCCATATAAATCTTTCAAGTTCTTTATTAAATGTACTACAAAAACTACGCGCTTCGAGGAGACAAACCGCACCTCTTCTTCAGGTTAAAGTACAGAGTTGTTCTCAGAAGTGCTTTTCTTGATCCTCAACTTGTGATTCTTAGTGGACATTTCCACCTGCACGAGCTCTGCAGCAGCTATACAACTGCAAAAAATGTTGTGAGTGGTTGTGTCTGAACACAACCCATAAAGGGTGAGTACTTCAGAGTACTTTTTTCATTTTCATTGATTTATACCAGGTGAAGCCCTATGTCTGCGCCCCCTCCCTTGTTTTTCCAGATGAACATTTTAACACTTTTGCCAGCAATGGTCAGCCCTTGCCTCAGGTGAGGTATAAGGAAGTGACCATCAAAGTTGGCCAAGTAGAATTGCAGTCGCAAGGTTTGATTATAGTTGATATTGACAGATAAGAATGCCATCCTATGATTACTCTAGGCACCAATGTAATAGAGAATTATTGTTTTGTTGCAACAGGTAGCCGAGACCGCCAGTACATCGTCATTATGATCCACTGATTGCTCTTCAAAACTCTTGTGCATTGTGTAATGTATGAAGATCATTGTAGCTGTGAAGACACAGCATTGTATCAGAATTAACCAGATGACTATTATTTCAGTAAGCCCAGGGACATGAGCTAGAATTTGTGTGAGAATGACTGTTAATCCTTATTGTCATTGATTTAATATTCAAAGACTGCCATTTGTTGACTGCCTACTGATTAGCTATTGTATCTGTCCTTGTATTGCAGTCCTAGTATTGTTCTACTATCTTTGGGAAACAAAGGCACAATGTTTGAATGTTTGCTAATATGATGACCCATTGGTGCTCTGCAATATGAAGGACAATTTGTGCTTTTTGTTTGAACACTACAGCAGTGAGGGATGGCCTCCTTCCACCTTCCCCCAAACCTGTGGTGGAATGCCTGAATAGTTGTGACCTATAAAAAGAAGGATCTGCCTGTGTTCAGAGTGACAGAGAGAGCCAGAGATTCAGCCAAGTCATTCACTCATCCAGGGGACTCAACAGGGCTGCCGCCCATACATCATGGCTCCATCATGAGAGCCAAGGATCTATCATTCTACAGGCAATAACCTAGAGGACCTCTGCCCCCGTTGGAAGAATATAGATTTGCTCCATTGACCATTGCTGAACCATGGATATGTTTGGAGAAAGCCAGGATTGGGACCCGCCGATTGCCTGGCACCATGTAGATGTTCGGAGTAGCCAGGTTGCAACCCTTGGGTCATCTGGCCTTGTACCTGAATGGACTGTCACCTTCTTACACTTGTCATTACCTCCTCTATGTGTGTGTGTGCCATAGGTGGGATAGTCAATCCAGGGAGCTTTGAAGTAAGAGCAGCCATTATATGAAACACTACAAAGTGCTCTGGATGAAGCTGCACCTCCAATACATAGAACAACTCAGCACAGATGGCGACAACACTAGCACAGGCTGCAAACACGTATTTTACAGCGGTGCTCCAGGTGCATCGAACGCCTGTGGAGAAAATCCAATCTGCCTGAGGATTTCATCCATTATAAGTTTATGCTTAGAACATATGTGGTGCCCCCAGGAGTATGGTTGCCACAGTAGGTTTGCCTTCCTCCAGGGGAGGGTAATGCCAGGCTTGGAGGCAATGATGGGTTTCTCTCGCAGTCAATCCATACATGCAACACAGTTCCACTCCAGGCCAGCAGGGGGAACTCTAAACCAGGATTAAGGGGAGGAGTGCTCTCTGATGGGCCAAGAGGTATTAGTGGGCAGTTAGTCTGTGGAGGGTAAAGTGTGCAGACGTGTAGAGAGAAGCTGGAGGTTGAGCTGGGAAAGGAGAGCTCCCTCACAGTGAGCGCATGAACTGGAGCCTGGTCTCCACGGTTGTACGGATACTAACGGTCCTACAAAAGATACCAGAGGAGTAGGAGGCTGTAAATGCCCTACTCCCATCTAAGACTTGAAGCACGACAGCAACTGGATAAAGAGCCGGGACTCAGGAGAAAGGAGCCCCCGAGATAGGCTACAGCTGTCTGCCGTGCAAGTAGAGTTCTTGGGAACATCTGAAAGGAGGAACTTCAGTGTAACTCAGTACTTGGAGTACTTCATTCAAATAGGTGCTAGGAAGGAGGCTGCACAGCCCGTCTGCTGAGAGAGAATCCCTGAATTGCTTCCAGGCTAGCCTGCTCCAATACCATCTGTAATCAGGACCTTGGACTGCAGTTATCAAGTAAAGGTACAGAAATTGCAACCCGCTGTGTCTTGTCTGCTTCCTACCCTTACGGCACAGCTACATCCCCGTGCCGATCACCTCTACACTGCCCTGGGACTATAGCTTCACCTGTGGGGAGCTTTTACACCCTTGGTGCACCCTACCATCAGTCCCAGTGGATCTGCATGCAGCGTCGGCTTAACACCTCCCTTGCCGAACACCACAGTTGGCGTCACAAACTATTCCATTAAATACATTCCCCCGTTACCGCTGCATGCAGATCCATGTATGGATTGACTGCGAGAAAGACCCATCATTGCCTCCAAGCCTGGCATTACCCTCCCCTGGAGGAAGGCAAAGCCACTGTGGTGACCATACTCCTGGGGGCGCCACACATACAACTCTAAACTTCACCTCTCCAAACAAACCTATTTGAACACCCTCATCACCTCACTATCCAATAATCCTAAACATCTCTTAACACTTTTCATTTCCTACTCAACCCAACAGTGCAGGCCACAACCACGGATCTCCACGCTGACGATCTGGTTAATTACTTCAAAGAAAAAATAGACCATATCAGACGGGAAATTATCTCCCAATCCCCTTAAACCATGCCCTGTCCTTCCTCCCCCACTGCACCTAGCTCACTCTCTGACTTTGAACCAGTCAAGGAAGAAGGGTTCCTTGCATCTTCTAGCCCTACTACTTGCACCAATTTCCCTATTCCATCACTTCTCTCCCAGTTCCTTTCCTCTGCTGTAACCACTCACCTAATAAAAATATTCAACCTCTCTCTCTTCAGGTGTCATTCCCTCCTCATTTAAACATGCCATCATACATCCATTACTTAAAAAGCCATTCCTCAACCAAAATTTTGCTGCTAATTATAGACCCATCTCTAATCTTCCCTTCATCTCTAAACTCCTGGAACTCTTGGTCCACTCCCGTCTAATCCGCTATCTCTCAGATGAGTCTCTTCTTGACCCTGGTCAATCCAGTTTCTGCTCTTTACACTCTACTAAAACTGCCCTCACTAAAGTCTCTAATTATCTAATAACAGTTAAATCTAATGGTTACTACTCCCTGCTAATTCTCCTGGATCTCTCCGCAGCATTCAACACTGTGGATCATGTGGATCATCTCCTCCTCACTATGCTCCGCTCCACCGGCCTCATGGACCCCGTTCTCTCCTGGTTCTCCTCCTACCTCCTCCTGACCACTCCTTCACTGCATCTTTTGCTGGCTCCTCCTCCTCTCACCTTCCCCTTACTGTTGGGGTTCCTCAAGGATCAGTCCTAGGCCCCCTCCTCTTCTCCTTGTATACTGCCCCTATTGGACAAACATTAAATAAATTTGGTTTCCAGTACCATCTCTATGCTGATGACACCCAATTGTACACCTCTACTCTTGACATCATGCCTGCATTATTACAAAACACCAGAGATTGTGTTACTGCTGTCTCCAAGATCATATCCTCCCTCTATCTGAAATTGAACCTGTCAAAAACTGAACTTCTTGTGTTTCCTCCCTCTACTAACCTACCTATGGCTGACATTGCTATTGCCATGTGTGGTTCTACCATAACTTCCAGCAACATGCCTGTTGTCTTGGGGTCATACTTGATTCAGAGCTTTCATTCACCCTCCATATCAGATCACTGACTTGCTCTTGGTATCTGCACCTCAAAAACATTTCTTGAATTTGACCAATTCGTACTTTCGACTCTGCAAAACTCTTACTGTTGCTCTTATTCATTCTCGTCTGGACTATTGTAACTCTCTGCTAATTGGTCTCCCTCTTACCAAACTCTCCCCTCTTCAATCTGTCTTGAATGCTGCAGCCAGGATCATTTTCCTCACCAACCGTTACACCGATGCCTCTACCTTGTGCCAGTCATTGCACTGGTTACCAATCCACTCCAGAATTCAATATAAACTTATCACTCTCACCCACAAAGGGCTCCACGGTTCAGCACCACCCTGCATCACCTCCCTCGTCTCAATCTACAACCCTACCAGTGCCCTCCGTTCTGCTAATGACATAAGATTAACATCTTCAGTAATCAGAATCTCCCATTCTTGTTTCTAAGACTTCTCATATGCTGCACCAATTCTTTGGAATGCACTACCCAGGGTAATTCAATTAATCTCCAATACCCACAGTTTTAAGCGTGCACTAAAAACGCATTTCTTCAGACCGCCTCAACGCATTTAACTATCCCTGTGTTTCCCATTTCAAATTTTCTTCGTAACCAGGTTCCTTGTATCGTGTTCTCACACGCTTTATGCATTTAATAGCCCTCTTTGTCTGTACATTTACACACACTGGTTGGTAACCGGTTCATTCCGCATTACATGAACACCCGATTTATTACATTGTGGCTGGTCAGAACAATGAAAGCAATTGTTACCATCCACCTTTTGTGTCTCCCGTGCTTCCTCATAGATTGTAAGCTTGCGAGCAGAGTCCTATTGGTATCTACTGATTTATGTAATTATTGTTATTCTATATTGTCTTTTATTGTCTGTACAAGTCCCCTCTAAAATGTAAAGTGCTGCGAAATATGTTGGCGCTATAGAAATAAAATTATTATTATTAATATTATTCCGACGAGTCAGAGGATGGGTGGACTCTGTAATGTGCACCATCTTGGGTATTTTGCTAGGACTGTTCTACGTGTTATCTGATTGTTTTGTGGTTCAATAAAGTATTGCCACACTGTTTTACCCTCACCCTGTGTTGTCTGAGTTGTATTATGCCCACGTTAAAAGGAGACTGGGCGTGTGGTGGGACGATCCCTTGTCCATGTGATTTCCGCTAGTGGACCTGGGTGCCCACCGACCCCCTGTGTCTCCACAGTAGCCATGCAGTGCTCGTTTTTATTATTTCTAGTTAACAAACTCAAAAAGAACAATACTCATTTTATTTAAGAACTTTTTGCTTGTAGCATGGGTGGACATATCATTGGTGCAACTCATGCAGTCGCACAGGGTCCCAAGAGGTGAGGGGCCACATCTGTACACAGTGAAGTATACAGAAAATACTATAATAAAGTCTAAGGGGTGCAGTTTTAATCAGGTTTAATCAACATGCAACTTTGCTATGAGTTTGGAAGAAACGGACATCTTTAAGAAGCAAAAGCTGCTGCTACTCTGTGACTTCCTCCGAATGTTAGTTACGTCCAAGCCAAGTGAGAGTGACTGGTTGACTGGATGATTGGCGTGAAATAACAATGCCTGGGAAGTCTGTTCCAATATTGCTGGTTTGGTGCCGGCACCAGTGGTGAGTGTAAGGTGCTTTTGTTTTTTAAGGGGGAATATAGCAATTGAGAAGGGGTTTTTCGGATAGTGGACACACCCTTTAAGTAAAAAATTAAAACAAAAAATATTTTATATCAATCAATCAAAACACCAAACAGGATAAATATAATTTAAATTACGCAACCACCCTTTTAGCTACAGCACCCGAATTTTGTTATTTAAAATGTATTCTTGACCAAAAGGACCGAATCAAAAACATATTTTTCAGATTTGTCCCATTTGCTTAAACAATTTTTAATATTACGTTTAAGAATCTATAAATCATAGAACGACCCAATCACACTTGGCTTTCTAGACCAAAACAATTCATCTTCATTTGGCATTGTTCTTTTCTATGGAACACTCACAATGAGCAGCGCATTCAAGTCTATTAAAATGTTAGTTGCAAATTACTTCTTGGATGTGGAGATGTTATGGGAATTCCATTGGCTTTAATGGTTTCAGGCTAATAATTACTCCTAGCTATCTCTTCAAACTTGCATGATCGTTGCGGTTGTACAAGGTGCATAAAAAAATAACACAAGGGACCAAAGTTTAATATTATCCACAGGAATAACACAGCATTGGCAAGATTTGTATCTCATGGACAGAGCAGACCGTGAGTCATCCTATATCAGATTCCATGGTCGTTTGCAAATATGTATCATTTTAGGCCTCTCTGCCAATAGAAAAATTAGAAAAATAGCAACTATGTTTTGTTTTTATTTTCTTCTTGGCATATAATTGATAACTTACCACTGATTTCATTTAGTACTCATGCACATTTGCACAGAAGTTGTGTAAAGCTGTAACATAGTATTAAAAAACTGCATAGACTCTTTCTTTTCCACCCTTATGCGTATCAGCTCTTATAGAGGAAAAAAATTGCGATGTTCTCCATTAGAAGCCTTTTTATGTTGCTTAGGTCATTGCTTCTAATGAAGACATTCTCAAAATAGAGTGAAAACAGAGCATCTAAATTATCCTCTAACTTATAAAAACATGAATATTTACAGCGGGGTCATTGAGCAGCAGAAAAAGAATTCAGTGTCCAACTGGATAAGAAAGCCTAACAAACGGATCTACACAAACTATTAAAAAATTGTTTCCATGTTAAGGCCCTGACACACTTGAGATGAACGGATCTTATTAAATTTGATTTAACCAGCTTTGCGGAATTTTTACCAGAATTTGATTTGCGTTGAATAAATTTGAATAAGATCTTAATACTGGCATCTTGTAATTTCTCAGAAAATACTCGTGGGAGAGAGAAAAATGACTCTGCTGACCATAAGAGCTTACACTCTACAGGAGAGAGCGAAAGAGGATCCAACTGACCATAAAAGCATACACTCTACAGTAGAGAGAGGACCCCACTGACCATAAGAGCTTACACTCTGCAGGAGAGAGAGGACCACACTGACCATAAGAGCTTATACTCTACAGGAGAGAGAGGACCCCACTGACCATAAGAGCTTACACTCTTCAGGAGAGAGATGACCCCACTGACCATAAGAGCTTACACTCTACAGGAGAGAGAGGACCCCACTGACCATAAGAGCTTACACTCTGCAGGAGAGAGAGGACCCCACTGACCATAAGAGCTTACACTCTACAGGAGAGAGAGGACCCCACTGACCATAAGAGCTTACACACTGCAGGAGAGAGACGACCCCACTGACCATAAGAGCTTACACTCTACAGGAGAGAGAGGACCCCACTGACCATAAGAGCTTACACTCTACAGGAGACAGAGAGGACCCTGCTGATCATAAGAGTTTACACTGTACAGGAGAGAGAGGACCCCACTGACCATAAGAGCTTACACTCTGCAGGAGAGAGAGGACCACACTGACCATAAGAGCTTACACTCTACAGGAGAGAGAGGACCCTGCTGATCATAAGAGCTTACACTCTACAGGAGAGAGAGGACCTCACTAACCATAAGAGCTTACACTCAACAGGAGAGAGAGGACCCCACTAACCATAAGAGCTTGTGGGTTGCCCTCCCAGGGCTGTGGGGTACTCAGTACCGGGCCGGTCTCACAGAGGGGATTGTCACAGCAGCGGTGACCCGGTACGTGGCCCTGGTCACCCATGTAAAAGGGGTTTGAGTTGGGAATAAAGTTTATAAGTGATTCGTGACACCACCTGTGGTGTTCGGCAAGGGAGGTGTTAAGCCAATGCTGCAAGCAGATCCTCTGGAACAGATGGTATGGCGCAGTAATGATGGTGTAGCCCTCCACAGGTAGGGCTGTTGTCCCAGGGCAGTGTAGATAAAGGGTTAGGAAGAGGGTGCAGTGTTTGGCACAGAGATGTAGCAGTGCTGAGGATGTTGCAGGAAGGAGGCAAGGACACAACAGGGTGCAGTTTCTTTACCTTTACTTGGCAAACGCAGTCCAGGGTCCTGGTTACAGATGGCACAGGAGCAGGCTAGCCTGGAAGCAACTCAGGGATCTCACTATCAGATGGGTTGTGTAGTCTCCTTCCTAGCTCTGGCTTGAGGTACATGCAGTACAGTGTTACACTGAAGTTCCTCCTTATCTTCTCTTAGAACTACCTCATATGGCAGACAGCTGTAGCCCTCTATCTCTCTTGGCTCACCCGTCGCTGTTGTGCCTCCGAGTCTCAGTTGGGAATAGAGCATTTACAGCTTCCTATTCTTCTGGTTTCTGTTGCAGGACCTTCAGTATCCATACAACTGTGGAGACCAGGCTCCAGATCATGCGCGCTCACTGTGAGGGAGCTCTCTATCCTCAGCTCAACCTCCTGCTTCTCTCCACATGTCTACACACGTTGCCCTCCGCACACTAACTGACTATTTCCCCTCCAGGCCCTCAGAGCGCGCTCCTCCCCCAATCCTGGTTCAGAGCTCCCTCTGCTGGCCTGGAGTGGGAACTGTGTTGCATGACATGGTTAACTGTTAGCGAGACCCTTCATTGCCTCCAAGCCTGACATCACCCTCCCTGGAGGAAGGTAATGCCACTGTGGCGACCATACTCCTGGTGGCGCCACATTACACTCTACAGAAGAGAGAGAGAGGACCCTGGTGACCATAAGAGGTTACACTCTGCAGGAGAGAGAGGACCCCCACTGACCATAAGAGCTTACACTCTGCAGGAGAGAGAGGACCGCACTAACCATTTGAGCTTACACTCTACAGGAGAGACAGAGAGGACCCTGGTGACCATAAGAGATTGCACTTTACAGGAAGGAGAGTAAGAACCCTACTGACCATAAGAGCTTACAATTTACAGGAGAGAGAGAGAGAGGACCCTGCTGACCATGAGAGCTTATACTCTGCAGAAGAGAGAGGACCCTGCTGACCATAAGAGCTTACACTATACAGGAGAGAGAGAATCCTACTGACCATAAGAGCTTGCACTCTTCAGGAAAGAGAGAGAGATAAACCTGTTGACCATAAGAGCTTATGCTCTGCAAGAGTGAGAGTAACCCACTGACCATAGGAGCTTTCAATCTATAGGAGAGGGAGAGAGAGAGGGCCTCACTGACCATAAGAGGTTACACTCTACAGAAGAGAGAGAGGACCCCGCTGACCATAAGAGTTTACACTCTACAGGAGAGAGAGGATCCTGCTGACCATAAGAGCTTACACTCTACAGGAGAGGACCCCGCTGATCATAAGAGCTTACACTCTACAGGAGAGATAGGACCCCACTGGCCATAAGAGCTTACACTCTACAGGAGAGAGAGAGAGGACCCTGGTGACCATAAGAGATTGCAATCTACGGGAAGGAGAGAAAGGACCCTACTGACCATGAAAGCTTACAATTTACAGGAGAGAGAGAGGACCCTGCTGACCATGAGAGCTTATGCTCTGCAGAAGAGAGAGGATCCCGCTGTCCATAAGAGCTTACACTATACAGGAGAGAGTGAGTCCTACTGACCATAAGAGCTTACGCTCTACAGGAAAGAGAGAGAGAAATAAACCTGCTGTCATGATCCATGCTGAATCAGGACTGATAAAATGTCATGATCCATGCTGGATCAGGACTGATAAAAAGCACAGGTAACCTTTTTTTTCTTAAGCTGTGCTTAGGTTTGGTTTTTGCCCCCGGGGGCCATTAGGATTATTGCACTGTGGAGTCGTTTGTTCTAAGTTTGCCCCTGGTGGTGGTGAGCATCATTGCACTCTTGTTTCTGTAGTTTAGTGCACATGATTATAATGCAGGTGTGGCTCTACTATAAAAGAGTCACAGGTGTTGCAATCAGTGTTGGTGATAGTGTTCATTTCAACCATCCTTGGTGGAGGAAGGAGCTGGTGAACCTTCCTTGTAGCACTGTCTTAACCCTGGTGTGGAAGGAGTCATAGGGGATTTCCTTTTAGCTCTGACAGAGCTTGGTGGCAGTGATTCAGGAGGAGAGCTGCATTCTGGTTGTGGACTCTGATGCAGGGAGCAAGTGCAACAGAGTAAAGCTAAGTGGTGTTTCCCTGATTGTGTTTTTCCTTAGTGTGTATTAGTACAGCGGTGGGGCCAGTGCCTGCGCCACCCAGCTCCCTAGCAAGGGATAGGTGTAGGGTGTGCTAGGGCGACAGGTTCCTGATCGGTGCCCTGTGCAGAACCGGCATAGGGAATGTTAGGAGTGTTAGGGACACTGACTCAGGGGAGTGCAGGAGGTCTCCACGTTCCCTTTCCCTATCACAGGGCCCATCGTTGTAACTGTTTCCCCTCTCCTCGTGTCTTGTAGTTGTAGTACCGGCCGGCTGACCGTGTCACACAGGACAATATCATGTGCCGTGTCTTGAAGTTTCAGTTACTAGCCTGCGGGTCACGTCACACAGGACGGGTCATCGTGACACCTGCTGACCATAAGAGCTTATGCTCTGCAAGAGAGAGAGGAACCCACTGACCATAGGAGCTTACAATCTATAGGAGAGGGAGAGAGAGAGGGCCTCACTGACCATAAGAGGTTACACTCTACAGGAGAGAGAGGACCCCACTGACCATAAGAGCTTACACTCTACAGGAGAGAGAGATTTACCCAGTGACTTAGGAGATGGAAAATGACTCTGCCATACCAGCTCTGCTCCATTTGGAACCACTGATCTTTGATGGCCCAGATAGTGACCCCTACTGTACAAGGTGTGATAATCTGTAAGATGTCATGGCTGTAGAGCATTATGGGTAAGCTTACACGGCCATGAAAAAAGATACTAACCCCCTCTCAGATGCTTCAGCAGTGTGGGAAATAGTATCTGGTACTTTTTTTGTGCATAGTGAATTGAATCTTAGAATATTTGAATTTGCGAGAAGCAGTGAATTTCTTGAAATTCGACTCAAACTTGCTCCTCTGTGTATCGATTTATTCATCTTTTTTACAGACACATTAAATTTAGGTCAGCTGAGCTTAATGATTTTGACTGGACAAGCTTTATGTATATAGAAGTCTCTCAATGGTCTTGCAAAAGATAAAGGATAGAGCAGTTTGTGTTTTAGTGGTCTACCTTCTTATTATCTTGATATCTTGGTGTTTGGCAGAAGCATCTATCCTCGGTAAATTAAAAAAGTTGAAAAAACATGCTTGGAGGGGAGGGGGGAGGGAACTGGTATCAGAGATCTTTCAGCTAATCAAGAATTTTACGACTGCAACTTATCTAACTTTTTAGATGGAAAGTTGTCATTAAATACAGTGGTTCAGATCCAATGCAGCACAGTCATGTCAAGAGATCATAGAGATCAATTACTATTGCAAATTACATGACCAAAGCTTGTTCCTTGACTTTATTTTGGAGACTGAAGCCCTAGGGAGGTGTCTTTGTTTAGTGTAGGTCCCTTCTGTGTGAAACTGCCTTGTTTTGTCAGATGGGCTCACACAGTTTGATCAAAATGTGCGCTAAGAACCGCACATATTCAGTATAATAAATATTAGCTGTAACATAAGTTCTCTCCTCTTTTCAATGTTTGTTTATATCTCGGCACTTTCAGAGTGCTGCACCATCCTTTGTGTTTTGCTGCTTTTACATTGCAATCACAGCAGGTTAACACCAGCACATTTGTTTTGTTTGAGAACCATGACAATTAGTGATGAGCGAGTATGCTCATAACTCGAGTTTTCCGAGCATGCTTGGGTGTTCTCTGAGTATCTTGGGCGTGCTCCTAGATTATGTTTGTGTTTCTGCAGCTGCAAGGTTTACGGCTGTTAAGGCCTCATCACACACAGCGAGACCGCTGATTTTGTGATGCCACAGCGATCTCACCAGCGATATCACTGTTTGTGACACACATCAGTGACCGGCCCCCACGCCGGGTATCGCTGATCGCGCTCGAACGCCCTGGGCCATTTTTTGATCGTTGGTCTCCCGCTGGCCAGCGCGCATCGCTGCGTGTGACAGCGAGAGACCAACGATCAGCGACACTGGGAGTTGGTTTCCAAGGTAAACAGCGGGTATCTAAGAGCCGCGCAGCTCTTAGATACCCCCTGTTTACGTTGGATACCAGCTTGTTCGCTGGTCCTGATCGCTGGTGAGTCCGTCTATGTGACAGCTCACCAGCGATCAGCTAACTATGTCCCAGTGATCCCATCCACATCGGATCGTTGGTGGGATCGCTGGGACATTGAAGCGTGTAACGGGGCCCTTAGACAATCTGAACACATGCAGGGATTGCCTGTTTGTTAGGGAATCCCCACATGTTTTCAGACTGTCTAGCAGCCACAAATAATGCAGCTGCGGAGACACAAACATAATCTATGAGCAAGTCCAAGATACTTGGAGAACACCGAGCATGCTCGAAAAACTCGAATGAGCACACTTGCTCATCACTAATGATAACACTGGTCAACAGCATTTTTGGTGCCAAAGATATTTCATTGAATTTAGGGTAACTTTGGGGTGCTGATTCTGAATATGTCATCAGTTTTGCCAGATTGGCTCAAGTTTTTGAGATTTTTCGTAAAATGTGTAAAAAAAAAGACGTAATTTGCTACACGCGCATTAATTTTATTGATATTGTCATGAATACAATAAATTTAACAAAGTAAATGTTGATTTTAGTTTATTTTAACTAGTTTTAGAAAGTAATCTTCAAAAATGAACAAGACATGAAAGATAGGAGACATTTAATCGCTGGAAAAGCGCTTTTTATATGATTTTCTTCTATGTGAGCTATTGGGGCAGTCACGCTGTAGATTCCAGCAGTAATCAGCCATCATATGTCTGTCCCATCTGCCTTGGTACCTTTCCTCCATCACCATAATATCCTGATGAAATCTCTCCCCTTGTTCTTCGCTAAAATCTCCAAGGTTTTCTGGAAATCTGTCCAAGTGACTGTGAAGATAATGCAATTTAATGCTCATGTGTACACCCAGATTTCTAAATCTCAATAGCATGTTTTGTACCAGTTCTTCATAATTGTCTGCCTTTTGATTTCCCAAGAAGTTCTTCACTACCAACACAAAACTACACCATGCAGCAGCTTCAATGTCATTCATTTCCTTAGGAAAATTTGAATCTTTAATGAGTTTCCGAATTTGAGGACCATCAAAGATTCCTGCCTTCAGTTTTTCGCTACTAAGACCAGGGAAAGATCTGCAGATGTACATGAAGCAATTACCATCTTTGTCTAATGCCTTGACGAACTGCTTCATTAATCCTAACTTTATGTGAAGTGGTGGTAGAATGATTTTTTCCCTGTCCACCAAAGGTTCGTTCACTATGTTTGATGCTCCTACTGTCAAGGTGTCCCTTGGAGGCCAATTCAGTTTCTCCCAGTGCTGATGTTTTGCTCTACTATCCCACATGCAGATGAAGCAAGGATACTTTGTGTATCCACTTTGCTGTCCAAGTAAAAAGTTGACCATTTTTAAATCAACACATATCAGCCACGAATGTTCATGGTAGCACAGTTTCTCCAAGACCATTTTGACATTTTGGTATTGTTCTGCAAGTTTAGTTGAGTGAGCTACTGGAAGAGATGCACACTGATTGCCATTGTTCAACAAAACACATTTCAAACTCCTTTTAGAACTATCTATGAAAAGCCTCCAGTCTACAGGACGATATACTTGTAAACCCATTTGCAGCATCAGGCCAGGAATATCCTTACAATATACAAGTAGGTCATCTTCACAGAAAAATGGAAGAAGTGCTTCTTCTCTGGTCCTGTAAGATGTAATTTTAGTTCCAGGCGTCAGACAATTTTTTTCACTTAGCCTTGAAGCTAAAAGTTCGGATGCACTTTTTGAGAGGTTGAGGTCTCTTATTAGATCGTTGAGCTCTCCTTGGGTAAATTGCGTAGGTGTTCTGAAACTTCCTTCATATTCTAGTTCACTTCCAGAACTAATGCTTAGCTCCATACCCTGCATTTCATCATCATCAGGTGGGGGAAGGTCAGGTAACATGGTAAACACAGGTACAGGCACATCTTCACAATGAGGGACAGGCCTTCTTGCAGATTCCATGTTAGGATACTCCCATTTTCGTTTCTTATGCTTATTGAATCCTTGTACTTGCACTGCACAGAAATAACAGTCATCATGATGATTTTTTTGCTCTCTCCACACCATTGGAACACCAAATTTGAAGCTTGTTCTTTGTCCTTTGCTCCATTTTCGTAATAATTCGATACATGCTTTGCACACTATGTGTGGTGCCCAAAACTTGTCTTGGTCCCCAAGCATAACCCCAAAATAGGCAAAATACACTTTTTTAACGAAGTCTGTTATGTTTCTTCTATGTTTTGGCAGTGTATATTCACCACAAATGTAACAGAATGAGTCTGGATCGTTAAGACAACTTCTTCTTGATGAGTTCATGCTTTTCACTGGAAAACAGACAACAACATAAAGTTAGTGCAAAAATCAAGCTATGAACAAACTTTTAGAACACTAATTAACACAAAACTATATTGAGAACTGCTCAGTTCAAGTACTAATCCAAAGAAATTAATGAGATGATGCGTCGCATTTACCAACAAGTGCTATAAATAAGATACCAAAAATCTCAAAAACTTGAGCCAATCTGGCAAAACTGATAGCATATTCAGAATCAGCACCCCAAAAATACCCCAAATTCATTAAAATATTTTGGACACCAGAAAAAAATTTTTTTTTTGTTGACCTGTTATAATTGATGATGTGATATTTGAAAAGTAAAGTTATTTTAATATTTTGGGTTCTTAAATGCATTTTAAAAATACCAAAATACCTTTGTATAGGTGTATAAACATCATGTGATCTTGACTCCATTCATGTCATGGGTAAAGTTGAACGAATATGTTCGGAATCGGTCGCCGAATCTGAATTTGCCATATTGATGCTATATTGGCACCCTATTCGTGCCGAATTTATGCTTGATGAAGAGTTTCGAACATATTTGTTCATTTCTACACCCATTGACTCCAATGAAGTTCGGCTGTGTTTGGAGAATATTGCAAAAACAATATTCACCGATGATTGTCATCGGAACTGAATTTTGAAAAATTTGCTCAACTCTAGTCATGGGCTCCTATGATACATATACATGCCAACTGGTACCTGCATCAAGCATGGGAAAACTCCCTCTCTCATTTGTACCTCAATAAAGGTTGACTTGTATACTTTCCTGTGACTGGTCAAAAGTGACTTTAAGGACACACTGTAGTTTTAAAAGTAATGTGTTAGGATCAACCCTCCTACGTTGAGTAAAATGATATATTGATATCTGCGATCCGACGTCTTACTCTAGAGAAATTCACTTTTTTTAAATATGTATATTAGCTGTTAAAATCTATGGGCCAGACATAAATCTCCCAAGAAAATCTGCCTCCAGAGCTTACTTTAAATGAAAGGGGGAGTTGCCAGTGTGAGACATGTAACGACTAACAGTTTGCTCTCCTGATCCACATGTCTCACACTGAACCTAAGATAGAAACAAAATGAACAAAAATTCTGCTGTAAGTAAATGCAATAATGCGTATAAATAACATTGGTGTCATGCTTCTGGATTCAAACCCTTGGCACACCTTTCCTTAGGGTGTTTTATTTTTGTTATTGTTGATTCTGTTGGTTTTGGGTAACAGGTGTTTTTCATTTACTCTGTCTGTCCTTTCACCTTTCAGGTGCAGCATTAGATATCTTCTCCTACTGGTGCTTCCTGTTGGTGATAGGCTTTGTTGGATTCATTCCCTGTGCTGTAGTTTGTGTTGGTTGCAGTTGCTTTGTGCGTGATTACTTTTCGCCTTAGGAAACTACTATGCTAGCAATCCTAGGAGCTACTAAGAACTTTCAGGGTAAGCCGCCGTTGAGTGGGGGTGCTATTGCGTTACCTTAGGGTGCCAACCTTTGTAGTTAGGCGGGGACAGATTAGAGTCAGGGAAGGGTTTTTCCTAGATTGAACAGGGACCTGTCAAGTTCAGGTATTTGTCTTCCTTGTTTGTATGTTACCCTTATGAATGTGCTTTGGTAGGCCTAACAATGGGGTTCTTAATAAACACTGTTTTTTATTTTAAAAAAAAGAGTAAAGGCCATCCTACCAGTCTCAAGGTTTGAGCAAATCCAGATGGTCCTAAATAGTGATGAGCAAACATGCTCTGATATCGAGATATCTGAGCAAGCTCTGGTGTTATCCGAGTTTCACAGGAGTGTTCGAGTAGTATGTTTGAATCCCTGCGGCTGCATGATTGCCTATATGTTTGGACGGGCATTTCTTGTGGCTGTCTTACAGCCATGAATCATGCAGCCGAGGGGACATGGACATACAGTATTACTCGAGCACTCCCGAAATACTCGGATAACACCCAAGCATGCTCAGATAACACGATATCCGAGCACGCTCACTCATCACTAGTCCTAACCTCTAGTATTAAAACCTTACCATGTGTCAAACTGATGTCAATGTGAAGAAGGGCTGGGCAGGACCGTGTCCCGAATATGGCTACTCAGTAATGAGAAGCTATAGAAATGTAATAGCCAGCTCAAAGAAAAGGAGGCCTCACCCTTACCTGAAGTGAGTACAGAAACCTGAGACTTAACGGAAAAAAATGAATTGTAGAATAATTTGGCATGCATGCAAAATATAGGAGCATGTTCGCACTGACAGACACAACCCAAAACAGAAACAAAATGACTCTGGTGGGATGGCTTTTACGCTCTTCTTTATATCCATGCATGCCAACTTTTACTCCAGTTCATTTTTTCCAGTTATGTCTCACACTGGTAACGCCTCTTTTCATTTATAATAATCTCTGGAGGCAGATTCTCATAGAGATCTATGTCCGGCCTATAGGTCTTAACAGATCATTTGCATGTAAGAAAATTTTGATTGAATAAGACATCAGATCATAAATATGAAGGTATCATTTTATTTAGCTTCCTATAACCTATGTGCCCATATGCAGTAGATGGCTTTGGAAGGTTGTTCCTACTGAGAGATTCCCTTCAAAGGCAAACATTTTGTTTAGCTCATATTTATAATAGTTATAATAGTTATATAGGTTGAAAAAAGACCTAGGTCCATCAGGTTCAACCTCTCACATGTTTCAATTATTTAAATCCCTGATCATTCTCAGCTTAGGAGTCCAGTGAGCAAACCCTAGTGATTGAAAGTCTTCACTCCATGACTGTACAATAGCTGCCAATCACTGCATAGGAATGGATTCTAAGGGAGTTCGTCAGCAGACAATGTCTGATCAAACCAAGTATAGATGCTCAGTGCATCCTTGGCAGTCCTGGTTTTATAGAGTCAAAGAAGGGCAGAGATACCCGTAGATGGAAACAAGTAGGTGGGAAGGTACACTTAGCTGTTTGGGCACACCAATGGCGCACCAAACGCCCGTAATTGGTTTGGTGCTTACACACTCCCTTTAAAACACTAAATTTCATTATACTGAATCTGTTTTTTCATGAAGCTATATATCAATCTGCTTAGCTTCTTCTGATCTATAACCCGGTACCTACAGAACAGACGTAATGTTCAACTTGACCTCAAGTAGTAACAGAATTCTGGATAAGTAGATATTATTTTCAGAAAACTTCAAAATATTCCTTCCATAAACAGAAAACATCAACAAAAGATTCTATGGGAAGGAAGACAAAGCTGAAAACCCTTTTAACCTTGGTCACATGCAATAACATTCACCACAACAGCTTATGTTCGGGGACTACTGTTTAAGTTTGATTTACTTTGCTCTATTGCTCTGTTTACTGTATCCTTTTACTCTCCATCCAGAAATGCACTCAGTCATGTTTCTTTCTGCGCTTTGGGCTATTATTGGAGTAATAATTTATTAACGGGTAAAAATATTTACTTGCAATTAAATCTGTCAAAGCCTCTCTTGGCTAAGATTTGCCGATGGTCAAAGAACCAAAAAAAATTAGGAGATTCTTGGCTGAACTGTTGGCCTTGCTGTTAGCTTAAACAAGAGTCTTAAATGTAATTTAAAGCTTCAAGACGGGATTACTATCTTAGAAAGGTGCTCGGGAAAGAAGCCGAAATTATTATTTTTTTTGCCCTAACCGTATGGATGGTTGAGACATTGCTCTGTGAGAAAATATTAAGCCGGCACTGATCTATGGATATTATTCTGCAGGGACTGACTCATGTTCCTCAAGTACTCTTTAAAGAATATTATCTCCGAAGTGTTGTGTGAGGCTTTGCAGCTTATTCTCTTCAAATCATCTAATGGGATATTAAATCCACCCAGTGCATTTACAATTTAAGCAAACAAATGGAATCGACCATAAAAAAAGGCAAAAAAAAAATTCTCTTTGACCTTCTGAAATTTTAAGAGCTTTGTTTAAGAGTGTGCACAGAGAGAACAAGTAGCCGTCTAACATTGTCATCATTGACAGGTTGTGATTTATCTTGACTTTCTCTGTCCATTTGGCTAAACGTTTAAAGTAAACAATTCCAGTTCCCCTCGGCTGCCACTTCCCACTTGTTGGGAGCGTTGCCAAGAAAAGCAGCCAGACAGTTCATTTACCTCTTCCAAGCTCTCTCGCGTTTACAGATTGCTTGACTGGGAGAAGGGTCGACATGACTATTGAAAATTTCAAACACTTCCAACACCGACGAAAGCAAAAATGTCCTTATTACTTAGAGTAAATGTATCTGTTTTGGGTGAATTTTAAGAAAGGTAAATTAATAGATTTATACTGTATTTTTATGGAAAATGTTTGGATCAAATGTTATTAAAGCATCCCTCCAGCATTTTTTCTCAGAGTGGTGCAACTAATCTAATTTCTCTGACCCTAGTCTCATGCTTACTAGAAATGAGCAAATTTGTTCGGATTTTGGCCCTGAATCTGATTTTGACATATTTGGGCCATATTCGAACACTATTAGGGCCGAATATATGTCTTATGTTCGTGTCTGAACATATTCGGTATTTTCTACTCCCATTTACTCTAATGAAGTTTGGTTGTGTTCGACGAATATTGCAAAAACAATATTCGAATCTGATCACATTCGGAACCAAATCCAAGCCAAATTTCCTCATCTCTAATGCTTACCACATATGGTCTTCAGCTGTTCTCAGTGCCGATCCAATCCTGCGCCGCCATCATGTGACCACAACTTCCGACTGACCGGAAGTCAGAGGTAGCAGTCACAAGCTGTCATTTTAATTCTATGAGAGCCTTGTTCTGGCCTTTTTCTGGCTCTCATAGACTTACATTGAGAAGTGACTTCCGGATCGCCCTGCAAACACTGGAGAGTTCCAGCAGTTTACAACCTGCAGAAAACCAACCAGATCAGAACCATTAAAAGATGAAAATGGCAGCTGGACAATGTAAGACTAGGGACAGGAAAAAACTCTGGAGTGGTGCTTTAAAGTGGTTGGGTTTTTGTTAGAAAGGAATCTCATGAGAGGGTCATCAAAAAGTGACCTACTGGTGCAACCCCACCAGTAATATGGTTAGTTAGGTGGAAGAAATAGTTACATTTAGTGTACTACACAAGGATAACAGCTATGTAATACGCACTTAAGAAATATTTTTATAAGAGTTGACAACTATATATTCTTTTTTACAAATGGGTTCAGGATGGCACTGCAATAAAAATTAACACAGATTCTTACCTACTGGACCCCTATCATTGATCATCACTGCTGCCAGCGCCAATAGCGGTCCCTATGCTCCCTTTCAGTGGGTGGTATCTTGTGGCTGTTGCAAACAATAAGTGTCTACTGATCAGTTGCACTGTGACATTCCATCGGAGCCAGATGTGAGACAAACTTTTACAGCTTGGATAGAACGTCACTGCTGCAACCAATCAGTGGTCGCTGAATGGCTGTAACTCTTAAGTGATTGGCCCTGTGACCCTGTCCCCTATGGGCCCTATCCACTGTCAGACAGTATCTGTTTCTTTTTTATTTAAGGAATACAACTGGCCCAGTTTGTACATGATATAAAGTAGTATACTAGATTCGAATATGCCAAATTGTGCAGATTTTACCAGGAAAGTCGATTTGCAGTGAAATTATTCTCTGTGAACTGAACGTCCCTTATTATGCTCTACAACGTGCAAGCGCAAGGAGTTGTGGCCAGAAGTTTTGGCTTAGCATGAAGATGCAGCTCACACTGGTGATAAAAGGTGTACTGAAAACCATATAGGGAGATCAAGCAGCAGAGGTGGTCGAAGAGGTGAATGGTGAATGATGAATATGTTTGTGTAACAACCCTGCTGGCATCACTACATGGCCTCCCATCCCCCGCACACCAACTTACTTTCTGCTTCAAGCCATGCTGTGAATTCTGTCTGTTGCCAGCTCTGTGCCTCTGCTCTCCATGTTTCCAGACTGTGTGTATAGGGGGGCGGCGCCTGAACTCTCTGGTTCTTATGCAGTCAGGGTGCACCTGGGTAATCTGTCCCTGACCAATCACCTGGAGCCCTTGACTATTTAGTTTCACCACTCCCACTGAAACATTGCCTGTGCAATGTCTATACTCAGTGTCTTGCAGCTGAGGAAGCCAGGTCCTGTTCTGTGTATCTCCTTCTCTGGAGGAATACGTCTTGTCTTGTCTTGCCTTGTACCTTGTCTGCCTGCCAGGAGGCTGAATATCCTGGTCCTTGTGTCTTTGTCCCTGTCTCTCTGTCTGAACTCAGTCTTACCTTTGTCTATCAGTCTCCCTTTCTCCTTGTCCGTGGCTCCCTTCCTTGCTGTGTCTTTCCTTGTGTCCTCCCTGTCTGTGCATCTGCATTCTCACAGCTTTATCTGTGCATCTGCACTCTAGCCGCTCTGTCTGCACGGCTCCTGCTGCCGCTGCAGAACCTCTTGCTGCAGCTTCTCTCCACAGACCTTGTGGTTCAGCTTTGCTCCAGTCCTGCTCTTGCTGCAGCTTCTCTCCACAGACCTTGTGGTTCTGCTTTGCTCCAGTCCTGCTGCTGCTGCAGAACCTCTTGCTGCAGCTTCTCTCCACAGACCTTGTGGTTCTGCTTTGCTCCGTTCCTGCTGCCGCTGCGGAACCCCTTGCTGCAGCTTCTCTCCACAGACCTTGTGGTTCTGCTTTGCTCCAGTCCTGCTGCCGCTGCAGAACCTTTTGCTGCAGCTTCTCTCCACAGACCTTGTGGTTCTGCTTTGCTCCATTCCTGCTGCCGCTGTGGAACCTCTTGATGCAGCTTCTCTCCACAGACCTTGTGGTTCAGCTTTGCTCCACTCCTGCTGCCGCCGCAGAACCTCTTTCTGCAGCTTCTCTCTCCACTCCTGCCTTCACCTGCACCTCCTGTGTGAACAGGTCCAAACCTGTTCCTTCTTATTTCACTCTTGCCTGCCTGCATTTATACCTGCACCTCCTGTGTGAACAGGTCCAAACCTGTTCTTTCATATTCCACTCCTGCCTGCCTGCATCCATACCTGCACCTCCTGTGTGAACAGGTCCAGACCTGTTCCTTCATATTCCACGCCTGCCTGCATCCATACCTACACCTCCTGTGTGAACAGGTCCAAACCCGTTCCTTCATATTCCACGCCTGCCTGCCTGCATCCATACCTGCACCTGCTGTGTGAACAGGTCCCTACCTGTTCCTTCTCAAGCCATGCCCGCCTGTCCTGTGTCTCAAGCCGTGCCCGCCTGTCCTGTGTCTCAAGCCGTGCCCGCCTGTCCTGTGTCTCAAGCCGTGCCCGTCTGTCCTGTGTCTCAAGCCGTGCCCGCCTGTCCTGTGTCTCAAGCCGTGCCCGCCTGTCCTGTGTCTCAAGCCGTGCCCGCCTGTCCTGTGTCTCAAGCCGTGCCCGCCTGTCCTGTGTCTCAAGCCGTGCCCGCCTGTCCTGTGTCTCAAGCCGTGCCCGCCTGTCCTGTGTCTCAAGCCGTGCCCGCCTGTCCTGTGTCTCAAGCCGTGCCCGCCTGTCCTGTGTCTCAAGCCGTGCCCGCCTGTCCTGTGTCTCAAGCCGTGCCTGTTTTCCCAGTGTCTCCAAGTCACACCTGCTTGCCCTGTATCTGTCGTACCTTCTTGCCCTGTGTCTCAGTCTGCCTGTCAGTCACATCTGTCCAAGTGACTTGTCTCCAAGTGGGATCAGCAGCCACAGCCAGACACCACCCTGGAGTGGCACCCAACAGTTATCTGCCGCACAAGCCTGACCTCACCATCAGAGGCTCCAGTGAAGACCAAGGTAGCTGTCGCAGTCACGCCCCATCCAGGGTAGTCTGGTCTGTGGCACAGTGGGGCCACAACCCCTGGCTCGCACCATTCAGCCTAGGCGCGAGCGTGACAGTTTGTTTTTTTTAACCTTTTACAGGTCCACTACAGTTCAACCAGCCGGCAAGCATTTTGATTAATTTGTGTAAAGCAAACTCTATATGCTGTAGTATATTGTATATACTGCCAGCACAGATTCAATGGACAACCTCTTTACTTTTTATTTTTAATTGCTGTTACTGTAGTTTCTCTGCTGGGAACATTATGGTACTCACTGTCTCCTGTTTCTTTGCTGGCTGCTCGACCATTGCCACAAGAAGAGTAATGTTGCGCCCATGAGGGTCAAGTGGCCACAGAGGTACTGCGCCTCATCGAGAGGTGTGGTATCCCACCCTCAGGTAAAGGGGGAGCACCACCCAGGACTCCTAACACTCGCACCCAACACACACCAAGTCAGTCAGGGCATCTGGGTGTACCCTTAGGGAGGATGGCCTCATTCCAGGCTGGCTAGGAAAGGGTGTTGGGGAGTCAGTGGGGAAAGGTAGGTAGAAGGGGAGGAGCTTAGGAGGTGGTGTGAGAGAGGGTATCCAATCAGTGACAGTTGGTGGGCGGAGTTAAGGCTGAGGTAAAAGGAAGATCATTCTAGAAAGAGTCAGTTGTTGACAGGACAGCGGAGGAGCAGGACTGACGTGGGGAGAGTAAGGGTCGGAGAGACAGATCTAGAAGGAAGGAATCTCCTAGGAGAAAAGAAGGGGTCCTTGGGGCACAGGTAGAGTGGAAAGCCACCCGTGGAGCCCGTATCCAGACGTGGAAGGACCTGGCCATAGTGGGGGAGCCGGCCCCTAAGTCTAGTGGAGAATAACAAACGAGGCTCAGATAGCAAGCCGGAGGCTGAGGTAACTTCAAGTGCCTCAGCCGCAACCACAATTATTCCCCCAAAAGGCAGTCAGATAGGAGCAAGGGGACACTGAGAACATCACCCGACAGGGTCCGCGGCTGCTGGCTCGGGGACACTGCTTGTGAAGGCGCAGGGCAGGAGAGAAAGTGGAGATCAGGGCAGAGAGGTGGCCTAGAAAGGTGAACATCAAGGGGAGTCCTGAAAACGTGTTCCCAACCTACCTGGGAGTTGGCTGGACCCCACACTTGGAGGACACAGTGCCAAGTGGGCCACCGTGTACACAGGAATTGTGAGTAAAAACTCTGAATCTGCTCCCAACTGTGTTACTCGTGTCATTCGCGTCTTGCCTGCCAAACTCTGCATTTACCATCACCGTCACCGACTCACCATTACCACCTTAACTGCCCTGGGACACAGCTCTGCCCATGGAGAGCTTAACCATCTTTGCTGCTCTAACACCATCCCAGAGGATCTGCATTGCAGCGTCGGCTACCGTTGCCGAATACCACAGGTGGCGTCATGATTTCATTTTCCCTACCATTTTCTGATCATCTTCCCCCATTATCATCCATCATCCTTACATGAACATCCATATTTACTGGACACCCAGGGCCACGGACCTGGTCAGTGCCACTGTGACACATTCCGTTTAAAGACCCTGACTGGCCTGTTACTGAGTAACTGTCATGTCGGACGCTATTCACACCACAGCGTCCGGCAGGCAGAGGTAGTTCCACCTCCGTCCACTATAGCCTCAGTGGCGCCGGCTTGAGTTTCTCAGGCTATCGGGGGTTAATCTAGCTGAAGATCAGGTTGGATGTTTGGTCACGCCCACGGTCTTTAAATAGTCGTGCTGGCCTATGGGCATCGCCGATTATAGCTTGTGTCATACCAAGTGGTTCCAGTCTGGAGTGGAGGTGTTGGATAGAGAGAGAGATTCATATCTGGTGTCGTATGATCCATTGTTACCTTCTCGCCTTCCCATATTTGTGTTTTGTTGTGCCCTGTTCACATTACTGTATAGTCCTGTGTGTATGCGGCGAGGTGCAGTTTAAGTTCTCCCTGTCTGTCTTTATTGTTTGGGGCTTTGGTGGTTTGTCTCCTCACTGGGTGGAGGGTGGAGGGTTAAGCTTAGGGCTGAGCAGGAGATAAGGAAAGGGTGGAGGCTCAGGCATTTGCACCATCAGCAAAAACCCTGAGTTGAGGGTCAGACAGGGTTTCCCCTAGTGAAAGGGACACCACAGGGGCCCCGGGTATTTCTGCCTTAGTTGACCTAAGTCCCGCGTGACATTATAATCGGCCCACATTTTTCAGGAGTCCATGGATCCCATGGATTCCATAACCCGCCTGTTGGCGGCGCTGTCCTTACAGGTCTCCGAGTTGAAAGGGGCAGTTCAGCAGCAGGGCCTGGTAGTAGCAAAGGTGCAAACGGCATCTGCAGGTGTCGGTGCAGAGCCGAAGATCCCGCTGCCAGAACGATTCTCAGGGGAACGCAGCAAATTTGTCATATTTCGGGAGGCCTGCAAGTTATACTTCCGCATGCGCCCGGTCTCCTCAGGTAATGAGGCTCAGCGGGTGGGCCTGGTGTTATCATTACTGAGTGGGGACCCCCAAGCATGGGCATTTTCCTTACCAGCTGACTCTGCTACATTTCATTCTGTCGATAATGTTTTTTCTGCACTCGGGCTCATTTATGATGATCCCGACAGATTAGCTCTAGCAGAATCTACAATCCGCGCCCTCCGTCAGGGGGAACGTATGGCGGAAGACTATTGCTCAGAATTTCGCCGTTGGGCAGTAGACACACAGTGGAACGACCCAGCGCTGCAGAGTCAGTTTATTCATGGGGTTTCAGGAAGAGTTAAACAGGCCCTCCTGATGTATGAGACTCCTACATTGTTGGAGTCTGCCATGAGTTTGGTTATACGTATTGATCGCCGTTTGCGTCAGGGGGCACAGGAGACGCTACCCCTGGGGGAAAGCAGGGGTGCAAGTGTGGTTGCTGCAGGTGAGCCCACTGAACCTATGCAAATTGCGGGGGTGTCACAGGTTAAGCGTCGCGTCCCTGGGTTCACGAAGCCCAGAGCATGTTTTTACTGTGGTAAAAGGAATCATTATGTTAACGCTTGTCCTGTGCTACCGAAGAAGGTCACACCGGCGGAAAACTGCTAAGCTCAGTGGGTATGGAGGAGACCCAACTGAGCATATGCATATCCTCCATGATGGTATCTCAATGTATGCTCCCTGCCAAGGTTATTATCGTGGGCAGAGAGCTACCAATATCAGTGTTTGTGGATAGCGGTTCCGCCACCAATCTCATAGATGAGGAGTTTGCACGCACTGCCGGGTTTAAGATCGAAAAACTCCCTCATCCTATTCAGGTGGTTACCATTAATGCCGCTCCCCTCCCACAAGGGGATATTACAGAGTTTGTGGCTGAGGTGAAACTCCACATTGGGGTCCTACATTCGGAGTGGGTTACATGTAGGGTCCTCCATAATCTCCCAGCACAAATGGTCTTGGGTTTTCCATGGTTGTCCAGGCACAACCCGGTGATTGATTGGAAAACTCAGGACATAGTCCAATGGAGTGGTTTTTGCCAGGACAATTGCTTGGCCACATGTGTGTCCGCCGTGACGCCCAGCCTTCCGGAGGCTTTGCAGGATTTCGCGGATGTTTTCTCTGAGAAGGGTTGCTCAGAACTGCCTCCACATAGAGCCTATGACTTTGCGATTAGGTTAAAACCCGGGGCCAAATTACCTAAGGCCAGGATGTTTAATATTTCTGGTCCAGAAAGACAAGCTCTGAAAGACTACATCGCGGAGAGTCTGAGCAAAGGACACATCCGGCCTTCGTCCTCGCCTGTAGCAGCGGGGTTTTTCTTCATTAAGAAGAAAGATGGGGGGGTTACGGCCGTGTCTGGATTTCCGGGAGTTAAACCAGATTACGATCCGTGATCCATACCCGATGCCTTTGATCCCTGATTTGTTCAACTAGGTGGCGGGGGCAAAGTGGTTTTCCAAGCTTGACCTCAGGGGGGCGTATAACCTCATAAGGGTCTGTCAGGGGGATGAGTGGAAGACGGCCTTTAACACTCCTGAGGGTCATTTTGAGAGCCTGGTTATGCCATTTGGGTTGACAACCGCTCCTGCTGTTTTCCAACATTTTATTAATGACGTATTTGCTCATGTCCTGGGGAAATTTGTGATTGTATACCTGGATGATATCCTCATTTATTCGAGCGACCGGGACATTCATTTAGAGCATGTCAGGCAGGTGTTACAGTTGCTCCGTGAGAATAAGCTCTATGCTAAGCTGGAAAAATGCTTATTTTTTGTTCAGGAGTTGCCTTTTTTGGGATATATTGTGTCCGCCGCAGGGTTTAAAATGGACACCGCTAAGGTGCAAGCGGTGCTACAATGGGCAAGGCCTGATAATCTGAAAGCGCTCCAGCGGTTCCTTGGGTTTGCTAATTATTATAGGAAATTTATAAAACACTTTTCTACTATAGCCAAACCGCTCACGGACATGACAAAAAAAGGTACCCATCTGACTAGCTGGTCTGAGGTGGCGATACGTGCATTTGAGCGTCTGAAGAACAGTTTTGCTTCAGCCCCCATTCTGGTGCAACCGGACGTGTCTAAACCTTTTGTGGTGGAGGTTGATGCGTCGGAGCTGGGAGTGGGGGCAGTACTGTCACAGGGCTCATCTTTGAGCGATATGCATCCATGCGCCTACTTCTCCAAGAAGCTGTCGCCGGCCGAACGGAATTATGATATCAGCAACAGGGAGTTGTTGGCCATCAAATTGGCTTTTGAGGAATGGCGACACTTCTTGGAGGGGGCGGCTCACCAGGTCACAGTCATCACCGACCATAAGAACCTGCTCTATCTGGAGTCGGCCAAGAGTCTGTCTCCTAGGCAGGCTCGCTGGGCATTGTTTTTTACACGTTTCAATTTTCTGGTGACTTACCGTCCCGGGGCTAAAAACACCAAGGCGGATGCCTTGTCCAGGTGTTTTCCGGGGGGAGAACCTCGGGAAGAGCCGGTACCCATCCTCCAGGAAGGTGTAGTGGTTTCGGCTCTCACGACTGAGGTAGAGGCGGAGATTGCCGAGGCCCAAGAGGAGGTACCGCCAGGACTTCCCGCCAACAAATCATTTGTACCCCTTCATCTTCGTCTTAAGGTGTTGAGGGAACATCACGACTCAGTACTGGCTGGTCATCCAGGGGTTAAGGGCACCTTGGAGCTGGTATCGCGTCGTTTCTGGTGGCCCAAAATCCGGCAGGACGTGGTCTCGTACGTGGCAGCTTGCATCACGTGCGCCAGGGCCAAGTCGCCCCGAGCCCGTCCTGCTGGCACGCTACAGCCTCTGGGGGTACCTGATAGGCCATGGACTGAAATCTCCATGGATTTTATTACTGACTTGCCAGTCTCGGCGGGGAACACGGTCATCCTGGTGGTGGTTGACCGATTTTCAAAGATGGCGCATTTTGTCTCATTGCCTTCCTTGCCCAATGCGAAGACGTTGGCTCAGGTGTTTGTGCAGGAGGTGGTCAGACTCCACGGAGTTCCGTCGGACATAGTATCTGATAGGGGAACTCAGTTTGTTGCGAGGTTTTGGAAAGCTTTTTGCTCACGTTTGGGGATCAAGTTGTCACATTCATCGGCGTTTCATCCACAGTCAAATGGTCAAACTGAGCGCATGAACCAAAATCTGGAGCAGTATTTACGATGCTTTGTGTCTGACAACCAAGAGGAGTGGTCTACTTTCCTTCCTCTGGCCGAGTTCGCGTTAAATAATCACCGTCAAGAGTCATCGGGAGAGTCTCCGTTCTTTTGTGTTTACGGTCAACATTCTCAATTTTGTACCTTACGTCAGGGTGACTCGGGGGGCGTCCCGGAGGAGGACCAGCTAGGAGCTCAATTATCATCGGTCTGGAGGAGGGTGAAACAGCGATTGTTGAGCATGAGTGCTAGGTACAAACGGGTGGCTGACAGTAGATGCGTGCCAGGTCCGGACCTGTGTGTGGGTGAATGGGTGTGGTTAGCGACTAAAAATATAAAACTCAAAATTCCATCTTTAAAATTGGGTCCAAGGTTTATTGGGCCTTTTAAGATTGCTGCCATCATTAACCCAGTTGCTTATCGGTTGGAACTCCCTGCAGTATACAAGATACACAACGTCTTTCACAGGGCTTTATTGAAAAAGGTGGTAGGCTCTGTGGACACGACGCCGATGCCACCTCCGGTCATGGTGGATGGCGATTTAGAGTTTGAGGTCTCCAAGGTAGTGGACTCTCGAGTAGTGCGCCGTACTCTTCAGTATTTGGTTCACTGGCGGGGGTATGGTCCGGAGGAGAGGTCTTGGGTACCAGCCTCGGACATACATGCAGATCGGCTGGTCAGTTCTTTTCACCGTCGTCATCCAGACAAGCCGGGTCCTATGAGTCTTGAGGGCCCTGGGGTCCCTCGTAGAAGATGGGGTACTGTCATGTCGGACGCTATTCACACCACAGCGTCCGGCAGGCAGAGGTAGTTCCACCTCCGTCCACTATAGCCTCAGTGGCGCCGGCTTGAGTTTCTCAGGCTATCGGGGGTTAATCTAGCTGAAGATCAGGTTGGATGTTTGGTCACGCCCACGGTCTTTAAATAGTCGTGCTGGCCTATGGGCGTCGCCGATTATAGCTTGTGCGTCATACCAAGTGGTTCCGGTCTGGAGTGGAGGTGTTGGAGAGAGAGAGAGATTCATATCTGGTGTCGTATGATCCATTGTTACCTTCTCGCCTTCCCATATTTGTGTTTTGTTGTGCCCTGTTCACATTACTGTATAGTCCTGTGTGTATGCGGCGCGGTGCAGTTTAAGTTCTCCCTGTCTGTCTTTATTGTTTGGGGCTTTGGTGGTTTGTCTCCTCACTGGGTGGAGGGTGGAGGGTTAAGCTTAGGGCTGAGCAGGAGATAAGGAAAGGGTGGAGGCTCAGGCATTTGCACCATCAGCAAAAACCCTGAGTTGAGGGTCAGACAGGGTTTCCCCTAGTGAAAGGGACACCACAGGGGCCCCGGATATTTCTGCCTTAGTTGACCTAAGTCCCACGTGACAGTAACCTAAGGCCCTGCGGGGCGCTCCAACTTGGCATCACGAACAGGAACATCGAGCTCTGCAAAGCTGGGTATTTGGAGCTCAGCAAAGCTGGGTACTTGGAGCCTAGGAAAGCGGGGTACCTAGAGCCTTGTAAAGCTGGGTACTAGTTCAGAGCTCTGCAAAGCTGGGTACTGTGTGCCAGAGACTCTAATGTATTAGGAGCTAGAGACTTTAATATATTGTGTGACAAAGACTTATTTGCACTGCTAGAGACTTTATTTTATGGTGTCCTAGAGATTTAGTGAGCTGGTGAACAATTTCCATAACTGCACCACAGACTACAAACATAGCTGCGTCACAGGTTGTGTGGGCTTGTCTAATTACAGCCATGACTGTGTCACAGGGTGTGCACGCTTATGCTCTGAAGATAACTGCCATCGCTGTGTTGAGAAATGAGCACGAGCTGAGAGGAATGAGCTGTGGTGGGCGGGGCCAGAGAGTGAGTGCAAGGGTGATGCCCGCCCACTGCCAATGTTATCAGGTGATGCAAAGGTGTCAGGAGGAAAGACCCACCTGCATTACTTTGATAGGCATAAAGAGCAGAGGAAAGCCCGCCCCCGGAAGGAGCCAGGGACTAGCAGGAAATGCACAGGAGACAGAACAATAAAGATGGCAGCGGCAAGGTGTGTAGAGAGAGGCGATAGCCCGAGTGCAGAGAATAAAACCATCTATGCAGAGGAGCTGAGCAGCCAGCTCCAGGATCTGTCTCTGACCGCGGTAGGAGGATGGGAGTCAGAGCAGGTCAAACCTCCAAATACCGCAGCTGCGGCTGACCCAGTCATCGGGTCTGAGGATACCCTGATAGGTCCCCTTCCTATCCCCGCAGTCCCTACACCTGGATGGGCACATTATAATATAGTGTGCGATCGTGTTACCCAAACCCCAATGGTACACCCGGAACAGCTAGTGATCACTGGTGTAGTAATCCACCCAGGAATTTCCCAGCCAGGGAGTGGCCAAACCCAGGTCCTACCCTGGAAACACAAGCAACTATAAGTAAATGAAGACAGCAAATAACTGTAAATAGTTTGAGGAATTAATTTGTATTAATATGGATAGTTATATTGCCTGGTTAGGCATATTCGCCAATATGTCTTGATTTATGCAAAAGTTTACCTGGTTAGGTGTTCTCGTTGATATTCCTGTAAAAAAAAAATTTAAAGAGACAGTTGGGTCACTGAACTATAGGTGTTCAAAACTTTTATTGTAAAAAGTTGTGCATTTTTTAAGTTGCTCCATCTTGATTTTACATCAGGCCTCTGAAAGTGCCTTAATACACCACAGAACAAAAACCCGTTTGGCATGGCCAAAAACATGGTCCAACGTATAGACCAACTATGCCTTGAAGCCCGACCAAGGCCTACGTTGGGGGTTTGAGACGGGTTCCCCATATTACAATAAAAAGAGAGAATACTCCGGTACGGGATGAATTGGACATTGTTGCACTTGATTAAAAAAATGTTTTATTGATGGTGTTGATATTGTATTGCAATTGATTTATATGTAGATGTATATTTAATGTTATTATTCATATATAATATTGATATTTATATTTAATGTTTAGCTAAAATTTTATAAGATGTATATTTATAAACTAGTAGTTATTTGTAACGTTAAAGACAAAGTGCCTCCCATAAAGGGAAGTTGAGTTTAATTTTTATACCTTTTGATATGCATATCGAAAATTTTTTGTATGTTTCTGTAACACCTATATGTTTTGCTCTGTTCCAGTCCGCGGACATGCTGTGCTTAACAGGGGGGAATGTGGTGCCCCTGAGGGTCTAATCGCCACAGAGGTACTGCACCTCATCAAGAGGTGTGGTATCCCACCCTAAGGTAAGGGGGGAGCACCACCCAGAACTCTTAACACTTGCATCCAACACACACCAAGTCAGTCAGGGCATCTGGGTGTACCCTTGGAGAGGATGGCCTCATCCCAGGCTGACTAGGAAAGGGGGTTGGGGAGTCAGTGGGGAAAGGTAGGTAGAAGGGGAGGAGCTTAGGAGGTGGTGTGCGAGAGGGTATCCAATCAGTGACAGTTGGTGGGCGGAGTTAAGGCTGAGGTAAAAGGAAGATCATTCTAGAAAGAGTCAGTTGTTGACAGGACAGCGGAGGAGCAGGACTGACGTGGGGAGAGTAAGGGTCGGAGAGACACATCTAGAAGGAAGGAAGCTCCTAGGAGAATAGAAGGGGTCCTTGGGGCACAGGTAGTGCGGAAAGTCACCCGTGGAGCCCGTATTCAGATGTGAAAGGACCAGGCCACAGTGGGGGAGCCGGCCCCTAAGTCTAGTGGAGAATAACAAACGAGGATCAGCTAGCAAGCCGGAGGCTGAGGTAACTTCAAGTGCCTCAGCCGCAACCACAATTATTCCCCAAAAAGGCAGCCAGATAGGAGCAAGGGGACAATGACAACATCACCTGACAGGGTCCGTGGCTGCTGGCTCGGGGACACTGCTTGTGAAGGCGCAGGACAGGAGAGAAAGTGGAAATCAGCGCAGAGAGGCGGCCTAGAAAGGTGAACATCGAGGGGAATCCTGAAAAGGTGTTCCCAATCTACCTGAGAGTTGGCTGGACCCCTCACCCGGAGGACACAGTGCCAAGTGGGCCACCGTGTACACAGGAATTGTGAGTAAAAACTCTGAAACTGCACCCAACTGTGTTCCTTGTGTCATTTGCGTCTCGCCTGCCATACTTCGCATTTACCATCACCGTCACCGACTCACCGTTACCACCTTAACTGCCCTGGGACACAGCTCTGGCCACTTATGGTCAGTAGGGTCCTCTCTCTCCTGTAGAGTGTAAGCTCTTATGGTGAGTGGGATTTTCTCTCTCTCTTGTAGAGTGTAAGCTCTTATGGTCAGCGAGGTCCTCTCTCATGTAGAGTGTAGGCTCCTATGGTCAGTGGGGTCCTCTCTCTCTCTCCTGTAGAGTGTAAGCTCTTATGGTCATCGGGATCGTAGCTCTCTCACCAGTAGAATTTAAGCTCTTATGATCATCAAGGTCATCTCCCTCTTTTTCCTGTAGAGTGTAAGTGTTTATGGTTAGTGTGGCCCTCTTTCTTTTTCTCTCTGTCTCTGATCGATTTGTAAGCTCTTATCATCAGCAGATTTCTTTCTCTTTCTCTCTCTGCGCTGTAGAACGTAAATACCTATGGTCAGCGGGGGCCCCTCTTTCTCTCTCCCTCACTCTCCTGTAGAGTGTAAGCTCTTATGATCAATGGGGTCCTTTCTCTCTCTCCTGTAGAGTGTAACCTATGGCCAGAGAGGTTCTCTCTCTCTTCTGTAAAGTCTAACCTTCTATGGTCATCGGGGTCCTTTCTCTTTTTCTCTTTCTCTCTTATAAAATGTAAGCTCTTATGGTCAGACATGTTCTCTCTTTCTCGCCTTTCCCCAACATATATATTCTGAGCAACTGCAAGCTTTCCCATACGTAAATGTGTTTTATTGGTAAAGATGTGCAAAGCTGGTGAATTTGAATTTCCAAAGATGCGTTCATCTCTAACTATGACCTAAAAATTATGTCACTGAACATGTGTAGCATCCACAGTGGAGGCACGCAGGGAAGAGACATATAGAGTAGCTGCGTACTGGCTTAACTATGTTTTGATCAGTTCTATTCTGAACTTTCATTACTATTAGACAGAATTGAGGTCGAGGAGAAGGTTTCCCAAATATTGCAAGTGCATGTAAACCTTTTAAAGGGAATCTGTCACCCCTTTTTTGAGATATCATATAATTATATCATTCAATTGTGTGTCACATAAGGATTCTCTTCGTACTTTTGCTTCCCCCTGACCCCGCACCTTTCATGCATAAATACCTTGTTTATATCGGTTCAGATGTATGTAAACTGCCACGGTCCGGTCCGATGGGCGGGGCTTATTCAACTGCTCCCCCCTCCCTGTCTTGCTCTACACAAGAAGAAATGCGTAGAGCAAGACAGGGAGGGGGGGAGCAGGTGAATAAGCCCCGCCCAGCGGACCGGACAGCGCAGTTTACATACATCTGAACCGATATAAAAAAGGTATTTATGCATGAAAGGTGCGGGGTCAGGGGGAAGCAAAAGTACTAAGAGAATCCTTATGTGACACATAATTGAATGATATCATTATATGATATCTCAAAAAAGGGGTGACAGATTCCCTTTAAAGTTTGAGTGCAGCCACAGATAGACCATCTGTTGTCAAGATCAGAAAACCAGAGGAGTCCATCTTTCTTTTCTCTTCTGTACAGGATCATATGTACAGCACAAAAAGTTGGAGAGAAATGTCTCCTTTGATGAGAACTTCTGATGATTAGACCAGTCATTGTCAGCCCCTAGAGACTGAAAAGTAGAGCAGCCAAGATAAGAGATGCCTCTCTATAATCATAAAACTATTACTTTATCCTGTGATGTGCTATGTAGCAAGATCTGTCCTTTGCCCGCAGAGATGTGTAATAGCTAGCATTACAAATCATGAGAGCCAAGTCAAATAGTAAGATGTCGTACTCTTTATTGCTTCATGACTGGCATTGTACTGAAATGTTTGTTACTTAAAGGCAGGTACGCACAGGGGATGAAATTCGGCCCTGGCATTTGCAATTACACAGGCCCATGTTGTACCCATTTCCAAGTCACAGCTCTTAACAGTATGGGCGTCTTGAGAACACAGATTCTGCTAACAACGTAGCAGACAAGGCGGCTCATGACCAGACAGGCCCTTCTGCCATTTGCAAGAATTGCCAGATGGCCAGTCCTGCTTAAAGGAGATATTTCTGAAATCTTCTGAATATCAATAATAAATCCTCCTCAAACATGCTGAACATTCGGACAAAACATCATCGTCCTAGCATCTAACACACTTAAAAATTAAAGACAATCTGGCATGGGAGAAATCTGCCATTTTGTGACACGGATCCTGATTATTGGGTCTCTGTGCGCCACGATTAGAAGATATTACTGTAGAGCAAACAGGCTAAGTCACATAAGCTGTCATGTTTGTTTTTTTTACCTTTTTGATTTAGGTCATGAAAATATTCAACCTTTACCTCTGACATTATTCTATTGACATGCAAAATAACAGGCAAATGTATGCGTCTTTGCATTTCCTCTTGGCACAACATATCCAAATATATGTGTCGGATTAAGACCAGATTTGAAAAAATTATTGGTTTTGTGATACTCTGTCGGAAGACGTTTATGCTATATTTGTCTACAAGCAGCCGCTCAATGAATGTGAGGTAAACTGCATCCTGGTGAGAGTTTCATCTGAAGAGATGTTCATGCATGCACATTATTTCTTCATTCATACAGGGGAAAAAGGTCATTAATTTTCTAGATTGGTGGTAAGACCTTACCATTAATATATTGAACTCCAATCCTGTAGATAGTAAAAAAATGTTTATAGGGCAACCAGTATAAAGGGAGTCTGTCAGAACGATCCACCCCGCCATCCCCTCTTTCTCAAACTATGTACATGGTCATATTACTTTCTGTAAGATAATTCTTCCTATAACTTTACTTATGCAATCTGCTGCTCCCTAACTTTAAAAAAAAATCACAGTTTTATTTCATATGCAAATAAGGATTAAGTGCTCTGGGAGTGTCAAAGCACTTCTTGAGGCTCTGCCTCCCTTGCTTTATTCTGCAACCAACCCAACTTTTTTTCTGCTTTACTGACAGTTCACTGACTTGACTTCACAGTTTTCAGTCAAGCAGAGGAAGGTGTGGCTGGATATTGAATTATATCTGGGAGACTAAGTCTTGGGAAGTGTTCTGATCCTAGCCAAAGCACTTACTGTAAGCTTCAAGGAGTTGCCTGGTCTTAAACGACAAGTCTGCAGTCACTATGGGTGACTGCAGACTTGTGAATCCTCATAAGGCATGCACTATGGTCATTCAGGAGTTTCTGGTGCCGACGCTGGGAGCGGCCCGTCATGTGACCGCAAGTATGCGAATTACATAGTTCTGGCCACATTCCAACTAGTCTGTATCTGGCCTTGACCAATATATTTGCATTCAGAGAGGCTGGATGCAGTCTAGTTGGTACTTGACCACATGTATCCAAATCACATACTTGCAGTCATGTATCCTCCACTTACAGCACTGGCACCTGAAAATCCTCACAGTGCACAGTGCACCTGATGTGAGGATTCACAAATCTGCAGTCACACAGAGTAAATGCAGACTTGTAGTTTTAGACCAGACAGCACCTTTCATTTGCATGTGAGCTGAAAAAGCAGATTGTATAACTAAAGCTATGGGTGACATTATCTTGCAGAAAGCAGCATACCATACAAACAGTTGGGAGGTCTGGGTAGTACTGACAAATACCTTTTAAATTTAACCTATCATTAATATGCACAATTAAATTAAAAGACTCTAGATCAGTACCTTTATGGAAAGAGTCGCATTGGTCCACTAGAGACCTGGATCCAGGCTATGAAACAATTTTAGGTCCCCCAGATCCACTAGAATACCCCATTTGGTGAAACTGCTAATCATTATTAGAAATACAGTTGACTAATAGGTAATATTAAAATATTAATTAAAGCAATTTACTACTGAATTCTGAAACTAAAATCCTGATATTTTCTTGCAATGAAGATTTCCCTAGGTCTTTCCTTATCTTTGACAAGCAGAGTACTAAGTAAAGATGCCAGAAATGAGGAGGCATCCTCTTGGTCTTTTTCTATGCTATATCACTGGACATTTGGGTCTTAACAGGGAGCTGTACTTTCAGAAAGCTTTGCATGAAACAACACTACAGACGATTATAAGAAACTTTGTGATGTATCTTATTCGAGAAATCTGCTTTCTTCCTCAACTATCTGACACTTTTTCCTTTCCCCGCTGCCTCCTGATCTTTTTATCTACTCCAAAAAATACAAATGTATCTGCCTTTAGCTTTAAAGTCTATGGGCAAAATGGGCTACCAGCTCACTGTGAGGCCATTTTAGACAGCCCTTTAGGCTCCATTGAGAAGGAAGATGAGTGAGGCACAGACTAAGAAAACAAGCAGAGGGAGAAACATAGAGATTGTGTTGAACTTTCTAACAAGTCTTTTACTTTAAATGAGAGCTTGATTCACATCCAGACAGCTCAGGACAGTTCTCTCACCAGCTCAGAGTCAACAGCAAAGTAAGAGCTATAGCTTGCAATGTGGATAACTAGTGAAAACATAGGAAACAAGTCATATTATAGTCAGCTATTATGTTATTCATCATGGATACATTTGAAACAGCTTACTGTAAAAAGTTTGAAAGTAGTAAACCTGTCAAGATTCCTCCATTCAGTGTAGTGAGTGGCAGCTCAACTGTCCAATCTGGGGCAGGGGCATGCTGAGCTTTCAAAAGAAAACTCATCAATCCGAGACTTGGGCATGCAGATCTGTCAGTTTGGTGAGTGACAGTCCAGTCGCTCGATCAGGCCTGGCGTGTGATGGGTTTCCTACCGGTGTCTCCTGTTCTGATTGGTTCCCAGGCTTTTAAGGTGGCTTCCTGTCTCTAATATCTGCCAGTTGAAGCTCTGCTCAAATGGTGTGTGTGTATGCTGTGTGATTTAAGCTCTAGTACTTTGATTATTGTTGTCCGACCTTGGATTGACCAAGGTATCATCCATTGCCTTCTATGGGAACCAATATGGATATAATTCTGATGTTCCTTTATTGAACCACGCTATTTTTTACCTCTTGTCTGTGCTTGTCTGATTTTACTGCAGAGAGGTTTTTTTTTTGGCTTTATTTGATAATGCATATGGAATCTATGTTTTCTGTAGTCTATTAATACCCAAAAAGACAAGATTGCCACTATCTACTGGTAGCTTATGGAATCTATATTTTCTGTGGTCTATTAATATCCAAAAAGACAAGACTTGCTGCTATCTATTGGTTCTACAAGAGGTTTCTCTATGTTTACATGTAATAGCCTGTCTTTTATATATTGTACATTAATAGCCTGTGTATTATATTAAGCACTATCTTTCATCTCTTTTATTTGCTTATAGTTTTCCCACCTGTAGATTATAAGGGTCATTTAGGGCGAGTCTGGGACAGCCACCGCGGAGTGGGGGCATCAAATCGTTTCTTTTAGGGTGCCAACCTCCACTGTCAGGAAGGGATAGCAGGCTAGTGTAGGGCTATCGTAGGTTATTATTGTATAGAGTTTGCTCCCTGGCTTAACAGCTGTTAGCCCCTCCTACTTTAACTATTTACAAGCTGAGCATCTCTAACCCCACCTAGTGTACAAACTAGGGTACTACACTTTCCCTATCTATTTAACAGTGTCTGTTGTGAATTCGCTTCCTGGCCTCCCTCTGGTTATTGCTGAAGGTAGTGGAGCTGGTCAGCTTGACAGATGGGTTGTAAGTTCTCTTTCTGGGCTCCCTCTGGTGGTTACTGGAGGTAATGGAGCTGATCTGATTAACAGAGGCTTGCCACCTGATGATGAGGATGACAATTGGAGATCTGAGGTTTCAGATTGGGATTTAAGACAGGCGACACACTCTATCCCTGCTGGTGATTTTCTTCTTGCCTCCTGAGGTCTGATGTTTCCAGCTCAGTCCCTTCATGTTCAGATAAGTGTTCATTTGCTATTCTGTTTGCATTTGATCTGGTTTTGTCTATCTCAGTTTTGTGTGGGTCAGCCATCTCCGGCTGCGGTTGTGCTGAATCACCGTCCATATGTTACTGTTTGTGCCAATTTGCTTTTGTCCCTTATTAGATTGGCCTCTTTTTGCTCTGCATTCAGAATATACCAGAGTGCTGATATAGTGGGCGAAGTTGTGCGACTTCAGTGTTTTTTGCATCAGACGTGTTGGACTTTTTGCAGGGTTTTTTTACGTGATTGCAGACAGCATCTTTCCTTTCCTGTCCTGTCTAGTCAGTGTGGGCCCCATCATTTGCTCAGTCTATTTTTCTGCCTGTGTTTGTGTTTTCATCTTGTCTCACCGACAATATATGTTTGGGGGCTATCTATTCCTTTGGGGTCTGCTCTGGGGCAGTTTAGATTTCCCCTTTCTTGCTTTAGGCTTAGTTAGCTCTCCGGCTGTGCCAAGGCATCTAGGATCATCGTAGGTATGGTCCACAGCTACTGCTAGTTGTGTGGATAGGATCAGGGGTCTGCAATCCGCTTAGTTACCAACCTCTCTGGTTTTCCGTGGCTTAGCTTGGCCTTGCTCTCCTCCTCGGTGACCCAATCATAACAGAATCACCAGCCTAACTGTAGACTCTAAGGTAGGAAAGAATTTAAAAAAAAAATAGAAAAAAAAAGTGTCAGAATTATTTTTTTCTCTTGTATATTTTTTCCTGTTTTTTCTTTCTCTGGGGCTGCAGGAGGAGATTTTTTTTTCTTTTTCTAAATGGAGACTAAGGAATTGTCTTATTGTGTGGAGCAGCTCGCTTCTGAAGTGCAGGGAATTTCCACCTATCTCACTCAATCATCTGCTGCTGAGCTAAAAATCCCTACTCCTGATGTGTTTTCTGGGGATCGGTCTAAATTTTTGAATTTTAAGAATAATTGTAAACTATTTTTTGCTTTGAAACCTAACTCATCGGGGAGCTCTGTGCAGCAGGTTAAAATTGTCATCTCCCTGCTGCACAGTGATCCCCAGAATTGGGCCTTTTCTTTGACACCCGAAGATCCTATTCTAACTAATGTGGACGCATTTTTTCAAGCTTTGGGGCTGTTGTATGATGAACCTAATGCTATTGATCAAGCTGAGAAAACCTTATTGGCATTGAACCAGGGTGAGGATTCTGCAGAGTTATATTGTCAAAAATTCCGAAAGTGGGCAGTCCTTAATAATGGAATGACGATGCCCTAGCAGCTCTCTTTCAGAAGGGTTTGGCAGAAACCATAAAAGATGTTATGGTGGGATTTCCTGTTCCCTCTGGTCTAGACGACTCTATGTCATTGGCCATTCAAGTTGATCGGCGTTTACGTGAATGTAAAACTACACGAGAGGCGTTGCTGCCTTTCGAACGAACGTCTGAACCCATGCAATGTGATAGGGTTTTGTCTAGGGTGCAACATCAGGAGTTTAGAAGGCGTAATAAGCTGTGTTTTTTCTGTGGGGATGCCTCTCATATTATTTCTGTCTGCCCTAAACGAGAAAAGCGTTTTGCTCACACATTTGCTGTGGGCAGTGTACAGCCTAATTTCCTTTTGGCATTTTCCGCTAAGGCTTTTGTAGATTCAGGAGCAGCTCTGAATCTGATGGATTTAGACTTTGCTAAACGTTGTGGTTTTCCTATGATACCCCTGTGGACTCCTATCCCTTTGAGAGGTATTGATGCTACTCCTTTGGCGGAGAATAAACCCCAGTTTTGGACCCAGGTGATAATGCAGGTCGCCCCGAACCACCAAGAAAATTGTAAATTTTTTGTGTTGCACAATTTGCATGATACTATTGTTCTGGGTTTTCCTTGGTTGCAGACTCATAATCCTGTTTTGGATTGTAAATCTGTGTCTGTGGTGAGTTGGGGTTGTTAGTGTGTTCTTAGGGACGCTCCTGTTTTCTCCACCTCTCCACAGTCTCATGATATTCCTGACTTTTTGGCTGATTTTTTGGATGTATTTGGTGAGAGTAAGTCTGCGTCTTTGCCTCCTCATACGAGTTATGACTGCGCAATTGAGTTAATGCCCAGGTGTAAATTTCCCAAGGGTCGGCTTTTTAACTTATCAATACCCAAACATGATGCTATGCGATCTTATATCAAGGAGTCATTGGAGAAGGGTCATATTAGACCATCCTCTTCACCTTTAGGTGCTGGGTTTTTTTTGTGGCCAAGAAAGATGGTTCATTAAGGCCATATATTGACTATCGTTCCCTTAGCAAAATCACTGTTAAATATCAGTACCCGTTACCCCTGATTTCTTATTTATTTTCAAGAGTTAAAAGTGCCTGTTGGTTTAACAAGCTTGACCTCAGGGAGGCGTATAATCTTATTCGCATCAAGCACAGGGATGAATGGAAGACGGCGTTTAATACTCCGGAGGGACATTTTGAGTACCTAGTGATGACTTTTGGGCTCACTAATGCCCCTTCTGTCTTCCAATCTTTTATGAAGATATTTTCCGGGACTTTGTGGATAAGTTTTTGATCATTTATCTGGATGATATTTTGATCTTTTCCAGTGACTGGGATTCTCATGTGGAACATGTCCGGACTGTGTTCTGGATTTTCAGGGAAAATTCTCTGTATGTTAAGGGATCGAAGTGCCTCTTTGGTGCACAGAGGATTTCATTTTGGGATTCATTTTGCCCCCGTCTGCTATTGAAATGGACCCGGCCAAGATACAGGCCATATATGATTGGGTTTAGCCCACTTCTTTGAAGGCTATCCAGAAGTTTTTGGGTTTTGCTAATTTCTACCGTAAATTTATAAGTAATTTTTCTGGTATTGTCAAACCACTGACTAATCTGACCAAAAAGGGCGCTGATGTGGTGAATTTGTCTCCAGAGGTAGTCTCGGCATTTCAGGAGCTTAAGCGGAGATTCACTTCTGCTCCGGTTCTACGGCAACCTGATGTCTCACTCCCATTTCAGGTGGAGGTAGATGCTTCTGAGATTGGTGCAGGAGCCGTTTTGTCCCAAAAAGATCCGATGACTTCTAAAATGAATCCCTGTGCCGTCTTTTCTCGAAAATTCTCCCCATCTGAACGTAACTATGACGTGGGGAATCAAGAATTATTGGCCATGAAATGGGCATTTGAAGAGTGGAGACATTGGTTGGAGGGAGCTAGACATCAAGTTGTGGTGCTCACCGACCACAAGAATTTGATTTATCTTGAATCAGCAAAACGCTTGAATCCTAGTGAGGCTAGGTGGACCTTGTTTTTCAAGCGTTTTAATTTTGTGGTCTCTTTTCTTCCGGGCACTAAGAATGTTAAGGCGGATGCCCATTCTTGGGGTTTCTTTGCAGATTCTCTTACTGTGACCGAGCCTACTACCATTCTAAATGAGGGGGTAGTTCTTTCCGCCATCTCACCCGATTTGAGATGTGCCCTGGAGGAATTTCGGGAGGACAAACCTGAACGTTGCCCTATGGGAAAATTGTATGTCCCTTCTAGTGGAGGAAGAGAGTAATGTCTGAAATGCATTGCTCTGCGTTGGCTGGTCATCCAGGTATTTTTGGTACCAGAGATTTGGTGAGTCAGTCTTTTTAGTGGCTTGCCTTATCTTGTGATGTCAGGAATTTTGTGCAGTCCTGTGGGACTTGTTCTCGGTCTAAACCCTGTTCTCGTTTTAGTGGGTTGTTGAAGCCCCTGCCAGTGCCCAAGAGACCATGGACCCATATCTCCTGTCTCTCAGAGAATGACTGTTATCTGTGTGATTTGTGATAGATTTTCTAAGATGATCCATCTTGTACCACTCCCAAAGTTGCCATCTTCTTCTGAGTTGCTGCCCTTGTTTTTACAACAGGTGGTTCAGTTGCACGGGATTTCTGAGAACATTGTGTCAGACAGAGGAGTCCAGTTTGTTTCCAGATTTTGGAGAGCTTTTTGTTCCAAACTGGGAATTCAGTTATCTTTCTCCTCTGCATTTCATTCTCAGACAATTGGGCAGACTGAGAGAACAAACCAGACTCTGGAGTCCTATTTGAGATGTTTTATATCTGCTGATCAGGATGACTGGGTCTCATTTTTGCCCTTGGCCAAATTCGCGCTAAACAATAGAGCTAGTTCTGCCACTTTGATGTCGCCCTTTTTCTGTAACTTTGGGTTTCATCCTCGATGTTCTTCAGGGCAAGTGGAATCTTCGACCTGCCCAAGTGTGGACACTGTGGTAGAGAGAATGCAGCAGATTTGGGACCAAGTGGTGGATAAGTTGTCCCGCTCTCAGGAAAAAGCCCAACGGTTTTTCAACCGGCATTGGACCATTGGTCCTCGGTTTAAAGTGGGCGATATGGTTTGGTTGTCATCAAAGAATATTCCTGTGAAGGTTGCATCTCCAAAGTTCAAGCCAAGATTCACTGGACCTTATAAGATTTTGGAGATTCTTAATCCTGTTTCTTTTCGATTGGCTCTTCCAGTTACATTTAAGATCCATAACGTGTTTCATAAAACTCTGTTGAAGAGGTTTGTGGAGCCAGTAGTTCCTATTGCGGTGCCTCCTGACCCTGTATTGGTTAAAGGCAATGTGGAATATGAGGTTGAGAAAATATTGGATTCTCGTTTGGCTAGACGAAGACTCCAGTACTTGGTCAAATGGAAGGGTTATGGCCAGGAGGTTAATTCTTGGGTCTCTGCTTCTGACATTCATGCTGATAGATTGGTTCATGCTTTTCACTGGGCCCATCCTGATCAGTCTGGTGGCATAGATGAGGGTTTGGTGACCCCTCCTCAAGGGGGGGTACTGTTGTGAATTCGCTTTCTGACCTACCTCTGGTTACTAGTGAAAGTAGTGGAGCTGGTCATATTGACAGAGGGGTCACGAGTTCTCTTTCTGGGCTCCCTCTTTTGGTTACTGGAGGTAATGGAGCTGATCTGATTTACAGAGGCTTGCCACCTGATAATGAGGAGGACGATTGGAGATCTGGGGTTTCAGACTGGATTTAAGACAGCCGACTCCCTCTATCCCTGCTGGTGATTTTTTCCTGCCTCCTGAGGTCTTAGTTTCCAGCTAAGTCCCTGCATGCTCAGCTAAGTGTTCTGTTGCTATTCACATTTGATCTGGTTTTGTCTATTTCAGTTTTGTGTGGTCAGCCAGCTCCAGCTGGGGCTGTGCTGAATCTCCATCCATATGTTACTGCTTGTGCCAGTTTGTTTTTGTCCCTGATTAGATTGGCCTCTTTTTGCTCTGCTTTCAGAATATACCAGAGTGCTGATATAGTGGGCGAAGTTGTGCGACTTCAGTATTTTTCTATCAGACGTGTTGGACATTTTTTGCAGGGTTTTTTTACGTGATTGCAGACAGTGTCTTTCCTCTCTGGCCATGCCGAGGCATCTAGGATCATCGTGGATACGCTCCACGGCTACTGCTAGTTGTGTGGATAGGATCAGGGGTCTGCAATCCGCTTAGTTACCAACCTCTCTTGTTTTCTGTGGCTTAGCTTGGGCTTGATCTCCTCTTCGGTGACCCAATCATAACAAATGTACATTGTTAAATACATATAACAGATACAATAAATAGACATTTGCATGGCATGTACAATAAATACGAATAAAGGGAAAGGGTACATAACATCCAACATTAAATATATACACTCACTGGCCACTTTATTAGGTACACCTGTCCAACTGTGTGTTAAGACTTAATTTCTAATCAGCCAATCACATGGCGGCAACTCAGTGCATTTAGGCATGTAGACATGGTCAAGACAATCTCCTGCAGTTCAAACCGAGCATCAGTATGGGGAAGAAAGGTGATTTGAGTGCCTTTGAACGTGGCATGATTGTTGGTGCCAGAAGGGCTGGTCTGAGAATTTCAGAAACTGCTGATCTACTGGGATTTTCACGCACAACCATCTCTAGGGTTTACAGAGAATGGTCCGAAAAAGAAAAAAAATCCAGTGAGCGGCAGTTCTGTGGCCGGAAATGCCATGTTGATGCCAGAGGTCAGAGGAGAATGGGCAGACTGGTTCGAGCTGATAGAAAGGCAACAGTGACTCAAATTGCCACCCGTTACAACCAAGGTAGGCAGAAGAGCATCTCTGAACGCACAGTGCGTCGAACTTTGAGGCAGATGGGCTACAGCAGCAGAAGACCACACTGGGTACCACTCCTCTCAGCTAAGAACAGGAAACTGAGGCTACAATTTGCACAAGCTCATCGTAATTGGACAGTAGAAGATTGGAAAAACGTTGCCTGGTCTGATGAGTCTCGATTTCTGCTGCGACATTCGGATGGTAGGGTCAGAATTTGGCGTAAACAACATGAAAGCATGGATCCATCCTGCCTTGTATCAACGGTTCAGGCTGGTGGTGGTGGTGTCATGGTGTGGGGAATTTTTTCTTGGCACTCTTTGGGCCCCTTGGTACCAATTGAGCATCGTTGCAACGCCACAGCCTACCTGAGTATTGTTGCTGACCATGTCCATCCCTTTATGACCACAATGTACCCAACATCTGATGGCTACTTTCAGCAGGATAATGCGCCATGTCATAAAGCTCGAATCATCTCAGATTGGTTTCTTGAACATGACAATGAGTTTACTGTACTCAAATGGCCTCCTCAGTCACCAGATCTCAATCCAATAGAGCATCTTTGGGATGTGGTGGAACGGGAGATTCGCATCAGGGATGTGCAGCCGACAAATCTGCGCCAACTGTGTGATGCCATCATGTCAATATGGTCCAAAATCTCTGAGGAATGCTTCCAGCACCTTGTTGAATCTCTGCCACGAAGAATTGAGGCAGTTCTGAAGGCAAAAGGGGGTCCAACCCCTTACTAGCATGGTGTACCTAATAAAGTGGCCAGTGAGTGTATATACTAGCTGAAGAGCCCCGCGTTGCCTGGGCATAGTAACCAACTGTGGTTAGTTATAACAAATTATAATGATTGTATTGCACATAAAAACCGTGCATCTAATCCTATCCTGTGTGATACTGACTGCTGAGCCGTGAATCTAATCCTATTCTGTGTGATACTGTCTGCTGAGCCGAATATCTAATACTATTCTGTGTGATACTGACTGCTGAGCCATGTATCTAATCCTATCCTGTGTGATACTGACTGCTGAGCCGTGTGTCTATTCCTATCCTGTGTGATACTGACTGCTGAGCTGTGTATCTAATACTATCCTGTGTGATACTGACTGCTGAGCCGTGAATCTAATCCTATCCTGTGTGATACTGTCTGCTGAGCCGTGTATCTAATACTATTCTGTGTGATACCATCTGCTGAGCTGTGTATCTAATACTATCCTGTGTGATACTGACTGCTGAGCCGTGTATCTAATCCTATCCTTTGTGATAGTGACTGCTGAGCCATGTATCTAATCCTATCCTGTGTAATACTGACTGCTGAGCTGTGTATCTAATCCTATCCTGTGTGATACTGTCTGCTGAGCCGTGTATCTAATACTATTCTGTGTGATACCATCTGCTGAGCCGTGTATCTAATCCTATCCTGTGTGATACTGACTGCTGAGCCGTGTGTCTATTCCTATCCTGTGTGATACTGATTGCTGAGCTGTGTATCTAATACTATCCTGTGTGATACTGACTGCTGAGCCGTGTATCTAATCCTATCCTTTGTGATAGTGACTGCTGAGCCATGTATCTAATCCTATCCTGTGTAATACTGACTGCTGAGCTGTGTATCTAATCCTATCCTGTGTGATACTGACTGCTGAGCCATGTGTCTATTCCTATCCTGTGTGATACTGACTGCTGAGCTGTGTATCTAATCCTATCCTGTGTGATACTGACTGCTGAGCCATGTGTCTAATCCTCTCCTGTGTGATACTGCCTGCTGAGCCGTGTATCTAATCCTATCCTGTGTGATACTGGGCTCCCCCTGCAGTCTGTGTCAGAGGGTGGTCTGTGTTGGCACGGTAATAAATTGTGTTATTTCCAGCTTTACAGAAGGACGATAACACCATAGAACAGATGAGAATAATAGGCCTCAGTTACCACAACTCTTTACAAAGAAATCTATAGCAACCAATCACAGCTCATTTTTCATCTTTTAAACAGCTCTGGGACAGCGTGGCGAGTTTTGAGTGGCGACTTTTGTGTTTGGACTTTTATGTGGCGAGGTTGGTGTATGTGTGGTGAAATGTGTGCTGAGGGTGGTATATGTGGTGAAGCACGTGGTAGTGTGTGGCGCATGTTGTGTGTGTGTTCATATCCCCGTGTGTGGTAAGTATCCCATGTCAGGGCCCCACCTTAGCAACTGTACGGTATATACTCTTTGGCGCCATCGCTCTCATTCTCTAAGTCCCCCTTGTTCACATCTGGCAGCTGTCAATTTGCCTCCAACACTTTTCCTTTCACTTTTTCCCTGTTATGTAGATAAGGGCAAAATTGTTTGGTGAATTGGAATGCGCGGGGTTAAAATTTCGCCTCACAACATAGCCTATGACGCTCTCGGGGTGCAGACATGTGACTGTGCCAAATTTTGTGGCTGTAGCTGCGACGGTGCGGATGCCAATCCCGGACACACATACATACACTGCATTTCAAATTATTATGCAAATTGGATTTAAGTGTCATAAAGATGTAATTTTTTGTTTTTCAAATAAACTCATAGATGGTATTGTGTATCAGGGCTCTTTGGATCACTGAAATCAATCTCAAATTCCTGTGATAATTAGTTTACCAGGTGAGCCCAATTAAAGGAAAACTACTTAAGAATGATGTTCCACATTATTAAGCAGGGCACAGGTTTCAAGGAATTTAGGAAAGAAAAAGGACCTCTCTGCTGCTGAAAAGCATCAAATAGTGCAATGCCTTGGTCAAGAGATGAAAGCATTAGATATTTCCCAAAAATTTAAACGTGACCATCGTACTATTAAGAGATTGTGGTTGATTCTGAGCACAGACATGTTTGTGCTGATAAAGGCAGAATGATGAAGGTTTCTGCCAGGCAAGTTCATCGGATTAAGAGCGTGGCTGCTAAAAAGCCAATACAAACCAGCAAACAGATATTTAAGGCTGCTGGTGCCTCTGGAGTCCCCCGAACCTCAAGGTGTAGGATCCTTCAAAGGCTTGCTGTGGTGCATAAACCTACTATTTGGCCATCCCTAAAAAGTGTTCACAAGCAGAAATTGTAGCAGTGGGTCCAGACATACATGAAGACTATTTTTCATACAGTCTTGTTTACTGATGAGTGTCGAGCAACCCTGGATGGTCCAGATGGATGGTTGGTGGATGGCCACTATGTCCCAACAAGGCTGCGACTTCAGCAAGGAGGAGGAGGAGTCATGTTTTGGGCTGGAACCATGGGGAAACAGCTGGTAGGGCTCTTTAAGGTTCCTGAAGGTGTGAAAATGACCTCTGCAAAGTACTGTATATAGAGTTTCTGACTGACAGCTGTCTTCCATGGTATAAAAAGCAGAAATGTGCCTTCAGGAGCAAAATCCTCTTCATGCATGACAATGCACCATCTCATGCTGCAAAGAATACCTCTGAGTCATTGACTGCTATAGGCATAAAAGGAGATAAACTCATGGTGTGGCCACCATCTTCCCCTGACCTCAACCCTATAGGGAACCTTTGGAGTATCATCAAGCAAAAGATCTATGAGGGTGGGAGGCAGTTCACATCAAAACAGCAGCTCTGGGAGGCTATTCCGACTTCATGCAAAGAAATCCAAGCAGAAACTCTCCAAAAACTCCCAAGTTCAATGGATGCAAGAATTGTTAAGGTGATGTCACAGAAGGGTTCCTATGATAGCATGGAACTTGGCCTGTTAGGATGTTTTGGAGTTAAATAGCTTTTTGTTCAGTGAATGTGACCTCCTAATGCTGCAAATTCAACAAATGAACATTTTCAGTTCTTTAAAACAGATCAAATGTTTAGAAATTCTACTGTGCCTAATCATTTGGAACAGTGCAATTTGAGTTTTTATTCATTTTGGAGATTATACTGTTATCATTGGGAGGTTTCTTCAATAAAATTCTATGTATATTCTAACGGGTGATGACTTTTATTAGACTGACTGTCATTTGTACTGACTATTTAAGAAAATCATAGAAAAATATCATTTGCATAATTTGGAACACAGTGTACATACACACACACACACACACACACACACACACATACATTGAGCTTTATATAAGTATATATATATATTCCCTATGCCATGGACTTCTATAGCCCCATCCTTGATCTGCCCCCACCCACCTTTCCTACAGCCCCTATCCCTTTTCCCTTTTGTACACTTGCTTTGGCAAAACTAATGTGTATTTAGTCCTGCCAATAAAGCTTCTTTGAATTTATATATAAATATATACACATGTATATATCTGTACACTTATGGACACTCCTTTGGGTCCCTTACATAAGCACACCAAATTCTTCCGGATTTCCCCACTTTAGAGGCATAATTTATGCAAAAATTGTTACCTAGAGACTGGGGTAGTATTTCTGTTGATATGCATGGAGGCGCAAGCCGCTCAAATCTCTTGAGTTCATCAAGTATTGTGTGCCTAAAGGGCCTGTCACACTAAGAGATATCGCTAGCAATATCGCTATAACTAGTGACGTTATAGCGATATTGCTAGCGATATCGCTATGTCTGATACTTACCTACGACCCGCTCCCCCGCTGGTTATTGCTGATCGCGCGAGAACGTCCAGGACTGTTTCTCGTCGTCAGCTTCCTGCGGCGCTTCCTGTGGAGAGACGAGCGACGCGTGGAGCCGGGCGGGAGGACGTCAGGATCGCCTGGTGTGACAGGTAAGTAGCGATCCCCGTCCCCAGCGATGTTGCTAGTGAGATCTGCCTGTGTGGCAGCTCACTAGCGACCACTTAGCGATGTACCAGCGATCCTGACCGCGTCATATCGCTGGTCGGGATCGCTGGTACATCGCTAAGTGTGACAGTACCTTCAGGCTGGAGTCACACTGCCAAATTTCCCATGCGATAATCGCATCGCATAGCACGGACTGGCCGGCACCTCTCCTGACCTGAGCATGACAGCGTGATGGATTACTATGCAGCTGTCAAGCTCAGGTCAGGAGAGGTGCCCTAAAATTGAATTTAGCACATCTTACCCCACCACGTCCCTTAATTAAGACTGGCATGTATAACATCAGTTTTAATGAATTGGCCCCTGTGTATTTATACTTGGTCCTTCACCATTCCTCATCATATTACATTCAGAAATTTCAGAAATCATTCTCTTTGAATGGACTGAAAGTCGCCCGAAATGTCCTTAAAAAAAAATCAATATTTTACAGAATCTGCCCGGGTGTCCTCCGAGTATTTTGGCGTGCGCGGAGATTTAGATTTCGTCATCTCAGCTGCATGATTTGTGGCTGCTGGACAGGGTGAATACATGTGTGGAATGCCTGTTTGTTAGGGAATCCCCACATGTATTCAGCCTGTCTACAAGTCGTAAATCATGCAGATAAGGCAACGAAAACGAAATCTTCGAGCACGCCAAAATAATCAGAGGACACCCGGGCATGCTCGGGAAAGCCCGAGCAACGAGTATACTCGCTCATCACTAGTACCCAGTAGCACCATCTTTTTGAAAGTTACACAGCTTGTAAACAGGTTTTGATAGTGAATATTCATTACCTTAATGAGCAAGGATAGGGATGAGGACCCATGCAGACAAGGATGTGGATAAGGAGCCATGCAGACAAGGATGGGAATAAGGAGCCATACAGACAAGGATGGGGATAAGAAGCCATGCATAGAAGGATGGGGATGAGAAGCCATGCAGACAAGAATGTGGATAAGGAGCCAGGCATAGAAGGATGGGATGAGAAGCCATGCAGACAAGGATGTGGATAAGGAGCCAGGCATAGAAGGATGGGGATGAGAAGCCATGCAGACAAGGATGTGGATAAGGAGCCAGGCATAGAAGGATGGGGATGAGAAGCCATGCAGACAAGGATGTGGATAAGGAGCCAAGCATAGAAGGATGGGGATCAGGAGCCATGCAGACAAGGATGTGGATCAGGAGCCATGCAGACAAGGATGTGGATCAGGAGCCATGCAGACAAGGATGGGGATGAGGAGCCATGCAGACAAGGATGGAGATGAGGAGCCATGCAGACAAGGATGGGGATGAGGAGCCATGCAGACAAGGATGGGGATGAGAAACCACGCAGACAAGGATGGGGATGAGAAACTACGCAGACAAGGATGGGGATGAGGGGACAATGCATGCTCAGCTTATACTCGAGTCAATAAGTTTTCTCAGTTTTTCATGGTAAAATTAGGTGCCTTGGCTTATAATCGTATCGGCTTATACACGAGTATATCCAGTATTTATGCATATATATATACTGTATATATATATATATATATATATATATTTTTCAAGATGTAATATATTACATCTTACATCTTGTCATCTTAAATTTAGGCCTTTTAGAGATCATTTCATCTTCAGCTTGCTGAACTGTTCACAGTAGGAGTAATTTTGACGAGGGGTGCACAAACTTTCATATGTCACTGTATAGTCACCGTGCCGCTCCACTGTATAATAACTGGAGCTCCGCTCCTAGTCCTCTGCTGACTGCCTATGGCTCTGGTCTCTTCTGGTTTTCTGTGACTGCTCTGGCTCTTCTCATGCCAAGTAAAGCCCCGTCACAAACAGCGATGTCACCAGTGAGATCGCTGTGTGTGACACTTATCAGCGACAGGCCCCCCTGACGGGTATCGCTGATCGTGCTCGAATGGCCTGGACATTTTTTTGATCGTTGGTCTCCCGCTGGCCAGCGCGCATCCCTGCTTGTGGCAGGCGAGAGACCAGCGATCAGCGAGCTGGAACTGGTAACCAAGGTAAACATCGGGTTTCTAAGCGCCGCATGCCACTTAGAAGCCTGATGTTTACCTTGGCTACCAGCTCCCTGCACCAGCACGTTGGTATCTTAAAACGTACACTGCAGGTAACTAAGCGATGTGCGTCGCTTGTTACCCGCGTCGTCGCTGTCCTGATCGCTGCTGAGATCTGCCTGTTTGGCAGCTCACCAGCGATCATGTAGCGACACACCAGCGATCCTGACAAGTTCATATCGTTGTCGGGATCGCTGGTGAGTCGCTCTGTGTGACGGGGCCCTAAGTTATAGGCAACGCACATCATGAAGTCCTGATGCTGTTTAGTCATGGACATGTACGGTCGAAGGCCTAATCAGCACAGGAAGGGCTAGCGCAAAGAAATGAAGAGTGAGAGGCAGCAAGCAGAAGACTGAGCAGGGACCTGCAGAGGTTGAAAAGGTGACTATTGAGGGGAATATACTATTTTTTAATGCATTTCTTGGCATAAAAGCCATCATTTTGCTGGATTCACAAGAAGCAAATTATTAAAAAAAATTAAGATTTGGACAAATGCATTTTTTTTTGTAAAATTTTAGACAAATTCGAACCATCTTGAATTGATTCATTCATCTGAACTTGAGAAGTAAATTATGAAAATGGTAATGAATAGACATACAGTGAGTAAGGAAAGTATTCAGACCCTTTTAATTTTTCACTTTGTTTCATTGCAGCCATTTGGTAAATTCAAAAAGGTTAATTTTGTTCTCATTAATGTACACTGTGCACCCCATCTTGACTGAAAAACACAGAAATGTAGAAATTTTCGCAAATTTATTAAAAAAGAAAAACTGAAATATCACATGGTCATAAGTATTCAGACCCTTTGCTCAGACACTCATATTTAAGTCACATGCTGTCCATTTCCTTGTGATCCTCCTTGAGATGGTTCTACTCCTTCATTGGAGTCCAGCTGCGCTTAATTAAACTGATACTGTAAGATTTGATTTGTAAAGGCACATACCTGTCTCTATAAGACCTCACAGTATATTATGGTGATACCAATTTTACATAGTTTTCTTTTACATTTTAGTGGTTTAAAAGAATTCAGAGTGGTGCAAAAAATATGGTTTGTGTGCCATTTTTCTGAAATCCATTTTTTATTTTTTCCGCAAAGGCGCTGTATGAGGGCTTGTGTTGCTTATTAAGCTGTGGTTTCTCTTGGTATCATTTTGGGGTACATAGTAAGTTTTAATCACAAAAATTGTAGTTTTTTTGGGTAGGTGTGGCAATTGAAAAATGGCGGTTTTGGCACTTTTTAATTTTTGGGATTTACCTATAGGTTTAAAAAATGCTATATATAGGATTTGTACATGAGTATTGCGGTATGTTGTGAATATAGTGATCAGCAATGAAGCCATGTTTATGCATGGGCTTCATAAATGTACCAAGTTGGTAGCGATTGGGGCCATCAGTGGCAACTCATCGCCACCCAGCGTCGGACTGGAGCACCTTGGGCCCACCAGGGAAAATCATTCTTGGGGCCCACTATGTAGCTACATAGAAAGAAATGCAAGACCCCCAACTGAGCGGTAAAACGTGCTACTATCAGGGTATAATATAAGGTAGTACACATCTTAATTATGTAGCAGGAGTTGGGGTAGCCCCCCTCATAGAATATCAAGCAGCCCCCACATATAGTATAATGCAGCCTCCTCATAGAATATAATGTAGCCCCCTCATAGAATATAATGCAGCCATCTGATAGAATATAGCCCTCTCATAGGGTATAATGCTGCCCCCTCATAGGGTATAATGCTTCCCCCTCATAGGGTATAATGCTGCCCCCCTCATAGGGTATAATGCTGACCCCCTCATAGGGTATAATGCTGCCCCCCTCATAGGGTATAATGCTGACCCCCTCATAGGGTATAATGCTTCCCCCCTCATAAGGTATAATACTGCCCCCCTCATAGGGTATAACGCTGCCCCCTCATAGGGTATAATGTACCTCCTCATAGAATATAATGCTGCCCCCTCATAGGGTATAACACTAGATAGATAGTTAGATAGATAGATAGATAGATAGATAGATATGGGATAAATTGATCTATAGATAGATAGATAGATAGATAGAAAGATAGAAGATAGATAATGGATAAATAGATAGATATAGAGATAGATATATAGAAATAGATAGCTATAGATAGATAGAAAGATAGATATACAGTGGGGCAAAAAAGTATTTAGTCAGTCAGCAATAGTGCAAGTTCCACCACTTAAAAAGATGAGAGGCGTCTGTAATTTACATCATAGGTAGACCTCAACTATGGGAGACAAACTGAGAAAAAAAAATCCAGAAAATCACATTGTCTGTTTTTTTTTCATTTTATTTGCATATTATGGTGGAAAATAAGTATTTGGTCAGAAACAAGCAATCAAGATTTCTGGCTCTCACAGACCTAAAACTTCTTCTTTAAGAGTCTCCTCTTTCCTCCACTCATTACCTGTAGTAATGGCACCTGTTTAAACTTGTTATCAGTATAAAAAGACACCTGTGCACACCCTCAAACAGTCTGACTCCAAACTCCACTATGGTGAAGACAAAAGAGCTGTCAAAGGACACCAGAAACAAAATTGTAGCCCTGCACCAGGCTGGGAAGACTGAATCTGCAATAGCCAACCAGCTTGGAGTGAAGAAATCAACTGTGGGAGCAATAATTAGAAAATGGAAGACATACAAGACCACTGATAATCTCCCTCGATCTGGTGCTCCACGCAAAATCCCACCCCGTGGGGTCAGAATGATCACAAGAACGGTGAGCAAAAATCCCAGAACCACGCGGGGGGACCTAGTGAATGAACTGCAGAGAGCTGGGACCAATGTAACAAGGCCTATCATAAGTAACACACTACGCCACCATGGACTCAGATCCTGCAGTGCCAGACGTGTCCCACTGCTTAAGCCTGTACATGTCCGGGCCCGTCTGAAGTTTTCTAGAGAGCATTTGGATGATCCAGAGGAGTTTTGGGAGAATGTCCTATGGTCTGATGAAACCAAACTGGAACTGTTTGGTAGAAACACAACTTGTCGTGTTTGGAGGAAAAAGAATACTGAGTTGCATCCATCAAACACCATACCTACTGTAAAGCATGGTGGTGGAAACATCATGTTTTGGGGCTGTTTCTCTGCAAAGGGGCCAGGACGACTGATCCGGGTACATGAAAGAATGAATGGGGCCATGTATCGTGAGATTTTGAGTGCAAACCTCCTTCCATCAGCAAGGGCATTGAAGATGAAACGTGGCTGGGTCTTTCAACATGACAATGATCCAAAGCACACCGCCAGGGCAACGAAGGAGTGGCTTCGTAAGAAGCATTTCAAGGTCCTGGAGTGGCCTAGCCAGTCTCCAGATCTCAACCCTATAGAAAACCTTTGGAGGGAGTTGAAAGTCCGTGTTGCCAAGCGAAAAGCCAAAAACATCACTGCTCTAGAGGAGATCTGCATGGAGGAATGGGCCAACATACCAACAACAGTGTGTGGCAACCTTGTGAAGACTTCCAGAAAACGTTTGACCTCTGTCATTGCCAACAAAGGATATATCACAAAGTATTGAGATGAAATTTTGTTTCTGACCAAATACTTATTTTCCACCATAATATGCAAATAAAATGAAAAAAAAACAGACAATGTGATTTTCTGGATTTTTTTTTCTCAGTTTGTCTCCCATAGTTGAGGTCTACCTATGATGTAAATTACAGACGCCTCTCATCTTTTTAAGTGGTGGAACTTGCACTATTGCTGACTGACTAAATACTTTTTTTCCCCACTGTAGAGATAGATAGATATACATAGATATAGATAGATATAGAGATAGATAGGTAGATAGATAGATAGATCTATCTATCTCTATCTATCTATCTCTATATCCATCTATTTCTATATCTATCTCTATATCTGTCTATCTATCTATCCATCTCTATATCTATCTCTCTATCTATATCTATCTCTATATCTCTCTATCTATATCTATCTCTATATCTATCTATCTTTATACTATGTCTATCTAAATCTATCTCTATATCTATCTCTATATGTAAGATAGAGACAGACAGATATAGATATAGATATAGATATACAGATAGAAATAGATATAGATAGATATGGAGATAGATATACATAGATATAGAGAGAGATATAGATAGATAGATATAGATATATATATATATAGAAATAGATATAGAGTTAGATATAGATAGATATAGAAATAGAAAGATAGATATAGAGATAGATAGATAGATAGATAATCTATGGATAGACTATAGATAGATGGATAAATAGATTTAAAGATAATAGATATAGATATAGATAGCTATAGATAGGTATAGAGATAGATATATAGATTATCTATATCTCTCTATCTCTATATCTATCTATCCATATCTATATCTATCTCTATAGCTATCTATATCTATCTCTATACTATATCTATCTAAATCTATCTCTATCTCTATATCTATCTCTATATGTAAGACAGTTAGATATAGAGATAGATAGATAGATAGATAGATATAGAGATATATAGATATAGATAGATACACAGATAGAAATAGATAGATAGATAATCTATGGATAGATGATAGATACGGTAGATGGATAAATAGCTATAAAGATAATAGATATAGATAGATATAGATAGCTATAGATAGGTATAGAGATAGATAGATATAGATAGAGTCTATCTATCCATCTCTGTGTCTATCTCTCTATATATCTCTCTATCTATCTCTATAGCTCTCTAGCTATCTCTATACTATATCTATCTAAATCTATCTCTATAGCTCTCGATCTATCTCTATATCTATCTCTATATGAGAGACAGAGACAGGTAGGTAGATAGATAGATAGATGGATATAGAGATAGATAGATAGATAGATATAGAGATATATAGATATAGATAGATATAGATAGATACACAGATAGAAATAGATAGATAGATAGATAATCTATGGATAGATGATAGATACGGTAGATGGATAAATAGATATAAAGATAATAGATATAGATAGATATAGATAGCTATAGATAGGTATAGAGATAGATAGATATAGATAGACTCTATCTATCTGTCTCTATATCTATCTATCCATCTCTGCGTCTATCTCTCTCTCTATATATCTCTCTATCTATCTCTATAGCTCTCTAGCTATCTCTATACTATATCTATCTAAATCTATCTCTATAGCTCTCGATCTATCTCTATATCTATCTCTATATGAGAGACAGAGACAGGTAGATAGATAGATGGATATAGAGATAGATAGATAGATAGAAAAAAAAATCACAATACTCACCTCTCCTCCTTGCTCCCATGCTGATGCTGGCTTCAGACTCAGGAGCTGTCCCATCTGCCAGACACACAGCGGGTGCACGATGGTGACGTCATCGCGCACCGGCTGTGAGTCAGGAGAAGAGCAGACAGATGGGAGAGAGGCGCTCTCTCTTCCACTGCAATTGAGGGTGGCGCCGACTGCCTAGGCTGGGGGCGGGGCTCCGGGGAGTGGAGACCAAGAGTGAAATGATATTCACTGCTTCGCAGTGAATATTCATTTCTCTTTAGTATCGGGGACAGGGGCTCCTGCCTCCTGACACCCACTGCTGCTCTGCTGGCACGGGCCCCCATAGCAGCTGTGTGGCACTGGCTGGGGCCCCTGGAGCAGAGGGGGCCCTAGGCAACTGCTGGCCCTGTATGCCAGCAGGTGCCAGGGCCCACCAGATGCCAGGGCCCACCGGAGAATCCTCCGGTTCTCCGGTGGGCCAGTCCGACGCTGTCGCAACCCCTTGATAAAAAGGCACCGCTCTTGTCTATAGGCTATGCCGTGTATTGCAGCTCATCTCAATTATTTTTACTGATAATAGTTTCCACATAAATACAACAATACTGTGTTACACATTTATCTGAGAAGCATTTGTAGCTCCAGGCAGGGCCGGTGTTAGCGACAGGCAGACTAAGCAGCTGCCTAGGGCCCCCGCTCCCCCAGGGGCCCCCAGCCAGTAGCGTGACACTAATAGCGGAACACCAGAAAGCCGGTATGAGGCCCGTGAGGTAGGGGGGCCCGCCCGATGCAAGCTCCGATTCCCCCCGGTGCACCACATTCAACTATATCGGCATCATTATGCCGATACAGTTGAAAGCAATGGTGGAGGAGAGAGCGTCAAATGACGCTCCCTCTCCTATGATTCCCCTCTGCACCTGACACTGCAGGTGTGCGATGATGTCACTTCATTGCGCACCCACTGTGTGCCGGCAGTACAGCCACTGAGACCAGAGCCGTGCTGGGAGCAGCACGGGGAACGAGGAGGAGAGGTGAGGATTGTATGTTTTTTAAAATATATCAGTGAGTGAGTACTGGACTGTGGGGCTGAATTATATTCTCTGGGGGGAGCTACATTATATTCTATGGGGGCTGTATTATATTCTGAGGCGGTTGCATCATACCTTATGAGGGGCTACATTATTTTTATGGGGAGGTGGGCTATATTATATTCTATGGGGGCTGTGTTATATTCTATGAGGTGGTTGCATGATATTATATGAGAGGATACATTATACTCTATTATTATTATTATTATTATTATTATTATTATTATTATTTATTGTTATAGCGCCATTTATTCCATGGCGCTTTACATGTGAGGGGGGTATACATAAAAACAAGTACAATAATCTTAAACAATACAAGTCATAACTGGTACAGGAGGAGAGAGGACCCTGCCCGCGAGGGCTCACAATCTTCAAGGGATGGGTGATAATACAGTAGGCGAGGGTAGAGCTGGTCGTGCAGCGGTTTGGTCGATCGGTGGTTACTGCAGGTTATAGGCTTGTCGGAAGAGGTGGGCTCATACTCTATGAGGGGGCTACATTGTATTCTATGGGGGGCTGCATTATATTCTCTTGGGGCTACCTTATAAGGTAAATGGTGGCTTAATTATACTCTATGAAGGGGCTACATTATACTATATGAGGGGGCTACATGGTATGGGGGTTGAATTATACTATATGAGAGGGGCTGCATTATACACTATGAGGGGTGTACATTATATTCTATGGGGGGCCGCATTATACTTTAGGAAGAGGGCTGCATTAAATTTTATGGAGGGGCTACATTATTGTATATAAGGGGGCTGCATTATATGCTATGGGGGTCTGCATTATACCTTATGAGGGGGCTATATTATATTCTATGGGGGGCTGCATTATACTTTATGGAGGGGCTGCATTATAGTATATGATGGGGGCTGCATTATATTCTATGGGGGGCTACATTATATTGTATGGTGGAGCTGCATTACACTTTGAGGGTGCTGCATTATATTCTGTGAGGTGGCAGCATTATTCTCTGTGGGGTGGCTGCATTATACTCTGTGGAGTGGCTGCATTATGCTCTATGGGGTGGCTGCATTATACTATATGGGGGCTTCATTATACTGTATTGAAGACTATGAGGAATACATTATACTATATAATAATCATAATAATAATTTTATTTCTATAGCGCCAACATATTCCGCAGCACTTTACATTTCAGAGGGGACTTGTGCAGACGATAGACATTACAGCATAACAATAATCACATAGATCATAACAGATGCCAAGAGGAAAGAGGGCCCTGCTCGCAAGCTTACAATCTATGAGGAAAAAGGGAGACACAAAAGGTCGGTGGTAACAGTTGCCTTCATTGTTTGGACCAACCATAATGTTAAGTGTGTAACAGTACAGACACAGAGGGCTAATAGATGCATAAAGCATGTGGGAACATGATGCGGGGAACCTGGTTATGGTAAAACTTTTGGCTGTGCCACACAGGGATAGATTAGGTTAACATGTTGAGGCGATAGGCCAGTCTGAATAAATGCGCTTTCAGGGCACGCTTAAAATTGTGGGGATTGGGGACTAATCGTATTGACCTGGGAAGTGCATTCCAAAGAATTGGCGCAGCACATGTATAGTCTTGGAGACTGGAGTGGGAGGTTCTGATTATTGAGGATGCTAACCTCAGGTCATCAGCAGAACGGAGGAGGCGGGTAGGGTGGTAGACTGAGACAAGGGAGGAGATGTAGGGTGGTGCTGAGCCGTGGAGTGCTTTGTGGGTGAGGGTAATAAGTTTGTACAGGATTCTGGAGTGGATGGGTAGCCAGTGTAATGCCGGAACTATATGAAGAACTTTGGGGTGCATTATACTATGGGAAGTGAATTGTACTACATGGAGGACTATAGGGGTGCATTATACTATAAGGAGCACTATTAGGAGTGTATTATACTATATGGAGGACTGAGGATTTTGTTATAATATATGGCGGACTATGGGGAGCATATAATACTATATGGAGGACTATGAGGAGTACAGTGGGGCAAAAAAGTATTTAGTCAGTCAGCAATAGTGCAAGTTCCACCACTTAAAAAGATGAGAGGCGTCTGTAATTTACATCATAGGTAGACCTCAACTATGGGAGACAAACTGAGAAAAAAAAATCCAGAAAATCACATTGTCTGTTTTTTTTTCATTTTATTTGCATATTATGGTGGAAAATAAGTATTTGGTCAGAAACAAAATTTAATCTCAATACTTTGTGATATATCCTTTGTTGGCAATGACAGAGGTCAAACGTTTTCTGTAAGTCTTCACAAGGTTGCCACACACTGTTGTTGGTATGTTGGCCCATTCCTCCATGCAGATCTCCTCTAGAGCAGTGATGTTTTTGGCTTTTCGCTTGGCAACACGGACTTTCAACTCCCTCCAAAGGTTTTCTATAGGGTTGAGATCTGGAGACTGGCTAGGCCACTGCAGGACCTTGAAATGCTTCTTACGAAGCCACTCCTTCGTTGCCCTGGCGGTGTGCTTTGGATCATTGTCATGTTGAAAGACCCAGCCACGTTTCATCTGCAATGCCCTTGCTGATGGAAGGAGGTTTGCACTCAAAATCTCACGATACATGGCCCCATTCATTCTTTCATGTACCCAGATCAGTCGTCCTGGCCCCTTTGCAGAGAAACAGCCCCAAAGCATGATGTTTCCACCACCATGCTTTACAGTAGGTATGGTGTTTGATGGATGCAACTCAGTATTCTTTTTCCTCCAAACACGACAAGTTGTGTTTCTACCAAACAGTTCCAGTTTGGTTTCATCAGACCATAGGACATTCTCCCAAAACTCCTCTGGATCATCCAAATGCTCTCTAGCAAACTTCAGATGGGCCCGGACATGTACAGGCTTAAGCATTGGGACACGTCTGGCACTGCAGGATCTGAGTCCATGGTGGCGTAGTGTGTTACTTATGGTAGGCCTTGTTACATTGGTCCCAGCTCTCTGCAGTTCATTCACTAGGTCCCCCCCGCGTGGTTCTGGGATTTTTGCTCACCGTTCTTGTGATCATTCTGACCCCACGGGGTGGGATTTTGCGTGGAGCACCAGATCGAGGGAGATTATCAGTGGTCTTGTATGTCTTCCATTTTCTAATTATTGCTCCCACAGTTGATTTCTTCACTCCAAGCTGGTTGGCTATTGCAGATTCAGTCTTCCCAGCCTGGTGCAGGGCTACAATTTTGTTTCTGGTGTCCTTTGACAGCTCTTTGGTCTTCACCATAGTGGAGTTTGGAGTCAGACTGTTTGAGGGTGTGCACAGGTGTCTTTTTATACTGATAACAAGTTTAAACAGGTGCCATTGCTACAGGTAATGAGTGGAGGAAAGAGGAGACTCTTAAAGAAGAAGTTACAGGTCTGTGAGAGCCAGAAATCTTGATTGCTTGTTTCTGACCAAATACTTATTTTCCACCATAATATGCAAATAAAATGAAAAAAAAACAGACAAGGTGATTTTCTGGATTTTTTTTTCTCAGTTTGTCTCCCATAGTTGAGGTCTACCTATGATGTAAATTACAGACGCCTCTCATCTTTTTAAGTGGTGGAACTTGCACTATTGCTGACTGACTAAATACTTTTTTGCCCCACTGTATATTATACTATATGGAAGACTGATGAGTGTATTTTACTATAAGGACTATAGGGAGTGTACTGCACTAGATGGAGGACTATCTATAGGGAGTGTATTATAGTAGGTGGTGGACTATAGGAAATATCTTATACTTGATGGAGATCTGTGGGGCCCATTATATTATATGGAGGACTATGGGGCGTGTATTATACAACATGGAGGACTGTGGTGCACAATATATTACATGAAGGACTATGCGGTGTATTATACTAATCAAGCAAAATGCTGCATATTCATCGAGTGATTGGATTGTTTATGCCGGAACAAAAATCTTTGTTCTCAGCAGCACATCGCCATGTAAACTGTAAATGTGCTGCTGATAACATGATACTGTATGGGGACAGATTAATCTATCAGTGATTGTTCTGTCTCATCATTACTCCTTTGCATAGGGCCCAACTTTGCCTAAAACCGGCTCTGGTTCCAGGACAAGTTATCTATCACAGGGATGATTGCTATTGTCTAGTCTGATATTGATAGAAGTTTAAGGTAGAGAGCTGGAATAGCAATAGATGCAGTGGTGTCTTATCCAAGTAAAAATGGGGAGACGGAAATTAATCATACACACCTGGTGTGGTTGTGTTACCACAACCGCTGTAAGGCTGTGTGCCCACGATGCGATTTTTAAGCATTTTTACAGCGATTTTCGGCGCGAAAACACTGCGAAAACGTTTAAAAATCGTGTACAGAACTCCCCCCATGCATTCCTATGGCATTCCACACATGCTGTGCTAATGCTGCGCTTTTTTCCGCGGTGGAATTGCATCGCGGAAAAAATCGCAGCATGATCATTCTTTTGTGCGGAATCGCAAAGAATTGCCGCGATTCCGCACCCATAGGAATGCATGAGAACCGCTTACTTCCCGCATGTGGCTATGCCCACCATGCGGGAAGTTAAGCGTCTCATGTCCGGTTGGTACCCACGGTGTGGAGGAGAGGAGACTGTCCTCTAGGCCCTGGGTACCATACCCCTGTAAAAAAAAGAATAAAAAATCGGGGTATATTTACCTTCCGATGTCCCGTGCTGCCATCCCGGGCCTCAGCTTTCCCAGTAATGCCTTGCGGCAAGGTCCTGTGATGACGTAGTCTCGCGTGACTCTAGTGGTCTCGCGAGATCGCTATAGCAACGCGAGACCAACGTCATCACAGGTCTCACAAGGCATTACTGGGAACGCTGAGGCCCGGGATGGCAGCGAGGGACGTCGGAAGGTAAATATACCCCGATTTTTTTTAAATTTTTTTTATCATTTTTAACATTCTATCTTTTACTATTGAGGCCGCATAGGCGGCCTCAATAGTAAAAAGCTGGTCACACTTGTCAAACACTATGTTTGACGAGTGTGACCAACCTGTCAATTACTTTCCAAGCGATTCTTCAAATCGCTTGGAAAGTGCTTGAGAAAATCGCGAACAGAATCGCGGTAAAATCGCAGTGAAATCGCGCTGAAAAAACCACGCGATTTCTGGGAAGGAGTCTGGTTTTTAGTGTGCGTTTTAACACGCAACGTGGGCACATAGCCTCATACTGTAAAGGCTCAAGACTGCTGCAGACTCACCAGTAAGATAACATCAGAAATGGAATGACTGGGTTAATTCTGTGATGCCAGTAGTAACGATGTAACTGGAGGACTGTATTCTTGAAAGCACTGTGGTTTTTCCAGATGAAGGAGTTTGAAACTACGAAACACGTTGACTAATAAACTGCATTCCTGGATATTGCTTGAAGTCCCAGAGAGGGGGAGGCTGGGTAAAGGCAGCTATATACCGTTGTATATGGATGAACATACCTTGATCTCTTGTTTCTTCTCTAACACATTAATTAGTGAAGACAATGGTCCATTTACTAAGGTTGTTCAGTCATTTTTTGGTGTCATTGTAAACAAAATATTAGCCCAAAGAATATTGTGATAGCGCTGGGATTCTCCCTCTGCACAGGAGGGATCCCAAGCCTTGTCTTCTCCTGCGGTACCCCATTTGGTGTCAACCACAGTGAATTCTTCTCAGCAAAAACGTCGGTCTCATCTTCTTGCTCAAACTCAGGCTGTGCACTTGGATACTGCTGACTCTCCAGGATCAGCTGTAGTAACTGGCAATACTCAGCGCCAGTATCACCATAATATAAACCATCAATAAGCCTGCCAAAAATGTGTGTGTATATACAGTGGGGCAAAAAAGTATTTAGTCAGTCAGCAATAGTGCAAGTTCCACCACTTAAAAAGATGAGAGGCGTCTGTAATTTACATCATAGGTAGACCTCAACTATGGGAGACAAACTGAGAAAAAAAAATCCAGAAAATCACATTGTCTGTTTTTTTTTCATTTTATTTGCATATTATGGTGGAAAATAAGTATTTGGTCAGAAACAAAATTTCATCTCAATACTTTGTGATATATCCTTTGTTGGCAATGACAGAGGTCAAACGTTTTCTGTAAGTCTTCACAAGGTTGCCACACACTGTTGTTGGTATGTTGGCCCATTCCTCCATGCAGATCTCCTCTAGAGCAGTGATGTTTTTGGCTTTTCGCTTGGCAACACGGACTTTCAACTCCCTCCAAAGGTTTTCTATAGGGTTGAGATCTGGAGACTGGCTAGGCCACTCCAGGACCTTGAAATGCTTCTTACGAAGCCACTCCTTCGTTGCCCTGGCGGTGTGCTTTGGATCATTGTCATGTTGAAAGACCCAGCCACGTTTCATCTGCAATGCCCTTGCTGATGGAAGGAGGTTTGCACTCAAAATCTCATGATACATGGCCCCATTCATTCTTTCATGTACCCGGATCAGTCGTCCTGGCCCCTTTGCAGAGAAACAGCCCCAAAGCATGATGTTTCCACCACCATGCTTTACAGTAGGTATGGTGTTTGATGGATGCAACTCAGTATTCTTTTTCCTCCAAACACGACAAGTTGTGTTTCTACCAAACAGTTCCAGTTTGGTTTCATCAGACCATAGGACATTCTCCCAAAACTCCTCTGGATCATCCAAATGCTCTCTAGCAAACTTCAGACGGGCCCGGACATGTACAGGCTTAAGCATTGGGACACGTCTGGCACTGCAGGATCTGAGTCCATGGTGGCGTAGTGTGTTACTTATGGTAGGCCTTGTTACATTGGTCCCAGCTCTCTGCAGTTCATTCACTAGGTCCCCCCGCGTGGTTCTGGGATTTTTGCTCACCGTTCTTGTGATCATTCTGACCCCACGGGGTGGGATTTTGCGTGGAGCACCAGATCGAGGGAGATTATCAGTGGTCTTGTATGTCTTCCATTTTCTAATTATTGCTCCCACAGTTGATTTCTTCACTCCAAGCTGGTTGGCTATTGCAGATTCAGTCTTCCCAGCCTGGTGCAGGGCTACAATTTTGTTTCTGGTGTCCTTAGACAGCTCTTTAGTCTTCACCATAGTGGAGTTTGGAGTCAGACTGTTTGAGGGTGTGCACAGGTGTCTTTTTATACTGATAACAAGTTTAAACAGGTGCCATTGCTACAGGTAATGAGTGGAGGAAAGAGGAGACTCTTAAAGAATAAGTTACAGGTCTGTGAGAGCCAGAAATCTTGATTGCTTGTTTCTGACCAAATACTTATTTTCCACCATAATATGCAAATAAAATGAAAAAAAAACAGACAATGTGATTTTCTGGATTTTTTTTTCTCAGTTTGTCTCCCATAGTTGAGGTCTACCTATGATGTAAATTACAGACGCCTCTCATCTTTTTAAGTGGTGGAACTTGCACTATTGCTGACTGACAATACTTTTTTGCCCCACTGTATATATATTCAATATCATTAGCCAAATAACCCCAAACCGATGTGCATAAATATATAACCCCCGCTGTGGGGTGTGATGAAAAACCAACTGCGCCAAAATTAATGTGAAGAGATGTTACCTGCTTGTGGTATAGTACGAGTCCCCGTATGGGGGTGCAAGGCACTCCCTGATGCGTGTTTCAGAACCAGCATCCTTCATCACATTTTTGGCAGGCATATTGATGGTTTATATTTGCACTTTGTTATTTATATATATTTTATCACATATCAAATCATGGTTTAATATATATATATATATATATATATATATATATATATATATACGTCAGATTTGTTTAGTTTATGAATTTAGGTGATTTGATTGTGGAATCATGATTTATTAAAACCATTGTGCTGCTCATAATTTATTCACTTTTTATGATTAAGGTGTTGTTGGTATAGTATTTATAGATTTATGTCAGATATTTATTTATGTATATATTCTATTATATTGGATTATATTTGATTATCTATATAATTGTGATTTATTTGGTAGTCCCTATATACATTTGGAACTGATTTTAAAGATTTGGTGTGCTATATAGTCACTTTTTTTCTGCACATTTTTATCAAAAAATTATTTTGCCATTTGATTTCAATAAAGGCTTTTTATAATATTGAGTCATCCCTGTTTTATTATTCTTTATCATTTTTTTAATCTGGGTCCAAAATAGTGGTTTGTGTATAGTGTAATTCACTGAATGGTCTACCATTCAGCGATGGAGACACATCTGTGATACCAGAACATTTAAGGTTATATTTATTGGTGTATAATTTATTTATTTTACATTTATTTTATGTTTATTTATCTTATACATTCTAGTGTGTTTATCAGGTGTGTCCTACTGTTACTAATGTGCACCTGTGATGTCTAACAGGGCACAGCTTAGAGTGCCTTCAGCTTTGCTTCTGCTCTGTGAAGTAGCAGAGTCAGGTTCTTTGCACTCTGTTCCCTCCGAGTGACCTTTAACTCGGTGTGTTTATGGTGCTTGTTCGCAGCTTTGTGCCGCCATTGTTTCTTAGCTTAGTTATATTCGGTGCGATCCGCAAACCCTAATATTATCATAGTGCCAGGGTCTGGCTTGCAATGGCGGACGAGCAGTATTCACAGCGGTACATCCAGCAGCTGGAGGGCAGGTTTTCTGCTCTCGAGCGCACGACCACAGCTGTGGACGTCACCGTGGTAGCAGCTCAGGCAGCCTCAGAGGCTGCGACTTGTGTGTCCGCTGCCACCCCTGTTCCATCTCTTTTTCATCTCCCTCTGCCTGATAAGTTCACAGGTGACAGTAAAACTTGTAGGGGATTCGTGAACCAGTGTGCTATACATATGGAGCTGCTGGCGTCACGTTTCCCATTTGAACGGGCTAATGTGGGATTCGTGATCTCTCTGTTGACAGACAGAGCACTGGAGTGGGCTACGCCACTGTGGGAGAGCAATGATCTGGTGGTGCAGAGAGTCTTGCATTTTTTGAACACTTTGAAGCAGCTCTTTTTAGGACCTTGCATCACCCATGATACCGCGCTCCAACTTTTGGCTTTAACCCAGGGGCTCCTCCATGGTCAGCCATTTTGCCATCCGTTTCCAGACTCTAGCTTTGGAGCTGGAGTGGCCAGATAAAGTCCTCATCCCTGTCTTTTGGAGGGGACTGGCTGATCATGTAAAGGATGTTCTAGCCACTAGGGAGATTCCAGCCACACTGGAGGAATTGATAACGGTCTCAAATCGCATCGACCTTCAGCATTCAGAGCAAGGGTTGGAGCGAGTCCAGTGTCGGCAGAGGTTTTGGCTGGCTTCAAATTTTGCCAAGCCTCTGGAATTTCCTGTCCAGGTTTCTGAACCTCAGGAGGCCATGGAGGTTTCTCGAGCGGGACCTAAATCTCGGTCTGCTCGTACACCCCCAATCTGCCATGTTTGCAGGCAGCCTGGTCATTATGCCAACAAGTGTGCCCAACGACAGAGGAAACGACCGCGTCTAGTGGCTATAGGAGAAGGCTCACTAGACACTGCGGGTTTTCCTCCAAGTTGACCTATAGGGCGACACTTTCTTCTGACTCGACCACCTTCTCTGTGGAGGTTTGTGTGGACTCCGGGGCTGAGGGCAATTTTATGTCTTCTGCCTTCGCCCAAGGGCACACTATACCCCTTGTGATGCTCTCCAAGCCAGTTACCATCCGGGTGGTAAATGAGTCCGCATTGCCCTCACAAATTACACATCAGACCAATCCATTCACTCTGGTCATGTCTCCAGAGCATCAGGAGAAAATTTTGTTGCTGGTCATTCCCGAGGGTATCGACAAGGTAATATTAGGGATACCCTTGTTGCGTTATCACTCCCCTCATATTGACTGGTCTACTGGGAGAATATTAGCTTGGAGTGGGTCATGTAAGGGAAGATGTTTGAGGGCTTAGGTTCAGGTTGCCACATCTGAAGTCACCGCAGATCTAACCCCTCTCCCTAAACATTATTGGCAGTACGCGACATGTTGTCCAAAAAAGGCAGCGGAGACCATTCCACCTCATCACCCCTAACTGTCCTATAGATCTCTTGCCAGGTGCTCCCCAGGGATGTGTTTATCCTCTATCTCTCCCGGAGACCGAGGCAATGTCACAATATATTAAAGAGAATCTGGCGAGAGGGTTTATCAGGAAGTCAGTGTCTTGGGCTGGGTTCTTTTGTTCAGAAGAAGAACAGAGAACTACGTCCATGCATAGATTAAAGGGGTCTGAATGCCATTACTATCAAAAATAAATATCCTCTACCTCTCATCTTGGAGCTTTTTGATAGGCTGCGAGGAGCGAGAGTATTTACTAAGTTAGATCTGCTTGGCATGCACAATTTGATAGGAATTCATGAGGGAGATGAATGGAAGACCACGTTTTACACACGGAATGGCCACTACGAGTATCTGGTGATGCTGTTCGGCCTGTGTAAAGCTCCTGCCTTTTCCAAGACTTTATTAACAAAATCTTTCATGAGATGTTATCCACCTCAGTAACCCTGGTGTCGCTTGAGTCTGTACCTCCGGGCAAGACTCTGGTACCTCCAAATCTCGTCTAGGTTGGGTGAACATTTCAGGAACAAAAGGACGTCTGAGCTTCTGGCGAGGTCATACTGGTGGCCGCGAATGGCGCTCGACGTTAGGAACTTTATCCAGGCATGCGTCTCCTGTGACAAGAATAGGCCATCCCGGCAGAGGCCCGTGGACTTGTTACATCCCCTGCCAGTGGCAGATAGGCCCTGGGAGATGATCAGGATGGACTTTGTTGTGGGTTTGCCCAAGTCCCATAACAATACAGTCATCTGGGTAGTCACCGACCATTTCTCCAAGATGGTACATTGGGTTCCTCTTCTGCATGTACCGTCGGCACGGGCCTTGGCTGCGCTTTTTGTAAAGCACATCTTCCATCTTCACGGCATGCCTGACAGGATAGTTAGTGACCGGGGGCCCCAGTTTGCTTCTTGGTTCTGGAGAGAGCTCTGTCGTCTGCTCAGTATTGAGCTTAATCTCTCTTCAGCATACCATCCTGAGATAAATGGGTTGGTGGATAGGGCCAATAAGACTCTGGTCACATACCTACGGCACTTTGTCCTCAGCCAGGCATGATGATTGGGCATCTTTATTGCCTTGGGCAGAGTTTGCTCTTAACAACGCAGTCGCCGATTCTACAGGGCAGACTCCATTCCTCCTTAATTAAGGTCAGCATCCGGGTGTTCCCATCCCCATGCTCATCTTCTGACTCTAGTGTGGTAGACTGGGCTGTGGAGGCTCGTGACATCTGGGACCACACACAGAATGCCATCAAAGTCTCTAATGAGAGAATGAGGGTTTCTGCTGATGCACATCGCCGTCCCGCTCCTGTCTTCGCTCCCAGCGACTTGGTGTGGTTCTCAGCTCGTAATATCAAGCTGCGCGTAGAGTCCACTAAGTTTGCTCCCCTTTATCTAGGTCCTTTTAAAGTACTTGAGCAGGTTAATCCTGTAGTGTATCACCTGTCCCTTCCACCGTGCCTGAATATTACCGACACCTTTCACGTGTCCCTCTTGAAATCTGTTCACATGTCCCGGTTTTCTGAGTCATCTGCCGAGATGTCGGGTATGTCCTCGGACGATTTTGAGGTGAACGTTATTGTCAGTTCCAAGGTGATAGGCAGCAAAAAATTTTATTTAGTGGACTGGAAGGGTCATGGGCCAGAGGATAGGACCTAGAAGCCGGATGAGCATATTGCAGCCTTCAAGCGTGGCGAGGCAGTAATGTTAGGTGCCAGGATTCTCCCTCTGCACAGGATAAATCCCAAGCCTTGTCTTCTCCTAGGGTACCCCATTCCATCTCGACCGCAGTGAATACTGCTCAGCAAAGACATCAGTCTCAGCATCTTGCTCAAACTCTGGCTGTGCGCTTGGTTACTGCTGCCTCTCCAGGATCAGCTATAGTAACTGGCAATACTCAGCAGCGAGCAGTCACACCTGAGGCTAAGTCCAGGATTCGCCTTACTGAGCATGCTCGTGAGGTGGCGACCTCTCATTTGTGGTCGGTCATCAGCTGCTCAGGTCCTGTGGCTTTACCACCCTGAGTGCACGTGTTAGGGCTAGCTTCATGCCAAGCTTACTCTAGCTCCTCTCCCCAACTAGCATCCTTACTACTGTGCACCTGTGATGTCTAACAGGGCACAGCTTAGAGTGCCTTCAGTTTTGCTTCTGCTCTGTGAAGTAACAGAGTCAGGTTCTTTGCACTCTGTTCACACCGCGTGACCTTTAACTCGGTGTGTTTTAAAGGTGCTTGTTCGCAGCTTTGCGCCGCCATTGTTTCTTAGCTGTGGTTACCACATCACTGCACGGTGGACCCAGGGTTGCCAGCGCACCTTAACTTAAGTTATATTCGGTGCGATCCGCAAACCCTAACAGATTGTTTTTTATTTTTTTTTATTTTGTTAACATTAAGTAGTTTTGTTAATTTTCCCTGAATTTATTTAGAGCTAACTACAGTTTCAGGTTAATCTTAGAGGTGGCATATGTAAAGAATAGAAAGGGTCTGACTTTTTTGCAACATATGCAAATCTATCACTCATCATGCACCATTGTAACAGATCAAACTCATTTTCAGTTAAAGGGGACCATGTGTAAATGTGCCCCAATGCCTCACATGGCTTTGGACATGGGACATGAAGATCATAACGAACCATTAAGACATCATAAATAATCATTGGGAGTGTGGTTACCGTGCAACCAACAACAAAATCTGACTGAGATGTGACAAGTCTCAAAAAAAAATTCCAAGCCTGCTGGATCTTTGGATTTTTTGCTTGTCACAAATCGCATGTGACTTTGATAGCATAGACTTAATTGTAAATGAAAAGTGTGAAACCGTAATTCACTTGTGATATGTTTTAGCTGTCTGTTAGGTGTTGTAAAATTTAAATTTCATGAATCGCACCCTTAGGCTGAGTGCAGACGGAGTTTTGAGCCCTGCGGATTTTTCCGTGCAGAATGGAAGAAAACCGCAGGTCAAATGACCTGCATTTTTCCTGCGGATTTCTTCCATTTTTCACGCGGTTTTCATGCGGTTTTTGTGCGGTTTTCCATTGCGGTCTTCCCCCTGCGGATTTGGTAACAGGGGAGATAGAAAACTGCACAAAAGAAGTGACATGCTGCGGATTTTGTACCGCAGGAAAACGGCGGGGAAAAATCCACAGCGTCTGCACAGCGTTTTTTTTTTTCATTCATTTTAAAGGTACTGTACATCACAATGCGGATATGCAACGTTTCTGTGCGGTAAAATCCGCTGCGGAAACGCTGCAAATCTGCGCCCGGCATCACTGGCCATCCTGTAAAAAATAGAATCAAAATAAAAAATATAGTTATTCTCACCATCCGACGTCGCGTTCAGTCATCCCGCCTCTCTCCACGCTCCGGTCCCAGTGATCCTTTGCATGAATGACCACGAGATGTCACGGTCTCGCGGGATAACAAAGTCTCGCGGTCATTCGTGCAAAGGATCACTGGGACCGGAGCGTGGAGAGAGGCAGGATGACTGAACGCGACGTCGGATGGTGAGAATAACTATATTTTTTATTTTTTTTATTATTTTTTACATCTGATCGCTGGTCTCCCGCCTGTCACACACAGCGGTGCGTGCTGGCCAGCGGGAGACCAGCGACCAAAGAAATGTCCAGAGGTTTCTTGCAGCGATCAGCGATACCGGCAGGGGGGCCGCTCGCTGATCGCTGTCACACACAGCGATCTCACTGGTGAGATCGCTGTTACGTCACAAAAGTTGTGACTCACCAGCGATCTCGCTACCGAGATTGCTTAGTGAGACGGGGCCTTAAGGGTATGTGCACACCTTAAGTATTCGGTGCAGAAATTTCTGTACCATTTTTGCATCTTTTTGCCAGAAAAACATTTTTTACCCGTGTTGTTGTTGCAAATTTTTCTCCACTCATTAGAATGAGTGAAATCTGCCACAAAAATGCTGAAAGAATTGACATCCTGCAGACTTAAATTTGCTGCAAATTTTCAAGGAAAAAAGTAAGTAAACCAAAATCAGGAGTATAACAATCAAAGGAAAAGTATAATAGAATCACATTATCATCACGTCTTCATTTTTTATCCACTCCTGGTTTTAGCTTATAAATACTAAGATAAAACCTCACCAAATACTCAAGGTGTGCACTCATTTTTTAGCTATACAATTTGCACGTGACTCACGCTCTCATGACCAAAGTTACCTTATTGTCGTAGCCTTAAGTCAGTGTTCCCCAACTCCGGTCCTCAAGAGCCACCAACAGGTCATGTTTTCAGGATTTCCTCAGTTTTCCACAGGTGTTTGAATTCTTGAATGTCCAGGTGATGCAATTATCACCTGCGCAATACTAAGGAAATCCTTAAAACATGACCCGTTGGTGGCTCTTGAGGACCGGAGTTGGGGAACACTGCCTTAAGTGAACACAACATTTCAATGCAATTGGACAGGCTCCAACCGAGTTGGAATAAATTATAGATTAGCTTTAGAGATAACTGAAATAAAAAATTAGCAGGTTCATGCAAATTCAATTTTGCATTGAATACATTATGAGCAAATTAAATATGACAGGGAGGAGTTAAAAGGAAGGAGTTAAAAAATAATCTTATCTTCTCTCCTTGGTCCCCTCCATACTGCACCGGTGCTCCTGCTTGCCCTCCATTCAGCTTCACTGCGTCCTTTTTTTTCATTTTATAACTTCTTCTGTTTCTGGGCCTTCACCACACTTCCATTATTTACTCTGCCCCATAACATCATACGACGTACGACATTCATTACTAAATAAGAAACATAGCGCAGTGGAGCCTAGTGAAGAACCGCAGTACCACAGACCTGGCAGAAGATAGAAGACAGAAGATGGTAGACAGTGGAGCCGATTTGAGGACTGTCAGCGGGAAAGGTATGGGGTTGGCCAAGGAGAGGTGAGCATCAGATTTTATTAACCCCTTTCTGGCCCTTCGAATTCAGGTAAATCAAACTCCTAAAACCTAGAATTTTGAAGAAATTTATAACAAATTTGATGCATTATGAATAGATTCACTCACTTCTTATTGTCATGCATTTTAAACTGATCGATCTCACCCTGGTGGTACATCCCCTCCCTCCTACATCATCTCATTCTACAACCCTACCCATGATCTCCAATCTGCAAGTGATCTAACACTATCATCCTATTCATTCCAAACCTCTCATTTCAATCTCCAAAGACTTTTCTTGAGCTGCCCGAGATCTCTGGAATGCGCTACCCCCGACAATCAGGTTAATTCCCAAAGTCCACAGTTTTAAGAATTCCCTAAAAATCTTATTAGGCAGGTATATAGCATCAATTCCTATGAAAAATGGTGGCACGGCACCACAATTGCATAAAGTGGGTGCTAGGTCTACCAAACTAATATCCATTTGGAATAATATAAAAATATAAAGCAAGAGGCAGCACTTAAGAAAAATGAACGCAAAAGGTGTAGATCGGATCTTTATTCAGTCAATGGTCTGAATTGAGGTCCACACTTTTAGCGCTCATTTGTCGCCTCTTGCTTTATATTTGTAACATCAGTTTAATAATCTATCTCTTCTCCTTTTCCATCGCACAACCTGATCCTGATCCTTCATGGTTACTCACGCTTTTCACATTTGTATTTTGTTTGATCACTGTGGAATACATCGCCAATATAAATAAAGGTTATTTTTTATGATTTTTTTATTCTAATATAATCAACTTCTAGATGACTTTTAGACTTTGAGCAGGTTGTGGCTTCTCTTCTATATTTTTTTCTCCTGTGTTTCTGATACATTTCACCGTGAATATGAATCCAGTTCACCTGTGTGATGAAGGAATGTAATGAATATCCCCCAGGCTAAACTGTGAAGAATAGCGCTCCCCTATCACACACTGCTACATTGTCATTCCAAACTGCAGTTTGACAGAACGTACAGCATTAATCCAGCAGAAAATTCTTAAAACAATAAAGCGCTGTAAAGTCTTTTTTTTATGATTTAGCTCAAAGGATTAAAGACTTACAAATCAGACATTTTCAGAAAATTAGTAATGGACGTGAAGAAACAGGCTGGGCACTTTGTTTAGAGAAACGCTCGTCATGTATCTAAAAGTCACTTGCCAAACCACATCCACTGTCTTTTGTTCGCAGATTATTTTTAAACTTTGCTTTCAAATAAAAAAAAATTATAATTTTCTTATATTAGAATTTTTTTTTTTTATTAATTAATTAATTATTTAAGTTATATTAATTATTTTTCCCATCCATAAGAATTCAGGGATAATTTCAGCTTTGATGCTTGCAGAATTGTGAATTCAGCTCTGGAGTATAATGCGGGCTGTAACTCAGGATAGGAAACGTGATGAATTTATAAAGTTACTAAACTTTTAATCAAGATTAGTTTTATGGATAAATGGAAACATTTTGAAAATGAGGAGAGAAAGAAATTAAACAAATAGACAGATGGAATTGACTTGAATTATTTGTCGTTTTCCGCAAAAAAAAACCTTCACACAATATAAAATATATTTACTATATTACTGACTGATGGAAACAAATCAAAAATCGTTAGGACTAGAGTCGAGCAAATTTTTCAGAATTCGGTTCCTATTACGATCGGCGGTGAATATTGTTTTTGCAATATTCGCCGAACACGGCCGAAAGTCATTGGAGTCAATGGGAGTAGAAAAGAATGAGTATGTTCGGAACCGATCATCAAATATAAATTTGGCACTAGTAGGTTACCAATATGGCACAAATATGGCAAATATAGATTCGACGACCGATTCCGAACATATTCGCTCAGCTCTAGTTAGGACTCCTGCCAGTGGTTGTGCAGAAACGGTGGCAATGCCCATACAATGAGGGGAACTTGTCAATCGCTGATGCTCGACCTTGTATCTTGATACTAGACTCCTCCATCATCCCTGAATACCATTCTACTAGTCCTCTATGTTCTGCCTTCTCTCAAAGGGTACCCTGGATACCAGCTCGTTTAGTCTAACGGGACCCTTACTCCTGCCCAGTGGCCCACCTGGAAATTCGCCTGCCCTCCTGTGGGCCAGTCCGAGGCTGGTCAAACCCGAAGTGTCACCTTGTCCATATTCTCAATCCCTTTACTCCCTTTTCCATGACCTTTCTTGTGCTTCACCAGTATACTACCTCATATAATCAGTCTATTTCCACAATCTACAACCTAAGTCTTTTTCATTTCCCCTTTCTACATTTTATTTTTTTAGAACCAGATCACTTCTTCGGACGTATCTCCCACATTCCATGGACTTAGTGCATAAATAGATGATTTTATGTAAATAAAGATTTTATTATTATTTTTATTTATCAGGGATGGTCCAAATAACTATGTCTAACAATCTCTGTGGTCATGATGTTTCAATACAGTTCACACCTATTACCTTTAAATTGCAATGGTATTAGAAAAGCTATACAATGTGTGTGAGCTCTTTGAGGGTGATGTTGTCAGACATTTAATGGGATGTTTTCTTGTCTGCACGACTGTTATATGTATAACTAATTGAGATTAGCTGGTGCTGGGTATGAATGACCTTGCACTTAATCTGGAGTACAGGTTAAATGGTGGTTAAAAAGTGACATGTGGTTAGTAGGTCAGAGGTTAAATGCTGCCTGCTCATTCATCTTAGCCTCCTTGTGACCCTACCTATGAGAAAAATGAATTGCTCCTCTTAAACTACTCAAAGTTTGAAGGGCCAACAAAATATTTTAGACCATTGTAAAAGTTTTGTTTTTCATGTGTAAATCACTGATGTAAGAAATCACTACGGTCATGGTAATAGACTCACTAACTATGTGGTGATCAATAACCTAAGCCTTAAATTATATCTTGTACAAATACACAGCTGTTTGTTCATAGAGAAAAAGAGAAGTCTAGTTACAGAATTTAATTAGGTGTTTTACTGCATTTATGCATTTTGTACAGTTTTTTAGCAGTATACCTTTCCTTCTAATAATATTGTCACTGAGCGGCGGTGGTGTAACGTAAAGCTCGTGGACCCCAGTGAAAAATCTCGAATAGCGCTGTCAACTATTGGAGACCTTTAATAGTAATAGTGCTTTCACATGGGCCAAATGACCTTATGGTCCTCCCTTGGCTCAAGGACCAGGGTGCAATTGCAAGCTGTAGACCTACTATAGTTCTGCCCCCCCGCTAAACAGTGTTTGTATTAAAGTGAAATGAGAAATGAGCATTTTGTGTACCTCTATCCTGAATCATCATAAAGAAAGTGAACTTTGGGTCTACTTATCTCCACCAAGGAATGAGTGCCGTGTGGACCAGGAAATGAGAATTTAGAGTGCTACTCTTCTCCAGAGAATGAGGACTATGTGTACCAATGTCATCTGAGACATGAGCACTTGTGTATTATGTCCCTCCTTAAATTAGCATTATGTGTACTAATGTCCTCCAGGTAACATATCTTCTGTGTCCTGGCATCCTACAGTACCAATTTGTGTACCAAGGGGAGTGGACTCAGTATATAAAAGTGTCATGGCGGGAAACAATGATGGACAAAGGGTTTCCGGGGCCCCGTGGAAGTTTAGAATGTATGGGCCCTCAAGTACTTTAATTAATTATATATAAAGTAATTATATTTTGGGAGGTCATACGATGGTTCACATGATGGATACACAGATGCTTTGGTGCACATCTGCAGATATAAGGAGACAGAGACAGAATTTTTTTCCTTTATGTACAGCACAGCGATATACATAGCAATGGAAGATACTATGTAATAAGGGACAACGTCATAAATAACAAGAGGGGACGTTGCAGTATTTAATAAGGGACAGCACTATGCATAACATTGGCGGATACTATGCAATAAGGGACGGCGCTATGTAATAAGGTATGGAGCTATACATAATAAAAGAGCATACTAGGTAATAAGGGACAGTGCTATACATAAAAACAGTGGCAGCTTTGTAATAAGGGACAGCATTATACATAAGAGAGAATGCTATTTAATTAGAAATGATGCTATACATAAGAGAGGATACTATGTAATAAGGGACAGCGCTATAAAGAATAAGAGGAGATGCTATTTGTTAAGGGATGGTGCTATACATATCAATAGGGGATACTATGTAAAAAGGGATGGAGATATACCTAACAAAAGAGGCTACTATTTAATAGGGGATGGCATTATACATAATATGAGAGGATGCTATTTAATAAAGTACAGCACTATACATGAAAAGAAAAGACTATATAAAAAGGGGCAGGTACTATACATAGTAAGTGAGTTTCTTTTCAAGAATATTACTCCCATCACCTCTTTGTAAATAAAGCTGCATTTACTCTGAAAGACAATGAAGAACAAGCATTCTTATGAAAAAATCTTTCACTGTAAACAGGCTGCTGATCACCTGATAAACAAAATGCTTGTTCATCTCAAGTGAAATGATCTTTTGTGCAGAGCAAAAGATCATCATTGTTCTCAGTGAAATCTTGCCCTGTGTAAACAGGACTCTCCCTAATGAATACAATGGTAGCCTATGGGAACTGAGCAATAATTTACGGATTGCAAAGTGAGCATTATTGACTGCGGTCTGCCTGTGTTAACTGCAGATTAGTGATGGTTCATGTCATTTAGTGCATCTGGGAGTTGGTTTAAATGGACCCTTGTACAGTGTAGATATCACCCCCAATTTATTATAATGTAATTTCCTCTCTCCCATCCATAATGTATTCACTTTAAATGGAAAGAATTAATTACTTCTCCAGATGACCCCAGCAGCTTCACTTCCTTCTGATTGTGGTGGTGCGTATGTTGTAAATGATGCAGCCGGTACGAAAATGTCATCGGGCCGCTGAGACATTAAGGCAGAGTTCACATGTGGCGTTTTTTTCTCGTTTCCGCGGCGGTTTTAACCGCGCGATTTTGCCGCGAAAAATAAGCATCCCATGCATTCCTATGGGATTCCGCAATGCTGTGCTAATGCTGCGGTTTTTACCGCGGCGGAATCGCTTCACGGTAAAAAACGCAGCATGCTCATTAATTTAGCGGAATCGCGGCGATCCCGCACCCATAGGAATACATTGTTCCGCTTACTTCCCGCATGTGGCTGTGCCCACCATGCGGAAAGTAAGCAGAACATTTGCGGATGGTACCCACGGTCCGGAGGAGAGGAGACTGTCCTCCGGGCTGTGGGTACCATATCCCTGTAAAAAATAGAATTTAAAATAAAAAATATTGTTATTCTTACCTTCCGGCGTCCCGCGCAGTATTCCCGCCTCTCTCCACGATCCCGTTCCCAGTAATCCTTTGCGAAAATGCCCGCGATGGCGTCCGTTCTCGCGGGATCGCGAAGTCTCGCGGTCATTCGCGCGACGTCATCGCGAATAACCACGAGACATCGCGATCCCATGAGAACGGACGTCATCGTGGGCATTTTCGCAAAGGATTACTGGGAACGGATGCGCGGGACGTCGGAAGGTAAGAATAACACCATTTTTTATTTTTTTTACATTCTATCTTTTACTACTGATGCTGCATAGGCGGCCTCAGTAATAAAAAGTTGGTCACACTCGTCAAAAACTATGTTTGACGAGTGTGACCAACCTGTCAATCAGTTCTCCAAGCGATGCTACAGATTGCTTGGAGAACGCTAGCATTTTGCAAGCTAATTACGCTTGCAAAATGCTAGTTTTTCCCCTGGAAAATTGCGGGAATTTAAAATGCGATTTTCCCGCGGAGTGGAATTCCGGAATTCTCGCGGTAATTTCCGCGAGAGTTCCGGTACGTGTACACTTAGCCTAAGAAGGCATTGGGCAGCAAGTCGATATTAGTTTCCTTTAGCTACTCTGCATCTCTCTATTGCTGGCTGCGGAGCTAGAGGAACGCTCCCTTCTGGTGATAAGTACCACCAATGGTGGCACAAAAAATATTGTGGTAAGGGCAATCTGGTCAGGGGCCATGGGTATTCCAGATTCCCCACATAATAACCCATCCTTGGCTGGGAATAAGCGTGTCTTATGCCTATGAATGAGAATGGTGTGTGCAAATGGGCTTCAGGGAATAAGCTTTATGTTTGTTCACGCATTCTCCATGCAGTGAGCATTGTGTATACCAAAGTCCAGGTGAGTGAGAACTGTTTTTTCCATACCCTCCAGGGGGTGACTACTTTGTGTGCCAATATCCTCCAGGGGGTGAGCAATCTGTGCATGTGACATCATGACAATGTGATTTTTGGCGCACAACTCTCTCTTAAGACTGGACTTCTAGGGTTTCAGAGTGATCAGAAGATCTGATACGTGACATTGAGGAGTAGAGTAGAGCGACTGCCTCACCTCTACTACTGTTCTCCATAGGGAGAGCGTTGTGTGTACTAATATCCTCCAGGATCTGAGTACTGTGTATAGCAATAATAGTCAGTCGAAGAAAAAAGAAACATCCGGCACTGTCCCTGAGAAAGAAATACCCGCAAAGTCACTTATAACCGCTATCAGTGTGACACCTGTAACCCTTGCTGAACGGGTGCTCTATCCATGTGAAGAAAAAACATGAAATATCATAGTAGAAAAAGACAGCAGGATGGCACTCACCGTTCTCTTGAAATGATTCACTTTATTTCATATTAATAAAGCACAGGCAATGGCACGGGAGAAATGCAAAAAGACGGACGACAGCCGTTTCATGCACAATGGGACCTGTTGAAGTGCATTGTGCACGAAACGGCTGTCGTCCGTCTTTTTGCATTTCTCCCTTGCCATTGCCTGTGCTTTATTAACATGAAATAAAGTGAATCATTTCAAGACAACGGTGAGTGCCATCCTGCTGTCTTTTTCTACTGTGTATAGCAATATCTTCCAGGGAGTGAGCACCATGTGTACCAATGCCTCTAGGAGCGAGAAATGTGCTCACCAGTGTCCTTTGGGAGATAACAGTGTGTGGATCATGTCCTTCTGGTAGAAAGCACTGTGTATACCATTGAGTTCACTAATGTTCTCTGGGAGAGAGCGCTAAGTCTGCCAATGTCCAACAGGAAATGCATTCCTCATATAGCGCTAACATATTCCGCAGCGCTTTACATACATCATCATCGCTGTCCCTGATGGGGCTCACAATCTAGGTTCCCTATCAGAATGTCTTTGGAGTGTGGGAGGAAACTGGAGAACCTGGAGGAAACCCACGCAAACACGGGGAGAACACACAAACGCCTTGCAGATGTTGTCCTAGGTGGGATTTGAACCCAGGACTCCAGCGCTGCAAGGCTAACCACTGAGCCACCATGCTGCCCATAATGAGCTCTTAATATACTGGTTCCACAAGGAATTTTGCAGGCAACTTGCCACTAGAATAAATGAGTGCATGAGAAGTATTCATAAATCAGTGATCCTTCTTTGGGGTTTACCAGGGATTTTATTTTTATCAGCTGCTTTCACAATATGTCAGTTATGTTGTAATCTTCATTTTACTTATTCCTTTTTGATAGAACGTTTTTATTTTTTTTTATTATTTTCAACAATTCAATTTTTATTATTTTTATTACAGTTCCCAAGTCTCCTGTGTACAAACAGATTGAACAATAAGTTCTCTTATGTAACATTTCCTGCAGCGATAGTATATCCGTGTCTCGGTGTTTTATGTTTTGAAAAGTGAGAGACAAAAGGAAATGGGAGCCTGTTTTTTAGTCATTGACAGCAAAAAAATAAACATGTAGGAAATACTTTATTTCACGTGTGGAGCAGTTTCTCTGGCTTTCTATAAATAAAGCAGCAGCACCTGGCATTACTAATCTGGGTGGAATGTGCACAGCGCTTTAAGTCTCGTTTGGTCTAAGTCCTAAAAAGTAACACTGTTTGACAAGTTTGCTTCGTAATGACGATTTCCAATGCTAAAATGAATCAAAGCCTGAGAGCAATTAAACTGCACCCATCACCTGTGCACGGCAGAGGATGCCATCTTATTTGCTTGTCATACACGTGTTGGAAAATGGTGTACTTTACTGTATGGTTTCCTCAAATTCATCAGTATGGAACTTTATTCTTTAACTTTTTTTCCATAATTGCAAATAACTTGGAATTTTTTTTATTTTTTTTCTATAATTTTTATTTTTTATTATATGTACTTGACAAAGTCAAGGAGGACATTAAAGACCATATGATTTTGGCTATTTTATTCCATGTTACATGTAACACCTCTCTGATACATCTCAGACGTAAGCCCTTCTTCAGGGTGACAGAAAGTACTGTGTCTTTCACTGTGATGATTCATTATTGTGGAGGACACAATAAATACTGTGTTTTGGCACAGACTGAGAAAGAACTGAAGCTCAAAAAGTTGCTACTAGTGTTGTGTCCCACGATTGGGAACAACCTGTAATGTATATTTCTCTGTGTTTAGTTTTTCCTCCAATCAGCAAATTCCCTGTTGCTGCTAGTTAGAATTAGACTGTGTGAAGATTGTCCCTATGTCCCTCCTGTAGTTGAGCAAACCAGAGAGGCCTAAATGCATCTGCACTAATACAGGCATTACTAAGAGGTTGTGAACCAGAAGCTCTGCATTCCCTGTGTGAACACTGCCACATGCGGATTATTTTTCTGCACTGGTGTGCCACACAGCCAATCCCTGATTGTAGGCTGGCTATTTCATTTGGTATTATTGCACCTGTGCAGCTGCCATTTTACTTGGGTCAGCTGCACCCTGGATTAGTGCAGATGCATTTAGGCCTGTCTGGTTTTTTACTGATTTTTTTGGAGGATTTTTTTCCTCTTTTTGAGGTTTTCATGTTAGAGTAGGACTGGCAAGTGTAAGGAACTTTGACAGCTTCCGTATTAAGGCCTTAATATCAATACCTTACATATATTGATATGTTTTTGTGCACTTTATATTTCTTTCAGGGTGCAGTTGGGCCCAAATGGTTCTGCAAACTGTGACCTCTGTTCACACGGGATGCATTCTAGTTGGCACTGGGCAGCCCCCCTATATGGTGTTACTAAGAGGTTGTGAATCAGAAGCCCTGCATTCCCTGTGTGAACACTGTCACATGCAGATTATTTTTTCTGCACTAGTGTACCACACGGCCAATCCCTGATTGTAGGCTGGCTGATTCATTTGGTATTATTGCACCTGTGCAGCTGCCATTTTACTTGGGTCCGCTGCACCCTGTATTAGTACAGATGCATTTAGGCCTGTCTGTTTTTTTCCTGATTTTTTTGGAGGATTTTTTCCTCTTTTTGAGGTTCTCACCCTCCTGTAGTTGAGCTCTGTATTAGGTTGCTCCTCCCTTCTTCAGTTTAGCCTACAGCAGCCATTACTCAAGATGCATGTGTACTTCCCTGTAAAGATTACTCTTTTTTACCTACTGTTCATTGTAAACTAATACATGATTTTGGAAGAAAACAGCATCATTTCTCCAGGTCTTTCTACAGTTGCATTGCCGGTGGAGTTAAACTTTCTGCGGACGCCTGGTGGTGTGAGTACGAGTTACACCATTATCTAAGAAGCTGATAGTTGGAACACTTTGGAGCGATGGTGTTATTCGAGCATGCTCGTGTGCTAACCAAGTGTTTTCGGCGTGCTCAAAAATCCCGTGGCTGATCGACATCCGTAACACTTACAGCGGTTGCCTTTTTGTTAGACAATCCCTGCATGTGTTCCATCTGTCGAACAGCCACGAGACATGCAGGTGCAGGGACTCAAACGTATTTTTCGAACACGATGAAGACACTGTATTAGAACCAGAGCATTCCTGGATAACACCTTATCCAAGCACGTTTGTTCATCTCTAGTTGCAATCAAGGATAAAATGTATGGCAAATTCCACTCAAAAGTATAAGCATAACCATTTCTATGTAAATATGACTCTCTATTCATATGTTCAGGCTTTTGAGCATTTTTTAACCAAGCCAAGTGGTTATAAGAAATAACATTTTCATTCTGGTATTTTCCACTCAGAAGATACTCTTTACTTTACAACACAAGTCAATGGGAGACCTGAACGGATGCCCAGAAGACTTTTGTTTGGAGCATTTTGACATAATTTTTGCTTTAAAAAAAACACCAATGGTGTTTTCATCAATCATAGTTGTATAGTTTAAAAAAAATACCCAGGTCCATCAACTTTAACCTTTCTCCACCATTTATACACTTATTGTCACTAAATTATCTATAATCCACAATGTTATGCGTACTGAGGAAATAATAGCATCATAGAATGTTAGAGTTGGAAGGGACCTCCAAGGTCATCGTGTCCAACCCCCTGCTCAATGCAGAAGTCACTAAACCATCTCAGACAGATGTCTGTCCGGCCTCTGTATGAAGACTTCCATTGAAGGAGAACTTACCACCTCTCGTGGCAGCCTGTTCCACTCATTGATCACCCTCACTGTCAAAAGGTTTTTTTCCAATATCTATTCTGTATCTTCTCTCTTTCAGTTTCATTCCATTCCTTCTCCTGTTTCCAGTTGAGTGAAAAAAGCATCTGGTAAAAGAGTAGACCAGAAAGAGGAAGAGGAAACCCCAAGATTTTTTGGAGTTTTTGCGATTTGGAAGAGGATTTGGAGAGTCTCTGATCAGTTCCCGCTCACTGGCTATATGCGCAGAACGTCTTTTTCAGGTGAATTCCGCTGCGGAAACCATCTGAAAAATCTATAAACATTTCTCAAAAGAATGAGCATAAACAATTCTTTGTGAATCCAACTTTCTGTGGAGACGTTCAGGCCTTTGAATGTCTTTTAACCACTTCAGGTTTCTAAAAAACGCCAAACGGTTAAAAGAAGTGACAGGTCTATTCTTCTGGAATTTTCCACTCAGAAGACAATCTGTACTTTACAATATACTGTAAGTCAAAGGGAAAGTTCAAAAGACACCCAGAAGACCACCAGGTTAGTTCTGAAGCATTTTGATATGATTTTTCCTTAGAAATACTAGCAGTTGATTTACTTTGTGTTTCTTTTATAGCGCTATCTCATTCCACAGCACTTTACAGACATCATCCCCATTGGGGCTCACAATCAAAATTCCCTATCAGTATATCTTTGGAGTGTGGGAGGATACCCGAGTACCCGGAGGAAACCCAAACAAACTCTTTATAGATGTTGTCCTTGGTGGGATTTTAATCCAGGACCCCAGCGCTACAAGGCTGCATTGCTAACCACTGAGCCACCATGCAGTTTCTTATTTATTCAATGAAGTAAAAAAAACCTACCAGAAAACGACTTCACAAAAACCATAGGAAAACCCTCTCACGCTTACAAAAACATCCGAAAAAGCATTCAGGAAGAGACTGTAAAAAAAAAATCCAAGAGAGTCTTCAGGGAAAAAAAAAAAGCCGAATTTTCTGAATTGTCTTACAAAGTCATCGTAGTCGCTTGAGTTTAAAAAACATTGTGTGCACACAGCCAGTTTCTGCTCTGAAAACTCCTTGAAAAACTCCATGTACACATATCCAAATAAAGACATCACAAAAACCATGAAAGAACCCTACAAAAAAAACCTTTCAACAAATGTTCAGGAAATGACCGAAAAAACGTCACAAAAGATGGTTCAGGAAAAAAAAATGTTCGTTTTTTAAAGCGTCTTCTGCATGAAAAATTTGTTGTCTTCACTTAAAAGATATCATGTGCACTTACCCTAAGGCTATGTTCCCACAATGAGTTTCTGGTGAATTTTTATGCTATGTATTTTTGTAAAAAATGCATGTTACCTGTTTTACTTATTGGGTGTAAAAATGGTGCAGAAAATCTGCAACATCAAAAGCTCATTCTTGGAAGATAGACTTAGGCATTATTCACATGCAGCACTTTTGAAACATTTTTTTTACAGTGTTTTTTTATGAAAAAAGTAGCCTTCTTTTTACAGCCCCAACAAAAGCTACTATTTTTCAAGAATCTCATACACACACTTGTCTTTTTTTTTTCCTGACAATTTTAGAACTGTGGCATTTTTTACATCTACAGCACGACAACTCTTTCAGTGTTTTTGCAGCATTTATTCATCTATAGGAAGGAATGAGAAAGTGGAATAACAGGGCAAAAAATACAATCCACAGGTTTTGTTGCATTTTTGGTGAATAAAACACATTTCACTGCAAGGTAGCGGCTTCTTCAGGTGTTTTAGCTTTCTTCAGGCAAATTATATTCTTCTTTGGTTCACAAACCAATGTTAACATAGGATCACATGGAGCAGATCCTGTCAAAATCCATATCAAAGATTATTCAAAAACTATTGGAAGTGGTTTCTGATGTGGGATCTCAAAGCGGATCAAATCCACAATCCATATAATCCATATACTGTATATAAATATAAAAAATTTGTTGAGTTCATACCCTTAGGACATCCCGATATTATTATTATTATTATTATTATTATTATAAATATTATTATTTATTATAGCGCCAAATATTCCATGGTGCTTTACATGTGAGGAGTGGTATACATAATACATACAAGTACAGTAATCTTAAGCAAAACAAGTCACGACAGGTACAGGATGTGAGAGGACCCTGCCCACGAAGGCTCACAATCTACAAGGGATAGGTGAGAATACAGTAGGTTAGGGTAGAGCTGGTCGTGCAGTGGTTTGGTGAATCGGTGGTTACTGCAAGTTGTAGGCTTGTCGGAACAGGTGAGTCATCAGGTTCTTTTTGAAGGTTTCCATGGTAGGCGAAAGTCTGATATGTTGTGGTAGAGAGTTCCAGAGTAGGGGGGATGCGCCGGAGAAATCTTGTATGTGATTGTGGGAAGAGGAGATAAGAGGGGAGTACAGGAGGAGATCTTGTGAGGATCGGAGGATTTGTGCAGGCAAGTACTGGGAGATGAGGTCACAGATGTACTGTATGGAGGACCCAGGTTGTGGAAGGCTTTGTATGTCATGGTTAGGGTTTTGAACTGGAGTCTTTGGGTAATGGGGAGCCAGTGCAGGGATTGACAGAGGGGAGAGGCCGGGGAATAGCGGGGGGACATGTGGATTAGTCAGGCAGCAGAGTTTAGAATAGATTGGAGAGGTGTGAGAGTGTTAAGGGGGGGCCAAAGAGCAGGAGGTTGCAGTAGTCAAGGCGGGAGATGATGAGAGCATGGACTAGGGTTTTTGCAGATTCTTTTTTGAGGAGTGTACGAATCCATGAAATATTTTTGAGTTGAAGTCGGCAGGAAGTGGAAAGGGCTTGGATATGTGGTTTGAAAGAGAGATCAGTGTCAAGGATAACCCCGAGGCAGCGAGCTTATGGGACTGGAGAGAGTTGGCAGCCATTTACTTTAATGGATAGGTCCATTGGGGGGGTTACGTGAGATGGTGGAAAGATGATTAGTAGAGTTGAGCGAAATGGGTCGAAAAATTTCAAAAGTCGCCGACTTTTGGTAAAGTCGGGTTTCATGAAACGAAACCCGACCCTAGGGTGAGGTCGGCCACGAGCTCGGCGACTTTAGCGCCAAAGTCGCGTTTGAAAAGTTTGTTTTCCGCCCTTTTACAGCCAATCAGGATCCACGGACACTGTGGGCAATGTGATGACATAGGCAGGGGTCACCACCATCTTTGAGAAGGGCATGCAAGTGATTGGCTTGCTTTGGGGGCGTCACAGGGGGTATAAAAGGGCGTGCACGCCGACCGCCATGTTACTCATGCTGATTTCAGAATAGGGAGAGCTGCTGCTGATTCTGTAGGGAGAGCGTTAGGCAGGGAAGAAGACACCAAAAACTTCTTCTGCTGCTAGTGATTTTGCCTGTACAACACACCAGTCACTGTGTGTGCAGTGCAAGTGGAGGCTATATTTTGCTGGATCTGCTGTGTTGGTTGTTAGGCTGCCTTATAAGGCTTCTTGATAGCTGCATTGCTGTTTTCCCACTGCTCTTTAAACTGCTTTTTTAAAAGCAATCCAAACTTTTTTTTTGTCCTGGTGAGGTACTGAGCGTGCATTTTTTCACACCATACAGCGGTGTACGCTCCTCACACAGTACCGTGTAACGGCTGTTATCACGGCCACAGTGAAGCTATCTGTGTGTGACTCTGTAAGGATAAGTCGAGGACCTGTTCCGTTCTTATAGACCTCCACCTTCTAGTTTTGTCTGGTTTTCAAACAGTTAAGTATATTTGCTGTTTGATCACATTCAAAACTATAGAGAGACACCATATGTCAGTCCGTATACTTAAAAAATACGGAGCTTGACAATTTTACGGACACCAGACAGCGGTGTACGTGCACGCTCCTCTCAGTACTGTGTAACGGCTGTTATCATGGCCACAGTGAAGCTATCTGTGTGTGACTCTGTAAGGATAAGTCGAGGACTTGTTCCGTTCTTACAGACCTACACTCTAGGGAGATTCCTATTCTGCCCAATTCTATATACACCTTGTAGTTTGTCATACACTAGCCAATTTCTGCCTGTGACATAGCGGTGTGATATTCACTGGGCCTCACACAATCCAACAGTGTCCACAAGTGTGTTCAGAAATTCTACATCTCCCCTGTCCTATAGTGACATTTTTCACACCTGCGACATTGAGCCTGTGACATAGCGGTGTGATATTCACTGGGCCTCACACAATCCAACAGTGTCCACAAGTGTGTTAAGAAATTCTACATCTCCCCTGTCCTATAGTGACATTTTTCACACCTGCGACATTGAGCCTGTGACATAGCGGTGTGATATTCACTAGGCCTCACACAATCCAACAGTGTCCACAAGTGTGTTCAGAAATTGTACATCTCCCCTGTCCTATATACACCTTGTACCTTGTTTTACATTACTATATAGTTTGTGAGATTTTGTGTACATTTTTACCAAAAATGAGGAAGGCTGGTGGAAAAGGCTGTGGAATTGGGCGGGGGTTGCCAGCTGGTAATCATGGTGTTGGTGGTGGATCTGATGGTAGTGGCAAAAGCAAAATAGGACCGAATGCAGGAGGTGTTGAGCCTGCGTCATCGTCTGGCTCCACAAGGCCTCGAAGGCTTAGTTTTCTAGGAGTTGGCAAACCGCTTTTAAAGCCAGAGCTTCAGGAAAAAGTTTTGGCTTACATTGCTGACTCAGCCTCCAGCTCTATCGTCTCCTCTTCTGAAGTTGTAAAAAATAAAAGCACTGAGTTGTCATTGGAGGCTCATGTTCATGAACCACACCTTTCCTTGTGTCCTTCACCCCAACCAAGATTGAAGGATGACGCAGGCCATACAACTGATTACTCCATGGAGCTGTTTTCACATACCATGCCTGGGTTATCAAGTGAAATGGTGAATTACCCAGGCCAAGATGAATCTGACATGGAGTGCCCTGATGCACAGCCACTGATAGATGATTCTGCTGGTACATTCACTCAGAGCACTACATTGTCCTCGCAGTGTAATGAGCCAGATTCTGACCCTGATGAGACTCAGGTGCCCCTTCCCGCATACTATACCACCATACACGGTGACACAGAGGAAGGTGCACATGACATTGAAGAGGAGGTGATGGATGACCCAGTTGTTGACCCAGATTGGCATCCATTGGGGGAAGAGGGTGCTGCTTGCAATAGCTCAGATGAGGAGGAGGAGCATCCACAGCAGACATCGACATCGCAACAGCTGTTATCTGGCAGGCCCATAGCAGTCCAAAAACGGTTTACAAAAACCCAAAGGGTTGCAGGACAGCTTGGCCAGACGGTCAAATTAGCACAGCGTGCAAGGCCGCAAAATGTCTTCCAAAGTAGGAAGAGTGCAGTGTGGCACTTTTTTGAACAAAATCCTCATGATCAGGCCAAGGTTATCTGTAAGAAGTGCGCAAAGACCTTTAGCCGAGGGAAAAATCTGAAAAATTTGAATACCAGTTGCATGCTTAGACATTTAACCAGCATGCACTTGCAAGCATGGACACAACACCAAACCTCAAGTACCACATGTGCAACTGATCACAAAGAAGGTTGTCAGCAATGCTACATTGTTTCCCCCACTGTAAGCCCACCGGTTAGCACAGCAGCAAATGTTGAGGTGTCGTTGCAAGGCCAAAGCAGTCAGGGAATCCCACTGTTATATCAACGAAAGACTGAAAATAGGCCATCAGAAAGAACTCCAACTCCATCACCATCAACCCTCACTCAGTCCGCCCTGTCCACCGCTAGTTCCACCATATGCAGCTCTCAAGTCCAGCTCACCCTCCCAGAGACTATGAGTAGGTCAAGAACGTACTCTGTCTCTCATCCGCGTACACTGGGTTTGAACACCCACATTGCCAAACTAATCTCGCTAGAGATGATGCCCTATCGGTTGGTGGAAAGTGCAGCTTTCCGCGAACTCATGGCCTATGCAGTACCATGCTATGACCTACCAGTCGCCACTTCTTCTCTCGCAAAGCCATCCCAGCCCTCCACCATCATGTGAAAGACCGCATTGTCCATGCACTCAAGTAGTCAGTGAGTGGAAAGGTGCACCTCACAACAGATGCATGGCCAGGGCCGTTACGTGTCCATCACTGCGCACTGGGTTAATGTGGTGGATGCAGGGTCCACAGGGGACAGCGGTGGTGGGACAGTGCTGCCTAGCCCACGGTATAGGAAACAGTTGGCTGTAGGCGTTCGACCCTCCTCCTCCTCCAGAAGCGAAAGCTCGTCCACAGAGCGCAGTCGTACGAGCACTCCATCTGCAGCTGCCACTGTTGCACACGAGGTGTCCCCCTATCGAGCAGCTAGTGGAAAGCGTCAGCAGGCTGTGTTGCAGATTATGTGTTTGGGTGACAGACACACACCGGAGGTGCTGGCTGAGTACTTTCAGCGACAAACTGAGTCATGGCTGGGCAGTATATATCTTGAGGCAGGCAAGGTAGTTTAGTGATAACGGTCGTAATTTTGTGGCAGCCATAGCCCTTTCAAAACTCAGCCACATACCTTGCTTGGCTCACACCTTGAACCTGGTGGTGCAGTGCTTCCTCAACAATTATCCGGAGTTAACAGCCCTGCTCCAGAAGGTGCGAAGACTGTGCGCACACATCCGCCGGTCGCCTATACACTTCATTCGTATGCAGAAGCTGCAGCGATTGCTCCACCTTCCCAACCACCGCCTCATTATCGACATTACAACAAGGTGGAACTCCACCCTGCACATGGTGGAGCGACTGTGCGAACAGAGGCAGGCCATAATGCATTTGTGGGAGGATACACGGCCAGGCACTTTGAGAGCAGACATGGAGTTGACAGGTGTGCAGTGGTCGAAGCTGAAAGACCTCTGTAAAGTCCTTCAGTGTTTTGAGGAATGCACACGGCTGGTAAGCGCAGACAACGCCATCCTAAGCATGAGCATCCCACTTATGCGTCTGCTCATGCAAACTTTGACGCACCTTAAGGAGCAGGCGTCTGCAGCCAATGTTGACGAGGAGGAAGAGGAGGAGGGAATCCTTGATGACATTCAGCCATTGTCTGCTCAGGGACCTCTCCTGGACGAGGAGGAGGAAGAAGAGGAGGAGGATGATGATGATGGGGATGATTACTTAGGGGAGGAGGATGCATCTCATGGGGCAAGTGAAAATGTTGGCGTGGCAAGGTCTGGTACAGGGTTTGTGCGTGACTGGAGGGATGTGGATTTGCCAGAAAGTGCTCCTCCAACCAGCACTCACAGTGCATCATTCACACCGGGAGCATTGGCCCACATGTCAGATTATGCCTTGCAAATCCTAAAAAGGGACCCCCGCATTGCCAAAATGATGAACGATGACGACTACTGGTTGGCCAGCATCCTGGATCCACGCTATAAAGGCAAATTACAAAACATCATGCCACAGGAGAACCTTGACCTAATATTGGCTAATAAACAAGCAACTCTGGTAAACCGGTTGGTTGAGGCATTCCCAGCACACAGCAGCGGTGATGGTTCTCACACGAGCCGTACGGGCCGGGGGCAGCTTGGCAGAGGTGTTCGTGGTGCACACAGCAGAAGTGGCATTGGAGACAGGGGTTTCATGACAATGTTGTGGACTGATTTTTCAAGTACCGCTCACACAACTGGTAATACTGCATCGATGGAAAGTGACAGGAGACAGCAGTTGTCAACTATGGTTACAAACTACTTTTCCTCCCATATCGATGTTCTCCTGCACAGGTCATTCCCCTTTGACAATTGGGCCGCTAAACTGGACACCTGGCCTGAATTGGCACAATATGCCTTACAGGAGCTCGCTTGCCCAGCTGCAAGTGTGCTATCGGAAAGAGTCTTCAGTGCAGCTGGATCAATCCTGACAGAAAAAAGGACCTGTCTGTCAACCCAAAATGTGGATGATCTAACCTTCATTAAAATGAACCATGCATGGGTTTCCAAGGATTTTGTCCCACCTTCCCTTGATGACACATTGGTTGCCAAAAAAATGGCTTGCTTTGGTCCTCAACTTTTCTGCGAACTTGACCTATTTCGCCTTTTGCAGCAGCTGAACGTCCCACATCAACATATGCCACTTTGTAAACCGCCCTAAGTGGGCTGCCCCCCCCCATGGCCGGGGTCACCACCTAGCGCACGAAACCGTGCGAATGCCGTTGCCCTGGACAGGTGGGTAGGCCGACTCTTGGGCACGGGCACTGGCACAGGGTCCCTCATAGTGCAATCAAGTGTCTCTGACGGTGGTGATGCACACCCGCCGTCAGACACACCGCCGTACTATGTGGGGCCCAGTGCCAGTACCGACGCCCACAAGTGTGCCCCCCTTGCTTGGGCAGGGCCCCAGCATTTGCAATGTTTACCTCCCCTGCTCCTCCGCTGTGTAGTCTGGGCTGTCAAATCCTTCACTTGGAGTGCCACTACAAATTGAGTGAACTGAAAGTTGATGGTTAAGATGTAGCTATGCCCTGTCCTGCAGGCCGGGCTCTAGCTCCAGATGATCAATGGCTTCCATTTCTTATGGACATCGACTCACAATGACATGCAGTGGTGGTTTATCATCAGCTTTCACAGTTTTCCTACTCACAAACGTGTGACATTCCGGCGCACATTTTAAAATGTGCCCTCTCATGCCAATCAAATAGAATCGCCTACGGCCTGTGGCTTCTGTCTTTTGCACTCCAAAGTTACGTGACAGATCATGATAGCCAGTGAGCACCATGTTTACATCGCTCCCTGTGATAAAAATTTGAGATGAGTAACAGTGATGGAATCAACGGAAGTGCGATACAGCAAGACTTTATTCACAAAAAAATGTTTTCACTGTCTCAACACACAAATTAATTGAGGGTCAGCATCGCCTATGAGAATTGTGACCGAAGTTTTTCCCGTAAATAGTAATTCCTAGATTTCTGCAATCACTAGCCTTTATGTCAGTAATTGTATGCATCTCATTTCCTATTGCGGAGAGGCTGGACTGTATTACTGAGACAGAAATATATATGAAGATTTAAAAATAACACCAAAAGTATATAGTTGTGTACGCCTCAAATGCATTTCCTTTTTCCACTTTTTAGATTGCTGTGTAATCCATACTGAGAACACGGAGATTTTACATGTTTAAACTATGCTATATATACCTGCTATCCAGTGATAAAGTACCCTTTCTCAACTTTGTACAATCTGGTCAAATCCATACTGGGCCTGAGAACATCTGAGTCTGCCTCCTGATCTATAGACATATATTTTTAATGTGTAAACTAGACTACATATATACGTGTTATCCGGTGAAACTGTACCCTTTATCAACTTTCTACAATGTTGTTGAATCCATACTGGGCCTGAGAACGGCTACCGAGCTGTTAAGCAAGCTACAGCACCTGTGGTTTGGACACGTAATTTTTTCAGGAATGACGGTTAGGCCTAACTCCGGAATTGCAGTTGACCTGAACTTACTGGGAAATCATCGTTCGTGGGGAATAATCTGAATCCCAGATCCCCATCACTAACGGAGTTCAACAGGTTATCTGCACCTGTAAGCGACAAAAGCTGGTCCTTTCAGTGTAGCGTGCATGCAGCCCTGGACATGTACGGGAATGCTAGACCTGTTATTGCTCGATCTCACGTGCCAGAGCCTCGCTTATACCTCTAGTAAGCTTGACGCGTACTGCGGAGGGCATGCCGGAGTCTCGGTTGTTAACGGAATAAAGCTGAGAAATTGCTAGCACGACTACAAACACACATACCACACCACACACAGAATCGACAAAGCTTTCAAAGTGTGCATCTTTTCTTTAGGTGGCATGGTTGTGGTTTCCCGGGTGGAGTCCAATTAAGCCACAGGCTCCACTCATGGTGGTGCCCTTTTGGACATTCCTTTAAGGTTCAGCTTTGCAATCATACTGCCCCCGGAAACCAAAACTTTGCCTTCATGGACGCTGTTTGGAGGTTCGTGGGAATAACGCCGCCCGATCAGCAGTTGGCATATGGGTCGCCCTCCCAGGGCTGTGGGGTACTCGGTACCGGGCCGGTGTCAGTGGGATGTGTCACAGCAGAGGTGACCCGGACTGTGGCCCTGGGCGCCCATGTAAATGGCATGGTATAATGGTAAAGAGTTTATATAGATAGTTTGACGCCACCTGTGGTGTTCGGCAACATAGATGTTAGGCCGACGCTGCATGCAGATCCTCTGGGACTGATGGTGTTGTGCAGCAAAGATGGTGAAGCTCCCCACAGGTGGAGCTGGAGTCCCAGGGAAGTGTAGATGTAGTGATGGGGGAAAGGCACAGGTGGTGTAGGTGCTGGTACCCAGATGTAGCGGTGCTGGAATAACTGTAGGACACCAGAGCGTGCAGTTCCAAAGCTTTACCCACAGTCTGCAGGTTACACAGGTGCCTGCCTCCGTGCTGTGTCCTCCGGGTCAGGACCTCAGCCAACCTCCGGGACCAAAATGGAAAGCTCCCTTCCAACACTCCGCTAACATGTACCTTCCTCAACGTCTCCTTTCTAGCGCTTGTGGGGGAAGCACTCACAGGACCGTGGTTCACTGAAGCGCCTCCTGTCTAACAGATGTTCCTCAGACTTTACTTATATGGCAGACAGCTGTAGCCTTTTCCTTCTGGCTCCCACACGTCGATGCTGGGGCCTCCGAGCCTTAGTTGGGTACAGAGCATTTATAGCTGCTACTTCCCCCGGTTTCTGCTGCAGGAACGTCAGTGTCCCTACAAACTCGGAGACCGGAATCGGGACCATGCGCTCCAGCTAGGAGTGAGCCTTAACTCTGCTCATCCTCCAGCTCCCCTTCTCACGTCCACAAACTTCCCCTTCCCTGCACAGAGTGCCCTAACTTACCTCCTCCCGACCACAGAGAGCAGCTCCTCAGCAGTCAGGTTCAGAGGTCTCCCTGCTAGCCTGGAGTGGGAAATGTGTTGTGTGTTGGTTTCACTGCTAGAGAGATCCGTCGTTGCTCCCAAGCTTGACAACACACTCCCTAGGAGGAAGGTAATGCCACAGTGGCGACCGTACTCTTGGGGACGCCACAGGTGCACTGAGGCCCAGCCACTGCTGGATGATGCTGCTGGTACATTGACCCAGACCACTACATTCCCCTCGCACTCTTCACTGCCAGAATCTGACCCAGAGGAAACTCAGGTTCCCCTTCCCACATACTATACCACCTTACACGGTGACAAAGAGGAAGGTGCAGATGAAAGTGCAGGTTCCTTGAGCAGGTGGGGGGGGCATACTCATGGGCGATGGCACTGGCACAGGGCATCGCATAGTACGCCAAAGTGACTCTGCCGGTGGGAGGCCCTAAACAGCCAAGTGCAGTGAGATGGAAGATGGGGACGACAAGGAGTTCAGAGTAATGCAGGGATTCCCTAGCAAGGAGACTTATGTAATTGTTTTCAATGTTGGGACAGCAATTTTTGGGGAGCACTATACTCTGGTGAGTGATATATGGGGCCCACCATACACTGGAGCATTCCAAAGGTGGACATCAGACACTGGAGCAGCATTTACAGGGCACATTATACACTAGAGCAGTAGAAATGGGGCCCATTATATATGGAGCATTATTTGGGCCCATAAGACAGTGGAGCTTCATCCATTGGGACCAACATATACTATAGCATTATGTGGAGCTCATCATATACGGTTTGAAACATTATATGGGATCAATGATTCCATATGGAGAAATATATGGGCCTCATTACTCTGTATAGCGCACTAAGCGCTTGCCATAATACTGTATGGAGTTATATACTGTCCGTTTTTGGAGGTATTGGAGAATTTAAAATGGATATCAGTCATGAGATGTAAGAAGTTAAGTATTTTTCATTGTACTGTACTGCTATTTCTCTGCCGTATCGGAGCATCATGAGTTGTGGTATGTGTTAAAGGGGCGCTCTTTGGCCCTGGGCCCAGAAAACCTGGAGCCAGCCCTACCCCCCACAACTGTAGCCAAATAACCCCCATTTTTCAGTGCGTAACTAGTATTATGAAGTAAATTAAGGTTGACAAGCTTAAGTAATAAGAATTGATGCTTTTGGCATTCAAATGGGCACTGTAGGTGTGTTTCCTGTCCTCCTCTCACTGCCGACTTTAATTCCCCATTGACTTACTTTGGGTTTCGTGTTTCGGTCGGACCCCCGACTTTTCCCTATAGTCGGCCGATTTTGCTCGACCCGACTTTTGGAAAAGTCGGCTTTCATGAAATGAAACTCGACCCTAAAAAACAAAAGTCGCTCAACTCTAATGATTAATTCTGTTTTGTCCATATTAAGTTTTAGAAATCTAGCAGAGAAAAACGATGAAATAGAAGACAGACATTGAGGGATTCTGTTTAGTAGGGAGGTGATATCTGGTCCAGAGATGTAGATCTGTGTGTCATCAGCAAAGATGTGATACTGAAAGCCATGAGATTCTATGAGCTGTTCGAGGCCGAAGGTGTAAATGGAGAAGAGCAGGGACCCTAGGACTGAACCTTGTGGGACTCCGACGGATAGGGGGCGCGGTGAGGAGGTGGTGTGCGAGTGGGAGACACTGAATGTCCGGTCTGTTAGGTATGACGCAATCCAAGATAGGGCCAAGTCTGTGATACCAAGAGATGAGAGGGTCTGTAGTAAAAGGGAATGGTCCACTGTGTCAAAGGCAGAGGACAGGTCCAGGAGGAGGAGGACAGAGTAGTGTCGCTTGGCCTTCGTGGCTAGTAGGTCATTGGTGACCTTAGTTAGGGCAGTTTCATAGGAATGGTGTGGCCGGAAGCCTGATTGTAATCGGTCAAGGAGGGAGCAAGAAGAGAGGTGGGAGGATAGTTCAAGATGGACGTGTTGTTCCAGTAGTTTTGAGGCATAGGGGAGAAGTGATATAGGGTGATAGCTAGATACAGAGGATGGGTCAAGAGAGGGCTTTTTGAGGATAGGTGTGATTGAGGCATGTTTAAAGCTTGAAGGGACAACACCAGTTGTTAGTGATAGGTTGAAGAGGTGGGTTAGGGTTGGGATGAAGACTGTGGTGAGGTTTGTGATGAAGTGCGATGGAATCGGGTCAAGTGCACAGGTAGTGAGATGTGATCTTGAGAGTAGAGTGGAGAGTCGATCTTCTTCTGTAATGGTGGAGAAGTTGGTTTTGGAGGAGGAGGGCAGGGCAGTTAGGAGGAAGGGCACTGGGGGTTGTTGACCAAAACTGTCTCTGATGTTATCAATCTTCTTGAAAAATGAGGCAAAGTCTTCAGCTGAGATGAGTGGGGAGGGAGGAGGTGCTGGGGGGCGGAGGAGAGAATTGAAGGTGTTGCATAAGTATTTAGGGTTGTGAGACAGGGAGGATAAGAGAGATGAGAAATAGGTTTGTTTTGCTGCAGCAAGTGTGTCCTTGAAAGTAGTGAGGGACTGTTTGAATGCAATGAAGTCCTCATATAATATAATAAAAAGTGGCTCCATTATTCACGCCCCTTTAATTTTGCTAGATTCAAAGAGCTGCTGTAAAGTGCATCTCTCTCTCGGGAGGACTCCTTCTCTCTCGAGGACTGCCCTACAGGGACAACTCATTGATTTTAACAGTGTAATTCTTCCTTTTCACCTGTGGTGCAGCTGTAGAGAATGCAAAGACCTGCTGTTATGCCCCGAAGTTGATTTCCGATGGTCTTCACATTGGGACACAATTTCCGAAATGGTGAAAGGCTTTAATGCATATCTTGAACTTTACTAATACATGTTTTGTTTTTTTACTAAACCCTTCATAAGTCACAATGACGTGATACAAACACGTCAAAGAGAAAACGTTTATGGGTGTAATCCTCTCTTCTGAATTCTGTTCTCATGTCAATGAATATGATCTTTCCAAAGAAAACACCTACTTACCAAGATGAACTACTTCTCTGCTGCCTCCCTTGTTAACACACCATTATATTACAGCCCATAAATGACAATTAGGAGGCATGTTGTTTACATGGCCCGTACGAGCTTCATTCTCAGAAGACATTAGCAGGCTTTTTTTTTTTTTTTTTGCTTTTTCCTTGCGTTGATCTTCGTACATATAACATTTTGGAAATGTAGAGAAGCTATGATTCTGTGGATAGTCCAAGGTTTCCTGTTTATGAGTCACTAATAATTAGGGAGGTGGTACATGACATTTCTCAGCTGAAGGCTTTGACACAGAATTGTGTTGAGGGGACGGGGAGAGGGGTAAATGCCCTTACAGGGTGGTCTGACAATGACCTCCTGACTCTGAGCAATGTCTGGCAAAATTATTGTGTAAGAACAGTAGTTCCAAAGAAAGAAATGGCTGTTTCGAGTTTATTTCTTTATTTATTACATTCTTCTCAGAGTAATTTGTGAGTACCCACATAGAACGTAAATAACCTTAATATGAGCGCTAAAGAAAATATTAGACGTTCTCTGTCCGAATTCCTGAATCATTTTGGAATGTGATTTTAATAAAATATTATATTGTTTAAAACATCTAAAGCATTTTTTCTGCCTTTTTTGTTTAGAAAAAAATATTAAACCCAAATATAAATGATAAAGGAAAATTGGAGATAAGCGCACATCGGCACTTGTCAGTATTCAGGGTATTTTGCAGCTTCTGAAACAATCAGACTTGTAGAAGAAATGGTTATATTTTTTGCAGATTTTTATGCTTTCAACTCTTGGAATTCTGAGTAGAGATGAGTGGATTGATTCACAAGAGGATTGAGTTTACTTCAAATTTCCTGAAAATCACTGATTCATGCAAATTTGAACATTTTGAGATTTGAATCTCGTTTCCCAGAAAAAAGCAAGAACTTATCCACCATCATAATCCACATTGCTGTAGAATCAGAGAGAGGGCAAACATCATTTTGCATTACCCTGTGTGCCTATCCATAATGCTCTGCAGCAATGACATCTTACAGATTATCACACCTTGTACAGTGGTGGTCAGTACCTTGGCCATCACAGATCAGCGGTTCCCAATGAAGCACAGTTTGCATAGAAGAGTTGTTTTCCACCTACAGCATCACTGAGAAAGTCTCTCTGTTACATAGATGTTATATAGAGTGTAAGCTCTTATGTTCAGTGGGGTCCTCTCTCTCTCTGCTGTAGAGTGTAAGCTCTTATGACCAGTGGGGTCCTCTCTCTCCTGTAGAGTGTAAGCTCTTATGGATCAGTGGGGTCCTCTTCTTCTTCTTCTATCTCTTCAATAGAATGTAAGCTCTAATGGTCAGCAAAGCTCTTTCTCTCTCTTTATCTCTCTCCTCTACTTTCACACATCAGGTTTTCGCCGTCAGGCGCGTTCCGGCGTCGTGCCGGAGCGCCGGATCCGGCAAATGTTTTGTAAAACCGGATGTGACGGATCCGGTTTTCTGCCAGATCCGTCTTGCGCATGACAGCCAAAACCGGATCCGGTTTTTAAAAAGGCCCCTTGTGGCCTTCCGAATGGGATTGGCTACTGGAAAACTATATATAGCATGTTCCTACAGCCATTCTTTGACAGGTTGTAGAGGAGAAAGTGCAGGTTGGAGAGAAGAGCAAGTGACTGGCGAAGATGGATGTTGTGATTGGAAATATTTTGAAGAATTTGGCGGATTTTACAGCGGAGGCGAATCGCTTGAGGGTGATTGTTCTGGAGAAGGAGAGAGCGAGACAGCAGCGCATCAGGCATCGTAGACGACGTTTGTGGATCCACCCCATCACAGCCAAGAGAATGACGCGTGGGGTCTATTCTACACTCTGCATGGACCTTAGACGAAACCCTGAGAAATTTTTTGGATATGTTCGGATGAAAATGGAGAATTTTGATTACTCGGTGGAGCGCATTGCACACCTCATAAGAAAATCGGACACCTATTGCCGCTTCTCTGTTTCACCCGCAGAGCGTCTGATGGTGACTTTAAGGTAAGCCACATTTATTGGATATGCTCGCATCAGAGCACACTTTCACTGCAATCTTGTTGGTGGTAGTTTGTATCTCCAAGTGTTATAGCTGAGTTTTGGTATGTAATGCTGTGATTTTAAACTAATTGATTGTTTTTTAATTCCCCACAGATTTCTTGCAACTGGAGAATCCCTTTCGTCACTGCATTTCCATTACAGACTCGGGATTTCCACCATATCTGGAATAGTGAAGCACACATGCCGTGCACTGTGGGACTCCTTAGCTGAAGAGTTTTTACCAGAGCCCACAACAGAGAGGTGGATTGAAATTTCTGAAAAGTTTCTACAGATATGTCAGTTTCCGAACTGCTTGGGCGCTGTGGACGGGAAACATATCCGCATTGTAAAGCCAGCCGGATCGGGATCGGAATATTTCAATTACAAGAAATATTTTTCAATTGTCCTCATGGCCATCGCTGACGCGGAATACAAATTTATTGCTGTTGATATTGGGGCCTATGGCCGCTCAAATGACTCTCAAGTTTTCAAACTGTCTGCCATGGGGCGTAAACTGTATGGAAACACCTTCCAGTTCCCATCCCCTAGACCGCTGCCGCAAACATCTGGTCCACCTATGCCATTTGTCTGTGTAGGGGATGAAGCCTTCCAGCTGTCAGAACACCTTTTGAAACCGTACGGTAGCAGAGGATTGTCAAGAACAAAACGCATTTTTAATTACCGCCTCACAAGAGCAAGAAGAATGGTTGAATGTACCTTTGGTATTCTGGCAGCCAAATGGCGGGTCCTATTGACTGCGATCAACCTCAAGACAGAAACTGTTGACGAGGTGATCAAAGCTTGCGTGGTACTCCACAATTTTGTTATCTGCAAGGAACCCATTTCCATTGAGGACACCTCTGAAGATACCACCTTGCAAGATTACCAGAACATTACCACTAGAAGTTCTGTGACGGTTTCAGTAATGAGGGACAATTTTGCACTATACTTTATGTCACCTCAAGGCAGAGTACACTGGCAGGATGACAGAGTGTGAAAGATTTGTGCCCTTAACCAAACTTGTGTACCTTCTGTACCAACAGTATATACCTTTGCCAACCAAAGTTGGCTATCTTGTCCTGGTTTAACTATTTTTACCTTTAGGCCACAGGTGTGTACCTGGTTGTGTTTTATGCAAAGTATTTCACCTTTTAACAAAAGTTGTGTTCATTGTTAGGAAATCACCAACAAGATACACAACTTTTTTGGTGAAATACTTTGCTTCAAACACAACTGTGGCAAAAAGGTAAAATTTATTTACCTTTTACCTACAGTTATATACCTGGTTTTGAGAACCTTTATACCTTTTAGATACCCTGTATTTAACCTTTTTTTTACCATATTTCGCCGCAGAAAGAAATGACAGACAACCAGTGTAAAACAATAATTAAACTTTTATTGAAAATTTTTTTTTTTAGAATACTTTTTTGAAATTTAAAAACTTTTTTAATAAACCTTTTAAACCAGAAAATTGGTCATTTATTTAAAAACACACATTTTTATAAATTTGTGTAGTGTGGGATGGAAATACTGCTGGAGGGGCCGCGGGACACTTCGACACTGGGAGTGTGGAGAGAGGACTGGGATCGTGGAGGGGAAGGAACAGTTAGAGGTGAAGGTGTGGAAAAAGCTAGAGAATGGGTGGACATGTGGGAGGCAGAAGAGGTGGTGGGTGGTGGAGTGGAGGGTTGGGCAGGGACTGTAGGAGCAGACGATGTGGATGGAAAGTGGTACAGGGAAGGAGTTTGGTACGGGGAAGGAGTTTGGTACGGGGCAGGTTGCTGGAAGTAGGGAGATATCTGGTACTGGGGAGGTTGCTGGTACTGGGGAGGTGGCTGGTATGTAATAGGAGGGGGAGGATGGAAAGTGGCTGGAGGGGGTGCAGATGGAGGAACTACTGGGGTGGGAGGAGGAGGTTGGGAGGTAATGTGCTGGAGAGCACCGTGGCACGAATGCATTTCATGCATCTGCTGGCTAGGAGAGAGCGTTTCCATGCGCTCCACAACAGACCTGAAAAAGGTGTGGTTTGGCGAAGATCTTGCTTCTGAATGCATGGTTTGCAGAAGTGTCTTCACCTCCAGAATGCTGGAGTTGATCTGCTGAAAGCCTGCGGAGATTTGCTCTGACAAGACTTTTAGACAGTTCTGGAAAGATGCATTCAGATGTAAAAACTCTGGCACATAAGTCTTTTCCTGACCCCTCTGCCGCTGCCGCCCAGTACCCGCAGGTGTACTAGAGGTGGCAGGGGCAGAAGGGTGGGGTAAAGGGAAAGCAATCTCCTCACCAACAGCTCCATGTAATGTTGTCGGCCACGACGCTCCTGCGCTGGTGGATGGGACAGATGGGTCTAATGTGTGGGAAGGCTGGGAAGGTGCAGATGTACCGGGGCGGTCGAAGTGTCCCTCGGTGCCGGTCTCCTCAGGGATCGCCTCAGAAGGGTCCAACCGTGCAGGCTCCCGAGTGCTGCTCACCGTGCTGTGGAATAAAGAGAAAAAAAAACAATTAAAATAGTGACATGGCATGGCCCTGGCTGAAAAAAAATGTTTACATCTAAACATTTTTTTTTTACATGTGGTGTGTAATATTTACCTTTTGGTGACCATTGTATCCCAGAGGAACGACAGGGCTCATGCGTACTTGTACTTGCTCCTGCGTCCTCCAGATCCACTCGGGGCCCGCATCTCTTTATTGAACTCCTTCTTGAAACGATCCCTCACAGACCGCCACCGCTTCACAATTCTCTCCCCTGAAATGAGAAAGGACAAAGTGGTTAGTATACAACATCAGTGTTTCCCAAACTCCAGTCCTCATGGTCCCCAGGGGTCATGTTTTCAGGATTTCCATAGTAAATAGAAATCCTGAACACATGATCCGTGGGGACCACGAGGACTGGAGTTTGGGAAACACTGGTTTACATCAAGCAACCGGTACTGTATATACTTACGCTCTTTAATCTGGGCCCGAGCATCGAGGTCCTCCCAGCGGTCCACAAGGAGCGAACAGATTTCCTCCCAGAGCTGTCGGGTAACTAATCAGGTCAGCATGGCGGCGGTCAGCCATATTCCATAGCGGCTCCCTTTCTCTGACGAGATCGATTAGCTGGTCAACATCAATTCCTCCATCCTCACCATCAGAGTCGGCAGCACGCTGTGAAGGCTGTTAAAGTAAAAGAGAAAAATAGCAAAATTAGGCACCACACTTTAAGACATGAAATAAAAAGTGTACCAAAATTTAACTTAAATATTATACTTACACGCTGGTGACCGCCGTGTTGCTGTCGCCGACGACCCTGGGAGGCACTGTGAGGACCTCTTGGCCGAGTACCAGATTGGGAAGACTAGAGAAGAAAAGAAAAAAATTTATGTGTTTGGATGTTGGCATATTTGTTTGCTGTGTGATGTCTGCGGTACATTGTTTTCTATGTGTTGTGTGTAGTGTGATGTTGTGTTTCTGCGTTTGATGAAAAAAAATTACCAATTGTGAGCCCACTCCAGGTGTCTGTCCACCCCTTCCTTCTTCTTCTGGGAGCTCCTCTTCAGCTTGTGATTCCTGTTTTGAAATAAAAGCCAATGAATACATATATATTACAGAGATGATGGATTTTGGAAATAAAAACTTACCGTCAAATGCTGACGATGCGAGGGAGGGCTCCCAGAAGAAGATGTGGTGTCCTCCTGCTGGCCAGACTCCATGCCTGTGGGTGGTGCTGCTGCTGCCAGTGCTGCCAGTGCTGCTGCTGCTGCTGCATCTCTTGGGCGGCTGTTGAATAAAGAGAAACAAAGGGCCAATGAATATCTTGATATTCCATGGCCCTAGTTTTGAGGAATGGGGGATTTGATAATTACCGTCTCTCATCTGCTGGTGGACTCCCCTCCCATTGTTCAGCATGGTCGCTTTGCTCCATTTGGGGTGGTGGTGGTGGTGCTGATGGTGGTGAAGTTCTCTCGTGCCTTCTCCTGCGCCTGGTTCCTGTCTTGGGTGGCATGTTGGGTGTGGCTGAGGGTCCCACTGTCATGCTTTTATATATGTGTGCTGTGGGCAGAGCTACTGAGCATGCTCAGACCCAAAAAACCGGATCCGGCACATTGCGACGCTCATAGACTTTCATTGTGTGAAAAAGCCGGACGCGCCGGATCCGGGGGGTCCGGCTTTTACGCCGGAGACAAAAAACGTTACAGTAGCCATTTTTTCCAGATGCCGGATTGCGACACATTGCCGGATCCGGTGAAAACCGGATGAAACGAATGGCCATTCGGCGCGATCCGGCGCTAATGCAAGTCAATGGGGTGGGAAACCGGATCCGGCATTGCATTTCGCCGGATCCGATTTTTGTCAAAAGAGCCGGATCGCGCCTGACGGCGAAAACCTGATGTGTGAAAGAGGCCTAAGCTCTTATGGATCAGTGGGGTCCTCTCCTTCTTCTATCTCTTCAATAGAATGTAAGCTCTAATGGTCAGCAAAGCTCTTTCTCTCTCTTTATCTCTCTCCTCTCCCCTACGCATATTTTCAAAACAATTACAAGCTTTCCAGTATTGAAACTCATATGAATTTATTCGGTACAAATCTAATTTCTTGATGAAAATTCAGTGAAGTCAGTGAATTTGAAATTTAACATATCCACTCATCTCTAGTCACTTGGGATTTCAATGCCTAATTCTTTTTTCGTTAATGGAAAGTTCTGTAGAGCATAAGTTCTTATGGTCAGTGGGGTGCTCTCTCTTTCTGTCCTGTAGAGTGTAAGCTCTTATGGTCAGCGGTGTCATCTCACTCACTCTCCTGTAGAGTGTAAGCTCTTATGGTCTGTGAGGTCCTGTCTCTCTCCTGTAGAGTGTAAGCTCTAATGGTCACCAGGGTCCTCTCTCTATCTTTCTGTCCTGTAGAGTGTAAGCTCTTATGGTCAGGAGGGTCATCTCTGTCCCTCCTGTAGAGTGTAATCTCTTATGGTCTGCGGGGTCCTCCCTCTCTCTCTCTCCTGTAGAGTGTAAGCTCTAATGGTCAGTGGGGTCCTCTCTCTCTCCTGTAGAATGTAAGCTCTTATGGTCAACAGGGTCCTCTCCCTCTCTTTCTGTCCTGTACAGTGCAAGCTCTTATGGTTAGCTGAGTCCTCTCTCTCCTGTAGAGTGTAAGCTCTTATGGTTAGCGGGGTCCTCTCTCTCCTGTAGAGTGTAAGCTCTTATGGTCACCAGGGTCCTCTCTCTCTCTCTCTCTCTCTCTCTCTCCTGTAGAGTGTAATCTCTTATGGTCTGTGGGGTCCTCTCTCTCTCTCTCCTGTAGAGTGTAAGCTCTTATGGTCAGCGGGGTCCTCTGTCTCTCCTGTAGAGTGTAAGCTCTTATGGTAACCGGGGTCCTTCTCTCTCTCTCTTCTATAGAGCATAAGCTCTTATGGTCAGGAGGGTCCTCTCTGTCCCTCCTGTAGAGTGTAAGCTCTTATGGTCAGTGGGGTCCTCTCTGTCCCTCCTATAGATTGTAAGCTCTTATGGTTACCGGGGTCCTTCTCTCTCTCTCTCCTGCAGAGTGTGAGCTCTTATGGTAAGTGGGGGTTCTCACTCTCTCTCCTTAGCGTGTAAGCTCTTATAGTCAGCAGGTTCCTGTCTGTCTCTCCTGTACAGTGTAAGCTCTAATGGTCAGCGGGTCCTTCTCTCTCATTTCCTCTCTTTTCTCCCCATGTTCATTTTCTGAGCAATTACAAGCATTCCAATACTGAGATTTGTGCAAATTTATTCACTGTAAATTGAGTTTTTTGGGAAAATTAAGGGAAATCAGTAAATTAGAATTTCAAGAGATCCGTTCATATTTACTGCTGAGGAGCAGTCCTATTGTGATTTACTTTTTACATTAATAAATGTGTTAGGCGTCAGGTTTCTGCGTCTGCTCTGCAGGAATCCATAGCCTCACATTCTGCGGTCTCCTGCCGTCTATCTACTACAGAGAAGATTACTTTGCAGCAGACCGCTCCAGAGACTAAGTTCCTCTGTGCTCCTACTGGGCATGCTCACGTGGCGATCTCCCATTGGAGGTCGGGAGTCATGTGCCCAGATCCTGCTCCAGATCTCATTGGTCCATCTCGGAGATCTGGAAGGTCCCGCACGGCTATAAAAAGCGCACATGACCGTTCTGCCATGCGCTAGTATAGACTATACTTGCTATGTGTGAATGGTGACGGATGTATGATTCTGGTGACTGACTCATTATAAACCCCTTCCCTCTGATATTACGTATGTGGATAGGTAATTAATGCAGCAGTCAGCGCCAGTCAGTGGCAAGCCTTAAGCCACTCTGCACACCGCACCGCTACGCTAGCGTCCGACATTGCGCATGCTTTCTAGCTTTGTCGTCGAGTGGCAGCGTCCTATGCCGTGCTGCAGTTGCAGCCCTTCTTGGCGCTCGCAGCAGCAACGCCGCACACACGGTAGGTCTAGAAGGACGCAGCTCCTCTGTCTTAGATTCTGCTCCTGTGACCAGATACCGTGTGTGCATTTTCCTGTGGTCTGTGACACTAACAGGCTCAGCGTTTTTGTATGTTTATGTTGCTGCGCCTCTGTGTGTGAACAGAGCCCGCTCTTCGGGTGAAGTCTAACCCGTGCGCATTATACCGGCATATTGCTCTTCTGTCATTACCTAGCAGCGGTGTAACACCTACTGCACGGTGGACCCCGAGCGGCGAACGCACTTTATTATTTATTTTTATTTCGTGCGTTCTGCCATTCCTAACAAAATGTCTGATTGTTTGCTGAACTTAATTCAGTTAACAGAAAGGATAAAAGAGTTGAGAGTCCATTTATCAATCATCTGTAAGGAGTTTGCATGTTCTCCCCGTGTTTGCGTGGGTTTCCTCCGGGTTCTCGGGTTTCCTCTGGGTTCTCAGGTTTCCTCCCACACTCCAAAGGCATACTGATAGGGAATGTAGATTGTGAGCCCCAATGGGGACAGTGATGATGATGTGTGTAAAGCACTGCAGAATATGATAGCGCTATACAAGTAAAGCATTGTAAATAAATTTATTTATGTCCAATATATCAAAATCCTTAAGGAACAAGGAAATATATTCGGTCTGTGGATCTGTGGAACAGATAAATCCCAAAGCATAAGATGAATGATGATCAGTGTTTATGGTGTTCATAACATGTATGTTTTATTGACAACAAAATGGACAACTGTGGTCCAGTGGGAAAATCTAATTCTGAATCAAAGGATATTGCACCTTGCGTTTTGTTGGTTTCAGGTCATATTCACATTATGGTTCCACTTTGAAGTTGTATGTATCTAAGGGGAATCTGTCAGTAGGCTTTTGCTACCTAATCTGAGAACAGCATGATGTTGGGGCAGAGACATTGATTCCAGTGATGTGTCACTTACTGGGCTGGGGTAATTTTTTATAAAGTCAAAAGATTATCACTGGAGCACTTGCATAAATGAAGCTGTCAATCAGTGATATGGGTGCAGTTATACAGAGCTCCACATTCAGAGAACTGCTAGATCTGCAGTAGAGAAAACTGATTTTATTCAAACTTACTATAGCAAATAGAAAAGTAAGTGATACATTGCTGGAATCAGGGTCTCTGCCCCTATATCATGATGCTCTCAAATGGAGTATCAAAAACCTGGTGACATATTCCTTTTAAATATATACAACTTCATAGTGGAACTATATTGTGAATATGTGTAGCATAATACACTCTCCATAGACCTCTACATCCTATAATACACTCCTCAGTACTCCATATAGTATAATACACTCCTCATAGTCCACCATATTGTATAATGCACCCCCCTTAGTCCTCCTTGTAGTACACTGCACTCCCCATTGTATAATGCATCTCATAGTTATTCATATAGTATAATTAATTCCCCATAGTCCTTGATACAGTATAATACAGGTCCCATATAGTATAATGCATCCCATAGTCCTTGATAGAGTATAATGCAGCCCCCATATAGTATAATGCAGTCCACCTCAGAATATAATGCAGCCACCTCATAGAGTATGATGCAGTACGCTCACAGAGTATAATGCAGCCCCCATAAAGAATAATGCAGACCCCCAATGAGGATTATGCAGCCCCCTCATAGAGCACAATGCAGCCCTTCACAGAGTATGATGCAGCCATTACATAGAGTATAATGCTGCCCCACAGCCTTGCTGTATTGTGGCCTCCATGTACTCAATGATATAAAAAAATACAATACTCACCTCTCCTCCTTATTCCCTCACTGCTCGGATCTCTGCAGAGCATCTCAGCAGCTTCACTTCCCAACACAGATTGGTGCGTGATGAAGTGACGTCATTGTGCGCCTACTGTGTCATAGGTAGAGAGAAAATTATGGGGGAGGGATCAACATCTGAAGCTCTCTCCTCCATCATTGCTTTCAATTATATAGACATCTATGATGCTGATACAGTTGAATGCAGGGAGGAGGCAGCGCTGGTGCCAGGCCCCCCCTTACTCACGGGCCCCATACTGGCCACGTGGTATGCCGCTATTAGCGGAACACCATTGGCTGGAGGCCCCTGGAGGACGGGGGCCCAAGCCAAATGCCTAATCTGTTTGCCCCTAATGCAGGCCCTGAACAAGACAAGAAAATGGTGAAGGGTCGAATTTGAGCATGTTATCTCTAACATGTTCAGAAGATGAACAATCCTCAGACTTTTTGAATGCATGTTATCCTGTCACCCATTGCATGAGGCAGCTGGCATAGTTAAAGGAAAACATGTCACACGTATTCATTTTCTCCCAGGTGCTGCACTTTCAACCCCCTATCTGCAGGTTAATAATGGAATCCAACGTGAGAGGCTATCATTAATCTTGGGTGACATCTGAGTGATACTCACTACAACCTATTCATCTCCCAAGGCATGTAATAGCGTGGGCATTAGGGTGACCACAAAAAATCAATGTCGGAATTTTGTCCGTCTGGACCCCACAAAACGATTCCCCTTTCCAGATATTGAGATAGCCAAAATTTGAGCTCGATCAAACGACATTTACCCGTGCCGCTCGTCGCTCAAAGTTTGAAAAAATCCAAATTTTTGGCCAAAAAGCTGACATATGGAGCCATAACTCTAGAACGGTAAATAATAAAAACACGCTTAATATCTCAAAAGAAAGCTAATGTTGTTCTTCAAAATTTATATTTTATACATAATTGTTGTTATTTTAAGTCAAACTGAGTTACAACAGCTTTTAGCCCCAAGAACGTGACCTGGTACCACTAGGAGCAATGGAGCATACTTCGTATATTTTGTTATTAAGTGATAAATTTTGTTTTTTTTGGTATATTTTTGAGTTTAAAGTAGAAATATAACAAAAAAACAAGTAATACTGATAAGTCTAATGACATTTTTTATTTTAAAATAAAAAAATGAGGTACATAATACATACAAAACAGACACAGAAAAGATACAGACGTAGTACCTACATGAGTTGATAATTTTACATAGTTATCTAATCTATTCTAGAGCTTTTGTTAAAGTAGTTTTTGAAACGTCAGAATATAATGTTCGGCATTTGCTTACAACTTGCAGGACATATTGCTTTTGTTCTTCATCTTTTGTCAGAAGGTCGTTAAAGTCGGTTATTAATTTAACACCACGCTCAGCCATATCATTAACTACTTTTAATGTTTTGACAATTTTCAATCCTTCTTGGAAGTCATTATTTTGAGGCCAGGTGTTTGGATTTTGTCTTAGGAAATCTGTTTTTATATTAAATCGGTCAAAGAATGTAAATGTTTCTTTGGTAAGTAAATTTACCAATCCTCCATCAACTACCTCTTTTAATTTTTCTTTCCTAACTTTTGGATTTACAAATCTAGCATGCTCTGATGGTTCATCTGTGCTACTGAGCAATTTATTAGCCATTAACAACTTTTCATCGTCTGTAATGGTGGGATCAAAAAACGATAATCCCACCAACTCTGCATTCAAATACCACAAATGGTTCGAAAATTTGGTCAGGGCTATTTCTGCTATGTCGTTGTCACATTCTTTATAGTCTAACAGACTATGCAAACTACCTAAATCTTGCTTTGGTGCAAGATGAGCTTTTGGAGCATTGAACCAAGCTTTACAATAAATTTTAACTAGGAAAACAGAAATGGCACGCACAGAACTTTCTTCTTCTTTAGACATCTTAAATTGACGACGAAAAATGAACACTTTTAAGCAGTAAATAGCCTTTGCCATCCACCTAGCGTGATGAATGGCTCCTGGAGTTCTAAAACCCACAACATTGCCGTCTAGTGATCCAACAAATACGAGAACCAACTGCAACAGTTCCTTGTAGTCATCTCTGGGGTGGCTCTCAGTTAATTTGGTCTCGAATTCAGCAGTAACATTTGCAATTACTTCTGGAGTTAGCTGCTTTTTTATTAGATTGTCACTGATACCTGTGTCGTATTTTCCTTTGTCTATCTTGGGCCACGCAGTGAGGAATCTTTTGAAAATGTCTCGATGAGGTCCAGTGGTTGATCCCATTTTTGTGTCGAATACGCCTCTTAACACAAATTCCAAGATATGGTGACGGCAAGCTAGGTGTAGCAATTCTCTTCCTAACATTTGCTCCAATAGGACGCATGCTCCTTTGAGTCTTCCCGTGTTTGATGCTGCAGTGTCGAAGCACATCGCCTTGACGGTGTTGGGAAGACCCCATTCCTGTAGGCATTCATATACGGCTACGGCTTGCTCTTCTCCAGAGCTGCTTGCTGTTACAGGAACTCCCAGCAGCTGTTCCTTTTCGCCATATGAAATAGCAATAGCTATTCACTCACATTGCTCATGTTTTAAAACAACCGGTAAAAGTTTACCATCCCAATGGACAACCACGGGCTCTTTTTCAGGAATGTTTACTTTATCTAAAAAAAATTTAGTATATTGTTCTCTGAACATTTGCCTTCTAGAATGTAATAAAGTTTTCGAGACTTTGTACTCAAGAGGGTCAAGGTTTAGTGCTTCTAGAGTAGCTATTAAAATTCTCGTGGCATTTCTGTCGGATACCTTACATTGATCTAACACAATGGATAATTTCATGTTTAAAATCTCTTTAACGCCCCTTGCAAATGAAACTTTCATCCTCTTGCTCTCAGATGGTCCTGGATCTTCTGCAGTTTCTTCAGGGATGTCCATTTCCTCCAAGCTCTCAAGTTCCTGGTAGATGCTGTCCTCTTCAGTATCTTCTTCTTCTTTTCCTTCTTCGAGCTTGTCTTCATCATCCGTCTCTAAGAAGCAACAAAAGAAAGAGAAAAAAAAGACTATAAAAACTTGTCGTTTTAGCAGAATAGTAATAATACATAGGTACTAAATTACCTACTTCTAATTATCAATAGGTATTATTTTAAGAATATAAACTCAATCATAAAGATGCCAAATGATGCTCTCATGTACAATTTTCTTTCAATTATAATGAAACTATTTACTTATTTGTTTATCTACTTTTTAGAATAATAATAATAATAAAATAAACTCACCAATATCAAAAGTTTCTTCTTGGATTTGTCGGTTCATTTTTGCAAGTTCCTTTTGTGCCTTGATTTCTTCAGCTCGAGACAACTTGAGATCCACTCCAGCCATGGAACCTGGGCGGCCCTTCTGCCTCTGTTTCACGAGAAATGCCTTATCTTCTTCCAATTTCATCAGAGCCAAGGCATCTTGTTGAGCAATATCAAAGAGATCATTCAACTTTTCAACAAACTGTTTAAATTTGTTCTTGGCCGTTTCCGATGTTTTCTTCCGGTCTTTTTGAAGACTTCTCCACTCGGCGTGAAGTTTTTCCAGCTTAGTAATTGCATCTTGCTCATGTTTAGTCGGGATTCGAGCTTTCCCCCAAAAAATGAACACTTCTCGTATGGTCAGTTTTGCTGATTCTCTTACAGTTAATTTCACAGTACGGAAATTATAAAATAAAGCACATAAGACTTGACGATTTGAGGGTAGTTTACAACCGGTGATCTGGTGAATGGGATAGCCCACAAGAAATAATTTATCCTTGTTCCGGCTTTGTACACCTGATGTGAATGCCATTTCAGAGTCCAATAGGTAAATAACAGTTAACTAGAAAAACTAAACAAAATATATTACAAACTTTAATTTCAATAAAATATTTTCAAATATCTTTTAAAATAATACTATAATATCGCGCATCACCCCTACTCTGGAACTCTCTACCACAACATATCAGACTCTCACCTACCATCGAAACCTTCAAAAAGAGCCTGAAGACCCACCTCTTCCGACAAGCCTATAACCTGCAGTAACCACCGATCGACCAAACCGCTGCACGACCAGCTCTACCCTCGCCTACTGTATTATCACCCACATCTTGTAGATTGTGAGCCCTCGCGGGCAGGGTCCTCTCTCCTCCTGTACCAGTTATGACTTGTATTGTTTAAGATTATTGTACTTTTATTATGTATACCCCTCCTTACATGTAAAGCGCCATGGAATAAATGGCGCTATAACAATAAATAATAATAATAATAGCTATAAAAACAGTAACACACACACTTGGAAAATTTAAAAAAAACGTTAAAATATCTTCACTGGATAATTGTTCGATCTAACCAGCTCAAAGGCACTTTAGAAACTAAACTGAATAAATAAAAGGTCGGTTGTACGCTGAAGTAAAATCACCATCCCTAAAATAGAAATTACATGCACCCTGTGTGTAACATATAAATTTTGAAGAACAACATTAGCTTTCTTTTGAGATATTAAGCGTGTTTTTATTATTTACCATTCTGGAGTTATGGCTCCATATGTCAGCTTTTTGGCCAAAAATTTGGATTTTTTTCAAACTTTGAGCAACGAGCGGCACGGGTTAACGTCGTTTGATCGAGCTCAAATTTTGGCTATCTCAATATCTGGAAAGGGGAATCGTTTTGTGGGGTCCAGACGAACAAGATTCCGACATTTTTTTCCCCCCATATGAGATCCGGTCACCCTAGTGGGCACTCCCATACATTACATAAAATAGTTTTATGAAACATGGTTTATATGACTGTATCAGGCTATAGAGAAGCAGCAGGGTAAATGCAAAGTGTTTTAAAGCACTTTCCATTTTAGCCTTAAATTTTATAAGTTTCCATTGTCCCCAGCTATTCTAGATCCAGCAGGACAGTCATGGCTATTTGTCACTTTCTTGGGAGGTCTGCTGCATTTTACATCACAAATGCTGTGACCTCCTGTATTACATCTTTAATTACAATTAAAGATGTGTCTGACAGGATATCAGGACTCTTCAGACCTACTGATGACTAGAGTTGAGCGAAACGGGTCGAAAAATTTCAAAAGTCGCCGACTTTTGGCAAAGTCGGGTTTCATGAAATGAAACCCGACCCTAGGATGAGGTCGGCCACGAGGTCGGCGACTTACGCACCAAAGTCGCGTTTCAAAAGTTTGTTTTGCGCTCTTTTTCAGCCAATCAGGATCCACGGACACTGTGGGCAACGTGATGACATAGGCACGGGTCACCACTAGTGTTGAGCATTCCGATACCGCAAGTATCGGGTATCGGCCGATACTTGCTGTATCGGAATTCCGATATCGACTTCCGATATTTTTTCAATATCGGAATTCGGCATCGGAATCGGAAGTTCAGTTGATTGACGGCCTGACGTCATCATGATGCGCGGTGTGTGCGCATCATGATGCGCCGTCATTTCGGGCCTTCCGGGGGTCTCTGCCGGCCTGCCGGGGGGCTGTGCCGGCCTGCCGGGGGGCTGTGTGGACTGCCCGGGGTCTCTGCCGGCCTGCCGGGGGGCTGTGCCGGCCTGCCGGGGGGCTGTGCACCCTGTGGGGGTCTGTACCGGCCTGCCGGGGGGCTGTGCCGGCCTGCCGGGGGGCTGTGCTGATGTCCGGGGGTCTGTGCAAGCATCGTCCGATGGGACTACAAGTCCCATCGGGCGATGCCTGCTACCATGACAGTGATTGACACATTAGCCAATGATGGGACAGTAGTAGTCCCATCATCCGGCTAATGTGTTAAATGTTAAAAAAAAAAAAAAAAAATACTACATACATACTACATGCTACATACATACTACATATATACTACATACATACTACATACATACTACATACATACTACATGCATGCTACATACATACTACATATATACTACATACATACTGCATGCTACATACATACTACATACATACTACATACATACTACATGCATGCTACATATATACTACATGCTACATACATACCACATACATACTACATGCATGCTACATATATACTACATGCATGCTACATACATACTACATATATACTACATGCATGCTACATACATACTACATGCTACATGCATGCTACATACATACTACATACATGCTACATATATACTACATACATACTACATATATACTACATGCATGCTACATATATACTACATACATACTACATATATACTACATGCATGCTACATATATACTACATACATACTACATATATACTACATACATGCTACATATATACTACATACATACTACATATATACTACATACATGCTACATACATACTACATACATACTACATATATACTACATGCATGCTACATATATACTACATGCTACATACATACCACATACATACTACATACATGCTACATATATACTACATGCATGCTACATACATACTACATATATACTACATGCATGCTACATACATACTACATGCTACATGCATGCTACATACATACTACATACATACTACATGCTACATACATACCACATATATACTACATACATACAATACATTCATACAATACATACATAGACATACAGTACATATAACATAGAGTAACATACTTACCAATACTTGTCACATTGTTCCCCGAAGCCATTGTCTTTCCGGAATAAATATTAACATAACAAACCACAAAAATACTCACCCACGATCCGAAGCAGTCCACGAGTGTGTCCCACGACGATCTTGGGTAGAGAACTGCAGCATCAGATGATGCTGCCGTTCTCTACGGGCTGCAGGAATCCAATGACGGAAGGTAGGTATCCTTCCGCACTGTATTCCTCCGCCACTTAAAAAAAAAAAAGTCCCTAGTCTCACTTTATGCCATTGCTGTGTGGGAAATTCCCACACAGCAATGGCATAAAGTGAGACTAGGGACTTTTTTTTTTTTAAGTGGCGGAGGAATACAGTGCGGAAGGATACCTACCTTCCGTCATTGGATTCCTGCAGCCCGTAGAGAACGGCAGCATCAGCTGATGCTGCAGTTCTCTACCCAAGATCGTCGTGGGACACACTCGTGGACTGCTTCGGATCGTGGGTGAGTATTTTTGTGGTTTGTTATGTTAATATTTATTCCGTAGACGACAATGGCTTCGGGGAACAATGTGACAAGTATTGGTAAGTATGTTACTCTATGTTATATGTACTGTATGTCTATGTATGTATTGTATGAATGTATTGTATGTATGTAGTATATATGTGGTATGTATGTAGCATGTAGTATGTATGTAGCATGCATGTAGCATGTAGTATGTATGTAGCATGCATGTAGTATATATGTAGCATGCATGTAGTATGTATGTGGTATGTATGTAGTATATATGTAGTATGTATGTAGTATATATGTAGCATGTATGTAGTATGTATGTAGCATGCATGTAGCATGTAGTATGTATGTAGCATGCATGTAGTATATATGTAGTATGTATGTAGCATGCATGTAGTATATATGTAGTATGTATGTAGTATATATGTAGCATGTATGTAGTATATATGTAGCATGCATGTAGCATGTAGTAGGTATGTAGCATGCATGTAGTATATATGTAGTATGTATGTAGCATGCATGTAGTATATATGTAGTATGTATCATGTAGTATGTATGTAGCATGCATGTAGTATATATGTAGTATGTATGTAGTATATATGTAGCATGTATGTAGTATATATGTAGCATGCATGTAGCATGTAGTATGTATGTAGCATGCATGTAGTATATATGTAGTATGTATGTAGCATGCATGTAGTATATATGTAGTATGTATCATGTAGTATGTATGTAGCATGCATGTAGTATATATGTAGCATGCATGTAGTATATATGTAGTATGTATGTAGTATATATGTAGCATGTATGTAGTATGTATGTAGCATGCATGTAGCATGTAGTATGTATGTAGCATGCATGTAGCATGTAGTATGTATGTAGCATGCATGTAGTATATATGTAGTATGTATGTAGCATGCATGTAGTATATATGTAGTATGTATCATGTAGTATGTATGTAGCATGCATGTAGTATATATGTAGCATGCATGTAGTATATATGTAGTATGTATGTTGCATGTAGTATGAATGTAGCATGTATGTAGTATGTAGTATGAATGTAGCATGTATGTAGTATGTAGTATGAATGTAGCATGTAATTTTTTTTTTTTTTTTTTTTTTTTTTACATTTAACACATTAGCCGGATGATGGGACTACTACTGTCCCATCATTGGCTAATGTGTCAATCACTGTCATGGTAGCAGGCATCGCCAGATGGGACTTGTAGTCCCATCGGACGATGCCTGCACAGACCCCCGGAGCCTGCACAGCCCCCCGGCAGGCCGGCACAGCCCCCCGGCAGGCCGGCACAGCCCCCCGGAGCCTGCACAGACCACCGGCAGGCCGGCACAGACCACCGGAGCCTGCACAGACCCCCTGGCAGGCCGGCACAGCCCCCCGGCAGGCCGGCACAGCCCCCCGGAGCCTGCACAGACCACCGGCAGGCCGGCACAGACCACCGGAGCCTGCACAGACCCCCTGGCAGGCCGGCACAGCCCCCCGAAAGGCCCGTACAGACCCCAGAGAGGCTGTACAAGGGCAGGAAAGGGTTTTTCTTATTCCGATACCGGAAGTCCCATAGACTTGAATGGGACTTCCGGTATCGGAATCGGCGATACCGATACTTTTTTTAAAGATCGGCCGATACCATCCGATACGATACTTTGAAGTATCGGATGGTATCGCTCAACTCTAGTCACCACCATCTTTCAGAAGGGCATGCAAGTGATTGGCTTGCTTTGGTGGGCATCACAGGGGGTATAAAAGGGCGTGCACGCCGACCGCCATGTTACTCATGCTGATCTCAGAATAGAGAGACCTGCTGCTGCTGCTGATTTTGTAGGGAGAGCGTTAGGCAGGGAAGAAGACACCAAAAACTGCTTCTGCTGCTAGCGATTTTGCCTGTACAACACACCAGTCACTGTGTGTGCAGTGCAAGGGGAGGCTATATAGTGGTGTATCAGTGGTGTTGGTTGTTGGGCTGCCTTCTAAGGCTTCCTGACATTCCTGCATTGCTGTTTACCCACTGCTCCGCAAACTGCTTTTTTAAAAGCAATCCCAATTTTTTTTTTTTGTCCTGCTGAGAAGAAGAAAAAAAAACTGCTTCTGCTGCTAGCGATTTTGCCTGTACAACACACCAGTCACTGTGCAGTGCAAGGGGAGGCTATATAGTGGTGTATCAGTGGTGTTGGTTGTTGGGCTGCCTTCTAAGGCTTCCTGACATTCCTGCATTGCTGTTTGCCCACTGCTCCGCAAACTGCTTTTTTAAAAGCAATCCCAATTTTTTTTTTTGTCCTGCTGAGAAGAAGAAAAAAAAACTGCTTCTGCTGCTAGCGATTTTGCCTGTACAACACACCAGTCACTGTGCAGTGCAAGGGGAGGCTATATAGTGGTGTATCAGTGGTGTTGGTTGTTGGGCTGCCTTCTAAGGCTTCCTGACATTCCTGCATTGCTGTTTACCCACTGCTCCGCAAACTGCTTTTTTAAAAGCAATCCCAATTTTTTTTTTTTTTGTCCTGCTGAGGTACTGAGCGTGCATTTTTTCACACCATACAGCGGTGTATGCTCCTCACACAGTACCGTGTAACGGCTGTTATCACAGTCACAGTGAAGCTATCAGTGTGTCACTCTGTGAGAATAAGTCGAGGACATGTTCCGTTCTTACAGACCTGCACTCTAGGGAGATTCCTATTCTGCCCAATTCTACATACACCTTGTAGTTTGTGATACACTAGCCAATTTCTGCCTGTGACAGAGCGCTCAGATATTCAGTGGGCCTCACACAATCCATAAGTGTCCAGTGTCCACAAGTGTGTGCAAAAATTAAAAATCTCCCTTATCCTTTAGTCACTTTGGTCACAGCTCTGCCATCGAGCCTGTGACAGAGCGCTCAGATATTCAGTGGGCCTCACACAATCCATAAGTGTCCAGTGTCCACAAGTGTGTGCAGAAATTAAAAATCTCCCTTATCCTCTAGTGACTTTGGTCACAGCTCTGCCATCGAGCCTGTGACAGAGCGCTCAGATATTCAGTGGGCCTCACACAATCCATAAGTGTCCAGTGTCCACAAGTGTGTGCAGAAATTCAAAATCTCCCTTATCCTCTAGTGACTTTGGTCACAGCTCTGCCATCGAGCCTGTGACAGAGCGCTCAGATATTCAGTGGGCCTCACACAATTCATAAGTGTCCAGTGTCCACAAGTGTGTGCAGAAATTAAAAATCTCCCTTATCCTCTAGTCACAGCTCTGCCATCGAGCCTGTGACAGAGCGCTCAGATATTCAGTGGGCCTCACACAATCCATAAGTGTCCAGTGTCCACAAGTGTGTGCACAAATTAAAAATCTCCCTTATCCTCTAGTGACTTTGGTCACAGCTCTGCCACCGAGCCTGTGACAGAGCGCTCAGATATTCAGTGGGCCTCACACAATCCATAATTGTCCAGTGTCCACAAGTGTGTGCAGAAATTAAAAATCTCCCTTATCCTCTAGTGAGTTTGGTCACAGCTCTGCCATCGAGCCTGTGACAGAGCGCTCAGATATTCAGTGGGCCTCACACAATCCATAAGTGTCCAGTGTCCACAAGTGTCTGCAGAAATTCAAAATCTCCCCTGTCCTATAGACACCTTGTACCTTGTTTTACATTACTATATAGTTTGTTGGATTTTGTCTACATTTCTACCAAAAATGAGGAAGTCTGGTGGAAGAGGCCGTGGAATTGGGCGGGGGTTGGCAGCTGGTAATGATGGTGTTGGTGGTGGATCTGATGGTAGTGGCAAGAGCAAAATAGGACCGAATGCAGGAGGTGTTGAGCCTGCGTCATCGTCTGGCTACGTAAGGCCTCGAACGCTTAGTTTTCTAGGAGTTGGCAAACCGCTTTTAAAGCCAGAGCATCAGGAAAAAGTTTTGTCTTACATTGCTGACTCAGCCTCCAGCTCTATCGCCTCCTCTTCTTCAGTTGTAAAAAGTAAAAGCACTGAGTCATCATTGGAGGCTCATGTTCATGAACCACACCTTTCCTTGTGTCCTTCACCCCAACCAAGATTGAAGGATGACGCAGGCCATACTACTGATTACTCCATGGAGCTGTTTTCACATACCATGCCTGGATTATCAAGTGAAATGGTGAATTACCCAGGCCAAGATGAATCTGACATGGAGTGCACTGATGCACAGCCGCTGATGGATGATTCTGCTGGTACATTCACTCAGAGCACTACATTGTCCTCGCAGTGTACAGAGCCAGATTCTGACCCTGATGAGACTCAGGTGCCCCTTCCCGCACACTATACCACCATACACGGTGACACAAAGGAAGGTGCACATGACATAGAAGAGGAGGTGATGGATGACCCAGTTGTTGACCCAGATTGGCATCCATTGGGGGAAGAGGGTGCTGCTTCCAATAGCTCAGATGAGGAGCATCCACAGCAGACATCGACATCGCAACAGCTGTTATCTGGCAGGCCCGGAGCACTCCAAAGACAGGTTCCAAACATCAAAAGAGTTGCTGGACAGCTTGTCCAGAGGGTCAAAAGATCACAGCGTGCTAGGCCGCAAAATGTCTGCCAAAGTAGGAAGAGTGCAGTGTGGCACTTTTTTGAACAAAATCCTCATGATCAGGCCAAGGTTATCTGTAAGAAGTGCGCAAAGACCTTTAGCCGAGGGAAAAATCTGAAAAATTTGAATACCAGTTGCATGCTTAGACATTTAACCAGCATGCACTTGCAAGCGTGGACACAACACCAAACCTCAAGTGCCACATGTGCAACTGATCACAACGAAAGTAGTCAGCAACGCTACATTGTTTCCCCCAGTGTAAGCCCACCGGTTAGCACAGCAGCAAATGTTGAGGTGTCGTTGCAAGACCACAGCATTCAGGGAATCCCACTGTTATATCAACGAAAGACTGATTCTAGGCCATCAGAAAGAACAACAACTCCATCACCATCATCAACCCTCTCTCAGTCCGCCCTGTCCACCGCTACTTCCACCATATGCAGCTCTCAAGTCCAGCTCACCCTCCCAGACACTATGAGTAGGTCAAGAAAGTACTCAGTCTCTCATCCGCGTACACTGGGTTTGAACGCCCACATTGCCAAACTAATCTCGTTTGAGATGATGCCCTTTCGGTTGGTGGAAAGCACAGCTTTCCGCGAACTCATGGCCTATGCAGTACCACGCTATGACCTAACCAGTCGCCACTTCTTCTCTCGCAAAGCCATCCCAGCCCTCCACCATCATGTGAAAGACCGCATTGTCCATGCACTCAAGCAGTCAGTGAGTGGAAAGGTGCACCTCACAACTGATGCATGGTCCAGTCGGCATGGCCAGGGCCGTTACGTGTCCATCACTGCGCACTGGGTTAATGTGGTGGATGCAGGGTCCACAGGGGACAGCGGTGGTGGGACAGTGCTGCCTAGCCCACAGTATAGGAAACAGTTGGCTGTAGGCATTCGACCCTCCTCCTCCTCCTCCTCCAGAAGCGAAAGCTCGTCCACAGAGTGCAGTCGTACGAGCACTCCATCTGCAGCTGCCACTGTTGCACACGATGTGTCCCCCTATCGAGCAGCTAGTGGAAAGCGTCAGCAGGCTGTGTTGCAGATGATGTGTTTGGGCAACAGACACACCGCCGAGGTGCTGGCCGAGTACTTGAAGCGACAAACTGAGTCATGGCTGGGCAGTGTACATCTTGAGGCAGGCAAGGTAGTTAGTGATAACGGCCATAATTTTGTGGCAGCCATAGCCCTTTCAAAACTCAGCCACATACCTTGCTTGGCTCATACCTTGAACCTGGTGGTGTAGTGCTTCCTCAAATATTACCCGGAGTTAACAGCCCTGCTCCAGAAGGTGCGAAGACTGTGCGCGCACATCCGCCGGTCGCCTGTACACTCCGTTCGTATGCAGAAGCTGCAGCGATTGCTCCACCTTCCCAACCACCGCCTCATTATCGACATTGCAACAAGGTGGAACTCCACCCTGCACATGGTGGAGCGGCTGTGCGAGCAGAGGCAGGCCATAATGCATTTGTGGGAGGATACACGGCCAGGCACTTTGAGAGCAGACATGGAGTTGACAGGTGTGCAGTGGTCGAAGCTGAAAGACCTCTGTAAAGTCCTTCAGTGTTTTGAGGAATGCACACGGCTGGTAAGCGCAGACGACGCCATCCTAAGCATGAGCATCCCACTTATGCATCTGCTCATGCAAACTTTGACGCACCTTAAGGAGCAGGCGTCTGCAGCCAATGTTGATGAGGAGGAAGAGGAGGAGGGAATCCTTGATGACATTCAGCCATTGTCTGCTCAGGGACCTCTCCTGGACGAGGTGGAGGAAGAAGAGGAGGAGGAGGATGATGATGGGGATGATTACTTAGGGGAGGAGGATGCATCTCGTGGGGCAAGTGAAAATGTTGGCGTGGCAAGGTCTGGTACAGGGTTTGTGCGTGACAGGAGGGATGTGGATTTGCCAGAAAGTGCTCCTCCAACCAGCACTCGCAGTGCATCATTGACACCGGGAACATTGGCCCACATGTCAGATTATGCCTTGCAGATCCTAAAAAGGGACCCCCCGCATTGCCAAAATGATGAACGATGACGACTACTGGTTGGCCAGCATCCTGGATCCACGCTATAAAGGCAAATTACAAAACATCATGCCACAGGAGAACCTTGACCGAATATTGGCTAATAAACAAGCAACTCTGGTAAATCGGTTGCTTGAGGCATTCCCAGCACACAGCAGCGGTGATGGTTCTCACACGAGCCGTACGGGCCGGGGTCAGCTTTTCAGAGGTGTTCGTGGTGCACACAGCAGAAGTGGCATTGGAGACAGGGGTTTCATGACAATGTTGTGGACTGATTTTTCAAGTACCGCTCACACAACTGGTAATACTGCATCGATGGAAAGTGACAGTAGACAGCAGTTGTCAACTATGGTTACAAACTACTTTTCCTCCCATATCGATGTCCTCCCACACAGGTCATTCCCCTTTGACTATTGGGCCGCTAAACTGGACACCTGACCTGAATTGGCACAATATGCCTTACAGGAGCTCGCTTGCCCAGCTGCAAGTGTGCTATCGGAAAGAGTCTTCAGTGCAGCTGGATCAATCCTGACAGAAAAAAGGACCCGTCTGTCAACCCAAAATGTGGATGATCTAACCTTCATTAAAATGAACCACGCATGGGTTTCCAAGGATTTTGTCCCACCTTCCCCTGATGACACATAGGGTGACAGAAAAATGGCTTGCTTTGGTCCAACTCTTCCTGGGACTTCACATATTTCGCCTTTTGCATCAGCTGAATGTCCAACATCAACATATGCCACTTTCTAAAACTCCCTAACTGTGCTGCCTCCCCCCCATGGCCGGGGTCACCACCTAGCGCACGACACCGTGCGAGTGCCGTTGCCCTGGACAGGTGGGTAGGCCGACTCTTGGGCACGGGCACTGGCACAGGGTCTCTCATAGTGCAATCAAGTGTCTCTGACGGTGGTGGTGCACACCCGCCGTCAGACACACCGCTGTACTATGAGGGGCCCAGTGCCAGTACCGACGCCCACGAGTGGGCCCCCCTTGCTTGGGCAGGGCCCCAGCATTTGCAATCTTAACCTCTCCCTGCTCCTCCGCTGTGTAATCTGGGCCATCAAATCCATACTGTGCCTGACACCGTCTGAGCATGCCTCCTGATGTATAGACATATATTTTGAATGTGTACGCTATCCGTACATGTTATCCGGGGATACGGTACCCTTTCTCACCTTTGTGCAATCACCTGCAAGCCATACTGGGCCTAACACTGTCTGAGCCTGCCTCCTGATGTATAGACATATATTTTGAATGTGTACGCTATCCATACATGTTATCCGGGGATACGGTACCCTTTCTCACCTTTATGCAATCACCTGCAAGCAATACTGGGCCTAACACCGTCTGATCCTGCCTCCTGATGTATAGACATATATTTTGAATGTGTACGCTATCCTTACTTGTTATCCGAGGATACGGTACCCTTTCTCACCTTTGTGCAATCAGCTGCAAGCCATACTGGGCCTAACACTGTCTGAGCCTGCCTCCTGATGTATAGACATATATTTTGAATGTGTACGCTATCCAAACATGTTATCCGGGGATACGGTACCCTTTCACACCTTTGTGCAATCACCTGCAAGCCATACTGGGCCTAACACCATCTGAGTATGCCTCCTGATGTATAGACATATATTTTGAATGTGTACGCTATCCATACATGTTATCCGGGGATACGGTACCCTTTCTCACCTTTGTGCAATCACCTGCAAGCCATACTGGGCCTAACACCGTCTGAGCCTGCCTCCTGATGTATAGACATATATTTTGAATGTGTACGCTATCCATACATGTTATCCGGGGATACGGTACCCTTTCTCACCTTTGTGCAATCACCTGCACGCCATACTGGGCCTAACACCGTCTGAGCCTGCCTCCTGATGTATAGACATATATTTTGAATGTGTACGCTGTCCTTACTTGTTATCCGGGGATACGGTACCCTTTCTCACCTTTGTGCAATCACCTGCAAGCCATACTGGGCCTAACACCATCTGAGCCTGACTCCTGATGTATAGACATATATTTTGAATGTGTACGCTATCCATACATGTTATCCGGGGATACGGTACCATTTCTCACCTTTGTGCAATCACCTGCAAGCCATACTGGGCCTAACACCGTCTGAGCCTGCCTCCTAATGTATAGACATATATTTTGAATGTGTACGCTATCCATACATGTTATCCGGGGATACGGTACCCTTTCTCACCTTTGTGCAATCACCTGCAAGCCATATTGGGCCTAACACCGTCTGAGCCTGCCTCCTGATGTATAGACATATATTTTGAATGTGTACGCTATCCTTACTTGTTATCCGGGGATGCGGTACCCTTTCTCACCTTTGTGCAATCACCTGCAAGCCATACTGGGCCTAACACCGTCTGAGCCTGCCTCCTGATGTATAGACATATATTTTGAATGTGTACGCTATCCTTACTTGTTATCCGGGGATACGGTACCCTTTCTCACCTTTGTGCAATCACCTGCAAGCCATACTGGGTCTAACACCGTCTGAGCCTGCCTCCTGATGTATAGACATATATTTTGAATGTGTACGCTATCCATACATGTTATCCGGGGATACGGTACCCTTTCTCACCTTTGTGCAATCACCTGCAAGCCATACTGGTCCTAACACCGTCTGAGCCTGCCTCCTGATGTATAGACATATATTTTGAATGTGTACACTATCATTACTTGTTATCCGGAGATACAGTACCCTTTCTCACCTTTGTGCAATCACCTGCAAGCCATACTGGGCCTAACACCGTCTGAGCCTGCCTCCTGATGTATAGACATATTTGAATGTGTACGCTATCCTTACTTGTTATCCGGGGATACGGTACCCTTTCTCACCTTTGTGCAATCACCTGCAAGCCATACTGGGCCTAACACTGTCTGAGCCTGCCTCCTGATGTATAGACATATATTTTGAATGTGTACGCTATCCATACATGTTATCCGGGGATACGGTACCCTTTCTCACCTTTATGCAATCACCTGCAAGCCATACTGGGCCTAACACCGTCTGATCCTGCCTCCTGATGTATAGACATATATTTTGAATGTGTACGCTATCCTTACTTGTTAGCCGAGGATACGGTACCCTTTCTCACCTTTGTGCAATCAGCTGCAAGCCATACTGGGCCTAACACTGTCTGAGCCTGCCTCCTGATGTATAGACATATATTTTGAATGTGTACGCTATCCAAACATGTTATCCGGGGATACGGTACCCTTTCACACCTTTGTGCAATCACCTGCAAGCCATACTGGGCCTAACACCATCTGAGTATGCCTCCTGATGTATAGACATATATTTTGAATGTGTACGCTATCCTTACTTGTTATCCGGGGATACGGTACCCTTTCTCACCTTTGTGCAATCACCTGCAAGCCATACTGGGCCTAACACCGTCTGAGCCTGACTCCTGATGTATAGACATATATTTTGAATGTGTACGCTATCCATACATGTTATCCGGGGATACGGTACCCTTTCTCACCTTTGTGCAATCACCTGCAAGCCATACTGGGCCTAACACCGTCTGAGCCTGCCTCCTGATGTATAGACATATATTTTGAATGTGTACGCTATCCATACATGTTATCCGGGGATACGGTACCCTTTCTCACCTTTGTGCAATCACCTGCAAGCCATATTGGGCCTAACACAGTCTGAGCCTGCCTCCTGATGTATAGACATATATTTTGAATGTGTACGCTATCCTTACTTGTTATCCGGGGATACGGTACCCTTTCTCACCTTTGTGCAATCACCTGCAAGCCATACTGGGCCTAACACCGTCTGAGCCTGCCTCCTGATGTATAGACATATATTTTGAATGTGTACGCTATCCTTACTTGTTATCCGGGGATACGGTACTCTTTCTCACCTTTGTGCAATCACCTGCAAGCCATACTGGGTCTAACACCGTCTGAGCCTGCCTCCTGATGTATAGACATATATTTTGAATGTGTACGCTATCCATACATGTTATCCGGGGATACGGTACCCTTTCTCACCTTTGTGCAATCACCTGCAAGCCATACTGGTCCTAACACCGTCTGAGCCTGCCTCCTGATGTATAGACATATATTTTGAATGTGTACACTATCATTACTTGTTATCCGGGGATACAGTACCCTTTCTCACCTTTGTGCAATCACCTGCAAGCCATACTGGGCCTAACACCGTCTGAGCCTGCCTCCTGATGTATAGACATATTTGAATGTGTACGCTATCCTTACTTGTTATCCGGGGATACGGTACCCTTTCTCACCTTTGTGCAATCACCTGCAAGCCATACTGGGCCTAACACTGTCTGAGCCTGCCTCCTGATGTATAGACATATATTTTGAATGTGTACGCTATCCATACATGTTATCCGGGGATACGGTACCCTTTCTCACCTTTGTGCAATCACCTGCAAGCCATACTGGGCCTAACACCGTCTGAGCCTGCCTCCTGATGTATAGACATATAATTTGAATGTGTACGCTATCCATACATGTTATCCGGGGATACGGTACCCTTTCTCACCTTTGTGCAATCACCTGCAAGCCATACTGGGCCTAACACCGTCTGATTCTGCCTCCTGATGTATAGACATATATTTTGAATGTGTACGCTATCCATACATGTTATCCGGGGATACGGTACCCTTTCTCACCTTTGTGCAATCACCTGCAAGCCATACTGGGCCTAACACCGTCTGAGCCTTCCTCCTGATGTATAGACATATATTTTGAATGTGTACGCTATCCTTACTTGTTATCCGGGGATACTGTACCCTTTCTCACCTTTGTGCAATCACCTGCAAGCCATACTGGGCCTAACACCGTCTGAGCCTGCCTCCTGATGTATAGACATATATTTTGAATGTGTACGCTATCCATACATGTTATCCGGGGATACGGTACCCTTTCTCACCTTTGTGCAATCACCTGCAAGCCATACTGGGCCTAACACCGTCTGAGCCTGCCTCCTGATGTATAGACATATATTTTGAATGTGTACGTTATCCATACATGTTATCCGGGGATACGGTACCCTTTCTCACCTTTGTGCAATCACCTGCAAGCCATACTGGGCCTAACACCGTCTGAGCCTGCCTCCTAATGTATAGACATATATTTTGAATGTGTACGCTATCCATACATGTTATCCGGGGATACGGTACCCTTTCTCACCTTTGTGCAATCACCTGCAAGCCATACTGGGCCTAACACCGTCTGAGCCTGCCTCCTGATGTATAGACATATATTTTGAATGTGTACGCTATCCATACATGTTATCCGGGGATACGGTACCCTTTCTCACCTTTGTGCAATCACCTGCAAGCCATACTGGGCCTAACACCGTCTGAGCCTGCCTCCTGATGTATAGACATATATTTTAAATGTGTACGCTATCCTTACTTGTTATCCGGGGATACTGTACCCTTTCTCACCTTTGTGCAATCACCTGCAAGCCATACTGGGCCTAACACCGTCTGAGCCTGCCTCCTGATGTATAGACATATATTTTGAATGTGTACGCTATCCATACATGTTATCCGGGGGTACGGTACCCTTTCTCACCTTTGTGCAATCACCTGCAAGCCATACTGGGCCTAACACCGTCTGAGCCTGCCTCCTGATGTATAGACATATATTTTGAATGTGTACACTATCATTACTTGTTATCCGGGGATACAGTACCCTTTCTCACCTTTGTGCAATCACCTGCAAGCCATACTGGGCCTAACACCGTCTGAGCCTGCCTCCTGATGTATAGACATATTTGAATGTGTACGCTATCCTTACTTGTTATCCGGGGATACGGTACCCTTTCTCACCTTTGTGCAATCACCTGCAAGCCATACTGGGCCTAACACTGTCTGAGCCTGCCTCCTGATGTATAGACATATATTTTGAATGTGTACGCTATCCATACATGTTATCCGGGGATACGGTACCCTTTCTCACCTTTGTGCAATCACCTGCAAGCCATACTGGGCCTAACACCGTCTGATCCTGCCTCCTGATGTATAGACATATAATTTGAATGTGTACGCTATCCATACATGTTATCCGGGGATACGGTACCCTTTCTCACCTTTGTGCAATCACCTGCAAGCCATACTGGGCCTAACACCGTCTGAGCCTGCCTCCTGATGTATAGACATATATTTTGAATGTGTACGCTATCCATACATGTTATCCGGGGATACGGTACCCTTTCTCACCTTTGTGCAATCACCTGCAAGCCATACTGGGCCTAACACCGTCTGAGCCTTCCTCCTGATGTATAGACATATATTTTGAATGTGTACGCTATCCTTACTTGTTATCCGGGGATACTGTACCCTTTCTCACCTTTGTGCAATCACCTGCAAGCCATACTGGGCCTAACACCGTCTGAGCCTGCCTCCTGATGTATAGACATATATTTTGAATGTGTACGCTATCCATACATGTTATCCGGGGATACGGTACCCTTTCTCACCTTTGTGCAATCACCTGCAAGCCATACTGGGCCTAACACCGTCTGAGCCTGCCTCCTGATGTATAGACATATATTTTGAATGTGTACGTTATCCATACATGTTATCCGGGGATACGGTACCCTTTCTCACCTTTGTGCAATCACCTGCAAGCCATACTGGGCCTAACACCGTCTGAGCCTGCCTCCTGATGTATAGACATATATTTTGAATGTGTACGCTATCCATACATGTTATCCGGGGATACGGTACCCTTTCTCACCTTTGTGCAATCACCTGCAAGCCATACTGGGCCTAACACCGTCTGAGCCTGCCTCCTGATGTATAGACATATATTTTGAATGTGTACGCTATCCATACATGTTATCCGGGGATACGGTACCCTTTCTCACCTTTGTGCAATCACCTGCAAGCCATACTGGGCCTAACACCGTCTGAGCCTGCCTCCTGATGTATAGACATATATTTTGAATGTGTACGCTATCCTTACTTGTTATCCGGGGATACTGTACCCTTTCTCACCTTTGTGCAATCACCTGCAAGCCATACTGGGCCTAACACCGTCTGAGCCTGCCTCCTGATGTATAGACATATATTTTGAATGTGTACGCTATCCATACATGTTATCCGGGGATACGGTACCCTTTCTCACCTTTGTGCAATCACCTGCAAGCCATACTGGGCCTAACACCGTCTGAGCCTGCCTCCTGATGTATAGACATATATTTTGAATGTGTACGCTATCCATACATGTTATCCGGGGATACGGTACCCTTTCTCACCTTTGTGCAATCACCTGCAAGCCATACTGGGCCTAACACCGTCTGAGCCTGCCTCCTGATGTATAGACATATATTTTGAATGTGTACGCTATCCTTACTTGTTAACCGGGGATACGGTACCCTTTCTCACCTTTGTGCAATCACCTGCAAGCCATACTGGGCCTAACACCGTCTGAGCCTGCCTCCTGATGTATAGACATATATTTTGAATGTGTACGCTATCCTTACTTGTTATCCGGGGATACGGTACCCTTTCTCACCTTTGTGCAATCACCTGCAAGCCATACTGGGTCTAACACCGTCTGAGCCTGCCTCCTGATGTATAGACATATATTTTGAATGTGTACGCTATCCATACATGTTATCCGGGCATACGGTACCCTTTCTCACCTTTGTGCAATCACGTGTAATCCATACTGGGCCTGAGAACGGCTGGCGAGCTGTTAAGCAAGCTACAGCACCTGTGGTTTGCACACGTAAGTTTTTCATTTTTTCAGGAATGACGGTTAGGCCTAATTCCGGAACTGCGGTTGACCTGCACTTACTGGGAAATCAGCGTTCGCGGGTAATAATTGTAATCACAGATCCCCATCACTACCATTGTTCAGCGGGTTATCTTCTCCTGTAAGCGACAAACGCTGGCCTTTTCAGTGTAGCGCACATGCAGCCACGGACATGTAAGGGCATGACACACCAGTTATTGGCCAATCTCATGTGCTAGAGCCTCACGTGTCCCTCTAGTAAGCCGGACTCGGACCGCGGGGCGTGACGGAGTCTCGTTCGTTAACGGAATTAAGCTTGCAATCTGTGCATCTTTTCTGCAGCTTGCATGGTTGAGGTTTCCCAGGTGGAGTCGAATTAAACCGTAGGTGTGACGAACAGCCCACCGCCGTTCGTCCACTTACGGGCGACACTAACGGGAGTCCCGCTGCCACCAAAACGCGACGGACAGCGGACCCTGTGTCACCACTATGTCACAGTCCCACCACTGACACGGGTGTATCAGCGGACGGAGGGGCGTGACACAATGCCGGCACACGGCTATCACAGGCGCAGTGGGGCTTATCTTAGTTATCCCAACACTGGCACCATGTGACCAAAAATATCCAGCAAGCTAATCTCGCTCTACAATTTGCCGCAGGGGGAGTTTAATTTGGATGCCCCACCACTGCTATCAATCTTCCAAGTACTGCGGGGATTTATGTATATCCCACTTTCTCAGTTCCACTTTGGAACTCGCAGCTCTCCGGCGCCCCCCTTACCCTCAGGTCAGTCAGGGAACTGCACCTAGGATAATTAGTCGCCGGACGGGCTGCCTGTTGTGAACCGGCAATTAGGCTTCTGCAGTAAGGGAATTATCAATGCTGTGGCTGAAGCCCCTTACTCAGCAATATAAGACCCTTCTAGACTGCCAGCAAGCCGTAATAGCCGTACACAACGCGCTGCCACCAGTCACGGTTACTTAATTCACAGTGTTAAATTAAGAGGGTCCGTGGCAAACCCCTTGAATTAGTAGCGATTATCTATCAAAGGCGTATAGTTCGATTCTTAGAGCATGGAGACAGATCTAAATAATTTCATTTATTTTCCGAAAGAGGACAGTGATTACAGATAAAAGTTGCTATAAAATTGAGACATAAAATATGTACAGTACAGGTATAAAATAAAAGTGGAGAAAACAAAGAGATTACACTCACAGTTCCATATTGTTCCTTAGGCAGACCATGCGGCTAAGGTGGGTGGAGGCGGAGCTGCACTTCTCCGCTCATTGGGGTCCTTCTAGCACGACGACTTGAGCTGTTCTGAGCTGGTTTGCCCAGGAAATGCCTTATAGACTTTCCTATGTGACATCACAGAGAGGTGCATTCTGGGTTGATCCCACCTCTCTTATCCAAGTTATGTTTTGGCTACAAAACTTAGATTAGCTATAACGTTATGGGAGAAGCTGGTATGGACTCATCAGTGGTATCATGTTTCCCAGCGTAATGAGCCCATCAAGAAAACATCAAACATCTATGCGATATGACCGTCCATTTGGGCGCAAATCCTATCTCATGTTCTGGACAGGGTAGAACTTCGAAACATACGCGGTCTCGAAGCTGGGACCGCTCAGGTTACAAAAATATGATTTTCATATCTCTAGGGTATTTGGTTCTTATGGTATAGTCTCTCATAGTTTTATTTGTTTCAAACAAAGAAGTTTTTCCCGCTCTGAAGAGGAGAGAAGGCAAATGGTGTGAGGAAGATGGTCTAGCTAATTAACATTCCTGCTCTTCCAGAGGAAGTGGCAGGGTTGATAAAACCTGGGGGGAAGGAATTCCTACTACTGAGAGTTTACAATGTCCTAGGATGGAGGATTTGTTAGCACATTGCAACAGAAAACATATCTTGCAGACATGGTACATCACACCTCCCCCCTTAAGAGGGCGCTAAGGAGGCATTACCTCTCGGTAATCGGCCATGCGCACCTCAGCGGGTTCGCCCCGGCGGGACAACCCATCGGCATTGCCGTTTTCACTGCCCTTCCTGTGTTTTACAGTAAAATCGTACTGTTGAAGGGCAAGGCTCCAGCGGAGCAATCTTCCATTGGTTCCCGACACGGTGTGCAACCAGCTCAGTGGGTTGTGGTCGGTTACCACCGTGAAGGCGCGCCCATACAGGTAGGGCTGCAAACGCTGCAGTGCCCACACCATGGCCAGACACTCCTTCTCGATGGTCGAGTATGCCACTTCCCTCGGCAAAAGTTTCCGGCTCAGGTACAACACGGGGTGCTCTTGGTCCCCCGAGTCGACCTGGCTAAGCACAGCACCGAGGCCAAACTCGCTGGCGTCGGTCTGTACCAGAAACGGGCGACTGCTGTCGACTGCTCTCAACACTGGAGAGTTGCACAGGGCTGCTTTCAAAGCTTGGAAAGCCGCCTCACAGTCATCTGTCCAGTTGACTGTTTGGGGTAGCCTCTGCTTGGTGAGGTCAGTCAAGGGTTTGGCAAGGGCGCTATAGTCCTGTACGAACCGCCTATAGTACCCTGCAGTGCCCAAGAAGGACTTCACCTGTTTCTTGGTCCTGGGGGTGGGCCAGGACACGATTGCGTCCACTTTTTCTGGCTCCGGACTCATGGAACCCCCGCCTACCCGGTGCCCCAGGTAGTGGACCTCGCGCATGCCTATCTGGCACTTCCCCGGCTTGATGGTCAGGCCTGCCTGGTGAAGACGCTTGAGCACCTCCTGGAGGTGCTGAAGGTGTTCCTCCCAGGTGGAACTGAAGACGGCAATATCGTCTAAGTACGCCACTGCGTACTCCTCCAGTCCCCGAAGCAGGTGGTTGACCATCCGCTGGAAAGTGGCAGGGGCATTCTTCATGCCGAAGGGCATGACCGTGGACTCGTACAGTCCAAAGGGGGTGATAAAGGCGGATTTCTCCTGCGCCTCAGGGCTCAGGGGAATCTGCCAGTATCCCCGACTCAAATCCATGATGGATATGTAGTTGGCGTTTGTCAACCGATCGAGCAGATCCTCGATGCGCGGCATCGGGTGGGCATCAGAGGTTGTGATGGCGTTGAGCCCCCTGTAGTCCACGCAGAACCGGGTGGTTCGATCCTTTTTAGGCACGAGGACTACAGGTGAAGCCCACGCACCTTTTGACCGTCGAATCACTCCCAGCCTTAACATCTCATCGACCTCTTGGCGCATGACTTGTTGCACCGTTTCAGAGATCCGATAAGGTGTTCGCCGTAATGGGGCATGATTCCCGGTGTCCACCTCATGAACCGCTAACTCCGTCCTCCCAGGACGGTTGGTGAACACGGGCCGGAAGAGTTCCAGGGTGGCCATCAACTGCAACCGCTGGGACACGGTGAGCGAACCACTTATCTCCATGTCCTCAATGGACCCATTGGCCTTGGCCTGGGCCAGCATGTCCAGGAGGGAATCTTCCTCCCCATCCTCTGGCAGATTGCAGACCGGTAGGATGCAAGCTTCACGTTCGTAGTGCGCCTTCAGCATGTTGACGTGAAAGGCCTTGCGCCTACCCCGAGCATGGTCAAGCGTGACCACGTAGGTGACCGGGTTGAGCTGTTGGTGGACGACGTACGGGCCTTCCCAGGCTGCCTGAAGCTTATCCGTTGGTACCGGGACCAACACCCACACCTTTTGACCCACCTGGTAGGTCCGCTCCCGGGCGTTCTGGTCGTACCAGCGCTTCTGGTCAGCCTGAGCCTGCGTCATGTTGTCATGCACCAACTGCGTCAAGGTCTGCATCTTGTCACGGAAGCGCATGACATAATCCACGATGGACACTTCTGTGGGGTTTGGCTCATCTTCCCAGGATTCTCTTATCAACCCAAGGGGTCCCCGGACTCGCCTGCCATACAGGAGCTCGAAGGGGGAGAACCCGGTCGAGGCCTGCGGAACTTCTCTGTAAGCGAACAGCAGGTGTGGGAGGTACCGCTCCCAGTCGCGCCCTTGGGTCTCAACCAGTATGCGGAGCATCTGTTTGAGGGTACTGTTGAAACGTTCACACAAACCATTAGTCTGTGGGTGATACGGACTCGATACCAGCTGCGTCACCTGCATTTTCTCACAGAGAGCCTCCATTAGGCGAGACATGAATTGGGGCCCTTGATCGGTAAGCATCTCCCTGGGAAATCCTACTCTTGAAAAGATGGTCACCAGTGCGTAAGCCACCTTATCTGCCCTGGTTGAAGACAGAGCTACTGCCTCTGGGTACCGGGTAGCGTAGTCTACCACGGTGAGAATGTATCGCTTTCCGGAGCTGCTGGGGACGGACAGCGGTCCTACAATGTCCACCGCGATTCTCTGGAAAGGCTCCTCTATCACCGGCAAAGGAATAAGGGGAGCCTTAAGAGCAGGCCCCGCCTTACCCACTTTTTGACAGGTGGCACAGGAGCGGCAGTAGTGTGTTACATCTGTCCCCATCTTGGGCCAATAGAAGTGTTGAGACAGCCGTGCCTTTGTTTTGCTGATCCCCAAGTGTCCAGCGAGTGGAATCTCATGGGCAATCCGCAACAACTCAGTTCTGAACTGATAGGGGACGACCAGCTGTCTTTCCCTCAACCACTCCTTTTTAGGATCTCCGGGTACTGTCTCCCGGTACAACCTTCCTCGTTCCCAGAACACCCTCTCCTTATCAGACTTGGAGGTGGGCGTCTCGGCGAGACCTCTCAATTTCTCCAGGCTGGCATCTGAGTGCAGAGCAGCCTGGAACTCCATGCTGGAGGCTGCCAGAAGTGACGTCAGGGTCCCCTCTTTACTGGGACCCTCTGGAACCAGCTCTGGGTTCACCTCTGGTTCAGTCTCTCCTGTAGCAGCAGAGGGTCCAGAAGACAGTGCGTTACCTGCGATCTGGGCACTCTGACTGCGTGTGACAGCTGCTATGTATGCTGTCTCCCTGGGGATTTCTGCAGACCCACCAGCTGGTGCTGCCCTGGGCTCTACCTCCCCATCCACCCCCAACACTTCAGGAGCAGTGCTACTTATGGGCCAGTTACCTTCCTCGGTGGCACTGGTCAGCTGCATGGCATTACCTTCCTCATGGTCCCCATGCACCTCCCCATTTCCTTGAGCACCGTTGCTTACTCCTGCCAGGGGTTCCTCAGCCGTCTCACTCCGCAGAGTGACGGGGCTGAGCACTTCGGTACCTGTGGACACATCTACCGCTTCAAAGAAAGGGTTAACGGGTTCAGTCGGCACAGATACATCAACATCATCATCATCCTTCCTAGGAGAAGAATGGTTATCAGTTTGCTTTGGTACATTCACATCAGCATCAGCATCGTACCTGGGGAAAGAATGGTTGTTAGTTGCATCATTACTCATCAAGGCATTAGCAGGTAACACATTCAGTTTCCCATCATCAACATCATCAGGGTTAACGTTACCCTTATCAGTTTGGGGAAGGGTGTCAGGGACATAGTATGCAACCATCCTCCCCAAGTCAGTCCCCAATAAAACATCAGTGGGCAAATTTTCAGACACTCCCACCGCTGCCACCAATATGTGACGAACAGCCCACCGCCGTTCGTCCACTTACGGGCGACACTAACGGGAGTCCCGCTGCCACCAAAACGCGACGGACAGCGGACCCTGTGTCACCACTATGTCACAGTCCCACCACTGACACGGGTGTATCAGCGGACGGAGGGGCGTGACACAATGCCGGCACACGGCTATCACAGGCGCAGTGGGGCTTATCTTAGTTATCCCAACACTGGCACCATGTGACCAAAAATATCCAGCAAGCTAATCTCGCTCTACAATTTGCCGCAGGGGGAGTTTAATTTGGATGCCCCACCACTGCTATCAATCTTCCAAGTACTGCGGGGATTTATGTATATCCCACTTTCTCAGTTCCACTTTGGAACTCGCAGCTCTCCGGCGCCCCCCTTACCCTCAGGTCAGTCAGGGAACTGCACCTAGGATAATTAGTCGCCGGACGGGCTGCCTGTTGTGAACCGGCAATTAGGCTTCTGCAGTAAGGGAATTATCAATGCTGTGGCTGAAGCCCCTTACTCAGCAATATAAGACCCTTCTAGACTGCCAGCAAGCCGTAATAGCCGTACACAACGCGCTGCCACCAGTCACGGTTACTTAATTCACAGTGTTAAATTAAGAGGGTCCGTGGCAAACCCCTTGAATTAGTAGCGATTATCTATCAAAGGCGTATAGTTCGATTCTTAGAGCATGGAGACAGATCTAAATAATTTCATTTATTTTCCGAAAGAGGACAGTGATTACAGATAAAAGTTGCTATAAAATTGAGACATAAAATATGTACAGTACAGGTATAAAATAAAAGTGGAGAAAACAAAGAGATTACACTCACAGTTCCATATTGTTCCTTAGGCAGACCATGCGGCTAAGGTGGGTGGAGGCGGAGCTGCACTTCTCCGCTCATTGGGGTCCTTCTAGCACGACGACTTGAGCTGTTCTGAGCTGGTTTGCCCAGGAAATGCCTTATAGACTTTCCTATGTGACATCACAGAGAGGTGCATTCTGGGTTGATCCCACCTCTCTTATCCAAGTTATGTTTTGGCTACAAAACTTAGATTAGCTATAACTTTATGGGAGAAGCTGGTATGGACTCATCAGTGGTATCATGTTTCCCAGCGTAATGAGCCCATCAAGAAAACATCAAACATCTATGCGATATGACCGTCCATTTGGGCGCAAATCCTATCTCATGTTCTGGACAGGGTAGAACTTCGAAACATACGCGGTCTCGAAGCTGGGACCGCTCAGGTTACAAAAATACGATTTTCATATCTCTAGGGTATTTGGTTCTTATGGTATAGTCTCTCATAGTTTTATTCGTTTCAAACAAAGAAGTTTTTCCCGCTCTGAAGAGGAGAGAAGGCAAATGGTGTGAGGAAGATGGTCTAGCTAATTAACATTCCTGCTCTTCCAGAGGAAGTGGCAGGGTTGATAAAACCTGGGGGGAAGGAATTCCTACTACTGAGAGTTTACAATGTCCTAGGATGGAGGATTTGTTAGCACATTGCAACAGAAAACATATCTTGCAGACATGGTACATCACAGTAGGCTCCACTCCTGGTGGTGCCCTTCTGGACATTCCTTTAAGGTTCAGCTTTGCAACCATACTGCCCACGTAAAACAAACACTTTGCCTTCATGAATACTGTTTGGAGGGTCATGACTCGTGGGAATAGCGCCGCCCAATCAGTTAACCTGCTAGAGAGATCGTTCGTTGCTCCCAAGCATGACATCACACTCCCTAGGAGGAAGGTAATACCACTGTGGCGACCGTACTCCTGGGGGCGACTCAAGTGCACTGATGCCCAGCCACTAGAGTTGAGTGACTTTTGTTTTTTTAGGGTCGCGTTTCGTTTCGTGAAACCCGACTATTCCAAAAGTCGGGTCGAGCAAGATCGTCCGATTATAGGGAAAAGTCGGGGTCGTCCCGAAACACGAAACCCAATGTAAGTCAATGGGGAATAAAAGTCGGCAGTGAGAGGAGGACAGGAAACACACCTACAGTGCCCATTTGAATGCCAAAAGCATCAATTCTTCTTACTTAAGCTTGTCAACCTTAATTAACTTCATAATACAAGTTACGCACTGAAAAATGGGGGTTATTTGGCTAAAGTTGTGGGGGGGGAGGGCTGGCTGCAGGTTTTCATGTGCCCTGGGCGAAAGAGCGCCCCTTTAACACATACCACAACTCATCATGCTCCGATACGGCAGATAAATAGCGGTATAGTACAATGAAAAATACCTCACTTTTTACATCTCATGACGAGGCCCATCTATTTCTCCATACAGAATCATTGGTCCCATATAATGTTTGAAACAGTATATGATGAGCTCCACATAATGCTACAGTATATGTTGGTCCCCATGGATGAAGCTCCACTGTCTTATGGGCCCAAATAATGCTCCAAACATAATGGGCCCCATTTCTAATGCTCTAGTGTATAATAGGCCCTGTAAATGCTGCTCCAGTGTCTGATGTCCACCTTTGGAATGTTCCAGTGTATGGTGGGCCCCATCTATCATTCTCCAGAGTATAGTGCTCCCCAAAAATTGCTGTCCCAACATTGAAAACAATCAAATAAGTCTCCTCGCTAGGGAATCCCTGTACTTGTCTGGACAGGTGCTGTAGCTTGCTTAACAGCTCGCCAGCCGTTCTCACGCCCAGTATGGATTGCACGTGATTGCACAAAGGTTAGAAAGGGTACCGTATCCCTGGATAACATGTATGGATAGCGTACACATTCAAAATATATGTCTCAGGAGGCAGGCTCAGACGGTGTAAGGCCCAGTATGGATTGCACGTGATTGCACAAAGGTTAGAAAGGGTACCGTATCCCCGGATAACATGTATGGATAGCGTACACATTCAAAATATATGTCTCAGGAGGCAGGCTCAGACGGTGTCAGGCCCAGTATGGATTGCACGTGATTGCACAAAGGTTAGAAAGGGTACCGTATCCCTGGATAACATGTATGGATAGCGTACACATTCAAAATATATGTCTCAGGAGGCAGGCTCAGACGGTGTTAGGCCCAGTATGGATTGCACGTGATTGCACAAAGGTTAGAAAGGGTACCGTATCCCCGGATAACATGTATGGATAGCGTACACATTCAAAATATATGTCTCAGGAGGCAGGCTCAGACGGTGTTAGGCCCAGTATGGATTGCACGTGATTGCACAAAGGTTAGAAAGGGTGCCGTATCCCTGAATAACATGTATGGATAGCGTACACATTAAAAATATATGTCTCAGGAGGCAGGCTCAGACGGTGTCAGGCCCAGTATGGATTGCACGTGATTGCACAAAGGTTAGAAAGGGTACCGTATCCCTGGATAACATGTATGGATAGCGTACACATTCAAAATATATGTCTCAGGAGGCAGGCTCAGACGGTGTTAGGCCCAGTATGGATTGCACGTGATTGCACAAAGGTTAGAAAGGGTACCGTATCCCCGGATAACATGTATGGATACCGTACACATTCAAAATATATGTCTCAGGAGGCAGGCTCAGACGGTGTTAGGCCCAGTATGGATTGCACGTGATTGCACAAAGGTTAGAAAGGGTACCGTATCCCTGGATAACATGTATGGATAGCGTGCACATTCAAAATATATGTCTATACAGCATGAGGCAGGCTCAGACGGTGTTAGGCCCAGTATGGATTGCACGTGATTGCACAAAGGTTAGAAAGGGTACCGTATCCCTGGATAACATGTATGGATAGCGTACACATTCAAAATATATGTCTCAGGAGGCAGGCTCAGACGGTGTCAGGCACAGTATGGATTTGACGGCCCAGATTACACAGCGGAGGAGCAGGGAGAGGTAAAGATTGCAAATGCTGGGGCCCTGCCCAAGCAAGGGGGGCCCACTCGTGGGCGTCGGTACTGGCACTGGGCCCCTCATAGTACAGCGGTGTGTCTGACGGCGGGTGTGCACCACCACCGTCAGAGACACTTGATTGCAGTATGAGGGACCCTGTGCCAGTGCCCGCGCCCAAGAGTCGGCCTACCCACCTGTCCAGGGCAACGGCACTCGCACGGTGTCGTGCGGTAGGTGGTGACCCCGGCCATGGGGGGGGGGGCAGCACAGTTAGGGAGTTTTAGAAAGTGGCATATGTTGATGTTGGACATTCAGCTGATGCAAAAGGCGAAATAGGTGAAGTACCAGGAAGAGGTGGACCAAAGCAAGCCATTTTTCTGTCACCCTATGTGTCATCAGGGGAAGGTGGGACAAAATCCTTGGAAACCCATGCGTGGTTCATTTTAATGAAGGTTAGATCATCCACATTTTGGGTTGACAGACGGGTCCTTTTTTCTGTCAGGATTGATCCAGCTGCACTGAAGACTCTTTACGATAGCACACTTGCAGCTGGGCAAGCGAGCTCCTGTAAGGCATATTGGGCCAATTCAGGCCAGGTGTCCAGTTTAGCGGCCCAATAGTCAAAGGGGAATGACCTGTGTGGGAGGACATCGATATGGGAGGAAAAGTAGTTTGTAACCATAGTTGACAACTGCTGTCTCCTGTCACTTTCCATCGATGCAGTATTACCAGTTGTGTGAGCGGTATTTGAAAAATCAGTCCACAACATTGTCATGAAACCCCTGTCTCCAACGCCACTTCTGCTGTGTGCACCACGTACACCTCTGCCAAGCTGCCCCCGGCCCGTACGGCTCTTGTGAGAACCATCACCGCTGCTGTGTGCTGGGAATGCCTCAAGCAACCGATTTACCAGAGTTGCTTGTTTATTAGCCAATATTAGGTCAAGGTTCTCCTGTGGCATTATGTTTTGTAATTTGCCTTTATAGCGTGGATCCGGGATGCTGGCCAACCAGTAGTCGTCATCGTTCATCATTTTGGCAATGCGGGGGTCCCTTTTTAGGATCCGCAAGGCATAATCTGACATGTGGGCCAATGTTCCCGGTGTCAATGATGCACTGCGAGTGCTGGGTGGAGGAGCACTTTCTGGCAAATCCACATCCCTCCAGTCACGCACAAACCCTGTACCAGACCTTGCCACGCCAACATTTTCACTTGCCCCACGAGATGCATCCTCCTCCCCTAAGTAATCATCCCCATCATCCTCCTCCTCCTCCTCTTCTTCCTCCACCTCGTCCAGGAGAGGTCCCTGAGCAGACAATGGCTGAATGTCATCAAGGATTCCCTCCTCCTCTTCCTCCTCATCAACATTGGCTGCAGACGCCTGCTCCTTAAGGTGCGTCAAAGTTTGCATGAGCAGACGCATAAGTGGGATGCTCATGCTTAGGATGGCGTCGTCTGCGCTTACCAGCCATGTGCATTCCTCCAAACACTGAAGGACTTTACAAAGGTCTTTCAGCTTCGACCACTGCACGCCTGTCAACTCCATGTCTGCTCTCAAAGTGCCTGGCTGTGTATCCTCCCACAAATGCATTATGGCCTGCCTCTGCTCGCACAGCCGCTCCACCATGTGCAGGGTGGAGTTCCACCTTGTTGCAATGTCGATAATGAGGCGGTGGTTGGGAAGGTGGAGCAATCGCTGCAGCTTCTGCATACGAACGGAGTGTACAGGCGACCGGCGGATGTGCGCGCACAGTCTTCGCACCTTCTGGAGCAGGGCTGTTAACTCCGGATAATTTTTGAGGAAGCACTGCACCACCAGGTTCAAGGTGTGAGCCAAGCAAGGTATGTGGCTGAGTTTTGAAAGGGCTATGGATGCCACAAAATTACGGCCGTTATCACTAACAACCTTGCCTGCCTCAAGATGTACACTGCCCAGCCATGACTCAGTTTGTTGCTTCAAGTACTCGGCCAGCACCTCGGCGGTGTGTCTGTTGCCCAAACACATCATCTGCAACACAGCCTGCTGACGCTTTCCACTAGCTGCAAGATAGGGGGACACATCATGTGCAACAGTGGCAGCTGCAGATGGAGTGCTCGTACGACTGCGCTCTGTGGACGAGCTTTCGCTTCTGGAGGAGGAGTGTCGAACGCCTACAGCCAACTGTTTCCTATACCGTGGGCTAGGCAGCACTGTCCCACCACCGCTGTCCCCTGTGGACCCTGCATCCACCACATTAACCCAGTGCGCAATGATGGACACGTAACGGCCCTGGCCATGCCGACTGGACCATGCATCAGTTGTGAGGTGCACCTTTCTGCTCACTGACTGCTTGAGTGCATGGACAATGCGGTCTTTCACGTGATGGTGGAGGGCTGGGATGGCTTTGCGAGAGAAGAAGTGGCGACTGGGTAGGTCATAGCGTGGTACTGCATAGGCCATGAGTTCGCGGAAAGCTGTGCTTTCCACCAACCGAAAGGGCATCATCTCAAACGAGATTAGTTTGGCAATGTGGGCGTTCAAACCCAGTGTACGCGGATGAGAGACTGAGTACTTTCTTGACCTACTCATAGTGTCTGGGAGGGTGAGCTGGACTTGAGAGCTGCATATGGTGGAAGTAGCGGTGGACAGGGCGGACTGAGAGAGGGTTGATGATGGTGATGGAGTTGGTGTTCTTTCTGATGGCCTAGAATGAGTCTTTCGTTGATATAACAGTGGGATTCCCTGACTGCTGTGGTCTTGCAACGACACCTCAACATTTGCTGCTGTGCTAACCGGTGGGCTTACAGTGGGGGAAACAATGTAGCGTTGCTGACTACCTTCGTTGTGATCAGTTGCACATGTGGCACTTGAGGTTTGGTGTTGTGTCCACGCTTGCAAGTGCATGCTGGTTAAATGTCTAAGCATGCAACTGGTATTCAAATTTTTCAGATTTTTCCCTCGGCTAAAGGTCTTTGCGCACTTCTTACAGATAACCTTGGCCTGATCATGATGATTTTGTTCAAAAAAGTGCCACACTGCACTCTTCCTACTTTGGCAGACATTTTGCGGCCTAGCACGCTGTGATCTTTTGACCCTCTGGACAAGCTGTCCAGCAACTCTTTTGATGTTTGGAACCTGTCTTTGGAGTGCTCCGGGCCTGCCAGATAACAGCTGTTGCGATGTCGATGTCTGCTGTGGATGCTCCTCATCTGAGCTATTGGAAGCAGCACCCTTCCCCCAATGGATGCCAATCTGGGTCAACAACTGGGTCATCCATCACCTCCTCTTCTATGTCATGTGCACCTTTCTCTGTGTCACCGTGTATGGTGGTATAGTGTGCGGGAAGGGGCACCTGAGTCTCATCAGGGTCAAAATCTGGCTCTGTACACTGCGAGGACAATGTAGTGCTCTGAGTGAATGTACCAGCAGAATCATCCATCAGCGGCAATGCATCAGTGCACTCCATGTCAGATTCATCTTGGCCTGGGTAATTCACCATTTCACTTGATAATCCAGGCATGGTATGTGAAAACAGCTCCATGGAGTAATCAGTAGTATGGCCTGCGTCATCCTTCAATCTTGGTTGGGGTGAAGGACACAAGGAAAGGTGTGGTTCATGAACATGAGCCTCCAATGATGACTCAGTGCTTTTACTTTTTACAACTGAAGAAGAGGAGGCGATAGAGCTGGAGGCTGAGTCAGCAATGTAAGACAAAACTTTTTCCTGATGCTCTGCCTTTAAAAGCGGTTTGCCAACTCCTAGAAAACTAAGCGTTCGAGGCCTTATGTAGCCAGACGATGAAGCAGGGTCAGCACCTCCTGCATTCGGTCCTATTTTGCTCTTGCCACTACCATCAGATCCACCACCAACACCATCATTACCAGCTGCCAACCCCCGCCCAATTCCACGGCCTCTTCCACCAGCCTTCCTCATTTTTGGTAGAAATGTAGACAAAATCCAACAAACTATATAGTAATGTAAAACAAGGTACAAGGTGTCTATAGGACAGGGGAGATTTAGAATTTCTGCACACACTTGTGGACACTGGACACTTTTGGATTGTGTGAGGCCCACTGATATCTGAGCGCTATGTGACAGGCTTGATGGCACAGCTGCCTGTGACCAAAGTGACGAGAGGATAATGGAGATTTTGAATCTCTGCGCACACTTTTGGACACTGGACACTTGTGGATTGTGTGAGGCCCACTGATATCTGAGCGCTATGTGACTCGCTCGATGGCACAGCTGCCTGTGACCAAAGTGACGAGAGGATAATGGAGATTTTGAATCTCTGCGCACACTTTTGGACACTGGACACTTGTGGATTGTGTGAGGCCCACTGATATCTGAGCGCTATGTGACACGCTCGATGGCACAGCTGCCTGTGACCAAAGTGACGAGAGGATAATGGAGATTTTGAATCTCTGCGCACACTTTTGGACACTGGACACTTGTGGATTGTGTGAGGCCCACTGATATCTGAGCGCTATGTGACACGCTCGATGGCACAGCTGCCTGTGACCAAAGTGACGAGAGGATAATGGAGATTTTGAATCTCTGCGCACACTTTTGGACACTGGACACTTGTGGATTGTGTGAGGCCCACTGATATCTGAGCGCTATGTGACACGCTCGATGGCACAGCTGCCTGTGACCAAAGTGACGAGAGGATAATGGAGATTTTGAATCTCTGCGCACACTTTTGGACACTGGACACTTGTGGATTGTGTGAGGCCCACTGATATCTGAGCGCTATGTGACACGCTCGATGGCACAGCTGCCTGTGACCAAAGTGACGAGAGGATAATGGAGATTTTGAATCTCTGCGCACACTTTTGGACACTGGACACTTGTGGATTGTGTGAGGCCCACTGATATCTGAGCGCTATGTGACACGCTCGATGGCACAGCTGCCTGTGACCAAAGTGACGAGAGGATAATGGAGATTTTGAATCTCTGCGCACACTTTTGGACACTGGACACTTGTGGATTGTGTGAGGCCCACTGATATCTGAGCGCTATGTGACACGCTCGATGGCACAGCTGCCTGTGACCAAAGTGACGAGAGGATATTGGAGATTTTGAATCTCTGCGCACACTTTTGGACACTGGACACTTGTGGATTGTGTGAGGCCCACTGATATCTGAGCGCTATGTGACACGCTCGATGGCACAGCTGCCTGTGACCAAAGTGACGAGAGGATAATGGAGATTTTGAATCTCTGCGCGCACTTTTGGACACTGGACACTTGTGGATTGTGTGAGGCCCACTGATATCTGAGCGCTATGTGACACGCTCGATGGCACAGCTGCCTGTGACCAAAGTGACGAGAGGATAATGGAGATTTTGAATCTCTGCGCACACTTTTGGACACTGGACACTTGTGGATTGTGTGAGGCCCACTGATATCTGAGCGCTATGTGACACGCTCGATGGCACAGCTGCCTGTGACCAAAGTGACGAGAGGATAATGGAGATTTTGAATCTCTGCGCACACTTTTGGACACTGGACACTTGTGGATTGTGTGAGGCCCACTGATATCTGAGCACTATGTGACACGCTCGATGGCACAGCTGCCTGTGACCAAAGTGACTAGAGGATAATGGAGATTTTGAATCTCTGCGCACACTTTTGGACACTGGACACTTGTGGATTGTGTGAGGCCCACTGATATCTGAGCGCTATGTGACACGCTCGATGGCACAGCTGCCTGTGACCAAAGTGACGAGAGGATAATGGAGATTTTGAATCTCTGCGCACACTTTTGGACACTGGACACTTGTCGATTGTGTGAGGCCCACTGATATCTGAGCGCTATGTGACACGCTCGATGGCACAGCTGCCTGTGACCAAAGTGACGAGAGGATAATGGAGATTTTGAATCTCTGCGCACACTTTTGGACACTGGACACTTGTGGATTGTGTGAGGCCCACTGATATCTGAGCGCTATGTGACACGCTCGATGGCACAGCTGCCTGTGACCAAAGTGACGAGAGGATAATGGAGATTTTGAATCTCTGCGCGCACTTTTGGACACTGGACACTTGTGGATTGTGTGAGGCCCACTGATATCTGAGCGCTATGTGACACGCTCGATGGCACAGCTGCCTGTGACCAAAGTGACGAGAGGATAATGGAGATTTTGAATCTCTGCGCACACTTTTGGACACTGGACACTTGTGGATTGTGTGAGGCCCACTGATATCTGAGCGCTATGTGACACGCTCGATGGCACAGCTGCCTGTGACCAAAGTGACGAGAGGATAATGGAGATTTTGAATATCTGCGCACACTTTTGGACACTGGACACTTGTGGATTGTGTGAGGCCCACTGATATCTGAGCGCTATGTGACACGCTCGATGGCACAGCTGCCTGTGACCAAAGTGACGAGAGGATAATGGAGATTTTGAATCTCTGCGCACACTTTTGGACACTGGACACTTGTGGATTGTGTGAGGCCCACTGATATCTGAGCGCTATGTGACAGGCTCGATGGCACAGCTGTGACAAAAGTGACTAGAGGATAAGGGAGATTGGATTGCTTTTAAAAAAGCAGTTTGCGGAGCAGTGGGTAAACAGCAATGCCAGCGTGTCAGGAAGCCTTAAAAGGCAGCCCAACAACCAACACCACTGATACACCACAATATAGCCTCCCCTTGCACTGCACACACAGTGACTTGTGTGTTGTGCAGGCCAAATCGCTAGCAGCAGAAGCAGTTTTTTTGTCTTCTTCCCTGCCTAACGCTCTCCCTACAGAATCAGCAGCAACCTCTCCCTATACTAAGATCGGCAGAAGTAAGATGGCGGTCGGCGTGCACGCCCTTTTATACCCCCTGTGACGCCCACCAAAGCAAGCCAATCACTTGCATGCCCTTCTGAAAGATGGTGGTGACCCGTGCCTAGGTCATCACGTTGCCCACAGTGTCCGTGGATCCTGATTGGCTGAAAAAGAGCGCAAAACAAACTTTTGAAACGCGACTTTGGCGCGTAAGTCGCCGACCTCGTGGCCGACCTCATCCTAGGGTCGGGTTTCGTTTCATGAAACCCGACTTTGCCAAAAGTCGGTGACTTTTGAATTTTTTCGACCCGTTTCGCTCAACTCTACCAGCCACTGCTCGATGAATCTGCTGGTACATTGACCCAGACCACTACATTCCCCTCGCACGCTACACGGCCTGAATCTGACCCTGATGAAACTCAGGTTACCCTTCCCATGTACAGTTCCATCTTACACGGTGACAAAGAGGAAGCTGCAGATGAAAGTGCAGGTTCGGCCCACCCGCCATCAGACACACCACCGTACTATCAGGGGCCCTGTGCCAGTGCCGTCGTCAACGAGTGGGCCCCCCCTGCTTGCTCAGGATAACAGCACTTGCAAGGTTGAAATACTGTGCAGTGAGATGGAAGATGGGGACGACGAGGAGTCCAGACTAGTACAGGGATTCCCTAGCGAGGAGACTTATTTGATTGTTTTCAATGTTGGGACAGCAATTTTTGGGGAGCACTATACTCTGGAGAATGATAGATGGGGCCCACCATACACTGGAACATTCCAAAGGTGGACATCAGACACTGGAGCAGCATTTACAGGGCCCATTATACACTAGAGCATTAGAAATGGGGCCCATTATGTTTGGAGCATTATTTGGGCCCATAACACAGTGGAGCTTCATCCATGGGGACCAACATATACTGTAACATTATGTGGAGCTCATCATATACTGTTTCAAACATTATATGGGACCAATGATTCTGTATGGAGAAATAGATGGGCCTCGTCATGAGATGTAAAAAGTGAAGTATTTTTCATTGTACTATACCGCTATTTCTCTGCCGTATCGGAGCATGATGAGTTGTGGTATGTGTTAAAGGGGCGCTCTTTCGCCCAGGGCACATGAAAACCTGGAGCCAGCCCTCCCCCCCCACAACTTTAGCCAAATAACCCCCATTTTTCAGTGCGTAACTTGTATTATGAAGTTAGTTAAGGTTGACAAGCTTAAGTAAGAAGAATTGATGCTTTTGGCATTCAAATGGGCAATGTAGGTGTGTTTCCTGTCCTCCTCTCACTGCCGACTTTTATTCCCCATTGACTTATATTGGGTTTCGTGTTTCGGGACGACCCCGACTTTTCCCTATAATCGGCCGATCTTGCTCGACCCGACTTTTGGAAAAGTCGGGTTTCACGAAACGAAACTCGACCCTAAAAAACCAAAAGTCGCTCAACTCTACTGATGACTACCCATTCCTGCTAATACATGTGGGGACAAATGACACCGCAAGAAACGACCTGGAAACCATCTGCAGGGACTTTGAAAACTTAGGCAGAAAGTGAAAGAACTGGTAGCGCAGGTGGTCTTCTCATCCATCCTCCCAGTGGATGGCCATGGAACAAGGAGGTGGAATAAGATTCTGTAGGTGAACAACTGGCTACGTCGATGGTGCCGTCAGCAACGATTTGGATTTCTGGATCACGGAGTGAATTACCTATACGATGGACTACTTGCTAGAGATGGGGTGCACCTTTCGAAGACTGGAAAACATGTATTTGGAAGTCGCCTTGCTACACTCATCAGGAGAGCTTTAAACTAGAACAATGTGGGAAGGGAAGCAAAAGACCAGAAAAAGCCATACACCTGACAAATGCTATTGAGAACTCTGCTATTAGAAGTGGAAGGAAGAACAAAGACAAAAGAATCTACCGTAATTAATAAAAAAATAGGAGAAAGAGAAACCAATCACAAACTAAAATGTTTCTATACTAATGCACAAAGCATGGGCAACAAACAAGGAGAATTGGAACTACTAACACAGGAAAAGAAATATGATGTCATTGGAATCGCTGAAACTCGGTGGGACAATACAATGATTGGAATAGAAGGCTAGAAGGATACAACTTATTTGCAAGAAACAGACATGATAAACGAGGAGGAGGTGTTGCATTGTATGTTAGAAACGCATATGTCTGCACAGAGATTGAAGCTTCAGAGTGTCATGTCGGACGCTGTTCACACCACAGCGTCCGGCAGGCAGAGGTAGTTCCACCTCCAGCCACTATAGCCTCAGTAGCGCCAGCTTGATCTTCAGGCTCTCGGGGGTTAATCCTGCTGGAGACCAGGTTGGAAGGTTAGTCACGCCCACGGTCTTTAAATAGTCATACTGGCATATGGGCGTCGCCGATTATAGCTTGTGTTTCATACCAAGTGGTTCCGGTCTGGAGTGGAGGTGTTCAAGAGAGAGAGATTCATATCTGGTGTCATATGATCCGTCGTTATCCTTTCTCCTTCCCATATTTGTGTTTAGTTGTGCCCTGTTCACATTACTGTTTATTCCTGTGTGTGTGCGGCGCAGTGCAGTTTAAGTTCTCCCTGTCTGTCATTATTTGTGTGGGGGCTTTGGTGGTGTGACTCCTCACTGGGTGGAGGGTGGAGGGTTAAGTGCAGGGCTGAGCAGGAGATAAGGAAAGGTCGGAGGCTCAGGCATTTGCACCTTCAGCAAAAACCCTGGGTTGAGGGTCAGACAGGGTTTCCCCTAGTAAAAGGGACACCACAGGGGCCCCGGGTATTTCAGCCTTAGTTGAACTAAGCCCCCGTGACATTATAATCGGCCCACATTTTTTCAGGAGTCCATGGATCCATTAGATTCCATAACCCGCCAGTTGGCGGCGCTGTCCATACAGGTCTCCGAGTTGAAAGGGGCAGTTCAGCAGCAGGGCCTGGTAGTAGCAAAGGTGCAAACGGCATCTGCAGGTATCGGTGCAGAGCCGAAGTTTCCGCTGCCAGAACGATTTTCAGGCGATCGCAGCAAATTTGTCGTATTTCGGGAGGCCTGCAAATTATACTTCCGCATGCGGCCAATATCCTCAGGTAATGAGGCCCAGCGAGTAGGGCTGGTGTTGTCATTACTGAGTGGTGACCCCCAAGCATGGGCATTTTCCTTACCAGCTGACTCTGCTACATTTCATTCGGTCGATAATGTTTTTTCTGCCCTCGGGCTCATTTACGATGACCCTGACCGACTGGCTCTAGCGGAATCTAAAATCCGCGCCCTCCGCCAGGGGGAGCGCTTGGCAGAAGACTATTGTTCGGAATTTCGCCGCTGGGCTGTAGACACACAGTGGAATGACCCAGCACTGCGGAGCCAGTTTATTCATGGGGTATCAGGGAGGGTGAAACAAGCCCTCCTGATGTATGAGACTCCGGCATCATTGGAGTCTGCCATGAGTTTGGTGATACGTATTGATCGCCGTTTTCGTCAGGGGGCACAGGAGACGCTACCTCTGGGGGAAAACAGAGGTGCAGGTGTGGTTGAAGTAGATGAGTCCCCTGAACCTATGCAGATTGCTGGCGTGGCACAGGTTCAGCCTCGCGCTCCGGGATTCTGGAAGCCCGGAGCATGTTTCTACTGTGGTAAAGGAGGTCATTATGTTAACGTTTGCCCGGTACTACCTAAGAGGGTCACACCGGCGGAAAACTGTTAAGCTCAGAGGGTATGGAGGAGACCCAACTGAGCGTATGCATATCCTCCATGATGGTATCTCAATGTATGCTCCCTGCCAAGGTTATTATCGCCGGCAGAGAGCTACCTATATCAGTGTTTGTGGATAGCGGTTCCGCCACCAATCTCATTGATGAGGAGTTTGCACACACCGCCGGGTTTAAGATCGAAAAACTTCCTCACCCCATACAGGTGGTGACCATTAATGCTGTTCCCCTCCCTCAAGGGGAGATTACTGAGTTTGTGGCAGAGGTGAAACTCCACATTGGGGTCCTACATTCTGAGTCGGTTACATGTAGGGTCCTCCGTAATCTCCCAGCTCAAATGGTCCTGGGTTTTCCATGGCTGTCCAGGCACAACCCGGTAATTGATTGGAAAACTCAGGACATAGTACAATGGAGTGGTTTCTGCCAAGACAATTGCTTGGCCACATGTGTGTCCGCCGTGACGCCCAGCCTGCCGGAGGCTTTGCAGGATTTCGCGGATGTTTTCTCTGAGAAGGGTTGCTCAGAACTGCCTCCACATAGAGCCTATGACTGTGCGATTAGGTTAAAACCCGGGGCCAAATTACCTAAGGCCAGGATGTTTAATATTTCTGGTCCTGAGAGACAAGCTCTGAAAGACTACATCGCGGAGAGTCTGAGCAAAGGTCACATCCGGCCTTCGTCCTCGCCTGTAGCCGCGGGGTTTTTCTTCATTAAGAAGAAAGATGGGGGGTTACGCCCGTGTCTGGATTTCCGAGAGTTAAACCAGATTACTATCCGTGATCCCTACCCAATGCCGTTGATCCCGGATTTGTTCAACCAGGTAGCGGGGGCGAAATGGTTTTCCAAGCTGGACCTCAGGGGGGGCGTATAACCTCATAAGGGTCCGTCAGGGGGATGAGTGGAAGACGGCGTTTAACACTCCTGAGGGTCATTTTGAGAGTCTGGTTATGCCGTTTGGGTTGACCACCGCGCCTGCCGTTTTCCAACATTTTATTAATGATGTATTTGCTCATGTCCTGGGGAGATTTGTGATTGTATACCTGGATGATATCCTCATTTATTCTAGCGATCGGGACACTCATTTGGAGCATGTTAGGCAGGTGTTACAGTTGCTCCGGGAGAATCAGCTCTATGCTAAACTGGAAAAATGTTTATTTTTTGTCCAGGAGTTGCCCTTTTTGGGATATATTGTGTCCGCAGCCGGTTTTAAAATGGACACCGCTAAGGTGCAAGCGGTGCTGCAATGGGAGAGGCCGGAGAGTCTGAAAGCACTCCAGCGGTTCCTTGGGTTTGCGAATTATTATAGGAAATTTATAAAACACTTTTCGACTGTTGCCAAACCGCTCACGGACATGACAAAAAAGGGTGCCGATGTGGCGAACTGGCCTGAAGTGGCTATACGTGCATTTGAGCGTCTGAAGAATAGTTTTGCTTCAGCCCCCATTCTGGTGCAACCAGACGTGTCTAAACCTTTTGTGGTAGAGGTTGATGCGTCGGAGGTGGGAGTGGGGGCAGTACTGTCTCAAGGCTCGTCCTTGAGCAAGATGCATCCATGCGCCTACTTCTCCAAGAAGCTGTCACCGGCCGAACGGAATTATGATATCGGCAACAGGGAGTTGTTGGCCATCAAACTGGCTTTTGAGGAATGGCGACACTTCTTGGAGGGGGCGGCTCACCAGGTCACAGTTATCACCGACCATAAGAATCTGCTCTACCTGGAGTCGGCCAAGTGTCTGTCTCCTAGGCAGGCTCGCTGGGCATTGTTTTTTACTCGTTTCAATTTTCTTGTGACGTACCGTCCCGGGGCTAAAAACACCAAGGCGGATGCTTTGTCTAGGTGTTTTCCGTGGGGAGAACCTCGGGAAGAGCCGGTACCCATCCTCCAGAAAGGGGTAGTGGTCTCGGCTCTCACAACTGAGGTAGAGGCGGAGATTGCCGAGGCCCAAGAGGAGGTACCACCAGGTCTTCCCGCCAACAAATCATTTGTACCCCTGCATCTTCGGCTTAAGGTGTTGAAGGAACACCACGATTCGGTACTGGCTGGTCACCCAGGGGTGAAGGGCACCTTAGAGCTGGTATCGCGTCGTTTCTGGTGGCCCAAAATCCGGCAGGACGTGGTCTCGTACGTGGCAGCTTGCATCACGTGCGCTAGGGCTAAGTCACCCCGAACCCGTCCTGCTGGCACACTACAGCCTCTGGGGGTACCCAATAGGCCATGGACAGAAATCTCCATGGATTTTATCACTGACTTGCCAGCCTCGGCAGGGAACACGGTCATCCTGGTGGTGGTTGACCGTTTTTCAAAGATGGCGCATTTTGTGGCGTTGTCTTCTTTGCCCAATGCTAAGACATTGGCTCAGGTATTTGTGAAGGAGGTGGTCAGACTCCACGGAGTACCGTCTGACATAGTATCTGATAGGGGTACGCAATTTGTGGCGAGGTTTTGGAAAGCTTTTTGCTCAAGGTTGGGGATCAAGTTGTCACATTCATCGGCGTTTCATCCACAGTCTAATGGACAAACTGAGCGCATGAACCAAAATCTAGAACAGTATTTACGATGCTTTGTGTCCGACAACCAGGAGGATTGGTCTACTTTCCTTCCTCTGGCCGAATTCGCGTTAAATAATCACCGCCAAGAGTCATCAGGAGAGTCTCCATTCTTTTGTGTGTACGGTCAACATCCTCAGTTTTGTACCTTATGTCAGGGTGACTCCGAGGGTGTCCCGGAGGAGGATCAGCTAGGAGCCCAATTGTCATCAGTCTGGAGGCGGGTGAAACAGCGTTTGTTGAGCATGAGTGCCAGGTACAAACGGGTGGCTGACAGTAGACGCGTGCCAGGTCCGGACCTGTGTGTGGGTGAATGGGTGTGGTTAGCTACGAAGAACATAAAACTCAAAATCCCATCTTTAAAACTGGGTCCAAGGTTTATTGGGCCTTTTAGGATTTCTGCCATCATTAACCCAGTGGCTTATCGGTTGGAACTTCCTGCGGTGTACAGAATACATAACGTTTTTCACAGGGCTTTATTGAAAAGGGTGGTAGGCTTGGTGGACACGACGCCGATGCCACCTCCAGTCATGGTGGATGGAGATTTAGAGTTCGAGGTCGCCAAGGTAGTGGACTCTCGAGTAGTACGCCGTACTCTTCAGTATTTGGTGCACTGGCGGGGGTATGGTCCGGAGGAGAGGTCTTGGGTTCCAGCCTCAGACATAAATGCGGATCGGCTGGTCAGTTCTTTTCACCGTCGTCATCCGGACAAGCCGGGTCCTATGAGTCTTGAGGGCCCTGGGGTCCCTCGTAGAAGACGGGGTACTGTCATGTCGGACGCTGTTCACACCACAGCGTCCGGCAGGCAGAGGTAGTTCCACCTCCAGCCACTATAGCCTCAGTGGCGCCGGCTTGATCTTCAGGCTCTCGGGGGTTAATCCTGCTGGAGACCAGGTTGGAAGGTTAGTCACGCCCACGGTCTTTAAATAGTCATACTGGCATATGGGCGTCGCCGATTATAGCTTGTGTTTCATACCAAGTGGTTCCGGTCTGGAGTGGAGGTGTTCAAGAGAGAGAGATTCATATCTGGTGTCGTATGATCCGTCGTTATCCTTTCTCCTTCCCATATTTGTGTTTAGTTGTGCCCTGTTCACATTACTGTTTATTCCTGTGTGTGTGCGGCGCAGTGCAGTTTAAGTTCTCCCTGTCTGTCATTATTTGTGTGGGGGCTTTGGTGGTGTGACTCCTCACTGGGTGGAGGGTGGAGGGTTAAGTGCAGGGCTGAGCAGGAGATAAGGAAAGGTCGGAGGCTCAGGCATTTGCACCTTCAGCAAAAACCCTGGGTTGAGGGTCAGACAGGGTTTCCCCTAGTAAAAGGGACACCACAGGGGCCCCGGGTATTTCAGCCTTAGTTGAACTAAGCCCCCGTGACACAGAGACTGGGAGTTCTGTGGAAACTGTTTGGGTAAGAATACAAGGAAAGACCAATGGAAAGGACACCATTGTAGGCATTTACTACAGGCCGCCTGTGCAAGCGGAAGATATGGATGAACCCTTTATGCATCAAATGGCCAAGTTCTCCAAAAAATATGACACAGTTGTCATGGGAGATTTCAACTATCCAGACATTTGTTGGGAATCTCTGTCAGGCAAAACTAACCGGTCAAGGAAATTCTTATCCTCTCTTGCTGACAACTTTATCTTCCAAAAGGTAGGGGAGAAAACAAGGGGATCTGCTACCTTTGATCTAATCCTTATAAACAGGGAGGAAATGGTTGAGGAGGTAAAAGTGGCTGGGACCCTAGGAGGTAGCGACCTTGCTATTTTAGAATTTTGGATAACTAGAGGAGGAAGACCTGTGAAGACGCAGACGTCGTTAGATTTCAGAAAGGCAGATTTTAAGGGATTCAGAAAGAGAATTGGAGGGATCCCATGGCTGGATATCATTAAGGACAAAAATGTCCAGGAAGGATGGGAAATCTTGAAAAATTGAATTCTCAAAGCACAATTGTTAACAATTGCGAAAAGACTGAAGAATAGAAAGCGTTTAAGGAAACCAGGATGGATGAACACAGAACTTAAGCACATGCTAAAAAGGAAGAAAGAAATGTTTATAAAATGGAAAGAGGGAGGCACATCTAAAAAAGAATATAATGCTGTCTACAGAACCTGCAGGGCGCAAGTCAGATTACTAAAGCTGTCAATGAATTGAGGCTTGCAAGAGATGTCAAAAGTAGTGTTGAGCATTCCGATACCGCAAGTTTTCAATATCGGAAGTCGGCATCGGAATCGGAAGTTCAAAGTTGATTGACAGCCTGACGTCATCATGATGCGCGGTGTGTGCGCATCATGATGCGCCGTCATTTCGGGCCTTCCGGGGGTCTCTGCCGGCCTGCCGGGGGGCTGTGTGGACTGCCCGGGGTCTGTACCGTCCTGCCGGGGGGCTGTGCCGGCCTGCCGGTGGTCTGTGCACCCTGTGGGGGTCTGTACCGGCCTGCTGGGGGGCTGTGCCGGCCTGCCGGTGGTCTGTGCACCCTGTGGGGGTCTGTACCGGCCTGCCGGGGGGCTGTGCCGGCCTGCCGGTGGGCTGTGCTGATGTCCGGGGGTCTGTGCAAGCATCGTCCGATGGGACTATAAGTCCCATCTGGCGATGCCTGCTACCATGACAGTGATTGACACATTAGCCAATGATGGGACAGTAGTAGTCCCATCATCCGGCTAATGTGTTAAATGTTAAAAAAAAAAAAAAAATACTACATACATACTACATGCATGCTACATACATACTACATGCTACATACATACTACATATATACTACATGCATGCTACATACATACTACATGCTACATACATACTACATATATACTACATGCATGCTACATACATACTGCATGCTACATACATACTACATACATACTACATACATACCACATATATACTACATACATACTACATGCTACATACATACTACATATATACTACATGCATGCTACATACATACTGCATGCTACATACATACTACATACATACTACATACATACCACATATATACTACATGCATACTACATGCATGCTACATACATACTACATACATACTACATACATACTACATACATACCACATATATACTACATACATACTACATGCATGCTACATACATACCACATAAATACTACATACATACTACATGCATGCTACATACATACTACATGCTACATACATACTACATATATACTACATGCATGCTACATACATACTACATGCTACATACATACTACATATATACTACATGCATGCTACATACATACTGCATGCTACATACATACTACATACATACCACATATATACTACATACATACTACATGCATGCTACATACATAACACATATATACTACATGCATGCTACATACATACTACATGCTACATACATACCACATACATACTACATACATACTACATGCTACATACATACCACATATATACTACATACAGTGCCTACAAGTAGTATTCAACCCCCTGCAGATTTAGCAGGTTTGATAAGATGCAAATAAGTTAGAGCCTTCAAACTTCACACAAGAGCAGGATTTATTAACAGATGCATAAATCTTACAAACCAAAAAGTTATGTTGCTCAGTTAAATTTTAATAAATTTTAAACATAAAAGTGTGGGTCAATTATTATTCAACCCCTAGGTTTAATATTTTGTGGAATAACCCTTGTTTGCAATTACAGCTAATAATCGTCTTTTATAAGACCTGATCAGGCCGGCACAGGTCTCTGGAGTTATCTTGGCCCACTCCTCCATGCAGATCTTCTCCAAGTTATCTAGGTTCTTTGGGTGTCTCATGTGGACTTTAATCTTGAGCTCCTTCCACAAGTTTTCAATTGGGTTAAGGTCAGGAGACTGACTAGGCCACTCCAACACCTTGATTTTTTGCCTCTTGAACTAGGCCTTGGTTTTCTTGGCTGTGTGCTTTGGGTCGTTGTCTTGTTGGAAGATGAAATGACGACCCATCTTAAGATCCTTGATGGAGGAGCGGAGGTTCTTGGCCAAAATCTCCAGGTAGGCCGTGCTATCCATCTTCCCATGGATGCGGACCAGATGGCCAGGCCCCTTGGCTGAGAAACAGCCCCACAGCATGATGCTGCCACCACCATGCTTGACTGTAGGGATGGTATTCTTGGGGTCGTATGCAGTGCCATCCAGTCTCCAAACGTCACGCGTGTGGTTGGCACCAAAGATCTCGATCTTGGTCTCATCAGACCAGAGAACCTTGAACCAGTCTGTCTCAGAGTCCTCCAAGTGATCATGAGCAAACTGTAGACGAGCCTTGACATGACGCTTTGAAAGTAAAGGTACCTTACGGGCTCGTCTGGAACGGAGACCATTGCGGTGGAGTACGTTACTTATGGTATTGACTGAAACCAATGTCCCCACTGCCATGAGATCTTCCCGGAGCTCCTTCCTTGTTGTCCTTGGGTTAGCCTTGACTCTTCGGACAAGCCTGGCCTCGGCATGGGAGGAAACTTTCAAAGGCTGTCCAGGCCGTGGAAGGCTAACAGTAGTTCCATAAGCCTTCCACTTCCGGATGATGCTCCCAATAGTGGAGACAGGTAGGCCCAACTCCTTGGAAAGGGTTTTGTACCCCTTGCCAGCCTTGTGACCCTCCACGATCTTGTCTCTGATGGCCTTGGAATGCTCCTTTGTCTTTCCCATGTTGACCATGTATGAGTGCTGTTCACAAGTTTGGGGAGGGTCTTAAATAGTCAGAAAAGGCTGGAAAAAGAGATAATTAATCCAAACATGTGAAGCTCATTGTTCTTTGTGCCTGAAATACTTCTTAATACTTTAGGGGAACCAAACAGAATTCTGGTGGTTTGAGGGGTTGAATAATAAATGACCCTCTGAATAAACTTTTCACAATTTAAAAAAAAATTAAACAAAGAAATAACATTCTTTTTAGCTGCAGTGCATTTCACACTTCCAGGCTGATCTACAGTCCAAATGTCACAATGCCAAGTTAATTCCGAATGTGTAAACCTGCTAAATCTGCAGGGGGTTGAATACTACTTGTAGGCACTGTACATACTACATACAATACATTCATACAATACATACATAGACATACAGTACATATAACATAGAGTAACATACTTACCAATACTTGTCACATTGTTCCCCGAAGCCATTGTCTTTTACGGAATAAATATTAACATAACAAACCACAAAAATACTCACCCACGATCCGAAGCAGTCCACGAGTGTGTCCCACGACGATCTTGGGTAGAGAACTGCAGCATCAGCTGATGCTGCCATTCTCTACGGGCTGCAGGAATCCAATGACGGAAGGTAGGTATCCTTCCGCACTGTATTCCTCCGCCACTTAAAAAAAAAAAAAGTCCCTAGTCTCTATTGGATTCCTGCAGCCCGTAGAGAACGGCAGCATCAACTGACTGCTTCGGATCGTGGGTGAGTATTTTTGTGGTTTGTTATGTTAATATTTATTCCGTAAAAGACAATGGCTTCGGGGAACAATGTGACAAGTATTGGTAAGTATGTTACTCTATGTTATATGTATGTATTGTATGAATGTATTGTATGTAGTATGTATGTAGTATATATGTGGTATGTATGTAGCATGTAGTATGTATGTAGTATGTATGTAGCATGTATGTAGCATGCATGTAACATGCAGTATGTATGTAGCATGCATGTAGTATATATGTAGTATGTATGTAGCATGTAGTATGTATGTAGCATGCATGTAGTATGTATGTAGTATGTATGTAGCATGCATGTAGCATGCAGTATGTATGTAGCATGCATGTAGTATATATGTAGTATGTATGTGGTATGTATGTAGCATGTAGTATGTATGTAGCATGCATGTAGTATGTATGTAGTATGTATGTAGTATGTATGTGGTATGTATGTAGCATGTAGTATGTATGTAGCATGCATTATGTATGTAGCATGCATGTAGTATGTATGTAGTATGTATGTAGTATGTATGTGGTATGTATGTAGCATGTAGTATGTATGTAGCATGCATGTAGTATATATGTTATGTATGTAGCATGTAGCATGCATGTAGCATGTATGTAGTATGTATGTAGTATGTATGTGGTATGTATGTAGCATGTAGCATGCATGTAGTATGTATGTAGTATATATGTGGTATGTATGTAGCATGTAGTATGTATGTAGCATGCAGTATTTATGTAGCATGCATGTAGTATATATGTAGTATGTATGTAGCATATATGTAGTATGTATGTAGCATGTAATACTTAGGAGAAAGAACATGAGAGCACGCAATAAATTCCATATAGAAAAAATATAAATTTTTTATTATTATTATTAAATAGTTTACAAAAGATGGATAAAACAAGATGTGCTCATAAACAATATGGACCATAAATCCCATGTACCGACCAAATCCCTTCCAGATGGAAAAACCAGGTGAGAATATACTGATGGCCTCAAATCATGTCCAGGAACTAAAAATCGCCCCAGCAAATATAGAATCCACAAATCACGATAGCGGTAGCTGGTATTACCAGTATCAATACACGCTAACAGCAGAGATCAAAGTGCTGGTGGACATGATAGATGACCATCAGAAAAAAGCCACCCCAGCTGATGTGAAATAAGTAGTCATGGAGGTAGAGGCTAGTAATACAAATGCCAAAATTACACTGCCAATAATATCAAAGAGCGCTGGTAGTGGTACAAAGTCAAATAAATGGCAACTCACCAGGGAGGGGAAAAGGGGGGGGGTCCTGTAGTGGGGCCTCCGATGCGCGTTTCGCGACGTCCCCCGCCGCTTTATCAAGGAGGAGAATGAATAGAAAGATCCCAGTAGGGCCTTCAAATAGCCCCTGACCCCGGTCACATGACCGGCGTCAGCCAATCAAAATGGCCTAAGCGGCGCATGCGCCGTGGTGTCCGCAGGTCCTATGCTGCAGCCCGGCGTCCACACACTGCGCATGCGTCGGTACCCGAGGCATAGCGCACTGTGTAAAGGGACGCCGACCGCAGCATGGAGCAGCACACAGCACGGCGATGCGCACAGCCATATACCGATTGAACTAGGACACAGTATGTGAAATCCCTGATCCAAGATTCCCTAGCAAGGGGCCAGAATGACATAAGAATAAGCCCCATAATATCAGGAGCAACGATGCTGTATGAAAGTCCTAAAAAATACTATAGACAATGATCCACAAATAACCCCCCCATCCGATAATATGTGTATAGTATCATACATTATATTAATTATAAGGAATGAGCAGAAGATCATTAATACATAAAGAGTGAAATACAACAATATACAGCAAAAAATTCAAATAAACAGCAATTTCGATGTTATTCAACCCCTGAATGGATGTTCTTGATTGTAGACAAAGGAGAATCAGATCCAGTATATAGGGCTACTTGAGGCAAAACCGGGACATATAAGATGATACTGAAAATAACAAAACACATATCTCAGAATTAAAAACAATAAGATTAGGAAGAAAATAGGTTAAAAACCACCACTAAGGGAAAACATAGGAAATATAGAGTCCTGCGGGACTTAAAAAAGGAGACTGGGGAAACCATGTTACAATTCATTCAGGTTGGATCAAGGAAGAAAAGGTAATCTCACATAAAGTGAGATGTTGTAAATAAACAGGGGTCAGAAAAGGGAACGGACAACCACAGAATTTTATTTGGCAAAATGGAGTGTCACAAAAATGGAATAAAACTCAAGGACTCATTCAGTCCCCTAGGTCTCATAGTGTCCAATCGGACAATCCACTTAACCTCCATTTGCCCAAGGATCTTTCTATGGTCCCCACCCCTTATGCCCATATGCAGAGCATCAATCCCCCTGATCTTTAATAGACTTGCCTCACAGTTATGATAAGCCCGAAAATGTCTGGGGATGGTTTTCAATTCAGTGGAATCAGACATCGCCCTGGCTGCGCCAATGTCCCGCACATGTTCACGTGTCCGCACCCTCAGCTCCCTCGTGGTGAGGCCCACATAAATTTTAGGGCACGGACAAGTTGCATAGTAGACAACGTTAGACGTCCCACATGATATCCGTTGTCTAATTGTGAACTCCCTATTACCATCAGAGGAGCTGAAGGTGGAGCAGCGTAGGACATTAGCGCAAGCCAGGCAATGTCCACACTGAAAAGATCCCCAGACAGGGCCATTAGTCCCAAAGAAATTTCTGGGGGTGGGTACATAGTGGCTCCGAACCAAGAGATCCCTTAAGTTCCTGGATCTACGTGGCGTCATGGAAGGGGAGTGTCCAAGGACGGTCCTCAGGGCTGGTTCTGTCTCCAAAATGGACCAATACTTTTGTAGAATGGTGCGCATATTGGACCATTCATGATTGTATGTTGATATAAACCGTATAGGTCCATCTTTATCTCGTCTGCCAGTCTTCATAGTAGATTGTAGGAGACCATTGCGCGGGGTACATCTTGCTCGATCATAACCCCTCTTAATGCACCTACGACTGTAGCCCCTTTTGAGAAAACGATCCCTCATATCTTGGGCTTGTTTTTCAAATCGATCATTGGTGGAGCAGATGCGTCGCATGCGGAGGAACTGTCCGACCGGGATGGCCCGCACAGTAGCCGGATCATGGGCCGAAGATGCATGTAATAAAGAATTGACAGAGGTGGGCCTCCTAAAGACGTCCGTCTGGATACGCCGATCAATGTCGATCTCCAGACGGACGTCCAGGAAATCCACAACCCTGCCATCATGCTTATATGTCAAGCGAATATTGTAATTATTGACATTTAATGACCTCATGAAATTCCCGAGCAGGTCGACCCCACCATCCCACAAAAATAAAATATCGTCAATAAAGCGGTACCAGCACAGCACATGGGAAGCGTCACGTGGGCCCCCGTCGCCAAAGAGATCCCTCTCCCAAGCCCCCAAAAAGAGGTTGGCGTACGAAGGCTCACAAGCCGCTCCCATGGCTGTGCCCCGCTTCTGCAAATAAAATTGGTCCTTGAAAACAAAAAAATTGTGGGTTAAGATGAAGTCGACCAGCTCAAGTACCAGCTCACATAGCGGGCCATCCAGGTCGGAGGCCCCCAGAAACAGGCGAACAGCATTAACTCCAACCGAATGATCGATACATGTATAGAGGCTCTCTACATCGGCAGTGACGAGAAGAGTGGACGGTTCCACAAGGATGCCATCAACCCGAGCCAGGACATCCGTCGTGTCACGTATATAGGATGGCAGTGCTTCTACTAATGGTTTAAGATAAAAATCAATAAAGCGACATACGGGCTCACAAATACTGCCAATCCCTGACACTATAGGACGTCCTGGGGGGTCGAGGGCATCCTTGTGGACCTTGGGTAAAAGATAAAAAGTGGGGGTTCTGGGGAATTTTACCACCAGGCCCTCAAAGACCTTCTTAGTTATGACACCGCTTTCAAATGCCCTCTCCAGGATCAGTCTAAGTTCATGCAAAAAACGACTCCCTGGATCAGAGGGTAGTTTTTTATATGTTTCTGGGTCCCTCAGTTGGCGAAACACTTCTTTCTCATATTTCTGACTAGGCCAAACCACTATGTTCCCCCCCTTATCCGCAGGTTTAAACACGACATCCTCCAATAATTGTAATTGGGAGATCGCCAACCGTTGTTTATGAGTTAGGTTATCCAATTTACGTCGTGAGGATAGTTTTTTAAAAATCCTCACTCACCAATTTGGTAAAAATATCCACAGAGGGACACAGCGACAAGGGAGGGAACCTAGTGGATTTAGGCCCAAATGAGGGGGGGAACTTACTCATGGATGGACCATCTTGTTCGGCAAGCAACTCCTCCAAATCACGAATTGCCTCCCTTTCAGTGTTGCTCAGGGACCCAGGAGCATAACGTGCAGTATGAAGTTTTTTCAGAATTAGTTTCCTTGAAAATAATTGAAGGTCTTTCAGGGCTGTAAAGTAATTAAAAGAATTAGTGGGTGAAAATGTTAGACCCTTCCCCAGAACCTCCAATTGTACATCAGTTAGTACATAATCTGAAAGGTTTAATACCTGTAGGTCCCCCTGAGGACCACCCTTGGAGACTCCCGATCCCCCAGCTCTGGTTTTTGTGAACTGGCGTGTCTCGGCCCTCTTGGAAGCAGCCACCTTCGGGCCAAAGTTCGACCCAATACCTCTCTGTCCCTGATCATCATCCTGAGTTGATATATTAGAACGAAGTGAGGTCGATCTTGACCGTGAATATGATGCATTTCTATTTCTAGGGCGGGATCGCCCACTCATATCCCGCCATCTATACACCCTAGAAAGTTGTTTGTCTTGAACATCTCTTTTGAATTTTTTTGCCTTATTTACTTGGATGTCCAGAGCCCATTTTTGTAGATCCGAATCAATCTGATCATTCAATTTTTTAAGGGCATCACTGGACATCTCTTTATGTAGAATAGATTGCAATTCGTCAATTTCTGTTTCAATAACAGCAAGGGAATCATGATCCATCTGCTTTAAGAGGGTCAGAAAACCTTTTGAACAGTTATTGGTCAATTCTTCCCATTTGTTCTTAAAAGTCTCATCTAAAATCGGAAAAGACGGGAAAACTTGAATTCTAAGTCCCCTCGGTATCAACTCTTTCTGAATGTATTGATCTAAAAATTCATGGTTCCACCATGTCTTGGTGCGCTTTCTCAACAGTTCCTTAAATCGAACAATAACTTCCTGCACATCCTTGTTAGAAGTCCCGCATTCCCCGTCCACATCATTCTGAAACACATCATGAAGTTGTGCTCGCCACGTAAGGTCGCGTGAACGAAAATCCATAATATAAGTCGGACCAGCTGTGAAAAACACAGAAACAATTACTAACAACAAAAGTCCCATAAAAGAGGGATATGAAGGAGACAAGGGACAACCCAGCTCCAACACCCTAAAGCAAGCTCAAAAAAAAAAAAAGTCCCTAGTCTCTATTGGATTCCTGCAGCCCGTAGAGAACGGCAGCATCAACTGACTGCTTCGGATCGTGGGTGAGTATTTTTGTGGTTTGTTATGTTAATATTTATTCCGTAAAAGACAATGGCTTCGGGGAACAATGTGACAAGTATTGGTAAGTATGTTACTCTATGTTATATGTATGTATTGTATGAATGTATTGTATGTAGTATGTATGTAGTATATATGTGGTATGTATGTAGCATGTAGTATGTATGTAGTATGTATGTAGCATGTATGTAGCATGCATGTAACATGCAGTATGTAAGTAGCATGCATGTAGTATATATGTAGTATGTATGTGGTATGTATGTAGCATGTAGTATGTATGTAGCATGCATGTAGTATGTATGTAGTATGTATGTGGTATGTATGTAGCATGTAGTATGTATGTAGCATGCATGTAGTATATATGTAGTATGTATGTAGCATGTAGTATGTATGTAGCATGCATGTAGTATGTATGTAGTATGTATGTAGCATGCATGTAGCATGCAGTATGTATGTAGCATGCATGTAGTATATATGTAGTATGTATGTGGTATGTATGTAGCATGTAGTATGTATGTAGCATGCATTATGTATGTAGCATGCATGTAGTATGTATGTAGTATGTATGTAGTATGTATGTGGTATGTATGTAGCATGTAGTATGTATGTAGCATGCATGTAGTATATATGTTATGTATGTAGCATGTAGCATGCATGTAGCATGCATGTAGTATGTATGTAGTATGTATGTAGTATGTATGTGGTATGTATGTAGCATGTAGCATGCATGTAGTATGTATTTAGTATATATGTGGTATGTATGTAGCATGCAGTATTTATGTAGCATGCATGTAGTATATATGTAGTATGTATGTAGCATATATGTAGTATGTATGTAGCATGTAGTATGTATGTAGCATGCAGTATGTATGTAGCATGCATGTAGTATATATGTAGTATGTATGTAGCATATATGTAATATGTATGTAGCATGTAGTATATACAGTATGTAGTATGCATGTTGCATGCATGTAGTATATATGTAGTATGAATGTAGCATGTATGTAGTATGTAGTATGAATGTAGTATATATGTAGAATGCATGTTGTATGTATGTAGCATGTATGTAGCATGTAATTTTTTTTTTTTTTTTTTTTTACATTCAACACATTAGCCGGATGATGGGACTACTACTGTCCCATCATTGGCTAATGTGTCAATCACTGTCATGGTAGCAGGAATCGCCCGATGGGACTTGTAGTCCCATTGGACGATGCCTGCACAGACCCCCGAAGCCTGCACAGACCATCGGCAGGCCGGCACAGCCCCCCGGCAGGCCGGCACAGCCCCCCGGAGCCTGCACAGACCACCGGCAGGCCGGCACAGCCCCCCGGCAGGCCGGCACAGCCCACCGGAGCCTGCACAGACCACCGGCAGGCCGGCACAGCCCCCCGGCAGGCCGGCACAGCCCACCGGAGCCTGCACAGACCACCGGCAGGCCGGCACAGCCCCCCGGCAGGCCGGCACAGCCCACCGGAGCCTGCACAGACCACCGGCAGGCCGGCACAGCCCCCCGGCAGACCGGCACAGACCACCGGAGCCTGCACAGACCCCCTGGCAGGCCGGCACAGCCCCCCGAAAGGCCCATACAGACCCCAGAGAGGCTGTACAAGGCAAAAACAGGGTTTTTCTTATTCCGATACCGGAAGTCCCATAGACTTGAATGGGACTTCCGGTATCGGAATCGGCGATACCGATACTTTTTTTTAAGATCGGCCGATCCATTCCGATCCAATACTTTGAAGTATCGGACGGTATCGCTCAACTCTAGTCAAAAGCAATAATAAAGGATTTTGGGGATATGTCAAAAGTAAAAGAAAAGACAAAGATGCTATAGGATTTTTACAGGATGAAAATGATGAAATGGTAAGACAGGATGTTGAGAAGGCTGAACTTTTAAATTCCTATTTTGTATCTGTTTTCTCTCAGAAAGGAAATGTAACATCAACTATTCTTCACTGTCCTATTAAGGGAATAGAAGAATCCATGATATCTATAAACAGAAATATAGTGAGGAAACACTGAGCTAACCTAAATGAATTCAAGTCTCCAGGTCCAGATGAATTACACCCCAGAGTACTGAAGGAGATAGCGGAAGAAATTTTTGAACCCCTCTCCATAATCTTTGAAAATTCGTGGAGAACAGGAGAAGTCCCAGAAGACTGGAGAAGAGCAAATGTTGTTCCTATTTTCAAAAAGGGGAAGAAGGTGGAACCAGGCAACTATAGGCCGGTGAGTCTGACTTCTATACCAGGAAAGATCTTTGAACAAATTATTAAACAACATGTATGTCAGTACCTGGATAAGAATGAAGTGATTAAACAGAGTCAGCATGGGCTTGTAACTAATAAGTCATGTCAGACTAACTTAATTTCCTTCTATGACAGAATCACTGATTGGGTGGATCAGGGCTGCTGAGCGCAGATGGAAAAGATCCCACTCCAACGAGCACTTCATCGCATTCAAACAGTCCCTCACTACTTTCAAGACCACACTCGCCACAGCTAAACAAACCTACTTCTCATCTCTCATATCCTCCCTGTCTCACAACCCTAAACAGTTATTCAACACCTTCAATTCTCTCCTCCGCCCCCCAGCACCTCCTCCCTCCCCACTCATCTCAGCTGAAGACTTTGCCTCATTCTTCAAACAGAAGATTGATAACATCAGAGAAAGTTTTGGTCAACAACCCCCAGAACCCTTCCTCCCGACTTCCCAGCCCTCCACCTTCAAAACCAACTTCTCCACCATTACAGAAGATCGACTCTCCACTCTACTCTCAAGATCACATCTCACCACCTGTGCACTCGACCCGATCCCATCTCACTTCATACCAAACCTCACCACAGTCTTCATCCCAACCCTAACCCATCTCTTCAACCTATCACTAACAACTGGTGTTTTCCCCTCAAGCTTTAAACATGCCTCCATCACACCTATCCTCAAAAAGCCCTCTCTTGACCCATCCTCTGTATCTAGCTATCGCCCTACATCACTTCTCCCCTACGCCTCCAAGCTACTGGAACAACACGTCTACCTTGAACTGTCCTCCCATCTCTCTTCTTGCTCCCTCTTCGACCGCTTACAATCTGTCTTCCGGTCACACCACTCCACTGAAACTGCCCTTACTAAGGTCACCAATGACCTCTTAACTGCCAAGAGCAAGCAACACTACTCTGTCCTCCTCCTCCTGGACCTGTCGGCTGCCTTTGACACAGTGGACCATTCCCTATTATTACAGACCCTCTCATCCCTCGGCATCACAGACTTGGCCCTATCCTGGATCTCATCATACCTAACAGACCAGACATTCAGCGTCTCCCACTCACACACCACCTCCTCACCTCGCCCCCTATCTGTCAGAGTCACACAAGGTTCAGTCCTTGGGCCCCTGCTGTTCTCTATTTACACCTTCTGGGACAGCTCATAGAATCTCATGGCTTTCAGTATCATCTCTATGCTGATGACACACAGATCTACATCTCTGGACCAGATATCACCTCCCTACTAACCAGAATCCCTCAATGTCTGTCCACTATTTCATCCTTCTTCTCCGCTAGATTTCTGAAACTCAACATGGACAAAACAGAATTCATCATCTTTCCCCATCTCACGTGACCCCCCCCTACGAACCTATCAATTACAGTAAATGACTGCCCACTCTCCCCAGTCCCACAAGCTCGCTGCCTCGGAGTAATCTTTGACGCTAATCTCTCCTTCAAACCACATATCCACGCCCTTTCCACTTCCTGCCGACTTCAACTCAAAAATATTTCACGAATCTGTTCATTCCTCACCCAAGAATCTGCAAAAACCCTAGTCCATGCCCTCATCATCTCTCGCCTTGACTACTGCAACCTCCTGCTCTGTGGCCTCCCCTCAAACACTCTCGCACCCCTCCAATCTATTCTAAACTCTGCTGCCCGACTAATCCACCTGTCCCCCCGCTATTCCCCAGCTTCTCCCCTCTGTCAATCCCTTCACTGGCTCCTAATTGCCCAGAGACTCCATTACAAAACCCTAACCATGACATACAAAGCCATCCACAACCTGTCTCCTCCATACATCTGTGACCTCGTCTCCCGGTACTTTCCTGCATGCAACCTCCGATCCTCACAAGATCTCCTTCTCTACTCCCCTCTTATCTCCTCTTCCCACAATCGCATACAAGATTTCTCTCGCGCATCACCCCTACTCTGGAACTCTCTACCACAACATATCAGACTCTCACCTACCATCGAAACCTTCAAAAAGAGCCTGAAGACCCACCACTTCCGACAAGCCTACAACCTGCAGTAACCACCGATCGACCAAACCGCTGCACGACCAGCTCTACCCTCGCCTACTGTATTATCACCCATCCCTTGTAGATTGTGAGCCCTCGCGGGCAGGGTCCTCTCTCCTCCTGTACCAGTTATGATTTATATTGTTTAAGATTATTGTACTTGTTTTTATGTATACCCCTCCTTACCTGTAAAGCGCTATAACAATAAATAAATAATAAAAATAATAATAATAATCAGGGAAATGCTGTAGATATAGTATATCTTGACTTCAGCAAAGCATTTGACAAAGTATCTCACACAATCCTTATTGAAAAAATGACTAAGAATGGAATGGACAAGGCAACTGTTAGGTGGATTCATAACTGGCTTAGTGATCGAACCCAAAGAGTGGTCATAAATGGCTGCATATCCAGTTGGAAGAATGTCTCAAGTGGGGTACCACAGGGCTCTGTCCTGGGCCCTGTATTGTTCAACATCTTTATCAATGAATTAGATGAAGGAATTGAGGGTAAACTGGTTAAATTTGCTGATGACACAAAGCTAGGAGGGATAGTTAATACTAGAGGAGAGAGAGAGAAGATTCAAAAAGATATAAATAAACTGGAGCAGTGGGCAGCAACTAACAGAATGGTTTTTAACAGGGAAAAATGCAAAGTACTACATCTGGGCAAAAAAAATGAAAAAAGCATATACAGAATGGGAGGAATAGGGCTAAGCAACAGCGCATGTGAAAAAGACTTGGGTATAATAATAGATCACAGACTGAATATAAGTCAACAGTGTGATGCAGCAGCAAAAAAGGCAAATGCAATTCTAGGATGTATTAACAGAAGCATACAGTCTAGATCACATGAAGTCATTATTGCCCTCTACTCCTCTTTTGTCAGACCTCATCTGGAATATTGTGTCCAGTTTTGGGCACCACATTTTAAAAAAGACATCAACAAACTGGAGCAAGTTCAGAAAAGAGCGACCAGAATGGTAACCGGTCTGCAAACCCTGTCTTATGAGGAAAGGTTGCAGGATTTGAGAATGTTTAGCTTGCAAAAGAGAAGACTGAGAGGAGACTTAATAACTGTCTAGAAATATCTCAAGGGCTGTCACATTGCAGAAGGATCATCTTTATTCTCATTTGCACAAGGAAAGACTAGAAGCAATGGGATGAAACTGAATGGGAGGAGACACAGATTAGATATTAGAAAAAACTTTTTGACAGAGTGATCAAAGAGTGGAACAGGCTGCCACGAGAAGTGGTGAGTTCTCCTTCAATAGAAATCTTCAAACAGAGGCTGGACAGATATCTGTCTGGGATGATTTAGTGAATCCTGCTTTGAGCCGGGAGTTGGACCAGATGGCCCAGGAGGTCCCTTCCAACTCTACGAGTCTATGATTCTCCTTATCACAGTGCATCAAACATTAGTCCTGCATGCTGGGCATGTAAGCTAAAAAACTCAGGCTTATACATTAAATACAGCTCTGGCAAAAATTAAGAGACCACTTCAAAATGTTCAGTTTGTCTGATTTTTCTCTTTTATAGGTATATTTTTGAGTAAAATGTAAATTGTTCTTTCAGTCTACAAACTTCTGACAACATAACTCCGAATTTCCGAACAATAAATTTTGTGTTTTTTTCTGACAAAGATAAATGGTCAAAATTAAAGAAAAAAACCCCAGTGCTTTCAGACCTCAAATAATGCAAAGAAAACAAGTTCATAGTCATTTAGAAACAACAATACTAATGTTTTAACTCAGGAAGAAGAGTTCAGAAGTCAATATTTTGTGGAATAACCATGATTTTTAAAAACAGCTTTCATGCGTCTTGACATGCTTGCCACTAGTCTGTCACACTGCTTCTGGCACAAAAATGTGAGCAGTTCTTCTTTGTTTGATGGCTTGTGACTATCCATCATCCTTTTGATTCCTTTTCAGAGGTTTTCAATGGGGTTCAGGTCTGGAGAATGGGCTGGCCATGAGAGGGTTTTGATGTGGTGGTCTCTTAATTTTTGCCAGAGCTGTATATCCAAGAGCAGCAGATAAAAAAAGAAATGTGTCTCTTTTGACCTCCAACTTAAGTGATATACAAAGTGTAAGGTGGCTGTTGGACACCTAGTGGTTGGGAGATAAACTTGAAGTAATACTTTAGTACATAATGGATAAAAGGGGCTAATTGGCCATGACAGGTTGATTGTGAGTTGGTAGAGATTGCTGATCATCATATCTCAACGACTGGGTGTGATTCACTTGCCAAATTGAGAGTGACTGCGACAGAAGTACTGCATGTCTTGGGTGAAGGTGGCTATAGGCCAGAGAGCAGCGTCAGACAGCATGGAGGACCTGATAAAACACCTAGTGCAAGATCAGCAGCAGCACCTTCAGCAACAGCTACAACAGCAACAGCTTTCACAACAGGAGACAAGTAAGCTGTTTATGCAACAGCTTCAGCAGCAGCAGATTGATTTACTCACAGCAGCGGATTGTGGAGCAGTGGCTGCTCCAACTCCAAGGTCAAATCATGATTTTTCTATCTGGAAAGATAGAGGCCTTTTTAACCAATAGTCCAGGCACCATGCTTAATGCAGTAGCCACAAAAGGTCTGCTATGATTTAGCCTTACAGGAAGCCAAAAATTATATGAAATTAAAAATGGAAATTTTGGCATGCTTGGGGGTGACAATGTCTGCCAGTGTGGCTCGTTTGGTAAATTGAAATCTATTTGTCTCACACATGACTGTGTGTATGGAGGTGGGGAGATGTCCTAGATTAAATACCTTTGCTAATGGACTAAGATGCTGGACAATAACCCAGGCGAGCTAACTAGCTCTATTGTATGGACTTTATGCTTTATGTTGTATTTTGAGCTGGATAAGGGCTGTTATTTGAGTTTCAGGGATGTGGTTTATAAGGATTTCAATCAAGTAGCTGGACTTTAAATCAAAACGGTTCCTGTGTCTACCTCATTAAAATGCCGAGTGAGTCGACTCACCACAATAGATATAGATTTTTTCAAGAAAAATGCATTTTCCTTTACAGAGGGCCACTACTTTCTTTACATTTCATTGTAGACCTCTTCAGTAGACTATGAAGTCCACTATTGGCGGTGCTTGGTGTTGGTTAAGGCCTGTTTCACACATCAGTTTTTTGGTCAGTCAAAATCCGCTAAAATGGCGGATAACGGATCCGTTTCTGTACTGACCACAACGTGTGGCACCGGACCGTTATTTTAACGGATCCGTAGAAGGAAGAATTTTAAAGGAACCGCTGCCTGGGGAAGGAGCGAGAGAGAGAATTTTTCAGCCGCCAGAACAGAGTTTAGGGTTAAATTTGCGGATGAGTGAAGTCTTTTGGGCATGTGTAGTGAGAAATGCGGATCCGGCCGCCCGAAAAAACGTTGCATGGTCCGTCCGGGCATGTCAGCGGACGTAAAAACTTTGGCGGATCCGCAAAAAAAGGATCCAATGGATGGTCATCCGTCAAGATCCGCCGGTAATGCAACTCAATGGGAAAAAAAACGGATCCGCCAAGCAAAATGGCGGATCCGTTTTTTTTGCAAAACGGCGGATTTTGACTGATGGTAAAATATGGATGTGTGAAACAGGCCTAAGGCATTGAGGGTGCGATTGCATAAAACATTTTGTTTTTAATTACTTTTTCTGTGTCATTCTTTTTTTATAATGTTTTATGAAAAAGAAAAAAGTCTTTGTAACTCTGACAAATGCCTAATAAAATCAAAATAAAAAAGCGGCAAAGCAACAAGGTGTAAATGTGGTTTTAAATGACAATGAATTGGTCATTTTTAGCAGAAACAACAACTAAATTCTCTGTGATGAACTTGATTCCAGAGCAAATACTTTGAGTAGGAAAAATAAACGAAGCTACTGAGCGCTGCACACATGGGGAAGAACAAAAGAATGTTTGAGGTTTGATATAGCAACATACAATATATAGTAAACCTAAAGTATGAGCAACAGTATCACAGCTGTGTAAGCCATGTCATACACAGAAGGTCACTGCGTCTTACCGAAGAGGCCACCTAGTACTCTACAGATTTATTTGCTGCTTTGAAGTCTTTCATCATATAGAAATTATAGTTCTTTAAATTTTCTTTAACATGAGTTTGACTTCAAGGTCACGTTCACATATTCAATATTTGGTCAGTATTTTACATCAGTATCTGTAAGCCAAAATCAGGAGTGGTTGATAAAGAAGTGGCGATATGCTTCTATTAGGCCAGGATCACAAATGCTAGGAATACGGGCGAGTCTCACATGTTAATACCCGACACTGCCGCTGGCACTTAGATCGGGGCGTGCGGCCACATAGAAATGCATGCAGCTGCACGCTCCACTCCTGAGTGCCAGCAGAAGCACCGGGTATTAACATGCCAGACTCGGCCGTATTCCTCGCATGTGTGTGTGGCGTCCCTGAGAGTCCAGTCACTACAGAGGTACTGCACCTCATCCAGAGGTGTGGTATCCCACCCTCAGGTAAGGAGGGAGCACCACTTAGGACTCCAACACTTGCACCTAACACACGCTAGTTCAGTCAGGGCATCTGGCTGTACCCTTCAGGAGGATGGTCTCATCCCAGGCTGGCTAGGAAAGGGCATTGGGGAGTCAGTGGGGAAAGGTAGGTAGAAGGGGAGGAGCTTAGTTAGTGGTGTGAGAGAGTGTATCCAATCATTGGCATTTGGTGGGTGGAGTTAAGGTGGAGGAAAAAGATTGTTCTGGAAAGATCCAGTCAGTCGGTTGGTGAGGGCAGAGTGGAGGAGTCAGTCAGAGGGAGGAGAGCTGAAGGAAGCTTCGGGAAGGACAGAAGGGGTCCTAGGGGCACGGGTAGTGTGAAAGCCAACTGTGGGACCCATATCCTGAAAAGGAAGGACCAGGTCACAGTGAGAGAGCCGTCCCCATGTCTAGTGGAGAATAACAAATGAGGCTCAGCTAGCAAGCTGGAGCCTGAGGTAACTTTAAGCGCCTCAGCCACAACTACAAACATTCCTCAAAAAGGTAGCCATAGAGATAGAGGATCCCAGGGCCTGACCAACATTGCCCTGTAAGGTCCAAGGCTGCTGGCTTGGGGACACTGCTTGTGCAGGGCAGGAGAGGTGGAGATTGGCGCAGTGAGACGGCCAAGAAAGGCAGACACAAAAGGGAGTCCTGGAGACATGCTTCACAAACTACCTGGGAGTTTGCTGGCCCTCTGACCTGGAGGACACAGTGCCAAGTGGGTAATCGTACTAAAACAGTGATTAAAAACTGTGTAACTACACCCCGCTGTGTCCCTTGTGTTATTCGCAGCTCGCCTGCCCTGAATCGCACGCACCATCACAGTCACCGACTCAGTTGTAACATCTTACCTGCCCCGGGACAAAAGCTCTGCCTGTGGAGAGTGGTAACAACTCGGCTGCATCATCATTGGCCCCGGAAGATCTTTTATGCAGCGCTGGTCACCTCTGACCGGAAACTACAGGTGGCATCACGATTCCATTTTCCCTCCCATTTTCCCATCATCTTCTCCCCATTGTCATCCAACATCCATCATTAAATATCCAAATATCCATCTTTACTGGATGCCCAGGGCCACGGACTGGGTCACTGCCACAGTGACACGTCCCCTTTAAAGAACCTGACCAGCCCGGTACCGAGTAACCTGAGGCCCTGTGTGGCCGCTCCATGTGATCCCGGCCTTATACTTTCCCTCTGATTGTTGCACTCCTGATTTTGGCTTGCAGATACTGATGTAAAATACTGACCTAATACTGAATGAGTGAATGCAGCCTAAAAATGATTCTTCAAATGCCTCATGCACACATCACTATTTCGTCAGTGTTTTCCATCAGTGTTTGTATGCCAAAACCAGGAGTAGAACTTACAGAGAAAAACTGTGTATGAAAGAGTAACACCCGTTTGGTGTTTTTTGGAGATACTCCTGATGAAATACTGATCAAAAATACTGTTGTGTGAATGAGGCCATACTCTGATAATCTGGAGAATAAAACCAATATGAAATCACAGTGGTAGACAACCATCGAAAAGTATAAGACAATTGCAACATAATACCCCCAAAATCAGCCATCAACAGTATGCTAGTCTATTGTATAACCATCAGAGGGGATATCACTATGTGATTTAATATTGGAGTTTTAGATGGCTACATCAGCACATCCACGTCCCGTGTTTGTAAAATGCACCTATGCACTGTGGCTTTTTCCACTTTTTTTTAAACTGTTCTTTGTATGGATTTGCAATAAAGTATCTTCATATTTTCATATATTTTGGGCTTGATGATTGTTTTTTCCTCTCTGTTTTGCTATGGGAAAAGAGAGGGTTGCATACATATAACATATATAAAATAAAATAAGCAAACTTACAGACTGGTACAGAGGGTGAGAGGACCCTGCTCTCACTACATGGTAATGTTGAGGGAGACCGCAGAATGAGGGCTGGAGCAGCTTCATTGGTGGTAAGGTGGCATGCTGTAGGTTTTCCTGCATAGATGAGTTTTCAAGTAACATTTGAAAATATAGATGTGGGAGACAATTTTGACATCTTGAGGCACTGAATCTCACAGGATCGAGGTTGCTCTTGGAGGTGATTTGGTGAGGTACGTACAAGAGAAGGAGATCTTATGCAGATCGTAGAATATGTGTAGGTGGGTATCAGGAAATTAGTTCGGAGAGATATGGATGAGATAGAATATGGATGGCCTTGTAAGTTAGTGTTAGTAGCAGTAGTCGACAAACATTTTAGAGGGTTGAGGAAAGAACGAAATCTTGAAACATTTTTGAGTTGGAAATGCCTGGAGGTGGTTAGGGCTTGGATGTGCAATATTTGTGTGTTTCTGTGAATGATCCTGCATTTGTCTTACACAAAGTACCACAAAATCTTCGCAAAGGATACACCAAAGACAATTCTGGAGCAAGATCTGCAAAGGTAAAATTGTTTGAAAAGTAAGAGGTGATTTTGTTATATACTTTGGATCACTGAAATCAGTAAAAATATTGAAAATATTCCATCACATATAGTTTTTTTTCACAAGCACTGACTCCATAGGCTTTTTTTGCAACAAACTTTGACACCTTTGAATCACTTTTGGTGGATGTTTTAGTGTCATTTGATTGGTTAGAAATGGTTTTTCATGGTACAGGAGCAGAGAAGAGGAATTCCTTCCATACTTTTCTCAAGATGATGCTCTAGCGTATTTCAGTGATGTTCCTTGGCTGATAAAAAAATGTAATATTCAGTATAATGTGAGTGAGTGGCGACTCTTTACTGATTCATCCAAAAAGAGGCTGCAAGTTGTGCTACTGCACAATGACAGCAAATATGCTTCAGACCCTGTAGGACATTCTGTGCACTTGAAGGAAAGCTATGAGAATTTAGACTTTATTCTCAAGAAACTTATCTACAAGGGTCAAGCATGGTCAATATGTGGTGATCTGAAAGTTCTCTCTTTGCTCATTGGGCAGCAACTTGGATACATGAAGTACTCATGCTTTTTGCGTGAATGGGACAGCCAGGATAGGACTTATCACTAGAGCCAAAAAAAGTTGGCCAACGAGAACATATTTGCAACCTGGAATCAAGAAAACAGTTGCGGAAAGTTTAGTTGATCTCACTAATGTTCTCCTGCCCCCACTAACATTAAGCTTGTCCGATGTAGGAGTTTGTGAAGCTTTACCAAAACAAGCAGAGATTTTTAAGTACCAGTGTATCAAGTTTTAGGGACTGTCAAAAGAAAAACTGAAGAAAGGCGTTTTTGTGGGTCCGTATATTCAGAAAATCATGAAGAATGACGTGTTTGAAACAAAAATGAAAGCTGTTGAGAAAAGGGCTTGGGATTCTTTAAAAAAAGTTAAGGAATTTCTAGGTAACAACAAGATCCAAAATTTAAATCCATCGTGGAGAACATGCTGAAACATTTCAAAGCCTTGGGTTGTCTGAGTTTGAAGTTACAATCCTATTTTTTCTACTTTCCTGAACACTTTGGTGCTGTTAGTAAAGAGCAAGGAGAGAGAATTTATCAGAATATCAAGAAGATGTTACCAAGGTAGATGGAGAGTGAAAATGATGGAGGACCACTGCTGGATGCTGTCACTTTATGAGTTTATAGCTCTGGAACGCTTCAACAGATCCCACTGATTCTGAGACTGTATTTTTGTGACATATTGTACTTCATGTTAGTGGTAACATTTCTTTGATATGACTTGCATTTTATTTATGAAAAAAATGGACATTTGTCAAAAATTTTGAAAATGTTGCAATTTTCAAACTTTTAATTTTTGTGCCCTTCAATCAGAGAGTTATGTCGCACAAAATAGTTAAGAAATAACATTTCTCACATGTCAAATTTACATCAGCATAAGTTTGGAAACGTAATTTTTTTTCTAGGACGTTATAAGGGTTAAAAGTTGACCAGCAATTTCTCATTTTTACAACAAAATTTACAAAATCATTTTTTATTAGGGACCACATAACATTTGAAGTGATTTTGAGTGGTCAATATGACAGAAAGTACCCAAAAGTGGCACTATTCTAAAAACTGAACCCTTGAAGGTTCTCAAAACCACATTCAATAAGTTTATTAACCCTTTAGGTGCTTCACAAGAACTAAAGCAATGTGGAAGTTTTTTCTTTTACATTTTACTTTTTTCACAAAAAAATTACTTTAGACCCAAAGTTTTTTTTAATTTCACAAAGATAACAGAAGAAAATAGATTACAAAATTTGTTGTGCAATTTCTCCTGAGTACACTGATACCCCATATGTGGGGGAAATTCACTGTTTGGGCTCATGGCAGGGCTCATAAGTGAGGGAGCACTGTTTGACTTTTTGAACTCAAAATTGGCTGGAATCGATGGCAGGCATCATGTCGTGTTTGGAGACCCCCTAATGTGCCTAAACAGTGGAAACCCCCCAGAAGTGACCCCATTTTGGAAACCACACCCCTCAAGGATTTTATCCAGGGGTATAGTGAGCATTTTGAACCCACAGGTATGCCACAAAATTTGATAACATTAGGTCGTCAAATTGAATATGTCGTCATTAGTGTTAAATAAAAAATAATAAATTTTATTTTTTTTATAGCGCCGACATATTCCGCAGCACTTTACATTTCAGAGGGGATTTGTACAGACAATAGACATTACAGCATAACAATAATCACATACAGTAGATTATAACAAATACCAAGAGGAATGAGGGCCCTGCTCGCAAGCTTACAGTCTATGAGGAAAGAGGTAGACACGAAAGATGGGTGGTAACAGTTGCCCTGATTGTATGGACCAGCCATAATGTTAAGTGTGTAACAGTACAAACACAGAGGGCTAATGGATGCATAAAGCATGTGGGAACATGATGCAGGAAATCTGGTTATGGTAAAACTTTTGGCTGTGCCACACAGGGATAGATTAGGTTAATGTGTTGAGGCGATAGGCCAGTCTGAATAAATGCATTTTTAGGGCACGCTTAAAATTGTGGGGATTGGGGACTAATCGTATTGACCTGGGAAGTGCATTCCAAAGAATTGGCACGGCACGTGTAAAGTCTTGGAGACGGGAGTGGGAGGTTCTGACTATTGAGGATGCTAACCTCAGGTCATCAGAAGAAAGGAGGGTGCGGGTAGGGTGGTATACTTAAACAAGGGAGGAGATGTAAGGTGGTGCTGAGCTATGGAAGGCTTTGTGGGTGAGGGTAATACGTTTATACTGAATTCTGGAGTGGATGGGTAGCCAGTGTAATGACTGGCACAAGGTAGAGGCATTGGTGTAACGATTGGTGAGGAATATGATCCTGGCTGCAGCATTCAAGACAGATTGGAGAGGGGAGAGTTTGGTAAGAGGGAGACCGATTAGAAGAGAGTTACAATAGTCGAGACGAGAATGAATAAGAGAAACAGTAAGAGTTTTTGCAGAGTCAAAAGTAAGAAAAGGTCGAATTCTAGAAATGTTTTTGAGGTGCAGATGACAAGAGCGAGCCAGTGATCAAATGTGGGGGGCAAAGGAAAGCTTGGAATCAAGTATGACCCCAAGACAGCGGGCCTGTTGCTGGGGAGTAATAGTGGAACCACACACAGAAATGGCAATGTCGGGTATAGGTACATTAGTAGAGGGAGGAAACACCAGGAGTTCAGTCTTTGACAGGTTCAGTTTCAGATATAGTGAGGACATGATATTAGACACAGCGTTTAGACAATTGCTGGTGTTTTCTAGAAAGGCTGGCGTGATGTCAGGAGAAGAAGCGTATAATTGGGTGTCATCAGCATAGAGATGGTACTGGAAACCAAATCTACTGATTGATTGACCAATAGGGGCAGTGTACAAGGAGAAGAGGAGGGGGCCTAGAACCGATCCTTGAGGGACCCCAACAGTAAGGGGAAGGTGAGAGGAGGAGGAACCGGCAAAAGATACAGTAAAGGAGCGGTCGGAGAGATAGGAGGAGAACCATGAGAGAACGGTGTCCTTGAGGCCAATGGAACGGAGCATAGTGAGGAGGAGCTGATGATCCACAGTGTCGAATGCTGCATCGAGATCCAAGAGAATTAACATGGAGTAATGACCATTTGATTTAGCTGTTAGGAGATCATTAGAGACTTTAGTGAGGGCAGTTTCAGTGGAGTGTAAAGAGCGGAAATCGGATTGGAGAGGGTCGAGAACAGAATTTTCTGAGAGATAGCGGATAAGACGGGAGTGGACCAGGTGTTCCAGGAGTTTAGAGATGAAGGGAAGATTAGAGACAGGTCTATAGTTAGCGGCACAGTTTGGTCGAGGGATGGTTTTTTAAGTAGTGGATGTATGACGGCATGCTTAAATGAGGAGGCAAAAATACCAGAAGAGAGAGGTTAAATATTTTAGTTAGGTGAGGGGTCACAGCAGGGGAAAGGGACTGGAGGAGATGTGACGGAAATGGGTCACTGGTTCAAGTGGTTGGGCGAGAAGATGCAAGGAGCCTGATTACTTCTTCTTCTGTGACTGGTTCAAAATCAGAGAGTGATTGAGTGTTGAGTGTTGCAAGTGCTCGCTACTCCAATTTGTATTGGGTGCTTTGGTGCTTCGGTATGCTCCAAATGTCGCAAGTGTTCGAGTGACATGTTCAAGTCCCTGCATGTTTCATGACTGTAAAGCACCCCCAAAAAATGCAGGGATTTGCGATACTCGGTATACTGTATATCCGAGCTCCCGATGCAAACTTAAGTAGTGAGCACTTGCGCTGAATACTAGCCTTTATATCGTCATTTTTTTACTTTTGAAAACCCCCCAATCCTAACTCCAACTTTAACACACCCTTAACCCTAATCCCTAACCACAACACTAACCCCATCACAACCTTAACACAATTCTAACCCTATCTCTAACACAACCCTAACCCCAACTCTAACCCTAACACAACCCCAATCCTAATATTAACAAAACTCTAACCACAGCCCTAACTAGAACCCTAATCCTAACCATAACACAACCCTAACCCTATCCTAACTGCAAAGAATGGATAAAATAAAAAAGAATATTTTTATTTAATTAAGGAGGTGACAAAGAGGGGTTTGATTTACTATTTTTTCATTTTGATCACTATGATAGGTCTATCACAGTGATCAAAATGAACCAATAGGAAAAATTTCCTTTTGTTGTCAGGTGCCGGCAGATCTTGGTGCTCGCACTGCACATGTGCCTGCTATTTTCTTCCAGGAAGATGATGTGGATGGCCAGGGGACAGAGCAGGAGGGTCCGGGGATGGCGGAGGTAATTGAGTTGCTCGGGGGACCCCATTTCTCTTCCTCTGATGTGCTAGATCATATCAAAGGAGAGAGAAATTAATTTAAAATTTGAATTTTGTTTGTGATTCGGTGAATAACAGTGATCACATGACAGGACTTTAAAAACCTGCCCTGATCATGTTCTCCAGGGTCTCAGCTAACCCTGGTAGCCGAGACCCCAGAGATTTTCTGATAACGGGGGTCACTATGCCCTTATTTCTCAGCACCATTAAAAAGTGGTGAGAAGGAATAAGTACCCTTAACTGCCACCGTTAAAAGACATATCTGGCAGTCGTAAAGGGGTTAAATCAAGGCATTAAAAAAACATAAGAATCAATCATTAGATTTTAAACAATTTTCATAAGCCCAGGTTTTGCATACCTGTGTAGTCATTACCCTGTATAGACACCCAAAGGGAAATGAGGCTGTTTATTGTGGTCCACCCTGTGCCATGTCATGTGTAGAGTTGTTTGAAGAAAAAGAAAATGATTAGCCCACCATAGAAACAAAAACCTTATAGATAAAGTAGCATAAAGACATGCAAAATATGTTCAAGCTGCATAAATTAAGACTATTATAATTATTTCTACAAATCAGACATATGTGCCCCACCACGTAACCATGTGAGGACAATCACAGACTTCAGCTGTTTTTGAAGACCACCACATAGAAACTAGTAGCTGAGGTGACTTAATTAGCCAGTGAGGAGCAGGCCTAGGACATATGAGTATACAATCTTTATTATTTTTTAATCCCTTCCCTCTTTATTTTACTTTATCTTCTAGAGAGACTTTAGAGTATAATTCAAGTCTTCAGAGCACTTTCGATATGGACCAATTTTATTTAGACTCAAAAGAATATGCCGGCTGAATCGAGAAAATCTACCAGAAACAAATTTTAGGAGATTTGCTTATCTCTATGCACCATATATAACACTAGTGTTCTCTTACAGTTGGGTGAAGGTTCTTTGGGTTCTCTAGAACGTTAGAACTTGTGTCCAACTAATTTTGAAAATTCCTGTTTAAAGATGGAAGAATATTTAGAATTGAGAGTCCTCAGTGGTTGATACCTTTTAAAGGCTGACTAAAAAGATGGTAACAAATTGCAAGCTTTCCAGACTACTCAGGTCTCTTCATCAGGTTAGACTAATACAAAATCTGAAGAATCACATATTTATACACAATGTATAAATTCTTCAGATTTTGTATTAGTCAATGCCTGATGAAGAGACCTGCGTAGTCTCGAAAGCTTACAATTTGTTACCATCTTTTCAGTTAGCCATTAAAAGGTATCAACCACTGAGGACTCTCAATTCTAAATATTCTTCTATCTACTGGCTAACACGGTACAAAGATATATATCTTTCCTGTTTAAAGATGGGCAAGGCTTAGCATTTGCTAAAGAACTAAGGTTTATGTCAACTTTCTACTTTTTGAGATTTTTTTATCACAAAAGTCAAAAGTAGAGATATAATATAGTTGTAGGAATCATTTCTCTTCAGTAAATATCTAACAAAATGCAAACGAAAGAAAAACCACTGCGTCTTATACTATACAGGGCTGTCATTTCTCGTAGCGATGAGCTATATAATAAGGTAATAAACTTGTATGTACACTAAAATTATCCAGACACTGTATTTATTTTAAGAGTCGGAAATCCTAAACTTAAAGTAAATATCCTAACAGCCAAAGTAGTTCCATAAACCTTCCCACCGAGTCTATTACAGAACGAGTAGATAAGTCATACGTCTATGTATCTACAATCGCCTGCTGCTGCTGGTCCTCCTCCTCCTTCTATCCACTCATGATCAATAAAGCAATTGTAGGCATAAAAGTTCACATCGCCGCCCCATTAACGTTATCCTTCATCTCTATCGATGTCTGTGTTACTTGAATTAGCTGCAGATTGGAAATGAAACCTTTTTTTTTTTAAGTGGACATGTGTACAAGTAAAAACATGTGCTGGGCTGAAATGAAAGCATTGTGCCCTTGGTGAGGGTGGACTCTTAAAGGTAATTGTAGAGAAAACAAGATCCATACTTATCTAGCAAATTGCGGTTGAGTAGAACTGGTTGAATGTACAGTACAATGTTGCTTGGATACCCGAGAGTTTCTTCGAAATTAAACAGAAGGAAAGTGGTGCTTGTATTTTTGCAAAAATATGCAAAAGGCAACTAATATATAGAATGCAATAGCGGCGTTAGCACCTTATTAATTAAAGAGAGATTGTTCCAGATATAAATGGATATAAATATGCAAAATTGAGGACCCTCATGGAGTTAAAGGGGATCTGCTCTGTGCAACAACCTCATAAGTTATTAAAAGGATCACTTAGATCTGATAAGGCTGGTGTTCATGATGTCAGAATGGTCACATTATATTCAAATTAATGTGAGTATTGTAGGAGTCAGACTCAGATCTGGACTCCTAAAATTATAATTTTTTTATTAGGATTTTGAAGGATTATGCAATCATTTTTATATGGATTTTCAAAGTCAGTTCTTTAGCCTCATGAGGTCTTAGAAATCTATTTAATTATGTACGCAGTTTGCATTACGAAATCTGCCATCCTATGTTATACTCATGCAACCAAACTCTCCCATAATGTAGGAAAGGTCCTAGAAAAAGGGGAGACTTACCAGATTTCTGGAACAGTTGGGAATTCTCTTGGGTGCTCCTAAAACCTTTTGGAAACCAGTACCGCCATAAGGTTTCTTGTGCACAAACTTGGGATGCTCCATCCGTCTGAAGTGACAGTTTAAAGAAAGCAAATAGCAGTATAAGGGATATTTTGTCCCCCGCAAAAATCATAACTTTAATTTTCTAATCTGTTCCTTTACTCTCGAGATAATGCAGTTTGATTAAATACTAGGGTACTTGGTGCAGCCTTATTGAGGTCAAGCGGCTCACCACACTGTTCCTTCCATAGTTGAAGAGAAAAAAAGAATATGTAGCACTCTTTCTTGTGAAAAACTTCAAAAGACTTTATTCCAAGAGAGTAAAATTACAGCATTGTAGCATGTGAAACACTATAGAGTACGAACAAGAGCCATGTTCCGGGGACTTGAGAATCGGGAAAAGGGCATGCTCAGAGTGAAAGTTTTTTATACAATTGTGAGTGCCACAAATTCGTTCTCTTTTTATATTAGACTGTTGACCCCTTTATGCACCTCACGGTACTAACGCTCTCTGCTTGGATTCTTCCTTCTATAGGATTTACATGCATCGTCCTCCATCTCTCCGCAGATGGCACTTGCTTTTTTCAATCAACAGGAGGGCAGGAAGATGCATGGAATAGTGTACTGAGCCACTCACCCACACTAAGGTTCTACAATCACCCTCATTAGCAGATTTGATCAAACTACAGCCATTAGAACACTAAAAATATTGTTTTGGGTGTTTCTGGGCTCTACAAGGCTATAGACTTAATTTTAACTTTGGGAAGAATAATAATCTTTAAAAGGACTGCCTAACCTTATTAAATTACCTCTAATAAGAGGGATTTTTAATTTTACAATTTACAGCTCATTGTTGAGGACATCAGCCACCTTGGGGGTCTTTCAGAGGTAGCATGTTTCCTAGTCAACGAGCATAGCATTTGCAAGCTGTTTGCTATCCAGCTTGCAAACACTGCTCTGAATCTGGCTGAATGGCTCGATCTGGCCAGCGTCAGAGTCACTTGCACTCCTCCAGTGCTACAGAGACATCAGAGAATGCACAGTTCAAACCAGCGGATAAGTCATGCCTCTATTCCAAACTTTCAGTCATTAAAAGTGCACCTCTTCCGTTTCACACAGGAAATCAGTATACAGGGGAGTGGTGTGCTCCTGAAGATAGGATCCGGACAAAACTCCTTCCTGGAATGCTACATGTCATGAAACAAACTCAATAAAATATCCCAATACACAAGCACATATCCCTGCAAGCTGCACTTCACATCACAACCACAAGAAGACGTAAACCAAATAGACCTCTCCAAACAAAGTTTGTCAACCCATTTTACAAAATATGAAGCCAAGAGAAAATTATGAGGACAGATACATCTACAGCTCTGGCAAAAATTTAGAGACCACTTCCAAATGTTCAGTTTGTCTGATTTTTCTCTATATAGGTATATTTTGAGTAAAATATAAATTGTTCTTTTAGTCTACAAACTTCTAACATGTCTCCAAATTTCCAAGCAATAAATTTTGTATTTTTTTTCTGAAAAGGAGAAATGGTCAAAACTAAAAAAAAACAGTGTTTTCAGACCTCAAATAATGCAAAGAAAACAAGTTCATAATCATTTAGAAACAACAATACTAATGTTTTAAATCAGGAAGGGTTCAGAAATCAATATTTTGTGGAATAACCATGATTTTTAAAAACAGCTTTCATGCGTCTTGGCATGCTTTCCACCATTCTTCACACTGCAAAAATTTAAGCAGTTCTTTGTTTGATGGCTTGTGACTATCCGTCATCTTCTTGATTACATTCCAGAGGTTTTCAATGGGGTTCAGGTCTGGAGAATGGGCTGCCCATGACAGGGTTTTGATGTGGTAGTCTCCTAATTTTTGCCAGAGCTGTATATTTAAAACAATGCCCCAAATTTCTGACCTGTGAATGTATAGTAATAGGATTTAACCATAAATAATAACGTACATTTTGTTTAGTTACAAAGCGCATTAGACCTCACAGTAAAAAGGATTCAAGAAGAAAAATAACTAGTTTCCAATTACCGTATCACGCCCATGTTCATCAAGACTAAAGGCCCCTTTGCATTTAGCGATGCACCAGCGATCCCGACAATGATAAGACCCGGTCAGGATCGCTGGTGCATCGCTAAATGGTCGCTAGTGAGCTGCCACACAGGCAGATCTCACAGCGATGCAGCAGCGATACAGCAGTCGTTACTTACCTTTCAGACGCGGCGATCCTGACGTCCTCCTGTCCGCGTCCACGCGTCGCTCGTCGGCGCCAGCAGGAAGCGCCCGACGAGAAATGGAGCTGCGCGATCAACGACAGACAGCGGGGGAGCCGGTCGGAGGTAAGTATCACACATAGCCATATCGCTGCTGCGTCACCAAATCAGTGATGCTTTAGCGTTATTGTTAGCTATATCGCTATGTGTAAAACCCCCTTAGGAGGCAAATAGCGATTGACTATTTTTTCCACATTTTTTAGCTGTTCTTATAGCTCACATGTGTACACTTAATGTTGCTTCTTTAGTAACCTTATATATTTGCTCATGTAGTAAAAAAAAGCATTAACATAAATTACTAGTTTCTTCATCGAGGGGCTAAGATTTTGCAAAGTTTTTGAATTAATACTCGGGCTGCTTGTATTCTCACAGTACATTCCAATGCTGTGTCTCAGAGAAGAGTACCAGCTGCTGTGTTTCTCAAAAAAATCATTTATCTAGATTGCTTTTAATCACTCATATTCCTGAATGTAAGCTAGCCAGGTAATTTACTTTAACCTTACTGCTTTCATTTGCCAAAAATTCTCTCCAGAAAAAACAAATCTATATAGAGGAAACTAATCCAACACGGGTTGACATACATAAGTGTAAAGACTTTTATAGTTCAATCTTCTGGTGACTCACGTTCATAACAGCCGAGCCAAACAATCAATACACACTCTATTCATTTTGACTGTTTTTATGTACTGGGAATAGACTTAAAAATATTTTAAAAATTGCCTATACAATGTTCACTAATTAATTGCGAATAATAATAATAATTTATCGTTGTCTCTACAGAGACCTCAAGAAGATCAGGACATTCCTTCCTTAAGGGTCGGAACATGAAGTTCTACTCTACAGCGGGTTAACCAGAGCATAGGAAGATCGTCTTGATATTATAGACTTTTGGGCTCTCGGTCATCTTTCTACTGAAAATATTGCAGTAAAATAAGACATAATCAAAAAAGCAGAACCTGGACAAGCCATCTGCCAGAAGAACATCTGATTTCTTCACGCGATTAAGAGAGCTGTCGTTAATCTTTGGCTTCTTCTTTCTCTTTCAAGGCAAAATAATAAAAAAAATCTATGAATCCCTTGATATTTATAACCTTAATTTGGATGATATCTCAATTCCCAGCCATAGCATCTAAACACATTTTTCTTTGATTTCCCTATTGGCAGATTGTGTTTCAAATTCCTAGCGCTAAACAAAAAATCCTGGCTGGGGTAAAACAACTATTAATTTAGAATTATTAATTTTTGAGCAAGTGTATGGTATCCGAGCATGGTATTTCATTTGCAATAGAGTTTTAAAGCTTTTTTAGGAGTCAAAAAAATATCACAGAAAAAGTGAAATGAGTTGACGAGAGGATATGACTTTCCTTCCAAATGGTTTCAGTTGGCCGTGTTCTAATGTCATATCAGGAGACAAGACTTGCATGGATAGGAGCCGTAACATCGATTTTTAGTTTCAACATTCCTGTTACTCAGCTGGCCAAATGTTTTCTTCTGGCTCAAAAAAGAAGGTAATATTATCTACATCTGTATAGTAACTAAACAGATATTTGGTAACACTAGGCTCAACAGCTCGATAGTCTACGTATGACATGTCGTAAACACATCACTGGATAGTTTACCTGTAGTAAACGCTATAAAAAAAAAAACACACAAGGGGAAATTTATCAAAGGCTTCAATATGAGGTAGAAAAGATACAAATTATGGTGCACAGTAATTTACATTTTATACACCGCAGAGGTATGGTCCTTCCAGTCTCTATATCACCTTCATGTAAATCAAAAGCCGCGGAGACACCATCACATGTTTCTCAACACAAGTAATGACTAGCCAGGTCTTTCACCGGGAAGGAACAACGACGGGAAGGGCAGTCTCCAATGAAGGAAACCACCTATGCCAAAACATGGTATCCATCCACAGACAGCTGTTTCGGGGTATTGCCCCTCATCAGTGTGGAGTAGGAAACTGGCTAGTAGGAGCAATGCCTAGTAAAAGACTGTGAAAAATGAGGATGAATGACCTCATGGAGATAAACATCCAACACTGCGGAGACACCATCACATGTTTCTCAACGCAGTGATGCTAGAGCAATGCCCCCATCCCTTATGGGAAATATGCAAAAACATGTAAATCAAAAGCCGCGGAGACACCATCACATGTTTCTCAACGCAAGCAATGACTAGCCAGGTCTTTCACCGGGAAGGAACAACCACGGGAAGGGCAGTCTCCAATGAAGGAAACCACCTATGCCAAAACATGGTATCCATCCACAGACAGCTGTTTCGGGGTATTGCCTTCTATATCACCTTCAGCCTGAGCTCCAGCAGTTTCCAGTGCCAATTAGAAGTGACTTTTCACACCTCTCACGACCAGTCAGTATAAAAACATGGGTATGGTTTAGCAGAAGGTAGAGTTACCAAATGTCTAGAAATTTTAGCATAGTCCATAAAAATGGGGCACTTTTTTGTCCTGTCTATAAAACAAATTTAAGGCGTCCATGATTTTTTTGAACCAGATGAAACTTATAGATATTATTTTGACTGTAATTATCATTATTTTATAGTTGACAGTGAATGCACCTAATGTCTTCTTATCAAAATTATGGGATGTAGACATGGATCATTTGTAATCATAATGATTTATTGCAGTTTTCCAATGAGTCCCTAAAAATTGTTTGTCCATGATTTTTTGGTAAGCTGTCCAGAAAAAATAAGAAGTCAAGCTGGCAACCCTGGTGGGAGGTTAAGGGCCTTCAGCTCAATGATGAGTGTTCCATTACTTAGAAGTGGACTTGGTGCAAATTATAGAACACATCTACACAATTGCAAATTCTGGTGAACATGCAGACATAGATGTGACAATTTTTAACAGTGGCATGCACCGAATTTGGCACATATTAGTCTAGACCAAATGAGTTTAAGACTCCTGGAATCTCCCTCACTGTCTTGTGTGGTGAATAATGTTATATTCATGATGTCCATCCAATGGTCCGCCATAAAATTTGGCCAAATAAAATGGAAACAGAAGGTTGTGACTATGATCAGAATTGCTCTGAATAAGGGCATTTGAACACTATTGTAAAAATCGGAAGAATGCTATCCATTGTTTGACGAATTGCAGTTGTCTGTGTTTTTGAATGAGGTTATGCACATGTTCAATTTCATCCTTGTACCGCGTGGTCCAAGAAATAAAAAATCACAACATGCACTATTTGCCCACAATAACTGGAACGCGCCCAGCCATTCAAGTCCATTGGTCTGTGAGAAAAATTGTACCGCACTCGGATGACATCAGTGCGCCATCAAATTTTCATGGACAGACTGAATGTAGAAGATTCCAAACAAGTACAAACCTCAAATTCTATTCAATAATAATCCCTTCACTTATAGAACACTATACCAAAAAGAGAAAAACGAAGGAACATGATCCCAATATATAACAAATTTTATTGCACCATGATTAAAAAAGTATATATCATACAACACCATATTTAAATAGTACAGTACAGAGTATATAAGGGGAGAAAAATACCTCACCCTAATATCAGCAAACTTATGGTTAGTGGATAAGAGACAAACTGTATGACGCGCGGTGATGAAACTGCAGAGGCGGTGAAACGCGCGTCGGGGTGTGTTACAGGTCCCCTCCACCTGGGTGGCAGCATGACTACAGGTACACTGGTATTTTTTCATATGGTGATTTTTGTGTGTGCCTGTTTGTTATAGCAAATCTGCTGCATCTTGTAGGTCAATTTTTAGGCTGCATATTCAGCACAACAATACATAATAGACCTATGCTGCGCCCTATTTAGGTGCTGGGTACCGTCATACAGTTTGTCTCTTATCCACTAACCATAAGTTTGCTGATATTAGGGTGAGTTATTTTTCTCCCCTTATATACTCTGTACTGTACTATTTAAATATGGTGTTGTATGATATATGCTTTTTAATCATGGTGCAATGAATGTAGAAGATGAAGAAACTTTTAGTTTTTTATTCTCCACATTTGAGAAAATCAGAACACACTCTGATTAGAAATAAAAAAGTTCCAGAAAAAGGGGGTAAAATTAACACTAAAAGCAATCAGCAGGTATGCTTCAATATTACTTGCAAGCAAAAGAAAAGACACTCAGGAGTATCAAACATGAATATTAATCACATAATACATTATAAAAAGTTATATAAAAACCTAGAAGATGTGAAGGACACAAGACATAAAGTCCAACACAGTTACAATAGTTATAGATCGGAAATACTGAGATCATATAAAATATCTTGTAGCAACACTTGCTATTATAATATTTCACTAATATCAGACATGTAATGGAAACATCTATATGCCACTCTGGGCACTCATATTCAGCATAGTACCACTCTAAGAAACCCAAAAGAGCCTAGCAATAAAAAGCCGATACTAGAAGACGTCTCACCCGAATAGATCTTTGTAACTGGTCACACCAAGCAGCCCCAATGCGCGTTTCACGTGGGCTTCCTCAGGGGGCTGTGCAGAGCTGGGGCTGCTTGGTGTGACCAGTCACAAAGATCTATTCGGGTGAGACTTCTACTAGTATCGGATTTTGAATGCACATAAAAAGAAAACACAATGAGAGAACTCAAGTAACCTAATTTACCTAATTTGCCTAATAGGTGCAGAAATGGTGAAGAAAATCTGCAACATCAAAAACAAACCAAAAGCTTATTATGGGAACATAGCCTTTCACATCTGTAAACTGTAAAAAATTAGATTTATTTCGTATTAACTATCTGAATTGGTGATCTACGATCATCTTTGCTACTGGGTGTAACTGTAATGTTTCAACTCTTAATATTTCTAGGATACAAATATACAGATGTATTCATTTCTAGACGAATGACCAAACCGCGTAGGGTCCACTCCAATACAAAATCAATGAGCGGCTGCGCCACACAATTTGTATAAGCACGACAATGCTCTTGCCTTCGCATGCTACTGAGCTGGTGTGCTTTGTATGTGTAATATGTGTAGTCTGCTCATATAGACACTTAGAGGGAGATTTTTAAGAGTAAAATTTTTTAAGCTAATTTTAATGGAGTCTGCATTACAATATTTAGCTTGCAGAGACTCTTCACTTATCCCAGAAAGCACTGGGAATATGCAAATGATCTCCTCAGGACTCTTCCCCTGGTTTTCCGATTTACTCTTTTCAGCTGCAACGGCCAAAACCCAGTGATCGTTGAGCTCGCGGAGACTCTTCACTTATCCCAGAAGGCACTGGGAATATGCAAATGATCTCCTCAGGACTCTTCACAAAATCGGTGACGCATCAGCGATCTTGCTAGCAATCTCACTTAGTGTGAAGCACCCCTTCACTGACAAAGATGCTTCCATAAATTTTCCCCTGAAACTTTAAGGTTGGTTATACACGTAAGAGGGTGAATGGCTGCTCAGCTTGCTAGTCAAGTACACTAATTTGTTCTTAGGGAGAGAATTGGCTGCTGACAGTGTCCTCTTCCAGCAACTAAACGCCAACTGGTACAAAAAAATGGAATTTGTTGAAATCCAAATTAATTTCAATTGAACCTAACAGATGCCATAGATCCAAAATTGTTAGCTCCTGTTGATAATCATTTTTTGTGTATAGACAACTTAAGGGGGTTATGCAATCTCAACAATTTATGATATATTCCCAAGACATGTCATAAATGTTTGACTGATTTGGGTGCCACATCTATGGCATGTAGCCATCTCGTGAACGAGAAGTCACCTTGCACTAGTATCCCCATGAACACAGAAAATGAAATCACCAAATAATCTTTCCCCCTTTCAGACTTGATAGAAGTGCATATATTAGAAAATGTAGAATCATTAGATTTAATATTATGCAATCTAAAATATAATGCTCAAGTGTGTGTATGTATGTATGTACAGTGGGGCAAAAAAGTATTTAGTCAGTCAGCAATAGTGCAAGTTCCACCACTTAAAAAGATGAGAGGCGTCTGTAATTTACATCATAGGTAGACCTCAACTATGGGAGACAAACTGAGAAAAAAAATCCAGAAAATCACATTGTCTGGTTTTTTTTCATTTTATTTGCATATTATGGTGGAAAATAAGTATTTGGTCAGAAACAAGCAATCAAGATTTCTGGCTCTCACAGACCTGTAACTTCTTCTTTAAGAGTCTCCTCTTTCCTCCACTCATTACCTGTAGTAATGGCACCTGTTTAAACTTGTTATCAGTATAAAAAGACACCTGTGCACACCCTCAAACAGTCTGACTCCAAACTCCACTATGGTGAAGACCAAAGAGCTGTCAAAGGACACCAGAAACAAAATTGTAGCCCTGCACCAGGCTGGGAAGACTGAATCTGCAATAGCCAACCAGCTTGGAGTGAAGAAATCAACTGTGGGAGCAATAATTAGAAAATGGAAGACATACAAGACCACTGATAATCTCCCTCGATCTGGTGCTCCACGCAAAATCCCACCCCGTGGGGTCAGAATGATCACAAGAACGGTGAGCAAAAATCCCAGAACCACGCGGGGGGACCTAGTGAATGAACTGCAGAGAGCTGGGACCAATGTAACAAGGCCTACCATAAGTAACACACTACGCCACCATGGACTCAGATCCTGCAGTGCCAGACGTGTCCCACTGCTTAAGCCTGTACATGTCCGGGCCCGTCTGAAGTTTGCTAGAGAGCATTTGGATGATCCAGAGGAGTTTTGGGAGAATGTCCTATGGTCTGATGAAACCAAACTGGAACTGTTTGGTAGAAACACAACTTGTCGTGTTTGGAGGAAAAAGAATACTGAGTTGCATCCATCAAACACCATACCTACTGTAAAGCATGGTGGTGGAAACATCATGCTTTGGGGCTGTTTCTCTGCAAAGGGGCCAGGACGACTGATCCGGGTACATGAAAGAATGAATGGGGCCATGTATCGTGAGATTTTGAGTGCAAACCTCCTTCCATCAGTAAGGGCATTGAAGATGAAACGTGGCTGGGTCTTTCAACATGACAATGATCCAAAGCACACCGCCAGGAGTGGCTTCGTAAGAAGCATTTCAAGGTCCTGGAGTGGCCTAGCCAGTCTCCAGATCTCAACCCTATAGAAAACCTTTGGAGGGAGTTGAAAGTCCGTGTTGCCAAGCGAAAAGCCAAAAACATCACTGCTCTAGAGGAGATCTGCATGGAGGAATGGGCCAACATACCAACAACAGTGTGTGGCAACCTTGTGAAGACTTACAGAAAACGTTTGACCTCTGTCATTGCCAACAAAGGATATATCACAAAGTATTGAGATGAAATTTCGTTTCTGACCAAATACTTATTTTCCACCATAATATGCAAATAAAATGAAAAAAAAAACAGACAATGTGATTTTCTGGATTTTTTTTTCTCAGTTTGTCTCCCATAGTTGAGGTCTACCTATGATGTAAATTACAGACGCCTCTCATCTTTTTAAGTGGTGGAACTTGCACTATTGCTGACTGACTAAATACTTTTTTCCCCACTGTATGTATGTATGTGTGTGTATGTCCGAGATTGGCATCCGTACCGTCGCAGCTACAGCTACAAAATTTGGCACAGTCACACGTCTGGACCCCGAGAGTGTCTTAGGCTATGTTGTGAGGCGAAATTTTAACACCGTGCGTTCCAATTCACCAAACAATTTTGCCCCTATCTACATAATGGGGAAAAAGTGAGTGTGCATCAAGCCCCGCCCCTCATTATGATGTCATAATGGTTGCCATGGCGACGCTGATGTCATCATAGGTTGCAAGCCCCACCGCTCATTATGATGTCATAATGGTTGACTATGGGATGGAGGATGTGTGATGGGTATATGGGCACTGGACTATGGGATGGAGGATATGTATGATGGGTATATGGACACGGGACTATGGGTTGGCGGATATGTATGATGGGTATATGGGCACTGGACTATGGGATGGAGGATATGTATGACGGGTATATGGGCACGGGACTATGGGATGGCGGATATAAATGATGGGTATATGGGCACGGGACTATGGGATGGAGGATATGTATGATGGGTATATGGGCACAGGACTATGGGATGGAGGATGTGTGATGGGTATATGGGCACTGGACTATGGGATGGAGGATATGTATGATGGGTATATGGGCATGGGACTATGGGATGGCGGATATTAATGATGGGTATATGGGCATGGGACTATGGGATGGAGGATATGTATGATGGGTATATGGGCATGGGACTATGAGATGACGGATGTGTGATGGGTATATGGGAACTCGACTATGGGATGGAGGATATGTATGATGGGTATATGGGCACGAGCCTATGGGATGGCAGATATGTGTGATGGGTATATGGGCACGGGACTATGGGATGGAGGATATGTATGATGGGTATATGGGCACAGGACTATGGGATGGAGGATGTGTGATGGGTATATGGGCACTGGACTATGGGATGGCGGATATGTATGATGGGTATATGGGCATGGGACTATGGGATGGCGGATATTAATGATGGGTATATGGGCACGGGACTATGGGATGGAGGATATGTATGATGGGTATATGGGCATGGGACTATGAGATGAAGGATGTGTGGTGGGTATATGGGCACGGGACTATAGGATGGCAGATATAAATGATGGGTATATGGGCCCGGGACTATGGGATGGAGGATATGTATGATGGGTATATGGGCACGGGACTATGGGATGGAGGATGTGTGATGGGTATATGGGCACTGGACTATGGGATGGAGGATATGTATGATGGGTATATGGGCATGGGACTATGGGATGGCGGATATTAATGATGGGTATATGGGCACGGGACTATGGGATGGAGGATATGTATGATGGGTATATGGGCATAGGACTATGAGATGAAGGATGTGTGATGGGTGTATGGGAACTCGACTATGGGATGGAGGATATGTATGATGGGTATATGGGCACGGGACTATGAGATGGAGGATGTGTGATGGGTATATGGGCACTGGACTATGGGATGGAGGATATTTATGATGGGTATATGGGCATGGGACTATGGGATGACGGATATTAATGATGGGTATATGGGCACGGGACTATGGGATGGAGGATATGTATGATGGGTATATGGGCATGGGACTATGAGATGAAGGATGTGTGATTGGTATATGGGCACTCAACTATGGGATGGCGAATATGTATAATGGGTATATGGGCATGGGACTATGGGATGGAGGATGTGTGATAGGTATATGGGCATGGGACTATGGGATGGAGGATATGTATGATGGGTATATGGGCACTCGACTATGGGATGGAGGATATGTATGATGGGTATATGGGCACGAGCCTATGGGATGGCAGATATGTGTAATGGGTATATGGGCACGGGACTATCGGATGGAGGATAATTATAATTTGCTATAACTAATCACAGTTAGTTACTATGCCCGGGCAGCGCCGGGCTCTTCAGCTAGTTTATATATATAAATACTATATATATATATATATATATATATATATATATATATATTAGAAACAATTGCAGATGAACTAAGGAAAGAAATGTAGTTTCTTTCACTATAATGGAAGTCTCTTAGAATAATTTATTTTACCTTGAAATACTCTCTCTGGAACAGTAATTCAAATGAAGTATTACAATGTTATAGAAAACACATATTTTCAAGTTTAAAAATGATACCATGGAGGTATTTTATTAGTCCTAGCTGGGAGTTAAATAAATTGCAATATATTACGGTTATCTGTTTTAGAAGTTTGGCAAACGACTTTTCTCTCTAGGCACCATTAAAATATGCTATCCGACACAATGAAAAAACACACATACAAAAACATGTAAAAATAAAAATATCTCATAATTTCTGCAATTAATCTATAATTAATAATCCATTTTCTTCTTTGCTCTTAAACAAACAAAATATCAAGTTTGAAACTCTTGTAAAACTGCCAAAACCTGTTCAAAGCCCCGTAAACGTGAATTGATGATGGTTGATCGTGACATTATCCTTTTGTAAGGAATTTAGATGTCTCATCCCTATAGAGATGAGCGGATCTGACAAAACATAAATTTGCCAAATCACGCAGATTTTACCAGGAAATAAAGAAGGTTTGTGGATTATTTCCACGCTTGCTGATCAATGATGATACATAAAATGAGAACAATGGGGATAGGGGAAAATATGTGTAGGTGGGTTAAGAGCTGGCTCAGGGATAGGAAACAAAGGGTGGTTATTAATGGAGCACACTCGGACTGGGTCACGGTTAGCAGTGGGGTACCACAGGGGTCAGTTTTGGGCCCGCTTCTTTAACATATTTATTAATGACCTTGTAGGGGGCATAGAGAGTAGAATTTCAATATTTGCAGATGACACTAAACTCTGCAGGGTAATCAATACAGAGGAGGACAATTTTATATTACAGGAGGATTTATGTAAACTAGAAGCTTGGGCTGATAAATGGCAAATGAGCTTTAATGGGGATAAATGTAAGGTCATGCACTTGGGTAGAACAAACAAGATGTATAATTATGTGCTTAATTGTAAAACACTGGGCAAAACAGTCACTGAAAAAGACCTGGGTGTATGGGTGGACGACAAACTCACATTTAGTGGCCAGTGTCAGGCAGCTGCTGCAAAGGCAAATAAAATAATGGGATGCATTAAAAGAGGCGTAGATGCTCATGAGGAGAACATAATTTTACCTCTATATAAGTCACTAGTGCGACCACACTTAGAATACTGTGTACAGTTCTGGTCTCCGGTGTATAAGAAAGACATAGCTAAACTGGAGCGGGTGCAGAGAAGAGCGACCGAGGGTATTAGGGAACTAGGGGGTCTGCAATACCAAGACAGGTTATTACACTTGGGGTTATTTAGTTTGGAGAATCGAAGGCTTAGGCCTGTTTCACACTTCCGTTTTTTCAAATCCGTCAAAATCCGTTGGTTTCCGTAAAAAAACGGATCCGCCATTTTTTTGCAGGATCCGTTTTTTTTGTCCCATAGACTTCCATTAGTGGTTACCGCGGATCCGTCAAAAAAACGGATCCGTTTTTTAAAAAACGGATCCGTTTGCATCAGTTTCCGTCAAAAAAACGGAAACGGATCCGTTTGGCGGACACAAAAACGGAAGTGTGAAACAGGCCTAAGGGGTGATCTTATTACAATGTATAAATATATGCGGGGACAATACCAAGACCTTTCTAATGATCTTTTTACTCTTAGACCTGTGACGGGGACAAGGGGGCATCCTCTACGTCTGGAGGAAAGAAGGTTTAAGCATACTCACAGACACGGATTCTTTACTGCAAGAGCAGTGAGACTATGGAAGTCTCTGCCATATGATGTTGTAATGTGTGATTCCCTACTAAAATTTAAGAAGGGACTGGATGCCTTTCTTGAAAAGTATAATATTACAGGGTATAAACACTAATTTCCCTGATATTGCGTTGATCCAGGGAGCTAGTCTGTTTGCCTTATGTGGAGTCGGGAAGGAATTTTTTTCCCCAATGTGAAGCTTACTGTTTGCCACATGGGTTATTTTTGCCTTCCTCTGGATCAACATGTTAGGGCAGGTTAGGATAGGATATGGGTTGAACTAGATGGACTTAAAGTCTCCCTTCAACCTTAATAACTATGTTACTATGTTACTATGTATATCCCAGATTGCCAAGTATCTATACTTGTGGTCTTTCCTGATGAAGAAGCCTTTTGTACTTTGAAACGCGTAGAATAAACCACTATCCATTTGACAATCTGGGATATACGTCTCATCATTGAACAGCTAGCGCGGAAATCATCCACAAACCTTTCCTTTCTTCCCTGGATATCTTTTGTTCATTTACTGATCCATGGATCTGCTGCAAATGATGTACTTTATTACATTATAGATACTCATAAAAGGTGAGTGAAATTTTGATTTTATCGCATGCCATACTCCTCGGATAAGACCCATTGTTGCACTGATCTCTCCTACAGCTCTGCAGATTTTACCCGGAAATTCGATTTGCAGAAAGGCTATTCTCAACTAATTGAATATTCCCTGTCAGGCTCTGACATCTCTAGACCCCAATGCATAATAAATTTATCATGTAAAAAAAAACATTACATTCACCTCCCTGCTCACCTATTCAAACACCTCTGCTGCCCATCAGCCCATCTTCAAAACGAATGTGAAATTCACCATCTCTGCCTCTGCTTCCATTCGTTACACTCTGTGACCTCCAAGGCTTGGTGTCTTTAATCGAGAGTTGGACTTTCAGTCATGACCATGACCTAAGAGGCCTGTTAAAGGCCAGGAGTCCTGCTCTAAAGTTAAGACAATGGCATACAGCTGTGGAACCAGTAGGCCCTGAGGACCGGATGGAGGTCAGTGGGCACCAATGGCAGCAAGGGGTAAAGGAACAGGTAAGCATTAAGGGGAGAACTAAAGATTTTTTATTTTTTAACCTTTTGCCAGCCATCTACAGCTGTCAATTTTCAATTTAAAAAAAATCTGTATTTTGCACAATAGTTTTTTTTTTCAAATTAAATTCCATTCTAATAAATTCATCCATCTCTACTAATCATGAATAGTGTTGAGCATTCCGATACCGCAAGTATCGGGTATCGGCCGATACTTGCTGTATCGGAATTCCGATACCGACTTCCGATATTTTTTCAATATCGGAATTCGGCATCGGAATCGGAAGTTCAGTTGATTGACGGCCTGACGTCATCATGATGCGCGGTGTGTGCGCATCATGATGCGCCGTCATTTCGGGCCTTCCGGGGGTCTCTGCCGGCCTGCCGGGGGGCTGTGCCGGCCTGCCGGGGGGCTGTGTGGACTGCCCGGGGTCTGTACCGGCCTGCCGGGGGGCTGTGCCGGCCTGCCGGGGGGCTGTGTGGACTGCCCGGGGTCTGTACCGGCCTGCTGGGGGGCTGTGCACCCTGTGGGGGTCTGTACCGGCCTGCCGGGGGGCTGTGCCGGCCTGCCGGGGGGCTGTGCTGATGTCCGGGGGTCTGTGCAAGCATCGTCCGATGGGACTACAAGTCCCATCGGGCGATGCCTGCTACCATGACAGTGATTGACACATTAGCCAATGATGGGACAGTAGTAGTCCCATCATCCGGCTAATGTGTTAAATGTTAAAAAAAAAAAAAAAATACTACATACATACTACATGCTACATACATACTACATATATACTACATACATACTACATACATGCTACATACATACTACATGCATGCTACATACATACTACATATATACTACATACATACTACATACATACTGCATGCTACATACATACTACATACATACTACATACATACTACATGCATGCTACATATATACTACATGCTACATACATACCACATACATACTACATGCATGCTACATATATACTACATGCTACATACATACCACATACATACTACATACATGCTACATATATACTACATGCTACATACATACCACATACATACTACATACATGCTACATACATACTACATACATACTACATGCATGCTACATACATACTACATACATACTACATACATACTACATGCATGCTACATACATACTACATATATACTACATGCATGCTACATACATACTACATGCTACATACATACTACATATATACTACATACATACTACATATATACTACATACATACTACATACATACCACATATATACTACATACATACTACATGCATGCTACATACATACTACATGCTACATACATACCACATACATACTACATACATGCTACATATATACTACATGCATGCTACATACATACTACATATATACTACATGCATGCTTCATACATGCTACATACATACTACATGCTACATACATACTACATATATACTACATGCATGCTACATACATACTACATGCTACATGCATGCTACATACATACTACATACATACTACATGCTACATACATACCACATATATACTACATACATACAATACACTCATACAATACATACATAGACATACAGTACATATAACATAGAGTAACATACTTACCAATACTTGTCACATTGTTCCCCGAAGCCATTGTCTTTCCGGAATAAATATTAACATAACAAACCACAAAAATACTCACCCACGATCCGAAGCAGTCCACGAGTGTGTCCCACGACGATCTTGGGTAGAGAACTGCAGCATCAGATGATGCTGCCGTTCTCTACGGGCTGCAGGAATCCAATGACGGAAGGTAGGTATCCTTCCGCACTGTATTCCTCCGCCACTTAAAAAAAAAAAAGTCCCTAGTCTCACTTTATGCCATTGCTGTGTGGGAAATTCCCACACAGCAATGGCATAAAGTGAGACTAGGGACTTTTTTTTTTTTTTAAGTGGCGGAGGAATACAGTGCGGAAGGATACCTACCTTCCGTCATTGGATTCCTGCAGCCCGTAGAGAACGGCAGCAACAGCTGATGCTGCAGTTCTCTACCCAAGATCGTCGTGGGACACACTCGTGGACTGCTTCGGATCGTGGGTGAGTATTTTTGTGGTTTGTTATGTTAATATTTATTCCGTAGACGACAATGGCTTCGGGGAACAATGTGACAAGTATTGGTAAGTATGTTACTCTATGTTATATGTACTGTATGTCTATGTATGTATTGTATGAATGTATTGTATGTATGTAGTATATATGTGGTATGTATGTAGCATGTAGTATGTATGTAGTATGTATGTAGCATGCATGTAGCATGCAGTATGTATGTAGCATGCATGTAGTATATATGTAGTATGTATGTAGCATGCATGTAGTATATATGTAGCATGTATGTGGTATGTATGTAGCATGTAGTATGTATGTAGCATGCATGTAGTATGTATGTAGCATGTATGTAGTATATATGTAGTATGTATGTAGTATGTATGTAGCATGTAGTATGTATGTAGCATGCATGTAGTATATATGTAGTATGTATGTAGCATGCATGTAGTATATATGTAGTATGTATGTGGTATGTATGTAGCATGTAGTATGTATGTAGCATGCATGTAGTATATATGTAGTATGTATGTAGCATGCATGTAGTATATATGTAGCATGTATGTGGTATGTATGTAGCATGTAGTATGTATGTAGCATGCATGTAGTATGTATGTAGCATGTATGTAGTATATATGTAGTATGTATGTAGTATGTATGTAGCATGTAGTATGTATGTAGCATGCATGTAGTATATATGTAGTATGTATGTAGCATGCATGTAGTATATATGTAGTATGTATGTGGTATGTATGTAGCATGTAGTATGTATGTAGCATGCATGTAGTATATATGTAGTATGTATGTAGCATGTAGTATGCAGTATGTATGTAGCATGCATGTAGTATATATGTAGTATGTATGTTGCATGTAGTATGAATGTAGCATGTATGTAGTATGTAGTATGAATGTAGCATGTATGTAGTATGCATGTTGTATGTATGTAGCATGTAATTTTTTTTTTTTTTTTTTTTTTTACATTTAACTAGAGTTGAGCGATACCAGCCGATACTTGAAAATATCGGATCGGAATGGATCGGCCGATCTTAAAAAAAAGTATCGGTATCGCCGATTCCGATACCGGGAACCAATGCAAGTCAATGGGGCCAAAATATCGGAATTAAAAAAAAACCTTTCTTTCCTTGTAGGTTAATTCTACATGAAGAAAAACAACTAAGAATAATGTAGAATGTATTGTGGGAGGTGGAGGAGACATTAAAGCCATAGAGGTTTAGCCCAATCAAATGGAATAGCAGGAATTAAACTTTTTTTTTTAAAGATGTTAGGAGTTACAAAGATATTGACTATGTTAGCCTCATTTATATTTTGCCAGACATGTATGTCTTCTTCTTCTACTTCCTTTTTTTACATTCTTCTTCTTCTTCTTCTACTTCCTTTTTTTACATTCTTCTTCTTCTTCTACTTCCTTTTTTTACATTCTTCTTCTTATTCCTTTTTTTACATTCTTCTTCTTCTTCTACTTCCTTTTTTTACATTCTTCTTCTTCTTCTTCTTCTTCTTCTTCTTCTTCTTCTTCTTCTTCTTCTTCTTCCTTTTCTTACATTCTTCATATTCTTCTTATTCAACAATTATTATTCTACATATTCAGCTTCTTCATCTTCTTCCTATTCTTCTTCATCATATTCTTGTTTGTGTCAGGCATTCCTGTAGTTGTTATCTAGAAAAGTTAGAAGTTTACACCTTCCGTTCTGCCTGTCACAAAAGATTTACAACAGGATTTGTCCGCGTTCAGTTTGGCCTGCAGAAGCAGGCCTTTTCCAGGGGCACCACGAGGAGGAACGGACTCACCCCCATACACTGCTTAGTCTTCTTCTGCTTATAAATAAGATAATATCATTTGCTCAGAGTATTAGTCTTATGCTTAATGTTCTTCTGCTTTGTTTTTTTTATGCTTCTTTGTCTTCTCTCTCTTGTTGTTCTGCATCTTGGTGGTTGTCTTCCTGTTCTTTGTCCTCTTGAACCAGCTGACGGTACTGGCACCCGGAGGGGCAGCAGAAGGAACAAGAGCCAATGGCACTACCGAGGACCAGCTGACGGTGCTGGAACCCGGTTACTAAGCAGGAGGTACCTGTGCTACAAAGCACTACCAAGGACCAGCAGACGTTGCCGGAACTCGGATACCGAGATGGAGGCACCTAGGCCAAACGCTCTGACGAGAACCAGCTGACGGTGCTGGAACCCGGAGGGGTAGCATAAGCTGCAAGAGCAAATGGAAATAGCGAGGACCAGCTGACAGTGCTGGCACCCGGAGGGGCAGCAGAAGGAATAAGAGCCAATGGCACAACCGAGGACCAGCTGACGGTGCTGGAACCCGGTTACTAAGCAGGAGGTACCTGTGCTACAAAGCACTACCAAGGACCAGCAGACGTTGCCGGAACTCGGATACCGAGATGGAGGCACCTAGGCCAAAGGCTCTGACGAGAACCAGCTGACGGTGCTGGAACCCGGAGGGGTAGCATAAGCTGCAAGAGCAAATGGAAATAGCGAGGACCAGCTGACAGTGCTGGCACCCGGAGGGGCAGCAGAAGGAATAAGAGCCAATGGCACAACCGAGGACCAGCTGACGGTGCTGGAACCCGGTTACTAAGCAGGAGGTACCTGTGCTACAAAGCACTACCAAGGACCAGCAGACGTTGCTGGAACTCGGATACCGAGATGGAGGCACCTAGGCCAAAGGCTCTGATGAGAACCAGCTGACGGTGCTGGAACCCGGAGGGGTATCAGAAGTTACCCCTGAAAAGCAAAGTTGGCATGCCGCAAGCTGGCCGCAGTTACCGAATCACACAGTCCTACAGGGGGTGCTTGTCCTACTGGCACTATGGAACAAACCTTTCTTACCAGAACCCGCAGTCCACATAGGAAGCACCTAAACTGCTGGCACCCTAGCCTCGGCTAACCCAACCGCAACACGACATGGCAACTTGGGGTGGCAAACTGACATTGACACTTCCCGGAAACAGCAGGCAGGGCTGGAACCAAGCTGGGCAGGAGGGAGTACCCGTGCCAAAGTCAGTTATGAGCAGCAACTGGCGATGTTGGAGCCCAGGACAAGCACTTAGCAGGCTGAGGCCTGATGTGCTGTCAATTGGGAGGCAGCAGGACAGATTGCCATCAAAACAGCAGGGGAACAGCTGACGTTACTGAACCCCACAAACACAGGAGCTAGTGTTTTACTCTGTGAAGACGGCACTTCCGAGCAACAACTGGCTGTGTTGAAGCCCAGGGACAAGCACGGAGCAGGCTTAGGCTGCATTGAAGAAATTTTAAGATCGGTTGTAGACTACTAATTTGAACCAAGCTCCACTTAGGCCTGTGGATTCACTGATTTTCGTATTTCCCCTGTCCTCCAACCCCGCCAGTTACAGCTCCGAAGTGGCGTCTGCACAATCCACACTTGTTCCTGTGTTACAGGTGTTCAGTCCGGTCAGTTAATCCCCTGATGTGTGTCCGGCAATGTCGCCTGCTCTGTCCACATTCCGATAATGGGAATGTGGACAGAGCAGGCGACATTGCCGGACACACATCAGGGGATTAACTGATCGGACTGAACACCTGTAACACAGGAACAAGTGTGGATTGTGCAGACGCCACTTCGGAGCTGTAACTGGCAGGGTTGGAGGACAGGGGAAATACGAGAGACAGTGGAGCCACAGGCCTAATTGGAGCACGGTTAAAAATCAGTAGTGGTACGACTGTGTAGGCAGCAGGAGACTTTGCCATCCACACAGCAGGGGATCAGCTGACATTACTGAACCCCACTGAGACACGGGAGCAAGTATCTCTTTCCGTGTGGACGGCACTTCCGAACTACAACTGGCTGTGTTGAAGCCCAGGAAATAGGAGGGTGTAGGCAGAGGCCTACTGAATTTTGAATGAGGTGACAGCAGGAGAGACTGCCATCCACACAGCAGGGGATCAGCTGACGTTACTGAACCCCACTGAGACACGGGAGCAAGTGTCTCTTTCCGTGTGGACGGCACTTCCGAACTACAACTGGCTGTGTTGAAGCCCAGGAAATAGGAGGGTGTAGGCAGAGGCCTACTGTATTTTGAATGAGTTTACAGCAGGAGAGACTGCCATCCACACAGCAGGGGATCAGCTGACGTTACTGAACCCCACTGAGACACGGGAGCAAGTATCTCTTTCCGTGTGGACGGCACTTCCGAACTACAACTGGCTGTGTTGAAGCCCAGGAAATAGGAGGGTGTAGGCAGAGGCCTACTGAATTTTGAATGAGGTGACAGCAGGAGAGACTGCCATCCACACAGCAGGGGATCAGCTGACGTTACTGAACCCCACTGAGACACGGGAGCAAGTATCTCTTTCCGTGTGGACGGCACTTCCGAACTACAACTGGCTGTGTTGAAGCCCAGGAAATAGGAGGGTGTAGGCAGAGGCCTACTGTATTTTGAATGAGTTTACAGCAGGAGAGACTGCCATCCACACAGCAGGGGATCAGCTGACGTTACTGAACCCCACTGAGACACGGGAGCAAGTGTCTCTTTCCGTGTGGACGGCACTTCCGAACTACAACTGGCTGTGTTGAAGCCCAGGAAATAGGAGGGTGTAGGCAGAGGCCTACTGTATTTTGAATGAGTTTACAGCAGGAGAGACTGCCATCCACACAGCAGGGGATCAGCTGACGTTACTGAACCCCACTGAGACACGGGAGCAAGTATCTCTTTCCGTGTGGACGGCACTTCCGAACTACAACTGGCTGTGTTGAAGCCCAGGAAATAGGAGGGTGTAGGCAGAGGCCTACTGAATTTTGAATGAGGTGACAGCAGGAGAGACTGCCATCCACACAGCAGGGGATCAGCTGACGTTACTGAACCCCACTGAGACACGGGAGCAAGTATCTCTTTCCGTGTGGACGGCACTTCCGAACTACAACTGGCTGTGTTGAAGCCCAGGAAATAGGAGGGTGTAGGCAGAGGCCTACTGTATTTTGAATGAGTTTACAGCAGGAGAGACTGCCATCCACACAGCAGGGGATCAGCTGACGTTACTGAACCCCACTGAGACACGGGAGCAAGTGTCTCTTTCCGTGTGGACGGCACTTCCGAACTACAACTGGCTGTGTTGAAGCCCAGGAAATAGGAGGGTGTAGGCAGAGGCCTACTGTATTTTGAATGAGTTTACAGCAGGAGAGACTGCCATCCACACAGCAGGGGATCAGCTGACGTTACTGAACCCCACTGAGACACGGGAGCAAGTATCTCTTTCCGTGTGGACGGCACTTCCGAACTACAACTGGCTGTGTTGAAGCCCAGGAAATAGGAGGGTGTAGGCAGAGGCCTACTGAATTTTGAATGAGGTGACAGCAGGAGAGACTGCCATCCACACAGCAGGGGATCAGCTGACGTTACTGAACCCCACTGAGACACGGGAGCAAGTATCTCTTTCCGTGTGGACGGCACTTCCGAACTACAACTGGCTGTGTTGAAGCCCAGGAAATAGGAGGGTGTAGGCAGAGGCCTACTGTATTTTGAATGAGTTTACAGCAGGAGAGACTGCCATCCACACAGCAGGGGATCAGCTGACGTTACTGAACCCCACTGAGACACGGGAGCAAGTATCTCTTTCCGTGTGGACGGCACTTCCGAACTACAACTGGCTGTGTTGAAGCCCAGGAAATAGGAGGGTGTAGGCAGAGGCCTACTGAATTTTGAATGAGGTGACAGCAGGAGAGACTGCCATCCACACAGCAGGGGATCAGCTGACGTTACTGAACCCCACTGAGACACGGGAGCAAGTATCTCTTTCCGTGTGGACGGCACTTCCGAACTACAACTGGCTGTGTTGAAGCCCAGGAAATAGGAGGGTGTAGGCAGAGGCCTACTGTATTTTGAATGAGTTTACAGCAGGAGAGACTGCCATCCACACAGCAGGGGATCAGCTGACGTTACTGAACCCCACTGAGACACGGGAGCAAGTGTCTCTTTCCGTGTGGACGGCACTTCCGAACTACAACTGGCTGTGTTGAAGCCCAGGAAATAGGAGGGTGTAGGCAGAGGCCTACTGTATTTTGAATGAGTTTACAGCAGGAGAGACTGCCATCCACACAGCAGGGGATCAGCTGACGTTACTGAACCCCACTGAGACACGGGAGCAAGTATCTCTTTCCGTGTGGACGGCACTTCCGAACTACAACTGGCTGTGTTGAAGCCCAGGAAATAGGAGGGTGTAGGCAGAGGCCTACTGTATTTTGAATGAGTTTACAGCAGGAGAGACTGCCATCCACACAGCAGGGGATCAGCTGACGTTACTGAACCCCACTGAGACACGGGAGCAAGTGTCTCTTTCCGTGTGGACGGCACTTCCGAACTACAACTGGCTGTGTTGAAGCCCAGGAAATAGGAGGGTGTAGGCAGAGGCCTACTGTATTTTGAATGAGTTTACAGCAGGAGAGACTGCCATCCACACAGCAGGGGATCAGCTGACGTTACTGAACCCCACTGAGACACGGGAGCAAGTATCTCTTTCCGTGTGGACGGCACTTCCGAACTACAACTGGCTGTGTTGAAGCCCAGGAAATAGGAGGGTGTAGGCAGAGGCCTACTGAATTTTGAATGAGGTGACAGCAGGAGAGACTGCCATCCACACAGCAGGGGATCAGCTGACGTTACTGAACCCCACTGAGACACGGGAGCAAGTATCTCTTTCCGTGTGGACGGCACTTCCGAACTACAACTGGCTGTGTTGAAGCCCAGGAAATAGGAGGGTGTAGGCAGAGGCCTACTGTATTTTGAATGAGTTTACAGCAGGAGAGACTGCCATCCACACAGCAGGGGATCAGCTGACGTTACTGAACCCCACTGAGACACGGGAGCAAGTATCTCTTTCCGTGTGGACGGCACTTCCGAACTACAACTGGCTGTGTTGAAGCCCAGGAAATAGGAGGGTGTAGGCAGAGGCCTACTGTCTTTGTAATGCGGAGACAGCAGGAGAGACTGCCATCTCCACAGCAGGGGAACAGCTGGCAGTGCTGAACCCCACTAACACTTGAACGAATGTGTTTGGCTCTGTGGAGACGACACTTCTGAACACCAACTGACGCTGTTGGAGCCCAGGATTAGGCGAGGAGCAGGCTGGGGCCTACTGGATTTTGGCAGGTGAAGGCAGCAGGAGACTTGCCATCTCCACAGCAGGGGAACAGCTGGCAGTGCTGAACCCCACTAACACTTGAACGAATGTGTTTGGTTCTGTGGAGACGACACTTCTGAACACCAACTGACGCTGTTGGAGCCCAGGATTAGGCGAGGAGCAGGCTGGGGCCTACTGGATTTTGGCAGGTGAAGGCAGCAGGAGACTTGCCATCTCCACAGCAGGGGAACAGCTGGCAGTGCTGAACCCCACTAACACTTGAACGAATGTGTTTGGTTCTGTGGAGACGACACTTCTGAACACCAACTGACGCTGTTGGAGCCCAGGATTAGGCGAGGAGCAGGCTGGGGCCTACTGGATTTTGGCAGGTGAAGGCAGCAGGAGACTTGCCATCTCCACAGCAGGGGAACAGCTGGCAGTGCTGAACCCCACTAACACTTGAACGAATGTGTTTGGCTCTGTGGAGACGACACTTCTGAACACCAACTGACGCTGTTGGAGCCCAGGATTAGGCGAGGAGCAGGCTGGGGCCTACTGGATTTTGGCAGGTGAAGGCAGCAGGAGACTTGCCATCTCCACAGCAGGGGAACAGCTGGCAGTGCTGAACCCCACTAACACTTGAACGAATGTGTTTGGTTCTGTGGAGACGACACTTCTGAACACCAACTGACGCTGTTGGAGCCCAGGATTAGGCGAGGAGCAGGCTGGGGCCTACTGGATTTTGGCAGGTGAAGGCAGCAGGAGACTTGCCATCTCCACAGCAGGGGAACAGCTGGCAGTGCTGAACCCCACTAACACTTGAACGAATGTGTTTGGTTCTGTGGAGACGACACTTCTGAACACCAACTGACGCTGTTGGAGCCCAGGATTAGGCGAGGAGCAGGCTGGGGCCTACTGGATTTTGGCAGGTGAATGCAGCAGGAGACTTGCCATCTCCACAGCAGGGGAACAGCTGGCAGTGCTGAACCCCACTAACACTTGAACGAACGTGTTTGGCTCTGTGGAGACGACACTTCTGAACACCAACTGACGCTGTTGGAGCCCAGGATTAGGCGAGGAGCAGGCTGGGGCCTACTGGATTTTGGCAGGTGAAGGCAGCAGGAGACTTGCCATCTCCACAGCAGGGGAACAGCTGGCAGTGCTGAACCCCACTAACACTTGAACGAATGTGTTTGGTTCTGTGGAGACGACACTTCTGAACACCAACTGACGCTGTTGGAGCCCAGGATTAGGCGAGGAGCAGGCTGGGGCCTACTGGATTTTGGCAGGTGAAGGCAGCAGGAGACTTGCCATCTCCACAGCAGGGGAACAGCTGGCAGTGCTGAACCCCACTAACACTTGAACGAATGTGTTTGGCTCTGTGGAGACGACACTTCTGAACACCAACTGACGCTGTTGGAGCCCAGGATTAGGCGAGGAGCAGGCTGGGGCCTACTGGATTTTGGCAGGTGAAGGCAGCAGGAGACTTGCCATCTCCACAGCAGGGGAACAGCTGGCAGTGCTGAACCCCACTAACACTTGAACGAATGTGTTTGGTTCTGTGGAGACGACACTTCTGAACACCAACTGACGCTGTTGGAGCCCAGGATTAGGCGAGGAGCAGGCTGGGGCCTACTGGATTTTGGCAGGTGAATGCAGCAGGAGACTTGCCATCTCCACAGCAGGGGAACAGCTGGCAGTGCTGAACCCCACTAACACTTGAACGAACGTGTTTGGCTCTGTGGAGACGACACTTCTGAACACCAACTGACGCTGTTGGAGCCCAGGATTAGGCGAGGAGCAGGCTGGGGCCTACTGGATTTTGGCAGGTGAAGGCAGCAGGAGACTTGCCATCTCCACAGCAGGGGAACAGCTGGCAGTGCTGAACCCCACTAACACTTGAACGAATGTGTTTGGTTCTGTGGAGACGACACTTCTGAACACCAACTGACGCTGTTGGAGCCCAGGATTAGGCGAGGAGCAGGCTGGGGCCTACTGGATTTTGGCAGGTGAAGGCAGCAGGAGACTTGCCATCTCCACAGCAGGGGAACAGCTGGCAGTGCTGAACCCCACTAACACTTGAACGAATGTGTTTGGCTCTGTGGAGACGACACTTCTGAACACCAACTGACGCTGTTGGAGCCCAGGATTAGGCGAGGAGCAGGCTGGGGCCTACTGGATTTTGGCAGGTGAAGGCAGCAGGAGACTTGCCATCTCCACAGCAGGGGAACAGCTGGCAGTGCTGAACCCCACTAACACTTGAACGAATGTGTTTGGCTCTGTGGAGACGACACTTCTGAACACCAACTGACGCTGTTGGAGCCCAGGATTAGGCGAGGAGCAGGCTGGGGCCTACTGGATTTTGGCAGGTGAATGCAGCAGGAGACTTGCCATCTCCACAGCAGGGGAACAGCTGGCAGTGCTGAACCCCACTAACACTTGAACGAATGTGTTTGGCTCTGTGGAGACGACACTTCTGAACACCAACTGACGCTGTTGGAGCCCAGGATTAGGCGAGGAGCAGGCTGGGGCCTACTGGATTTGGGCAGGTGAAGGCAGCAGGAGACTTGCCATCTCCACAGCAGGGGAACAGCTGGCAGTGCTGAACCCCACTAACACTTGAACGAATGTGTTTGGCTCTGTGGAGACGACACTTCTGAACACCAACTGACGCTGTTGGTGCCCAGGATTACGCATGCCGCATGCAGAGGCCAATGGGCAGCGGTTTTTATGGAGGTTGTGGACTACTACTGATTCTAACCATGCTCCACTTAGGCCTCTGGCTCCACTGTCTCTACTATTTACCCTGGCCTCCAACCCCGCCAGCTACATCTCTGAAGTGGCGTCAGCACAATCTACACTTGTTCCTGTGTTACTGGTGCTCAGTCCCATCAGTTGATCCCCTGATGTTTGTCCGGCAAGTTCGCCAGCTCTGTCCTCATTCCCACTACTGGTTATGGGAATGTGGACAGAGCAGGAGACCTTGCCGGACACACATCAGGGGATAAACTGATGGGACTGAGCCACAGGAACACAGGAACAAGTGTAGATTGTGCTGACGCCACTTCAGAGATGTAGATGGCGGGGTTGGAGGTCAGGGGAAATAGTAGAGACAGTGGAGCCAGAGACCTAAGTTGGGCACGGTTAAAAATCAGTAGTGGTTTGAATGTTGATGGAGCTGGTGACTCTGCCGTCCACACAGCAGGGGATCAGCTGGCATTACTGAACCCCAGTAACACAGGAGCTAGTGTGTTTCTCTGTGCAGACGACACATCTGAGCGACAACTGGCTGTGTTGAAGCACAGGGATTATAGTTCAGGTGGTAGAAAAATGAACACACCAGCAGACCTGGATACAGTTGCCAACCACTAATTTAGTCTGTAAGAGGAATGGCAAAGTCTTTGGAGATCCAGGCCTTGTTCATTTTCAGAAAAGTCAGCCGGTCAACATTATCGGAAGATAGTCGCGTGCGACGGTCTGTTAGTACACCACCTGCGGCACTAAAGACACGTTCCGATAATACACTGGCAGCAGGGCAAGCCAGCACCTCCAATGCATACTGGCTAAGCTCTGGCCATGTATCCAGCTTAGAGACCCAAAACTTGAAGGGGGAAGAGCCATCTGGGAGTACAGCGACAGGGCAAGACATGTAGTCTGACACCATCTGACGGAAGCGTTGCCTCCTGCTGACTCGAGGCGTCGCTGATGGTGTAGACAATTGTGGTGGACACACAAAACTTTGCCACATTTGGGCCATAGTGGTCTTGCCTTGTGCTGCGGCACTGCCTCTGCTCCCTCTTTGTGCAGAGTTTCCTCCACTGCCTCGACGCACAGAGCTGCTTTGTAAAGCACTTGCAACAATGCTGTCGGGTGGAATGGAAAACATTATGGACTGCACCAGTGACTCTTCGTACTCCCGCATTTTACGCTCCCGGTTCAACGTTGGTATGAGCCTTTGTACGCTGTCCCGGTAGCGAGGATCTAGGAGGGTGTACACCCAATAATCAGCCGAGACGAGAATGTGGGCGATGCGGCGGTCGTTTCTCAGGCACTGCAGCATGAAATCAACCATGTGCTGCAGACTCCCAACTGCCAAAGAACTGCTGTCCCCTGTTTGAGGCGTGACCTCGACCTGCTCTGCATCACCCCACCCTCGCTGTACATACTGAGTAGAGGTTTGTGTACCTCCCTCCTCTGGAGAGATGTCTTCCTCCTCCATCGACTCCTCCTCATCCTCCTCACAAAGTGTCCCCTGCCTAGGCCTTTGTGAGGAAACACGTAGCGCAGACTGTCCAGAAGCAGATGGCATTTGGGACTCCTCATCCTCCACCTCTTCTGAAACCTCATCCCTTAGTGCTTGCAGTGTTTGTTGAAGCAGGCAGATAAGGGGGACAGTCATGCTGACTAGTGCATCATCTGCACTCGCCATCCGCGTGGATTCATCGAAGGCACGCAAAACGAGGCAGATGTCCTTCATAGAGGCCCACTCAATGGTGCTGAAGTGTGAACGGCGCACAGTGCGACTTGTTTGCGCCTGATGCAGCTGGTACTCCATGACTGCTGCCTGCTGCTCACACAACCGCTCCAACATATGTAACGTTGAATTCCACCGGGTGGGTAGGTCACATATGATGCGATGTTCTGGAAGGCCAAATCGTCGCTGCAGAGCAGCGAGGCGCGATCTTGCCGTGCTGGAACGTCGCAAGTGAGCGCACTCTATGCGGACCTTGTGCAACAGTGCATCAAGATCCGGATAGTCCCTCAGAAAGCTCTGCACGACCAAGTTAAGAACATGTGCCAGACATGGGATGTGTGTGAGGTTGCCTAGGCCAAGAGCTGCCACCAGATTTCGGCCATTGTCACACACTACCAAGCCCGGCTGGAGATTCGCTGGCCCAAACCACACATCGCTCTCCAGCTTGATAGCATTCCAGAGCTCCTGCGCTGTGTGGCTTCGATTCCCCAAAGAAATTAATTTGAGTACAGCCTGTTGACGTTTGGCCACGGCTGTGCTCATATCGGTCGTAACAGGCTCCTGCTCTGCTGTTTCTGAGGAACTTGAGTAGGAGGAGGAGTCTATGTGTACAGACTGGAGTCCTGCAATCCGTGGCGTTGGAAGAACACGTACAGCGCCACTCTCCAGATCCGTACCCGGCTCCACAACATTGACCCAGTGGGCAGTGAGGGAAAGGTATCGTCCCTGTCCATGGTTACTGGTCCACGCATCGGTGGTCAGGTGGACCTTGCTACTAACGGCGTTTAGTAGCGCATGTTTTATTTTGCCCTCAACATGTTTCTGCAGGGCAGGGACGGCTCGCCTGCTGAAATAAAAGCGGCTGGGCACGTTGTATTGGGGGACTGCCAATGCCATTAAGTCCCGGAAGGTGTCAGTGTCCACCAGCCTGAATGACAGCATTTCAACTGCCAGAAGTTTGGCAATGCCAGCATTCAGAGACTGTGCTCGGGGATGGTTTGCCGAGTAAGGGCGCCTTTTATCCCATGCCTGTGCTACCGATGGCTGTGATGGATGGGAACGTGCTGTTATGGGTGGAATCTGACAGGGTCTCCGGACAACAGTGGCAGAGGTTCTTCCTTGGCGATCCTGTGAGGAAGCCGAACCAGCAGTGTGTGAGCTGGAGGAAGAGGGCCCAACACGAACTGAAGAGGTGGTAGGTGGTGCTGTACGTTGGCCTACGTCTTGAGGGTGTCTATGCAACTCCAACTCGTGCTTGGTGCGCACATGTTTCCACATATTTGTGGTATTGAGGTTGCTGACATTTCTCCCTCTTTTGACTCTCTGATGACACAGCTTGCATTTGACAAAGCAAATGTCATCTGCAACTGTGTCAAAAAAGGACCACGCACTGCAACTCTTGTGAGCGCCCGGTTTGCCTTTGGAAGGAGGAATGCTCCTAACGGGTGCCGAAGTGGAGGGTACAGGCAACCAAGTCTTCCCCCTCCCTCTGCCTCCTGTTTTGGCCGGTAGGGGAATCTCTTCCTCCGAGCTGCTCCCACCACCTTCCTGTTGCTCACGCCATGATGGGTCAAGGACCTCATCATCTTCCCTCCCCTCTTCAAACAGCTGCTTCTCCGGGGTTGTCTCGCCAGCACCGTACGCACCAGAAAGTGGCAACTGAGTCTCGTCATCATCTGATGCGTACTGAGGTGTGCTGACCATAGGCACTGGCCCACTCGCCTCTTCAGATTCAGAGGGACAAAGAAGTTGCGCATCACTGCATACTCCCTCTTCTTCACATTCAGGAATGCTGCTTGGCTGGCCCCCTCTTTCCAAGCCAACAGATTCCGAGAACAGAAGTAGAGATTGTGATGGCTCCTGTCCATGTCTCTCTGACTGCCTGGGCACTTTGGCAGGTGGTGAAGAGACAGATGGTTGCTCTTCGGTGCTCTGACCCTGAGAGGATGCGGAAGTAATTGAAGTCGATGCGTTAGCTGCCATCCATCCGACAACGGCTTCAATTTGTTCCTCCCGCAGCAGTGGGGTACGTTGAGGTCCTACAAAGCTGCGCATAAAGGACTGTTGCCTGCTAAAACTGGGGGATGCTGATCCACTGGTGCCCGCAGCAGGCCCAGAATCCCCACGTCCTCTACCTGTAGAATCCCCACGTCCTCTCCCTGCAGAATCCCCACGTCCTCTCCCTGCTGAAACTCCACGCCCACGCCCACGCCCCCGCGCCTTACTCCCTGCCTTCTTCATCTTGCAAGACTGCTTAAGATAGGCAAAAAAGGACAAAGGGGGGCCTTAGTGTGCTTATTCCTGAACAGCTGGTTACAGGTACAAGAAACACTAATTTTATGAAGTGTGTGTGTGTGGACTAGACTTTAATAGGAGCTGATGTGGCCTACACAAGTTCAAAATGTAGTGTTTGGTGAACTTTTTATGTGGTTTCTTTGTTTGAAACAAACTCAAAGTATGAGAACAAAGAATTGAAACTGATAGTATCACCAACTTTTTGGAGCTATTACAATGCAGGCAGGTAACCTACAATGCAAAAGATGAGGCTCCAAAAAAATTGGGTAATACTAATCTGGCTGCGCCGGCAGGGCACAAGCCAGAAAAAAAGGCTCCTCTATCTACTCCTATATAGTGTTTGCAACCAACCAATGTTGATGGATACGGATGGATGCACACTAATAGGAGAAGAAAAAATGAGCTGCACTCAGAGACAAATATGTGTGAGGCAGTGACGCACGTTGAGCGTCCTACAACCAGACGTAGCTGCAGGACACTCTACTCAGCGTGAGCTGCACTCACACACAGTCAGAGACCTCTCAGACAGCCGTCAACAGTGCAGCTAAGTGGGCACTGGCACTGACAGGCTGCAGAAAGGCTCCGCTGTGTACTCCTATATAGTGTTTGCAACCACCGTAGATGGAGACGGATGGATGCACACTAATAGAAGAAAAAATGAGCTGCACTCAAATAAAAATATGTGTGAGGCAGTGACGCACGCTGAGCGTCCTACAGCCAGACGTAGCTGCAGGACACACTACTCAGCATGAGCTGCACTCACACACAGTCAGAGACCTCTCAGACAGCCGTGAACAGTGCAGCAAAGTGGACACTAGCACTGAAAGGCTGCAGAAAGGCTCCGCTGTCTACTACTAGTGTTTGCAACCAACGTATATGGATACGGATGGAAGCACACTAGATTGAAATTATTTAAAAAATGCAGCTCAAAAAATAAAAGATGTATGAGGCAGCAGTGATCACACTGGGTGGCCTACAGCCTGACGTGGCTGCAGGACCCACTCCACAGCGTGAGCTGCACTCACACAGCCCTTGCAGACAGCTGTGAAAACAGCGCTGCTAGGGAAAAGCAAGCTACAGTGGTGGTTTATGTAGCCTGGATAAAGCACAATATTGTTTTTAGAATCGCTATTTCTAACTGTCCCTCACAGTCTTCTACAGCAGCCTGTCCCTAACTGAATTCACAGCAGAGTGACCAGAAATGGCGGCTGCGGTGGCTTTTATAGTGCATCATGACATCATTTCGGCAGCCAATCACAGCCATGCCAATAGTTAACATGCCTACATGCCTAACAGGATGTGCCCACACTTCGGAGGATTCCCATTGGCTTAATCAAAGCAAGCAGGCTCATAGCATGATGGGAACTTCCTATTCCGATTCCGATCCCGGAATCCGATATGAAAAAAGTATCGGAATTAAGTATCGGAATTCCGATACCGCTGATATCGGCCGATACCCGATACTTGCGGTATCGGAATGCTCAACACTACATTTAACACATTAGCCGGATGATGGGACTACTACTGTCCCATCATTGGCTAATGTGTCAATCACTGTCATGGTAGCAGGCATCGCCCGATGGGACTTGTAGTCCCATCGGACGATGCCTGCACAGCCCCCCGGAGCCTGCACAGACCACCGGCAGGCCGGCACAGACCACCGGAGCCTGCACAGACCCCCTGGCAGGCCGGCACAGCCCCCCGAAAGGCCCGTACAGACCCCAGAGAGGCTGTACAAGGGCAGGAAAGGGTTTTTCTTATTCCGATACCGGATGTCCCATAGACTTGAATGGGACTTCCGGTATCGGAATCGGCGATACCGATACTTTTTTTAAAGATCGGCCGATACCATCCGATACGATACTTTGAAGTATCGGATGGTATCGCTCAACTCTAATCATGAATAATCACTAATAATAACAGAATGTGCAGATTTCTGTAGATCTGATGTCACTGATGACACTCACTTCCCAAGGCAGAAGAGAGCTGTGCTGGCATAAAGCTTGGTTAACACAATTGCTGACATTCTACATTAGGGGTTCTGCTGGTGTTCCCATCATATTTGATGTTGAGAATAAATTAATGGGCATTTTTGCCAGCAAATTTATGGAAAGCTTGATAAAACCCTGACAGACCCATTACAAGTGGTCACCTCTCAGATATGTTGTGCTGAAAATCCATCACCACATAACGACTTCCATTTACAAAGCCATGACTTTAGAGTAAAGATGAAATTTTAACTATTGTTTTCACCACAGTTCAACCTTTCAAGAGTGTTCTTTAGATGTCTCGCAACCTGGCCGATTTAAGGAACAAGGCGTTCTCTCTAATCCTGATTGGATCAAGAAGATCTAAAAGTAGCTCCAGTAGTAGATAAAAAAAGACAGGCTGGACAGCAGTGTGAGCAGCATCTTCTTAGCTCAACACACTTGCTACCTTCAGTATTAAATCATAACATCAACAGGAAGCACATCTACCTTCTTTCAACAGTCAAAGGTTCCTCTCGGTGTAAAGGCCCCGTTACACATAACGATGTCCCGACATGGATGGGATCGCTGGGACATCATCAGGCTGATCGCTGGTGAGCTGTCACATAGACAGCCCCTCCAGTGATCAGGACCAGCGAGCAAGCAGGTTTCCAATGTAAACATCGGGTATCCAGGAGCCGCGCGGCTCTTAGATACCTGCTGTTTACATTGGGAACCAGCCTCCAGCGTCGCTGATCGCTGGTCTCTCGCTGCCACACGCAGCGATGCGCGCTTGCCAGCGGGAGACCAACGATCAAAAAATGGCCCAGGACGATCCTGCACGATCAGCGATACCCGGCAGGGGGGCCGGTCGCTGATCCATGTCACACTGAGCGATATCGCAGGCGAGATCGCTGTGGCATCACAAAATCAGCAATCTCGCTGGTGATATCGCTGTGTGACGGGGCCTTAAGAATATAGCCGCAATTTAATTGTTCTGTAATGATTACCTTCCTAGACTAAACAAGTGTGATATGCTAATTAAAGTCAATTTGGAATTCATTTGTACTAACCTTTCTTTTCTTTAACTATTTGTTTTCTGTTCCTGCTAAGTAACTGAATAATTAAAAAATGATTAAGATCTGTAAACCAATTTATCAAGTCCATAAATCAAATATTCATACCTTAAATTAAGATCACATCCATATACAGTAGCATTAGCTAGTTGACCACCCACTATTAAACACTGTTACCAATCCTTATGGATTTGAGAAGAGGAGGAGGTGTTTCAATGATAACTTCTGTAGACAGACATCTGTCGGGACTGGAACATCAGATTATATACCTTTTAGAATCCTGCCAAATTATAGAGTTAAGATTAGAAAGGAATGTTGCTGTTGAAATATTTATTAATAAACATATTTATAATGACAGACTTTTATTTGTTTCATTTTATATTTATTTTTGGGAGAACCCCCTCAAGTTGGTAACTCAGAAGAACATTGCAGCTTTATGTTTCCACAATTCTTGTTTTGTAGTGTTTTATTAATGTAATGTTTGGTGTGGGATTTGGGATCCTATGAAACTAATGGGACAGTTTTTTGCAGGAGATACTTTGGTTATTTCTACAGCTGGGTCTGCTATGGGGCATTGTGTTTCATAGGAGGGAATGTTTTTCACTTCTGGAGACAACTGATGTTTAGTCTCTTGATGATATCAGTGTGGCCATAACAATTATGCCTGAGCTGTGGATGTGACCATGAAAAGATCATTGTGGATTGTTCCGTAACAAGGGCCACTATTATATCCTGATCTAGCCCTTGGCTTGTTCCTGGCCATTTTCCCGACTTGTCCTTTGTATTGTCTTTTACATTTTGTCCTCCTCTCGGTTTTGAACTTTGCTTACATTTCCACCTATGCTCCTGTTTTTTTTATACTGTAATCTGTCTCATCCTGATTTATCTCCTGATGATGACCTTTGGCGATGCTCAAAACTATGCTACTACTGTTTTCACTTGATGACTATTTGGGGTTTATAACCTGGGTATCTTCCTGCAGCAAAGTCCATCATTTCTTTCCAAGGGTTAAGTGTAAATATTCTCTATCCTGTGTTAAATTGATTACGTTTTAGAGAATACTCTTTTTAAATACATGACTTTATGTGAATGAAGGAATTGAAATCTGCTTTCATTTTACCAAAGTGATGCCTATCATCTCATTTTTTGGCAGATGAGACATTCTTTGAAGAGGGCAATAGTGTTGTGTGTGAGGGTCTAACATGCCAAATTGTGGTAACAGAGGCTTATGGTAACACAGGGTCATTAGCAGAAACACACAATTGTTTAATTGGATAATTACCCATTCCACAAAAGAGAGTGTACATTATTTGATGAAGAAGGGACGTAACGCAAGATCTCCTGATGATTAAAAAAAAAGACAACTAGTATTCTGGCTCCTGTTATTATAGACATCCAGGAGATTATTATAAGAAGCCAGAGGAAATCAAAGTGATTCCAGAGGAACAGCATGTCACCATGTACTGAAAAAATTCTTCCAGAAGCCACCAAGCATCAGCTGCGTAAAGGAGCAAGAGACGGTAAATAGAAGAGTATGTGTGGATCTGATTGTGGCCAACCATTCGGACATCTTTCAGTACTTCATGTCTGATGAAAAGTGGTTCCATTTCACCAAGTTTGTTACTTCACAAGTACAGGTACAAATTTTTTTTTACAAGAATTGCTGTTTAACCTACGTCAGGATCCAAAATTCTGAATTTGTTGTCAGTCTATGAGAACGGATTGTGGATCCAAAATTCTTTGAACACGTCTGTGTAACCTAGACCTCTTCGAATTTTAGACACCGTTATCTGATCATAATCTTGGAGACTATTTTTTTAGCAAGAAAAAAAGTTTCTCTCTTTTTTTGTTGCCCACCCTGTAGTTTTGGTCTACAGTGTCCCTACCAATGCTTTCCTACACGAATCATGACCCAAAGGAGAATTAGTATAATCTCTTAGTTTTTGTATAAAATCTTGATGTCATTTGCATCAATCTCAAATTGTTTATTCATTTTCTTTCCTACTGAATATTTTAACTTTCCACTTGTTTATGTGCTATAATCACATTTAAGTACAGGCAAGGTCACGCCTTAGACCCGTCTATTGCTAACAGATGAAGTTCAGCGTGAGCCAGTAACTCCACATTGATGCAAAGCTACTAAATTGAGCAAAATCTACAAGCCGAACAAAGGATGAAGAATGAGCTGTTACAATACAAGATGGCCGTTCTCATTTTAGGAAAAACAATGGCACAGAATTGTTTGAATCCACACTCAGTTTTGACATCTGGGTTCATCATAGATAAAAGTCTGTATCAAAGGCAGTGAAAGATATATATTTATGACAGCTCCGTACAGTCCAGTAAATTTGACATTTTGGCACTGTGAAAGAATTTTTTTAGGCGCGTCAAGAGCAAAGATATTTCAATTTTGCAGCTGGCTACAAATTCAAGACAAAACAAGATGTTCACAATATTTAGATATATATGAAGAATGTCAAACGTCCTCATAAATAAAAGAGAATTCACCACTCAGAGTCTTTAAAGTTTTACTGCATTTTTCATACATGCCTGTTTATGCTTTTAATAGTCTATTAATTATAAAAACTTCATTCTTGTAGCAAGAATTATTGAAAACTGTTATCTAGTAAAGTGTAACCTCTAGGAGAGTGAGCATGAACACATGTATGTATGAGGCCATTTTGGAAAGTGTTAGAAAAACCATATTAAAGTAAGAACAAGAAAAAGTATAAGAACCAGAAAGACAGTGATTATATTATTAGTACAAGACATCAGCAGAACATACAAAAATTCAATTTGCGGTAAATAAATTTGTTTCGAATCGCAGCAGAACATGTAAGAATTCAATTTGCGGTAAATAAAATACCCTTGAATCACATAACTAAAAAAGCCTTTAACGTTTGGAAAGTAAGTGTAGTACAATCAGAGTTCCCTTGTAGGCTATTTAACTTATTTTGAGCTCCGTAATGCTAACACAGTTTTTTTAATGTCCAAAATAACTTTAACCTATCTGGCTATACAAAAACAGATGGTAAAAGATGGTAATCAGTAGCCACTTTTAACCACACACAACAATTTTAAATTTGTAGTCTACTTATAATGTATAAATGGTCTAAAAATGTTTCCCTTCTGGTGGTAGATTCACTCCTTGTTGTTATTACTGCTCAGGCATAGCAAATGGAAAAAGCCAAATTAAAAAAGGCATTTTCACACTATTGGGTGAAAAAAAATTATACCATATCAGTTGATTAGTTGAGGAGTATTAGGAGCTTTGATAAATAAAAACATGATTACTTTTTCACAAACTGTCCAAAAATTATCTCTTTGATTAGGGAAACAAAACAGGAGTACTGATTTTAATGTGAAGAAGTTAAAGTTTCTCATTGAGGATTGAAAAATGCACACATTTTGGCTGTCTACAACTGGTTTGCTATTCACAAAATGATTTTGTGAATGTTTTTAAAGTGAAGAAACTATGGAATGTTGTCACCAAGCATTTTAAAAAATGAGCCCTATTTTAAGATTTGTTTCACATTTATATATCCTTAAGAGAGTACACTTCTCAGCACCAGTAGTGCTGAAGCATCTTACTGCTGTCAATTCATGTAAGTAATATGAGTAATGAGTAATATGACTAACCCTAGTGTTAGCAAGGTTTAAACTTAGTACTATGGTCTAGTAATTTTATGACCCTCTTTCTTTTTCTATTTGTGCATAATAATAAAGGTGTACCATACGTAAGATGTGTGGTGCAAGGAAGAGATGAGTGATTTAGTTCTTAACAAATCGAATTCACTACAAATTTTCACAAACATTTGGATTCAAGCTAATATGAATTTTTACACACATTCAGAGGAGTAAGAAGGGGTTAAAAAACAATACAATTTTTACTCCCCTCTCTTTGGCCTTCCCCATATCTGTTCTGCCGCCGCTCCTTATTCTTCTTCCAATAGATTCTTCTTTAGTTTGATCTTCCCTCAATCTGGAAGAGAAGCAAATCATGAGAATAAATATGAGCTGTGGCGGTGGGACAGGTTTAACACGGGTCGAGGAGCATTATATATACAAGTTTATTATTCCTTCGATCCCTTCTCGGTAGGGTCAATTTGCACTGAAGTTCTTTGATATCATTGGAATCCCTACAGGAATTTTCGGGAGATTTACTCAACTTTAGAGCAAGATGACCAAATTAAAAAGGAAAAATTTTGGGTTACTCTGTTGTGACTTTTTTATGCTATAAGTGTCTATATTAGAGTGTATTGAATTTGTATAATGAAAAATTGCATTCCTTAGCTAAATTTTTAAGAAGTTAAGGATAGCACATCTGTTTCCGCAGCAGCCAAAGCCTGGGGAGCCAAACGCCTGTGGCCAACAGCTACATGTGGCTCCTGACCACAGGTTGAGGGGCATTGCTGTACATGAATGTTGTGTTGCGTTCATATATAACAATGGGTGTATTGTCTCTAAGACAGGATAATGTATATATATATTTTTTTCTTTACGTCAGACTGAAATTATCTTCTAATAATTCCATGGAGCCCAAATCTTATTTCTGCCTTTGATGTGGATGGTTGTGCAGTGGCTGGATTTTGACATAAGCAGAGAATCCAGGTGTTGAAAGGAGTCTCTGTGCATCTACTGCCATTCTGCGCTTAGATCATTTCAAAGGGAAGCTGAAGATTGACATTTCTTGGCATCCATATCCTGTGTCATTCATTGTGTGCCAAGAGAAGTGTTAAGCCCATGAACTCTTACAATCACACAGATTACATGGGGGTTTTGCTTCCTTCTTCCTATTCACCTCTTTAATGCTCTCAATCCCATGTGTTGACTTTTTTCACGGTCCCTTTGTTTTGTATTTTCTATAACATCTGCTGATATAAGGAAGCCAAAAGACAGATTGCAACCGTATTACCAGAATTAAGCTAATGAATTAGCAAATTATTTCTAGACTTTTCATACATGAAACCAAGATGGGTCATATTGTACAAAGGATAAAGATAATGTGTTCCAATAAAGCTCATATTCATGTATTAACATAACATAGAAGTCAATCATGAATAATTCGACAGCATTTTGCATAGAATTAATTACTTAATATTGATCATGCATTTCTCCTTTCCACCCACTTAAATATTCTTACAGAGAATTTACACAGGTGTTCCTTCTTACCTTTAGTCTTGGCTTGACATTTCTCGAATAAAGTAGCAAGACGACCAACTGTGAAAAATACCCCCACAATTTTGTGATACTCTGCTAAGGGGTGTTTTTATTATACAGATCTAGCAAAGGTTAAATTGATTCAGCTAACACAGCACTGAGATGTCATCACTGCACAAAAAGGGTTAATTCGACATCTAACATGACATTGGTCAACGGCTTGTGCAATGTTACATTATCTTAAGGGTCCCGTTACATTTAGCGATGCACCAGCGATCCCGACAACGATACGACCCGGTCAGAATTGCTGGTGCATCGCTAAATGGTCGCTAGTGAGCTGCCAAACAGGCAGATCTCACCAGCAACGCAGCAGCGATAAGGATCCGTCGGCAGTCACTCTTACCTGTCACATCACAGCGATGATGACGACTTCCGCCTGCGTCCATGCGTCGCTAGTCGGCGTCAGCGGGACGCCAACGAGGAAGAAATGGCCCAGGACATTCAAATCCAATCAACTCTCCAAAAGAGATAAATAGTGAGTCATGATAGTCTATGCTACATCTGTATGTGAGAAAAAATATACAGCAGAATCGAGCTACTTTAGATGCTATGTACTATTTTCTTTGGTATGTACTTTGCTCTTTAATTACCTAAGACCTACATTTTCATCATAGGTCACTAAGGAAGGTATGAAGGCAGCTCAGGAGCTGAGCCTGCTTTATACCATGTAGATGGTAGCTGTATGACATAGCTAGAATCTACTTGTAACAGCAACGGCCAGAGCTTGCCATGATCATTACACAATCATTTAATTGCCTCTGTCAATCTCTGACAGTAATATGTCAATGACTCCATTGCCGATGCCAACCTACACCGACTATCATCATCCCTCATCCAATAACAAGAAATCTTTGGGTTAAAAAACCATGGCAGTCGGGGGACTGTTGAAGGCCCCCCTTAACTTCCATCTTTGAACTCCTATGATGTGCAGCCATGAGCTGAGCTTCATAAGAAAAATGTGATTTCATTACATACTGCAAAACTGTGGTATATTGCAGTATATAGTTTAAGTCCCAAAAGGTGACTAAAAATAAAGTATAAATAAAAAATATGGTTAAAAATTATAAAACACGTGAAAAGTATGTAAAAGTTTAAATTGCTCCTCTTTTGCGTCTTGAAAAAATAAGAAATAAACAAAAAAATGAATACGGTATCGTGTGCAAAAGTCTTAACTATCAAATAATAAAATTATTTAATCCTTATAGTAAATGCTGAAAATAGAAAAAAAAAAAAAACTCTATCATTACCATTTGTCTCCACACGTCCCAAAAATAATGCAATAAAAATCTATCAAAGTGTTATCAGTAAAAATGTCAACTAAGGGCGCAAAAAAAACCAAATCTTTTCACACCTCTGTTGATGGAAAAATAAAAACGTTATAGCTTACAGAAATATTGCTGCACAATTTTTTTTTACAAATTTCAGAATTTCTTTTCACCACTAAAATAAATAAAAAAACTGGACAAGTTTGGCTTCGCCGTAATCATACTGATCTGTAGAGTCATGCTCCCATGTTCTTTTTTGCTATTGCACCACAATTAGATTTTTTTCCGCTTTTTCCTTTTTTTTTTTCAAATAAATTGCATTGGAAAATGAATGGTGTCATTCAAAACTAGAGCTCGCCCCACAAAAATAAACCCACATGAGGATATGTCAAAGGAAAAATAAAAAAAATGTATGGCTCCTGATATCGGACTCCCTTCTTTTGATGTGGGCTCCGGTGGTGATCCCACATCTTTCACAGGACATGTCAGCTATTTTGAACAGCTGACATGTGCCCACGGGTGGAATCACGATCTACCTGCGGCTATTAACCCAATAAATGCCGCTGTCAAAAGCTGACAGCTGCATTTAACATGTGCTTCCGGCAATTGCGCCAGAAATCGGCCCACCGGTGACCCCCGTCACGTGAACGCTGGTCACCGGTCGGTTGGCATGACAACCGGAGGTCTCCTGGGGACCTCTATGGTTGTTACTGCTAGCTTGCTGTGAGAGCCAGAATCCCTTTTTTTTTCTGCTGTGACATTGCATTAAAATGCAATAACGAGCGATCAAGAGATCGTATCTGCTCCAAAATGGTATCATTAAAAACTTCAGCTCGGAACGCACAAAATAAACGCTCACCCAACCCGAGATCATGAAAAATGGAGACGCTATGGGTATCAGAAAATGGCGCAATTTTTTTTTAACAAAGTTTGTAATTTGTTTTCACCACTTAGATAAAAAATAACCTAGACATGTTTAGTGTCTATGAACTCAGAATTACCTGGAGAATTATAATGGCAGGCCAGTTTTAGCATTTAGTTAACCTAGTAAAAAAGGCAAACAAAAAACAAGTGTGGGATTGCCGTTTTTGTTCCCAATTTCACCACACTTGGAATTTTTTTTCCTGTTTTCTAGTACACGACATGGTAAAATCAATGGTGTCATTCAAAAGTACAATTCATCGCGCAACAAACAAGACCTCACATGGCCATATTTATTGAAAAATAAAAAAAGCTATGGCTCTGGGAAAAAGGGGAGCGAAAAACAAAAACGCAGAAAGAAAATACGGTACCTCTGGGGGTTAAGGGGATATTGTTGGTAATTTCATGAATGCTGTTATGCGGCTGCATTTACCTATTTGTCATTTCAGCAGGTTTTTGCTTTCAATGTCCCTCTTATCTGTTATTCAAACGCATGACTAAAAACCCTGCGTGAGTTTGAGACCCATAGACTTGGCGTCTCTTCCAGACTCAATGTTTTTGATTCTCCCATTTTTTATGTGAATCCTAATAAATGTGAAGTTTTAAAATTTCATAATGAATGCTGGATTCCTCTGCACATTTTTCCTGATATTTTAACCATGGAGGGCCTGTAGTTTATTTGTGCACCGCACCCAAACCATCATTGAACTAGGAGTGATGACCTGATGATATTACCTCTTTATAGTAAACTAGCTGAAGAGCCCGGCGCTGCCCAGGCATAGTAACTATCTGTGGTTAGTAATAACAAATTATAATTAGTCTCCATTCCATAGTCCCGTGCCCATACACCCATCATACATATCCACCATCCCATAGGCCCGTGCCCATATACCCATCATACATACCCTCCATCCCATAGTCAAGTGCCCATATACCCATCACACATCCTCCATCCCATAGTCCCATGCCCATATACCCATCATACATCCTTGATCCCATAGTCCCATGCCCATCATACATATTCGCCATCCCATAGTCGAGTGCCCATATACCCATCACACATCCTTCATCTCATAGTCCCATGCCCATATACCCATCATACATATCCTCCATCCCATAGTCCCGTGCCCATATACCCATCATACATATCCGCCATCCCATAGTCCCGTGCCCATATACCCGTCATACATATCCCCATCCCATAGTCCAGTGCCCATATACCCATCACATATCCTCCATCCTATAGTCCCGTGCCTATATACATATCCACCATTCCATAGACCCGTGTCCATATACCCGTCATACATATCCTCCATCCCATAGTCCAGTGCCCATATACCCATCACACACCCTCCATCCCATAGTCCCGTGCCCATATACATATCCGCCATCACATAGTACCGTGCCCATATACCCGTCATACATATCCTCCATCCCATAGTCCAGTGCCCATATACCCATCACACATCCTCCACCCCATAGTCAACCATAATGACATCATAATGAGCGGCGGGGCTTGCAACCTATGATGAATCAGCGTCGCCATGGCAACCATTGTGACATCATAATGAGGGGCGGGGCTTGACACGCACACACTTTTTCCCCATTATCTAGATAGGGGCAAAATAGTTTGGTAAATTGGAATGCGCGGGGTTAAAATTTCACCTCACATCATAGCTTAGGACGCTCTCGGGGTCCATACGTGTGACTGTGCCAAATTTTGTGGCTGTAGCTGCGATGGTGCGGATGCCTATTCCAGACATACACACACACAAATACACACATACATACATACATACATACACACTTTGAGCTTTATATATTAGATGTTGACATCTGTACTGTATGTGACTATATTTCACAACCCAATCAGTTTGACAGAACCGGCTCCAGGTTTATGAGGCCCTTGGGGTGACCGAGTACTAGTGGGCTACTTTTCGCTTTCCATTTTTCCTCCTCACATTCCAAAACCTATTAATTAACTCAATGTGTATACATTCTGGCAGCCAATCAGAAACCATCCACAACGTCCAGACATAAGGGCTTCTGTCGTTGGGTGCAGAAGTAACATGTCCCTCTCCATATATAAAGCGGACATATTGTTTTGCTGGCGCCATTTTGTCAGTATAACAGCGCAGAGTGGCTGCTCCTGCTACTGCTGCAAGTTGTTATATAGTTACATAGGATCCTGTCTGAGTGAAAGCCACCTTCCAGTACCTAACTAGTTTGTGCTGATAGGTTTGTGCAGGCACAAGCCCACATTTCTTATTCCAAATTGTTTGGGCTAATACTGTGTTGCAGTCAGTATCCAGGAAGTCACATTTCCTAATCAAAATTGTTTGGAATAATATTGAGGTGCAGGCACCAGGCTCCTTTTCCTAATCCAAATTGTTTGGGCTAATATTGAGCTGCAAGCACACTCATAAAAAATACTGATTCTTAATTTAGTGACAGGTGACAGACAGGTCTGAGGCTAGGGTTTTGAAACAGCTGGTTAAAAGAGGGGAAAGTTACATCCAACATGAGTAGGAAAAATGGAGGTTGTGGTGGAAGGTAGAATAGGCTTGATGTTTGACTTGCACTTAGGTTAGGTGGTAATGTTATTGAAAGCTCTACTAAACAAACATTGGCTTGTCCTATCCAAAGACAACTGACAACAGCTGTTACTGGATGGGCTATTCAACTCCATTTCTTTAGCAGTCACACAGCGGTACCCCTGTAGATGAGGGCCAGAAAGAGCATGTTCTCCAATGGATGTCAAATGCTGCAACGAATGGCTTCTCCTCCTCTAACTCCACCTTAACATCACATACAGTACCATCCTCATAGGTGGCACCCCAATTAGCATTGTTTCCCCTTGCATCACAACTTTCCAACTGTCCAACTGACTGTGTGGAGCCACAGATGGGTGCGTCTGCAGAGCTGTTCACACATTCTACTCCATGGGCATCAGAGGTCTGCTCCAAATATTCACAGAATCCAGAAGAGGAAATCATCTGTACAGATGCCTAAAATGCTTTTCTGTTGGATCCGATCTGGATGAAGTAGGGTCCGAGCAGAATCCAGACCTTCCTCACCGAATGTTAACCCCCAGGGGTGGAGGTTATCCTAGTGAGACTCCTAATGAGATATCTGAAGCACACATGTACCTGTACTGTGCTGTCAGGTCAGGAATAGAAGGAGGGTTACTCTCAGGGTGAGGAGTGGGAGAAAAGAGAGTATGACGATGAGGCTGAAGATCCCACTTGGTGTGAATCCTGAGGCACGCAGCTGAGTAGCTTAGCAGAAGAGGTGGAGGAGAAGGAAGGTTGTGGATTTCTGCACAGACACAGAGTGATGCGACCGCAACAAGCACTTCATCCTCAGCCACAACTCTGGCTGTGGCCAGCATTGGTTGCAAGTCTGCAGTTAGCATTGGCGACAAGGGTTGTCTAGCCTGGGCATTTTTTGAGACAGCAAAGGATGACCCAACTCACTTTATCTTCCAACTTTGCATAAAACAACTCAGTAGAGGCAAAATTGTAATAATTTGACTACTACATGCATGAACTGGCACATGCGCGATTAATATGCCTTAGTCTGGGAATCTCACTAAAATGCGGAATAACGGGGCTCGACAACCACTGACTGTCCCATCAACCACATCTCTTCTGTCACCCTGGCAAATGTTCTCACACAGGTCTCCAGCCACAGAATCTCCACGCCTGTACCCCCTACAGCAGGGTGAGTGAGAGCCCATCAGCTGTTACAGAAAAGGAGAGGCCTGCTGTTTTTGTTTCACCGAGCATGCCACATCCTTTTCAAGCCACCATAACATCTCCGCCTACACCTCACTCACAGTCCAGCAGTTTGTCATGTTAATCCTTCTCCATTCTCTCTCAGCACAGCAGTCAGCCCTCGGTCCCGCAGTTGTGGTCACGTAATGAATGTTTTCTCTTAAGAGCTTTGAACTCCACCTTCTCCAATCTGTTGGCCACGGAAATGCTGCCTTTCTGACTGCTTTATACATACAGTTTCCTAAAGCTGATGGCTGTTGCAGTCCCCCAGTACCAGTGGCCCAGTTACCATTACTTCTCGAAGAAAGCTGTGTCTGTGCTACACAAGCATGTCGCAGAAAACATCACCCGTTCCTTGAAAAATTCTATGTCTGCCAGGGTGCATTTCACCACTGACACCTGGACAAGCAAGTATTTCACCACTGACACCTGGACAAGCAAGCATGGGCAGGAGTGTTACATCTCAGTGACTAGGCACTGAATGACTCTGGTGAATTTGTGGGCAGGCACGTAAGGGGCTGCTCCACAACCTCACACTCAATCTCATGGTATAGCAATTTCTCCACCACTATCCCAGCCTGGATGCAATGCTGCAGAAAAAACAGTTGCTGTGTGCTCATTTCCATCATTTGCACCCCACAGATGATCGACTTGAATCGCTACAGAGGTCTTTCGGTCTACCAGTTAACTGTTTGATTTGCGATTTGCCAACACAGTGGAATTCCACTCTAGATATGTTGCACCGACTGTGGCAGCATCGATGAGCCATGGTGCACGCCAACGCATTACGGACGTGGTGCAAATCACGTTTGGGAAGTGGGCGCAGATGTATAAAATCTGCACCTTTCTGCAGAGTTTTGCAATAGCTACTAATGCTGATTCTATCATCTGCATCACTATTCTGGTTAACTACATGTTGGAGCCCACTTTGAATAGTCTGCGGGAAGAGGTGGTGGTCCCAGAGGAAGAGGTGAAATCAGAGAAGGATGTGGAAGGGATAACAATATCTCTAAATTTTGGACTGTTAACCTTCGTCCGGCTGAGTAGGTACAATTGTACCTATTCCATTTTAAAATTGCAATAACTTTTTTTTCGAAAAGCCGTAGAGGGCTGAAATTTCGTGACATCTCTGCAGTTTTGGTCCAGAATATATTGGCCAAATTTCAATAAAATATCTCCACCCCCTTCCGAGATAAGGGGTCGAGATATTTTTGCATCCATAACAAGCTGCATAGGTACAAATGTACCCTCATATATTTTGAATGAAGATAATGCAAGGAAAAAAGAATAATATTTTTTTTAATGATAATGCTATTTTATTATTATAAACAAGTAAAAAAAACTGTTCATTTACATTATAAAAGAAAATGTAAGAAACTTTTTTATTGATTTTCTTCGCAAGTAATGCATGTTGTCTTTGCTACCGAGTGTTCATCGCAAATGGGTTTCACACAAACCACACAAGACTTTCTAGTCTTACGTTGTTTTCGCCTCAGGTCTCGGCAGACATAGCAACTACCAGCAACAGGGGAGGGTCCACGACTACCATGAGGTATTTGAGGGCCAGCTGCTGCTTGCGATGCTACCAAAATGCATCGTCCAAGCACCATATCTACTGCACCTCGAAGAAAATGGTTTCTCATCATCATTCGGTTTGTACTACGATCTTCAATTGCAGGCATACACAGCTGATCTGCGAGATCTTTCAGGAACTTTCTTCTTGATCCTTTGTTCTGAAGCTTGGATTGTGTTCTCTGTAGATGATGTAGGATGCAAACCCAGTGACGTCAATCATATTGTAGAAAAATGCCAGAGGCCAACATAATGTTCGTCGTTTCACAGTGTACTCTCCCAACATTTTATCTATAACATCAACTCCGCCTTTTGTTTTGTTGTAGTATTTTATTATCTCTGGCTTGGCTGCTAGTGTCTCTTCAACTTCTCCCGTCATGTGCATAGATGAAAGAAGCACGACAGATTTGTCCTTCTTTGGTACATTTGAACAGACTGTTGCATCATGATTGTAGGCAAAATTTGTCGAGTTTACAGGCCTTTCTTTGGCAGGCTGCATGTTGCTAGGTAGGAACCTTTTGTTTTTTCTCACTGTACCAACTAGTGTCATGTTCCAGGAGTTCAATACCTTAGCTAGTTCCATGGTTGTAAAGAAGTTATCGGTGGTGACATTTCTTCCAGAGCCTTTATACGAGCTCACTAGGTCCAATACTGTTCGTTCACCAATGTTTACTTGTCGAGGACCATCAGTTGGTTTCCCAGTGTAGAGCTGACCTTGTAATGGGTAGGCGTTTGATGAGTCACAAGCCCAGAAAATCTTTATGCCTTATTTAGCTGGTTTTGAAGGTATATACTGGGTAAATTTATTATGGCCTCTAAATGGAAATAATTGCTCGTCGACGGTGATACAATTATATGGCTTGTATGCTCTCTTCAGATTTCTGTTCAGCATTGTCCAGATGTCCCGTATTGGTGCAGCTTTATCTGTTTGCACACGTTCTGCACGTGTATTTTCGTTGTCAAATCTGATAAATCTGAGTATCATCTTGAAGCGGTCACGAGACATGGCTGCACGTATAAGAGGCAGAGCATCAACATTCCACATTTCCTCCAGATTCTCTTTGTTGTCTCTGTGCACACCAGCAGCAATCAGTATGCCCAAAAATGCATGGAGTTCAGTTTCAGTAAATTGCTTGAATGTTTTTTGTGGTGGCCGTTCAGAAGAATCAGGAAAACGTTGTACCAGTTCATTGTTGTAAGCATCACAAGCTCTCTTGGCCTTTCGATTCGTTTCTCGTAATATGATGTCACACATCTTGGGAGTCATGATTGACTTGAATATCTCTTTTGCTGTATACAGGTTGCTGATTGCTGCAGGGCCGCCTCTTTGTCGTAGGACATTACGAGATTTTGTTTGTGCATTTGGCAGTGGATCACTACACCACTGAGTTTTATGCTTAGCAGTCCAGATGTCGCCTGCACTTTGAGGCACAGACTCATCCTCAACACTTTCGTCTGAGTCGTATTCTTTTTCCTGCTCTATGACCATTTCTTGTTAAATGTCTGAATCTTCTTCAGTAACATCCACTTGTGGCACATAGTTTTCATCATCAGATGCAACATATGGTTCTTCCTCATGCTCAGAATCAGATTCTTCTAGCATTCGCATTATTTCGTCAGACGTAAATCTGTAAATATGAAAAAATCAAAAATACATAATTTTCCGAAATACTACACAATACTACATTATTGGCTTTTCACAAAATGATACTAACCTGCAAACACGTTTTCTTGGATTATGGCGGAAACTAGATCCAGCATCACTATCACTCATGATGACTTGGTAGATGAATTTTGGCTTCGTAATTTAGTTCAGTAACACGTGGCAAGTAGAATGAAACTCGATTCTAAAGTGCAGATAAAAAAGTAAATTATTTCTAGTGATAATTATTTATAAATGTCATTTATATATTATTTAAACCGTATACGGTTTCAGAATTTTCATTCCATCTTCGACTGTTTTTTCGACCAATAGGAAAATTGTAACAGAGCCACCTTCTTTATTTTGTGCTGAATATAAGTAAAACATCGTAAAACAATATGTAGATTCTAATTATTATCCATTTTTCGTATAAAAATCATACCTATAGTGATAAGTTTCATACAAAATATATGTAAGCCAAGTCCAGGCTCAAAGACAATTTCTGACTGTTCTGTCCCCACATAAGGCGAATGAAGGTATAACTGGCTGTTAGATGCTGTGAGACTTTCCTACCTTCGTATCCAAGAAATTGAAGGCTTCGCAAGCCTAGAAATGTGTGTGCTCACAGCAATGAGATGAACAGCAAAATGGGAGGAGGGAGGCAGGAAGAGAAGTAGAAGCCACTCCCAGTTTGAATCAACTTAATTGACAGCAACATAAGTGAGCAGTAACAACACTGGCCAAAAGATATCAGCATAACATTTGTAGCTGAATGAACTTTAGTTTCTGAAACCAAGTAAAGGAGAAAGTGTTCCCACAGTGGAGGCATATATGAAGGTACAATTGTACCTCTGCAGCCTGTTAATGTTGTAAAATTATGCAGCCTGACGAAGGTTAAAGCACAGACGAGTGTCATTAGAGAGTGGATTACAGCAATTGAGGGGGATCATGGTACCAGACAAACTGTTAGTGAAAGTGCAGGAGCCAAGGAACAAATGGAGGAGGATGAGTAGGAAGCGGTGATGGTTGTGCAACAGTCAGGAGCGGAAGAGGATAATGATCCCCTCTCTGTTGCCCATGGTTGGCGGGAGGGTGCGGAGGATGCAAGCTTCAGTGTTACCCCACCACCAACACTGTTTCACACTATAGGAATGGAAAAAAGCGCAAATAGGGTCTTATCCGATAAACAGGGTAAGAAATGTATTGAGATTCTACTCACCTGATATAGGAGAGGTATAGCGCATTAAATTATCAGTCAGCTGCTGCACATCCAAAGGTCAAACCAGTGACCGCCGAAACTTATAGTTAAATGGAACTTTTTTATGGATTCAGTGCGCTGCGAAACATGACACACAATTACTTGTGCATTAACAGATCGATGTTTTATTCATTTTCCCAAGTACAAATCACTTCTTCCTCAGCTGTATATCATCCCCTGAGGAAGAAGTGATTTGTACTTCGAAATGCATTGGGAAAATGAATAAAACATCGATCTGTTAATGCACGAGTAATTGTGTCTCATGTTAAGCAGCGCACTGAATCCATAAAAAGTTCCATTTAACTATACCCACCACCAACACAGCATGGACTTGGACCTCATTGAAGCACCCGGCACATGAGTGCCTTCTTGTAGTACTATCTCCAACATGATGCCAATATTGTTAGGATTAGAAATAGTGCTAAGTACTAGGTTGCCACTTTTTTAGATCCACGGTACAAGAGTTAATTTAGCCAGATGCTTCCCCCCCTGGAGAAGAATGCACGCATGCTGGAGTATCAAAATATGCTTGTAAACATTCTTAAAATCTTAAGAGTGGTTTTCCCCAAGACAGCAGTGAAGCACACAATGTGAATCACAGTTATAGCCTTCCAACCCCGGGAACGTCAAGTCATCAATACAAAAACAATAGCAGCAGCAATCTAAGTGGCAACCCAGTGAGCAATTTCTGTGAGTCATTTCACACATTTTTTTAGACCAGCCCCTTTACCAGCAGAATAGAGTACAAGTCTGGCATGTTTTGAATGACTGGAGAGGATGGTGCAGGAGTTTCTCAAGCTTAATATCAATGCAATCAGGATGAATTTGGACCCTTTTGCATTTTGGTTTTCAAAAATGGAAGAGTAGCCTGAGCTCGCTTGTCACGCCTTGGAAGTTTTGTCATGCTCGACAGCCCGTGTTCTCTCAAAACATGTCTTCAGCGCTGCTGGTGTTGTCCTGACAGAGAAGCGCATCAGCTATCTCCTGAAAGTATAGACCGCCTGCAGTTGATGTTACAAACAATTGTTTTGAATGTGGAGACTCCAACAACAAGCTTATATTTGTGCCACCTGAGTTTGGCTGAGCAAAAAAGTAGTTTGAGCTGTTGTATGAGGCATAAGGGCTTCCAGAAAAGCAGGCTAACACCAGTCCCTCACTTACCTCATCTTAATTGAATCTTCAATTCAAAGCTCTAAATTATAGCCCTGAGCCTAATACCTCATGCATGGCCCATGGCTGACTGTTGCTGTGTCTTGATCAAATTCCTACTGTTGGCGAATTCATCAGTCACCTACTTGTGTTACTATCCTTATATTTTTCTTCCAATAGTAGTCTACAAAACTGATGTTTGTGGCACCTGAGTGTGGCTGAGCAAAACTTCAGTTTGAGCTGTTGCATGAGGTATCAAGGCTCCCAGAAAAGAAGGTTTACACAGGTCCCTTACCCACCTCATCTTAATTAAAACAATTAAAATCTCTACATGCTGTTCTAGACCACGACAACGCAATCATGGCCCATGGCTGACTGCATCTGCGCCATTGTTACATTTCTACTTTTGGTAAATTGATGCCACTTTTACTGTTGTCTGCCCCTATTTTTTGGAAATGTTTGAACTTCAAGTTGTGTCTCCTTCACATTACCTGAATTTGTCAGGGCTCTCAAAGCATCAGACCTACACCTGTCATCCACCTGTTACTGATCAAAGTTTCAGCTAGAATTGTTGATCCAAGCCATGTTTCAGAAACTTTGCAATGCATTCATGCTGCACAACTAAAGTATTTGTACTCTGTGTCAATTGATGACACTTTTCCTGCAGTCTGCCTTAATTTGAGCTCTTTGGGAAGCTTTTCGGCCCCCCTAAAAGTGTTGTCTATGTGTTTGGTTTTGTCTCCCTTTGAATTCAATGTGGTTCAGGTATGCTCAACTGTTGTGAATTCTCTTACTTCTGAGTCAGGGCTCCCTCTGGTGGCTACTGTGGGTAGTGGAGCTGGCTGGATTGACAGAGGTCTGCCACCTGACGATGATGATTGGCGATCTGGGGTTACTGATTGGAAGTATTTAAGTGAGCAGGCTTCACTCAATTGTTGCTGGTGATTAGTTCTTCCTGTGCAACTTGAGGTCTGCTGTCTCCTGCCTGATCCTGCATTTTTCAGCTAAGTTGTTCATTTGCTAATGTTTTGCTTCTGATCTGGTTTTGCCTCTTTCTGCTTTGCTGTGCAGGTTCAGCGTGCTCCCTGCTGGGGCTGTGCTGGACCCCGCTCCATATGTTACAGCTTGTGTCAGTTTGTTCAGTCCCCTGTTATATTAGTCTTTTTTGTTTTGCTGCCAGTTTACACCAGAATGCTGATATAGTGGGGGAGAGGTCGTGAGACCTCAGTGTTTTTTGTACATCAGGCATGTTGGATTTTTTAGTGTTTTTGCGTGATTGCAGACAGTGTCTTTCCTTTCCTATCCTATCTAGATAGTTTGGGCCTCATCATTTGCTCAGTCTATTTTCTGCCTGTGTTTGTCCCTCATCTGGTCTCACCGACAATATATGTTTGGGGGCTATCTATTTCTTTGGGGTTTAGATTTCATCTTTCTTGCTTTATGCCAAATTAGTTCTCCGGCTGTGTCGAGGCGTCTAGGGCATCGTAGGTACGCTCTACGGCTACTGTTAGTTGTGTTGTTAGGATTAGGAGTCTACAATTTGCTAAGTGACCAACCTTTCTGGTTTCCTGGTGGCCTAGCCTATTCCTGCCATCCTCATCGGTGACCTGTTCTTAACACTCAACGTACTGTTCAGCAAACATCGGGACGTTCGCCGAACCGAACCTTGAAAGTTTTGCTCACCTTTACTGAAGGTGGAACTTTAATCCATATTTCTTGTCAAGAAAAAGTCTATTCCCTTTAGATTAAGGAAATTGGCACATGCCAAGTAGGGTTGCTCAACTTCAAAATCAACATTGCTGGAGAATAATTTGAACTTAATCTATTGTTGTTTTTTCCACTTTTTAGGTATTACAACTGTGTTAATAAGTAATGTTGTGTATGTAGTTACTGTTAGTAAGCATAAAGAAATAATAATGCACAATTCTCCTAAAAGTAGAATTTGAGTCATCAACCCACACTCCCAGATACATGTCAGCTCTGTAATAACACATCATCAGCTCACTGATGGCGCTTGAATATTATTTTGGTTCCAAGAGACTCTAAGCCAAAATATGAGATATGAATGTAGTAAAAAAACATCAGAACTTTAAATGATCCACACTGGATTTATGATTGAAGAAGTCAATATGTATAAACAAGTTTTCCTAAAGATTAAAGGTTTGATGGTTTGTGTCCAACTGATTCATCATAAAACACTTTTAAGGTATTAAATATGGCATCTGTATAAACACGAAACCATGGAGAATATATGTCCATCTTAATCAAAGTTTATTCAACAAAATTTTCAATGTTTTGCAACTTGCCCAGCAATTTTCTAAGTGAGGTAAGACAAAGCAATTTTACATGGTTTGGAACACAGATGTAAAAACTTTAAAAAGAAATATAGGCAGTTCTATAATTTAAAATTATGACTGGACATTTTTTCACAAATCCTACACATTGTGGTTTAATGGATGCAAAATTATTTCATTTTTTTTTTCTTAGCACATTAACTTATATCATTTTTCTACAGGAATTTTAGAGATTACTTAGGAAAAACTCCAAAAAGGACAAACCAAAATGTATGATTTAATTTTCTTTCCTCCAGAAAAAAAGGTAGCTGGCAGAACTCACGTAGGTGGACGCACAGTTAAATTCTCCAAGGAACCCATTTGGAAATAGTCAAGCATACGTACAGATTGAGCACTCTGGATTGGATGATGTCTACCAAAAGTAAGGTTATTCCACCAAAAGTGTGGACAAGATTTCAACCTATTACAAGTGTTTGATAAAGACGTGTAATAGGTCATAACGTTGTTCACACTTATGGAGGAATGAACTTCATTTTTGATTGGACACCCTGGGTTGGACAATATCTGTACGTATGCCTCATTTTCTTTCCAGTCTTGATTGGGATGGTTTACACAATATTTATAATATGAGTTAGGAATTTTATATTTCACTTTAAAGGAACCTGTCACCATGAAAATAAAGTCCATTCTGCAGGAACCATGTGGTGGGGCTGAGGATATTGCTATATAGTCTTGTGAGAATACATTCAGTATAACCTGTATTACTCATTTAATCCTCTTCTCTTTCTGGCATTTTCAGTCCAGTGGGCAGTCCTATCAGTGACTGACCGCTTTGTTTGCATAAGTATGCATACAGAGATAGCGGTCAGTCACTCATAGGACCGCCCACTGGACTGAAAGTCCCAGAAAGACCAGAGGGTTAAATGATTTTAACTTTCGCAAAAGTCGGGTCGAACGAAATCAGCCGACTATAGGGAAAAGTCAGAGGCCGACTGAAACATGAAACCCAATGCAAGTCAATGGGGAGGCAAAGTCGGCAGGGAGTGGAAGACAGTAAACACACCTACAGTGCCAATTTCAATGCCAAAAACATCAATTCTTATAACTGAAGCTTGTCAACCTTAATTTTCTTCCTAATAATAGTTACGCATTGAAAACTGGGGGTTATTTGGCTAAAGTTGTGGGGGGGTTGGGCTGGCCCCAGGTTTTCGTGTGCCCTGCGCCAAAGAGTGTCAGTGCGCCCCTTTAACACATACCACAACTCATGATGCTCTGGTATGCCACAGAAATATAGGTATAGTACAATGACACATACTTCACTGCTTACATGACATGACTGATCTAATTTAAATTGTACAGTAGCTCAAAAACAGGACAGTATATTACTCCATACAGTGTTATGGCCACCACATTGTGCACCATAAAGAATAATGAGCCCCATATATTTCTTCATACCAAATAATTAGTCACATATAATGTTCCATACAGTATATGATGAGCTCCACATAATGCTCCATATATAATGGGCCCCATTTCTAATGCTCCAGTGTATAATGGGCCCCTTAGATGCTGCTCCAGTGTCTGATCTGCCCCATTTGCAATGCTCCAGTTCATGATGGGCCTCATGGATGATGCTCCAGTGTATGATGGGCCTTAATAATGCTCCATATATAATGGGCCCCATTTGTAATGCTCCAGTGTATAATGTGCCCCTTAGAAGCTGCTTTAGTGTCTGATCTGCCCCATTTACACTGCTCCAGTACATGATGGGCGTCATGGATGATTGTTGTGAACTCATTTTCTGGTCTTCCTCTGGTTTCTGGTGAGGGAGCTGGTTGTGCTGACAGAAGAGTTATGAGTTCTCTTTCCGGGCTCCCTCTGGTGGTGGCAGGAGGTAGTGAAGCTGATCTAATTAACAGAGACCTGCTACCTGATAATGAGGAAGAAGAGTGGACATCTGGAGTCTCAGACTGGATTTAAGACAGCCGACTCCCTATTCCCATGCTGGTGATTTTTTCCTGCCTCCTGAGGTCTTAGTTTCCAGCTCAGTTCCTGCCATCTCAAGCTAAGTTGTATTTGCTAATGTTCACATTTGATTTGGTTTGGTCTGTTCAGTTTTTTGTGTGGTCAGCCAGCCCCGCCTGGGGCTGTGCTGAATGTCCACTCTTATGTCACTGTATGTGCCAGTTTGCTTTTTGTCCCTTATTAGATTGGCCTCTTTTTGCTCTGTTCTCAGAATATGCCAGAGTGCTGATATAGTGGGAGAAGTCTAGTGACTTCAGGGTATTTTTTGCTATCCGAAGTGTTGGACATTTTTGCAGGGTTTTTGGTGTGATTGCAGACAGTATCTTTCCTTTCCTGTCCTTTCTAGCTAGTGTGGGCTCCATCATTTGCTCAGTCTATTTTCCTACCTGTGTTCATGTTTTCATCTTGTCTCACCATCAGTTCATGTGTGGGGGCTGTCTATTCCTTTCGGGTCTGCTCTGGGGCAGTTTTAGATTTCCCCTTTTCTTGCTTTAGGCTTATTTAGTCCTCCGGCTGTGACGAGGCGTCTAGAATCATCGCAGGTATGCTCCACGGCTGCTGTTAGTTGTGTGGTTAGGATCAGGAGTCTGCAATCCACGTAGTTACCAACCTCTCTGGTTTTCTGTGACTTAGCTTGTTCTTGTTTTCTTCCTCGGTGACCCATTCATAACAGAATCACCAGCCATACCGCAGATTCTAGGGTACTACAAAGCAGGAAAAAATTGTTAAAAAAAAAGTGACAGAATTTTTTTTTATATGTATTTTTTCCTCTTTTTCTCTGGGGCCGTAGGAGGATTTTTTCTCTAATGGAGATTAAGCAATTGTCCGATCGTGCGGAGCAGCTCGCTGCTGAAGTGCGGTGAATTTCCGCCTATCTCGCTCAGTCACGTGCTGTTGAACCAAAGATCTCTACTCCTGATGTGCTTTCTGGGGATCAGTGTAAATTTTTGAATTTTAAGAATAATTGTAAATTATTTCTTGCCTTGAAGCCTAACTCATCGGGGAGCTCTGTGCAGCAGGTTAAAATTGTCATCTCCTTGCTGCGTGGCGATCCTCAGGATCGGGCTTTTTCTCTGACACCTGAAAGTCCTATTCTGACTAATGTGGATGCATTTTTTCAAACCTTGGGGTTGTTGTATGATGAACCTAATGCTATTGATCAAGCTGAAAAAACCCTATTGGCATTGAACCAGGGTCAGGATTCTGCAGAGTTATACTGTCAAAAATTCCAAAAGTGGGCGGTCCTTACTACATGGAATGATGGTGCATTGGCAGCTCTCTTTCGGAACGGTTTATGTTATGAATGGGTCACTGAGGAGAAAAAGGCAAAACAAGCTAAGTCACAGAAAACCAGAGAGGTTGGTAACTATGAAGATTGCAGATCCCTGATCCAAACCACACAACTAGCAGCAGCCGTGGAGCGTACATACGATGATCCTAGATGCTTCGTCAAGGCCGGAGGACTAAATAAACCTGAAGCATGAAAAGGGGAAAACTAACTGCCCCAGAGCAGACCCCAAAGGAAAGACAGCCCCCACACATGTATTGATGGTGAAACAAGATGAAAGCACAAACACAGGCAGGAAAATAGGCTGAGCAAATGATGGGGCCCAAACTAACTAGAAAGGGCAGGAAAGGAAAGATACTGTCTGCAATCTGCAAAAAACCCTACAAAAATAATGTCCAACACTTCTGATAGCAAAATTAACCCTGAAGTCACTAGACTTCTCCCACTATATCAGAACTCTGAAATATTCTGAGACTGAGCAAAAAGAGGCAAATCTAATAAGGGACAAAAAGCAAATTGGCAAATACAGATAAATAAGAGTGGAAACTCAGTGCAGCCCCAGTCGTGGCTGGCTGACCACACAAAAAACTGAATAGACCAACAAAATCAAGTGTGAACATTAGCAGCAAAACTTAGCTTTAGGTGACTGGAACAGAGCTGAAAACCAAGACCTGACAAGCCAGAAGGAATTACCAGCGCCAGAATAGGGCGTAGGCTGTCTTAAATCCAGTCTGAGATTCCTGAGGTCCAATCGTCATCCTCCTTATCAGGTGGCAGATCTCTACTGATTAAATCAGCCTCACTACCTCCTGCTACCACCAGAGGGAGCCTGGAAGGAGAACTCACAACTGGTGGACCAGAGAATGAACTCACAACAGTACCCCCCCTTGAGGAGGGGTCACCGAACCCTCATCCACGCCACCAGGCCGATCAGGATGGGCCCGGTGAAAAGCACGAACCAATCTATTGACATGAACATCAGAGGCAGAGACCCAAGAATTATCCTCCTGGCCATAACCCTTCCATTTGACCAAATACTGGAGTCTCCGTCTAACCAAACGAGAATCCAATATTTTCTCTACCTCATATTCCACATTGCCGTCAACCAACACAGGGTCACGAGGTGCTGCCATAGGAACCACTGGCTCAACAAACCTCTTCAACAGAGATTTGTGAAATACGTTATGGATCTTGAACGTAACTGGAAGAGCCAATTGAAACGAAACGAAAGGATTAAGAATCTCCAAAATCTTATAAGGTCCAATAAATCTTGGCTTAAATTTTGGAGATGCAACCTTCATAGGAATATTCTTAGACGACAACCAAACCATATCACCCACTTTAAACCGAGAACCAATGGTCCTATGCCGGTTGGAAAATCGCTGGGACTTTTCCTGAGAGTGACAAGTTATCCACCACTTGGTCCCATATCTGCTGCATTCTCTCAACCACAGTGTCCACACCTGGGAAGGACGAAGATTCCACTTGCCCTGAAGAGGATCGAGGATGAAAACCAAAATTACAGAAAAAGGGTGACATCAAAGTGGCAGAACTAGCTCTATTGTTCAGTGTGAATTCGGCCAAGGGCAAAAATGAGACCCAATCATCCTGATCAGCAGATATAAAACATCTCAAATAAGACTCCAAGGTCTGGTTTGTTCTCTCAGTCTGTCCATTGGTCTGGGGATGAAATGCGGAGGAGAAGGATAACTGAATTCTCAGATTGGAACAAAAGGCTTTCCAGAATCCGGAAACAAACTGGACTCCTCTGTCGGATACAATGTTCTCAGGAATCCCATGTAACCGAACCACCTGTTGTAAAAACAAGGGCACCAACTCAGAGGATGATGGCAACTTTGGGAGTGGTACAAGATTGACCATCTTCGAAAATCTATCACAAATCACCCAGATAACAGTCATTCTCTGAGAGACAGGAAGATCAGAAATAAAATCCATTGAGATATGGGTCCATGGCCTCTTGGGCACCGGCAGGGGCATCAGCAACCCACTAGAATGAGAACAGGGTTTAGACCGAGAACAAGTCCCACAGGACTGTACAAAATTCCTGACATCACGAGATAAGGCAGGCCACCAAAAAGACCGACTCACCAAATCTCTGGTACCAAAAATACCCGGATGACCAGCCAATGCGGAGCAATGAATTTCAGACATCACTCTCTTTCTCCACTGGTCAGGAACATATAATTTTCCCATGGGCAACGCTCAGGTTTATCCTCCTGAAATTCCTCCAGGGCGCGTCTCAAATCGGGTGAAATGGCAAAAAGAACTACCCCCTCAAGTAGGATGGTAGTAGGCTCGGTCACATTAAGAGAATCGGCAAAGAAACTCCTAGAAAGGGCGTCTGCCTTAACATTCTTAGTGCCTGGAAGAAAAGAGACCACAAAAGTAAAATGCGTGAAAAACAAGGCCCATCTAGCCTGTCTAGGATTCAAGCGTTTGGCCGACTCCAGATAAATCAAATTCTTGTGATCGGTGAGGACCACAACTTGATGTCTAGCTCCCTCTAACCAATGTCTCCACTCATCAAATGCCCATTTCATAGCCAACAATTCCCGATTCCCCACATCATAGTTGCGTTCAGATGGGGAGAACTTTCGAGAAAAGAAGGCACAGGGATTCATCTTAGAAGTCACAGGGTCTTTTTGGGACAAAACACCTCCTGCACCAATCTCAGAAGCATCTACCTCCACCTGAAATGGAAGTGAGACATCAGGTTGCCATAATACTGGAGCTGAAGTAAATCTCTGCTTAAGCTCCTGAAATGCTGAGACAGCCTCAGGAGACCAATTCAGCACATCAGCGCCCTTCTTGGTCAGATCAGTCAGTGGTTTGACAATACCAGAATAATTACCTATAAATTTACTATAGAAATTAGAAAAACCCAAAAACTTCTGGAGGGCCTTCAAAGAAGTAGGCTGAACCCAAACATAAATGGCCTGTACCTTGGCCGAGTCCATTTCAATAGTTGACGGAGACAAAATAAATCCCAAAAATGAAATCCTCTGTACACCAAAGAGGCATTTCGATCCCTTAACAAACAGGGAATTCTCCCTCAAAATCCGGAACACAGTCAGGATGTGTTCCACATGAGAATCCCTATCACTAGAAAAGATCAAAATATCATCCAGATAGATGATCAAAAACTTATCCACAAAGTCACGGAAAATATCATTTATAAAGGACTGGAAGACAGAAAGGGCATTAGTGAGCCCGAAAGGCATCACCAGGTACTCAAAATGTCCCTCCGGAGTATTAAACGCCATCTTCCATTCATCCCCGTGCTTGATGCGAATAAGATTATACACCCCCTGAGGTCAAGCTTAGTAAACCAGCAGGCACTTTTAATAAATCAGACATCAGGGGTAACGGGTACTGATATTACAACTGAAATGTACCCGGCCAAGGTACAGGCCATTTATGATTGGGTTCAGCCCACTTCTTTGAAGGCTCTCCAGAAGTTTTTGGGTTTTGCTAATTTCTATCGTAAATTTATAGGTAATTTTTCTGGTATTGTCAAACCACTGACTGATCTGACCAAGAAGGGCGCTGTTGTGCTGAATTGGTTTCCAGAGGCTGTCTCGGCATTTCAGGAGCTTAAGCGGAGATTCACATCTGCTCCGGTGTTACGGCAACCTGATGTCTCACTTCCATTTCAGGTGGAGATCGTCTCCAACGCCACTTCTGCTGTGTGCACCACGAACACCTCTTCCATTGTGCCCACTACAGCTCATGGGAGAACCAGCACCCCTGCTGTGTGCTGGGAAAGCCTCAAACAAACGGTTTACCAGAGTTGCTTGTTTGTTTGCCAATATTATCTCTAGGTTCTCCTGTGGCATGATGTTGTGTAATTTGCCTTTGTAGCGTGAATCGAGGATGCTGGCCAGCCAGTAGTCATCATCCCTCATCATTTTGGCAATACGGGGGTCCCTTTTTAGGATCCGCAAGGCATAATCGCACATGTGGGCCAATGTTCCAGGTGTCAATGATGCACTGCCCGTGGTGGGTGGAGGAGCAGTTTCTGGCAAGTCCACATCCCTACAGTCACACACAAACACTGTCCCTGACCTTGGAATGCCAACATTTTCTCTTGCCCCCTGAGAAACATCCTCCTGCCCAAAATAATCATCCCTCTCATCCTCATCCTCCTCCTCTTCCTCTTCTTCCTCCACCTCATCCAGGACATTTCCCTGACCAGACAATGGCTGACTGTCATCAAGGCTTCCCTCCTCCTCCTCCTTCGCTGCAGACGCCTGATCCTTAATGTGCGTCAAAGTTTGCATGAGCAGATGCATAAGTGGGATGCTCATGCTTTTGATGGCGTCGTCTGCGCTTACCAGCCATGTGCATTCCTCAAAACACTGAAGGACTTTACAGAGGTCTTTCAGCTTTGACCACTGCACACCCGACAATTCCATGTCTTCCCTCAAACTGCCTGGCCACGTATCCTCCCACAAATGCATTACAGCCTGCCTCTGTTCGCACAGCCTCTCAACCATGTGCAGGGTGGACTTCCACCTTGCTGCAATGTCTATGATTAGGCGGTGCTTAGGGAGGTGGAGCAATCACTGCAGCTTCTGCATACGACTGGCGTGTACGGCCGAGTGACGGATGTGCGAGCACAGTCTTCGCACCTTATGGAGCAGGGATGTTAACTCCAGATAATTATTAAGGAAGCACTGCACCACCAGGTTCAAATTGTGAGCCAGGCAAGGTATGTTTGTGGGCTTTGTACCGGCTATGGCTGCCACAAAATTACGACCGTTATCACTGACTACCTTGCCTGCCTCAAGATGTAGACTGCCCAGCCATGACTCTGTTTGTCGCTGCAAGTAGTCGGCCAGTACCTTCGCGGTGTGCCTGTTGTCGCCCAAAGACTTAATCTTTAACACAACCTGCTGACGCTTACCACTAGCTGTTCAATAGTGGGACACCTCGTGTGCAACTTTGCCAGCTGCAGATGTAGTGCGCGAGCGACTGCGGTCTGTGGACGAGCTTCCCCTGAAAGACGAGGAGGAGGAGCGAAAGCCTACAGCCAACTGTTTCCTATACCGTGGGCTAGGCAGCACTGCTCCACCACCACTGTCCCCAGTGGAGCCTGCATCCACCACATTAACCCAGTGCACAGTGATGGACACGCAACGGCCCTGGCCATGCCTACTGGTCCATGCATCTGTTGTGAGGTGCACCTTTCCACTCACTGACTGTTTTAGTGCATGGACAATGCGGTCTTTCACATGCCGGTGGAGGGCAGGGATGGCTTTTCGAGAAAAGAAGTGCTGACTGGGTAGGTCATAGCGTGGGACAGCGTAGGTCATGAGGTCGTGGAAAGCTTCGCTTTCAACCAAATGGTAGGGCATCATCTCTAATGAGATTAGTTTGGCAATGTAGGCGTTCAAACACAGTGTACGCGGATGAGAGGATGAGTACTTTCTTGTCCTACTCAGAGTGTCTGGTAGGGTGAGCTGGACTGGAGAGCTGCATATGGGGGAAGTAGTGGTGGACCGGATGGAGTGAGAGGGGGTTGGTGATGGTTTTGGTGGTGATGGCCTAGATTCAGTGTTGTGTTGCAAAACCTTTGTGATTCCCTGAGTGCTTTGGCCTTGTGACAACACCTCCACATTTAGTGCTGGTGGTGTCCTTAATGGTGGTCTTACAGTGGGGGTAGCGATGGAGCATTGTTGGGTACCTTCATTCGGAGCAGGTCCACATGTGCTTCCTGTGGTTTTGTAGTCCGTCCATGCTTGCAAGTGCATGTTGATTAAATGTCTAAGCATGCAACTGGTATTCAAATTTCTGAGTTGTTTACCTCGGCTAAAGGTCCTTCCGCACTTCTTACAGGTAACCTTTGCCTCATCAGTAGGATTTTGGACAAAGAAGTGCAACACTGCACTCTTCCTATTATGGTAAACATTTTCTGGCCTTGCACACTGTGCTAAGTTGACCGTCTGGTCAAGCTGTCCTGCAACTCTTTTAGTTTTTGGTCCACGTTTTAGGACAGCTACGGGTTTGCTAGATAACAGCTGCTGCGATGTCAATGCCTGCTGCGGATCATTCTCATCTGAACTATTGCCAGCGCCACCCTCCTCCCCCAATGGTTGCCAATGCGGGTCCAGAACTGGGTCATCCATCACCTCCTCTTCAAAGTCATCTGCACCTTCCTCTTTACCTTCCTCTGTGTCACCGTGTAAGGTGGTATAGCATGCGGGAAGGGGCACCTGGGTTTCATCAGGGTCAGATTCTGGCTCAATAGACTGCGAGGGCAATGTAGTGCTGTGGGTCAATGCACCAGCAGAATCATCTAGCAGTGGCTGTGCATCAGTGTAATCCATGTAAGATTCATCTTGGACTGGGGAATTCAGGATTTGACTGGATAACCCAGGCATAGTATGTGAAAAGAGCTCCATAGAGTAATCTGAAGTGTGGGCTGCCGCATCCTTAACTTTTGGTGGGGGTGAAGGACACAAGGAAAGGGGTTTTTTATGACCGGAACCCTGCACTGACGACTCCGTGCTTGCAGGTTTCGACCGTTCTGAAGAGGAGGCAACAGAGCTGGTGGCTGTTTCGGCAATGTACGCCAAAACCTGTTCCTGATGCTCCGGCTTCAAAAGCGGTTTTCCTACTCCAAGAAAAGGCAACCTTACAGGCCTTCTTGGGCTAGACGATGACGCAGGCTCAATACCTCCTGCCTTAGCTGCTATTGTGCTTTTGCCAGAACCAGCCGATGCACCACCACCATCAGTACCAGCTGCGACCCCCTGCCCATGTCCACGGCCTCTTCCACCATACTTCCTCATGTTTGGGAAAATGTACCAAAAATACCAGCAGAGAGATGGTACTGTATGAAAAGCGTTCAGCTGTGTAAGGTGTATTAAACAAATTAAATCAACGTATATATTATGTTAGTCACAGATGCTCTCACAGTATGTATTGTACCGTGATCCAACAAGCAGATATACGGAACTGTATCAGAAGTGTACATCTGTATACGATTTTTGTGCAACTAACAATCTCCGTATATGTATTTACGGAGTGTCACACACACGCTGACTAGGTATAAAAGTGACTGTAATGCGAATGGCAGATATACAATACTGTTGGAGAATCGGACAGCTCTATACGATGTGTGTATGCAAAATTGTCAAGCTCCGTGTATTTGTATACGGACTGACACACGCTGTCTCTGTCTACTTTTGACCGTTATCAAACAGCAGATATGCAAAACTGTTTGAAAAACGGACAGGACTCTAAGGTGAAGGTCTGGAAAAACAGAATAACTCCTCGGCTTTTTTTTCCAGAGTCACACACAGGTAGCTTCTATTTGTCCGTGCTAGAAGGCGGTACACAGTAGTGTGTGAGGAGCGTACACCACTGTACAGTGTGTGTATGGAAAATTGTCATGCTCCGTGTATTTGTATATGGACTGACACACGTTGTCTCTGTCTACTTTTGACCGTTATCAAACAGCAGATCTACGAAACTGTTTGAAAAACAGACAGGAATCTAAGGTGTAGGTCTGGAAAAACGGAAAAAATCCTCGGCTTTTTTTTCCAGAGTCACACGTAGGTAGCTTCTATTTGTCCGTGCTAGAAGGCGGTACACAGTAGTGTGTGAGCAGTGTACAACGCTGTACGGTGTGTATGTAAAATTTTCAAGCTCCGTGTATTTGTATACGGACTGACACACGCTGTCTCTGTCTAGTTTTGACCGTTATAAAACAGCAGATATACGAAACTGTTTGAAAAACGGACAGGACTCTAAGGTGCAGGTCTGGAAAAACAGAATAACTCCTCGACTTTTTTTTCCAAAGTCACACACAGGTAGCTTCTATTTGACCATGCTAGAAGGCGGCACACGGTAGTGTGTGAGGAGCGAACACCGCTGTACAGCGTGTGTATGGAAAATTGTCACGCTCCGTGTATTTGTATACGGACTGACACACGCTGTCTCTGTCTACTTTTGACCATTATCAAACAGCAGATCTACGAAACTGTTTGAAAAACAGACAGGAATCTAAGGTGTAGGTCTGGAAAAATGGAAAAACTCTTCGGCTTTTTTTTCCAGAGTCACACAGGTAGCTTCTATTTGTCCGTGCTAGAAGGCGGTACACAGTAGTGTGTGAGGAGCATACAAAGCTGTACGGTGTGTGTATGTAAAATTGTCAAGCTCCATGTATTTATATACGGATTGACACACGCTGTCTCTGTCTAGTTTTGACCATTATAAAACAGCAGATATACGAAACTGTTTGAAGAACGGACAGGACTCTAAGGTTTAGGTCTGAAAAAACGGAAAAACTTCTTGGCTTTTTTTTCCAGAGTCACACACAGGTAGCTTCTATTTGTCTGTGCTAGAAGGCGGTACACGATAGTGTGTGAGGAGCGTACACCGCTGTACGTTGTGTGTATGTAAAATTGTCAAGATCCGTGTGTTTGTATACGGACAGACACACGCTGTCTCTGTCTAGTTTTGACCGTTATCAAGCAGCAGATATACGAAACTGTTTGAAAAACGGACACAACTCTAAGGTTTAGGTCTGGAAAAATGGAAAAACTCCTTGGCTTATTTTTCCAGAGTCACACACAGGTAGCTTCTATTTGTCCGTGTTAGAAGGCGGTACATGGTAGTGTGTGAGGAGCGTACAACGCTGTACGGTGTGTGTATGTAAAATTGAAAATTGTGAAGCTCCGTGTATTTGTATACGGACTGACACATGCTGTCTCTGTCTAGTTTTGACCATTATCAAACAGCAGATATACGAAACTGTGAAAAACGGACACAACTCTAAGATGTAGGTCTGGAAAAACGGCAAAAATCCTCGGCTTTTTTTTTCCAGAGTCACACACAGGTAACTTCTATTTGTCCATGCTAGAAGGCAGTACACGGTAGTGTGTGAGGAGCGTACAACGCTGTATGGTGTGTGTATGTAAAATTGTCAAGCTCCGTGTATTTGTATACGGACTGACACACGCTGTCTCTGTCTAGTTTTGACAGTTATAAAACAGCAGATATACGAAACTGTTTGAAAAATGGACAGGACTCTAAGGTGCAGGTCTGGAAAAACGGAAAAACTCCTCTGCTTTTTTTTCCAGAGTCACACACAGGTAGCTTCTATTTGTCCGTGCTAGAAGGTGGTACACGGTAGTGTGTGAGGAGCGTACACCGCTAGACGGTGTGTGAAAAAATGAACGCTCAGTAACTGACAGGACAAAATAATAAAATTTGGAGTGCTTTGAAAAAAGCAGTTTGAACAGCAGTGTGCACACAGCAATGCAGCTAGCAGGTAGCCTTAAAAGGCAGCCTAATCACCACCAGCGCTGCTGCACACAGCAAAAATCCTCCCCTTTCACTGCACACTAACTATACAGTGAAAAGCGCTATCAGCAGAAGCAGTTTTTTTTTTCTTCTTCCCTGCCTAACGCTCTCCCTGTTCAGAATCAGCAGCAGCACCTCTCCCTTTTGTAAGATCGGCAGAAGTAAGATGGTGGTCAGCGTTCACAGCCTTTTATACCCACTGTGACGCCACACAAAGCCAGCCAATCACTTCATTGCCCTTCTCTAAGATGGTGCTGGCCACTGCACATGTCATCGCGTTGCCCACAGTGTGCGTCCTCCATCATTGGGTGAGAAAAGGCGCTGAAAGCATAATTTGAAACGCTGATCGGCGACCTCATGGCCGACCTCATGCTAGGGTCGGGTTTCGATTGGCGAAACCCGACTTTGGCGAAAGTCGGCGATTTTTGAATCTGACCGACCTGTTTCGCTCAACTCTAGTGGTGACCATGGCGGCCATTTTGAAGTTGACCATTTTGGATCCAACTTTTTTTTTTTACAATGGGAAGTGGGTCATGTGACACATGAAACTTATTGAGAATTTCACAATAAAAACAATGGTGTGCTTGGTTTTAACGTAACCTTATTCTTTCATGAGTTATTTAAGTTTATGACCACTTATTAAATGTGTTCAAAGTGCTACCCATTGTGTTGGATTGCCAATGTAACCCTCTTCTCCCACTCTTGACACACTGATAGCAACACTGCAGTAGAAATGCTAGCACAGGCTTCCAGTATCTGTTTCAGATGCTACATATCTCGTATCTTCACAGCATAGACAATTGCCTTCAGATGACACCAAAGATAAAAGTCTAAGGGGGTCAGATTGGGAGACCTTGGTGGCCATTCAAGTGGCCTACGATGACCAATTCACTTTCCAGGAAACTGTTCATGTAGGAATGCTCGGACCTGACACCCATAGTTGATGGCATGGTGTGGTATATGGGGTTCAAAGATAGTGGGGCCATTCTTTATCAATGGAAACCTCAATGCTACTGGAGATCTGAAATTATTACTTGATGATGTGTTGCCCTCTTTATGCACTGAAGATGGCATGTTCCCTGAGTTTTTCCAGCAAGATGGTGCACCACCACATTATGGGTGTCAGGACCGAGCATTCTTACAAGGAATCTGACCCCCTTAGACTAGCATTGCTTCAGCGGGGTTGCTATCAGTGAGTCAAGAGTGGGGGAAGAGGGTTGCATTGACAATTCAACACAATGGCTCAGTCCTAGGACCCCTACTCTTCTCGATCTACACCTTCAGCCTGGGACAGCTCATAGAATCCCACGGCTAACAGTATCACCTTTACGCCGATGACACACAGATCTACCTATCTGGACCTGACCTCACCTCCTTACTGACCAAAATCCCACAAATGTCTGTCTGCTATTTCAGCCTTCTTTTCTGCTCACTTTCTCAAACTGAACATGGACAAAACAGAATTCATCATCTTTCCCCCATCTCACTCTACAGACCTATCCATCAATGCCAACGGCTGCTCGCTTTCCCCAGTCCCGCACGCTCAGTGCCTTGGAGTGATCCTCGACTCTGCCCGCTCTTTCAAACCACATATCCAAGCCCTTGCCTCCTCCTGCCGCCTCAGACTCAAAAATATTTCCCGGATCCGCACACTCCTCAACCATGAAACCACAAAAACACTAGTGCACGCCTTTATCATCTACCGCCTCTACTACTGCAACCTCCTACTCTCTGGCCTCCCCTCCAGCACTCTGGCACCACTCCAGTCCATCCTACATTCTGCTGCCGACTAATCAGCCTGTCTCCCCGCTATTTCCCAGTCTCCCCCTATGCCAGGCCCTTCACTGGCTTCTTATTGACCAGAGGCTCCAGTTAAAAACCCTAACCATGACATGCAAAGCCATCCACAACCTGTCACCTCCATATATCTGTGACATGGTCTCCTGGTACCTACCCGCACGCAACCTTCGATCCTCTCAAGATCTACTTCTCTACTCCCCCCTCATCTTTTCTTCCCACCACTGCATACAAGACTTCTCCCGTGCTTCCCCCATACTCTGGAATTCTCTGCCGCAACACATCAGACTCTCACCAACAACGGAAACCTTCAAGAAGAACCTGAAGACCCACCTGTTCCGACAAGCCTACAGCCTGCAATGATCCTCAGTCTACTGAACAACTGCACAACCAGCTCTACCCTCTCCTAGTGTATCCTCACCCATTCCTGTAGACTGTGAGCCCTCGCGGGCAGGGTCCTCTCTCCTTCTGTACTTGTGTGTCCCCTGTCTTGCACATAATTATTGTACTTGTCTATATTTCCCCTTTTCACATGTAAAGCGCCATGGAATAAATGGCGCTTTATGAATGTATAATAATAATAATAATAATAATAATAATAATAATAATAATGGGCAGCACTTTAAACACTTATAAGTGGTCATAAATTTGTAAATAACTCATGAAAGAATAAAGTTACGTTAAAACCAAGCACACCATAGTTTTTCTTGTGAAATTCTCAATAAGTTTGATGTGTCACATGACCCTCTTCCCATTGGAAAAAATAAAGTTAGATCCAAAATAGCCGACTTCAAAATGGCCACCATGGTCACCACCCATCTTCAAAAGTTTCACCCCTCCCATATACTAATGTGCTTACAACAAACAGGAAGTTGATATCTCCAACCATTCCCATTTTATTTAGGTGTATCCATATAAATAACCCACCCTGTACATTGAAACTTTAAAATGTATTTTGAACTTAGCAGTTTTTTACAGTAACTACGACATATACACAGTAGGAGCTTCAGTTAAAATGAATCTGTTATTACAGTTGTGAGTATTAAATCACAGGCAAAATCTTATAGGGCTCGCAAAATGCTTTTGTTCACATCCCTTGTTCAAGATGTTGATTTTACTAAGGTGATTAGAGTTTTGGAACTGCTATTCAGTAGGCATATGGGTGGTGCTGAAACAGTGACTACTTGTTGTCTTCTCGCTGAAGAAGAAGCTATTGGAGAGTTCACCAAGCAATAGAGTGTCCGCTCATCCAGAGAATAGACTGTGAATTATCAATGCTGCAGCTCCACCAAAATGACTCTTTACAGTGGCAGATTTTATCATTTTAATTTTTCCACCCTAGATATATATAAATCCTATAGCAGCATGCCAGTAGCTTTAACCCCTTAATTGCCAGAGCTATTTTTAGTCTTGCATTTTCATTTTTTGCTCCCCTTCTTCCCAGAGCTATACCTTGTTTATTTTTTGGGTAAATAGGGCCGTGTTAGGGCTTGTTTTCTGTGGGACGAGATGTACTTTTGAACGACACCATTGGTTTTACCATGTTGTGTACTTGAAAATGGGAAAAAAAATTCCAAGTGCGGTGAAATTGCAAAAAAGTGCTATCCCTCAGCTGTTTTTTTTTTTTTTTTAATATATTCTCTAAGTGCTAAAACTGACCAACTATTATGATTCTCCAGGTCATTACGAGTTCATAGGCACCAAACATGTCTAGGTTTTTTTTTATTTAAGTGCTGAAAAAAAAACTCAAAGTTGTTAAAAAGAAATTGTGCCTTTTTCTGATACCCATAGCGTCTCCATTTTTCATGACCACAGGATGGGTAAGGGCTTATTTATTGTGTGCCAAGCTGAGGTTTTTATTTATACTAGAGTTGAGCGAAACGGGTCTGTCAAATTCATAAGTCGCCGACTTTCGCTAAAGACCGGTTTCATGAAACGAAACCCGACCAAAGCGTGAGGTCGGCCACGAGGTCGGCGACCAGAGCGCCAAAGTCGCGTTTCAAATTATGCTACCAGCACCCTTTTTCAGCCAATGATGGAGGACGCACACTGTGGGCAACGCGATGACATGGGCATCGGTCACCACCATCTTTGAGAAGGGCATGCAAGTGATTGGCTGGCTTTGTGTGGCGTCACAGGGGCTATAAAAGGGCGTACACGCCGACCGCCATCTTACTTCTGCCGATCTTAGCATTAGGGAGAGGTTGCAGCTGCTGATTCTGAATAAGGGAGAGCATTAGGCAGGGAAGAAGAACAAAAAAACTTCTTCTGCTGGCAGCGATTTCCACTTACAACACAACAGTTTGTGTGCAGAGACAGGGGAGGCTCTATTTTTTGTGCATCAGCTCTGTTGGTTATTAGGCTGCCTTATTAGGCTCCCTGATAGCTGCATTGCTGTTTGCACACTGCTGTGCAAACTGCTTTTTTAAAAGCAAAAATACTTTTCTTCCTCTTTTCTGCACAGTTACCAAGCGTTCATTTTTCCACACTTTTGTGTGCAGCAGTCCTGCTTATTAGGCTGCCTGCTGCCATACTTGGACTGAGAGCATCATTGTTAGCCTCCTAAAATCTCAAGGGAGATTCCAATTCTCCCCAATACTATATACACATTGTACTTTGTCATACATCAGCCAATTTCAGCCTGTTAAATTGAGGTGTAATCTATAGTGGGCCTGAGATAATAGTTCAGCCTCCTAAAATCTCTAGGGAGATTCAAATTCTCCCCAATACTATATACACCTTGTACCTTGTTTTACAATACCATATACATTAGCTGGTTGTATTTTTGGTACATTTTTCCAAAAATGAGGAAGTATAGTGCAAGAGGCCATGGAAGTAGGAGGGGGTTGCCTGCTGGTACTGATGGTGGTGGTGCATCTGCTGGTAGTGGCAAAAGCACAATAGCACCTAAGGCAGGAGGTGTTGAGCCTGCGTCATCGTCTGGCTCCACAAGGCCTCAAAGGCTCCCTTTTCTAGGAGTAGGTAAACCACTTTTAAAGTTGGAGCTTCAGGAACAAGTTTTGGCTTACATTGCTAACACAGCCTCCAGCTCTATCACCTCCTCTTATGAAGTTTCAAAAAATAAAAGCACTAAGCTGTCAGTGCAGGCTCCTGGTCAGGAACAACACCTTTCCTTGTGTCCTTCACCCCTACCAAAAGTGAAGCATGCGGCAGGCCACACTACAGATTACTCCATGGAGCTCTTTTCACATACCATGCCTGGGTTATCAAGTCAAATCGTGAATTCCCCAGTCCAAGATGAATCGGACATGGAGTACACTGATGCACAGCCACTGGTAGATTTTTCTGCTGGTGCATTCACCCAGAGCACTACATTGTCCTCGCAGTGTACTGAGCCATAATCTGACCCTGATGAAACTCAGGTGCCCCTTCCCGCATACTATACCACCTTACACGGTGACAAAGAGGAAGGTGCACATGACATTGAAGAGGAGGTGAGGGATGACCCAGTTGTTGACCCAGATTGGCATCCATTGGGGAAGAGGGTGCGGCTGCCAATAGCTCAGAAGAGGAGGAGGAGGATCCGCAGCAGGCATCGACATCGCAACAGCTGTTATCTGGCAGGCCCATAGCAGTCCAAAAACGGTTTACAAAAACCCAAAGGGTTGCAGGACAGCTTGGCCAGACGGTCAAATTAGCACAGCGTACAAGGCCTCAAAATGTCTTCCATAGTAGGAAGAGTGCAGTGTAGCACTTTTTTGAACAAAATCCTAATGATCAGGCAAAGGTTATCTGTAAGAAGGGCGCAAAGACCTTTAGCCGAGGGAAAAATCTGAGAAATTTGAATACCAGTTGCATGCTTAGACATTTAACCACCATACACTTGCAAGCATGGACGGACTACCAAACCTCACGTACCACATGTGCACCTGCTCCGAATGAAGGTAGTCAGCAACGCTACATCGCTTCCCCCACTGTAAGCCCACCGGTTAGCACACCACCAGCAGCAAATGTTGAGGTGTTGTCGCAAGGCCAAAGCAGTCAGGGAATCACAATGTAATTGCTACGAAAAACTGAATCTAGGCCATCAGCAAGACCACCAACACCATCACCATCACCAACTCTCTCTCAGTCCACCATGTCCACCGCTAGTTCCACCATATGCAGCTCTCAAGTCCAGCTCACCCTACCAGAGACTCTCAGTAGGACAAGAAAGTACTCATCCTCTCATCCGCATACACAGTGTTTGAACGCCCACATTGCCAAACTAATCTCGTTAGAGATGATGCCCTACCGGTTGGTTGAAAGCAAAGCTTTCCGCGAGCTCATGGCCTACGCAGTACCACGCTATGACCTACCCAGTCAGCACTTCTTTTCTTGAAAAGCCATCCCAGCCCTCCACCTGCATGTGAAAGACCGCATTGTCCATGCACTCAAGCAATCAGTGAGTGGATAGGTACACCTCACAACAGATGCATGGTCCAGTAGGCATGGCCAGGGCTGTTACGTGTCCATCACTGCACACTGGGTTAATGTGGTGGATGCATGGTCCACAGGGGACAGCGGCGGTGGGACAGTGCTGCCTAGCCCATGGTATAGGAAACAGTTGGCTGTAGGCGTTCGACCCTCCTCCTCCTCCAGAAGCGAAAGCTCGTCCACAGTGCGCAGTCGCACGAGCACTCCATCCGCAGCTGCCAGTGTTGCACACAAGGTGTCCCACCATCAAATAGCTAGTGGTAAGCGTCAGCAGGCTGTGTTGAAGATGATGTGTTTGGGCGACAACAGACACACCGTGGAGGTACTCCCCGTCTACTTGCAGTGACAAACTGAGTCATGGCTGGGCAGTCTACATCTTGAGGCAGGCAAGGAAGTTAGTGATAACGGCCGGAATTTTGTGACAGCCATAGCCCCTTCAAAACTCAGACACATACCTTGCCTGGCTCACATCTTGAACCTGGTGGTGCAGTGCTTCCTCAATAATTATCCGGAGTTAACAGCCCTGCTCCATAAGGTGCAAAGACTGTGCTCGCACATCCGCCGGTCGCCCGTACACTCCAGTCATATGCAGAAGCTGCAGCGATTGCTCCACCTTCCCAAGCACCGCATAATTATCGATGTTGCAACAAGGTGGAACTCCACCCTGCACATGGTTCAGAGGCTGTGCGAACAGAGGCCGGCTGTAATGCATTTGTGGGAGGATACACGGGCAGGCAGTTCGAAGGCAGACATGGAGTTGTCTGGTGTGCAGTGGTCGAAGCTGAAAGACCTCTGTAAAGTCCTTCAGTGTTTTGAGGAATGCACACGGATGGTAAGCATCATAAGCATGAGCATCCCACTTATGCGTCTGTTCATGCAACCTTTGACGCACATTAAGGATCAGGCGTCTGCAGCTGAGGAGGAAGAGGAGGAGCGAAGCCTTCATGACAGTCAGCCATTGTCTGCTCAGGGAACCCTTCTGGACGAGGTGGAGGAAGAAGAGTTTCCCACGCAGCAATGGCATAAAGTGAGACTAGGGACTTTTTTTTTTTTTTTAAAGTGGTGGAGGAATACAGTGCGGAAGGATACCTAGCTTCCGTCATTGTATTCCTGAAGCTGGTAGAGAACGGTAGCATCAGCTGATGCTGCTGTTCTCCACGCAAGATGGACGTGGGACCCTCGTGGACTTCTGCGGATCGGGGTAAGTATATTGGTGTTTTTTTATTTTGATATTTATTCCTCAAGGGGACAATGGCTTCGGGGATCAAAGTGACAAGTGACGGTGAGTATGTACTCTTTGTTATATGTACTGTATGTCTATATGTATGTATTGTATGTAGTATATATGTATGTTGCATGCATGTAGTATATATGCAGTATATATGTAGTATGTATGTTGCATGCATGTGGTATATATGTAGTATGTATGTAGCATGTATGTAGTATGTAGCATGTATGTAGTATGTATGTTGCATGTATGTAGCATGTAGTGTGTATGTATGTAGCATGTATGTAGTATGTATGTTGCATGTATGTAGCATGTAGTGTGTATGTTGCATGTATGTAGCATGTAGTATATATGTAGTATGTATGTTACATGTAGTATATATAGTATATATGTAGTATGCATGTTGCATGCATGTAGTATATATGTTGTATGTATGTTGCATGCATGTAGTATATATGTATTATGTATGTAGTATGTATGTAGCATGTATGTAGTATGTATGTTGCATGTATGTAGCATGTAGTATATATGTAGTATGTATGTTACATGTAGTATATATAGTATATATGTAGTATGCATGTTGCATGCATTTAGTATATATGTTGTATGTATGTTGCATGCATGTAGTATATATGTATTATGTATGTAGTATGTATGTAGCATGTATGTAGTATGTAGCATGTATGTAGCATGCATGTAGTATGTAGCATGTATGTAGTATGCATGTTGCATGTAGTATGTATGTTACATATAGTATGTATGTAGCATGTAAATTTTTTATTTTTTTTTTACATTCAACACATTAGCCGGATGATGGGACTACTACTGTCCCATCATTGGCTAATGTGTCAATCACTGTCATGGTAGCAGGCATCGCCCGATGGGACTTGTAGTCCCATCGGACGATGCCTGCACAGACCACCGGCAGGTCGGCACAGCCCCCCAGAGCCTGCACAGACCACCGGCAGGCCGGCACAGACCCCCGGAGCCTGCACAGACCACCGGCAGGCCGGCACAGCCCCCCGGCAGGCCGGCACAGACCCCCGGAGCCTGCACAGACCACCGGCAGGCCGGCACACACCCCCGGACAGTCGGCACAGCCCCCCCGAAGGCCCAAACTGACAGCGCATCATGATGCGCACAGACAGCGCATCATGATGACGTCATTTCGGCAGCCAATCAGAGCCACAAAAGTGGCTCATTGCATTTTGGACTTCCGATTCCGGTATCCGATATGAAAAAAGTATCGGTACTCGGTATCGGAATTCCGATACGGCAAATATCGGCCGATACCCGATACTTGCGGTATCGGAAAGCTCAACACTACTCACAGGTCATTCCCATTTGACTATTGAGCCTGTAAACTGGACACCTGGCCTGAATTGGCACAATATGCCTTACAGTAGCTTGCTTGCCCTGCTGCTAGTGTGCTATCCGATAGAGTCTTCAGTGCTGCTTGATCAATCCTGACCGAAAAAAGGACCCATCTGTCGACCCAAAATGTTGATGATCTCACCTTCAATAAAATGAACCATGCATGGGTTTCAAAGGATTTTGTCCCACCTTCCCCTGCTGACACGTATGTTTACTGAAAAATGGATCGCTTTTGTCCTCCTCTTCCTTGGACTTTTCCAATTCCTCAATTTTCAGCTGCTGAATGTCCAACATCAACATATGTCATTTTTTCAACCGCCCTAACTGGGCTGCCTCCCCCCAGGGCCAGGGTCACCCCCTGGCGCATGCACCCATGCAAGTGCCGTTGCACTAGACACGTGGGTGGACCCACTCTTGGGCGACGGCACTGGCACAGGGTCCCTCATAGTACAATCAAGTGTCTCTGATGGTGGGGGTGCACACCCCCCGTCAGACACACCGCCGTACTATGAGGGGCCCTGTAGTGAGTTCATTCTCTGGTTCACCAGTTGTGAGTTCTCCTTCCAGACTCTCTCTGGTGGTAACAGGAGGTAGTGAGGCTGATTTGATCGGTGGAGATCTGCCACCTGAGAATGAGGATGACGATTGGACCTCAGGATTCTCAGATTGGATTTAAGACAGCCGACGCCCTATTCAGTTGCTGGTGATTCCTTCTGGCTTGTCAGCTCTTGGCTTTCAGCTCTGTTCCAGTCATCTAAAGCTAAGTTTTTCTGCTAATGTTCACACTTGATTTTGTTGGTCTATTCAGTTTTTTGTGTGGTCAGCCAGCCCCGGCTGGGGGCTGTGCTGAATTTCCACACTTATTTATCAGTATTTTGCCAATTTGCTTTTTGTCCCTTACTAGTTTGGTCTCTTTTTGCTCTGTCTCAGAATATTTCAGAGTGCTGATATAGTGGGAGAATGTCATGAACTCATTTTCTGCTCCACCAGTTGAGAGTTCCCCTTCCGTTCTCCCTCTGGTGGTGACAGGAGGTAGTGCGGTTGGTTTAAGTGGTAGTGATCTGCCACCTGATGAGGAAGATAACGATAGGATCTCTGGCGTATCAGACTGGATATAAGACAGCCGACGCCCTATCCGGGTGCTGGTGATTCAGTCTGCTTCTCAGGTCCTGGACTTCAGCTCTCTTCCAGTATTCTCAAGTTAAGTTTGTTTTTTGCTAATGTTCACACTTGCGCTTGTTGGTCAATTCAGTTTTTTGTGTAATCAGCCTGCCCCTGCTTGAGCTATGCTGAAATTCCACTCCTATTAATCAGTATTTGCCAATCTGCTTTTTGTCCCTTATTAGATTGGCCTCTTTTTTGCTCTGTCTCAGAATATTTCAGAGTGCTGATATAGGTTTAGAAGTCTAGTGACTTCAGGGTTAATTTTGCTATCAGAAGTGTTGGACAATATTTTTGTAGGTTTTTTTGGCAGATTGCAGACAGTGTCTTTCCTTTTCTGTCCTTTTTAGTTAGCCAGGCCTCATCATTTGCTCATCCTATTTTCCTGCCTTTGCTTGTATTTTCATCTTGTGTCACCATCAAAACATGTGGGGGGCTGTCTTTCCTTTGGGGTCTGCTCTGGGGCAGTTAGTTTTCCTCTTTTCCTGCTTTAGGCTTATGTAGTTATCCGGTTGTGATGAGGCATCTAGGACCAGCGTAGGAGTGCTCCACGATTGCTGCTAGTTGTGCGGGTAAGATTAGGGATCTGCAATCTGCATAGTTACCAACTTCTCTGGTTTTCTGAGACTTAGCTTGTTGTCTTTTTTTCCTCCTCGGTTTCCCATTCATAACAGAATCACCAGCCATACCGCAGATTCTAGGGTACTCTAAAGCAGGAAAGAATTGTTAGAGAAAGAAAAAAAAGTGTCAGAATTTTTTTTTTTTTTTATTATGTATTCTTTCCTCTTTTTCTCTAGGGCCGTGGGAGGATTTTTTTCCTAATGGAGATTAAGCAACTGTCTGATCGTGTGGAGCAGCTTGCTGCTGAAGTACAGGGAATTTCCACCTACCTTATTCAGTCACATGCTGCTGAACCCAAGATTCCTACTCCTGATGTGTTTTTTGGGGATCGGTCTAAATTTCTGATATTTAAGAATAATTGTAAATTATTTCTTGCTTTGAAGCCTAACTCATCGGGGAGCTCTGTGCAGCAGGTTAAAATTGTCATCTCCTTGCTGCGCGGCAATCCCCAAGATTGGACTTTTTCTCTGACACTTGAAAATCCTATTCTGACTAATGTGGATGCATTTTTTCAGGCCTTGGGGTTGTTGTATGATGAACCTAATGCCGTTGATTAAGCTGAGAGAACCCTGTTGGCATTAAACCAGGGTCATGATCCTGCAGAGTTGTACTGTCAAAAATTCTGAAAGTGGGCAGCCCTTACTACATGGAATTATAGTGCATTGGCAGCTCTCTTTCGGAAAGGTTTGTCAGAGACTGTAAAAGATGTTATGGTGGGATTTCCTGTTCACTTTGGTCTGGATGGCTCTATGTCATTAGCCATTCAAGTTGATCGGCATTTACGTGAATGTAAAACTGCACGGGAGGCGCTACCACCTTTTGAACAAATGTCTGAACCTATGCAATGTGATGGGGTTTTGTCTAGGGCGCAACGTCGGGAGTTTAGAAGGCGTAATAAGCTGTGTTTTTTCTGTGTAGACGCCTCTCATACTATTTCTGTCTGCCCTAAAGGAGAGAAACCTTTTGCACACACATTTTCTCTGGGCAGTATACAACCTAAGTTCCTTTTGGCAATTACTCTGATCTGCTCCTTGTCCATATTTTCCACTAAGGCTTTTGTGGATTCAGGAGCATCTCTGATTCTGATGGATTTGGACTTTGCTAAACGTTGTTGTTTGTCCATGACGCCTCTGCAGACGCCCATTCCGTTGAGAGGTAGTGATGCCACTCCTTTGGCGGAGAATAAACCTCAGTTTTGGACCCAGGTGATAATGCGAGTTGCCACAGACCACCAAGAAAATTGTAAATTTTTGGTGCTGCATAATTTGCATGATACTATTGTTCTGGGGTTCCCCTGGTTGCAAACTCACAGCCCAGTTTTGGATTGGAAATCTGTGTCTGTGGTGAGTTGGGGTTGTCAGTGTGTTCTTAGGGGCGCTCCTGTTTTCTCCACCTCTCCTCAGTCTCATGATATTCCTGATTATCTGGCTGATTTCTCTGATGTTTTTAGTGAGAGCAAGTCTGCGTCTTTGCCTCCTCATAGGAGTTATGACTGTGCAATTGAGTTGATGCCTGGGTGTAAATTTCCCAAGGGTCGGCTTTTCAACTTATCTGTACCCGAACATGATGCTATGCGATGCTATATTAAGGAGTCGTTGGAGAAGGGTCATATTAGACCATCCTCGTCACCGTTAGGCGCTGGGTTTTTTTTGTGGCCAAGAAAGATGGTTCATTAAGACCGTGAATTGATTATCGTTCCCTTAACAAGATGACGGTTAAATATCAGTACCCGTTACCTCTGATGTCTGATTTATTCTCCAGAGTTAAGAGTGCCTGCTGGTTTACTAAGCTTGACCTCAGGGGGGCGTATAATCTTATTCGCATCAAGCACGGGGATGAATGGAAGACGGCGTTTAATACTCCGGAGGGACATTTTGAGTACCTGGTGATGCCTTTTGGGCTCTCTAATGCCCCTTCTGTCTTCCAATCCTTTATGAATGATATTTTCCGAGACTTTGTGGATAATTTTTTGATCATCTATCTGGATGATATTTTGATCTTTTCTAGTGATTGGGATTCCCATGTGGAACATGTCCGGACTGTGTTCCGGATTTTGAGGGAGAATTCCCTGTTTGTTAAGGGATCGAAGTGCCTCTTTGGTGTACAGAGGATTTCATTTTTGGGATTTATCTTGTCTCCATCGACTATTGAAATGGACCTGGCCAAGGTACAGGCCATTTATGATTGGGTTCAACCTACTTCTTTGAAGGCTCTCCAGTAGTTTTTGGGTTTTTCTAATTTCTATCGTAAATTTATAGGTAATTTTTCTAGTATTGTCAAACCACTGACTGATCTGACTAAGAAGGGAGCTGATGTGCTGAATTGGTCTCCTGAGGCTGTCTCAGCATTTCAGGAGCTTAAGCGGAGATTTACTTCAGCTCCAGTTTTACGGCAACCTGATGTCTCACTTCCATTTCAAGAGGAGGTGGACGCTTCTGAGATTGGTGCAGGAGCTGTGTTGTCCCAAAAAGACCCTGTGACTTCTAAGATGAATCCCTGTGCCTTCTTTTCTCGAAAGTTTTCCCCATCTGAACGCAACTATGATGTGGGGAATCGGGAATTGTTGGCCATGAAATGGGCATTTGAGGAGTGGAGACATTGGTTGGAGGGAGCTAGACATCAATTTGTGGTCCTCACCGATCACAAGAATTTGATTTATCTGGAGTCGGCCAAATGCTTGAATCCTAGACAGGCTAGATGGGCCTTGTTTTTCACGCGTTTTAATTTTGTGGTCTCTTTTCTTCCGGGCACTAAGAATGTTAAGGCAGACGCCCTTTCTAGGAGTTTCTTTGCTGATTCTGTTAATGTGACCAAGCCTACTACTATCCTAGGTGAGGGGGTAGTTCTTTCTGCCATTTCGCCCGATTTGAAACGCACCCTGGAGGAATTTCAGGAGGAGAAACCTGAGCGTTGCCCTATGGGAAGATTGTATGTTCCTTACCAGTGGAGAAAGAGAGTGATGTCTGAAGTCCATTGCTCCGCATTGGCTGGTCATCCGGGTATTTTTGGTACCAGAGATTTGGTGAGTCGGTCGTTTTGGTGGCCTGCCTTATCTCGTGATGTCAGGAATTTTGTACAGTCCTGTGGGACTTGTTCTCGGTCTAAACCCTGTTCTCATTTTAGTGGGTTACTGATGCCCCTGCCGGTGCCCAAGAGGCCATGGACCCATATCTCAATGGATTTTATTTATGATCTTCCTGTGTCTCAGAGAATGACTGTTATCTGGGTGATTTGTGATAGATTTTCGAAGATGGTCCACCTTGTACCACTCCCAAAGTTGCCATCTTCCGCTGAGTTGGTGCCCTTGTTTATACAACAGGTGGTTCGGTTACACGGTATTCCTGAGAACATTGTGTCCGATGGAGGGGTCCAGTTTGTTTCCAGATTCTGGAAAGCCTTTTGTTATAATCTGGGAATTCAGTTATCCTTCTCCTCCGCGTTTCATCCCCAGACCAATGGGCAGACTGAGAGAACAAACCAGACCCTGGAGTCTTATTTAAGATGTTTTATATCTGCTGATCAAGATGATTGGGTCTCATTTTTGCCCTTGGCCGAATTTGCGCTGAACAATAATAATAATAATAATAATAATCTTTATTTATATAGCGTCAACATATTCCGCAGAGCTTTACAGTTGAACAGTTTCAAACACAACAGTCATAAGTAACAACGTTAACAATACAATAATTAAAGCAAAATAAGACGACCCTGCTCGTGGAGCTTACAATCTACAATGAGGTGGGGGAGATACAAAACACAGGTTTGTATTTACAATGATGTATTTACAATGACGGTCCAGCCATCTTCAGGGGGTGGGGGTTAGATGGAGATAGTGAATGGGCTACACACACACAAACATGACTTTGATTACTGAATGTGATAGGCCGCTCTGAACAAATGTGTTTTGAGCGAGCGCCTAAAACTATGCAAATTGTGGATGGTCCTAATATCTTGGGGTAGAGCATTCCAGAGGATTGGCGCAGCACGGGAGAAGTCTTGGAGTCGGGAGTGGGAGGTACGGATTAGGGCAGAGGTTAGTCGAAAGTCATTTGCAGAGCGCAGCGGTCGGTTAGGCCGATAGACAGAAATGAGGGAGGAGATGTAAGGGGGTGCCGCACTGTGGAGAGTTTTGTGGGTGAGAACAAGTACTTTGAATTGTACCCTGTAATGAATTGGCAGCCAGTGTAACGACTGGCGAAGAGCGGACGCGTCTGAGTAACGATTAGCCAGATGGACAACCCTGGCTGCTGCATTAAGGATAGACTGGAGAGGGGAGAGTCGAGTGAGAGGGAGGCCAATTAATAGAGCATTACAGTAGTCCAGACGGGAGTGGATCAGGGCGACAGTGAGAGTTTTTGTTGTTTCCATGGTGAGAAAAGGGCGGATTCTAGAGATGTTCTTTAGGTGTAAGCGGCATGAGCAGGCAAGAGATTTTATATGTGAGGTGAAGGAGAGATCGGAGTCGAACATAACACCCAGACAGCGCGCCTGCTGTCGGGGTGTTATTATGGTGCCACCCACAGAGAGGGAAATGTCAGATTTAGGGAGGTTAGTAGATGGTGGGAGCAGAAGAAGTTCAGTTTTGGAGAGGTTGAGTTTCAGATAGAGAGCAGACATGATGTTGGAGACTGCAGACAGTCAGTGGCGTTCTGTAGCACAGCGGAGGTAAGGTCAGGGGATGATGTGTACAGTTGTGTGTCATCAGCATAAAGATGGTACTGAAAGCCAAATCTGCTGATGGTCTGTCCAATTGGGGCCGTATAGAGAGAGAAGAGAAGGGGGCCAAGGACTGAGCCCTGAGGTACCCAAACAGTGAGAGGAAGAGGAGATGAAGTGGAGCCAGAAAACAGAACACTGAAGGAGCGGTCGGAAAGATAGGAGGAGAACCAGGAAAGAGCAGTGTCCTTAATGCCTAGTAACTGGAGCCTAGAGAGTAGGAGAGGATGGTCAACAGTGTCGAAAGCTGCAGAAAGGTCGAGAAGAATGAGCAGAGAGTGGTCACCATTACGTTTTGCTGTCAGAAGGTCATTGGTCACTTTGATGAGTGCAGTTTCTGTCGAATGTAGGGGGCGGAAACCGGACTGTGAAGGGTCTAGGAGGGAGTGAGTGGAGAGGTAACGGGTAAGGCGTGAGTATATCAGGCGCTCCAAGAGTTTAGAGATGAAGGGGAGATTGGAGACTGGTCTGTAGTTGTTTGTGCAGGATGGGTCGAGGGTGGGTTTCTTTAGTAATGGAGTAATGATAGAGTGTTTGAAGGGGGAGGGGAAAATGCCAGAGGAGAGGGAGAGATTAAAGATTGTAGTTAGGTGAGTTGTGACGACTGGGGAGAGAGACTGGAGGAGATGTGAGGAAATGGGGTCGGTTGTGCATGTAGTGACAATAGAGCTAGTTCTGACACTCTGATGTCACCCTTTTTCTGGAATTTTGGGTTTCATCCTCAATTCTCTTCAGGACAAGTGGAATCTTCGTCCTGCCCAGGTGTGGACACTGTGGTTGTGAGAATGCAGCAGATATGGGACCAAGTGGTGGATAAGTTGTCACTCTCTCAGGAAAAGGCCCGGCGTTTTTCCAACCGGCGTAGGACCATTGGTTCCCGGTTTAAAGTGGGTGATATGGTTTGGCTGTCGTCTAAGAATATTCCTATGAAGGTTGCATCTCCAAAATTTAAGCCAAGATTTATTGGACCTTATAAGATTTTGGAGATTCTTAATCCTGTTTCTTTTCGATTGGCTCTTACAGTTACGTTCAAAATCCATAACGTATTTCACAAGTCACTGTTGAAGAGGTTTGTTGAGCCAGTGGTTCCTATGGCAGCACCTCGTGACCCTGTGTTGGTTGAAGGCAATGTGGAATATGAGGTAGAGAAAATATTGGATTCTCGTTTGGTTAGACGGAGACTCCAGTATTTGGTCAAATGGAAGGGTTATGGTCAGGAGGATTATTCTTGGGTCTCTGCCTCCGATATTCATGCCAATAGATTGGTTCATGCTTTTCACCGGGCCCATCCTGATCGGCCTGGTGGCGTGGATGAGGGTTCGGTGACCCCTCCTCAAGGGGGGGTACTGTTGTGAGTTCATTCTCCGGTTCACCAGTTGTGAGTTCTCCTTCCAGACTCCCTCTGGTGGTCACAGGAGGTAGTGAGGCTGATTGATCGGTGGAGATCTGCCACCTGAGAATGAGGATGATGATTGGACCTCAGGATTCTCAGATTGGATTTAAGACAGTCAACGCCCTATTCAGTTGCTGGTGATTCCTTCTGGCTTGTCAGTTCTTGGTTTTCAGCTCTGTTCCAGTCATCTAAAGCTAAGTTTTTCTGCTAATGTTCACACTTGATTTTGTTGGTCTATTCAGTTTTTTGCTGTGCTGAATTTCCACTCCTATTTATCAGTATTTTGCCAATTTGCTTTTCGTCCCTTACTAGTTTGGTCTCTTTTTGCTCTGTCTCAGAATATTTCAGAGTGCTGATATAGTGGGAGAAGTCTAGTGACTTCATGGTTAATTTTGCTATCAGAAGTGTTGGACATTATTTTTGTAGGGTTTTTTCAAGTTGCAGACAGTGTCTTTCCTTTCCTTTCCTCTCTAGTTAGTTTGGACCCCATCGTTTGCTCAGCCTATTTTCCTGCCTGTGTTTGTGCCTTCATCTTGTTTCACCGTCAATACATGTGTGGGGGCTATCTATTCCTTTGGGGTCTGCTCTGGGGCAGTTAGTTTTCCCTTTTTCATGCTTCAGCCTTATTTAGTCCTCCGGCTGTGACGAGGCATCTAGGAACATCGTAGGTACGCTCCACGGCTACTGCTAGTTGTGTGGTAGGATCAGGGATCTGCAATCTCCATAGTTACCAACCTCTCTGGTTTTCTGTGACTTAGCTTGTTTTGCTTTTTTCTCCTTGGTGACCTATTCATAAAAGGGCCCTGTGCCAGTGCCGTCACCAACGAGTGGGCCCCTCCTGCTTGCTCAGGATCACAGCACTTGCAAAGTTGAAATACTTACCTTTCCCTGCTCCACCGCCGTGACGTCTTCTGCGTTTCCTGACAGTGACATTCTGGTCAGAGAGCGCGATGACATCATGTCTGTACGCCCTCTGCCTAAACAGTCCAAGTGCAGAGAGATGGAAGATGGGGACGACGAGGAGTCCAGACTCGTACAGGGATTCCCTAGCGAGGAGACTTATTTAATTGTTTTAAAGATTGGGAGCAATTTTTGGGGAGCACTATACTCTGGAGAATGATATATGGGGCCCACCATACACTGGAGCATGCCAAAGGTGGACATCACACACTGGAGCAGCATTTACAGGGCCCATTATACACTGGAGCATTAGAAATGGGGTCCATTATATATGGAGCATTATTTGGGCCCATAAGACAGTGGAGCTTCATCCATGGGGACCAACATATACTGTAGCATTATGTGTAGCTCATCATATACTGTATGGAACATTATATGGGACCAATGATTCTGCATGGAGAAATATATGGGCCTCATTACTCTGTATAGCGCACTATGCGGTGGCCATAATACTGTATGGAGTAATATACTGTCCGTTTTTGGAGCTATTGGAGAATTTAAAATGGATATCATTCATGTGATGTAAGAAGTGAAGTATTTTTCATTGTACTATACCGCTATTTCTCCGCCATATCAGAGGATCATGAATTGTGGCATGTGTTAAAGGAGCCCATTGACACTCTTTGGCCCTGAGCCCACGAAAATCTGGAGCCAGCCCTACCCCCCCAGAACTTTAGCCAAATAACCCCCAGTTTTCAATGACTAACTATTATTATAAAGTAAATTAAGGTTGACAAGCTTAAGTAATAAGAATTGATGTTTTTGGCATTAAAATGGGCACTGTAGGTGTGTTTCCTGTCCTCCACTCACTGCCGACTTTTCTTCCCCATTGACTTGCAATGGGTTTCGTGTTTCAGTCGGCCTTCGACTTTTCACGATAATCGACCGATTGCGTTCGACCCGACTTTTGCGAAAGTCGGGTTTCATGAAACCCGAATCGGCCCGAAAAAAGGCTCATCTCTTATTTTTATTCCATTTTGGTGCAGATTCAATCTTGTGATTGCCCATTATTGCATTTTAATGCCATGTTGCAGCGACCAAAAAAACGTAATTCTGACGTTTTTACTTTTTTCTTGTACCGCCATTTAGCGATCGGGTTAATTTCTTTTTTTTTAATATTTATAGATCGAGCGATTCCGTATGTGGTGATCCCAAATATATGTATTTTTTATTTTTTTATTGTTTTGAATGGGGCAAAAGCGGGGGTGATTTGAACTTTTATTTTTTTATATTTTTTTATATTTTTACAAACATTTTTTTTTACTTTTGGCATGCTTCAGTAGTCTCCATGGGAGACTAGAAGCTGCCATAACCCATCAGCTCTGCTACATGCAAGCGCTGATCAGATCACCTGTATGTAGCAGAATTGCTGACTTGCTATGAGCACCGACCACCAGGCAGCGTTCATAGCAATCTGGCAGTGACAACATAGAGGTCTGCTGGAGACCTCTGGCTTTAATGCCAACCCATCGGTGATCCATGATCACGTGACAGGGTCACAATGGGCAGGATTTCCAGCACACTTGCTGGGAGCGCAAGTTAAATGCCGCTGTCAGAGTTTGACGGAGGCACTTAACGGGTTAACAGCCACGGATGGATCGCGTTTCCACCCGCGGCTGTTAGAGGCACATGTTAGCTGTTTAAACAAGCTGACATATGCTTGAAGAGATGTGGGCTCACTGCCGGAGCCCACATCAAAGGGAGGGAATCTGACATCGACGTACATTTACGTCCGATGTTGGAAAGGACTTAAAGAAGTACTCCCATCAATTTTCTTATCCTCTTAATATATTGCAATCATCATATTATACTGCACTATGTACTTACAATTACTAAATGTGCCTTTCTACCCAGTTAATTCTTCTTTTTTCTCTGCTGTATGTAGAAACAGGAAGTCTCTTGTCCCTGCATCTATCATTCCCCTCTTCAACTCTTGATCCAGTTGTGACTTCCTCACATTCCAGGTTCTTTTACAGTGACTTAAGACTCATACAGGGAAAATTGAATTCCTGTTTGTACATAGAGCTTACAAGGAGTCAGCTAGCCTGTTCTTAATCATGTGATATCATGGACCTAATGGAAAAGAGAGGAATTAGCTGGGTAGAAGTAAAAAATGAGCAATTGTAAGTACACAGTGCTATATAATATGATGATTGCAAAATGTTAAGGAAGATAAAAACTTTAATCTGACTGCTTCTTTAACAACTACACGTTTGATGGGCTCGCTTATTAATCTGTTTTCCTGCTCTGTTAACAGAGGCCACAATATAAGCCATATGGGCTCTACTTTAAAAGAGATTTATCAGGGTATGATTATAGTTTACAGCATTTTGATGAAAAGAATAGATCTGGCTGCCTTTTTAATTTTGGCTTCAAATGTGCCATAGTCTCTGACGTCACTGCGAACAGAGCCTAACTGGTCTAAATTAATGGAAAAAATCATCTGTCTGTTGTAAGATTAGTCACTTCTAAAGCCCCCGTTACACACTGCACTAGCAATATCGCCGTAAAGTCACCGATTTTGTGATGTTGCAGCGATATTGCTAGCGATATCGCTGCATGTGATACTTACCTCCGACCCGCTCCCCCGCTGCTCATCGTTGGTCGCGCGAGAAGCTCCTGGATCATTTCTTGTCGGGCGCTTCCTGCTGGGCTTCCTGTGGCGCCGACGAGTGATGCGTGGACGCGGGCGGGAGGACGCAGGATCGCCTCGTCTGACAGGTAAGTAGCGAACCCCGACCCCTGCGATGTCACTGGTGAGATCTGCCTGTGTGGCAGCTCACTAGCGACCACTTAGCGATGCACCAGCGATCCATATCGTTGTCAGGATCGCTGGTGCATCGCTATGTGTAACGGTACCCTAAGACTCAAGGGGCACCTATTGGAAGTAGCAATCCTAAAAGTCAAACAGGATTGCTACTTCCAGTAGGTGGCACTAGAGTTCTAGTCCTCTTCCTCTCTGAAGAGACAATTTGCATATTTCCCAGAGGAGCATTGCAGCTTTAAGTCTTCTAATCTTGGCATGCTTAGCATGTCATTCTAAGACTCAATCGCTGTGTCATGCCAATGGTACTGGTGATCAAGTTATTGGTCGTATAATCCTCAGATTCAATGGAGAAAGCAGATACTATTATAGGAGGCTAAGTGAGGAAAGAAGCTCTAATTTGAGAGTGTCTTGCTCTTTCTAACCTTCCCTTTGGAGGAAGAGTGCTCACTGCAGATTTTTTGTCATTTGTCATTTCTCTTTTAAAAGTTATGACTGTTGTAAATATGAGAAGATAAAGGGAAAAAAAGAAAAATCATTCCAATCACCTGAATAAACATAGCACTGACAGTAAAAGTGTTAAAACAGAAACTTTGGGACACGCAGATCCCCTTCTTCCTAACAGTGCTATTGGTTGCAATTTTGTACAGTATATACTGAAATGGTGAGATAGGGGCAAAAGTGGGTCCACTGTAATGGGCAGCGTAAATCTGGAGTCAGTCCTCTCTTCATCATTTATTTATAATGGCATGGATTCGAAGACGAGGACCATGAGCTGTAAATTTTTAGAAACTTGTAGTCGTAGCAGGTTAAGAAAGCAAGAAAGGGCAACACTTTGGTGGAAGTAGGGATGGGTGTTCCTCACATTACTGCAAATTCCGAAAATTCATGGACATCACGTAAGTGACAGCTCCCTTTTAAAATGCAATGAAACCTTAGTCAGTTCCCACAAAGATTTGTCACTGTCAGCGAGAACCAAGTTCAGCTGTTGTTTTTTTATCCTTAATTCTTCCTAAATGAGATGTACAATACGGCAGAGCCATAAATGAGTCATAACGACAATCTAATAACTAATTTGTTCACCACTGGCAAAGTTTCTCGGAGTTAGGGGTCTCCTGGAGCAAAATAAATTGCTATGGGAAAAAAAAAATAAAGCTGACTTCGAAATCTTTGAAATCCCCCTTTTTTAGAATAAATATAGTAATAAGTCTTTGTTTATGAGAGTATCTAATAGAAACATATATAGGAATCTTAGATCTATGCGAAAATGTAACTTTTGGGTCCATGGAAATAATAACCAATAAAATTTTCTATTCCTAGACTTTATATATGTATTAAAAATAATGAAAAAGAAGTAAAAGGAAAAGTGTTTCAAAATTTATGGCACTTTAGCATTATAAAATCATATGTCTAGCTGGGGTTTTCTGCTATTTTGGCACCTCAGGGGCTCTTCAAATGTAACAAGGCATCAGCAATCTAGTGAAAATTATGTTCCAAAAGTTAAATAGTGGTCCTTCCCTTCTGAACCCAAACAGTAGTTTCTGACCGCATATGGGGAATCGGCATACTCAGGAGAAATTGCCCAACTAATTGGGGAGTTCATTTTTGTCTGTTACTCCTTGTGAAAATAAAAAAATGTAGACTAAAGCAACATCTTAGTTAAAAAATTTATTTTTAAAATTTTCATGACCCAATGCTATAAAATTCTGTAAAATGTCTGTGAATTCAATATGGTCTCTACTTCCCTAGATTAATTCCATGAGGGGCTTTGTTTCTAAAATGGGATAACTTATGGAGCGTTTTCTGATGTTTTGTCATCTCAGTGGCTCTTCAAATACGAGATGACATCTGTAGTATATTCCAGCCACAATTGCACTCCAAAAATCAAATAGCGCTCCTTCCTTTCCCGACCCTGATGTTTGCCCTATCAGTAGTTTACAACCACTTATCAGGTATCAGCTTAGGGTCCCGTCTCACTTAGCGACGCACCAGCGATCCCGACAACGATACGACCTGGTAAGGATCGCTGGTGCGTCGTTAAATGATCGCTAGTAAGCTGTCAAACAGGCAGATCTTTTCAGCAACGCAGCAGTCATCCAGAGATCCTCGGCGGTCGTTGGTACCTTGTCACACCACAGCGATTCCGAACGATTCCAGCCTGCGTCCCTGAGTTCTGCGTCTCCAACGAGGTCAAACACAGAGATGCGCGCTGGCCAGTGGGACGCCGACGATGAAAAAATGGCCCAGGACATTCCTTCATGATCAGCGATATCCAGCGGGGGGGCGGTCGCTGCTGCGTGTCACATGTAGCGATATTTCTGGCGAGGTCGCTGTTGCGTCACAAAATCGGTGGTGCTTCAGCGATCTCGCTAGCGACCTCGCTATGTGAGAAGGGGGCTTTACTCAGGACAAATTGCACAATAGTTTGTGGAGTCATTTTCTCCTGTTACCCTTATGAGAATTCAAAATTTAGAACTAAGTCAACATTTTCATGGAAAAGATTACAATTTTCTATTTTTCTGTCACATTGGTATAAACTTTTGTGAAGTACCTGTGAGTCCAAAAAATGTTTGCTACACTACTATTTGAATTCCTTGATAGTCGTAGGTTCTAAATAGGGGTATTTTGTAGGTGATCTTTGCTGTTTTTTGGCACCTTTGGGACTCTGCAATCTGACACAGAGTCCACAATCTATTAGAGCCAAAATTGCTCTCCAAAATCAACTAGCACTTCTTCTTTTATGAGCCCTGCCATTTGCCCAAACAGTAGATTTCTGTAAGGTTTCCTAATGTTCCATGGAGCCTGTTTTGCACTCATCCAAGATGAAGTCTGGTACTCCGCTCTGTCCTTGAACTTCTTGTCAGTCCTGTTATTTAAGTCTGGGTCAGGAATGACTCCCTGCCTGAGTATTTTGTTGCTGGTGGCTTCTGAGCTTCCTCCTGACTTGCTTCTGGAGTTCCTACTGCTGCTCGTTTACTCTGTGCTCTGCCTCATCATTTCCAACTGCCTTCAGTCCTCTGTGCTGCTTCCTGATCCTGGCTGTGCTTACCTACTGACCAGACTGCTAAAGAGTGGAGTTACACATCTCTGGAACTGCTGTGGTCCATAAGACTTTTTGATATTATTATTTTCTGAACATTAACTCCTGGACTGTGTCTGTGTGGCGGGACTTTTTCAGCCCTTAATGAAGTACACTAGAAAACCTTCTCCTTGTGGTTCACCGTCTTCATATCACGGGACTTCCATGAAAGCTGTCGACTTCACTATTTGCGTATTTCTGGACTACCAAGTATAAGTGCAGGTTGCACTCTTACTACATATCATTTTTGAACTTGCTTGCATTAGCGGTGGCGCTTCGCTAGCATAGCTGCTGAGCATTTCCGTTTTGTGCTGTTTTGCACTTCGCTGTAATTTCAGTAATTCCTCTGTTAGTTTGTGTTTACTTTTGATTTGTTAATACATTTTGTTTGTCTCAAGTTTGATCTCAGATTCATTTATCCCACACAATCAGATTCCATAGTACCCTCATATATATTACAACTCCTGATGAAGGAGTAAGAACAACTCTGAAAAACATTGTCAATAAAATTTCCCTCTTTCCAATGTAATGATGACACTGTATCCTCTGGACCCAGAAGCACCTGCAAATACCATGTTTTCCTTTTTTTCCTCTTAAATAGAAGATTCAGACCACATATGAGGTATTGGCCAATACAGGAGTAATTGCACAACAAACTGTTGGGTCTATTTTCTCCTGTTACCCTTGTAGAAATGAAAAATTTGTAGCTAAATTAACAATTTTGTTAAAAAAAACATAATTTTTAATTATTTTTATTCCATTGCATTAATTTATATGAGGCAACTGAAGGATTAAAAACATTCTGAATGTGGTTTTGAATACCTTGAGAAGTGCAGTTTTTAAAATGGGGTCTTCTTTGGGGGTTTTCTGAACATAGATCTCTAAAAGCATCTTCAAATTTGAAGTGGTGCCTAAAATTTTTTATAAATTTTGTTAAAAATCTAAAAACTTGTTCAACTTGAAGCTTTCTAAGATCCTATCAAGGAGAAAAATTTGTCAAAAATGTTGCTAACATAATGTAGAAATATGGTAAGTGTTGGTTATTAACACTTTTATACAGTATGACTGTGTTTTAAGTGCAAAGAAATTCAAGGTTCAAAAATGAGAATTTTTCTAAATTTTGACTTATTTTCATAAGTAAGCACAAATCATATCGACCTAAATTCTGCATGCACATAAAATGCAATGTGTCACAAAACACTTTCTAAGAATCACTGGGATTTGTAGAAACATTCCAGAGTTATTATCACATAATGTAACAAATGAATGATTTGAAAAATTTGAGCTGCTCAGAAAGGTTAAAACTGGCTTCGGCAGGAGGGTGGTTAAAATTGGGGATACTGAAAATTAATTGGACTATCTGGTGTAGTGCATTCCAAAGAACAGGTGCAGCACAAGAAAAGTCTTAAAGACTCAAGTGGGAATGATGAATTATGGAGGATGTTAGTCTTAGAAGAACTGAGACCAAATTGCAAAAACAGCTTACAATTCTATAAAAACAAATAAAAGCCTTATTCACTTTACCAACCTGTTCCCATTTTAATTCCAGAATTCCCAATCGCATGTCAGTTTCTGTACTTCCCTGTAACTGAACATGTGCCATTTAACCAGTTCAGCCGTAGCCAGTTAGTGATCAGATAGACAACATGTGATCAGCTGCAGAAGAACAACAGACTCAGGTAAGGGACTGAAAAGCGTAAGAATTAGAGCAAAGCATGATTGGTAAGGTGAATTCTTGGGGCCGATGGTTGCCATGTTGGCCGGGGCTGTATTGAAGACCCCGTGCCTGTTATGATGATACTCCTGTGAAAGCTAGCTGGAGAATGTGATGCACTACTGTGTACAGCATAAATGATCGGATGATCGCAGCCTCAAATACAGGAGAAAGTGAAAAAACCTTTTTAAAAATATGAATAAAAGTGTAAAAAAAGAATAAAGTAATTAAGAATAAAGTAATTAAAAGCGAAGTAAAAAATACATTTATTTTGGAATTGCTACTTTAGTTAAAATCCACTTTATCAAAATATGAGAAAAAAAATCAAAACACCAGAATTACAGTTCTTCGACCGCCACAACACTGCAATAAAATGAAATTACAGGCGATTAAAAAATCGTATTTACCCCAAAATGTTATCAATAAAAATGTCAGCTCAGGACTCAAAAGGCAAGTCCTTATTCAGCCCTATTGACCAAACATTTTTGAAACATTATAAATTGCGACACAAGTGAATTTTGTTTTGTTTTTTTACAAATTTCCCAATTTTTTTTCAACACTTCATTACAAAGAAAACCTATGCATATTTAGTATCTGTGTAATCATGCGGACCTGGAAAATCATATTGTCCAGTTTTACCATACAGTGAACATATTAGATAAGAAAAACCCAAAACAATTGAAGAATTGCAGTTTTTTTGCTATTTTGCCACGCTTGGAATTTTATTTCGGCTTTCCAGTGCATTTCATGATAAAATGAAAAGTGTCATTTAAAAGTACAACTCATCCTTCATAATATAAGCTCTCATATGGTTATCTGGATGGAAACATAAAAAGTTATAACTCTTGGAAGAAGGGGAGTAAAAAAAACAAAAGGGTAAAAATGGAAAATAACCCAGTCAGAAGGGTTTAACTCTGACATTTGTATCACTTTTGCTCTTTCTAAGAAATTTCAGACAATATTCAGTATTTAGGGTTGAACACCATAATTGGTCAGTCTCCCTTTAATTCTATCCAGCTGATTTGGAGCTCCATACCAGATACATAAAGCTGAAGAACAACTGCTATAAAGATTTAGATTAAAAAAACAAATTGATGTTCAAAGGTAAAAATTCACTTTAAAGGCATTTTTTGCATACTAACCGAATAGATCCGCGATGATCCTGATGTAACAAATCTCTCTGTTTGACGTGTTTAACTGTTTCATACATTACAATGGAGAATTGTCTTGTAAAATGTCAAGGAAATGTTTTCTCTTCATGTCATTCTGGCCGGGTTCCAGGATAAATAAAAAAGACATTTGAACTTCCTTTGAAGCATTTAACATTTTTTCATTTATTCAATGCTTGATTTCAGATATTCCAATTTTTTTTTCTAGAGAAATGTAAAAGTGTCAGGATCAGGATCCAAAATGCCCTTGTAATGACACCGATTGTGTCACTGGAGCAACCTATGGGGCGCTATCAGGGGGCAAGGGACAGAGCGCAGGAAGTGGAAGAACAAGGCATGCAGCGCTCAAGGACCTGAGACTAAGCAGAGAGCACAGGACCTGGGACTAAGAAGTCATGTGATAACAGGGGGTGGGGCCACCACACACAAGTACAGGGAAAGCAGCTGAGAGCACGGAGTACAGGGCACAGAACGTTAATGTAGTCAGAGGAGAGCTGAGGGTCAAAACCAAAATGAGAGCGAGGTACCTAGGGAAAAGTCAGAGATTAAATCGAGACAAGCAAAGGGGTCAGAGAACCAGGAAGGACAGAGCAGTATAGAGCAGGACACAGAGGCAAAGTCAGAGGACAAACCGGGTCATACACAGCAAAGCTCACACGCACACAGAGGCACAACGATTACGGATGAGTAACCTGGGTCAGCAGCCACAAATCGAGTACACAGAAGTATCACTGACACCAAACCCAGGAACTACCAACATTAAATAGCCACCCCAGAACCAAAGAGAGGCAAACTAGAATGAACCCTGTCCAGACCAAGATGGAGGCAGAACCATCCCGTCCAGATTCATGACAGCCCTAAACAGTTCTTCAGAAGAATGTGCTAGATTTAAGAGTTCCTCAAAATTCAAATCTCTTTTGGTATATTGAGGAGAAACCAAAGTGTGATTATAATGATCTTATTCTCAATGTCATCCGCAAATGGATCACAAATGGAGCTCATAAATCACTAATACAGCCTCATTTCCCTATTTTAGTTTACTTCTTCATACTTTGCTGGTGCTAAGATTTTAAAGAGAACCTCTGAAAATCTTTTTCTTCCTAGGGAATCCTAACACTGACTTTAAGCAAGCTTATGGGAGTATGTACTGCACTCTTTAAAGCTGATGTATCACAAAAGACATTTAAAGAATATCTAGAGCACTGGTGGACGCAGATGGAAAAAGGCCTCTGTGCAAGAATATTATATGGGCTTTTTCCAGTCCAATAGCTTATCATAATGCAAAGTTCCACTTAATTTGGAGGTGGAATTCACCTATCTCCAAAATACATCTTCTTCAATGTTGGCACCTTTTGTGATTCCTAGGCTTTACACAACATCATGACATGTGTTGCGCCATGACATCATGATAATGAGGTCAGGCCTAGTGATCACAACAGGCGACAGGATGCCAATATTCAGGTGTCAGCAGATGTAGTTTGCACTGTGCTGATCAGAGAGTACTGATGTGTATGTCAGTTTCAGGTCTTCTCTCCCTAAATCACAGTATATGAACAAAGCTATTGCACCTAGCAGGGATTTGCTAGGTAAGTTGTGTAACATTTGTATAACATTTTCTTCTATTGTGACTTCCTTTCATTTGCTGTAATTCTGACCTAATCATTGACCTTTAGGGCTGCTTTGTACCCACCCTGTCCAATTTTAGCATCATTCATGTATAAATGATTCTATGAAATGTAGTTCTTTTAGTAGTTGAAAATTAGGGGAGGGGGTTAATTTTGTTTGACTTTTTTTTGTTAGACAAGTTTTGACTGCAAATCTGTGTTTTATTGATCTACGAGTAAGGATTAGATATGCTGTGTAATCTATGGGCAGCATGTTTTGTTAAAGGCGATGCTGAGAAGAAAGCTACATCGGTTTATGAGTAGATAATCAGGATATCTTTGACTTTATTCATTTACATCTCTGTTCATACACATTTATACTAGGAAGGGTGTCAATCGCTGATTAGGACCACCCACTGGACTCCTAACCATAGGGTGAGCAGAGGTTTGCACAAGCGTATAAATAATTGTGGTATTCGTCATCCGTGTTCAGTCTGTATACAATCCTTTTTTTTTTACAGCAGCAGCTATTACCTACAGAATTGCAGTGCAATGGGATGCTATACAGTGGCTACGTATGGCATCTGATTTTAATTTTTTTTTTTTTACGCATTCACAGACTTGAATAAATGAGTCTCATCCGGTTTACGTTAGAAACTAGTGCTTGCTGTGACGCCCCACACCCTGTGCAGATTCGGTCAGTGAAAAGAATTGCTCATCCGTAGAATGTAAGTCAGCAAGGACAGGGTCCCCTCCCCTCTGTACCAGCCTGTCATTGTAAATTTGTTTACTGTTAACGATATCTATAACTTTGTATGTAACCCCTTCTCATGTACAGCACCATGGAATTAATGGCGCTATACAAATAAATAATAAATAATAATAATAATTTGCCACAATTACACTGATTGCACTAACACTGGCAGCTACCCTCTTCTTACACCTGGTCAGTCCTGCCATCAGCACGACCAATAGCTTCATGATGAAAGGCGTACACTGCAGCACAAAATTAGATCAGAGCATTACATGTCAAGGTTTTCTAGTTGAAAAAAACAAGTAAAAAGAAAATGTTAAAAGTAAAAAATAAAAAGAAGAAAAATACTCAAAAATCCCTATTATTTAATAGACCTGTTGCTTGCTCCAAAAATTGAGACAAGTTCCTTGTAAAAATTCATGTGCTCCCTATTTCTGCTGCTCTTTTACTTTTTGTGCTGGATTACTCCATTGCAGAGATATTCACATTTGTTGCTTTTGGAGCACAGTATGTGAAATTTCTGCTTGCAGATCAATTGGGTGTTTGTAGAATATCTTCTCTAGAGGCATGTGCTTTAACCCCTTCACGACATGCACCGTACATGTACAGCGCATGTCGTGTCTCCCCCTTTGATGTGGGCTCCGGTGCTGAGCTCACCTCTTTCCCTGCACATGTCAGCTATTTTGAACAGCTGACATGTGCCCCTAACAGCCGCGAGTGGAATTGCGATCCACCTACAGCTGTTAACCCATTAAATGCCACAGTCAATCTCTGACAGCAGCATTTAACTTGCGCTTCCAGGAAAGCACGCCGGAAAGCCCTCCCATTGGTGACCGCGTCATGTGATCACGAGTCACTGATGGATTGGCATGGCAACCAGATGTCTCCAGCAGACCTCTATTGCTGTCATTGTCGGATTGCTATGAGCGCCACCCGGTGGTCGACGCTCATTGCAAGTGAGCATTCTACTACATGCACGCAATCTGATCATCACCTTATGTAGTAGAGCCGATCAGACAACTGCAGCTTCTAGTCTCCAATGGAGACTATTGAAGCATGCAAAAAGTAAAAAAAAAGTTTTTCAAAATATTTAAAAAAAATTTAAAATATAAAAGTTCAAATCACCCTTCTTTCACCCCATTCAAAAAATAAAAAATAAATTAAAAAAAGTCAAACATGCACATATTTTGTATTGCCATGTTCAGAATAGCCCAATCTATCAATATAAAAAAAATAGTCTGATTGGTAAACGGCATAGCGAAAAAAAAGTCAAAACCCCAGAATTACGTCTTTTTAGTCGCCATAACATTGCACTAAAATGCAATAACAGGCGATCAAAAGATCGTATACATACAAAAATGGTATAATTAAAAACGTCAGCTCGGCACGCAAAAAATAAGCACTCCCCCAGTCCAAGATCACAAAAAATTGAGACATTATGGGTATTGGAAAATGACGCAATTTATTTTTGTAACAAACTTTGGATTTTTTTTCACCACTTAAATAAAAAAGAACCTAGACATGTATGGCATCTATGAACTTGTAATGACCTGGAGAATCATAATGGCAGGTCAGTGTTAGCATTTGGTGAACATGGTAAAAAAAAAATCCAAAAAACAGTTGTGGAATTACGCTTTTTTTGCAATTTCACCGCACTGCACTTGGAATTTTTTGCCATTTTCGAGTACATGATATGGTAAAACCAATGATGTCGTTCAAAAGTGCTACTCGTCCAGCAAAAAACAAACCCTCATATAGCCATATTAACGGGAAAATAAAAAAGTTATGGCTCTGGGAAGAAGGGAAGTGAAAAACAGAAATGAAAAAACGAAAAAGGGCTCCATTGTGAAGGGGTTAACAATTCCCTTCCAAATGCTGTCAATCACAGCATGACAGCATCTGAGACTGCTAGAATGCTAGATCAACTGCGGAGCTGTAAGTGGCTGAATTTGGGAGGGAGGGGTGAAAGTGCATTCTCCCAGGGATAACTCTGAAGAAATGCACAGTTGGACTGCAAGCAGAGATTTGTAAGACTGCGCTCCATAATTAACAAATGGGAATGGAGCAATGCAACAAAAAAGGTAAAGACTGGCAGAATCAGGGGTTCTCAGGGTTTTTTACAAAGTATTTAATGCATTTTTTTCTAGCAAGTGATAGGTCCCCTTTAAAACAGTTTTAAAACATAGAAAATAAAAAAGTAAAATAAGCATTATTGATTATTGGTATCAACCCAAACTTTAACCCCTTTATCTTCCAAGGCTGTTTGCACATTAGTGACCAGACCAATTTTTACAATTCTGACCACCAGAATTGGCCTGGTCACTAATGTACAAACAGCCTTGGAGACATAGGGCACCGTCACACATAGTGACGCACCAGAGATCTTGTCAGGATCACTGGTGTGACGCTATATGATCGCTGGTGAGCTGAAAAACAGGCAGCTTCACCAGCAATCAGCACCAGCGACGACGAGCGCTCGCGTCGCTCTGTACCTTAGTTACCAGCATGCTGGTGCAGGGAGCTGGTAACCAAGGTAAACAGCTGGTTTCTAAGCGCCGCGCAGAACTTAGAAACCCGCTGTTTACCTTGGTTACCAGTTCCCTGCATCAGCGCGCTGGTAGCTAAGGTACACAGAGTGTTTCTAAGTGCCGTGCGGCGCTTAGAAACCCTCTGTTTACCTTGGATACCAGCGTCCAGCTCGCTGATCGCTGGTCTCCAGCCTGCCACACGCAGCGATGCGTGCTGGCCAGCGGGAGACCAACGATCCCAAAAAAGTCCTGGCCAGTCCAGCACGATCAGCAATACCCGGCAGGGGGGCCAGTCGCTGACACCTGTCACACACAGCAATCTCACTGGTGAGATCGCTGTTGCATCACAAAACTTGTGACTCAGCAGGGATCTCGATAGCGAGATCGCTGTGTGTGACGGGAGCTTTATAAAGTGGCTTATGAGGTAATAACTCTAGAACATTCCAATGGATCTCATTGATTCTGGGATTGTTTTTGTGACATATTGAATGTTATGATAGTGGTAAAATTTCTTCAATATGACTTGCGATTATTTTTGAAAAAGATTGAAATTTGGCAAAAATTTTGAAAATTTTGCAATAAGAGATTAGATCACACAACATAGATAAAGAAAATTTCCCACATGTTTATGTGGCACCCCTGAGGGTTCAGTCGCCACAGAGGTACTGCACCTCCTCCTGAGGTGTGGTATCCCACCATCCAGGTAAGGTGGAGACACCTGACCACACTCCAACACCTGCATCCCACACAACATAGTAGTGTAGCAAAGCACCTTTGTGGCTCCCTGCTTGGAACACGAAGAGTGCTGGGACATGCGTGGAGCTTAGTCTGCACAAGAGAGTGGGATATTATTAGGACTAGGTCAGTCTGACTAGGTCAGTGAGTGAGAGAAGATCCCCTGAGTGGGATGGATTGAAGGAAGTGCTGCAGCAGACCTCAGTGACCTGGGTCTCCTGGCACAGGAAAGCGATATTCAGAAAGCCTAATTCTCCATAAGAAAGATTGATTGGATGAATGTCATCCACTCAATGCCGACTTTTATTTCCCATTGACTTGCATTGGGGTCGGGTTTCGGATGAAACTCCGACTTTTTTTGCCCTAGTCTGACCAGCTTCATCCGACTCAAATTTTGTTTCATGAAACCCGATCCGACCAAAGTCGCTCAACTCTACCCCTGATGTGTCTAAAAAGTGGATACCCCAAACAAGTGACAACATTTTGGAAACCAAACCCCTGGGGGAACTTATCTAGATGCGTGGTGAGCACCTTGAATCCCTAGGTGCTTCACAGAAGTTTATAATATTGAGCCATGAAAATAAAAATAAAACACAGTTTCCCCACAAAAATGCTTTTAAGCCCCAAATGTTCTATTTTTACAAGGGTAACAGGAGAAATTTCACCATACAATTTGTTGCACAATTTCTCCTGAATACGTTGATACCCAATATGTGGGGTAAAACTACTGTTTGGGCTCAAAAAAAAGAAGCGACGTTTTGGAATGCAGACTTTGATGGAATTGTCTGCAGGTGTCATATCGCGTTTGGAGAGCCCCTGATGTGCCTAAACAGTGAAAGAAAAAACACTATTGACACCATTTTGGAATCTAGACCCCTCAAGAAATGTTTCTAGATGTGTTGTGAGCACCTTGAACTCACAGTTGCTTCAGACAAGTTTTTAACGTAGAGCAGTAAAAATTAAAAATATATAACTTTTCCCACAAAGATTATACAGTGGGGAAAAAAAGTATTTAGTCAGTCAGCAATAGTGCAAGTTCCACCACTTAAAAAGATGAGAGGCGTCTGTAATTTACATCATAGGTAGACCTCAACTATGGGAGACAAACTGAGAAAAAAAAATCCAGAGAATCACATTGTCTGTTTTTTTTTCATTTTATTTGCATATTATGGTGGAAAATAAGTATTTGGTCAGAAACAAAATTTCATCTCAATACTTTGTGATATATCCTTTGTTGGCAATGACAGAGGTCAAACGTTTTCTGTAAGTCTTCACAAGGTTGCCACACACTGTTGTTGGTATGTTGGCCCATTCCTCCATGCAGATCTCCTCTAGAGCAGTGATGTTTTTGGCTTTTCGCTTGGCAACACGGACTTTCAACTCCCTCCAAAGGTTTTCTATAGGGTTGAGATCTGGAGACTGGCTAGGCCACTCCAGGACCTTGAAATGCTTCTTACGAAGCCACTCCTTCGTTGCCCTGGCGGTGTGCTTTGGATCATTGTCATGTTGAAAGACCCAGCCACGTTTCATCTTCAATGCCCTTGCTGATGGAAGGAGGTTTGCACTCAAAATCTCATGATACATGGCCCCATTCATTCTTTCATGTACCCGGATCAGTCGTCCTGGCCCCTTTGCAGAGAAACAGCCCCAAAGCATGATGTCTCCACCACCATGCTTTACAGTAGGTATGGTGTTTGATGGATGCAACTCAGTATTCTTTTTCCTCCAAACACGACAAGTTGTGTTTCTACCAAACAGTTCCAGTTTGGTTTCATCAGACCATAGGACATTCTCCCAAAACTCCTCTGGATCATCCAAATGCTCTCTAGCAAACTTCAGACGGGCCCGGACATGTACAGGCTTAAGCAGTGGGACACGTCTGGCACTGCAGGATCTGAGTCCATGGTGGCGTAGTGTGTTACTTATGGTAGGCCTTGTTACATTGGTCCCAGCTCTCTGCAGTTCATTCACTAGGTCCCCCCGCGTGGTTCTGGGATTTTTGCTCACCGTTCTTGTGATCATTCTGACCTCACGGGGTGGGATTTTGCGTGGAGCACCAGATCGAGGGAGATTATCAGTGGTCTTGTATGTCTTCCATTTTCTAATTATTGCTCCCACAGTTGATTTCTTCACTCCAAGCTGGTTGGCTATTGCAGATTCAGTCTTCCCAGCCTGGTGCAGGGCTACAATTTTGTTTCTGGTGTCCTTTGACAGCTCTTTGGTCTTCACCATAGTGGAGTTTGGAGTCAGACTGTTTGATGGTGTGCACAGGTGTCTTTTTATACTGATAACAAGTTTAAACAGGTGCCATTACTACAGGTAATGAGTGGAGGAAAGAGGAGACTCTTAAAGAAGAAGTTACAGGTCTGTGAGAGCCAGAAATCTTGATTGCTTGTTTCTGACCAAATACTTATTTTCCACCATAATATGCAAATAAAATGAAAAAAAAAACAGACAATGTGATTTTCTGGATTTTTTTTTCTCAGTTTGTCTCCCATAGTTGAGGTCTACCTATGATGTAAATTACAGACGCCTCTCATCTTTTTAAGTGGTGGAACTTGCACTATTGCTGACTGACTAAATACTTTTTTTCCCCACTGTATATGTCCCCATATTTTGCATTTTCAATAGGGTAACAGGAGAATATTGACCCCAAAATTTGTTATGCAATACTTCATCTGTGTTCAAAAACTACTTTTGAGTCACAATGCAGAGCTCAGAAGGGAATAAGTGCCATACTGGAGTTCATATTCTGTTGGACTCGTTTGAACGTGCCATGCTATATTGGCAGAGCCCCGTAGGGGAAAGAACAGCAGAATCCCCCATAAGAGACATTTTACAAATAACACCTGGTGTGCAGAATTTTCTATAATAGTTTGCAGACTCCATATATAGAGCCTCTAAGTGCTAGAAGAGAAGAATCCTCCTTCAGGTGACCACATTTTGGAAATTATACCCCCTTTGGGAATTTATCTACAGGAGTAGTGATGATTTTGACTCCATGGTGATTTTGACAGTGGATGTTGCTGAGTGAAAATTGCAAACTTCCGCTAATGCACTCATAAATTAGGCATGCTCTCATTGCTACAGAAATGTCAAACGTGGACAATAATTGTGGTTTAGGCACTGTGTGGGTTCAGAAGGGAGGGTGGGATTTGGATTTGGGAACACAGAATTTACTGAATATTTTTTTGGTGATGAGGTTATTTCTCTTTTCCAGAGCCTTTGTGCTACCAGTATAGGAACTTGCTTTTTATGTGAGTGTGGAAACAGCATGTAATGAGGCAGCAGAGTTCAGAGGTTTCCTTTTTTCCAGAGGTGCACAAAACTGTGGCCGACGGCCCTTTTAAGCATGCCTTAAAAGATGGATACCGCTAGATCACAGGCCAGACAGTGTCTACAGTGCCTCAATCTGCCTCATTATAGGGAATCTTTTGCCGCCGGTTCCATCTGAATCACGTATTTCAGAGATTTACATGGAAACCCTGGTGTAAGTGCTCAGCGTAGAGTGCAGGATAAGGCGCCGATCTTACTGCGATCCTTGTGAGACAGAATGAACAAATCAAGAGCAGCAGAAGAATTGATTTTATTTATTTTTTATTCCATTCCTTATGCGATATTTATTCTTCGGGTTGGTGCAATTACAGTGATACCAGATTTATATAACTTTTTTTATATTTGGCTGCTTTCACATGCAAAATGACCTTTTTTTTTCCAAAAACTAATTTTTGCATCATCATATTTCGAGAGCTATAATTTTTCCATATTTTAGTGTACAGAGCCATGTGAGGGCTTATGTTTTGCAGGATGAGTTGATGTTTTTATTGGTCCTATTTTCATTCTCAAGACATTTTTTGATCACTTTCTATTCTGATTTTTGGAAGGCAGAATAAACAAAAAACAATAATTCAGGATTTTTTTTTCTTTTTTTATGCCATTCCACATATGGTAAAATTGATAAAGCAGGTCTTTTCTTCGGGTCAGTACTATTATAGTGATACCATATCTATTTCTGTTTTTATCTTTTGGTGATTTTACACAATAAAAACTATTTCATAGAAAAAATATTTCTTTTTGCATCACTTTATTCTGAGAGGTATAACTTTTTTCTTTTTTGGCTGATGGAGCTGTATGGCATCTTGTTTAATTTTTTTGCAGGACAAGAGGACATTTTCAGCAATTCCATTGCTATGTACATTCATCTTTTGATTGCATTTTATTCCACTTTTTGTTTTGTGGTATGATGATAAAGCATTATTTTTTGCCTATTTTTTTTTATGGTAATCACTTAAAGTGGTAACTAGCAGGACATTTTTATTGGATGGGTTGTTCTGGATCCGGCGATACCAAATATGTGTATGTTTATAGTTTTTTTTTTCATAATAATATTTATGGGTGCAATATATTATTTATCTTATTATTATTATAATTTTGTGATTTTTAAAAAAAATATTTTTACAACTTTTATTACTCTTTTACTTAGTTCCACTACAGGACTTTCACTTTCTGCAGTCTGATCACAGTTATAAGGTGTAGCAATGCAGGAGCATTGCTATAGCTACTGTAAAGGCCCAGTTACACACATCAATGTCCCAGCGATCCCATCTACAATCCGATGTGGATGGGATCGATGGGACATAGTTAGCTGATCCCTGGTAAGCTGTCACATAGACAGCCCCTCCAGTGATCAGGACCAGCAAGCAAGCTGGTATCCAATGTAAACAGCGGGTATCTAAGAGCCACACAGCTCTTAGATACCCGCTGTGTACCCTGGAAACCAGCATGCACGCTGGTTTCCAAGGTAAACAGCGGGTAACTAAGAGCCGTGCGGCTCTCAGTTACCCACTGTTTACGTTGGATACCAGCTCCCAGCGTCGCTGATCGTTGCTCTCCCGCTGCCACACACAGTGATGCGTGCTGGCCAGAGGGAGACAAAAGATCAAAAAACAGCCCAGGATGATCCTGCACGATCAGCGATAACTGGCGAGGGGGCGGTCGCTGATGCGTGCCACACACAGCAAGATTGCTAGCGAGATTGCTGTGGCGTCACAAAATCAGCTATCTCGCTAGAGATCTCACTGTGTGTGACGGGGCCTTAATAGCCTGTCAGCCCTACAGACACAAGTTACTTGGATCATGCACTGACATCAGGCCATCATGGTAAGCATCGAGAACCAGCAGTGACATCAATCCAAGGGTAGAGGCTGGGGCTCTCTTCCCTCTGCCTATATTTGCAGCATTTAGGATGTTAAAGTGCCAGAATCAGTGGGGGCACCACTCCTAGCGCTGAGAGCCAGGGGTCAGCTGTCAGAATCACCGGCGACGATAGTGCGTGCATAGCGTCTGTGCGCAAAATCTCCAGGACATATCCATTCATCCAAGGTCGTTAAGTACCTGGCAACCTGGATGTTTGGCTACGTCTAATGTCCTAAAGGAGTTAAAGTGATGACTTTCTTTAAATCATAAAGTAAACACAGTAAAAAAAGTCAACACAGAAATTGCTGTGGATTATGGATTAGGTTAAAGAAGCAAAGACAGAAGACGAATTGAAGCATTTGAAATGTAGTGCTCAAAAAAAATATTATCAATGCCATGGATGGCAAAAGGAATAAGCAAATTAATCTTGGAAAAAATCAATCCAGACATGTCAATCAAAGCAAGTGTCACCAAGCTACGACTTGCCTACTTTGGACGCATCATATAAATACAGCAGTGACTGGAGAAGGACATCATGGTTGGAAGAATAGAAAGAATGGGGCGAAGAGGAGACCAGCAACTTGATGGCTTGATACAAGCAAAAATAACTGTGGAGAACAACCTGGTGGACCTATCTAGACTAACATGAGATCTATCTTCATACAGATTGTTCATCCATCTGTTAGGCGCTGGGTTCCTGCAGCTGCACAGCGGGAATCTAGAGCCTTGCATCCAGCTGTCTCCCAATCTCCTCCGACCACTCAGGAGCCTGCACAGCAATCTCGGCGTCTCAGAGGCTCTGCTCAGACCAGCTCTGTAGGACTGGTTGCTGCTGCCACCTCTGGTCAGCAATAGCAGCGCAGGGTCTCCTGCAGCAAGCCACTCCAGTGGCTAAGTCCTCTCGTCACGCTACTGGGCATGCTCACGAGACGATCTCCCATTGGAGATCAGGAGTCACATGCTCAGGTCCTTCTCCTGATCTGATTGGTCCATCCCAGAGATCTGGAAGGTCCCGCACGGCTATAAAAGGTCCACATGGCCGCTCGGCCATGCGCTAGTATAGACAATACTTGCTACTGTGCGAATGATGGTGGATGCATGTACCTGCGAATGACTCATTAAGATCCCCTCCCTTTGATATTACGTGTGTGGATAGGGACTTAGTCTTAGAATCAGCGAAAGTCAGTGGCAGGCTTCAGGTCACATTGCACATCTACACAGCGCTAGCGTCCGACAGTGCACCCCCTCTTGGGCATTGTCGTACAGTGGCTGGTTCAGTCGCTGCGCTGCAGTCAGCAGCACTTGGGGCGTCCACAGTAGCGACGCCGCACGCACGGTAGGTCTAGACGGACACCGACCCTGAGTCCTGTGACCATATACTGTGCATGCACACCGCTGAGACCTGTGAGGTCAACAGGCTCGGCATTAATGTTTATGCCTCAAGGCGCCTCTGTGAACATAACAGAGTACACCCAGTGCACACCGGGTGACGTTCAACCGTGTGCGATATACCGCCATATTGTGGGTCTGCCATTATATAGCAGCAGTTTAACACCTCTGCACGGTGGACCCCGGGTGGCAAACGCACTTTGTATTATTTTATATTTAGTGCGTTCCGCCATCCCTAACATTATACTAGCGCTAGGGTCTGGCTAGTAATGGCGGACCTGCAGCAGCTACAGCGGTACATTCGGCAGCTGGAGAGCACATTGGCGGCTATTGAGAGCTCCACCTCAGCTGCGTATGCTACTTTGGCCGCTGCCCAGACAGTTGCAGAGGCTGTCTCGCATGTGCCCACATTTACGCCTGTGCTGACAATGTCCCGCCTCCCGTTGCCCGATAAATTTTCTGGTGACAGCGCCACCTGCAGGGGTTTCGTGAGCCAGTGCTCTATTCAGCTTGAGTTACTGGCCGCGCAATTTCCTACAGAGCGGGCGAAAGTGGGGTTTTTCGTCTTCCTCTTGTTGGGCAGGGCGTTAGAATGGGCCACGCCGTTGTGGGAGCGTGGTGACCCCGTGGTTCTGAGCGCTGCTCAGTTCCTAACTTCTCTAAAACAGGTCTTTTTGGGACTACGGGTCACTCACGACACCTCTCTCCAGTTATTAGCTTTAACACAGGGCTCCTTCTCGGCCATTATGCCGTCTGTTTTCGGACACTGGCTTCCGAGTTGGAGTGGCCTGATAAGGCACTTGTCCCTGTGTTCTGGAGGGGTTTGGCGGAGCATGTCAAAGATGCTTTCGCTACCAGGGAGGTCCTTGTAACTCTGGAGGAGCTGATTGCTATCTCCACCCGCATTGATCTCCATTATATGGAGCACGGGTTGGAGCGCACTCAATCCAGACAGAAAGTTAGGTTGGCTCCAACCTTCTCTGTACCTCTTGTACCCACGGAGGTGTCTCACACCGGCTCCAAGTCGAGTCCGGTGAGAAGCTTCACAGGCTGTTACCAATGTCGACAGTTTAGTCATCCGACTAACAGGTGCCCGCAACGCTTGAAAAAACGAGCACATACCATGGTAGTAGGTGGGGGGCTACCTGATATGAAACCCTTTTCCCCCAAACCAGTATTCCGAGGGACATTAGATAGCGGTGCTTCCACCTGGGAGGTAGATGTTACAGTGGACTCCAGGGCAGAAAGAAACTTCATGTCCTCGTCCTTTGCCCAAAAGCACGTTATTCCACTGGTACTACTGCCCCGTCCCTTGACCATCAGGGTGGTTGACAGTGTGCCTTTACCATCTCAGGTTACACATCAGACAGCACATCTTGGTTTCTCAATCTCACCATCTCATCAAGAGACATTGTCCCTGTTCATTTTGCCAGATGGCATTGACCAGGTGCTTCTCAGACTTCCGTGGCTCCATTACCATTCCCCCCATATAGATTGGTCTTCAGGGAGTATACTGGGTTGGAGCAAGGACTGTGAGGGTAGGTGCATGAGGGGCAGTGTGCCCGCGAATCTTTCTGCGCTCCCTGGACACTACTGGCAGTACACGGACATCTTCTCCAAAAAATCAGCGGAGACACTTCCGCCGCACCGTCCTTACGATTGCCCGATAGACCTATTGCCAGGCACGGAGCCTCCTAGAGGTCGCGTGTACCCTCTATCTCTCCCGGAGACAGAGGCCATGTCACAATATATCCAGGAAAACCTGGCAAGAGTGTTTATCAGAAAATTGGCATCGCCGGCTGGTGCAGGGTTCTTCTTCGTGCAGAAGAAGAGTGGGGAGTTGCGCCCCTGCATTGACTACAGAGGTCTCAACGCCATTACCGTAAAAAGCAAATACCCTCTCCCTTTGATCTCTGAGTTGTATGACAGGTTGCGAGGGGCCTGGATCTTTATGAAATTAGATCTACAGGGGGCGCACAAACTGATCCGCATACGCAAAGGAGACGAGTGGAAGACAGCCTTTAATACCAGGGATGGCCACTATGAGAATCTGGTCATGCCCTTCGGCCTCTGTAATGCGCCTGCTGTCTTCCAGGACTTCGTAAATGACGTCTTTCATGATATGCTCTCTACCTCAGCGGTGGTCTATCTGGATGACATCCTCATCTTTTCTCCAGATGTGGCTTCTCACCGGAGAGACGTCTGCAAGGTCTTCGACCGTTTGCGGGTGAATTCTCACTTCGCCAAGCTGGAGAAGTGTCAGTTTGAGCAGGAGTCCTTGCCGTTCCTGGACTATATCATCTTGTCCCAGGGGTTGGCTATGGATCCTGCCAAATTGCAAGCGGTGATGGACTGGCAGGAGCCCCATTCTCTAAAAGCGGTGCAGCGCTTTTTGTGGTTCGTTAACTATTACCGCCAGTTCATTCCCCACTTCTCCACATTGCTAGCTCCTTTAGGCGCTCTCACCAAGAAAGGAGCCAATCCAAAGGTTTGGTCAGAGCAGGTCTCCATGGCCTTTTCGTCTCTGAAAACCCATTTTGCTGGCGCTCCCATCCTCCACCGTCCCGATGTGGATAAACCCTTTATCCTAGAGGTAGATGCCTCGTCTGTTGGTGCAGGAGCAGTCCTTTTCCAGAAGGATGCTCAAAGTCAGAAGCATCCTTGCGTCTTCTTCTCAAAGACCTTCTCACCGGTGGAGAGAAACTACTCCATCGGGGAAAGGGAGTTGCTGGCCATGAAATTGGCCTTTTCTGAGTGGAGACACCTCCTGGAGGGAGCCCGTTTCCCTTCCAGGTGCACACTGACCATAAAAACCTGGTCTATTTGCAAATGGCCCAGCACTTTAACTCTCGTCAAGCCAGGTGGTCGCTCTTCTTCTCCCGCTTCCGCTTCACCATGCATTACCTGTCTGGAGAGAAGAACGTCCGTGCGGATGCTCTTTCTCACTTGGTGGTCTCAGCAGAGGAAGAGGAGGCTGAGCCTAGGCTAATTGTCCCCACGGAGAGCCTGAGGACCATGGCTCCGGTCGCTCTTGAGGCAGTTCTGCCAGGCAAGACCTTTGTCCCTCCTCGCCTGCGGCCGGATGTCCTCGCGTGGGCACACGGGTCCAGGGTGGGTGGTCACTTTGGCATTAAGTGGATCACAGAACTCCTGACAAGGTCTTATTGGTGGCCGCATATGGCTCGGGGCACTAAAGAGTACATTAAAGCATGCGTCTCTTGTGCTCGGAACAGGTCCTCTAGGCAGAGGCTGGCTGGGTTACTGTATCCTTTGCCGGTGGCAGACAGACCCTGGGAGATGGTTGGCATGGACTTTATGGTCGACCTGCCCAAATCTGGTGGCAGCACGGTCATCTGGGTGGTCACCGATCATTTCTCTAAAATGGTGCATCTGGTTCCACTCGCGCGGCTGCCTTCGGCTCGTGGTCTCGCCGCACTGTTCATAAAGCACGTATTTCATTTGCACAGTATGCCAGATAAAATAGTCAGTGACCGAGGTCCCCTGTTTGCGTCTCGATTTTGGAGGGAGCTCTGCATTCTACTCAGTATCGAGCTCAGTTTGTCCTCCGCATATCATCCCGAGACGAACGGGTTGGTTGAGAGAGCCAATCAAACTCTGGTCACATACCTGGGACATTTTGTCTCTGCCAGGCAGGATGACTGGGCATCCTTACTAAAGTGGGATGAATTTGCCCTGAATAATGCAGAGGCTGATTCCACTGGTCAGACGCCGTTCATTCTCATTTACGGCCAGCATCTGCGCGTCCCTGTCCCGATGTCAGTCTCTTCCACTGATTCCAGGGTGGCAGACTGGGCAGTGGAGGCTCGCGACATTTGGGATCACACCCAGGATGCTATTCGAGCCTCTAAAGAGAGAATGAGAGCGTCAGCCGACGCACATCGGCGTCCCGCTCCAACTTTTGCCCCTGACGACTTGGTGTGGCTCTCTGCGCATAATATCAAGCTGCGGGCTGAGTCCTCCAAGTTCGCTCCATGATACATTGGTCCCTTCAAAGTCCTCGAGCGCATCAGCTCAGTGGTCTACCGTCTGGCTCTTCCACCTCACTTGGCCATCTCTGACGTCTTCCACGTGTCCCTTCTCAAGCCTGTTCACATGGCTCGGTTTTCTGAGTCACCTGCCGGGACATCAGACCTCTCCTCAGATGAGTTTGAGGTCAATGCCATTGTGGGACGCAGGATTGTGTGTGGCAAAAAATTTTATTTGGTGGACTGGAAGGGTCATGGTCCTGAGGTCCAGACCTGGGAGCTAGTGGAGAACATCAACGCTCCGCTCCTGATCGCAACGTTTGAGCGTACCGAGGCTCAGAGGGGAGGGGGCCCTAGGAGGGGGGGTAATGTTAGGCGTCAGGTTCCTGCAGCTGCACAGCGGGAATCCAGAGCCTTGCATCCAGCGGTCTCCCATTCTCCTCCGACCACTCAGGAGCCTGCATAGCAATCTCGGCGTCTCAGAAGCTCTGCTCAGACCAGCTCTGTAGGACTGGTTGCTGCTGCCACCTCTGGGACAGCAATAGCAGCGCAGGCTCTCCTACAGCAAGCCACTCCAGTGACTATGTCCTCTCATTGCACTACTGGGCATGCTCACGAGACGATCTTCCATTGGAGATCGGGAGTCACGTGCTCAGGTCCTTCATCTGATCTGATTGGTCCAACCCAGAGATCTGGAAGGTCCCGCACGGCTATAAAAGGTCCGCATGGCCGCTCGGCCATGCGCTAGTATAGACTATACTTGCTACTGTGTGAATGATGATGGATGCATGTATGTTCTGAACTCATAATTGGTGGATATCTGCCACTTGTTGATGAGGATGGCGATTGGATCTCTGGAATCTCAGACTGGATTTAAGATAGCCGACGCCCTATTCTAGTGCTGGTGATTCCTTCTGGCTTCTGGTCTTGGTTTTTCAGCTCTGTTCCAGTCATATCAAGCTAAGTGTTTTTGGTAATGTTCACACCTGATTCTGTTGGTCTATTCAGTTTTTTGTGTGGTCAGCCAGCCCCGGCTGGGGCTGTGCTGAATTTCCACTCTTATTTATCTGTATTTGCCAATTTGCTTTTTGTCCCTTATTAGATTGACCTCGTTTTTGCTCTGTCTCAGAATATTTCAGAGTGCTGATATAATGGGAGAAGTCTAGTGACTTCAGGGTTAATTTTGTTATCAGAAGTGTTGGACATTATTTTTGTAGGGTTTTTGGCAGATTGCAGACAGTATCTTTCCTTTCCTGTCCTTTCTTGTTAGTTTGGGCCCCATCGTTTGCTCAGCCTATTTTCCTGCCTGTGTTTGTGTTTTCATCTTGTTTCACCGTCAATACATGTGTGGGGGCTGTCTATTCCTTTGGGGTCTGCTCTGGGGCAGTTAGTTTTCCCCTTTTCTGGCTTTAGGTTTATTTATTCCTCCGGCCGTGACGAGGCGTCTAGGATCATCGTAGGAGCGCTCCACGGCTAGTTGTTGTGGTTAGGATCAGGGGTCTGCAATCTGCATAGTTACCAACCTCTCTGGCTTTCTGTGACTTAGCTTGTTTAGTTTTTCCTCCTCGGTGACCGATTCATAACACATGTACCTGCGAATGACTCATTAAGATCCCCTCCCTTTGATATTACGTGTGTGGATAGGGACTTAGTCTTAGAGTCAGTGCCAGTCAGTGGCACGCTTCAGGCCACATTGCACATCTACACAGTGTTAGCGTCTGACAGTGCGCCCTCTCTTGGGCATTTTTGTACAGTGGCAGGTTCAGTCGCCGCGCTGCAGTCAGCAGCACTTGGGCCATCCACGGAAGCGACGCCGCACGCATGGCAGGTCTAGACGGACACCGACCCTGTGCCTTGGGCCCAAGTCCTGTGACCATATAACGTGCGTGCACACCGCTGAGACCTGTGAGGTCAACAGGCTCGGCATTTATGTTTATGCCTTAAGGCGCCTCTGTGAACATAGCAGAGCACGCCCAGTGCACACCTGGTGACGTTCAACCCATGTGCTATATACCGCCATATTGTGCGTCTGCCATTATATAGCAGCAGTTTAACACCTCTGCACGGTGGACCCCGGGCGGCGAACACACTTTCTATTATTTTATATTTAGTGCGTTCCGCCGTCCCTAACACCATCAAGTTGCCATGGCTCAAGATCGAGCCAAAGTCCGTTAAATAATAATAATATAAATTAGGCAAATAAAAAATCCAATATCGCTAAATAATTGTAAGTACCACTGTCAACAAGGAGATAGCCACATTAGCTAGTAGTCAATAGGGTACATGATGAAACAAATACTCTGTGTACTTCCCCATTAACTAAGAGATGCTAACGCGGAAGTAAAGTTCACTGCCCCTATACAGACTGGCTGTCTCCAGCTCACAGCAGGTACATAAGGAGGATACAATGAAAATGCTATATTTCACTGCCAACTTTGTAATAATCCATATCCTCAACAGTTTGCTGATATATCTATGATCAGGGAACATGATCGCTTCTAGTGCCATGATTTGCGGTCTCGAGAAACCACTGAAATGCAATATTACAGTCATGTTTGTTGTCTGAGATGGTGAAAATATCCTCAGAAACATGGCGGTCTTACTATTCCATTAGTAAGTTAATATGGAAAAATATGACAAAATTAAAATTTTGTCTTGCAACTGTCTTTCCTTACATGTAATTAGCCCTCCTCCTTTCACCTGACCAGGATGAGGGTTTAGATGTCTGGTGCAGACCTTTTACAATTTCCCATCTAGAGACACCCAGCGTTCGATCCAGGAAATACAAAAAGGGATGGAGATTAGCAGTTCTCTTACGCAAGAAATCTCACTGATACAATTACTAGAAAGTTTTTTCATTTATGCCTTTTGTTTTGTACTGCTTTACCTTTTGCGTATGTTATTTTTATTTAATCATTTTTGTATTTTGTAAGTGCGGTATCTTTTGTATATTAAAAGACCTTAAAGAAGGCAAGTATCGTGTTACCCTGTGGATGCTTGAGTGCTAGAAGTGTATCGCTTGGGAGCTAGATAGCTGGGTGAGCATCTGCACTAGTATTATAACCAATGTAGGCATCTTGCTGGCCGAATAAAAAGATGGCAGCAATAAGTGTGGTTTGGATATGTGTACAGACTGTGGGGTGCACCTAGCTCATTTTTGGCAAATTGTGACAGGTATGCGGGTGAGTGAGTGTAAGGTCGGAGTCACAGTAGCGAGAAATACGGATGAGTACTATGCCAAAAAAAATGCATTGCACTCGTCCCATTGTTAATCTATGGGGCAGCCGATTTTTTTCTTGGTCGTATTATACATGCTGAGAAAATCGCAGCATGCTGTGATTAGCACCGTTTTATGCCCGAAATACACTAATGCAAGTCTATGGGTGTGAGAAAAAAACAGATCACACACGGAGCATGCGTGTGACTTGCAAGAAATACGCACGGTGTCCTTTATAAAAGCCGGCAAATCAGTGCGTGATACAGTAAACTCACAGTGGCATGTTTAATAAAGAATAGATATATACACATAGAATACATATATATATATATATATATATATATACACTCACTGGCCACTTTATTAGGTACACCATGCTAGTAACGGGTTGGACCCCCTTTTGCCTTCAGAACTGCCTCAATTCTTCGTGGCAGAGATTCAACAAGGTGCTGGAAGCATTCCTCAGAGATTTTGGACCATATTGACATGATGGCATCACACAGTTGGCGCAGATTTGTCGGCTGCACATCCCTGATGCGAATCTCCCGTTCCACCACATCCCAAAGATGCTCTATTGGATTGAGATCTGGTGACTGAGGAGGCCATTTGAGTACAGTGAACTCATTGTCATGTTCAAGAAACCAATCTGAGATGATTCGAGCTTTATGACATGGCGCATTATCCTGCTGAAAGTAGCCATCAGATGTTGGGTACATTGTGGTCATAAAGGGATGGACATGGTCAGCAACAATACTCAGGTAGGCTGTGGCGTTGCAACGATGCTCAATTGGTACCAAGGGGCCCAAAGAGTGCCAAGAAAAAATTCCCCACACCATGACACCACCACCACCAGCCTGAACCGTTGATACAAGGCAGGATGGATCCATGCTTTCATGTTGCTTACGCCAAATTCTGACCCTACCATCCGAATGTCGCAGCAGAAATCGAGACTCATCAGACCAGGCAACGTTTTTCCAATCTTCTACTGTCCAATTTCGATGAGCTTGTGCAAATTGTAGCCTCAGTTTCCTGTTCTTAGCTGAGAGGAGTGGTACCCAGTGTGGTCTTCTGCTGCTGTAGCCCATCTGCCTCAAAGTTCGACGCACTGTGCGTTCAGAGATGCTCTTCTGCCTACCTTGGTTGTAACGGGTGGCAATTTGAGTCACTGTTGCCTTTCTATCAGCTCGAACCAGTATGCCCATTCTCCTCTGACCTCTGGCATCAACAAGGCATTTCTGGCCACAGAACTGCCGCTCACTGGATTTTTTTTCTTTTTCGGACCATTCTCTGTAAACCCTAGAGATGGTTGTGCGTGAAAATCCCAGTAGATCAGCAGTTTCTGAAATACTCAGACCAGCCCTTCTGGCACCAACAATCATGCCACGTTCAAAGGCACTCAAATCACCTTTCTTCCCCATACTGATGCTCGGTTTGAACTGCAGGAGATTGTCTTGACCATGTCTACATGCCTAAATGCACTGAGTTGCCGCCATGTGATTGGCTGATTAGAAATTAAGTCTTAACACACAGTTGGACAGGTGTACCTAATAATGTGGCCAGTGAGTGTATATATATATATACACATGTCATGAGACACATATACTGTATATATATATTTTTATATTTCATAGAGTTCTACATAGCATAATAGTCGCTAAATCAATTGGCGACTTCTGTAAAATCATTACAGAACCCGACATGACACATGGTTTGGAACTCTAGGGATTAAATTTAAGGCTATAATCTTTGAAAAAAATTGTGTGGGCTCCCGCGCAATTTTCTCCGCCAGAGAGGGAAAGCCAGTGACTGATGACAGATATTAATAGCCTAGGAAGGGACCATAGTTATTGGCCCCCCTGGCTAAAAGAATCTGCCCTCAGCCACCCCAGAAAAGGCGCATCTATAAGATGCGCCTTTTCTGGCACATAGCCTCTCTATTCTCATTGCCTTTAGCATTGGCTCATGGGTCAATAAGGGGTTAATGTCACTTTGCTATTGAAAGGTGACATTAAGCTGGGTTAATAATGGAGAGGTGTCAATAAGACACCTATCCATTTTTAAACCTATAGTAGTAAAGGGTTAAAAAAATACACACAGACATTAATTAAAAATTATTTTAATGAAATAATGACACAAAGTTTTTTACCAAATTTATTATGCTGCCAATCCAACAGAATTCTCCTGTAATAAAAAAAATAAAAAAACAACAATATCCATACCTCTCCGCAGTTCAGTCAGGTCTCCCGCTGCAATCCATCACAAGGGGTTAACTAGTTTACAACAGGGACCGGTGCTAATGCTACCGACCTGACCCGACTGTAAAACACTGCAGAATGAATTAAATCATGTCTGCGCAGGTGCTCCAACTGACTGGGGATGATCTGATTAGCATGGGAAAGTTTCTGAACCTTTTCCCACGCTGTCAGTTCACCTCCAGTCAGCAGGGGACTCTGAGCAGCCTCATGATGTCAGATCTTCTTTTGGTGAACCAATCTGGCACAATAATAAATTCATGTCACACCGCAATGATGACATTGCACCAGGCCGGCTAATCAAAACAAGATCCATGAATGTCGTAAGGTAAGCGGCGCTTCTCAGGACTCCCATCCAGCAGCCAGAGATTACAATCATGGCCAATGGACCAGGTCCTGCAAATCGATTTGCACCAATTTTCCTCTCTACCAAGATAAATAAAGCAGTAAAATCCTGAAATCTAACAGAATATATCCCATCGGCTGTCAGCTATGCCAAATGTGAATGGCATCAGCTTCAGATGGATTCCAAATTGCAGAGATAATATATAGAGGATCAGAGGCTGAACCGCTTGTATTTATCATTGAAGGGGTTTACACCGCCGTGAACCATATAAAAATTCTTCAGGGGTTACCTTAGCCTAATGGTGTTCTTCCCTTTCACTCACCATCTCCCCCTTATTGCAAACATCTGCTTGGAAATAAATTAGGTTTTATATTTGCAAATGACATATTTGGCTCAGAGAACTCTTTGCTCATTTTATTTAACAAATACTTATGTTTAATCAAGTTTTTTTAATTCCAAAAACATTACAGTCGCTGACGCTAAAAAACGGACTCATTTAAAGAGTTATGGACTTAATGGAGTCGAATAATGTAACAGAATTGCTGTATGATCTTGTAGTAAATGAACATCTCCCATTCCATTTGGATATATGACACAGAATTTCTTGATTTAACTTTGGCACAGTCCTTCTGATTTCTAAAACTTATACCAGATGAATCATTTCATATTTCCTTAATCTGCTCCCAACTCCTCCTAAGTATTACTTACCATCAGTCTGTTCAGGAATCATTTATAACCTTTTTCTATTAAATGTTTTACTTTTTTTTAATAATTGATAGGCATATTTTGAACCATAAGAAAGCATTATTGATAATAATAATTTAAAGAGTTGTTTGTCCATTAAAGGGTCAAGCCCATACATGCCAGAAAAGGAAGCTCAGATATCATTGGAGGACCTGGGCAGCACTACTGAGGAGCCGCCAGGGATTAGTAGATGAGTATAAAGTATTTTGTTCTTGAACCATGCTTCACTTGATTTTGGGAGAAAAATTGGGTAAAAAAAAAACTTAATTTATCATTTCAATTTCAATGCATATGTGTCATGAATAAATCCAAAAGAACATGTGATACATGTGTTTTTAAATCTTATTTGCTATCAATCTGTCATGCTCAGGGTCGGCTTTATTTACAAGAACAGTAGATGTGTGCCTGAAGACTAGAGGAACAATGACATGGATATTGTGAGGATGCACAGTATGTGTGTGATGCTAGTGACTTCTCAAGGCCAAGGAGTCCAAGGTCAGAAGCCAGGAGGGTACATCATAAACAGAAGGAAGAAACAAAAGCGTAGTCAGGTAACTGTGAGCAGGTAGGAAGATGTAGTAACGGGTTAGAGGCAGAGCAATCATTAATGTGGGGTTTAATTTAACAGGTATACTCCTCGCAGGAAGAAAACAGATAAAACAGTATAAAGGGACACAGGGGATGTAACAGGTGAAGCGGGTGTGAAGCATAGGGTAGGAAGTTCAAGGATAGCAAACTTATCAGTCTGACGACTCCAGAATGCGGTTAGTTCAGGATGTGGATGCTGGCGCCAAAGCAGTGGCGCGTAAGGGGTCTGGTATGGTCCTGGAAAAGATGGCATCCTGGATCCTGGTGGTGGTGATTCCTCATGGTCCAGTGTAGTCCTGAAAAAGATGACGTCTTGGCTCCTAGCGGTGACAGTGATTCCTTGTGGTCAGGTCGGTGATTGGTGTGTCAGAAAACGATGAGCCAGACAGAGCAGTCTTTCCCCCTGTCAGCGTACAGGGACAATGAGCAACTCGATTCAGGTACAAAGGGAAACCCCTCACAGCGAGTGTCCCAATGCTCCCGTTCGTGCGTGCGCAAGCTTATGTCCTGACTGGACGTCCTGTCACTCACGGTCAGCGATGTCAGTGGGGACCAGGTATGTCGTTGTCTGCAGTCTCTGTTAGCAGCTTTTAGCCTCTGCTGGTTTTGCCTGCTCTGGCAGTTGGCCCCCTCGCAGAAGCCCTGACACTGCTCTCCTGCGCGATACACGTTCCCACGGCAACTAACTGATTTGCCGTGCGCTGTGGCCCTTTTATCTTAGCCACACCCCCTACTTCTAGATGCAGAGGTCAGTCCAGGGCTTTAAGCTTTCCCCATGAAAGCTGGGTGACAGCCCTGACAGTTCTGGATCCGTCACAGTAGGTAGGCCTGGTCCAGGTCTTCTCCTTGCATTACGTCCCAAGGTCAGAGTACCAGAAGGATAAATAATCAGAGCTGAAGGGTTTAAACAGGTGGATGGTCAGAATGTAGTCCAAGGTCAGGCAACAGATCAAGCATACTGAACTCAAGACACAGGGGAGCAAATCTCACAAGCTGAATGTACGTCTGGCAGAGTTCTGAGAGACACAGCTCAGTTTTGTAGCATGGTAATTACCTGGAATAATGAACACTTTGAGACAGCCGACACCTCACAGTCTCAGATTGGATAGTCGAGCTGTCAATCATCACACTGACAGCTTCAGCACACCCTTATACCAGATTGGTGGCCGAGCTGTCAGTAACTGCATCCCAGACACACTGAGGGGTGGAACCGTGACAGTGTCTCTGATCACAATGTCTCTGATCACAGTGCAGTATGTAGGAGAGAAGGATACCTAGAGAAGGACAATGCTGTTCTTCATAAGAGCAGACAAAATGTAAGATATGGTCTACTTAATGGATGTACTCCAATTTTCCAGGCAATATGTACCTACAGAAAACTGAGATTGAATACACCAGCAACAGCCAAGGACAATCTAGTTTATCTCTGTACATCTTTAAAGAGTAACATTATGTAGAATTTTCTATATGTTTTCATTTTACGCAGATCCATAGGGGTCAGTGTCCTGAAACCAGAGGTGTAGCTAGGTTTACCAGCACCTGGGGCAAGAATTCAGTTTGATGACCCCCTCAAGCACATATGCGATTTGCACGCTTCATCACTTGCCGACTAAGTGCTCTAAGTAACTCTCTCAATGTTCAGTGAAAAACTGAGAAAAGCAAGAAGAGAAGCTAGTTGTCATGTGACCATAAGGATGAAAATCGCATATGAGTGAAGTGGTCATGTGATTATTGTTGGAACCTGCAAGCAGAGATGAATCCTGATAGTGAGTACATTACACGCTTTTAGGATTGGCAGGCTACATGGCTTCATTTTTTAATTAAAGCTCTTGTCGAGGTTTGAGACAAAAATCTGCAGTCACTCTATGTGACTGCAGGCTTCTGAATTCTCATAGCGCATGCATTGCACACTTTCAGGATTCTCCCTTGCTGGTGGCAAGAGTGGATGGTCACGTCAGCACAAGTACGAGATTTGTATACTTCTGGTCACATTCTGATTTGATGTGTCTGGTTTCGCTCAATTCATTTTAATACTGTACATCCTCACAATATCAATTTTCAATTCAACATACTGCGTTCCCACCCATTCTTCCCATTATGTGTCCACACCTATCTCCTTATTTTCCATACTGTGTCCACACCCACCCCCCCACTCATAATACTGCATTGGCACCCATCCCCTTACTCACCACACTGTGTCCATGCCCATCCCCCACTCACTATGCTGTGACTGCACCCATCCTTGCTACTCATACTGTGTCCACATCCATCCCCCATACTGTGTTTTCACCAATCCTTCCACATCACCATACTATGTCTGTACCCATTCCCATCATACATTCTTCCTCTCGCTTGTCATACTGTGTCCACACCCACCACCCACTCATAAAATTCATCTTCCCCACACACCAAACTGTGTCTGCAACCATCCCTCCATACTGTTTCCTCATACATGCCCTCATTTCCCTCCTTGCTTCTTATACTGTGTCTTCAAATTTCTCCCACTCCTAATATTGTGTTAGCACATGTCTCTTCCTTGCTTACCAAACTGTGTATTCAAATCTTCCCTCATTGCATTAAATGTTCCACACCCCGTTATACTAAATCTCCCCAACTCCCCTCCCCACATTAAATCTCCCCAACCCTTCTTGTTTCTCATAGAGTGAGCTGTGCCCTAAATGAGGTTTCTGGGGTTCATCAACTATGAACTCCAGTGAACTTTCTCATTGCAGCTCAACCCTAGACACTGCAGGAGCGATTAAGCTCCCGTGTCAGTGTGAGCTGGCTGGCAGGGACAGCGGTCACTGATGTGACTGCTCTCCTAATAATCCTGATCATCGTGGGACAGTATGGATTATCTTCACATCGGGCAGGTGAGAAATCTTTATTTTTTATCTTCTTCTCCAGGAGTCACAGGCATCGGTGGAATTGGCATAAAGGAGAGTATTATGGTTGTTTGTTATTTTCTGTTTTTTACAGGTGACATGGGCTTCATTGGATTAAGTGTAAAGGTGAGTATAACCGTGCTTTTTTATTTTTATTTCAAATAAATGTGTCTGTGTTATCAATGCAATTAAAGAATTTTGTTTTGGCTGTGTCTTTTTTACATTCTAACTATGGGGTTAGTAATGGGGGTATTTTAAAGATGCCTCTCCATTACTCATCTGTGGGCTTGATGACAGTGGATATAATACAGATTACATCAACCTTCAACCATTGCCCCACTTTTCACTGCACCAGGGCAAGTGGGAAGACCCTGGTAAAGTGCCAGAATTGGCACATCTACTAGATGTGTTTTTATCTGGGTTGGCTGCGGGCTGCTATTTTTAGGCTGGGGGAGCCAATATACATGTCCCCTTACCGGTTTGAGAATATCAGTCCCCAGCTGTTTTCTTTAGCTTTGCTGGTTGTCAAAAATGTGGGGGACTTCACGTCGTTTTTTTAAATTACTTATTTGAACAATTAGGAAATAATGGCATGGGGCCCTCTATTCTATATAGCCAGCCATAGTAAAGCTGACAGCTGTCAGTTTTGCCTGCATTGGTTATCAAAATAGAAGAGAACCCATGTTAATTTTTTAAATGTATTTATGTCAGTTGATGATACTCCCATCAGCGGCACCTGCTCTTGCTGATATCAGCGCCAGCAGTCATAGGCTGTTTAGAGTAGTACAGTATTAGTCAATGCCAGTGATCAGTGGTATCCTCTTTACTGATGGTCAGATCTGCTGACTCACGCTGTCGTCTGACAGCGAGGGAACTGTATCTCTCTGACTGGTGGTAATGATCTTACTGCCAATCAGAGCAACCAGTGTTTCTTGCGCTGTCATGCAGATGACAGCATGGGAAACACTCAATGTTTGGGGTGAGAAACCCGAACAGTAATACGGACTTCTTGGAGATGTCCATATTTGGGGTCCATGCATGAACAGTAGGTGTTTGGTATGGCCCCGGACCTTTACTGTTCGGTCTCACCTATCTCTACTCATATGTGATTTCCATACTTGTGATAACTAGCTTTTTTTCCGGCATCTCTTAGCTTTCACTGAAAATTGACAGATTTAGTTAGAGCAGTTAGTCGGAACGTGACTAAGGCTAGTTTCAGACTAGCGTTTTTTGCCAGCAGCGCACGCCGCCACTAAGCCCCACCCCCTCCGGTCATCTCTGCCTAGTATTGCACACAGCTGCATGCGATCTGCACACCCTATCTTTAGCATAGGGTGCACAGACCGTGCACTGACCATGCGCTAGTAGAATTTTGCGTGCGCTGCGCCCTTTTGACAGTGCTCCGAGCGCACCAAATTGCAACATGGTGCATTCAGCGCGCACGGGCGCACCGTCAAAAGGGCGCAGTGCACGCAAAATTCTACTAGCGCACGGTCAGCGCATGGTCTGTGCACCCTATGCTAAAGATAGGGTGTGCAGATCGCATGCAGCCATGTGCGATACTAGACGGAGATGATCGGAGGGGGCGGGCTGGGGGTGGGGATTAGCGGCGCCGTGCGCTGCTGGCAAAAAATGCTAGTCTGAAACTAGCCTAAGTGTGCAAATTGCATATGTGCTTGAGGAGAGGGAGTCGCCAAACTGAATTCTTGCCCCGGGTGCCTGAAAACCTATATACACCTCTGAAACAAAGGTCTGAGTTTCATGAATGTTTTGCACCTGAGCGTCAGTGTTTGGTCAGTGTGTCAATTTTTACCATCAGTGTTTTATCAATGATTTTCAATGAAAAAAATTAAAATAATAAGCAATAAAATTGCAAAGCTTTTCCTATCCATTATAATGTTAATCACGGGCATCACACAAATAGTAATGTGTGCTATCCATGACTTTCACGGAACCATGGACTCAGATGAGTAATTTTGATACACGACTTCGATCAATAAAATGAAGTTTCCATTTCTTTATTGCAATCTGCAAAAAACACAAATGTGAATAACACCATAGACTTGAAAATCACAGACAGAACATGTATATGATTTACAGACATTTACATAAGACTTTACATATTTAAATCTGATCCAGAGCATACGTGGAAATTTGGGTGTGGGAGATGCACACCCTAAAGGAACACACAGACAGCATGAGCCATATATTCTAAACATCTATGTTTTATTCTGATCCGCTACAGCGCTTTAAAGAAAAACAGTTGAAAGCAAGCGCGGGTCAAAGTGCCCAGTGCAAGAAGATCCCCACTGACTTTTCTCTACCTGCTAATCTGGACTGAAAGAGCTTTTCTTGTGTGTCTAAATTAAAAGACCTGTCTATCTAGCTGAGTGGCCATGGAGAAGCAGTTGGGGACCTGCCTCTTGGACTGGTCACTTTGTACCTGGCCATGCATTCAACTATGCTGCTCTCTGAAAATCGACATAATAAAATATAGATGTTTAGTATGCAGGGTCCTACATTTGATTCACATAGCCTAGATCAGCTCACAGGTTACCCATAAATGTGGTCATATTACATCCATGACTGTCCCATCTAAGAGGTGGCATGTCGCAGTTTCCTATGGTCTGCTGCTGCTTATAGTGTTCACAGCTGGCTATGAAGGATGCTGCAGATATATAACCAGGTATTAACATCCAAATTAGATTAACAGCTCAGTATTAATAATACATGATTATACCATTTATGAATATTACATTCATTAAAGCTGTTTTTTCTAGTTCTATTCTGCTCATATGACCCCTCCGAGTCCATCACATCAGTACAGCCTGCTAATTGCGGACTGGATTAAGAGAAAGAAGAATGCAGGAGCCTGTGTGGGTCACAGTGTGTAAAGAGGGGAAGCTGATCAAAATGTCAGTAAGGAAGGAGAGCATCATCAAAGTAAGTGAAGGTCGCTCCATGATGTTCCCATCCACAGTAATCAATAGCCCTTGGCGAGCATTAGGTGGTGAACTAGGAAAGGAAGTCTCTTTCAGGACTATTGAACCCATTACCCCACAGGACATTGCCTAGACTGAAGTGCAGAAGGTGCTGCAAGTAAAGAGAGTTACACTGGCTGATAATTGGGAAGGAGCGTTTCGCAATTATTAACCTGTCTACATAGGCAGTTGGGGAAATGATTTTTAAGCTTACTAAAAAAAAAATCTAAATTCTCAACAGCACATCATCTTGTGTAAACAGGACATGTTCTGTCGAGAATAATGATATCCTATGCACATAGAAAGATTGTATTTACTAGCACTCTGTCCGTGTGCGGTCGGCCTGTCTATACCGGCTATTAAACGATTGCTGATTGGCTTATATGTGGGTCGGTGTATGTAAATGCAACCTTAAGGTTCCTATTCAGATTAGACTAATGTTGAGTCTAGTGATGAGCGAGTATACTCGTTACTCGAGATTTCCCAAGCATGCTTGGGTGATCTTCGAGTATTAGGATGTTCTCGTAGATTTAGTTTCTGTCTCCATAGCTGCCTGAATTGCAGCTGCTAGCCAGCCTGTATACATGTGGGGATTGCCTGTTTGTTAGGAATTCCTCACATGTATTCAGGCTGGCTAGCAGCCGCAAATCATGCAGCTGCGGCGACTGAAACGAAATCTCCGAGCACATCCAAATACTCGGAGATCACCCGAGCATGCTCGGGAAACCTTGAGTAATGAGTATACTCACTCATCACTAAATTGTTGATCTTGCCAATATGCATGGGTTCGGCTAACAGTCTAATGTGTATGGAGATTTCTACTCTCCTACAAGAGATGAAGTTGAAGAAGATAAGAATCTGACATGTCAGATTTAATACTATTGATATTTTTGGTCCCCAAGAGATAAGCCAACACCAGAATGCTCTCGTGTATGGGAGAGTAAGGCTGACAGCCATCTAAAGTGTATGGAGACCTCTAGGCTTTTTCCATGACTAATGTAAGTCAGAGGCTTCTCATGAGATGCTGTTGCAGACTGCATCAGATTTAACAGAAAAATAGTGCAGCACCCTTTTTACATCGGCAAACTCATGGACACCATGAAGGAAACCCAACAGATTCACAAATCAAGCAATGTTTTATGTTTTTTGTTTTTAACATAAATCACAATGTAAATGTTGTAGCAGAGTGCATCTTTTGAGAATCCACTGGCACACAGGAGAACTTCACTGAGCAAGTTATCTTGAGTAAACAGCATTTACTTCTTATGGGTAAACATGAGATAAGAATTCAGAAGCACATATGCCATGCTGCTGGCATAATACAGTCAAAAGCGAAAGTAAAACAACTAACATCAACAAGAGAGCTTCCCTCCCCACAATACAGCAAACATTTAACTTCACACTATCGCCATCTGCTGTCAGGCTAGTGTAAAGTCCTCCTTGACATAAACAATAAGTCCATTTTTGTTGCGTATGCCAACAAATATGAGAGCAAAGATCCTATCTCATGTGATATCAGGAAGACCTGCCCCCACAGAGAGTTACCACCAGACCTATAACCTAGCAGTACAGTAAAGGGCCTGTCACACTAAGCGATATCACTAGCAATATCGCTATAACTTGTGACGTTATAGCGATATTGCTAGCGATATCGTTGTGTGTGATACTTACCTATGACCCGCTCCCCCGCTGGTTATTGCTGATCGCGCGAGAATGTCCAGGACTGTTTCTCGTCGTCAGCTTCCTGCGGCGCTTCCTGTGGAGAGACGAGCGCCGAGCGTGGAGCCGGGCGGGAGGACGTCAGGATCGCCTAGTGTGACAGGTAAGTAGCGACCCCCGACCGCTGCGATGTCGCTGGTGAGATCTGCCTGTGTGGCAGCTCACTAGCGACCACTTAGCGATGCACCAGTTATCCTGATCGCGTCATATCGCTGGTCGGGATCGCTGGTGCATCGCTAAGTGTGACAGTACCTTTAGCCACCACCAAATGAGTCCATCACCTTCTGCCAAACTAAAGGCCCTGTCACACTAAGCGAGATCGCTAGCGAGATCGCTGCTGAGTCACTAGAACTGTGACATTATAGCGATCTTACCAGCGAGATCGCTGTGTGTGACAGTGACCAGCGACCAGCCCCCCTGCTGGGTATCACTGATCGTGCCCGAAATGTCTGGACATTTCTTTGGTTGCTCATGTCCCGCTGAGTCGCTTGTATCATCACGTTTGACACCTAGCCTAACGACCTTGTTAAATACTCAGAAGCAAGACAAGGCGGGGATTAGCGTTCCCGTTTCCACGCCTACCTCGACTCCGATTGGTGGTCACTACAGTGTCCTGATTGGCGGGCTTCCTTTTAAAAGATACATGTATATACCAATGGCGCTAAAGCGTACACCCACAGAACACAAAGCAGCAAGTAATAAGACAACACACCACTCAAGTTGTCCCCATAAAATAATAATAATAAATAAACCTGATAGAAACTTGCGCTAATTAAATGTGTCTTGGTTCAATAAAGATATCTTATGAAGAAATCTATTACCTTTACTGAAGCTAAAAACTGGCGAGGCAGGGAAAAAGGTCTTCAGAATGCAGGGTGAATTTGCAGGTCCTTTCCCAATAATACTCCCCGACACAGGTATATAAAAAATTACTGGAGCTAAAGGGTGCTACCTCCTAGCATGCTGCCGTCCCGGCCGGTGACTGGCGCGCAGCTGGAGGTGTATATCGGCAGGCTGTAAGAGTACCAGCCGCCGCTAGCAAAAGCAGGCTTGCAAGGTCCGAAAAAGCTGAAGGACCTTGCGTGACGTCACAGTCACGTGATAGATCACGTGACAGGCAAGAAAGAACTATGGGGCACTGATGGGGCCAGAAAGCAATGGCAAATCCTACGCGTTGCGGAATTCACTGGTTCCTTCTTCCTTTTTTTGCAAGCGGCGGCTGGTACTCTTACAGCCTGCCGATATACACCTCCAGCTGCGCGCCAGTCACCGGCCGGGACGGCAGCATGCTAGGAGGTAGCACCCTTTAGCTCCAGTAATTTTTTATATACCTGTGTCGGGGAGTATTATTGGGAAAGGACCTGGAAATCCACCCTGCATTCTGAAGACCTTTTTCCCTGCCTCGCCAGTTTTTAGCTTCAGTAAAGGTAATAGATTTCTTCATAAGATATCTTTATTTAACCAAGACACATTTAATTAGCGCAAGTTTCTATCAGGTTTATTTATTATTATTCCTTTTAAAAGAAGCTAACAAAGTAGCGCTTCAGTTCTTTGTTCCTGACCCGGGTGTGTCCAAGTTGAGATCCTGTTTTTGTCCAACGGCGGTGACTCCATTTTGGATCATCTGCTTTTCCATCTTCGTTGCTTCTCTAGCCAGTTAATCCACGCCTGTGTAAATACAGCATCACACAGTACATCCCTCATCGAGGTGTGAATCGTCAATGGAACATGCAATGTGACAGGGTCCCAACGACCACCGACATCGTTACAAAGGTCGCTATGACACGCTAGATCGTTGCTCCGTCGTTGGGTAGATTGGACTGTCTGACATCTCAATAGCGACCACATAGCGATGCGGCAACAATCCCTGTCGTGTCGTATCGCTGTCGGGATCGTTAAGGCGTCGCTAGGTGTGACGGGAACTTAAGTTCTTCACTGATAGCAATGTTCTTAATTCCTTAATGTACAAACTTACAGACATAAAAAGGTGGCCTCCACATCCTCATGAAAACCCACCCAACAGAAGAGCCCTGACCTCTGAAGTTTGCAAATAATTACCATGAAGATTACATGGTGCTTATCAAGTAGGGCAGCATTAGGAGTATTAAAATCTTGATAGTGTTTGTGGGAGAAGTAGCTGTTGAGGTAAGCTTATAGTAAGCTGAGGTAAAGTAAGGTAAGCTTAGAGCAAAACTTCCACCCTGGAAATGAAAAGAAACAAAACATTTGTCATGTATGTTATCCTTATCTAGTGTCCACTGATTGCTTCCTGCTGTCTCCTCCAGGCCAGGAATCCAGTCTTCCTTCATCCATGATGAGTGCTGCATTAACATGAGGGGTGCACCAATTAGTCCATTACATACCTCCACTGAGTTTCCTGTGCTTTGGATGCATAGTTCAGACTCGCAACTGCTTCAGATGCTTCTCTTGTAGCCACCTTGGATGCAAGAGGACTGGAATTCCAGTTTTATCAATGGGGAGGAGGAGGTAATGGAAGGCAAACTGGGTGCACCTGGTAGGGTAAATATACATGAAAAATGTCTAATTTAGTTTTAGTGCCTGGTTGGATTGCCTAAATAACACCACAACATGAGTTCAAGACAACAGACCATGTTTAGTTGTTTCCCCAAGACAATTGCCCTTTTTCTCCTATTATGCCCCTAAGGTAGTTCCCCACCACTTATTACCCTGGGGCAGAACATGTATTTTTAATATTAGGTACAGTACAAACCTAATCTTCGGGAATGTCTTTGCCGCTGCATTAATGTACAAGTATTCGCTTTCTTTAACTAGCAGTAGTCTACAAAATTATTTTCCAGATGTGATTTCATAATTCTCAAAAGAGGATAAAAGTTATCATAAGATTTATGGCGGATAATTTATTAATCAGGTTTTTCTGTACGGTGATTCAGAGATCTGCTTAGGAAGATGAAAGCGGTTTAGAAGAAGTAATATTAACAAAATGTGGATAGCATTATAATATCGGGTTACTCCTTGTGTCCAAATTATTTTAATGACTGTTTGCTTTATAGGCAGTAGCCGATCGTAGTAACAACGTATCCTGTAGAATCAGTAAGAAAATGCCCATTTCTACAACTGTAATTTACCCTAATGCCATTTAGCCATAGTTATTTTGTGCAGAATTAAATATTTCTATAAAGTCTTTATGACTGCTTATTATTTCAATATAATAGCAAAATAATGAAGGCTAGTGAATGGATACAGGCAAGCTGTTCACATGCAATATTTAGAATTTAATTTTATATATATATATATATATATATATACACTAGCTGAATTCTCCTGATTATAATAACAATTATTAATGAAGTTTACATATGGCCCAAGTGTGGTAAAAAAATAAGAAACAGCATATATTCACATGTTGACGCCATGGAATAAATGGCGTTATAATAATAAATAATAATAATAATGTTCACCTACTGATCCCCTTTGTCTCCTCCATCCATCCAGCCATATCCCTACTGGTCTCTGCTCCTTCTCTTCTGAAATGGTTGACCACATGCTGGCCACAATGGAAAGCCAATAGGGACATGGGAGAGAGGAGTGATCGAGGATCAACAGGTCAACAAGGGAGTATTAGAGATGAGCAGATCAGGCAGAATTCAAATTCACCTGTTCACACCTTTTTTCCTGAGAAATTTGAAAAATTAATGTCCCTTATTATGCTCTGGGATCTCTGCACAGATAATGAAAGTAATATGTAAAAAATAAAAATATCCTTATGCTCACCACTTCGTTCAGCTCTTCTGCCATAATGCTCCTCACTGTCACCCATCTGATCCTCATTGTATCTTGTGACCCTCGGGCCTCTCACACTGAGTTGGGACTTGGAACTCTGATGAGGCCTAGAAGGGTTCCGCGCAACTGAGAAGAGCCACAGCTCTTCTCAACCTTATGCCCCGTTACATTTAGCGATGCACCAGCGATCCCGACAACGATACGACCCGGTCAGGATCACTGGTGCATCGCTAAATGGTCGCTAGTGAGCTGCCAAACAGGCAGATCTCAATAGCGATGCAGCAGCGGTCGGCGGTCGATACTTACCTGTAACCCCTTCTGAGGAAGAATTCTATCGAGACATGAGTTAAGGGGTACACTGGCTGGTTTTCTATTCTAGATAAATCTGATGATTTGTGGCTTCTCATTTGGTTATCTGTGATTATGATGTGCACCTTCCACCTGTGGCCCTCTTTTTTATCATGGAGTGTTACTTGTCTCATTTGTAGTTTATTGTTTCTCCTACATGGTGCAAGATAGTCCAAGTCTTATTTATATTAGAGACATATCCAATGATGCATTTTACTAGTTGCTTTGCTTCCGAAAAGAGCAGATATCACTTTTGCAGCTGATGCGGAACTCCAGAGCAGCCTGCGATGAATCTAGGGTGGAAGGGGCTGCTTTCTGTTTTAAAAGCATTCCATGATTAAAAAAAATATTATTTTAATGATAAAATACTTCTCTAAAAGAAACTTATACTGTATTTGAATCCCTGTGTCCCTGTATTCACTTTGATAGTGTGATTGTTAAATTTTTGTAGTCCAGTGCTTTACCATTACCACCTTTATCAGAAAGCGAGTTAATTATTTTGGTGTCCTTTCGGTACAATGTTGAATTTCACTTCTCTTAGGCTAGTTTCACACTAGCGTTTATGAGCGCCGCCGCTAAGCCCCGCCCCCTGCCGCGCCTCCGCCGGTAGCTCCGCCTACCGGCGCATGACGCTGCATGCGCCCTGCGTCCCCTATCTTTATCACTGGGGGCGCAGGCCGTGCGCAGTATGCGTTTGGCGGCGCATGCGCCTTTTTGACGGTGCGCCGGCGCAACCAAACTGCAGCAGGTTGCGTTTGGTGCAGGTCGGCGCACCGTCAAAAGGACGCATGCGCCGCCAAACGCATACTGCGCACGGCCTGCGCCCTCAGTGATAAAGATAGGGGACGCAGGGCGCATGCAGCGTCATGCGCCGGTAGGCGGAGCTACCGGCGGAGGCGCGGCAGGGGGCGGGGCTTAGCGGCGGCCGTGCGCAGGCCATCGCTGCGCTCATAAACGCTAGTGTGAAACTAGCCTTAATCACCTTGTTTTCTGCATCTGTTCCACCTCCTTCTACTACTACAATAATCACAATCTACACCTCAATTCTGGAAGTGGACTAGATCTCATAACAGTGGCAACTCTAAAGGCCCCGTCTCACATAGCAACAGTGACCTTGCCTGCAGTCTCGCTACGTGTGACACATAGCGGCGACCAGCCACCCACTGCGATATCGCTGATCGTGCTTGAATGTCCCAGGCCATTTTTTGATCGTTGGTGTCCCGCTGGCCAGCATGCATCGCTGTATTTGACACCATAACAATGACGAGCGACCTAATTGGTGACTCAGAACTCACGCTATCAAGGTCTGATTCGTAAGAATAGCTGCTGTGTGGCAAGGTCCCAACGACCGTCGTGGTCGTTATACGGATTGCTGTATCGTTGCTGCGTCGTTGAGTAGATCTGCCTGTTTGACATCTTACTAGCGACCATGTAGAAACGTACCAGCGATCCTTACAGGTTGTATCGTTGTCGGGATTTCTGGTGCGTCGCTATGTGTAACGGTACCGTAAGAGTTACATCCATTGCTGTGTATACAGCATTAATTACGAAGAGTTGGTGCAAATTGATTTATAAAAGCTGGTCGGCCATGACAACATTATCTGCCTGGACAGGAGCTGTGAGTACCACTTCTTTCTTGACAGCTTGGCACAACGTCATCATTTCAGCATGATGCACCTGTTTTGCTATGGCAAGCCGGCTAATGAAATGCAGAGCTGTGAATGCTGTGAAGAGGTGGTTCTCACAGCTCCCCTCCAGATTATTCATAGCCAGAGATGAACAAATTGATTTTCATGACTACAGTCTATCGACCAGTTTAGTAGTCTCTGACTACTGGATGGGAGGCTCATGAATTTCTTATCTTCCCATTGTGGCTTTTAGTTATCCAAGGTTTCAGCATTCTGAAGGGACATGTAAGGTGCACAGGGCTATAGTCATGGTCGAGGGTCTGTGCTTCCACAGACTGTCAATCTTCAAATAAACAGTATCCCTGTCCATCAATGTCATGTTCTGTGCAGTGTGCTGTACTCACTTTCTGGCCGGAGGCCTCTGCTGCATCTATGTCCTTGGGTCCAGGAACAGCTACACACTCATCAGGGGACACCCAGTGATTTATACCAATTCAACTTTACTGTAACGTACAGATACAAAAGTCTTTAACACACAGTTTCGGCACAGGACCATTCAGTTCCAGTTTCATCAATACAGTACATTTTGAGACTCACGTGGTTCCCTGTCCAGCTTCCTCTGTATGGAAGGGATTAAGGCACACTCTTCAATGCCTAGTTTGGGGCGTAGGCACCGGATGCCACAGGAAGGTCCACAGACTCAGACAGACAAAACCAGGCCATGCTTCCAATTTCTGCTTGCCCCCCTCGCAATACAGAGCTGGTCCCAAACACTTAACTGTACCTGTTTCTGCAGTCTGTTGCTGAGACAAGCTAACCTTTCACATACAATCCAGCACACAGCTTGCATTACTTTCCTATAGTGAGACTATACTAACAATGCTGCCCATCTGTGGTCATGGCTGATGGATCGGGTTATGTGAATCAGTTTGCTCCAACTGTATTCATAGAATCATAGAATCATAGAATCGTAGAGTTGGAAGGGACCTCCTGGGCCATCTGGTCCAACCCCCGCTCAAAGCAGGATTCGCTAAATCATCCCAGTCAGATGTCTGTCCAGCCTCTGTTTGAAGACTTCCATTGAAGGAGAACTCACCACTTCTCGTGGTAGCCTGTTCCACTCATTGATCACTCTAACTGTCAAAAAGTTTTTTCTAATATCTAATCTGTGTCTCCTCCCATTCAGTTTCATCCCATTGCTTCTAGTCTTTCCTTGTGCAAATGAGAATAAAGTTCATCACCCTTCCACTCTCCTTTTGACAAGTGCACCCAATCATGTGATAGGTTAAGCTTCACCTGCAATACTAAGCTAAAGATAGGATTGCCTTCATGCCCTACACTCCATCAATGAGGTCATAGTAACTTTTGTCAGAGAAACCATTTTTATAAAATATCAGAACCTTTTTGGACAATACTCATCCCATATGGCCCCATACATTAACCCCCCCCCCTTACTTATGAATACAAATGACATATTGTGGTGAGCACAATATAAAACATTGTTGGTTGACCAAAAACCTTAATGGCGTAAAAATGTCCCAAGGGGCAAGATGAAAAAAAATCAAAAACATTGTATTACATGTGTTCAAAAAGTGTTTTCTGAGAACACTTACCCCTATGTAAATTCAATTTATATATGATAGCACGGGCAATTATATTAAATGAAAATGATATAAACTTATATGTAAGTCATGAAAATGAATTAAATTTATAATCACGTTGGCTAATGTTGGCCTCGCTCCAGCCTTCCTTTTCTAGACCCTCATACGATCCAGATGTCAGTGATGTCATTAAGGTGCAGTTACTGCCAACACACAGTTTATTTAATCAGGGCAATAATTGCAAGTGAGGGATGAAAGAATAAACATGCATGCCGGGGACGATTGAGAGAATATATATCTTACATCAATTTAGAGGGGTTTTTTTAAGTTTGTTTTGCACTGTGGGAAAATATTTGCATGGGCTAATTTTGTCTTGAGCAAACTACTAGAAAAGACGACTAAATAGTATAAATAATGGCCATGCCGGCATAACACACTTCGTGTACAGCAGGTACCTGCTTATTATCATGTGTTTATTTTCCAAACGATTTTTGGTCAAGGCTATCGTTTTAAAAGGTCAGATTCCAACAGTATTGATATTGCAATCAATAATTAATCAAAATATTAGTAGATAAAATTATTTATTTTTTATACTTTATTTATATAGCGACAAAATAATTAGCAGCATTTTACAGACCTCATCATCATTGTTCCCATTGGGGCTCACAATTTATATTCCCCATCAGTATGTCTTTGGAGTTAGGGAGAAAACCGATGGACATGATGAAAATCCATGCAAACACGGGGAGAACATACAAATAAAGATGTTGTCCTTTGTAGGATTAGAACCGAAAACCTCAGATATAAAAATATCACTAACTAAATATAATGTAAAAATAAAATATGATAATCTATAAAATAAAAAGGTCCTTAGTAGGACAGAAGAAAAAGTTTCATAAAATTAAAAATGTCGTAAAAAGTCATAGAATGTGAAAAAATATACATCAAAATCTACTCACAAAAAATTTCAGATGTCATTTAGTTTGTTCGTACTTGAAAATATATTGCTTAAAAAAGCAAAAAAATGAACATGAATTTAATGATTTGTTAAAGTGTTAGGGTCATTATTACAGCACCATGGAATCATTGGTGCTCCAAAAGTAAATAATAATAGATAATGCTGGTATAGTGCACAGCCTACGACATGGGAGACTGGGGTTCAAATCCCGGCTCTGCCCTGTGGACAAATAAATTATATACCAAGGCTTCTAACTCTATAATACACTATAATACCTACCCTAGGTGGCTATTAGCATAGTGGCTAAAGCGCACAACCACCAATGTGGGGGACTTGGGATCAAATCCCGGCTCTGCCCTGTTGGAAATAACATACAAGTAGTGGTCCTTGGGCAAGACTACTAACACTATAGCGCCTACCTCAATAAAACATGAGAGTGTCACAAACAAAGAGAGTCATGCCAGCTAGTATGTCGCCTGGATTAACAAGGTCCACGTCAGATGTCAATGAACCAGGACAATTTGATGATAAATGGGCTACTTGAACAAACCATACATGGACAAGGTAAGAGAACCTGGATCTGATGAAATGCCTCAGCTCCGCTTTTTAACGGCGCTGAAAAATAAATGTATAGCGCCCCCCAGAGTCTATATTTCTCCTGGGTCTCGGCTACCGGGGATAGCTGAGACCCCAGTGAACATGATTCAGGTCGGTTTTTACTAACCCTAGTGTTGCAATCTGCAAAAAAAACAGCGACCTCAAAAAAACTGATTTCTCATTTAATTACTCTCTCCTGTGATGTGAGATCGCACATCAGAGGAGAGAGAAATGGGGTCTACCAATACCCCGGTACCTCCGTTGTCGCTGCAACCCCCCGTGAAGGTTGCCAGCGTTTTCTTCCGGGAGAAAATGGCAGGCGCATGCACAGTGTGCCCACCGAGATCTTCTGGCCTGCACTGGTCAACAATAGGAAATTTTTCCTATTGGTTCATTTTGATCACTGTGATAGACCCTATTACAGTGATCAAAATAAAAAAAATACTAAATCAAATCCCCTTTATCACCCCCTTAGTTAGGTAAAAATAATAAAATAAAAAAAGTATTTATTTCTATTTTTCCATTAGGGTTAGATTTGGGCTTAAAAAGTTGGGCTAAAAGAATTGGGATAAAGTTAGGGTTGGGATAAAGCTACGGTTGGACTAAAGTAAGGGTTGGGCTAAAGTTAGGGTTAGAGTTGGGTAGGGTTATGGCTGGGGCTAGGGTTAGAGCTGGGCTAGGGTTAGTGTTGAGCTAAAGTTAGGGTTGGGCTAAAGTTAGGGTTGTGGTTATGGTTGGGATTAAAGTTAGGGTTGTGATTAGGGTTAGGGTGTGTTGGGGTTAGGGTTGTGGTTAGTGTTATGGTTAAGGTTGGGACTAGGGTTATGGGTGTGTTGGGGTTAGGGTTAGAATTAGAATTGGGGGGTTTCACTGTTTAGGTACATCAGGGGGACTCCAAACGTGACATGACACCACCATTGATGCCAGCCAATTTTGCATTCAAAAAGTCAAACGATATTCCCTCAATTCTGAGCTCTTCCATGTGCCCAAACAGTGGCTTTCCCCCACATTCTGGGTATTGGCATACTCAGGAGAAATTGCACAACATGGTATATTTGTGGTATATTTTCTCCTGATACCCTTGTGAAAATAAAAAAATGGTTCCAAAGCAAATTTTTTGTGACAAGAGTAAAATGTTCATTTGTTCCTTCCACATTGCTTTAGTTGAAGGGTTAATAAACTTCTTGAATGTGGTTTTGTGCACCTTGAGGGGTGCAGTTTTTAAAATGGTGTCACTTTTAGGTATTTTCTGTTATATTGAGCCCCCAAACTCACTTCAAATGGGAGGTGTTCCCTAAAAAATGGTTTTGTCAATTTTGTTGGAAAAATTAGCAATCGCTGGTCAACTTTCAACCCTTATAATGTCCTAACAAAAAAATTATGTTTCCAAAATTGTGCTAATGTAAATTAGACATGTGGGAAATGATATTAACTATTTGTGTGATACCTCTCTCTGATTTACGCGTGCAAAAATTAAAAGTTTGCAAACTGCAAAATTTTCAAAATTTTTGCCAAATTTTCATAAATAAATATCGAAGAAATTTTACCAGTAACATGAAGCACAATATGTCACAAAAAAACTTTCTCAGAATCAGTGGGATACATTGATGCATTCCAGAGCTATAACCTCATAAATTGACAGTGGTCAGAATGATAAAATTTGGCTTGGTCATTAAGTACCAAATTGGCTCTGTCACTGAGGGGTTAAGGAAAAGATCATCTCGCCAACCATTAAGCATGGAGGTGGATCAATCATGCTTTGAGGTTGTGTTGCATCCAATGGCATGGAGAACATTTCATGGGTAGAGGAAACAATGGATTCAATGAAATTTCAACAAATTCTTGATGCAAACATAACACCATCTGTAAAAATGACGAATTTGAAAAGAGGATGGACTCTACAAATGGAGAATGATCCTAAAAACACATCAAAATCTACAATAGATGACCTCAAGAGGCACAATCTGAAGGTTTTACAATGGCCCTCAGTGTCTACTGATTTGAGCATGATTGAAAATCTGTGGCTAGTGCTCAAAGAAGCAGTGCATGCCAGGCAGCCCAGGAATCTCACAGAACTGCAAGAATGGATGACAATCGGTCAAACAAGAATGGAAAGCCTCTTGTCTTGCTACAAAAAGAGTTTACAAGCTGTGAAACTTGAAAAAGGGGGTGCTACAAGGTACTACCTATGCAGGGTTCCCAAACTTTTGCATAGGCTCAGTTTCTTTTTTTGTAGTTATTAAAACGTAAAAGATGAACTTTTTTTGTCTAAAACACAAAGAAAATGTGTCATCTTTAACTTTAGGCTTTTTTAGAGATTAATTCACCTTCAACTTGCTTAACTGTTCACAATAACAGTAATATTGACAAGGGGTGACCAAACTTTTGCATGCCACTGTACATCACTCGTTGTGTGCGCTGCAAACAAGAGTTGAGCACATCAAAGTGATGTTTTGTGTGATTTAGAAAAGGACCTCTATTAATCTGCAGCTGTTTCCAAGGTCTATAACCTATAACAAAAAAATGTATTATGACAGATATGGCAAAGACACACTAGCGATTAAAAAAAGGTCCGCCTTTGATGCAGGAGAGTCGGACGAGTGTAATGCAATTGTCATGCGAGTGTCATGCATTTTTTGTGCGAGTATAATCAGATTTTACACACCTAGCATCCAATTTACATCCGAATGCAGTGCAATTGCTATCAGACTGCAATGCGATTTTAACATGAACTTTTACATAGAGCAATTCTCTGTCATTTAGGCTGAGTGCAGACGGAGTTTTTAGCCCTGCGGATTTTTCCGTGCAGAATGGAAGAAATCCGCAGGTCAAATGACCTGCATATTTCCTGCGGATTTCTTCCATTTTTCCTGTGGTTTCCTTGCAGTTTTTGTGCAAAAACAAGTGACATTCTGCGGATTTTGTACCGCAGGAAAACCGCGCGGAAAAATCCGCAGCGTCTGCACAGCGTTTTTTTTTTCTATTGATTTTAAGGCTACTGTACATCACAATGCGGATATGCAACGTTTCTGTGCAGTAAAATCCGCTGCGGATCCGCTGCAAATCTGCATCATGTGCACACAGCCTTAAGGGCATGTCACACTAAGAGATATCGCTAGCAATATCACTATAACTTGTGACGTTATAGCGATATTGCTAGCGATATCGCTATGTGTGATACTTACCTACAACCCACTCCCCCGCTGGTTATCGCTGATCGCGCGAGAACGTCCTGGACCGTTTCTCGTCGTCAGCTTCCTGCGGCGCTTTCTGCTGTGACGACGAGCGACGCGTGGAGCCGGGCGGGAGAGCGCAGGATCGCCTGGTGTGACAGGTAAGTAGCGACCCCCGTCCCCAGCGATGTCGCTGGTGAGATCTGCCTGTGTGGCAGCTCACTAGCGACCACTTAGCGATGCACCAGCGATCCTGACCGCGTCATATCGCTGGTCGGGATCGCTGGTGCATCGCTAAGTGTGACAGTACCTTTACACATCGTTTTAAAATGAAATATTCTTCAAAACACACACACATATATATACACAGCTCAAAAAAATAAAGGGAACACTTAAACAACAGAATATAACTCCAAGTAAATCAAACTTCTGTGAAATCAAACTGTCCAACTAGGAAGCAACACTGATTGACAATTTCACATGCTGTTGTGCAAATGGAATAGACAACAGATGGAAATTATTGGCAATTATCAAGACACCCTCAATAAAGGAGTGGTTCTGCAGGTGGAGACCACAGACCACATCTCAGTATCAATGCTTTCTGGCTGATGTTTTGGTCACTTTTGAATGTTGGTTGTGCCCGACGACCACAGATGAGGGTTGTGCTCACAGCCCAACACAGTGCAGGATGCTTGGCACCTGCCACAGAACACCAGAATTGGCAAATTCGCCACTGGCGCCCTGTGCTCTTCACAAATGAAAGCAGGTTCACACTTAGCACATGAGACAGACGTGACAGAGTCTGGAGACGCTGTGGAGAGTGATCTGCTGCCTGCAACATCCTCCTGCATGTCAGTTTGGCAGTGGATCAGTAATTGTGTGAGGAGGTATTTCTTTTCAGGGCCGCACTGCCCCCCATGTGTTCGCCAGAGGTAGCCTGACTGCCATTAGGTACCAAGATGAGATCCTCAGACCCTTTGTAAGATGATATGCTGATGCGGTGGGTCCTGGGTTCCTCCTAATGCACGACAATACCAGACCTCATGTGGCTGGAGTGTATCAGCAGTTCCTGCAAGATGAAGGCATTGAAGATATGGACTGGTTCGCCCGTTCCCCAGACCTGAATCCGATTGCGCACATCTGGGACATCATGTCTCGCTCCATCCACAAACGTCACGTTGCACCACAGACTGTCCAGGAGTTGGCGGATGCTTTGGTCCTGGTGTGGGAGGAGATCCCTCAGAAGACCATCCACAACCTTATCAGGAGCATGCCCAGGTGTTGTACAGTAGGGAGGTCATACAGGCACGTGGACGCCACACACAATACTGAGCCTCATTTTGACTTGTTTTAAGGACATTACATTCCACTTTAATGTTGTGTGTGACTCCAAATCCAGGCCTCCATTGGTCAATGAATTTGATTTCCATTGATGATTTTTGTGCGATTTTGTTGTCAGCACATTCAACTTTGTACAGAACAATGTATGCAATGAGAATATTTCATTCATTCAGATCTAGGATGTGTTATTTGAGTGTTCCCTTTATTTTTTGAGCAGTTTTTATATATATATATATATATATACATATATATTACAGTATATATACTGTATATATATAATATACAGTATGTATAATATATAATAGATACATATATATAATAATTATAATATATAACATATATATCTATAATATATATACGGTATATAACATATATGTTTTATATATATATAATAAATATATATGTCATTGACATACATACTGTATATATATTTATAATATATAATACATATATTATATATATATCTTTATATTGCATGGAGATATAGATAGAATATTAGTCATAAATTTATTTGTCGGCTTCTGTAAAATCATTACAGAAGCCGACAGGATAGGAGACATGGTTTACATACAGTAAACCATTGCAGAAAAGTTAGATTTGTATATGTCAGTGACTGATAATGTTAGTAGTGTTTGTGTGCAAAATTTGGGACCTGTAGGTATTTAATAAAAGAATGTATTCACAGAAAAAAATTGCGTGGGCGCCTGTGCAATTTTCTTCACAAGAGAGGGAAAGCCAGTGACTGTGGGCAGATATTAATAGCCTAGAGAGGAACCATGGTTATTGGTCCCCCCTGGTGAAAAAATCTGCCCCCAGCCACCCCAGAAAAGGTGCATCTGTAAGATATGCCAATTCTGGTACTTAGCCTGTCTCTTCCCATTGCCCTGTAGCGGGTGGCATATTGGGTAATAAGGGGTTAATGTCACCTTGCTATTGTAGGGTGACATTAAGCCTGGTTAATAATGGAGAGGTTTCAATAAGACACCTATCCATTATTAATCCAATATTATGAAAGGGTAAAAAAGCACAAAGACAATAAAAAAGTATTTTAATAAAATAATTAAACACACTGGTTTCTCATCTTTATTAAACTCCCAACCCAATTGAAGCCATCGTTCTCCTGTAAAAAAAATAAAAAATGAAAAAGCAACAATATCCCATACCTATCTGCCATACAGTCAAATCCCACACCGCAATCCATCTCAAGAAGTTAAATAGTTTACAAGCGGGAGCGGTGCTAATGCTTGGGGCAGATGTTTTTAGTCAGGGGAGCCAATAACCATGGTCCCTCTCTAGGCTATTAATATCTGCCCTCAGTCACTGGCTTTCCCTCTTTGGCGAAGAAAATTGTGCGGGAGCCCACATATTTTTTTTCCGTGATTTAATTCTTTAATTTAACACCTACAGCTACAAAGTTTACACACATACTGTACACCAATAACATCAGTAGTCAGGGACATATATAAATCGAAATTATATGCAATGGTTTACTGTATGTAAACTATGTGTTATATCCTGTCGGCTTTGCAATTATTTTACAGAAGCCGACAATTGAATTATCGGCTGTTACACCCGGTCCCCATCCTGGTGCTGCGCCCAGGTCTGCCGCTGTTACACCTGGCCCCCGTCCTGGCACTGCGTCCAGGCCTGCCGCTGCTCTCCATTCTGGGCACTCACCTCGAGCCTCTCATGCCGCTGCTCAGCATTCTGTCCTCCCTCCTGCCTCCTCCTCCAGGCGTCCTGAGAGGACATCTGTAACTAAGGCTATTAGGGTATGCCCGCCTGCTCTCTTGCCTTCTTAAAGGGGCAGCGTGCATTATTCAAAAATGCAATCAACCAATGGCAGCTCACTGGCTGCTATTTCTGGCCTCTCCTCCATAGTGAGAGCGCCGGAGCAACGAGTATCTATCATTGCTACATCCGGTTCTCATGCTAACCTGTCTGCACTGCATCTGCAGTCTCTGTGCATTGCCTAATGCTCTCTGTTTCCACAGCATATCAGTATCCTGTGTTACCTGGTTATATCAGCAACCATCTGGGCCTAAGCCATCCCATTCCGCCTACAGCCATCCGAGTCCAAGGACTGTGTGAAGGTCACTGGAACTGACTCATTACCAACTAACCGGATCCAGGACCCAGCACATTACGGACTCTGCTGTAACTTTTTTATCCTTTTTGGTCCCCCTCGGACAGCTGCCACGTGTTCGGGGTCTAACTGGAGGTAGCACCTGTGTCCTCCGGGTATTCCATTCTGGCCCTGCCTGAGGGGCTTTACTACGGGTGCCCGGGGCTCACTAGTCACGCCCCCTTCGGAGCCCCACGGACCATGGTCCCGAGGTTCCACTTAAAAAACAAAAACAAATGTGAACTTCACCATCTCTGCCTCCGCTTCCATTCGTTACATCGGCTATTCTACTATCTATATCTCTATCAAATATAAAGATATATACATACTGCTCAAAGAAATAAAAGGAACACAAACAGCCTGTTGCAAATGGAACAGTGTTCCCTTTATTTTTTTGAGCAGTATATATATGTGCCCCTGACATATACAGTATATATATATATATATATATATATACAATATATATATATGTACACCTATTGTATGTGTATATATTAGCGTGGCTGGTCTGGAGCTGGAATCTCCAGGAGTGGACCCTCTGGGCCGTGGCACCAAGGGGCCCCAGGCGAGCTGCCAGGTAGAACCGACCCCTATACAGGGACCGCTAGGAACAGGCCCAGGGGTTCGAGAACCATGGTAGCCAGTACCGAGAGGGGTGGCTCAGGATGGACTGGAGTAGGAGTGTGGGACTGAAGTGTAGATGACAGGACAGAGCTGGAACACAGGAGACAGGAGTGGAATAAGACTGTAGACTGGAACGTGGAGGGACTGAAGTGTAGATGACAGGACAGAGCTGGAACACAGAAGACAGGAGTAGAGTCCGACAGTAGACTGGAACGTGGAGGGATGGTTGGAGCAGGAACACAGGAGACAGGATTGGAACAGGAACACCGGAGGCAGGACTGGAGTAGGACGGAAGGACTGGAGCAGGATGGAACAGGAACACCGGTGGCAGGACTGGAGTAGGATGGAAGGACTGGAGCTAGATGGAACAGGAACACCGGAGGCAGGACTGGAGTAGGACGGAAGGACTGGAGCAGGATGGAACAGGAACACCGGAGGCAGGACTGGAGTAGGGCAGAAGGACTGGAGCAGGATGGAACTGGAACACCGGAGGCAGGACTGGAGTAGGGCGGAAGGACTGGAGCAGGATGGAACAGCAACACCGGAGGCAGGACTGGAGTAGGACGGAAGAACTGGAGCAGGATGGAACAGGATCACTGGAGACAGGACTGGAGCAGGATGGAAGGACTGGAGCAGGACTGCAGAGTACAGCAGGGGACACGGATAGTAGGACTGCGAGGCTGCCGCAGGGAGCACACGAGAACGGGACTGTGAGACTGCAGAGAGCACACGAAGAATCGAGGCCCAGTGTTCTAGGAAACACAATGATCAGGCCCCTGATATGCCCCTGTCTGGCCTGCCATTGGTTAGGGGGTGCTTCTGGGTCAGGGCATAGCCGAAGCACAAGAAGCAGAAGAGAGGCGCGGCCGCAGCCTATGGCGCATGCGCATTGCATGCAGAGATGCCGTCGACCGCGCGCCTGTCAGAGGTGACCGCCATGACTGTCAGGCAGCGAGGGGCTGCAGCGTGGGAGCAATGGCCTGGTGAGTATGCAGAGACGGCGTGACAGAATACATGAATTATATCTTTTCTATTTTAACCTGTCAGTGTGATTTTACTGTATAACTGCATATGAATTGTCGGCTTTTTTCAAAGGATATTGGTGCATAAAAATGGCACAGCACTTGCATAATGTGAGTGCTGTGTGATTTGTTATCGCACCTGTTCTGTCTCCGACATATTCAATGACTCTTAACTACCTGTTCTGATTGCTGTATGTATATAATGCTCAGTTTACCACACATTTTAATGTTTATTGTTTCCAGCTCAATCTAGTGGCCAAAAATTATAACTGCATGATATTATGCATTGTATTTCCTGTATTATTTCCCTCCAATTCCTAATGTATTCTGGGTAACTTTGCAAGGTACCATGGTCTATCCCAGCCCCCTTTCTCTCTTCAGTCGGCCATTTCTTTCAAGTCTGTATATTGGAAGCTCCTCATCGCTTTACTCCCCTTGTGTCAGCATCGGTGGTATGTAATCACCCTCTCTGTATATGATTTCTGTCTTATGTTAGCTAGCTTATTTACTCCCCCCGCTCAGCTAGTAGTCCAGATTGTAAGTTATGTATATTATATATCTCCAAGAACCCAATACTGATCCTATGTACCTGTTTCTGTTTTGTAGTTTTACCACATCTATATACCTACGTTCAATAAACCACAGATTCAACTACAGTCTCCCAGCATGTTGCGATTTTTTTTCCAGCCCGATCTATGACACCATCATAGATTAACATTGGTACGAATTCAATCCGATTTTTTATCGGATTGAATTTGTCCGATTTCATCGCAAGTGAGCACTTGAAATGTTCTGAAAAATTATACTGTATATGAAAAATCCATTGAATAATTCCAAAATACAAGACTTGATATCAAAAATTAAAAATAGTTTTCTCTGGTGGAATGTAGTGAAAAAAACAAATTCAGCCTACAGCTTTTTTAGACACGTGTATGTGCCCTCTGGATGAATGAGTCTTATTGTCCTTTTGTCAGTGCAAACATCATTGAAATGGTTTATGGATTTTTTTCAGCAGAAACTGGATAATAGTAATAATAATAATAAAATCAATATTGATTTTTAAAATGAACTGCTTTTGGGACTTCTACCTATAGATATTTTTGAATAATACTGTTAAGGTTACAACACTGAAATTAAATTTAAGGTTCCTTCTTTTGAAGGAGAGTTCAGAAATCTGCACAAATAGATTATGGCCCACATTTATTAATAAAGTATATTTTGCATCAAGTAAATTAGAGACTATAATGGGAAAAGTTATGACTAATTTATTGAAAATTGCTTAACAAATCTGACACTTTTAGAATTTTTCTTTTACTTGCGCTATGTAAAACTGTATATTTGCGTATCTCTTAAAAGTGGAATTACAAAACCCCAAAACACTGCAATATCCAGCATTATGTTTACTGCTATAAGATCATAGGAATCACTGTTTGGTAAAATTAAAGTTACTGTACATAAAAATAAAATAAAAATAATATTCGACTAATGCAAATAATTAAAAGAGTAATACAAATAGATACAAAAAAAATGCATGCAGAGACTGTCTAGGAGACGATTGGCAGTCAGTAGAGTTGAGCGACTTTTGGTTTTTTAGGGTCGAGTTTCGTTTCGTGAAACCCGACTTTTCCAAAAGTCGGGTCGAGCAAGATCGGCCGATTATAGGGAAAAGTCGGGGTCGTCCCGAAACACGAAAAACAATGTAAGTCAATGGGGAATAAAACTCGGCAGTGAGAGGAGGACAGGAAACACACCTACAGTGCCCATTTGAATGCCAAAAGCATCAATTCTTCTTACTTAAGCTTGTCAACCTTAATTAACTTCATAATACAAGTTACGCACTGAAAAATGGGGGTTATTTGGCTAAAGTTGTGGGGGGGTAGGGCTGGCTCCAGGGTTTCATGTGCCCTGGGCGAAAGAGCGCCCCTTTAACACATACCACAACTCATCATGCTCCGATACGGCAGAGAAATAGCGGTATAGTACAATGAAAAATACCTCACTTTTTACATCTCATGACGAGGCCCATCTATTTCTCCATACAGAATCATTGGTCCCATATAATGTTTGAAACAGTATATGATGAGCTCCACATAATGCTACAGTATATGTTGGTCCCCATGGATGAAGCTCCACTGTCTTATGGGCCCAAATAATGCTCCAAACATAATGGGCCCCATTTCTAATGCTCTAGTGTATAATATAATGGGCCATGTAAATGCTGCTCCAGTGTCTGATGTCCACCTTTGGAATGTTCCAGTGTATGGTGGGCCCCATCTATCATTCTCCAGAGTATAGTGCTCCCCAAAAATTGCTGTCCCAACATTGAAAACAATCAAATAAGTCTCCTCGCTAGGGAATCCCTGTACTAGTCTGGACTCCTCGTCGTCCCCATCTTCCATCTCACTGCACAGTATTTCAATCTTGCAAGTGCTGTGATCCTGAGCAAGCAGGGGGGGCCCACTCGTTGGCGACGGCACTGGCACAGGGCCCCTGATAGTACGGTGGTGTGTCTGATGGCTGGTGGGCCGAACCTGCACTTTCATCTGCAGCTTCCTCTTTGTCACCGTGTAAGATGGAACTGTATATGGGAAGGGTAACCTGAGTTTCATCAGGGTCAGATTTAGGCCGTGTAGCGTGCGAGGGGAATGTAGTGGTCTGGGTCAATGTACCAGCAGATTCATCGAGAAGTGGCTGGGCATCAGTGCACTTGTTTCGCCCCCAGGAGTACGGTCGCCACAGTGGCATTACCTTCCTCCTAGGGAGTGTGATGTCATGCTTGGGAGCAACGAAGGATCTCTCTAGCAGGTTAACTGATTGGGCGGCGTTATTCCCACGAGTCATGACCCTCCAAACAGCGTTCATGAAGGCAAAGCGTTTGTTTTACGTGGGCAGTATGTTTGCAAAGCTGAACCTTAAAGGAATGTCCAGAAGAGCACCACAAGGAGTGGAGCCTACGGTTAAATTCGACTCCACCTGCCAGCTACAGAAAAGATGCACACATTGCAAGCTTAATTCCGTTAACGAACGAGACTCCGTCATGCCCCGCGGTCCGAGTCCGGCTTACTAGAGGGACACGTGAGGCTCTGGCACATGAGATTGGCCAATAACTGGTGTGTCATGCCCTTACATGTCCGTGGCTGCATGTGCGCTACACTGAAAAGGCCAGCGTTTGTCGCTTACAGGTGCAGATAACCCGCTGAACAACATTAGTGATGGGGATCACTGATTACAATTATTACCCGTGAACGATGATTTCCCAGTAAGTGCAGGTCAACCACAGTTCCGGAATTAGGCCTAACCGTCATTCCTGAAAAAATGAAAAACTTACGTGTGCAAACCACAGGTGCTGTAGCTTGCTTAACAGCTCGCCAGCCATTCTCATGCCCAGTATGGATTACACGTGATTGCACAAAGGTGAGAAAGGGTACCGTATCCCCGGATAACATGTATGGATAGCGTACACATTCAAAATATATGTAAATACATCAGGAGGCAGGCTCAGACGGTGTTAGGCCCAGTATGGCTTGCACGTGATTGCACAAAGGTGAGAAAGGGTACCGTATCCCCGGATAACATGTATGGATAGCGTACACATTCAAAATATATGTCTATACATCAGGAGGCAGGCTCAGACAGTGTTAGGCCCAGTATGGCTTGCACGTGATTGCACAAAGGTGAGAAAGGGTACCGTAACCCCGGATAACATGTATGGATAGCGTACACATTCAAAATATATGTCTATACATCAGGAGGCAGGCTCAGACGGTGTTAGGCACAGTATGGATTGCACGTGATTGCACAAATGTGAGAAAGGGTACCGTATCCCCGGATAACATGTATGGATAGCGTACACATTCAAAATATATGTCTATACATCAGGAGGCAGGCTCAGACGGTGTCAGGCACAGTATGGATTTGACGGCCCAGACTACACAGCGGAGGAGCAGGGAGAGGTAAAGATTGCAAATGCTGGGGCCCTGCCCAAGCAAGGGGGGCCCACTCGTACTGGCACTGGGCCCCTCATAGTACAGCGGTGTGTCTGACGGCGGGTGTGCACCACCACCGTCAGAGACACTTGATTGCACTATGAGGGACCCTGTGTCAGTGCCCGCGCCCAAGAGTCGACCTACCCACCTGTCCAGGGCAACGGCACTCGCACGGTGTCGTGCGCTAGGTGGTGACCCCGGCCATGGGGGGGGGGCAGCACAGTTAGGGAGTTTTAGAAAGTGGCATATGTTGATGTTGGACATTCAGCTGATGCAAAAGGCGAAATAGGTCAAGTCCCAGGAAGAGGTGGACCAAAGCAAGCCATTTTTCTGTCACCCTATGTGTCATCAGGGGAAGGTGGGACAAAATCCTTGGAAACCCATGCATGGTTCATTTTAATGAAGGTTAGATCATCCACATTTTGGGTTGACAGACGGGTTCTTTTTTCTGTCAGGATTGATCCAGCTGCACTGAAGACTCTTTCCGATAGCACACTTGCAGCTGGGCAAGCGAGCTCCTGTAAGGCATATTGTGCCAATTCAGGCCAGGTGTCCAGTTTAGCGGCCCAATAGTCAAAGGCGAATGACCTGTGTGGGAGAACATCGATATGGGAGGAAAAGTAGTTTGTAACCATAGTTGACAACTGCTGTCTCCTGTCACTTTCCATCGATGCAGTATTACCAGTTGTGTGAGCGGTACTTGAAAAATCAGTCCACAACATTGTCATGAAACCCCTGTCTCCAACGCCACTTCTGCTGTGTGCACCATGAACACCTCTGCCAAGCTACCCCCGGCCCGTACGGCTCGTGTGAGAACCATCACCGCTGCTGTGTGCTGGGAATGCCTCAAGCAACCGATTTACCAGAGTTGCTTGTTTATTAGCCAATATTAGGTCAAGGTTCTCCTGTGGCATGATGTTTTGTAATTTGCCTTTATAGCGTGGATCCAGGATGTTGGCCAACCAGTAGTCGTCATCGTTCATGATTTTGGCAATGCGGGGGTCCCTTTTTAGGATCTGCAAGGCATAATCTGACATGTGGGCCAATGTTCCCGGTGTCATTGATGCACTGCGAGTGCTGGTTGGAGGAGCACTTTTTGGCAAATCCACATCCCTCCAGTCACGCACAAACCCTGTACCAGACCTTGCCATGCCAACATTTTCACTTGCCCCACGAGATGCATCCTCCTCCCCTAAGTAATCATCCCCATCATCATCCTCCTCCTCCTCTTCTTCCTCCACCTTGTCCAGGAGAGGTCCCTGAGCAGACAATGGCTGAATGTCATCAAGGATTCCCTCCTCCTCTTCCTCCTCATCAACATTGGCTGCAGACGCCTGCTCCTTAAGGTGCGTCAAAGTTTGCATGAGCAGACGCATAAGTGGGATGCTCATGCTTAGGATGGCGTCGTCTGCGCTTACCAGCCGTGTGCATTCCTCAAAACACTGAAGGACTTTACAGAGGTCTTTCAGCTTCGACCACTGCACACCTGTCAACTGCATGTCTGCTCTCAAAGTGCCTGGCCGTGTATCCTCCCACAAATGCATTATGGCCTGCCTCTGCTTGCACAGCCGCTCCACCATGTGCAGGGTGGAGTTCCACCTTGTTGCAATGTCGATAATGAGGCGGTGGTTGGGAAGATGTAGCAATCGCTGCAGCTTCTGCATACGAACGGAGTGTACAGGCGACCGGCGGATGTGCGCGCACAGTCTTCGCACCTTCTGGAGCAGGGCTGTTAACTCCGGATAATTTTTGAGGAAGCACTGCACCACCAGGTTCAAGGTGTGAGCCAAGCAAGGTATGTGGCTGAGTTTTGAAAGGGCTATGGCTGCCACAAAATTACGGCCGTTATCACTAACTACCTTGCCTGCCTCAAGATGTACACTGCCCAGCCATGACTCAGTTTGTCGCTTCAAGTACTCGGCCAGCACCTCGGCGGTGTGTCTGTCGCCCAAACACATCATCTGCAACACAGCCTGCTGACGCTTTCCACTAGCTGCTCGATAGGGGGACACCTCGTGTGCAACAGTGGCAGCTGCAGATGGAGTGCTCGTACGACTGCGCTCTGTGGACGAGCTTTCGCTTCTGGAGGAGGAGGAGGAGGGTGGAACGCCTACAGCCAACTGTTTCCTATACCGTGGGCTAGGCAGCACTGTCCCACCACCACTGTCCCCTGTGGACCCTGCATCCACCACATTAACCCAGTGCGCAGTGATGGACACGTAACGGCCCTGGCCATGCCGACTGGACCATGCATCAGTTGTGAGGTGCACCTTTCCACTCACTGACTGCTTGAGTGCATGGACAATGCGGTCTTTTACATGATGGTGGAGGGCTGGGATGGCTTTGCGAGAGAAGAAGTGGCGACTGGGTAGGTCATAGCGTGGTACTGCATAGGCCATGAGTTCGCGGAAAGCTGCGCTTTCCACCAACCGATAGGGCATCATCTCAAACGAGATTAGTTTGGCAATGTGGGCGTTCAAACCCAGTGTACGCGGATGAGAGACTGAGTACTTTCTTGACCTACTCATAGTGTCTGGGAGGGTGAGCTGGACTTGAGAGCTGCATATGGTGGAATTAGCGGTGGATAGGGCGGACTGAGAGAGGGTTAATGATGGTGATGGAGTTGGTGTTCTTTCTGATGGCCAAGATTCAGTATTTCGTTGATATAACAGTGGGATTCCCTGACTGCTGTGGCCTTGCAACGACACCTCAACATTTGCTGCTGTGCTAACCGGTGGGCTTACAGTGGGGGAAACAATGTAGCGTTGCTGTCTACCTTCTTTGTGATCAGTTGCACATGTGGCACTTGAGGTTTGGTGTTGTGTCCACGCTTGCAAGTGCATGGTGGTTAAATGTCTAAGCATGCAACTGGTATTCACATTTTTCAGATTTTTCCCTCGGCTAAAGGTCTTTGCGCACTTCTTACAGATAACCTTGGCCTGATCATGAGGATTTTGTTCAAAAAAGTGCCACACTGCACTCTTCCTACTTTGGCAGACATTTTGCGGCCTAGCACGCTGTGATGTTTTGACCCTCTGGACAAGCTGTCCAGCAACTCTTTTGATTTTTGGAACCTGTCTTTGGAGTGCTCCGGGCCTGCCAGATAACAGCTGTTGCGATGTCGATGTCTGCTGTGGATGCTCCTCATCTGAGCTATTGGAAGCAGCACCCTCTTCCCCCAATGGATGCCAATCTGGGTCAACAACTGGGTCATCCATCACCTCCTCTTCAATGTCATGTGCACCTTTCTCTGTGTCACCGTGTATGGTGGTATAGTGTGCGGGAAGGGGGAACCTGAGTCTCATCAGGGTCAGAATCTGGCTCTGTACACTGCGAGGACAATGTAGTGCTCTGAGTGAATGTACCAGCAGAATCATCTATCAGCGGCTGTGCATCAGTGCACTCCATGTCAGATTCATCTTGGCCTGGGTAATTCACCATTTCACTTGATAATCCAGGCATGGTATGTGAAAACAGCTCCATGGAGTAATCAGTAGTATGGCCTGCGTCATCCTTCAATCTTGGTTGGGGTGAAGGACACAAGGAAAGGTGTGGTTCATGAACATGAGCCTCCAATGACGACTCAGTGCTTTTACTTTTTAAAACTTCAGAAGAGGAGGCGATAGAGCTGGAGGCTGAGTCAGCAATGTAAGACAAAACTTTTTCCTGATGCTCTGGCTTTAAAAGCGGTTTGCCAACTCCTAGAAAACTAAGCCTTCGAAGCCTTATGGAGCCAGACGATGACGCAGGCTCAACACCTCCTGCATTCGGTCCTATTTTGCTCTTGCCACTACCATCAGATCCACCACCAACACCATCATTACCAGCTGCCAACCCCCGCCCAATTCCACGGCCTCTTCCACCAGCCTTCCTCATTTTTTGTAGAAATGTAGACAAAATCCAACAAACTATATAGTAATGTAAAACAAGGTACAAGGTGTCTATAGGACAGGGGAGATTTTGAATTTCTGCACACACTTGTGGACACTGGACACTTTTGGATTGTGTGAGGCCCACTGAATATCAGAGCGCTATGTCACAGGCTCGATGGCACAGGTGTGAAAAAAGTGACTACAGGATAAGGGAGATTTTGAATTTCTGCACACACTAGTGGACACTGGACACTTTTGGATTGTGTGAGGCCCACTGAATATCAGAGCGCTATGTCACAGGCTCGATGGCACAGGTGTGAAAAAAGTGACTACAGGATAAGGGAGATTTTGAATTTCTGCACACACTAGTGGACACTGGACACTTTTGGATTGTGTGAGGCCCACTGAATATCAGAGCGTTATGTCACAGGCTCGATGGCACAGGTGTGAAAAAAGTGACTACAGGATCACAGAGATTTTGAATTTCTGCACATACTAGTGGACACTGGACACTTTTGGATTGTGTGAGGCCCACTGAATATCAGAGCGCTATGTCACAGGCTCGATGGCACAGGTGTGAAAAAAGTGACTACAGGATCACAGAGATTTTGAATTTCTGCACACACTTGTGGACACTGGACACTTGTGGATTGTGTGAGGCCCACTGAATATCAGAGCACTATGTCACAGGCTCGATGGTACAGGTGTGAAAAAAGTGACTACAGGACAGGGGAGATTTTGAATTTCTGCACACACTAGTGGACACTGGACACTTTTGGATTGTGTGAGGCCCACTGAATATCAGAGCGCTATGTCACAGGGTCGATGGCACAGGTGTGAAAAAAGTGACTACAGGATAAGGGAGATTTTGAATTTCTGCACACACTAGTGGACACTGGACACTTTTGGATTGTGTGAGGCCCACTGAATATCAGAGCGCTATGTCACAGGCTCGATGGCACAGGTGTGAAAAAAGTGACTACAGGATCACAGAGATTTTGAATTTCTGCACACACTTGTGGACACTGGACACTTATGGATTGTGTGAGGCCCACTGAATATCAGAGCGCTATGTCACAGGCTCGATGGCACAGGTGTGAAAAAAGTGACTACAGGACAAGGGAGATTTTGAATTTCTGCACACACTAGTGGACACTGGACACTTTTGGATTGTGTGAGGCCCACTGAATATCAGAGCGCTATGTCACAGGCTCGATGGCACAGGTGTGAAAAAAGTGACTACAGGATAAGGGAGATTTTGAATTTCTGCACACACTAGTGGACACTGGACACTTTTGGATTGTGTGAGGCCCACTGAATATCAGAGCGCTATGTCACAGGCTCGATGGCACAGGTGTGAAAAAAGTGACTACAGGATAAGGGAGATTTTAAATTTCTGCACACACTAGTCGACACTGGACACTTTTGGATTGTGTGAGGCCCACTGAATATCAGAGCGCTATGTCACAGGCTCGATGGCACAGGTGTGCAAAAAGTGACTACAGGATAAGGGAGATTTTGAATTTCTGCACACACTAGTGGACACTGGACACTTTTGGATCGTGTGAGGCCAACTGAATATCAGAGTGCTATGTCACAGGCTCGATGGCACAGGTGTGCAAAAAGTGACTACAGGATAAGGGAGATTTTAAATTTCTGCACACACTAGTCGACACTGGACACTTTTGGATTGTGTGAGGCCCACTGAATATCAGAGCGCTATGTCACAGGCTCGATTGCACAGGTGTGCAAAAAGTGACTACAGGATAAGGGAGATTTTGAATTTCTGCACACACTAGTGGACACTGGACACATGGATTGTGTGAGGCCCACTGAATATCAGAGCGCTATGTCACAGGCTCGATGGCACAGGTGTGAAAAAAGTGACTACAGGATAAGGGAGATTTTGAATTTCTGCACACACTAGTGGACACTGGACACTTTTGGATTGTGTGAGGCCCACTGAATATCAGAGCGCTATGTCACAGGCAGAAATTGGCTAGTGTATCACAAACTACAAGGTGTATGTAGAATTGGGCAGAATAGGAATCTCCCTAGAGTGTAGGTCTGTAAGAACGGAACAAGTCCTCCACTTATCCTTCCACAGTGACACACAGATAGCTTCACTGTGGCCGTGATAACAGCCGTTACATGGTACTGAGAGGAGCGTGCACGTACACGGCTGTCCGGTGTACGTAAAATTGTCAAGCTCCGTGTTTTTTAAGTATACGGACTGACACACGCTGTCTCTCTATAGTTTTGAATGTGATCAAACAGCAAATATATTTAACTGTTTGAAAGCTAGACAAAGCTAGTAGGTGCAGGTATGTACGAACGGAACAAGTCCTCCACTTATCCTTCCACAGTGACACACAGCTTCACTGTGGCCGTGATAACAGCCGTTACACGGTACTGAGAGGAGCGTGCACGTACACGGCTTTTCAGTGTACGTAAAATTGTCAAGCTCCGTGTTTTTTAAGTATATGGACTGACACACGCTGTCTCTCTATAGTTTTGAATGTGATCCAACAGCAAATATATTTAACTGTTTGAAAGCTAGACAAAACTAGTAGGTGCAGGTCTGTAAGAACAGAACATGTCCTTGACTTATTCTCACAGAGTGACACACAGATAGCTTCACTGTGGCCGTGATAACAGCCGTTACACGGTACTGAGAGGAGCGTGCACGTACACGGCTGTCCGGTGTACGTAAAATTGTCAAGCTCCGTGTTTTTTAAGTATACGGACTGACACACGCTGTCTCTCTATAGTTTTGAATGTGATCAAACAGCAAATATATTTAACTGTTTGAAAGCTAGACAAAACTAGTAGGTGCAGGTCTGTAAGAACGGAACATGTCCTCGACTTATTCTCACAGAGTGACACACAGATAGCTTCACTGTGGCTGTGATAACAGCTGTTACACGGTACTGTGTGAGGAGCGTACACCGCTGTATGGTGTGAAAAAATGCACGCTCAGTACCTCAGCAGGACGAAAAAAAAAAATTGGGATTGCGTTTAAAAAAGCAGCTTGCAGAGCAGTGGGTAAACAGCAATTCAGCTGTCAGGAAGCCTTAGAAAGCAGCCTAACAACCAACACCGCTGATCCACCACAATATAGCCTCCCCTTGCACTGCACACACAGTGACTGGTGTGTTGTACAGGCAAAATCGCTAGCAGCAGAAGCAGTTTTTTTTTCTTCTTCCCTGCCTAACGCTCTCCCTACAGAATCAGCAGCAGCAACCTCTCCCTATGCTAAGATCGGCAGAAGTAAGATGGCGGTCAGCGTGCATGCCCTTTTATAACCCCTGTGACGCCCACCAAAGCAAGCCAATCACTTGCATGCCCTTCTGAAAGATGGTGGTGACCCCTGCCTATGTCATCACGTTGCCCACAGTGTCCGTGGATCCTGATTGGCTGAAAAAGAGCGCAAAACAAACTTTTGAAACGCGACTTTGGCGCGTAAGTCGCCGACCTCGTGGCCGACCTCATCCTAGGGTCGGGTTTCGTTTCATGAAACCCGACTTTGCCAAAAGTCGGCGACTTTTGAAATTTTTCGACCCGTTTCGCTCAACTCTAGCAGTCTGTAGAAAATATCCTGGTACCCAACTCTAAAGGCCTTTTTACATTTAGCGATGCACCAGCGATCCGACCAGCGATACAACCCGGTCAGGATCGCTGGTGCATCGCTAAATGATCGCTAGTGAGCTTTTACACAGAAAGATCTCACCAGCAATGCAGCAGGGATGCAGCGCAAGATACTCACCTTTCACACACAGCGATCCTAACGTCCTCCCGCCTGCCTCCACGCGTCGCTCGTCGTCACAGCAGGAAGCCCAGCAGGAAGCGCCCGACGAGAAGTGGAGCTGCGCAATCTCGTGCGATCAACGACAGACAGCGGGGGAGCCGGTCGGAGGTAAGTATCACACATAGTGATATCACTAGCGATATCGCTATAACGTCACAAAATCAGTGACGTTTTAGCAATATTGCTAGCGATATCGCTATGTGTAAAACCCCCTTAATTTTGTGCAAGGTTTTTCAAGGTGGATCAAATGTACAATTTGATAAGCACCTGATGAGAAGCAAATGTGGGAAATGAATACTTGGCACACTCTGGAACAGTAGGATAGATGCAGTGGGACCCAGCAGGGAAGGAAGCAAACTGAAGCACAGTATGCATAAAAGATTGAGTTCAGCAAACCTGAAATCTAGAGTCTTAATCCTAAAACATGCAGTAGATGTGTATCCTAATGGGCCTTTATTAGGATTAGAGAGATGACGTCACGGACCCACACTGGGAAACCTGCAAAAGCTGACATGGAGCACAACAAAGGACAGCAGACAGAGGTGAAGGAAGCAGAGCCTGGGATACCCAGGAAAGGCGTGTAACACAGGTACCTAGGAGGACTAAACTAAAGAGTATCCAATGCTCCGAGTTGCTTGTAGGGAAAATAGCACTTGGCTGTCAATGTTTTACTGGTGAGATATTGGTGACATAATGTTAGTTGAAAAGAAAATGCGAAGACAATGTATTTTGGATAGAGACCCAACAAATAGGTGTTAATTGAATCTCACGCTAGAAAATGTTCCATAGACTTTATCTATTGTTGAGGTTGTACCAGTATGAGTAAAAGTTCTTCAATTATCAAGTAACATTCATCAAGCCATGAGCGTCAAGCATCAAGCGAGTAGAAAATCTGAAAATTTGGTTTACATTCAAGAAAGACATTTCCTTACTCTGGGCCAATGCAGTCAATCTACCACAAGCGGATCTGAGGTGATGTTTGAAAGTCTGTAAAGTACTTTGAAAAGCCTATCAACAGGAAAGTTAGTCATAACCGACATAGCAACATCCAGAATGTTCTTCCACAGGAAATTACAACAGGGGTGACTCTTCAGAGCATGAATTCCAAAATTTGTAAGATAATAAATTTACAGATTTATTACACATTTAATCAATTCATATTGGGAAGATATATTTTATAGAGTGCAGGTGTTCTGTCTTTCATGGAATTAAAGAATAAATAGTGTAGAGCTTGCAGAGTTATGGAATCATGAATTTCTTTGAACTCTCTCCCGTATTAAACAGTGATGACTTCAGGGATCACATTGTGCTATTACTGCCAAAGAGAGTATCCATCCATACCTGTGGAATATTATTTTTTAGAAATCGGCACAAATTTCAGCCAGACTATAGAGGTCTACAAACTAGACTGGGGGAGTATGGTTATATGCTTCTTCTTTTTAGACAAACCCATTGCAGAATCTTGCCTGGTAAAAATTAAAAACAGTTTAAAAATTGGTGGAATTTTTTTGTCAATGTTAATGTACAGTTCTGATCAATTTAGGATATACTTTTCTTTTTACCTCTGAAGTACTTATCACAACTAACACAATTTTCAGAAAAACATTGTGAACATTTACCTCAGCACCACTGGCAACTCCAGTATTAGATAATAAAAATAATAATAATAATAATTAATATTATTTCTATAGCGCCGACATATTCGGCAGCACTTTACATTTCAGAGGGGACTTGTACAGACAATAGACATTACAACATAACAATAATCACATAGATCATAACAGATACCAAGAGGGATGAGGGCCCTGCTCACAAGCTTACAATCTATGAGGAGAAAAAGTTAGACACGAAAGGTGGAAGGTAACAATTGCCCTGATTGTTTGGACCACTCATAATGTTAAGTGTGTAACAGTACAGACACAGAGGGCTAATGGATGCATAAAGCATGTGGGAACATGATGCGGGGAATCTGGTTATGATAAAAATTTTACTGTTCCACACAGGGATAGTTAGGTTAATGTGTTGAGGTGATAGGCCAGTCTGAATAAATGCGTTTTCAGGGCACGCTTAAAATTGTAGGGATTGGGGACTAATCGCATTGACCTGGGAAGTGCATTCCAAAGAATTGGTGCAGCATGTGTGTAGTCTTGGAGACGGGAGTGGGAGGTTCTAATTACTGATGATGATAACCTCAGGTCATCAGCAGAACGGAGGGCACGGGTAGGGTGGTATACTGAAATGAGGGAGAAGATGTAGGGTGGTGCTGAGTCATGGAGAGCTTTGTGGGTGAGGGTAATACGTTTGTACTGGATTCTGGAGTGGATGGGTAACCATTGTAATGACTGGCACAAGGTAGAGGTATCGGTGTAACGATTGGCGAGAAATATGATCTTGGCTGCAGCATGCAAGACAGATTGGAGAGGGGAGAGTTTGGTAAGAGGGAGACCGATTAGAAGAGAGTTACAATAGTCCAGACGAGAATGAATAAGAGAAACAGTAAGAGATTTTGCGGAATCAAAAGTAAGAAATGGTTGAATTCTAGAAATGTTTTTGAGATGCAGATAACAAGAGCGAGCTAGTGATCGGATGTGGGGGGCGAATGAAAGTTCGGAGTCAAGTATGACCCCAAGACAGCGGGCATGTTGCTGGGGAGTGATAATGGAACCACACACAGAAATAGCAATGTCGTTAATAGGTACATTAGTAGAGGAAGGAAACACAAGGAGTTCAGTCTTTGACAGGTTCAGTTTCAGATATAGTGAGGACATGATGTTAGACACAGTGTTTAGACAATCGCTGGTGTTTTCTAACAAGGCAGGCGTGATATCAGGAGAAGAAGTGTATAATTGGGTATCATCAGCATAGAGATGGTACTGGAAACCAAATCTACTGATTGTTTGACCAATAGGGGCAGTACACAAAGAGAAGAGAAGGGGACCTTGGACTGATTCTTGAAAAACCCCAACAGTAAGGGGAAGTTAAGAGGAGGAACCAGTAAAAGATACAGTAAAGGAGCGGTCAGAGAGATACGAGGAAAACCAGGAGAGAACGGTGTCCTTGATGCCAATGAAGCGGAGCATAGTGAGGAGGAGCTGATGATCCACAGTGTCAAATGCAGCAGAGAGATCCAAGAGAATTAGTATGGAATACTGACCATTAGATTTAGCTGCTGGTTGATCATTAGAGACTTTATTGAGGGCAGTTTCAGTAGTGTGTAAAGAGCGGAAACTGGATTGGAGAGGGTCGAGAAGAGAGTTATCAGGGAGATAGCGATCAGACGGGAGTGGACCAGGCATTCCAGGAGTTTAGAGATGAAGGGAATATTAGAGACAGGTCTATAGTTAGCGGCACAGTTTTGGTCGACAGATGGTTTTTTAAGTAGTGGATGTATGATGGCATGCTTAAATGAGGAGGGAAATATACCAGAAGAGAGAGCGAGGTTAAATATTTTAGTTAGGTGAGGGGTGACAGCAGGGGAAAGGGACTGGAGGAGAAATGACAGAAATGGGTCACTGGTTCAAGTGGTTGGGTGAGAAGATGCAAGGAGCCTGCTTACTTCTTCTTCTGTGTCTGGTTCAAAATCAGAGAGTGAGCTAGATGCAGTGGGGGACAGTGCATGGTATGAGGTGAATGGGAGATAATTTCCTGACGGATATGGTCAATTTTTTCTTTGAAGTAATTGGCCAGATCGTCAGCTCGAAGCTCTGTGGTTGGGGCCTGCACTGTTGAGTTGAGCAGGGAGTGAAAAGTGTCAAAGAGACATTTAGAGCTATTGGATAGTGAGGTGATGAGGGTGTTGAAATAGGTTTGTTTGAAGTGGTGAAGGGCAGTGTTGTATGTTCTAAGCATAAACTTATAAACTGATAATGGATGAAGTCTTTGTGTAGATTGGATTTTCTCCACAGACTTTCAGCACACCTGGAGCACCGCTGCAGGAAACGTGTTTGCAGGGTGTACCAGGGTTGTCGCAATCTGTGTCATGTTGTTCTATGTATAGGAGGTGCAAATTCATCCAGGGCACTTTGAAGTGTTTCATTGTAATGCTTCAGTGCAGAATCAGGACATGAGCGGGAGGAGATAGGGGCCAATGAAGACTGCAAGTTCTTCATAAGTTTCTGGGTGTTAATGGCCTGTATGTTTCTATAAGTATGGACAGTGGGGGTGACCTGAGCGGCCTGGCAGTTCTTGATAGAGAATGAAAGAAGGTTGTGGTCAGAGAGCGGGAGAGGGGAGTTTGCGAAATCATCCACTGCCCAAAGCCGAGAGAAGACCAAGTCGAGGGCGTTTCAGTCTTCATGCGTTGGAGAATTAGTAAGCTGTGAAAGGCCAAACGAGGAGGTTAGAGATAAAAGGTGAGCAGCAGATGGGGAGAGGGGAAGAGCAATGGGGATGTTGAAATCGCCCATGATGAGGGTAGGGATGTCACAGGAGAGAAAATGTGGAAGCCATGTGGCAAAATGATCCAGAAACTGATGGCAGGGGCCGGGAGGACGATACACCACCGCCACTCACATGGAGAAGGGGGTGTAGAGTCTGAGGGCATGGACCTCAAAAGAAGGGAAGACAAGTAAGGGTAGTTGAGGGATAACCTGAAAGGTACATTTTGGTGATAGGAGCAGAACAACGCCTCCACCTGCTCTTTTGTCTTATCTTGGGGTATGAGAAAAGTGTAGTCCCCCATATGAAAGAGCAGCAGCAGCGGTAGTGTCTGACTGCTGGATCCAGGTTTCAGTAAGAGCCAGAAAGTTAAGAGAATTTTAAAGGAAAAAGTCATGAATGAAGGAGAGTTTATTACACACTGAGCAAGAATTCGAAAGGGCACAATTAAGAGAGACAGAAGGCATGCAGGGAATATTAATAAGATTAGAGGGGTTTCTGAGTGTAGCAGTTAGGGGGTTTGACTTTCTATAGCATGGGGGACCAGGGATGAGAGCAATGTCACCTGTGACTAGGAGAAAGAAGATAGAAAGAGTGAGCAGATGGTTAAGTTATTTGTGAGAGCGTCTCTGATGTTGAATGGTGGGACTGAATGGATCTGTGCTGTGTAGCAATGGGAAAAGAGCGTGAGTGCTATACCTAGGAGAGGAAAGGACTGAGGGGCCAATATGGATGGAGTGTAAAGAGTTAGTGCCAGGGCGGTGGATGTGTGTGAATGTAGCGGCCAGGATATAAATTATACAAATGCATATGGTATATATTTGTTGTAATCCAAATGTACAGGGAATAGATGTCTTACCTGTCTCCAGCCCCGTCTAACTGCCATGTTATAACTGCCTCATAATTTGATCAAATGTACTTTGATTAAATGTACATAAATGCCCCCTGCATAAATGCTCACCCAAGCTAGGTCTGAATATATAGGAGTCTGATGCTTAGATATGGTTGTTTTTTTTTTGCTCAGCTCGTTAACAATCAATCAAAGTAATCTACGACAGCAGGGCCCAATAAACGTAGTGGTCAGATAAACCAGTGTCCTGGTCTATGTGCATCATAAACCACTTTGAAAGGTTTCTTGACCTCACAACATAAGGGGACAAGCAGATTAAGTTGAAGTAACTATATACAAGATATAAGCTTGCATAGTTGAAAAGACATATGTAGCATTCAGGATTAACTGCTTGCTGACATTAAATGGAGTGGAGATACACAGGAGTTGATTCAGAGCAGAGATTGAAAAAGCTGGTTACCTGTATGAAGAGAATAGAGATGCATGTCACATTCATCCATGTTATAACTGCCTCATACTTTGATCAAATGTGCTTCGATTAAATGTACATAAATGCCCCCGGCATTAGATCAGATAGAAAGGGTGGACAGCAGTGTGAGCAGGATCTTCTTAACTCTGCACCACTGTTATCACCAGCAGAAGTACAAAAATACAGGGTGGACAGCAAAGTGAGCACTGCAGGATGGTAGTCGTGCAGTTTGCTTCATTCCAGGCCCAGCGTTTTCATTTGGCTGAAGGCCACAGGTTTCTTTGTTAAAAGCCCTGCAATAAAGGGTTTGGGTGTGTCAGGGCCAGTTTCAATTTGGTGTAGGTGAGAGTGCAGAGCAGAGGCTCTGCAGAGCTTTGTATGTGTGAAGAGACTCAGGACATAGTGGAGCCAATAGCATGCAAAACAGAAGCCGCGGAGACACCATCACATGTTTCTCAACGCAAGCAATGACTAGCCAGGTCTTTCACCGGGAAGGAACAACCACGGGAAGGGCAGTCTCCAATGAAGGAAACCACCTATGCCAAAACATGGTATCCATCCACAGACAGCTGTTTCGGGGTATTTGCCCCTCATCAGTGTGGAGTAGGAAACTGGCTAGTAGGAGCAATGCCTAGTAGAAGACTATGAAAAATGAGGATGATTGACCTCATGGAGATCAACATCCGACACTGCGGAGACACCATCACGTGTTTCTCAACGCAGTGATTCTAGAGCACTGCCCCATCCCTTATGGGAAATATGCAAAAGCATGCAAAACAGAAGCCGCCTACTCCACACTGATGAGGGGCAAATACCCCAAAACAGCTGTCTGTGGATGGATACCATGTTTTGGCATAGGTGGTTTCCTTCATTGGAGACTGCCCTTCCCGTGGTTGTTCCTTCCCGGTGAAAGACCTGGCTAGTCATTGCTTGCATTGAGAAACATGTGATGGTGTCTCCGCGGCTTCTGTTTTGCATGGTTTTGCATATTTCCCATAAGGGATGGGGCAGTGCTCTAGAATCACTGCGTTGAGAAACACGTAATGGTGTCTCCGCAGTGTCGGATGTTGATCTCCATGAGGTCAGTCATCCTCATTTTTCATAGCCTTCTACTAGGCATTGCTCCTACTAGCCAGTTTCCTACTCCACACTGATGAGGGGCAAATACCCCTAAACAGCTGTCTGTGGATGGATACCATGTTTTGGCATAGGTGGTTTCCTTCATTGGAGACTGCCCTTCCTGTGGTTGTTCCTTCCCGGTGAAAGACCTGGCTAGTCATTGCTTGCGTTGAGAAACATGTGATGGTGTCTCCGCGGCTTCTGTTTTGCATGCTTTTGCATATTTCCCATAAGGGATGGGGGCAGTGCTGTAGAATCACTGCGTTGAGAAACACGTGATGGTGTCTCCGCAGTGTCGGATGTTGATCTCCATGAGGTCAATCATCCTCATTTTTCATAGTCTTCTACTAGGCATTGCTCCTACTAGCCAGTTTCCTACTCCACACTGATGAGGGGCAAGTACCCCGAAACAGCTGTCTGTGGATGGATACCATGTTTTTGGCATAGGTGGTTTTCTTCATTGGAGACTGCCCTTCCCGTGGTTGTTCCTTCCCGGTGAAAGACCTGGCTAGTCATTGCTTGCGTTGAGAAACATGTGATGGTGTCTCCGCGGCTTCTGTTTTGCATGCTTTTGCATATTTCCCATAAGGGATGGGGGCAGTGCTCTAGAATCACTGCATTGAGAAACACGTGATGGTGTCTCCGCAGTGTCGGATGTTGATCTCCATGAGGTCAATCATCCTCATTTTTCATAGTCTTCTACTAGGCATTGCTCCTACTAGCCAGTTTCCTACTCCACACTGATGAGGGGCAAATACCCCGAAACAGCTGTCTGTGGATGGATACCATGTTTTGGCATAGGTGGTTTCCTTCATTGGAGACTGCCCTTCCCGTGGTTGTTCCTTCCCGGTGAAAGACCTGGCTAGTCATTGCTTGCGTTGAGAAACATGTGATGGTGTCTCCGTGGCTTCTGTTTTGCATGCTTTTGCATATTTCCCATAAGGGATGGGGGCAGTGCTCTAGAATCACTGCGTTGAGAAACACGTGATGGTGTCTCCGCAGTGTCGGATGTTGATCTCCATGAGGTCAATCATCCTCATTTTTCATAGTGGAGCCAATAGGCCTGGCACCCACAACGTACACAGTGGTGCTGCCGTCCACGGTGACTGGTCTCGGAGGTGGACTGTCTTGTGCCCGGAGGTGAACCGGAGGTAGACTGTCCTGTGCCCGAAGAAGGACTTGTGTGTTTAACGGCTGTAATCCGGAGTATATCAAGGACTGTATATGGCTGTAAGAGACACTGACATGGCGGTGCAGGCGCCCACGGCTACCGGTCAAAGGGAAGTCCAGTGTGTTTACTGACTGTAAATGGAAAGGATGCCGTGTAGTATGTAGAGCGGTGAAATGGACACTAATACTATGCATTGAGATTATATGCACTTGTGTGAATTGTGGACATTTAATGCTGTGAAGAAACACATTAAAGGAGTTTTGTGTTTGAACTTTGTGGGTCACTGCCTCATCACTGCAGATAGCAGCCATTTTAATGTACTACAGTGGTTACCTACATGGACAAAACAAATGTGATTTGCTAATTAAAGTTATTTAGGAATCGATTTATAATGGCGTTTTTTTTTATTATCTGTTCTCAGAGAACACTTTTAAATATGCTGTAATTTTTATACAATGAGCCTAACAACATCAGATTAAATGAACACATGACTTTGCAATCTATAGGAGAAAAAAATAACACACCATAATAGCTTTCAGGATTTATTCCCTCAGGAAAATGTACCTTCACAGTTTGAATAGGATGATTCGACAAATTTATTACACATTTAATCAGTTTTTCATTGAACGACCATACGTTAAACAATACAGATATTCCGTGATTTGTGGAGTAAAATCCTAATAAACTTTATGATGACCTCACTCATGCTTATGAATGCATTTGTATCTTGTTATTTGCGAATTTCTTTCTCACCCAATGAAATGAACTTTAGTGTCCTCTCTTCAGGATCCAATCAGAACTGCATTCAGGTTAATTTTTAGTCACAGTCGACTCTTTCAGTGCCAGCAAGGTAGCTAATTGGCATTCAGTCTCCTTAAAAGGGTAATGCCATCTTTATCATTTGTGATGTGGCCAGAAGATATACCATAAACTCCTGGTAGTGAATATTCAAACTCTGATAACAATTATTATGAATACTGTGTTTTCGTTAACCCTATCGCCATATTGTCCGTTAATTTTAAAATGCGGAACAAGCAATTTTAAGCCCCAGTTCTGATCATACAATAAATGTATCAAGGTATTTGAGGGGCAAAAGCCCTCCGTCCACTATAGACAATGCTAGTTTTCCAAGTATATAAGTACTACACCATGAAGAGTTATTGCAGATGATATCTCATATTCAATAGTCCAGAAAGGCTTTGGTCTAGATTTTGAATTCACTTGAAAGTTCTGATCTGGTGTCCAGATTAAATTTAACATCTAGTGCTGGAGAAGAATGGGTTAAATCTGTGCTGCCAACAGATCAGTGATAAGCATAAGTCAGAAATTTAGGAGAGCGGTTTCTTGATTTCTGACTACTGCTTATCCTTCAACAGCACAGATATAATCTATTCTTCTCCAGCCCTAGATGTTCTCCAAGTCGTGGATCTGCAGTAGAAGCTCTTTAAGTGGTTGTGATCATACAATCTTACCTTTACCTGAATTCTCCCATTTTTATCCAGATAAGACCCTATTGTGCTTTTTGTCCTTCCATCTCATTTATCCAGATTAAATTTAAGGGTCTTGTCTGAAATTTTTTCAGGAGTTTTGTAGGGTTTGAAATAATTGTTGAAGTCTCTTCATAATTCAGTGGTTTGAAGAGAGGGCTGGATGAGTTTAGTTGTTTTCTCTAGTATCTGGATGAGTTTGGCTGGTTGAGGTTTAAATTAGTTTAGGGAACTGGGGTTCTAATTAATCTTTGAGTCTAATCTGTTTTTACTACTATTTTTTATGAAATGTTAACAAGACTCCAGCCTTAAAAGAGTTGTCTAGTGACTGCAGACTTGATCCCAAGCCTGGGCAACCCTTTTAATGTTGCTGTTCAACTCAATCATTCATATGAGCTTAGTAAGGTGACCTTTACTAAAACTAGTGGTGTCCCTCCTGGAATGTTGCATCATATATGGAGGACTCACTGTGACGATCAACACAATGGTCCTTTTCGACTTTTCTCCTTTTATACAGTTGTCATTTCATCTGATGAGCCAGGGCTGATGAGTCATACAACATTAAGACTTGGTTTTGACATTGGAAGTTGCTTTTGGAATAGGATTAAAAAAAAAAAGTTCTTTTCACGCGGTCTCTTGTTACATTTCAGGCTGCAGCTATAACATGAGATAAACTTTTCTTTGAAAGGTGATTGCTCACAGCGGTTCATTCTAAACTCCCGGCTTAGATGTGACTTTGTGTGTGTGAACAGGGCTGTCATCGTAGATTCCAGGTTATTGTCAGAGATGAATTTGTCTTTCCTCAGTGCTGCTCACTGCCGGGGAGGCAGACATTCTTCTGCTTTGTATTAATCCAATTACTAAACACCTGCAGACATGCAATAACAATTCTCTGGCCAAGTTCCTAAGAACAGTTTTTATAGGAGAATGTAATCTGCTATCCCGCTATCAGGAGTCTCATTACATTTCTGAAGAATCCCGATCTTCAGAAAACCCCGTCATGGATGGAAAAGAGCAAAGGTCCTTTCAATTTCCAAAGCAGCTAATATATATGTACCGTACATTATATAGTTCAAAGAAGTCATTTGTGTAATAACATAGTCCATACTCTAAAAGGAATTAGGTTTACCATGATAACCAGAAAAATGTTGACAATCTACTATGCCCTGGCCTGCCAAGGTATCAAATAATCTGAAATGTTTGATTATTGGAAGCATACTTTGTCTACATCTATCTCCATCTCTGATCAATGCATATCATATTTACCGTATATACTCGTGTATAAGCTGAGTTTTTCAGCCCCTTTTTTGGGCTGAAAAAGAGCCTCTCGGCTTATATACGAGTCATACACCTGAAAGCCAGTGAGGGAGGGGGAGCAGGAGACATGATACTCATCCTCCTGGTGTCTGCATATCCGGCTCTGCTACATCTCAGTCCCAGGGTCTGCATCTGTCTTCCTGTCTTCTTCCTGTGCTGGTTACATGGTACCGCTCATTAAAGTCATGAATATGGACGCCTCTCGACTCCCATAGGGGTGGAGCCACATATTCATGACTTTAATGAGCGGTACCATGTGACCAGCACAGGAAGAAGACAGGAAGGGAGATGCAGATGCGGGACTGAGATGTAGCAGAGCCAGATATGCAGACGCCAGGAGGGTGAGTATGACTGGGGGAGGGTGAGCCATGCCATATTCACCTATCCCCGTTCCACCACTGCTCTCAGTCTCCTGGGTCCTCTGGCTGTGACATTCAGGTCAGATGGTTTGATGATGTGTTTAGTGCGCGTCCTCTGCCTGAACAGTCACTGCAAAGAGCCGGCAATGTTGAGGAGCAGCGACGAGAGGTGAGTATGTATTTTTTTTTAAAAAATTGCAGCATTATATGGGTCATATATTGATATGTAGCATGTTATGGGCCACCAATAACCTTTGTGCAGCATTATTTGGGCAGCATGGTGGCTCAGTGGATAGCACTGCAGCCTTGCAGCACTGGAGTTCTGGGTTCAAATCCCACCAAGGACAACATCTGCAAGGAGTTTGTATGTTCTCCCCGTGTTTGTGTGGGTTTCCTCTGGGTGCTCCAGCTTCCTCCCACATTCCAAAGCCAAACTGATATGGAATTTAGATTGTGAGCCCCATCAGGGACAGGGATGATAATGTGTGCAAACTGTAAAGCGCTGCGAAATATGTTAGAGCTATATAAAAATAAAGATTATTATTAAATGGGGCATATACAGTATATTAATATGGAGCATATTATGGGCCACCATAACCTTTGCGCACCATTATTATATGGGGCATATATATTAATATGGAGAATGTTATGGGCCACCAGTTTACTTTTATTAGTATCTATTTTTATTTTTGAAATTTACCAGTAGCTGCTGCATTTCCCACCCTCGGCTTATACTCGAGTCAGTACGTTTTCCCAGTTTTTTTGTGGCAAAATTAGGGGGGGTTGGCTTATACTCAGGTCGGCTTATACACGAGTATATACAATACTATATATTTTGAAATTCAAATTCTCCAGCTTCAGCAAATTTGTCAAAAAATTCAATTTGGCGTGAAAAATTTGCTGCAAACTGCTGGTGCTCCAATTGCCCTGAGAAGAATTTTATAGCAGTGTGAGGTTTCTTAGGACTGTAGACAACTCCCTATGACATCGTTTAATGCCAATACAGCCCTATTATTGTCAAAGAGACTTTCACATATATGGCTGCGGATAAACGTATGGTAACCATTCTTTAACGCTGTTTTGTCACACACACTATCTTCATAGTATATTCAGAGATTTCTTGTTCTCCCCTTTCTATTGGTAAGCTGTGAGCTGTGATCTTCTCAATAAATAGATTCACCCTAAAATGGTTGATGCATTGCATTCTCTGTCTTGACTTTAATACAGGCTATGATAGTGTGTGCTATACTATGTGATGTGCTACAGTGGGTACGGAAAGTATTCAGACTCCTTTAAATTTTTCACTCTTTGCTTCATTGCAGCCATTTGGTAAATTCAAAAAAGCTCATTCTTTACTCATTAGTGTACACACTGCACCCCATCTTGACTAAAAAAAAACAGAAATGTAGAAATTTTTGCAAATTTATTAAAAAAGAAAAACTGAAATATCAAAATTTTGCCCGGTCTACCAAATTTCCTAAATTTGTATTGAATCAATTCAATCATCTATATTATTTAACTGTAATCTGAAAATACTATGAGTTTCAAGTCAAACTACATTCACCTACATACCAACCTGGAAATCCCATATACTATACCATTAGCCACATCATCAATGCTCATTTGATGCTTTCTAGATTCACCTTGAGGCAATGCCGAACTAACCAGTGACCATCCACCTGACCCAATACTGGACACAATAAAAATATATAACGGGTTTCCAACTTATACCTGATATAATCCAACATTGGGGCTCATGCTGTCCTTTGCCAGAGTAAGGGAGTTTCTGAACCATTGTTTAAAAAAATAAAAAGTTTTCTAGAATTAAAAAAAGTTTTACAAAATTATTATTATAATTTTATATTAAAGTCAGCCACAGCTGCCAGAGTGACGGGCCAACTATGTGTTTCAGGACCCCATGACTATTGAAAATGATGTTGGAAGAGAAATGGATCAGGCTATTAAAATTGAAATTATTGATCCTATTGTTTGCTTTTTTTTTGTTGTTGTTTTTTAAACAGGGGCATAAGCCACTGCCAGACAAATCTGGCAGCAGATTTTGCCTCACTCCACATTGAATATACATGAAAATTTAGCTGAATGATTATGTGTATGGGTGAAAACACGAGAGATAGATGTCTGCTGACATGTTAAATATCCATTCTTTGGATAAATAAGGAAAGAGATAGATAGATAGATAGATAGATAGATAGATAGATAGATAGATAGATAGATAGATAGGACAAGCGGATTTTATTAATAGGATTACTGGAACTGTGTAGGGGACTATTTTCTCCACATGTCTGGGATGTAAAGCAGAAGATCAGAGCTTAGACAATTACAGGGTGAGATTTACAATAAAACTGCTAAGAGATTTAGGGACTCCCTAGTCACTTGAGAGTAGTTGTTGTCTACCCACAGACAGTGTAGAGACCACAACTGCAGAGTGATGAGTAAAGTGGCTAAAATATATTAAAAATGTGACTGGATGGCACTGATATTTTTTATAGTCATGCAAAAAAAAACCCTTTAAATGGATTTTTAGCATTTTATTTAAAGATGATTCAATCATTTGAAATTTGAATTTGCAAGACTCAATAATTTTAAAAAGATTTTTAGTCAACTGAATCGATACACTACAAATTACAACATTAGAATTTTCATGTTATTTTAATTTAAAAAATGGTCCAAAAATTACCCCTTTATTAAGTTTTGATCAGGAAGACCATGGCATGTACACCAACTCAAACTGACAGTTTCGCTGTCAGAGGTAACATCATCCTGCTGTAAATTGAACTGAGTAAAATGCCATATGTTTCATAACACCCTCCACTTCCTTACTACTAATATGTTAGCCAGATGCAAAGGAGTCCAATTTTCCTCTGCATTTGATAATACTATTGCCTGGTATAGGGACTCCCTCACTCTGCTATGCATTAGGCAAATAGTATCTTTCACATAGGCAATATGGATGAGCAAGCACTAAAATGCTCGGAAGTTCGGTACATGAACGGAGCAATTCTTGATGCTCAGATGCTCATTTCGAGTAACGAGTATAATGGGAAATCTGACCATCTTTCAGACAGATCGTACAAAGAGGTCTGGGGAGTAGTGAAAATGTTGAAATGGATGAAAAAAGTGCTGAATGGAAGGAGAACAGCATGAGGAAGACCCCTGGAAAAATCTCTGACTCCAAGATCTCTGCAGAGAACAATGGTATCACACTTCTACTCCACTTGTAAGTATTGACACTAAAACATTCAAAATCAAAGGGAAATTGCAGTTTACTGGAAAAAAAGCTAAGAATCATTCTCTTCCTGTGTAACGACTTGTATATAAAGCAAAATTTTAAAAAAATAATAATTTAAGTAAACCAAAATTTTTATTAAAAAATTTGAAATTTCCAACTCCACTCAGCAACCCTGGAAGCCTGCCTAGGTTCTTTAGTCAGGCTGGTGTGCCAGGGTTACTTGTTGATTGAGCTTTGGTATGTGTGAACAGAATGTTTATGAGGCCCTCCTTTATGTCTAAAACAGGGTATATCTAAGTCCCACGTTTAACAAATGTTTGCCAGTTCTTGCTTCCTTCATACACTGAAAAGCAAAAGGGTAAATGATGTTTTGAAGTTTTGATTTTCAGGTTCTATATCTCACCATCCACTACTTCTTTGAATGTGAAACTACCATCATTTTATAGACAATCATCTTGGCTATCTGATACCTAAATTTGACTTGCATCTATTTAGCGTATGAGTAGTTTTGCAAATTCTTGTCATATTGGCATCACAGACTTGGCCCTATCTTGTATATTTTCATACCTAACAGACCAGACATTCAGTGTCTCCCACTCACACAACCTCCTCATTTTGCTCCCTATTTGTCAGTGTCCCACAAAGTTCAGTTCTAGGGCCCATGCTCCTCGATTTACACCTTCAGCCTGGGAGAGCTCATAGAGTCCATCGTCTTTCAGTATCACTTATATGCTGATGATACACAGATCTACCTCTTGGATCTGATAGCACCTCCTTACTAACCAAAATCCCATAATGTCTGATATTTCATCCTTCTTCTCTGCTAGATTTCTAAAACTTAAGATGAACAAAACAAAATTCATCAACTTTCCCCATCTCACGCAACCCCCCCAACAGACCTATCCATAAAAGTAAATGGCTGCTCACTCTCCCCAATCCTGCAAGCTCTCTGCCTCGGTGTAATCCTGGACTATGATCTCTCTTTCAAACCACAAATCCAAGCCCTTTGCACTGCCAACTTCAACTCAAAAATATATCCCAGATCTGCACATTCCTTAATCAAAAATCTGCAAAATCTCTAGTCCATGCCCTCATCATCTGTCACCTCGACTATTGAATCCTCCTGCTCTGTGACCTCCCTTCTAACACTCTTTCCCCCCTCCAATCTATCCTCAACTCTGTTTCCTGACTAATTCACCTGTTCCCCCACTATTCCCCGGCCTCTTCCCTCTGTCAATCACTTCACTGGCTTCCCATTGCCCACAGGCTCCAGATCAAAACTCTATCCATGACATACAAAGCCGTCAACAGCCTGTCTCTTCCATACACCTGCATAAAAAAGTTGTCCGTCACATCCAAACATAAATCAGGTCTGAACAGGTGCTTACCTAGCTTCACCAACTCATATACAATCAAACAGATAAGGCAGCACTCTGTAGCACTATAGCATGCAAACATGAAACATGAAAATTGAGTTGCATTACTGCACTAGAAATATGAAAAGTACCTGGCAGCCATGTTAAGGTGATTCTTGTTTCAAAAGAACTAATGCCTAACCACTCTTAGACAGTCTACATCTTTCTGGGAACCTAATGTGAATCCTCTCTTGGACTGAAGTCTATTTCTCCGTGGAGGGGTAGAATCCTGCTGCAATTAAAAACACCTAAGGCTAAGGAGCAGAGTGCTCAGTCAGAAGGCTAATACATATAAATAGTCAGTCAAAGAAAAAAGAAACATCCGGCACTGTCCCTGAGAATGAAATACCCGCAAAGCCACTTATAACCGCTATCAGTGTGACACCTGTAACCCTTGCTGAACGGGTGCTCTATCCATGTGAAGAAAAAACATGAAATATCATAGTAGAAAAAGACAGCAGGATGGCACTCACCATTCTCTTGAAATGATTCACTTTATTTCATATTAATAAAGCATAGGCAATGGCACAGGAGAAATGCAAAAAGACGGACGACAGCTGTTTCGTGCACAATGGGACCTGTTGAAGTGCATTGTGCATGAAACGGCTGTCGTCCATCTTTTTGCATTTCTCCTGTGCCATTGCCTATGCTTTATTAATATGAAATAAAGTGAATCATTTCAAGAGAATGGTGAGTGCCATCCTGCTGTCTTTTTCTACTATAATACATATAAATATCAAAAAACTTACCGTCACATCCAAACATAAATCAGATCTAAACAAGTGCTTACCTAGAGCGCCAACTCATATTCAATCAAACAGATAAGGCAGCACTCTGCAGCGCTATAGCATGCAAACATGAAATATGAAAATGAAATTGCATTACTGCACTAGAAATATATGAAAAGTTGAGAATGCTTAGCGCATCAATTGGCCAATTCATGTGTACCTGGCAGCCACGTTAAGGCGATTCTCATTTGCCAGGGCCTAATGCCAATTCTCTCTTAGACAGTCTACATCTCTCTGGGAACCTAATGTGAATCCTCTCTTGGACTGAAGTTTATATCTCTGTGGAGGGGTAGGATTCTGCTGCAATTAAAAATACCTAAGACAAAGAGGCTCAACTTATGTGCAAATTATTCTCAAATTTTAATATTTATAGTGCAGTAATGAAATTCAATTTTCATAATTCATGTTTGCATGCTATAGTGCTACAGAGTGCTGCTTTATCTGTTTGACTCCATACATCTGTGACCTAGTCTCCTATTACCTGCACGCAACCTCTGAGCCTCACAAAATCTCCTTCTCTATTGCTGAAGACCTACCTCTTCTGACAAGCCTACAACCTGCAATAGCCCTCTTTCCACCAAACCGCTGCATTATCAACTCTACCCTCACCTACTGTATCATCACCTATACCTTGTACATTGTGAGCCCTCTCTCCTCCAGTACCAGTCACTGACTTATATTGTTTAACCCTTTAATGACCGCCGATACGCCTTTTATCGGCAGCAGTTATGGGTACTTAAACCACAGAAAAAAGTGTAGGGTTGGGGCTAATTTAGGGTTAGGGTTGGGGCTAAAGTTAGGGTTAGAGTTGGGGCTAAGGATAGGGTTAGGGTTGGGGCTAAAGTTAATGTTATGGTTAGAGTTGGAATTAGGGTAAGGGTAATGGTTGGGATTAGGGTAAGGGTTGGGATTAGGTTTAGGGTTGGGATTAGGGTTGGGGGTGTGTTGGGTTTAGGGTTGTGGTTAGGGTTATGGTTAGGAGTGGGATTAGGGTTAGGGGTGTGTTGGGGTTAGTGTTGTAGTTAGAATTGGGGGATTTCCACTGCATATGCACATCAGGGGCTCTCCAAATGCAACATGGTGTCTGATCTCAATTCCAGCCAATTCTGCGATGAAAAAGTAGATTGGTGCTTCTTCTCTTCTAAGCTCTGCCGTACACTCAAACAGTGGTTTACCCCCACATACTGTATGGGGTATTGATGTACACAGGACAAATTGCACAACAACATTTGGAGTCTAATTTCTCCTGTTAGCCTTGGGAAAATAAAAATTTGTGGCAAAAAATCATTTTTGTGGAAAAAATATGATTTTTTATTTTCACGGTTCTACATTATAAACTTCTGTGAAGCACTTGGGGGTTCAAAGTGCTCACCACACATCTAGATAAGTTCCTTGGGGGGTCTAGTTTCCAAAATGGGGTCACTTGTGGGGGATTTCTACTGTTTAGGCACATCAGAGGCTATGCAAATGCAACATGACACCCGCAGACCATTCCATCAAAGTCTGCATTCCAAAACATCACTACTTCCCTTCAAAGCCCCGACGTGTGCCCAAACAGTAGTTTTCTCCTAGATATGGTGTACCAGTGTACTCAGGACAAATTGTACAACAAATCTTGGGGTCCAATTTCTCCTGTTACCCCTGTGAAAATAAAACATTGGGGTCTAAAAAATCATTTTTGTGGAAAAAAAATTATTTTTTATTTTCACGACTCTGCCTTATAAACTTTAATGAAACACTTTGGCGTTCAAAGTTCTCACAACACATCTAGATAAGTTCCTTGAGGGGTCCAGTTTCCAAAATAGTGTCAGTTGTGGGGGGTTTCTACTGTTTAGGTATATCAGGGGCTTTGCAAACGGAACATGACGCCCACAGATCATTCCAAAAGTGCCCTAATTCCCTTCCGAGTTCTTCCATGCGTCCAAACAGTGGTTCCATCCCCCACATATGGAGTATCGGCATATTCAGGACAAATTGCACAACAATTTTGAGGGTCTAATTTCTCCTGTTAACCTTGTGAAAATAATAATTTGGGGGTGAAAATATCATTTTTGTGGAAAAAATATGATTTTTTATTTTCACGGCTCTACTTTATAAACTTCTGTGAAGCACTTGGGGTTCAAAGTGCTCACCACATATCTATATAAGTTCCTTGGGGGTCTAGTTTCCAAAACAGTTTAATTTGTGGGGGGTTTTGCTGTTTAGGCACATCTGGGACACTCCAAACGCGACATGGCGCTCAATCTCAGTTCCAGCCAATTCTGCATTGAAAAAGTCAAACGGTGCTCGTTCCCTTCAAAGCTCTGCCGTGCTCCCAAACAGTGGTTTACCCCCACATATGGAGTATCAGCGTATTCAGGAAAAATTGCACAACAAATTTTGTGGTTCATTTTCTCTTTTTACACTTGTTAACATAAAAAAATTTGGTTCTGAAGTAAAATGTTTGTGAAAAAAATTTAAATGTTCATTTTTTCCTTCCACATTGCTTCAGTTCCTGTGAAGCACGAAAAGCGTTAATTAGCTTCTTGAATGTGCTTTTGAGCACCTTGAGGGGTATAGTTTTTAGAATTGTGTCACTTTTGGGTATTTTCTGTCATGTACACCCTTCAAAGTGACTTCAAATATGATGTGGTCCCTTAACAAAAATGGTTTTGTAAATTTTGTTGTAAAAATGAGAAATCTCTGGTCAAATTTTAAGCCTTATAAATTACTAACAAAAAAAGTTTTTTCCAAAATTATGCTGATGTAAAACAGACATGTGGGAAATGTTATTTATGAAGTATTTTTGTGACATACTGTATCTCTCTGATTTAAGGGCATAAATATTAAAAGTTTGAAAAATGCAAACTTTCAAAATTTTCGCCATATTTCCATTTTTTCATAAATAAACGCAAGTCATATCGAAGAAATTTTACCACTAACTTGAAGTACAATAAGTCATGAAAAAAACAGTCTCAGAATCAGTGGGATACGTTGAAACGTTCCAGAGTTACAATCTCATAAAATGACAATGGTCAGAAATGTAAAAATGTAAAAATTGGCCGGGTCATTAAGTAGCAAATTGGTTGTCACTAAGGGGTTAAATTTAATGCACTTTTTATATTATGTATACCCCTTTAACATGTAAAGCACCATGGAATAAATGGTGCTATAATAATAAAAAATTGTCATGTAGTGGTACACTTAGATTCATAAGTATCACATTTCCATTCCAATACAGTCAAATCAATGACAAAATTGTTAAATGCATAACTTATATAAGTAATAGATATCTAATACCAAGCCCGTTGTTTAGTAATATTTATAATAAAATGGTACATAGAGAGTTAAATAAAAACACACACATAAAATCTGTGTTAGGCCAAATTTGCACGAGTCTCACACCTCAATACCCGGCACTGCAGCCGGTACTCGGGACCAGAGCGCGCATCTATGTAGAAATACATGCAGCCGCACACTCTGGTCCCCCCTTGTATGCATGTCTGGGCTCATTCCTCGTATGCATGGCTGGGCTCATCCCCCTTGTATGTATGGCTGGGCTCATCCCCCTTGTATGCATGGCTGGACTCATCCTTATCCCCCCTCCCCTTGGGCTCATTCTAATCCTCCCCCCAACTCCCCCTGGGCTCATTCTCATCCTCCCCCTCCCCCTGGGCTCATTCTCATCCTCCCCCCAGTCCCACTGGACTCAATCTCATCCTCCCCCCGTCCCCCTGGGCTCATTCTCATCCTCCCCCTGGGCTAATTCTCATCCCCCCGTCCCCCTGGGCTCATTCTCATCCTCCCCCTGGACTCATTCTCATCTGCCCTACTGCATGCATGGCTGGGCTCAGTCTCCTCCTCGGCTCCCTCTCATCCTCCCCACGTCCCCATGGGCTCATTCTCATCCTCCCCCTGTTCTCCTGGGCTCATTCTCATCCTCCCCCTGTTCTCCTGGGCTCATTCTCACCCTCCCCCCATCCCCCTGGGCTCATTCTCATCCTCCCCCCGTCCCCCTGGGATCATTCTCATCCTCCCCCCATCCCCCTGGGCTCATTCTCATCCTCCCCCCATCCCCCTGGGCTCATTCTCATCCTCCCCCCATCCCCCTGGGCTCATTCTCATTCTCCCCCCGTCCCCCTGGGATCATTCTCATCCTCCCCCTGTTCCCCTGGGCTCACTCTCATCCTCCCCACGTCCCTATGGGCTCATTCTCATCCTCCCCCCATCCCCCTGGGCTCATTCTCATCCTCCCCCCATCCCCCTGGGATCATTCTCATCCTCCCCCTGTTCCCCTGGGATCATTCTCATCCTCCCCCCATCCCCTGGGATCATTCTCATCCTCCCCCCGTCCCCCTGGACTCATTCTCATCCCCCCATCCCTCTGGGCTCATTCTCATCCTCCCCCGTCCCCCTGGGATCATTCTCATCCTCCTCCCCATCCCCTGGGCTCATTCTCATCCTCCACCCATCCCCCTGGGCTCATACTCATCCTCCCCCTTTCCTTGTATACATGGCTGGGCTTACCTGAGTCCTCCCGCCATCCCTGCATTTAAATCCAGGCACCTGTATCTTCTTCCTGTATGAGGGGTCACGTGGTATCACTCATTAAGGTCATGAATATGGATGCCATGCCTAGAGGATACCTGCGTACGGTGCTGCAGACACTGCTGGAGGAGGTGAGTATGATGTCTTCAGGAGGGGGCGGAGGGGAGGAGGAGGAGGGTTCCGACTCAAGACTTATATTAAAAAAAAAATTTGCCCTTTGCCATTCGACCCAACCCGCCCCGGGTGGCAGTACCGGATCGCGGCTCTGAATCTCTCCGGTTCGGGGAACCGACTGCTTTCTTAACAAGCGGTTCCATCGAACCGGGGAGAACCGGCCGAATCCCACCCCTGTCTGTCACACTTTACAATGGGGCAAATAACCCTGGGCTGGTGGGCCCCCACACACCACTGGGCCCTGGGCTACCGCCCAGATTGACCTCATTATAATCTGCCACTGTATAGACCCTTGTAGGCAACAAGTGGCAGGCTGCATTCAAAAATTTGAATTTTGCATTCAAAAATTTATGTTCTACTGCTGGTGCAAAATAGTCTGGGATCATTCAAGCTCTGTTCTTTTTTTATCAGAGTGACCCTGTCAGCAATTTTTGTTGAGAGGCAAAAGTGCCTTTCTGTTATGACCCCCTTGGTGGCACTAAAAACCACTCAGACAAGACACTAGCGATAAGGCAGCACAACACCTCCAAGGCAAAGAGAGACAGCTCATACCAAGTGACCAGCTTTGAGACCAAATAGTTGAAGGTCGCAGAGGAATTGGGGAGTATGCTGATTTTATCGGCCAGGTATTGCTTGACCATTTCTAAAAACTTTTTCCTCCTTTCCTTTTCAAAAATCCTTGGTCATGAAATTGGTCCTTGCTTTTGACAGTGTACCCTTGCCTCTACTGTACCTGGTGTATGTCTCCCTTGCTTCTCCTCCCTGCTATTAGCATTGTCTGATGAGAATTTTTTCAACATATTTTCCACAATGACCTTCTGGTGTAGCACCACTATAAAAGATATGACATAGCTGATATTCTACAACCTCTGCTGCTCACAAAGTCTTGCCAGCATGTGCAGTGTGGAGTTACAGCAAGTCTCACACCTGTAGGTAAGCTGGCACCTGCATGCGCTACTGCAGCACTGCTAGAGCGGTGGCAGCTGTAACAGATTTGCGGAAATGGGCGCTGATGCAGTGTACATTGACCAGAAGCTCTGGCAAACCTGGGTATGTTTTCAAAACCTGCTGAACCACTAAGTTTAGAATGTGGGCCAAGCATGGTACATGTGTGATCTTGGAAAACTTCAGAGCCACCACGAGGTTACAGCCATTATCACAGAAGGCGAATACCACAGATCTGTCTAGTTTGTTGCTCAATAACTCTGCCATGGTGTGTGGTTTTTCTCCTAGAAAATTAACTTCAGCAGAGCCAGTGCTGCAGAATTTGCAGCTTCCAGCTGATGAGGATGACGTGTTCTGAGATACCACATCAGAGATGGAGGTTGAGGAGGAGCAGGAGGAGGTGTAGAAACTGGTCTAGGAGGTGGAAGAAACCCTGATCCAAAAAGGCCCAGCAATCCTCGGTGCTGGTAGCACATGTGCCATGCCAAGGTGGTACTCAGACCCACCCTCCACAATGTTCATCCTGTGTGCAGTCAGGGAAATGTAGCATCCATGTTCACAAACTCTTGTCCACATGTTGGTTGTTGAATTTACAATCCCAGTAACTGCATTGTTAAGGGCACGGATGATGTTCCTGGATATGTTCTGGAACAAGGTGGGGACGCCACAGCAGGAGAAATATTGGTGGCTGGGGACCAAGTACTGAGGGATGGATGTCTCCCGGAGTCGGCGGAAATGCTCCTTGTTTACAAGCCTAAAAGGCAACATTTCCACAGCAAGCAACATGGAAATGTGCCATTTAGAGTTTGGGCCTGTGAGTGGGAACTTTCTTTTTCATTCCCTGGGGTAGGGACAACAGGCCGCTAGGTTGGGGCAAGTTTTTGGAAGTGCCTGATAATGGTGTATTAGAATGAGCAAGGACAGGTGCAGGCCGGGAGGCATCTGCGCTATTGTCAAAGACAGGGGATTGGGAAGCACCTACTGCAGGCTAAGAGGCAGTGGTGTCAACCCGTTGGCATCAATCATGGACCCAGGCTTTCAGCCCAATGAGTCGAGTGCTTAGATTAGATATGCCTGATCATGCTGGTTAGTCTCTTAGTGGTCAGGCCCCTGCTGATCTTGGCATGGCACAGGAGGCCAATGACTGTTATTTTTTGTCTCAGAAGTCTCCTTAAAAAACTCCCAGACTGGGAAATACCTAACTCTTGGATGGAGAAATTCACAAGTGTTGGTGCTCTGCAGAACAGTTGCCCGCCATCTCAATCTGGTTACCACACTGCCTCTTCCTGCCTGTTTTGGTGCTGCTGATTCCTACCTCTCAGCCCTGCTGGCCTCGCTCTGCATGCCAGCTCCCTAGGTTGGATCCACCATCTTATCTTCCACCGCGGCACTTTGGTCTTGCTGACATGGTGACTTAACAATGACCTGACTTAATGACTTTACAATAAGCTGACTTATCGGCAACTGTCTCATCATCTACCTCCTTAAAGAAAGTTTACTGTTCCCCACTGTCATCTTCTTGTGACCATGACTGCAGCATCTCCTCCTGTCGCTCTTGGAATATACAGGATGAGAGGCCACAATCATGAAACAATGTTGTATAAAGCTCCTCGGAGTGTCCTAGTGTTGGATCACTTGTCACCTGGGACTCAAAATGGTGGGAGGATCAGGGTGAGGATTTAGTGATTCTGGCTATTGGCTGGTGAGACTGGACCGTGTTGAAGACTGGGCGGAGCTGGCAGACATGCTGGAAGCATTATCTGCTATCCATCAGACCACCTGTTCACACTGGTTTGGCTTCAGAAGTGATGTCATGGGCCTTCCTGCAAAGTAGGACAGAAATATATGTGTTGTGGATGGGCATTTTTCTTGGGCTCTAGCAAAAGGCATAGTTGCACCTGCACTTCCCCTTCCCTGCTTCTTACCGCATGCCATGCACATTTTCTAACTGCTAGATTTCTGAAAAACAGGTTTCCTTGATTAATTGAAACTCAATTTTTTTTAATGACCCTAAAAATGTGGTCAACTGTAGCAGAATATGCCATTATTTAAAATTTTAAACCACCGTTATTTTATCCAGAGCACATTAAACTGTATGGATGACTAATCCAAGATGAAACATGGAAGCATATGCCAAAAACTAAAATACAAGAATCTTTATTCGGAAATAACTCTAAAATAGATAAGATAAAATATGGAGACACACTTGCAAAAGAGACTGCCTACCAGAGACATTTACTGGTTCCTAACAAATCACAAATAATCAAAGAGGAACATTTACAAGTCTATTTCAATATGGGATGCCCTGAAGCAATGTAGAGAAATGCATGATTCATAAGGAGTGTCCTCCTAAAGACTGAATGACTATCTGTGAGTCTAAAAATCAATATGCCAAGGGTAAGTTGTATCAACAGTTCAGTGAAGGCTAATCCTGCTAATGCTATCAACTTAAGTTGCAAAACATATATAAAAGGTTATATATGTCATTAACATAGATTACATAAAGTGCATAGTGCTTTGAATAAATATATAACAGCAGTATAACAGTTTAAAAGGTGCTAATGTACACCGTAATATCAAGAACCAATATCCCATGAATAGTTATATAGCTGAGAAAGGTACTGGAACAGTACAGTAGCAGCAGAGGCAGAAAGCAATAAGTGAAGTGCATAGGCTGGAAGAGAATGCATATAACCTGGCAGTGCAGTGCAGATCCCCAATGAGTGTTTTGCATGTTGCTTCTTTCTTGCAACACACGATCTAGAGAGATCATGCAAAATCCTTGTGCTGCCACCCCATGTGATGAACCCATACCTAGCCACCCCGACTTGACGACACCATTATGTCCAAGGGATCACGTGGTATGCCTTCCTCCCTTGCACCAAAGTGACAATCCACACCCCATGATGAAACGTAAGGTCAGCTTGGCACAGTTTTACTCAGACACCCCCTATCCACACAGACCTAGGAAGTCAAGAGGAGTGAGAGAATGTGGCCCACACAGTTAATGACGTGAGACCACACTCGCTCACAACCTTGACAGGCTGAGAGGACCCTTTCACTAGCACTAGTGAAGCAGTGCCTGGTGAGCCCGGTAGGACTGCCACCAGTTCCTCGTTAGATATAAGCACGGTCCATTATTTGGATTATATTGAGCCAGAAACCAGCCCTGGTAGCATGGAAAGTTGCATTGAGATCACGGACAGGCTGGTTCATGGATTAAAATAAAAGAGCAGCCCATAGTTAAATTATATATTTAATGGCCTTAAGAGCACACTAGACAAAGCACTATACACATAATGTTTATACATAATAATAATAATCTTTATTTTTATATAGCGCTAATATATTTTGCAGCGCTTTACAGTTTGCACACATTATCAACACTGTCCCCGATGGGGCTCACAATCTAAATTCCCTATCAGTATGTCTTTGGAATGTAGGAGGAAACCAGAATACCTGGAGGAAACCCACGCAAACATGGGGAGAACATACAAACTCCTTTCAGATGTTGTCCTTGGTGGGATTTGAACCCAGGACTCCAGCGCTGCAAGGCTGCAGTGCTAACCACTGAGTAACCATGCTGCCTGGTATTAGCATATTGGTGTTATCATTTATATTCTCTGAAAAAGGGGCAAGAAAGCAAAAATTCTGCCGGGGTATGAAAACTTTTGAACACAACTGTATTCTGCCATTCTTCCTGCTCCTGAAACTGTCCCTAGGCTAAATGCAAAATGTGTATGATACAAACAGCAAAGCACAGGATTAGCCCTTAGAAGCACTGTTAGTATGATGGTTCAGCATCAGTATTAACACTAGAGGACTCTGATTAGTTAATCTGTGCACACACAGGCCTGAATAACTGCTCTCTCCCTCCAATCACACCTGTCCCTGGGCTGTGCAATGGTGCCAGGGTGCCAAGCACGGCAGCGCCTGTCCTTTTATAACTATATATATAATGCTTCTTTCAAGATGGCAATGCCTTTACAGTGACTGGCAGGCAATTCCCACATGCTTATTGCATGTGTAACAGGCACCAAATATGCAGGGCAGGGATTCGAGCTTCAAAGCCGAGCATCAGCCAATGCTCGTCAAGTGCCAAGCATTTCCGAGCACGCAGATACTTGAGTGATACGCGAATATCATTGAGTATGTTCGCTCTTCCCTAATAGGCAATAGAGCTTTGGTCCAAACACATGCAGTTTCATTGCTTTCCACAGGTTTCTTAGCACAATTAAACTAGTAGACATAAATCCGTAGCCTTGTCCAGGTGCTAACTAAATGCTGACTACTTCAGACATCATTGAGCTATCCCCAGTACGGTCAAACAAAACCACTATTGTACATAGCAACCACTGATACTTGCAATTTGGTGCACAAGACCTGTGCAGCCTGTCCTCAAAGAGATTTTGTCTTGTTTCTCTCTTCAATTTCAAGGCACAACCAGTCTGCTCAGTCTCCCAGCAGACTGACTTAAGCCGGTTTCACACATCCTGATATTTCCGGTACTGGAAAAACCGGTACCGGAAAAACCAGTACTGGAGATGTCAGTGTCTGTGTGTGTGATACCTGTGGCACACATGTGTCAACCATGTGCAGCCTGTGTGCTGCATCATTGCCTCACGCACAGGCGCCAGGGAAGCAGCTGTACATTAAGCGCTGTTCTCCAGTTCATGGTGCTGAAGATTGCTCTCATTATTCTCCCCTGTTCTGCTGGCAATCAGCGCAAGCAGGGGAGAATTAAGAGCTATATGCAAGTGAGAACAATGAGAGCATGTGTCGGCTGATGGGACTATTAATCTTATCAGCCTATTTGTGCTGCCGCTAATAACATTGAGAGCAGGCTAGGGCTGATGGGAGTATTCATCATCTGCCACTTGCACTATAAATAACTAAAAAATAAGGCGTGGGTTCTCTTGTATTTTCTATAATCAGCTAGGCAAAACTCACAGATGGGGGCTGCAACCCTCAACTGTCAGCTTCAGCAAGGCTGGTTATCAAGTATAGAGGGGTCCCCAAGCTGTTTTTTCCAATTATTTAAATAAATAAGAATAAAAATGGCATGCCCCCCCATTTCTGACAACCAGCCTTGCTAAAGCAGACAGCCGGGGGTGGTATTCTCAGGCTGGTAAGGGGCTATTGATATAGGCCTTCCCCAGCCTAAAAATAGCAGCCTGCAACTACCCAGAAAAGGCATATCTATTAGATGCACCATTTCTAGCTCTTCCCACTTGCCTTGTAGCGGTAAAAATAACACAGTTATACTCACCTAACTCCTAATTCCACTGAATCCTTCATCTCCTGTATTAAAACAAAAATAAATAAAAAAAATCCCTCATCTGTCCATCGTTCTATCCCACTCTGCAATCCATGTCTGGGGGATAAATAGTTTTCAACTTGGACGGCGCCAAGATGCGACCATCCAGGCTGAGAATCACCAAGGTGCCAAGATGCGAATGTCCAGGCTGAGAACCACTGGTGAAAGTCCCAATCTATCAAAATCTAAACTAATTAATCTGATCGTTAAACGGCGTTATGAGAAAGAAATCAAAACACCAGAATTACTTTTTTTTGGGTGGCTGCAACATGCAATAAATAAATTTAATAACAGGCAATAAAAACATCTCATCTACCCCAAAATGGTATCAATAAAAACATCAGCTTAGTGCACAAAAAAATAATCCCTCACCCAGCCCCAGATCCCAAAAAATGGAGACTCTACGGGTTTTAGAAATGGCACCATTTTTTTTCTTACAAACTTTGCCTTTTCTTCCACCATTTAAAGTGAACCTGTCAGCAGGATTGTGCTCAGTGAATACAGACAGTGTCAGGTTGATGCGGTTATACCTATTAAAATGATACCTGGGGTGAGGAAATCCATCTTGTGGCTCCTGTTTAATCTTTATTTGCCGAGCCTGTGCAGTAGCATCATTCGGAGCGCGATAGATCCTAAATGGCGCCGGTGGCGGCTCCTGAGCAAAAGCATCAGTAAGAAACGAGTATCCACTGTTTATATTCTCATTCAGGTACTGAACTGAGTAAGCTGAGTTTGTCCATTAATTTGGATGCAAATTATAACCACATGATATGTCGTTGCCACGATTCGCATTCAAATAAGACCATATTGGCAAAAATTATCGAATACATTACTCTATGAGTATCATTGCCTTTACTAGTCAGTTTACTGGAACTTGCCCTGTCAATTATTTCAGTCAAGGTTAAAATAATTAATCGCACACATAAAAATTAGGCTATTAGCGAAGTCCAAATAAATATGTTCCTAAAGCTCTTGTCGGCTTAGTTTTCTCACTGGCAAATATATTCAGGAAAAAGAAGTGGAATACATCCCAAACCACCTGGAGTTTATAACATCACAGTTATTGGAGAAACATAGAAACTGTCCTCAGGGGTCCTTTTGTGCACAGCTGTAGACAAGACAGCCATAGATCTTTGGCCAATGGAGGCATTCCGTAGCAAGAGTACAGCGCTGTGCCTTCCCGGGGAAAACTGACATTGCTTCTACCCATATGTAACCTTCAGTAGAGATCAAAAGCCCACTGTTTGACAGTAATAGTAGTAGTCATAAAAAAATGTGCCATCTGTCATCCTAACAGCTTTTGAAATGTTAAATTGTTGAGGATATGATTCCAATTAAATACCAGATGAACTCCCACTTTTACTAGAATACAAATATACATGCAGTGAAGGATAATTTTACAAATGATGTATTGTTTTGTTAATGTAATGTGTGAATTATTTCAGACATAATCGTAGTGTCAGTCTGAGATACTTTAGGCCCACCGGTTGAAATAATTCAAAGCTTCCACTTGCATCTACGTCCCGGTAGGACATTTTATCCCCATACAATAGATGTGAAATAACCCCAAAAGGTTGTACGGCTCAGCCCCAAAAGTCTTGTTATATTGTCAGAATTTGAAGGGATTGTCCACAGATAAGACCCATGGATCCTGCTGAGGGTCACAACCATTATGATGTAAAGTCTAGGCTCTACCAGGGAAACCCACAAGAATTAGGACATTTGCGACACAGAAAAAAGAATTTTGGCAAATGTTCATCATACCCATTCCCACAATTATGTGGGAAAACAGAAGTGTTTGGACACAAACATTTCTAAAATTATAAATTTTTATTGAAACAATTTAAAATACATATATTAAACTCTCCCCCTGGAAGAAGCATCAGCAAAACGCGCGTCGGGATGAGGAGAGGCAGGTGCAGTCATTAGCTTTGAGCCAGCCACACTTTCCACTTTTAGTTAATATGTACCTTTTCAAATCTTTATAATGATGGCTATTACTATAACATGGCATATGATCTGTGCAATCAACTCTACATACATGGGCATTATGGTGGGATTTAAACAGTAACAATATAGCTTGAATAATATAAACCTTTTTCATCCAGTACTGGCTATGAATACATGTTATTATGTACTCCTTGTAGATAAGGTGCAATTTTTGCAAATATTTGATTAATTGTCTGTATGCATTTTATGCTATCCATTTTACCTTCACTCCCCGATGACTTTGAGATATTTTGTATGCACATATTTTAAAATTTTGAATTATCTACCAGAAAATTTCTAGGCCATATAGTATATTTTCTTGCCTATTTTTCTTAGTTTGGTTTGAGGCACCTTTTAATAGACTGTATGTATTTTAAAATGTTTCAATAAAAATATATAATTTAAAAAAAATTGTGTGTAAACACTTCTGTTTTCCCACATTATTGTGGGAATGGGTATGATTTATTATCTAATCGAAGAGCTACACTCCCCCTAGTGATGGTTGATAGTAACAGACAGGTAACAGATAGTAACCGAGAGCCGGGAAGTGTGGAAACAATTTTAGATACACCCGGCCAGGTAGGTACGAGACCTTCCTTCTGCGCTGTCCTCCCTTTTTTCCCGCAGCCTAACAGCTCATCCTCCTGCTGCTAACTATCTCTCTCTGTTTAAAATCATACCGTCGCCCGCATGGCAGGCAGCTCGAGCCTATCACAGGTGCGGCACCTTTTTGTCGGCTCTGGGCTCTGGCATGCTGCTGTGCTGCCGGGTATTAGATCAGGCCTGAAGACCTGCAGTCGGCTGCCCTCCAGACTTCAGTACCCGTGCAACCACAAACTCTGGTATTAAATTCCTAGTGTCAGCTCTGGGGCAAGTTTAGACACAGCTCCACTCCCCAGGTTCTGCTCGACTTCTCTCCTACTGACACCTGGTAAGGGGACCCCTCCTTGCTTCCAGGTATGACATTACTCCCTGTGAGGGAGGCAATGCCACTGTGGCAACCAGACTCCTGGGGTGCCACATTACCTTTAATGTTAAAGAAATATCTAAGAGAACAGAAGAATATTCATAAAAAAATCATTTTAACTGATGATGGTGCAATAATCATAGTGGTTACATCATTTGTAGAACAGAAGTGCATGCTTGGAACATCCTAACATGGCAGCAGACATACTGAATAGTGGTATACAGCACATGACTCCATCTCTTTGGTTTAAAGTTCTGCACACCCCGCTCCACTTCATGCCACTCTGCAACTCTAAATAGGACATTTCTGAACTGGCCAATGGACCAGGTCCTGCAAATCAATTCTCACCTACTCTACTAGATACATATCTGCTTTTTTCATCTGCAGGTGACATAAAGAAAACTGGGCTAATTTCTATTTTCACTCCAAATTGTGCCTGGGGCGTTTATATAACTTTTTTCTCCTGCCAACTAGAAGTTCTGCACCTGTAATTAGGGAGATTCCTAGGACTGATTAACAGCAAAGTCATGTCAATTAAAAGAATAATAGACAATAAACTCAAATACTAGATATATCAGTGATAAAAGCAATGCAAATCATCACATATTAACTATGCAAATGGGCAGACGTTTGATATATTTAGAGCTGATCGAATGCCTATATCTGGGTAATTAAATTGGGTGGGAGATGAATGATACAGAATTCTACTGTAGTCACCAGTGTCAATGTATCAGCTCGGCTTTTTTCCTGTACTGCTTTGCCTTTTTGCAAACCATGAAATATCTCTTTTACCTTTTGCTAACAAACGCTAAAGGTTAAAAAAATCTGTCAGCAGGTTTTTGATATGTAATCTGAAAACAACATGATATAGGGGCTGGGATACAGATTTCAGGGATGTGCCACTTATTAGACTGTCTACTGTTCCTTCCATACAATGAAAGGGTTATCACCAGATGGTTATAACTATCCAAACTAGTTCCCACATGCCAAGTGGTCTGAGTCTGATCCCCCCTCTGATAAACAGTTCACTGTCAATATACAATGTTCACAGAAAGCTGTGGTGTGGCAGGTTTAGCATTCTGAGCTCTGTTTCATGCCACATCTAAGAATTCTGTTTACTCTGTGAACTTCCTGTTCGGGTTCACCAATCTAATAAAGCTTGTTGAAAGAATGCATCACAGGCAATCAACAAGATTTTAGACTGTGGGCACTTCCGGAGCAATCACAGCCATGCCAGGAATTGGCAAGGCTGTGATTGACCGGCGCACCACATGACCCGACCTGTATAAAGTGCTGATCATAAGTGCCGCTGCCATTCTGCTAGGATGCAACTGGAGTGAGGATCAGATTTTGACTGTGCACTCTGCAAAAAAGCTGCTATGTATACTCTGCAACCCATATCTGTGGGAGTACTGTGCAAAAGCCACTGTGTGTACTCTGCAAACCATATCTGTGGGAGCATTGTGCTTTTAAGCCGCTGTGTGTACTCTGCACCCTCCGCCTATGGGAGTACTGTGCCATTTAGCCACTGTGTATACTTGGCCTCCCTGTCTGTGGGAGTACTGTGCCTTTAAGCTGCTGTGTGTACTCTGCGACCCACTCATGGGAGTACAGTGCCATTAAGACATTTTGTGTACTCACCCTCCTTTCTTGTGGTAGTACAGTGTCTTTAAGCCACTGTGTGTACTCTGCCCCTACGTGATTGTGTAATAATTGTGTCTTTAAGCCGCTGTGTGCACACTTTCCCCCAGCCAGTAGAAGTGTTCATTTAAGCCGCTGTATGCACTCTGTAAACACCCCTCCTTGTAGGAGTGCTAGATCTTTCAGCAGCTGTGTATACTCTACATCCCTCACCTGTGGGAGTACTGTACATTTAAGCCACTGTGTGCACTCTGCACCCCTGTCTGTGGGAGTACTGTGCCTTTAATCTACTGTGTGTACTCTACACACTCTATCTGTGGGAGTACTGTACCTTTAAGTACTGTGTGTACTCTGTCCCTTGCCTGTTGGACTACTGTGACTTTAAGTCACTGTGTGTTTTCTAGTAGTCTGAGAAATAAATGATTGGTGTTATCTGTCTTGATGCCATTAATAGGCCAAACAAGTATTTTTTGGACCAGTTTGAGTTATCTACCGTATTTTCTGGCGTATAAGACGACCGGGCATATAAGATGACCCCCCAACTTTTCCAGTTAAAATAGAAAATCTTCTTAAAAGTCAGGGGGTCTTCTTATATGCCTTGTGTCATCTTATATGCCGGGTGCGCAGCAATCTGCATATGGCAAGGGACTGGTCCCGATGAAGAAGGGAGGGTGTAAGTGGAGTTATCATCCCCTTTTACCTCATTGGTGGCAGCGGTGCTATTTGCAGGTCTCTGTGCTGGGGATCGGCGGCTCCTCCATCTGCAGTGTGGAAGCTATGTGCTGGGGGGTCGGTGGCGGCGGCTCCTCTTTATGCAGCGTGGGGGCTCTGTGCTGGGGGGCGGCTGCAGCGGCTCTCTGTCCAGTGTCAGGGCTCTTCCGGCATTTCCCCAAAGCCCAGGCCGCTCCATTGCTGAAATGCGGTGGCCTCCGGGAAAATGGCCGCTGGAGCCCGCGCGAGCTCAGATTCAGATTTCGTCTCCCGAGATCTCGGAACGAGATCTGAATCTGAGCATGTGCGGGCTGGACAGAGAGCCGCCGCAGCCGCCCCCAGCACAGTGCCCCCACGCTAGACAAAGAGGAGCTACAGCCGACCCCCAGCACAGAGCCGCCACACTGCTAAAGGAGGAGCCGCCGCACCGCTGCCACCAATGAGGTAAAAGGGGGATGATAACACCACCTACACCCTCCCTTCTTCATCGGGACCACTCCCCCATATGCACTCGGCTTATAAGACGACACCCAGCGTATAAAACGATCCCTGACTTTTAAGAAGATTTTCAGGGGTTAAAAAGTCGTCTTATACGCCAGAAAATACGGTAGTAGTCTGGGAAATAAATAATTGGCATCAGCCATCTCACTGCCATTTGTAGGCCAAGCAAATAACTTTTCTAGATCGCTGTATGTTTTCTAGTACTTTTGAAAACAAATAATTGATTACTTAGCAAAAAAATTAGTCCACAAGTAATCAATTAAGTAATACTTCTCTACTCAAATAACCATGCTACAAATGAACCCTTATTGTGTGTCTTAAGGATTATAAAAGAAGTATATAAGACATATAATTTTAAGATAAAAGTAATTTTTATCTCCCAAATTATAAAAACAATTATTTTAAAAGTGGCTCAGGTCTGACATGTATATCTTATAACTTTTTAGACATGACTTGCTGCTCTGCAATATTTGAATGCACAAGACACACCCCAAAATTAAGCCCATAAACTGAGCACAGCACATGTCCTGAACAGCATACCTGTCAGCTTTATCCAATCAGCGTTGCTTTTAAGGATAGAGAGTTTTTATAACACTTAGCATGCTCTTAATAGTAGCAAAAACATTTTTTTAGGTGAACAACTCTTGAACCTCCATTTTTTTATGCAGTATTTGATTCTGGGCCGTTTCTAATACACTTAGCAAAATGTTGGTATTTTTGTTCCCTTTATTCTTTCCAGCACCTCCTGTGATCAATTACACACTTTAAAAAAAATTGTTTTTATATTTTGTGAAATAAAAAATACTTTTACTTTAAAATTATATGTCTTATATACTTCTTTTGTAATACTTAAGATACATAATAAGGGTTAGTTTGTAGCACAAAAATAAATAATTGGTATCAGCCAACTCGTTGCCATTTCTATGCCAAAGAACTAAATATTCTGGGCCAATGTGTGTTTTCCAGAAAACACATAACATGAGAGGTAGACTCACAAAACCTTGATTAGGCTATGTGCCCACGCTAGCGTTTTTAAACGCTCAGGAAAAGGATCCCCTTTTCCCAGAAACTGCGCGTCTTTTTCCACGCGTTTCTTGCGCGTTTTTTGACGCGTTTTCGACGCGTTTTTTGACACGCGATTTCTGGGAACATTGGGGATGGCTAAAAATGCTCAGCAATGCAGGAATTAATGAGCATGCTGAGTTTTTAGCCGCTAAGCGATTCCTGAGTGGTTAAAAACGCATGCATTGGCACAAAAAGCCAAAAACGCATGCTAATTAATTTGATGCATCTTTTAAGCATTTCTGCAGCGTCTGAGCCGGCACAAACGCTGTGGAAACGCTTAAAAAAACGCAACGTGGGCACACAGCCTTAATGCACTAGCAGGATGCAGCAGACCTCCATTGATAAAGGCTGGGGCAGCGCAGGTGCTGTCTAAGACCTGATGACCTGATATCCACCTGGTGCCTTGATGTCCTGATGTCTAGATGTCCTACCTGATGACCTGAGGTCCTGATGTCCTGCTTGTGCCCTGATGTCCTGATGTCTAGATGTCCTTCCTGATGACCTGATGTCTGGTTTGTACCCTGATGTTCTGATGTCCAGCCTGTGTACTGATGTCCAGCCTGTGTACTGATGTCCTGTCTGTGTCCTGATGTGTCTCGATGTCCGGTCTGTGGTCCTGGTCATCCAGCCTGTGTCCAAATGCCTGGTCCATGGTCCTGCTGGTCCAGCCTGCCTGGAACTAACCAGCCAGTGTCCTGTGTTGCCATGCCGGTGATCCTGTTCCTGTCCTGCCTATGTCCTGATGTTCCGCCGGTTCCCTGGGGTCCACAATGTGATGACATCTATCCTGGATCGGTGCCTGATGTTCTCCTGCTGAGCCTGTGCTACGCCTGAGGCCTGAGAGAGAGGCCATCCTAGTATGCCCGTGCCATATGACCCTGGACTGCATCAACCCGTGATGTCCTCATGCCTTCGTCCATTATCTTGAGACTTGTACCCTTCCCGCAATCAGAACCCTGACAAAGTTATGTTTCTTTCATCTACTATGATTTTGTTTGAGTAAACCGTATGTTCTTCAAACCTGAAGTTGTGCGCTGTCATGTAGTTCTGTCACCTCGTCCATATGCTCAGCTGCCACAGGCCCTGCTCGCTGCCCTAGTCTGGGTAGGTCCAGGTTACTCTATGTGGTCCAGTGGGTCCACATTCCGTCCCCACCTGGGAAACTCGCCCCACGTCGTCGAGGTCGGGTGACGTGCAGGCATTGGCCAATATAGTAACTAATACCCCATTTAATGTATTTATTATATGCATTATATTTTCATCTTTTTTGCACTTTTTACCATTTTTGCAGGATGCAGCTAAGCCTCTGGCTTGGTTTTCTGTGTGATGCTGTTACGATTGGGCACGGCTGCAATCGTAACAGCATCACACAGAAAACCAAGCCAACATTAAGAGGCTTAGCTGCATCCTGCAAAAATGGTAAAAAGTGCAAAAAAGATGAAAATATAATGCATATAATAAATACATTAAATGGGGTATTAGTTACTATATTGGCCAAGACAGATAAGCTCGCAACCCAACGTCAAGGGTCCCCATTAATCGTGAGTCCCTAACACTAATTTCAAAACAGCAAACATAGCAAATAAAAAAACACATAACATGAGAGGTAGACTCACGAAAACCTTGACTAATGCACTAGCAGGATGCAGCAGACCCCCATTGATGAAGGCTGGGGCAGCACAGGTGCATTCCACTGATGAATACAAGCAGCCACCCACCCAAGCAATGGAGGGGCTGGCTGCCTAATGGAAAAATGCACAAAAATAAGGCTTACATAAGATGTAAGTCACACAGATAAGTGTGTATTAGCAGGTGGACTGTTCAGCACTATATATATATATATGCATCACACAGAAAACCAAGCCAATATAAAGAGGCCTAGCCGCATCCTGCAAAAATGATAAAAAGTTCAAAAAAGGTGAAAAATAATGCATATAATAAATACATTAAATGGGTTATTGATTACTATATTGGCAAAGACAGATAAGCTTGCAACCCAACGTCAAGGGTCTCCATTAATTGTGAGTCCCTAACACTAATTTCAAAACAGCGAACATAGCTGTGGGTGACTGGTTATTTTCATCAGTGGAATGCACCTGTGCTGCCCCAGCCTTTATCAATGGGGGTCTGCTGCATCCTGCTAGTGCATTAGTCTCATGTTATGTGTTATTTGATTTGCTGTGTTGTATTATTGCAGTAATTGTATGGTTCATTAATGGTTCATTTTCTATTTATTGAGATACTATTTTGATTCTTCTGTTGCTTTTGCACATGCACTAATTGTTCACCATATATTGTGAATTTTTCTTTGCACAAAAAGTTTTTTCACCTTTTTCTAACATAAGAGGACTATATATTTGAATACAGTTTATACAATTGGGTCCAATTTTTATTATTTTACAATTTTGTAAAGTTGTCCCCAAACGTGCACATTGTTTTACTTTTTTAATATATTACCACCTACTGTATATAATAAAGATTATTGATTGATTATATCCTGTTTGGTCTTTTTCCTGGTCAATTGTTCCTTCGGTTGGTTGGTTTTTGTTTCTTCAATTAGTGGTAAAATAACTACTTTCACTGAACACTGGTGGTAGTTTGCATAATTATTACAAATTTTATGGTCAATTTTGACATAATTTATTAATAACAATAATAATAAATTTTATTTCTATAGCGCCAACATATTCCGCAGCACTTTACATTTCAGAGGGGACTTGTACAGACAATAGACATTACAGCATAACAATAATCACATAGATTATAACGAATACCAAGAGGAATGAGGGCCCTGCTCGCAAGCTTACAGTCTATGAGGAAAAAGGGAGACGCGAAAGGTGGGTGGTAACAATTGCCCTGATTGTATGGACCAGCCATAATATAATGTTAAGTGAGTAACAGTACAGACAAAGAGGGCTAATAGATGCATAAAGCATGTGGGAGCATGATGCGGGGAACCTGGTTATGGTAAAACTTTTGGCTGTGCCACACAGGGATAGATTAGGTTAATGTGTTGAGGCGATAGGCCAGTCTGAATAAACATGCTTAAAATTGTGGGGATTGGGGACTAATCGTATTGATCTGGGAAGTGCATTCCAAAGAATTGGCGCAGCACGTGTATAGTCTTGGAGACGGGAGTGGGAGGTTCTGATTATTGAGGATGCTAACCTCACGTCATCAGCAGAATGGAGGGCGCGGGTAGGGTGGTATACTGAAACAAGGGAGGAGATGTAGGGTGGTGCTGAGCCATGGAGAGCTTTGTGGGTGAGGGTAATAAGTTTTTACTGGATTCTGGAGTGGATGGGTTGCCAGTGTAATGACTGGCACAAGCTAGAGGCGTCGGTGTAACGATTGGTGAGGAATATGATCCTGGCTGCAGCATTCAAGACAGATTGGAGGGGGGAGAGTTTAGTAAGAGGGAGACCGATTAGAAGAGAGTTACAATAGTCCAGACGAGAATGAATTAGAGAAACAGTAAGAGTTTTTGTGCAGTCAAAAGTAAGAAAAGGTCGAATTCTAGAAATGTTTTTGAGGTGCAGATAACAAGAGTGAGCCAGTGATCATATGTGGGGGGCAAAGGAAAGCTCGGAGTCAAGTATGACCCCAAGACAGCGGGCATGTTGCTGGGGAGTAATAGTGGAACCACACACAGAAATGGCAGTGTCGGGTATAGGTACATTAGTAGCGGGAGGAAACGCAAGGAGTTCAGTCTTTGACAGGTTCAATTTCAGATATAGTGAGGACATGATGTTAGACACAGCATTTAGACAATCGCTGGTGTTTTCTAGAAAGGCAGGCGTGATGTCAGGAGAAGCATATAATTGGGTGTCATCAGCATAGAGATGGTACTGGAAACCAAATCTACTGATTGTTTGACCAATAGGGGCAGTGTACAAAGAAAAGAGGAGGGGGCCTTGAACTGATCCTTGAAGAACCCCAACACTAAGGGGAAGATGAGAGGAGGAACCAGTAAAAGATACTGTAAAGAAGCGGTCAGAGAGACAGTAGGAGAACCAGGAGAGAACGGTGATCTTGAGGCCGATGGAATGGAACATAGTTGTCATGGTTTGAACAGGGTTCTTGCCCTGCACTCACAGGGTTAAGTGTTCATGGCCTCTTTCTGGATCTGGAAGGGGTATTTATACTCACTCTTTACCAGGGTTCTCTGTCAGCTATACTGTTGTTCTGGTGTGTCTGACCCCTGGTGTGCGTGTATGCTGCGTTGCTTGTTTGCTTCCCGTGTATGACCCGGCCTGTTCCCTCACTCTGTATTCCATCTCTCGCTTTGGTACTACTGTCTTCTCCGGTTCTGACCTCCTGGCTTGGCTATCGTTACTCCGTTACAGTTTGTCCCTTTTGTACCGTCTATTGCCCGTTCTGGTTTTCTGACCTATTGCTACGTCCTGACTATCCTTTCTGTCTAAACCCCATGGTACTGTATTGCTATCTGGTGCTTTGACCCTGGCTTCGTCTGGTTTCTGTCTCTGTCTATGCCCCTTGGTAACATTGCCCCGTAGTTACCTTTCTAGGAGTTTCCCTGCAGCTCCTAGATCTGTGGAGCTTAGACCACGCCCCCAGCAGTCATGTGCTTCAGGTCCTGATACTCTGAAGCATGCATCGTCACCGCTGCTGCCCTGCTCCACAGGTATCTGTGAGTACTGTCTTTGTACTCAGAACACCCGCACTGGCACAGTGAGCAAGTGCAGTGCGGTGTTCCTGACATTATAGCTGACCATTTCAGTTTTTTTTTCCCCCTCTGAGGGGAAAAAAAAAAAAAAGTGTGTTATCCTCATGGATCCCATACAAGCTTTGGCTGATCAGGTCAAGCACCTGACCCAAATGTTCCACAAACTTAATGTGGAACAGCGCACGATGGCCCAGACCCAGCAACAGTTGGTGGATACGGTACAGGGGGCTGCCGCTACAGTGGATTCTTGTGCTGGGGATAGAGATGTGTCATTGACATTCCCAGAATCTCCGGTCAAATTGCCAGACCTTTTCTCAGGGGATAAAAAGGAGTTCAGGTCGTTCAGAGAAGGATGCAAGCTTTTTTTTTCTCTGAGGCCCCGCTCTTCCGGGGATGAGTTCCAGAGGGTGGGGGTCGTCATTTCCCTACTTCGGGGGGCTCCACAGGCATGGGCTTTCTCTCTCTCTTCCTCTGCTCCTGAACGCATGTCTGTGAATTTGTTCTTTGAGGCTCTGGGGCACATTTATGATGAGCCTGATAGAGTGCGTCTGGCAGAGGATATGGTGATGAATGTGACACAGGGAAGGAACTCTGCTGAATGTTTCTGCTCTGAGTTCAGACGCTGGGCAGCGGAGGTCTCCTGGGATGACGCTGCCCTCCGGGGTTTGTTCTGCAGAGGCCTGTCCGAACGTTTGAAAGATGCCCTAGCCCTTCATCCTCCACCGGATTCTTTGGAGGACGCTATGATCCAGGCTGTCCGCATGGACCGTAGGCTGTGGGCAAGAGGGGTCATGCTGCAGGAGACCCCTTTATTCTCCAACTGAGAAACTCTGCATCTAGTCCTGAGCCCATGGAGGTTGGTGCCACATCATTGGAGGAAAAAGAGAGGAGACACCGAAGAAACAACCAATTGTGCTTTTACTGTGGATCCGCTGGACATTGGAGAAGGAACTGTCCTTCTTGCCCTTCTTCAGTGAAGCCGTCAGGAAAACGACTGAGTCTGGGTAACAATAGAGGAGGTTGCCCAGACTCCCAGGTACCCTTTAACTCGCTTACTAAAATTCTGCTTCCGGTGGAACTAGAACTTACAGGCGGTCCGGTTGGGACTACCACCTTTGTTGACTGTGGTTCTTCTATTAATCTGATCGATGCCAAAGTTGTGACTTTTTATAAGATAGGGACAGTCAGGTTAAAAGATCCTGTTAAAATCGTGGCAATTGATTCTTCTCCTATCACCCAGGAGGGAATTTGTTTCATGACTGATAATTTTTCCACGGGAGTGGAACCCACTTTCAGAGAAAAGGTAAGATGTTTTGTCATAAATAATCTGCCGGCTGGACTGATACTGGGTATGCCTTGGCTTCAACGTCACAATCCTACTATTGACTGGGTCACAGGGGAGATCATTCAGTGGGGTTGTATGGCTAACGGTCTATGTTGTAACTTGACAACTCTTGTCACCCCTGTAAAATCTGTGTCAGTGTCGTCTGTTGATCTGGAGGGTATTCCGGAGTGCCTGAAAGATTTTGAAGACGTATTTTCTGAAAGTGAGGCTGAGGCGCTACCACCACATAGACCCTTTGATTGTGCCATTAATCTAGTCCCTGGGGTCAAGTTACCCAAGGCTCGCCTGTTCAATTTGTCCGGGCCCGAACGTCTAGCCATGAAGGAGTACATTACTGAGAGTCTCCGCAAAGGGCATATTAGGCCTTCTGTTTCACCTGTGGCAGCGGGCTTCTTTTTTGTTAAGAAAAAAGATGGTGGTTTGCAGCCGTGCCTCGACTTTCGGGAATTAAACAAAATTACTGTGAAAAATACATACCCTCTCCCCCTAATTCCTGATCTATGTAACCAACTCACCGGGGCCAAGTGGTTCTCTAAACTGGATTTACGTGGGGCATATAACCTTATAAGAGTCCGTGAAGGGGACGAATGGAAAACAGCATTCCTGATGACTGAAGGGCTGTTCGAAAACTTGGTTATGCTCTTTGGTCTCACCAACGCTCCTGCTGTTTTTCAGAATTTTATTAATGTAATTTTCTCTGATTTAATCGGTCGTTTTGTGGTTATCTATTTGGATGACATTCTGGTGTACTCGGTGGACAGTCAATCTCACTTGCACCATTTGCGGATGGTTCTCATGAGACTGAGGGAGAATCATTTGTATGCCAAGCTGGAAAAATGCTCATTTTTCATGCAAGAAGTATCCTTTCTGGGGTTGATTGTGTCAGGGGAGGGGTTCCACATGGATCCTAAGAAAGTCCAGGCTGTTACGGAGTGGGTGCAACCTCATGACTTGAAAGGGTTGCAACGATTTTTGGGCTTTGCCAACTTTTATAGGAAATTTATTAAGGGCTTTTCGCAGGTGGTAAAGCCTCTAACGGACCTCACTCTCAAGGGAGCTGATGTAAAAAATTGGTCTGTAGCTGCAAAAAACTGTTTCATGACATTAAAAAAGTGCTTTTCTTCAGCCCCTGTATTGGTACAACCCGACCCGTCAAGACCTTTTGTCGTGGAGGTTGACGCCTTGGAAGTGGGGGTGGGGGCAGTTTTGTCTCAGGGCCCTCCTACCCTTACTAACCTGAGGCCTTGCGCCTTCTTCTCTAAAAAATTTTCCTCTGCCGAGAGAAATTACGATGTCGGCAATAGAGAGTTGTTGGCGGTAAAGTTGGCTTTTGAAGAATGGAGGCATTTCCTGGAGGGGTCTGTTCATCCCATTACAGTCATCACTGATCACAAAAATTTGGCCTATATCGAGTCTGCCAAGAGATTGACCCCCAGACAGGCTCGGTGGGCGCTTTTTTTTTCTCGTTTTCAGTTTACCATCACATTCCGCCCGGGATCTAAAAACATCAAGGCTGATGCCTTATCCCGAAGCTTTGATTCGGTGTCCCCTCCAGAACCTCCCTCCTCCATTCTTCAGCCAGGAGTAGTGGTGGCTGAAATCTCATCAGTTACAGAGAGGGATTTTGGAGGCCCAGGCTCGGGCTCCTGGTGGTAAACCCCCGGGTAAATTGTTTGTACCCGAACGTTTCCGTCTCGGACTTATGCAGGAATTTCATGATTCTGTGTTGAGTGCTCATCCTGGGATTGCAGTTACCCGGGGGGCAATTGCAAGGGATTTCTGGTGGCCCTCTATGGTAACAGATATTAAAAAGTTTGTGACTGCATGTGGGGTGTGCTCTCGTTCTAAAAGTTCTCAGGTCCGGCCGGCCGGGGAATTGGTGCCTTTGCCAATTCCGGATAGACCATGGACACATTTGTCCATGGATTTTATCACAAATCTTCCTCCTTCCAGGGGCAACCCGGTGATATGGGTGGTGGTGGATAGGTTTTCAAAACAAGCTCACTTTGTACCTCTCCCCGCGTTACCATCTGCTGAAACCCTGGCCCGCTTATTTATGCAGCATATAATTAGGTTACATGGAGTGCCTATGAATGTGGTGTCAGACAGAGGGGTACAGTTTCTAGCCAGGTTCTGGAGGGCTTTTTGCAAAAAGCTGGGGATTTCGTTGTCCTTCTCCTCTGCCTACCACCCAGAGTCTAATGGACAGACGGAGCGCACGAACCAATCGTTGGAGCAGATTCTGAGATGCTTGGCCTCTTCCAGGCAGGAGGACTGGTGTGAGGTATTGCCCATGGCAGAGTTTGCATTCAACAGTCGTGTGAGTCAGTCTACTGGGAAGTCTCCTTTTCAGGTCAACTATGGCTTTAACCCACATTTTGGAGAGTTTTCCCGTATGGATTCAGGTTGTCCTGGTGCTGAGGATGTGACACAACGTCTTAGAATTCTTTGGAGGGAAGTTCAGAGGAATATTTCCAAGGCCCAGGAAAACTATAAGCGGTTTGCTGACAGGAGGAGAGGGCCAGGTCCAGCATTTGCAGTAGGGGAGAAGGTGTGGCTATCCACCCGCAATTTCAAGCTTAAGATACCTTCTATAAAGCTGGGTCCCAAGTTTATTGGCCCATACAAAGTTGTGGAGGTTGTTAACCCAGTAGCCTACCGACTGCAGCTGCCCACCTCCTTTAAAATTTCTAATGTCTTCCACAGGTCCCTGTAAAAGCCTGTGGGGACAGTGAGAGAGGATCCCTCATCAAATTCTCCGCCAGTGCTGGTAGAGGGGCAGCTGGAGTATGAAGTAGGGCGCATTGTTGACTCCCGGTGGGTGCGCCGGAGACTCCAGTATCTGATACACTGGAAGGGGTACTCTCTGGAGGATCGGTCATGGGTTCCTTCCAGTAAGGTGCATGCCGATCGTCTGGTGCGGGCTTTCCACGACAGATACCCAGACAAGCCTGGGGGTCCAGTGGCCCCCCATTAAGAGGGGGGTACTGTCATGGTTTGAACAGGGTTCTTGCCCTGCACTCACAGGGTTAAGTGTTCGTGGCCTCTTTCTGGATCTGGGAGGGGTATTTATACACACTCTTTACCAGGGTTCTCTGTCAGCTATACTGTTGTTCTGGTGTGTCTGACCCCTGGTGTGCGTGTATGCTGCGTTGTTTGTTTGCTTCCCGTGTATGACCCGGCCTGTTCCCTCACTCTGTACTTCGTCTCTCGCTTTGGTACTACTGTCTTCTCCGGTTCTGACCTCCTGGCTTGGCTATCGTTACTCCGTTACAGTTTGTCCCTATTGTACCGTCTATTGCCCGTTCTGGTTTTCTGACCTATTGCTACGTCCTGACTATCCTTTCTGTCTAAACCCCATGGTACTGTATTGCTATCTGGTGCTTTGACCCTGGCTTCGTCTGGTTTCTGTCTCTGTCTATGCCCCTTGGTAACATTGCCCCGTAGTTACCTTTCTAGGAGTTTCCCTGCAGCTCCTAGATCTGTGGAGCTTAGGCCACGCCCCCAGCAGTCATGTGCTTCAGGTCCTGATACTCTGAAGCACGCATCGTCACCGCTGCTGCCCTGCTCCACAGGTATCTGTGAGTACTGTCTTTGTACTCAGGACACCCGCACTGGCACAGTGAGCAAGTGCAGTGCGGTGTTCCTGACAATAGTGAGGGGGAGCTGATGATCCACAGTGTCGAATGCTGCAGAGAGATCCAAGACAATTAACATGGAGTAATGACCATTTGATTTAGCTGTTAGTAGAGCTGTTATTATTATTTTTATTATATATATATATAATTATATATCTAATATATAAAGCTCAAGTGTGTGTATGTATGTATGTATGTGTGTATGTCCGGGATAGGCATCCGCACCGTCACAGCTACAGCCACAAAATTTGGCACAGTCACACGTCTGGACCCCGAGAGTGTCCTAGGCCATGTTGTGAGGAGAAATTTTAACCCCGCGCATTCCAATTCACCAAACAATTTTGCCCCTATCCACATAATGGGGAAAAAGTGTGTGTGTATCAAGCCCCGCCCCTCATTATGATGTCATAATGGTTGCTATGGCGACGCTGATGTCATCATAGGTTGCAAGCCCCACCGCTCACTATGATGTCATAATGGTTGACTATGGGATGGAGGATGTGTGATGGGTATATGGGCACTGGACTATGGGATGGAGGATGTGTGATGGTATATGGGCACTGGACTATGGGATGGAGGATATGTATGATGGGTATATGGGATGGCGGATATGTATGATTGGTATATGGGCATGGGACTATGAGATGAAGGATGTGTGATGGGTATATGGGCATTCGACTATGGGATGGTGAATATGTATGATAGGTATATGGGCACGGGACTATGGGATGGAGGATGTGTGATGGGTATATGGGCATGGGACTATGGGATGGAGGATGTGTGATGGGTATATGGGCACTCAACTATGGGATGGAGGATATGTATGATGGGCATATGGGCACGGGCCAATGGGATCGTGGATATATATGATGGATATATGGGCACGGGACTATGGGATGGAGGATAATTATAATTTGCTATAACTAACAACAGTTAGTTACTATGCCCGGGCAGTGCCGGGCTCTTCAGCTAGTTATATATAATACTACATCTGGTGTTCATGTCTCTACTTATTTAGGTACTGATGCTGCTGTGTGGGTACTGTGTTGGTAATTTCTAAGGTAACCTGGTACACTCATCTTGAGGGTAGTGACAGTACAGAACATGGTTTAGGAAAAGATACAATTAAATGTTTGGGACCAGCCCAGCATGTGAGAGGATGGTCAAGCAAAAAGGGAAGCATTTCCTGGTTTAGTCAGCCTGAGTTAGTGTGAGGTTCATGTCAAGTTTAAGTTCAGGTGGCAGTGGGATGGAGGCATGCGAGTACATAATGTTCTGAGGACGTATCAAAATTCCTGCAGACATTCCTATAACGCTCGGAGCCTATGGCTCAAACTAGGCACTGGAAATTGTGTATCATTCACTTCTATAAAGAGGAAGCCAGATGGGGAAACGCGTGAGGAAGATGTAGCGGATCTCCGAAGTGCTGTGGTTCTAGATGGAAAATCCCTGGGGCTGACAGTACTTTCAAGTGTAGAGATTGTCTGAGCTGAATATAAGCCAGAGCTTGAAATATGTTGTATTTGATCAAACTGAATCTGGAGGGTGCTGTGCCCAAAACTGCTTGTCAAAGACTGTTGTATCTGAACTGTCCAGCAAAGTTGATCTGGTTGTTGAGAAGCAAGTGTCCCCTGGTTTATGTGCAGCTGATTCTGAACAAAAGGACATGGATGCATTGGAGGTCTCCGGCCTAAAAGTGACACAAAGCTCAACATTGATGGACTGGAACACTTTATTTTGGGGGTTCCAGGCTGTTGGAATGCAGCCCCTTGCCTATGAGTCCCATCCTGCGCATTTTACACAATAAGTCATATAGTTTATTCAAGTTTATTTAATGTAATATGTATCCAAGGGGTAATGTTTTTCCTTGCAGAGAGTGACCTGTCAAGCCTGACATGCCAAGGTGAGGAGACTTTTAAGCCTTGCAGTGATGTAATCTAGCACTCTGGAATGTCAAACAATCCCCTCTAACAAATATCACAGTATCTCTCCCTGTTATCTCCTTCCTTCAAGAATCAAAAATAGAGAACAGGTTCAGCGCTGATCCTGGTCCCCATTTTTGATTCTTCCATTGTGGCAAAAACCTGGAAGCGGATTCCCCTGTCTTTCTGGAAATGGCTGCAGTCTATGACTTTTAAATTCAAACCAAAACGAAAGTTATGACTCAGGCAGCACAACTATATCAGGTGAGAAAGTTTCCTTACACAACTCACCTTTTACAACTTGACATAAACCTACTATGCTTAGATGGCCCCCACGTCCTTTTTTCTCTTTTCGGATATTCCACACAAATAGTAAAAAGTCAAGAAGGAAGTTTCTTCATTTCTGATGGACTTTACATTGCTTTAAGAAAAACCTTTTAAGGAGAATTGACAAAGAAACTATAGTAGATGTCTTCTTGAAATTTGCTTGGAGAACATGGAAGAAAAATCACTTTTATGAAAATCACCTCCACATAATACAGTCTGTTGGTCAACGTATAGATATTTCAGTGGTAAGGAAATGTCTGGCCAGAACAGGTTTCAGAATACGGGAACTGTTACGCAGTTCATTCGGCTCTGAAAATTGACTGACATCATCCTTAATCATGTCAACTGGAAGACAAGATTTGTACATTTGAAGACACACAGATTACGTCTGCGTGATTTGTTGAATTAAGCAACCTAAAATTGTGAAAAGCAATACATTACAGTGGAAGATTAAATATTTGAAGACACAGAACAAACTACAGCTGTAAAAGACAGATGTGTAAAACCTTTCCTCGTCTAGGATATTACATGGGTTAATAAAGATATAGACTGTATGGAAAGTAAGAACGTACGAGAAGATGGTGTCAGTCTACTGAACATTTAATCAATGTACTGTTCTGTTGGAACACATATTTGTAGGCTTTCAATATCAAATGCTATAAATATTCTTAAAAATCGAAATATAAAATCTCATTTTGAAAATATATTTTCAATATGTGATACAATATAGACTCATTAATGGAGTAGTATTTTACAAAATATAGGGTATTAAAGAATTATTCATACCCTGTGAACTTTTCCACATTTTTTTCTCATTACATCCACAAATCTAAATGTATTTTTGGAAGATTTTATGTGATATACCAACACAAAATAGAAAGTAATTATGAACTGCAAAGAAAATGATCTAAGGTTTTCTAAATATTTTAAAAATATGTAAATAAGAAAATTCTGACGTGCATTTGTATTCAGCCCCCTGTAAGCTCGAAGTAAAATCCTGAGTAACTAATTGCCTGAAGTCACATAATTAGTAAATTGAGTCCAACTGTGTGTAACTTATTCTCAGTATAACTACAGCTGTTCTGTAAGACCGAAGAGTTTTGTTTTTGTTTAAAAACATTTTAGATCAAACAACATCATGAAATCCACAGGAACACACCAGAGAGGTCAGGGATAATGTTATGGAGAAGAGGGTTAGGTTATAAAAAAAATAGTCCAAGCTATTAATTGCCCCAAATGAAGAAATGTCAAAAAATAACTAAATTACTATTTTCTTAATCCCCTGCCACTCTATTAGTAATGACTGACCAATCATTTTAGCAGCCTCATTACAACCATAAATGCCACCCCAAATCCTACCCATGCCTGCATGTATGGCATTAGTCCATCGAGACCAGTGATTGGTTATCCCTAGAATGCGGATGTGGGGCCTTTTAGGCCCCGGCGCTTACTTTTTTGCTATTATCTGCAAAATTGCTTTAGTCAGAATTTTGAAACTCTAGGTATTCCTCAAATATGTCATTGTTGGTAATATCCAGTTGTTCATATAATCTTCTTGATAGGCATTTTGGTATAGCAATGCTTTTTTGGTGAAAATCACATCTGTACGGTTTGTGTCTCAAGTTACTTTATTTGTAGTTAAGGTTGCTGGTGAAGGGGCCAGGGTGTGGATAATGCCATATGAGGATGTCATGTGATTTTTGGAGGGAGAAATAAGGCCAAGACCACTTCTCAGGTTCTTCTGCACACACTAATGAGCAGGAGTGTAAGGAGTACTGAGGACAGTATACACTGTGAGCTAATTGCTGAAGGACCTGTGATTTGTTTCCATAAGAAGCTTGCAGAGGTAGAGCTTGTGAGCCACAAAAATCCAGAGAATTGTACACCACCTTAAAAAAAAGTATAAAAGATAAGAGCTGCACCACGACCTGGAGAAAAAAACGAAAGCGTTGTTTCATTTGTCCAATAAATTTAGATAGGAAAATTGAGCGATATTTTACTACTCGTGGGGAAAATGTCGGCAAAGAACATTCTTCAGAAAAGATAACATGTGAAAATTTTTTGGAAGACCAATAAAATTGAAAAGAAAAAGTTAGAAAAGAAATGTAGCTGCAGCTAGTTTACTCTAGATTTATATACCTTTGAGTGTTTTTGATATCTTTGTTTGAAATTTGGAAAAAAAAAATGTTTTTGTAATATACCGTATATACTCGTGTATAAGCCGAGATTTTCAGCCCATTTTTTTTGGCTGAAAGTCCCCCTCTCGGCTTATACACGAGTCATATACCGGGGGGGATCGGCGGGGGAGGGGGAGCGGGGGTGTCAGATCATACTCACCCTTCTCTGCAGCTCCCCTGCTTGTTCCATGTTGTCGGCGCTGCTCTCTTCCTGCTTCAGCTGTCAAATGGTACCCGCTCATTAAATATGCGCATATTTAATGAGTGGGTACCACGTGACCGCTGAACCAGGAAGAGAGCAGCGCCAACAACATGGAACAAGCTGGGGAGCTGCAGAGACAAGTGCCAGGACCCGGTGAGTATGAACGGGGGGGTGCATATTCACCTGTCCCTGCGCTCTGCTGTCTTGCGTCCTCTGCAGTGACATTCAGGTCAGAGAACGCTATTGCCCTCTGCCTGCACAGTCACTGCAGAGTGCAACGCTGATGAGCAGGGGGCAGCGACGGAGGTGAGTACACAGGTTTTTTTTTTTTTTTAAGGGAGGCAGCGGCAGCAGCAACTTGATGGGGCCACTCACTGTGCATGATAACTGGGGCCACTCACTGTGCATGATAACTGGGGCCACTCACTGTGCAGATAACTGGGGCCACTCACTGTGCATCATAACTGGGGCCACTCACTGTGCATCATAACTGGGGCCACTCACTGTGCATCATAACTGGGGCCACTCACTGTGCATCATAACTGGGGCCACTCACTGTGCATCATAACTGGGGCCACACACTGCAGATAACTGAGGCCACTCACTGTGCACCCTCGGCCTATACACGAGTCATTAAGTTTTCCCATTTTTTTGTGGCAAAATTAGGGGGGTCGTCTTATACTCGGGTCGGCTTATACTCGAGTATATACGGTACTTGTAAAGGTTATTTATAGGAGTTTCTCCATATGATCTGCACGGGGGCCTAAAAGACCCCCGTTACGTAAAAGTATAGATTTGTGACGTCACGCATTCTAGCGTTAAAATGGTCACTGGAGCAAAGTACATGGTACATAGTACATAGTGCTTGCAGGAAAGTCTACAGAGGCCACCAGAGTAGTCTTGCTGGAACTTTGAGTGATTTAACAGGTGACTAATATTTAGTTTGTTATTTTATGACTTTCCCTGTTGAGAGCCAACATTTTGTAAAAATTGGATAACCCCTTTAAGGGTTTTTTTTAAATCTCCTTATATATTGTTAGATATCTACAAGAGAAATCAGTGTCCTGAAAAGGATAACCGCAAGTGATCATGATGGCTGTTGTAGCATTCTACCCCATCCGTGAAACTGCTGACATCTTATTCTTTTCTTTGGTGTTTTCCATCAAATCTCCGGCCTCATGTGCAGATTTCAACAAAGTTTCAAAACTGTACTGTAAGATGTAAATATTTTGGGACTCGACCAGACTTGACCAGACTAATTAAAGTTCTGATGAGTAAAAGCCTATTTTTAAATTCTAATTGCATACAACATTGACATTTCGATCCCTATTCGTCCAAGCATAATGTTGCATCGAGCCAGTAATTCTCCTTACTAGCCGACCAAAAAAAAATCAGCAATGCTGGAAGAAATGTGTTTTCTTTGGTTTTATGCCACATTAATGCTGTGATTGGGTTAGAAATGATATTTAACATGTGTCTGTCAACTATGGTCAACTACGACGTGAAAGGTTGGGAGCGAGGGGGGCATTTATTTGCAGGTGTAAGGAAAGCTTGTACAGTGTACTCTTGACAAAAAAAAGATGAAAACTTTACTAGTCGATAAAAAATGAAATATCTAATTAGATTTTTATTCAGCTGCAGGACATTTAGGTGTTTGTGAAGTAGACAGAGAAGAGAAGTTAATGGGGCAATCATATTTGTTGTTCCAGTCTTGAAATCCGGTTATAGGGGAAAGGTTCACCTAACCTATTCTATACATCAGATTTTAAGTGACGATTGCTGGGGACATTGAGCAGAAAAGTGTAAGGTTGTGCTTTTAAAAAGGATTCTGACTTCATACAATACTATTTTAACCCAGACGATTCATCATTTCTGCCAACAAAACCAAACAAAAGAATTACACATAAGCCAGGCTCTTACTTTATTCTTAGACTCCCTAAAAGAGTCGTCCAAGGAGCTTGTCATCGAAACAGCTGCCTCTTACATGATCGCTTCATCTACTTGTACATTTTATGCCATTTTATTCATCAGAACAGTGGATTCAATAGATCAAAACTTTGCAATCAAAATTATTCAACCCCCCAGTAACCAATTGGATTTATTATCAAAATTGACAAGCTTTCTTTTGTTTGAAATAAAGTAATCAAACAAGAACAATGAAAAAACTCAACACAACTAATATAACAAGTGGTTTCTCCAAATTTTGCACACAACACCATTGTTAGTGATTATTGCAGCCTCAGAATTATTCAGTTCCTTCATGTCAAGCACCTTCAGTACTTATCAAAGCACCTCTGGCTATGTGACCTGCTACAAAAGTGATGTATAGCCAGACATTAGCTTTTTGGCAACGTTCCTGAGAAATCTTAGCCAATGGGTATTTTGAATCTTATTGACTCCAACTATCACTGGCCTTTAAAAGAACTAGTCTTCACCTATGGGCAAAAGGTTGATATTGCCCAGGTGAAAATTCAATCCCTGTACCCACTATAGTTATGCCCATCATCTCAGCCTGATCATAATGAGCAATGGCTTCCATTTTTCTACTAGGTTTGGATTTGCATGCTGCAACCAACTTCTTCAACTCTCCAATTAAAGTTTGGGCAGCATGGTGAGTGAATGGTTAGAACTGCTACTCTGAGACGCTGGAATCCTGGTTTAAAAGACAAATACATATTTGCTTTATTAGCCTTGATAAAGGCTCCAAAATGCGTTTTAACAATAAAGAACCATTTTGGAACACACAAGGCTTCTCATTTATCACAGCTCAGCCCGTACAATGTCATGGTCATCCTCTAATACTGGCTTCAAAGACAACATCTGCAAAACGTTATGTCCTCCCTGTGTTTGTTACTGAGTTTGCTATGTTCTTCTTGAGTTTAGCGTCCGATGGGGACAGAGAAGACAATGGCTGCAAAGTGCTGTGGACTATCTTAGTGCTATATAAGCATAAAAATAAGTAAAGATTTTCTATTGAGTTCAAGTCAGAAGAATGTGAAGGCCAATCCAGGATCTTCAAAGACTTTTTCTGAAACCAAGCCTTGGTGGACTTTTAGGTATGCTTGAGATCATTGTCTTATTGGAAGGTTCAATGACACCAAAGCTTCAGCTTCTTCACTGTGGGAAGCACGGTGGCTCAGTGGTTAGCACTACAGTCTTGCAGCGCTAAGGTTCAAATCCCACCAAGGACAACATCAACCCTCATGTTTGTGTGGGTTTCCTCCCACATTCCAAAGATAGGGAATTTAGATTTTGAGCCCCAATGGAGATAGGACCAACAATGTCTATAAAGCACTAAAAAGTAAAATAAATAAATACATTTTATTATACTTAGTTAAATCCACCCATTTCAGCAGGGCTGGTCACCGATCCAACATATATTTAGGCCTCCTGAATGCCCAATGCTGCCCGCAGCATTATGATGTGGGGATCATTTTCTTCAGCAGGGAGAGGGAAGTTTGCCAGAGTTGATGGGAAGATGGACGGAGCTAAATACAGGTCAATAAGGGAGGCAAATCCGTTAGAGGCTGCAAAAGATTTGAGACTGGAGAGTAGACTTACTTTCAAGAAGAACAGCAACCCAAAACATAGTGCCAGAGTTACAATGAATAGTTTAGATAAAATGGTCTAGTCACAGTCTAGATGTAAATCCTATTGAGAACCTGTGGCAAGACTTGAAAATTGCTGTTCACAGACGTCTCCGTCCAGTCTCACTGAGGGATAACAAGTTTGCAAAGAGGAATTGGCAAAAATGTAAAAATTTTAGATATGTAAAGTTGGTGGAAATGTACCGCGAAAGACCCCGAAATTCCCCGAAAGCAGCAATTGCAGCAAAACATGGTCCTACAAACTATTGGCACAGGGGGGCTAAATACAAATACACAGCACCATTTTCAGATTTATATTTTTTAGATAATTAGAAAACCAAGTATCATTTCCTTTACACTTCACAAATACTTGCTACTTTGCGTTGGAAATATCACATATATCCCAATAAAATACATTTAAGTTTGTGGGTGTGGCATGAAAATATGTGGTCAAGTTAATTTTTCAAAGCACTGTAGCTCAACAGCAACAGCTGATCTTTCAACGTGTATTTTATCATTTAATGGTAAGAAAAATAATAATAATTTTATTTCTATAGCACATACATATTCTTTACCACTTTACAATTCAGAGGGGTCATGTACCGACCATATCGGATAGAGTAAAACTTAAAATTCTACAATTTAAATAGGAGGTGTGAGGGCCCTGCTCATGTGTACAGATACAAAGTGCTATTGATTGCATGGAGGGTTTTGAAACAGAGGAGACTAGATTCTTTGATAAATTTAGAAAGGGAAAATAGATAGCAGTTGGTGCTTTGATGTGATTGGTCTAAAAACTCATTGCTGTAGAGAGACCTCTCTTAAAACTGTGGATGCTAATGGTAATTAAGAGGATTGTCTGGGGTTGGCATAGTGCATTTCAGAAAACTGGTGCATGTAATAAGTCATTGAGATGGGAGTGTAAGGGCCCCGTCACACATAGCAACTCACCAGCGATCCCGACAACGATATCAACTTGTCAGGATCGCTGGTGTGTCACTACCTGACTGCTGGTGAGCTGCCAAACAGGCAGCTTCACCAGCGATCAGCACCAGCGATGCTGAGCGCGCGGTGTTGCTGTGTACGTTAGTTACCAGCGCGCTGATGCAGGGAGCTGGTAACTAAGGTACACATTGGGTTTCTAAGTGACGCGCGCTGCTTAGAAACCCTGCGTTTACCCTAGTTACCAGCGCGCTGATCGCTGGTCTCCCGCCTGTCACATGCAGCGATGCGTGCTGGCCAGCAGGAGACCAGCGATCAAAAAAATGTCCTGGGTATTCCAGGACGATCAGCGATAACCGGCAGGGGGGCCGGTCGCTGGTCAGTGTCACACACAGCGATCTCGCTGGTGAGATCGCTGTTGTGTCACAAAAATTGTAACTCAGCAGCGATCTCACTAGCGAGATCGCTATGTGTGACGGAGGCTTAAGGTTTGGATTATAGAGGATGTTATTCTTAGATCATTAGCAAAATGGAGAGCATGGGTTAAGTGGTGGACTGAGATGAAGGAGGAACTGTAGAGCCATACAGCACTGAGGAGAGCTTATAATTGATTATTAAGAAATATTGGGGTATACTCAAAATGAATGCTGGCTCGAATAAAAGCTTAGGACCATTTCCACAGATAACCTTCCACACAGGCTTGGACTGGCCCACAGAAGAAAAGGAGAATCTTCCAGTGGGCCGCTGTGCAGGAGTGGGCCACCACACTCTTCTGTGAGCAATACTTGGCACAATATACTTGAATCCCTATGTTCTGACAAAGGCTTCATCTTATTCATTTAACAATCTACCCAGTTCATTGTTATGTAAATTTGTGATTGAGGATAATGTCACATTTACATGTAGCTGGAGTTGGTTACTGAAGGGACCTTGGCTCCCCAGTCTGGACACTGCTTCCACAGGTATCGCTCAATTAGTGACCGGGTTGTTCACAGTCATTTCTCTTCACCACTTTAACATAAGACTTGACGACCCAATAAACCAAGTGGATGCTTTACATATAGCCACGGTGTATCATGTCAAAACAAAGTATTATTTGACATTTTAAACCCATAGATAGCCTAGATTAGTGGCATTTCCATTAATGTGTAAACCAAAAACAAGAAAGGAAGCAAATGCCATAAAAATTATAAAGTTTATTGAAACATAGAAAATAAAAATTAGTGTAGGGACTAGAGTTGAGCGAAACGGGTCGAAAAATTTCAAAAGTCGCCGACTTTTGGCAAAGTCGGGTTTCATGAAACGAAACCCGACCCTAGGATGAGGTCGGCCATGAGGTCGGCGACTTATGCGCCAAAGTCGCGTTTCAAAAGTTTGTTTTGCGCTCTTTTTCAGCCAATCAGGATCCACGGACACTGTGGGCAACGTGATGACATAGGCAGGGGTCACCACCATCTTTCAGAAGGGCATGCAAGTGATTGGCTTGCTTTGGTGGGCGTCACAGGGGGTATAAAAGGGCGTGCACGCCGACCGCCATCTTACTTCTGCCGATCTCAGTATAGGGAGAGGTTGCTGCTGATTCTGTAGGGAGAGCGTTAGGCAGGGAAGAAGACAAAAAAACTGCTTCTGCTGCTAGCGATTTGGCCTGCACAACACACCAGTCACTGTGTGTGCAGTGCAAGGGGAGGCTATATAGTGGTGTATCAGTGGTGTTGGTTGTTGGGCTGCCTTCTAAGGCTTCCTGACATTCCTGCATTGCTGTTTACCCACTGCTCCGCAAACTGCTTTTTTAAAAGCAATCCCAATTTTTTTTTTTGTCCTGCTGAGAAGAAAAAAAAACTGCTTCTGCTGCTAGCGATTTGGCCTGTACAACACACCAGTCACTGTGTGTGCAGTGCAAGGGGAGGCTATATAGTGGTGTATCAGTGGTGTTGGTTGTTGGGCTGCCTTCTAAGGCTTCCTGACAGGCTGGCATTGCTGTTTACCCACTGCTCTGCAAACTGCTTTTTTAAAAGCAATCCAATCTCCCTTATCCTCTAGTCACTTTTGTCACAGCTGTGCAATCGAGCCTGTGACATAGCGCTCAGATATCAGTGGGCCTCACACAATCCAAAAGTGTCCAGTGTCCACAAGTGTCTGCAGAAATTCAAAATCTCCCATATCCTCTCGTCACTTTTGTCACAGCTGTGCCATCGAGCCTGTGACATAGCGCTCAGATATTCATTGGGCCTCACACAATCCAAAAGTGTCCAGTGTCCACAAGTGTGTGCAGAAATTCAAAATCTCCCTTATCCTCTAGTCACTTTGGTCACAGCTGTGCCATCGAGCCTGTCACATAGCGCTCAGATATTCATTGGGCCTCACACAATCCAAAAGTGTCCAGTGTCCACAAGTGTGTGCAGAAATTCAAAATCTCCCTTATCCTCTAGTCACTTTGGTCACAGCTGTGCCATCGAGCCTGTCACATAGCGCTCAGATATTCATTGGGCCTCACACAATCCAAAAGTGTCCAGTGTCCACAAGTGTGTGCAGAAATTCAAAATCTCCCTTATCCTCTAGTCACTTTGGTCACAGCTGTGCCATCGAGCCTGTCACATAGCGCTCAGATATTCATTGGGCCTCACACAATCCAAAAGTGTCCAGTGTCCACAAGTGTGTGCAGAAATTCAAAATCTCCCTTATCCTCTCGTCACTTTTGTCACAGCTGTGCCATCGAGCCTGTGACATAGCGCTCAGATATCAGTGGGCCTCACACAATCCAAAAGTGTCCAGTGTCCACAAGTGTCTGCAGAAATTCAAAATCTCCCTTATCCTCTAGTCACTTTGGTCACAGCTGTGCCATCGAGCCTGTCACATAGCGCTCAGATATTCATTGGGCCTCACACAATCCAAAAGTATCCAGTGTCCACAAGTGTGTGCAGAAATTCAAAATCTCCCTTATCCTCTAGTCACTTTGGTCACAGCTGTGCCATCGAGCCTGTCACATAGCGCTCAGATATTAAATTGGGCCTCACACAATCCAAAAGTGTCCAGTGTCCACAAGTGTGTGCAGAAATTCAAAATCTCCCTTATCCTCTAGTCACTTTGGTCACAGCTGTGCCATCGAGCCTGTGACATAGCGCTCAGATATCAGTGGCCCTCACACAATCCAAAAGTGTCCAGTGTCCACAAGTGTCTGCAGAAATTCAAAATCTCGCTTATCCTCTCATCACTTTTGTCACAGCTGTGCCATCGAGCCTGTGACATAGCGCTCAGATATCAGTGGGCCTCACACAATCCAAAAGTGTCCAGTGTCCACAAGTGTCTGCAGAAATTCAAAATCTCCCCTGTCCTATAGACACCTTGTACCTTGTTTTACATTACTATATAGTTTGTTGGATTTTGTCTACATTTCTACCAAAAATGAGGAAGGCTGGTGGAAGAGGCCGTGGAATTGGGCGGGGGTTGGCAGCTGGTAATGATGGTGTTGGTGGTGGATCTGATGGTAGTGGCAAGAGCAAAATAGGACCGAATGCAGGAGGTGTTGAGCCTGCGTCATCGTCTGGCTACATAAGGCCTCGAACGCTTAGTTTTCTAGGAGTTGGCAAACCGTTTTTAAAGCCAGAGCATCAGGAAAAAGTTTTGTCTTACATTGCTGACTCAGCCTCCAGCTCTATCGCCTCCTCTTCTGAAGTTGTAAAAAGTAAAAGCACTGAGTCGTCATTGGAGGCTCATGTTCATGAACCACACCTTTCCTTGTGTCCTTCACCCCAACCAAGATTGAAGGATGACGCAGGCCATACTACTGATTACTCCATGGAGCTGTTTTCACATACCATGCCTGGATTATCAAGTGAAATGGTGAATTACCCAGGCCAAGATGAATCTGACATGGAGTGCACTGATGCACAGCCGCTGATGGATGATTCTGCTGGTACATTCACTCAGAGCACTACATTGTCCTCGCAGTGTACAGAGCCAGATTCTGACCCTGATGAGACTCAGGTGCCCCTTCCCGCACACTATACCACCATACACGGTGACACAGAGGAAGGTGCACATGACATAGAAGAGGAGGTGATGGATGACCCAGTTGTTGACCCAGATTGGCATCCATTGGGGGAAGAGGGTGCTGCTTCCAATAGCTCAGATGAGGAGCATCCACAGCAGACATCGACATCGCAACAGCTGTTATCTGGCAGGCCCGGAGCACTCCAAAGACAGGTTCCAAACATCAAAAGAGTTGCTGGACAGCTTGTCCAGAGGGTCAAAAGATCACAGCGTGCTAGGCCGCAAAATGTCTGCCAAAGTAGGAAGAGTGCAGTGTGGCACTTTTTTGACCAAAATCCTCATGATCAGGCCAAGGTTATCTGTAAGAAGTGCGCAAAGACCTTTAGCCGAGGGAAAAATCTGAAAAATTTGAATACCAGTTGCATGCTTAGACATTTAACCAGCATGCACTTGCAAGCGTGGACACAACACCAAACCTCAAGTGCCACATGTGCAACTGATCACAACGAAGGTAGTCAGCAACGCTACATTGTTTCCCCCACTGTAAGCCCACCGGTTAGCACAGCAGCAAATGTTGCCAAACTAATCTCGTTTGAGATGATGCCCTTTCGGTTGGTGGAAAGCACAGCTTTCCGTGAACTCATGGCCTATGCAGTACCACGCTATGACCTACCCAGTCGCCACTTCTTCTCTCGCAAAGCCATCCCAGCCCTCCACCATCATGTGAAAGACCGCATTGTCCATGCACTCAAGCAGTCAGTGAGCGGAAAGGTGCACCTCACAACTGATGCATGGTCCAGTCGGCATGGCCAGGGCCGCTACGTGTCCATCACTGCGCACTGGGTTAATGTGGTGGTTGCAGGGTCCACAGGAGACAGCGGTGGTGGGACAGTGCTGCCTAGCCCATGGTATAGGAAACAGTTGGCTGTAGGCGTTCGACCCTCCTCCTCCTCCTCCTCCAGAAGCGAAAGCTCGTCCACAGAGCACAGTCGTACGAGCACTCCATCTGCAGCTGCCACTGTTGCACACGATGTGTCCCCCTATCGAGCAGCTAGTGGAAAGCGTCAGCAGGCTGTGTTGCAGATGATGTGTTTGGGCAACAGACACACCGCTGAGGTGCTGGCCGAGTACTTGAAGCGACAAACTGAGTCATGGCTGGGCAGTGTACATCTTGAGGCAGGCAAGGTAGTAAGTGATAACGGCCGTAATTTTGTGGCAGCCATAGCCCTTTCAAAACTCAGCCATATACCTTGCTTGGCTCACACCTTGAACCTGGTGGTGCAGTGCTTCCTCAAAAATTATCCGGAGTTAACAGCCCTGCTCCAGAAGGTGCGAAGACTGTGCGCGCACATCCGCCGGTCGCCTGTACACTCCGTTCGAATGCAGAAGCTGCAGCGATTGCTCCACCTTCCCAACCACCGCCTCATTATCGACATTGCAACAAGGTGGAACTCCACCCTGCACATGGTGGAGCGGCTGTGCGAGCAGAGGCAGGCCATAATGCATTTGTGGGAGGATACATGGCCAGGCACTTTGAGAGCAGACATGGAGATGGCAGGTGTGCAGTGGTCGAAGCTGAAAGACCTCTGTAAAGTCCTTCAGTGTTTTGAGGAATGCACACGGCTGGTAAGCGCAGACGACGCCATCCTAAGCATGAGCATCCCACTTATGCGTCTGCTCATGCAAACTTTGACGCACCTTAAGGAGCAGGCGTCTGCAGCCAATGTTGATGAGGAGGAAGAGGAGGAGGGAATCCTTGATGACATTCAGCCATTGTCTGCTCAGGGACCTCTCCTGGACGAGGTGGAGGAAGAAGAGGAGGAGGAGGAGGATGATGGGGATGATTACTTAGGGGAGGAGGATGCATCTCGTGGGGCAAGTGAAAATGTTGGCGTGGCAAGGTCTGGTACAGGGTTTGTGCGTGACTGGAGGGATGTGGATTTGCCAGAAAGTGCTCCTCCAACCAGCACTCGCAGTGCATCATTGACACCGGGAACATTGGCCCACATGTCAGATTATGCCTTGCAGATCCTAAAAAGAGACCCACGCATTGCCAAAATGATGAACGATGACGACTACTGGTTGGCCAGCATCCTGGATCCACGCTATAAAGGCAAATTACAAAACATCATGCCACAGGAGAACCTTGACCTAATATTGGCTAATAAACAAGCAACTCTGGTAAATCGGTTGCTTGAGGCATTCCCAGCACACAGCAGCGGTGATGGTTCTCACACGAGCCGTACGGGCCGGGGGCAGCTTGGCAGAGGTGTTCGTGGTGCACACAGCAGAAGTGGCGTTGGAGACAGGGGTTTTGTGACAATGTTGTGGACTGATTTTTCAAGTACCGCTCACACAACTGGTAATACTGCATCGATCGAAAGTGACAGGAGACAGCAGTTGTCAACTATGGTTACAAACTACTTTTCCTCCCATATCGATGTTCTCCCACACAGGTCATTCCCCTTTGACTATTGGGCCGCTAAACTGGACACCTGGCCTGAATTGGCACAATATGCCTTACAGGAGCTCGCTTGCCCAGCTGCAAGTGTGCTATCGGAAAGAGTCTTCAGTGCAGCTGGATCAATCCTGACAGAAAAAAGAACCCGTCTGTCAACCCAAAATGTGGATGATCTAACCTTCATTAAAATGAACCACGCATGGGTTTCCAAGGATTTTGTCCCACCTTCCCCTGATGACACATAGGGTGACAGAAAAATGGCTTGCTTTGGTCCACCCCTTCCTGGGACTTGACCTATTTCACCTTTTGCATCAGCTGAATGTCCAACATCAACATATACCACTTTCTAAAACTCCCTAACTGTGCTGCCTCCCCCCCCATGGCCGGGGTCACCACCTAGCGCACAACACCGTGCGAGTGCCGTTGCCCTGGACAGGTGGGTAGGCCGACTCTTGGGCGCGGGCACTGGCACAGGGTCCTTCATAGTGCAATCAAGTGTCTCTGACGGTGGTGGTTCACACTCGCCGTCAGACACACCGCCGTACTATGAGGGGCCCAGTGCCAGTACCGACGCCCACGAGTGGGCCCCCTTGCTTGGGCAGGGCCCCAGCATTTGCAATCTTTACCTCTCCCTGCTCCTCCGCTGTGTAGTCTGGGCCGTCAAATCCATACTGTGCCTGACACCGTCTGAGCCTGCCTCCTGATGTATAGACATATATTTTGAATGTGTACGCTATCCACACATGTTATCTGGGGATATGGTACCCTTTCTAACCTTTGTGCAATCACGTGCAATCCATACTGGGCCTAACACCGTCTGAGCCTGCCTCCTGATGTATAGACATATATTTTGAATGTGTACGCTATCCATACATGTTATCCGGGGAAACGGTACCCTTTCTAACCTTTGTGCAATCACGTGCAATCCATACTGGGCCTAACACCGTCTTCCTGCCTTCTGATGTATAGACATATATTTTGAATGTGTATGCTATCCATACATGTTATCTGGGGATACGGTACCCTTTCTAACCTTTGTGCAATCACGTGCAATCCATACTGGGCCTAACACCGTCTGAGCCTGCCTCCTGATGTATAGACATATATTTTGAATGTGTACGCTATCTATACATGTTATCCGGGGAAACGGTACCCTTTCTAACCTTTGTGCAATCACGTGCAATCCATACTGGGCCTAACACCGTCTGAGCCTGCCTCCTGATGTATAGACATATATTTTGAATGTGTACGCTATCCATACATGTTATCTGGGGATACGGTACCCTTTCTAACCTTTGTGCAATCACTTGCAAGCCATACTGGGCTTTACACCATCTGAGCCTGCCTCCTGATGTATAGACATATATTTTGAATGTGTACGCTATCCATATATGTTATCCGGGGATACGGTACCCTTTCTAACCTTTGTGCAATCACGTGCAATCCATACTGGGCCTAACACCATCTGAGCCTGCCTCCTGATGTATAGACATATATTATGAATGTGTACGCTATCCATACATGTTATCTGGGGATACGGTACCCTTTCTCACCTTTGTGCAATCACGTGTAATCCATACTGGGCGTGAGAACGGCTGGCGAGCTGTTAAGCAAGCTACAGCACCTGTGGTTTGCACACGTAAGTTTTTCATTTTTTCAGGAATGACGGTTAGGCCTAATTCCGGAACTGCGGTTGACCTGCACTTACTGGGAAATCATTGTTCGCGGGTAATAATTGTAATCAGTGATCCCCATCACTAACGTTGTTCAGTGGGTTATCTGCACCTGTAAGCGACAAACGCTGGCCTTTTCAGTGTAGCGCACATGCAGCCACGGACATGTAAGGGCATGACACACCAGTTATTGGCCAATCTCATGTGCCAGAGCCTCACGTGTCCCTCTAGTAAGCCGGACTCGGACCGCGGGGCATGATGGAGTCTCGTTCGTTAACGGAATTAAGCTTGCAATGTGTGCATCTGTTTTGTAGCTGGCATGGTTGAGGTTTCCCAGGTGGAGTCGAATTTAACCGTAGGCTCCACTCCTGGTGGTGCCCTTCTGGACATTCCTTTAAGGTTCAGCTTTGCAACCATACTGCCCACGTAAAACAAACACTTTGCCTTCATGAACGCTGTTTGGAGGGTCATGACTCGTGGGAATAACGCCGCCCAATCAGTTAACCTGCTAGAGAGATCCTTCGTTGCTCCCAAGCATGACATCACACTCCCTAGGAAGAAGGTAATGCCACTGTGGCGACCGTACTCCTGGGGGCGACACAAGTGCACTGATGCCCAGTCACTGCTCGATGAATCTGCTGGTACATTGACCCAGACCACTACATTCCCCTCGCACGCTACACGACCTGAATCTGACCCTGATGAAACTCAGGTTACCCTTCCCATATACAGTTCCATCTTACACAGTGACAAAGAGGAAGCTGCAGATGAAAGTGCAGGTTCGGCCCACCCGCCATCAGACACACCACCGTACTATCAGGGGCCCTGTGCCAGTGCCGTCGCCATCGAGTGGGCCCCCCCTGCTTGCTCAGGATCACAGCACTTGCAAAGTTGAAATACTGTGCAGTGAGATGGAAGATGGGGACGACGAGGAGTCCAGACAAGTACAGGGATTCCCTAGCGAGGAGACTTATTTGATTGTTTTCAATGTTGGGACAGCAATTTTTGGGGAGCACTATACTCTGGAGAATGATAGATGGGGCCCACCATACACTGGAACATTCCAAAGGTGGACATCAGACACTGGAGCAGCATTTACAGGGCCCATTATACACTAGAGCATTAGAAATGGGGCCCATTATGTTTGGAGCATTATTTGGGCCCATAAGACAGTGGAGCTTCATCCATGGGGACCAACATATACTGTAGCATTATGTGGAGCTCATCATATACTGTTTCAAACATTATATGGGACCAATGATTTTGTATGGAGAAATAGATGGGCCTCGTCATGAGATGTAAAAAGTGAGGTATTTTTCATTGTACTATACCGCTATTTCTCTGCCGTATCGAAGCATGATGAGTTGTGGTATGTGTTAAAGGGGCGCTCTTTCGCCCAGGGCACATGAAAACCTGCAGCCAGCCCTCCCCCCCACAACTTTAGCCAAATAACCCCCATTTTTCAGTGCGTAACTTGTATTATGAAATTAATTAAGGTTGACAAGCTTAAGTAAGAAGAATTGATGCTTTTGGCATTCAAATGGGCACTGTAGGTGTGTTTCCTGTCCTCCTCTCACTGCCGACTTTTATTCCCCATTGACTTACATTGGGTTTCGTGTTTCAGGACGACCCCGACTTTTCCCTATAATCGGACGATCTTGCTCGACCCGACTTTTGGAAAAGTCGGGTTTCATGAAACGAAACGCGACCCTAAAAAACCAAAAGTCACTCAACTCTAGTAGGGACATAAATGCAAAATAAGGCCACTTAATATAAAAAAAATACACCGTAAGTAATACAACAATGTTAAAAGAAAATCACCTTAAGTAAGTAAATAATTTAATTCAGGCTCCCTTAGTGATAGGCTTATAAAAAGGAATAAGTCAAGCTGTGAAAATTTCACAGAAAAAGAGTACAAAAAGCCTAAGAGACAAGTTCCACCCAATAAAGGGATTGAAGCCTGAATAAAGTAGAAGAACTGCACTTATATGGAGTCAATAATCATCATGAAATAATACCACATAGCTAAATATACAGCTATAGTATAGCAACAAAAAAGCTGTATATAGATTAGGTGAGTCACCTTAAATAAAACATATAAATTATAGCAGCAGAAAAGGCAATAGTAAGAGAGTAACACAGAAAAATGAGGTGGATTAACCTGGCGTATTTACCTTAGAGTCGCAGAGGAACCCCAAAGCATGTTTCACGTTTAGCTTCATCTTAGGGGAGTGTGTGTCAATGGGTACTAGGGTGTGGTCCTTATATATGGTGTTTGTAATCAGTGGTGGCAGCGGCTTGTTTGCGAACCGGCGTGACGTCACCACAGATCGGCGTCATGTGATGCCAGTCCATGCCACCATTCGACGCGTGAGAACGTGGGGTGGAACAAGCGGCAACAGAGACGCGTTTCGAGGGAGACGCCAGGCCAGAAGCCAACAGGAGAGCTCTCCACCATAGATGTTCACAGTGGTTTCTCAGCTGCACAGGGTGCACGATAGGTGCGTAGTAATCAGAGGAAACTGAGGGCAAAAAACAAGTCGCTTATCAGAGTCTGCAGAGTAAAGTAGCGCTGGGTATAGAGAGTGCACTGCGCTCTATAGGTGCATAGTAATAGTAATTAAAGTGCAGCCAAAGGAGTAAATAGATTGGGAGGTTGATTAAGATGAGTTATAAAAACTTCTAAGTCTAATCTATAGCCTATTAATATGGTAACATTCACAACTATGAAATAAAAAGGGATTATGTGTAATAAAGTGAAAGTAGTGCAATAAAGTGCATTGAAGGTTTTTATTTATGCTACTTTGTGAAAAGAGTAATAATGAATTAATGAAAGATTATTTTAAAATTATAAATATGATAAAAAGCACAATAAGTGAATCATAGAGTGTTCAGAATGTACATATGGTGCATGAGGGGAATTTTAAAATATATAAGCTGTAGGACTTATATATACTCTACAAATAAACAGAGAGAGTACTGAGAAAAATTGTTGGTGAAAAACTGGCGAATAAATTAAATTACCGTATATACTCGTGTATAAGCCGAGTTTTTCAGCATATATTTTGTGCTGAAAATATCCCCCTCGGCTTATACACTAGTCAATTGTCCCAGTGGGGGAGCGGCGGAGCAGTGGGTCACAGGAGGCAGGAGCTGGTGGCTGTTACTGTGCCCGCTGGTAAAGAGAAATGAATATTCATTTCTCTTATAGCGCGCACAATGACACCCGCAGCGGCCGGCTTCCAGAAGACATCCTGCTCACCTTTCTTTGCGCCCTCGCTGAATCTCGTTGATTCTGGTGCGGTGCCAGCAGCATTTCCGGCCAAGTGATCACATGGCACTGCTCATTAAGGTAATGAATATTCACCCCTCTCCACTCCCATAGGCATGAGTGGGGCCACGTTATCACTCGGCAGGAAGAGCTGCTGGCGCCGGAACGACATGCATCGAGGGAGCGCAGGCAAGGTAAGTAGTTTTCTTTTTATAGAAAAAAGGCATACAAGGATAGGGAGTAAGGAGCCATGCATACAAGGACAGCGATGGGGGAGCCATGCATACCATGATAGGGACCGGGGGGCCATGCATACAATGATAGGGAGTAAGGAGCCATGCATACAAAGATAGGGGATAGAGAGCCATGCATACAAGGGCAGGGATGAGGGGATAATGCATACTGGGCTTATACTCAAGTCAATAAACTTAACCAGTTTTTTGTGGCAAAATTAGGTGCCTCAGCTTATACTCGGGTCGGCTTATACTCAAGAGTACATTTTAAAGAATACATCTTTTAGCTATCATATAAATATAGTGCGGCTATTAAGAGGACATAGAGAAGGGATAGTACATCGGCACAATGTATAAAATTAAAAAGCACATAAGTATATTTGAGTCCAATGTAATACAATACGTCCATATCCTTTCATATTAGGGCAAGATGCCAGTCTTAAAGGTTTTAACTCCACCGTGCCAAAGTGCAGAGAGTCAGGAAGAAGGATAGCATCAAGAGCACATCAGGACTCCTGGAGTACCAGCAAGCAGGAAGCCACACCGACCACATCTTAGGTAAGTATACGAGGGGCAATCCAAAAGTAATGATAATCAATAATAAACACAATGAATATAGTAAAAAAAAAAAAAATTATTTTTCTACATAGTCTCCTAACAAGTCTATACATTTAGTCCATCTCTTTTCTAAACTTAGAATTCCCTTTGAAAAAAATTCTTGATCTTGACCCTCAAAAAACTCCCCAACAGCGGTTATCACGTCGCTATTGTCGTCAAATTTCTTGCCCCGGAGGTGTTCCTTGAGCCGAGGAAAGAGAAAGAAGTCACTGGGGGCTAGATCTGGCGAATGGGGGGGTGTTCCACCAGTTCAAAGCCCGCTTCTTGAATGGTAGCCATGGCAACTGCAGCTTTGTGAGCCGGTGCGTTATCTTGGTGAAACAGCACTCCAGCCTGCAGTTTGCCGCGCCTTTTCTCCTTGATAGCCTCCCGCAATCTTCTTATTTGTTCTGCGTAGTAGGAGCCCGTAATAGTGGCTCCCTTCTCCAAATAGTCCACCATAATAATTCCTTCAGCGTCCCAAAAAACGGACTTCACAACCTTCCCTGCTGAGCTTGAGACTTTGAATTTCATCGGCGTCGGTTCGTCGGCTCGTTTCCATGTCATCGATTGTTGATTAGTTTCAGGATCAAAGTGGTGGATCCAGGTCTCATCCATGGTCAAAAAACGTGACAAAAAATTCTCCTTGTCTGCTTGGAACTTTTCGAGATTTGCTATTGAAATGTCAACTCGTTTCTTCTTTTGCTCGTCGGTTAACATTTTTGGCACCCAACGCGCGGAGACCTTTCTCATATGCAATTCTTTTGCAAGTATTCTTTGAATACTGCCATATGAGATCCCTGTGACCTCAGCTACATGCCTGATAGTCACTCTTCGATCTGCCAACACAACTTCTTCAACTTTTTTCACGTTTTCTTCATTGAGGGACGTGGATGGGCGTCCTTCGCGATGTTCATCTTCCGTCGATGTTCTTCCCAGCTTAAATTCCTTGGCCCAGCGTGCAACTGTGGAATATGGAGGAGAAGAGTCCCCCAATGTTTCCACCAAGTCGCTGTGTATGTCTTTGGTAGACATTTTTTTCAAGCAGAGGTATTTGATGACAGCTCTGAGCTCGTTTTTTCCATTTTGATGTTCACTCCTTGGCAGTTCATATTCAAATGAATGTAGCTCCCGGGAATCATGGCCTATTTAAGTGATATTTTTTTCCTGGACTAGTGGGTATCTAAGAGAGAAGAAAACATGTTATTTTAATTTCTGTGTGCAATAGAAATAACCGATTATCATTACTTTTGGATCGCCCCTCGTACATTGCATTAAATATGAAACACTAAATAAAAAAGAGACTACAATTAAAAACAAGATAAACGAAACTAACATTGAATAAAATATATTCAATTATCTAGAGAAAGGGGGCAAAACTTAAAAACTTCATTTAGACCATGCGGTTGGACTGACCCAATTTTTGAGATCCAGCGTGTCTCCAATTGAGCAAGATTTTTTCTCCAATTGCCACCCCTAAGACAGATATATATATATTCTTTATCAATCCCAGTGACCATCAGTAATTTGGCACTGCAATCATTGACAGTTTTAAAGTGTCTGCGCACTGGTTTCAAAAGTGATATGTCTTCAATATCATGTGCATTTTGAATATCTTGGTAGTGTTCCCTTGACGTTGGTATTGTCAAGTTGCTCCTAGAAGGGGAGAAGGAACCCTCCCAATCCCCCACACCCCCCACTCGTATTAAAGCCCATATGCCGCATAATAACACCAGAGACCAAAAGTTTCTTTTGGAATTTGCATGGCCACAGCAGCCTTTTATTAAAACAACAAACAACAATAAGAAAGTATTATGAATAACATAAATACAGTAACTTGAACCCGGAGGAGGAGTTCTTGAAGTCACAAAATCTAGGTGAATTGACCCTAAAATGCTGTGGACAAAAAACCCAACAAATTACTCCCAGCCGTTAACCCACAGGCTCAGGAGCACCAACACACCGAAACATATGTCCACTAGGCACCCGTTCACCTTTCACCAGATCACCACCACCATACCTATAAATGGAGGAGACCCTATTCAGTGAGTCTCCAAAACCAATTTCCAAACGACTCCAAGGACTCCCCCCCTCCGAAACGCCACAACGAGGGACCTTGAACACCTCTAGGGCCCGAGACCACCCGAACACGCCATGCTATGGCTCGCCCAATGACTTCCTGAAGACCGAGAGTCCAAATGTCGGAACCAACCCCGTTCAAATGAACCCCATCCACCAGCAAAAAGTCACCTTCGCCCTTTTCCAGATCAAAATGGCGCACAGCCACACCCCCGTTCCTAACCACAAAAGAAGACACGGCCCTGTTAACTTTAATCCTAGCCTTGTTGACCTTCACCAGGGGGAACCTCATGGAACGCCACTGCATGCGTGGAACAATTTCGGACCACACAATGGTGACCCCCCGATACAACAACCACAACCGCCAGCAATCCTGCTTGATGTCCTTTATAAGTTCCCGAAACGGTCTGACCACCAAATCGTTACCCCCGACATGAGGAACCAGAATGTCCGGCGTGCGGTCCAACTGTGCACACACATGAATTTCCTGTAATACCCTTCGCCACTCCATTCCCCTGAAACCGAGCCACCGCACCATCGCCATGTTCCTGGGGAAGCCCAGTTGTCTGCCTTCGTTCCTGACATCGGCTCGCAATGCTCCCCAATGAACGAAGGAGTGCCCGAAAATCCAAACCAGCAAATGTTCGACACCTGTAACAAAAAAGGGCGAGTGCTAAGATCAAAATAAACCACCAATGTAAGCAAAACATAACCCTCCTTATCCATTAAATATGCTCCAACCCGAAAACAACCCCAAAATTAAGGCCTCACGTAACTCCGATATCGATTAGACTTCCAACCACCAATGTGCATAATAGAAGCCGGACCCAAACCCCCCGCTGCCTCTTCCGTCGCCGCCCCTATCCTGTAAGAATGAAGAGCGAAGCGAGAGTCGTCGAGGCCCAGCAACCGAATGGACTTCTTAAAAACGGCACCGAACTGATACCGGGACAAACTACCGGCGTCAGCATGACACAACAGGGACCGACGAAAGTCCCCAAAATTCCATAGGCACTGAGAAGGGCACATCGAAGAACCAGGCACCCTGCCCAACACCACAAGGCGGCCTCTTCCCGACTGATCCATCTTGGAATGTCGCAACCAAAATTCAACACCGCACAAAGTCAATACAACGTCCCTGGCCAATAACCCACCCACCAATATTTTGCTGGAAGAAACAAGCTCACCAACCCGTAAAGCCCCAAAAAATGCGAACGAGAAAGCTAAACGAAACAACGAGACCTCGTAACGCGTAGAACACACAGACTCCAGAGTGAGGCGCAACTGCTCCAATAAATTGAAGGATACCGGCCTCCTCAAATCCCCCTTGCTTCGGCACCGATGAAAACCCTTCGCCGCTTGTTTGACTACAAACGTCTTTGTCAAATCCCGACTGCCGCGTAAGCGAAAGCCAAAGGACAATCCAGCCAACACACGCGAAACTTTTGCACACGACCAGCCCTCGATGGAGCCACGCCCCAACCAAGCCAACAACATCCCTTCATGATCCTGCCTGAAACCCTTGACCGGGCCAGCTGTAACAACTTCCGCCCACATCCGCCATACTGCCCGGTAGGTCTCCCAAGTTTTAGGTGCCAAGGAAGATTCAATCAGCGACTCTGCGGCCCGTAAGCCAAGTTCCACAGTTCCTCCGGACAAGCTAAACCCTCGACCTCTGCTTCTGGTGCCAAAGAGTGGAAACGATCCCACTGCGAACGAGAGAGAGAGTCAGCTATGTCATTCTTGACTCCGGGAACGTGAGACGCAGTCACATGCGCATTCAAAGACAAGCATAGCAAAACCAACTGTTGCAACACTCGAACGACTGGAGGGGACGGTGCGGTAAGACCGTTAATCGCACACACCACGCCCATGTTGTCACAATTGAAACGCACATGCCGATCTCGAAACTCCGGCCCCCACAAATGCACAGCCACAAGGATCGGGAAAATCTCCAATAACGTAATGTTACGCACCAAACCGAATGCAATCCACTCATCGGGCCACCGAGACGCGCACCACTGTCCTCTGAAGTAAGCTCCAAAGCCAATACCGCCGGCAGCATCTGTGAACAACTACAAGACATCATTGCCAACAACTTCAGACATCACCAAAGAGCGGCCATTGTACCCGTCCAAAAAAGACTCCCAAACCACCAAATCCGCCCTGAAATCCGACAACAATATGATGAAATGATGGGGGGCTCAAATCCCTGCAGTAGCACTCGCCAGCCTACGTGAAAAAACTTGCCCCATCGGCATCACACGACACGCAAAGTTCAACTTCCCCAACACCGACTGAAGGTCACGCAGCGATATTTTCTTCAGATGACGCACCTGAACCACCTCCGCCTGCAAATCCACTAACTTGTCCTCAGGCAGCCTGAACTCCCACGCGACAGTGTCAATGACAATCCCCAGAAAACGCAGGCACGTAGTTGGGCCCTCTGTTTTACCGGGTGCCAGTGGGATGCCAAATTGCTCAGCAACCCATTCAATAGCCTTGAGAATTCTCTGACAACGCAACGAATCTGTGGGACCAACGCACAGAAAATCATCCAAATAATGGATGACTGAGTCAAAACCGGAAACCTCTCACACGACCCACTCCAAGAAGGAACTAAATGCCTCAAAATACGCACAGGACAATGAACAACCCATGCGTAGACACCTGTCCACGAAAAACTTGCCGTCCCAAAAACAACCCAGCAGCCTCATGCTCTCTGGATGAACGGGTAACAGGCAAAACACGGCTTCAATATCAGTCTTAGCCAGGAGTGCACCCCGACCATAGCTCCACACCCACCGTGCAGCCTCATCAAACGAGGAGTAGACCACCGAACATATCTCGGGATCAATCCCATCATTGACTGACCTCCCCCGAGGAAAAGACAAGTGCTGAATAAGCCGAAACTTATTTGGCTCCTTTTTCGGAACCACACCAAAAGGGGAAACCACCAAATCCGGAAACGGGGGAGACGTGAAAGGGCCCGCCATGCGGCCCAAACAGACTTCTTTCTCAATTTTCTCCGAAACGACTGAGGCATGAAGCAGCACAGAACGCAAATTTTTTTAAAACAAGCGGAATAATGAAAGGGGGGTGAGGAATAACAAAACAGTCCTTGAAACCCGCGTACAACAATGCCTCTTTCTCTCTGTCCATATATCTATTTAGATAAGAGACCATCCTTTCCAGATTCACTGGAATCTCCAGCTTGTGAAGTACTGCCCCCAGCTTTAGACTTCCCTTTTTTGAAACACTTAGATGCTCCATGTGAAGCACCGCTGCAGGTGGAGCAGAGATGTTAGAATTTGCAATTCGCCCCAAACTTGCACTGCCCATCATTAAACTGCCAGCAAACCCCCAACTCGTGGTTTCCTGACTGCCCCTGCCCACTTCCACTTGTGACGCTGGCATTGCTCTGGTGCTGCCAGCCCCCCCATGAAGGGAGCTCCCAAACTTGTTTTGCGCTATGACGCGCATCCACAACCCAATATCCTTCTGGTCCCACCGAATGGCTGGCCGAACGGCCTTCCTCTGTCAGAATTGCTCATCATACCGCAGCCAAGCCTGACCCCCATACACCCTATAAGCTTCCCCTATCGCATCCTGGTAAAAAAACAATGCCGAGCAATTATCCAGGGCCCTTTCACCGATGACGCTTGCCAAAATGGCAAACGCCTGCTGCCAATTCACGAACGTCTGAGGGATGAGTCGCCACCTACGCTTTTCCTCTTCCTCCTTCTTGCTATCCTCTTTCTTACTCTTATCCAAATTAAATTTCTCGAGAGGCAACAACAAGAAAATTTCCACGTATTTATCCTTCCAAATACGCTCCTTTACTTCTTTTTTTAAATGAGCCCCCAGAGGGCCTTCAAAACATACATATACCTCCCCATGAGACCTGTCATCTAGGTGCACGTGACACTCCTTTTCTTTTTCAGTTTGCACTGACATCGACACTGGGTCTCGAGCATGCCCGATCGGCTCTGACCTGCTTGGCCAAGCCTGCCCCCCAGCCAGTGACCCCACCCAAGCCGCCAACGGAGATGGCGCAACGAAACCCCGTTCCAAATGTGACGGTAAATTGCGCACATCTGCTAACATATCCCCCACGCCCCCCCCACACCAGTACAATGCGCCGAGGAGCCCACACCCTCCAGAGAAGAAGACAAAAATGGCTGACACACAGTAGACACAGAGCTATACTCACCGTGCTGCGAGAGGGCTGTGGGCCCTCCAGCCGAACATCCAAGATCCACGGATGAGATTTCGCCTGTTCTGCTGGCGATGCTGACCCCACTGGACTGCTGCTGACGTCCAGGACTCCCCCTGAGGGAACCGGGGTACAGGGCCCGAAACCCAGGGGGATCCCGCTTGCTGATCCCCGGGTAACCATGCTGCCTGGGTCGCCACTTTGAGGGTCCTGGATCCCACGCCATCCATCCGCGCTGGACCAGCCACGGCCCCTGGTGATGAAACTTGTGTCCCCGAAGCGCACCCCCTGCCGCCATCTGTGGGGGTGAAAGGCACATGCCCTGCCAAATTATTAAGCTGTCGTCTATATAGCGGACCCAGAACAGGACCTTCTCAATAAATGCTATTGGTCTGGAAAATAAAAATGTTCTCTCCCACATACCCATAGATTTGCATAAGAGGGGGCAAAAACTGCCCTCATTGCTGTACCTTGTTTCTGCAAATAAATACTTTCCTTAAAAATAGAAAAATTATGTTCCAATGAAAATTTGAGGGGAATCAGAAGGAAGTTAATGGAATCAACATTATAATCAGTCATTGTTTCATAGGTTTTTACTGCTTGGATTCCATCGTGATGTTGGATGGACGTATTCTACGTCTAAAGTGTCGAGCTACATGTCATTATCCATAGGTATTCCTTCAATTTTTTTCAGCACATCTCCAGTATCCTTGACTAGAGTTGAGCGACACGGGTCGAAAAAATTCAAAAGTCGCCGACTTTCGCCAAAGTCGGGTTTCATGAAACGAAACCCGACCTCAGCGTGAGGTCAGCCACGAGGTCGGCGACTTTAGCACCAAAGTCGCGTTTCAAAACATGCTTCAGCGCCCTTTTTCAGCCAATGAGGAAGAACGGACACTGTGGGCGACGTGATGACATAGGCAGCGGTCCCCACCATCTTTGAGAAGGGCATGCAAGTGATTGGCTTGCTTTGGGGGGCGTCACAGGGGGTATCACAGGGGGTATAAAAGGGCGTGCACGCCGACCGCCATCTTACTTCTGCTGATCTCAGTATAGGGAGAGATGCTGCTGCTGCAGATTCTGTATGGAGAGCGTTAGGCAGGGAAGAAGAAAAAAAATCAGCTGCTGCTGCTAGCAATTTTGCCTGTACAACACACCAGTCACTGTGCAGTGCAAGGGGAGGCTATATTTTGGTGGATCAGCTCTGTTGGTTGTTAGGCTGCCTTATAAGGCTACCTGATAGCTGCATTGCTGGTTTCACACTGCTTTGCAAACTGCTTATTTAAAAGCAATCCTTTTTTTTTTTGTCCTGGTGAGATATTGAGCGTGCATTTTTTCACACCGTACAGCGGTGTACGCTGCTCTCAGTACCGTGTAACGGCTGTTATCACGGCCCAGTGAAGCTAAGGGTGTGACTCTGTAAGGATAAGTCGAGGAGTTGTTCCGTTCTTACAGACCTCCACCTTATAGTTTTGTCTGTTTTTCAAACAGTCTAGTCTATTTGCTCTTTGATTACATTCAAAACTATAGAGAGACAGCGTGTGTCAGGTGTGTCAGTCCGTATACTAAAAAAACACGGAGCCTGACAATTAACATACACCGGACAGCGTTGTACGTGCACGCTGCTCTCTCAGTACCATGTAGCAGCTGTTATCACGTTCACAGTGAAGCTAAGGGTGTGACTCTATAAGGATAAGTCGAGTAGTTGTTCCGTTCTTACAGACCTCCACCTTATAGTTTTGTCTGTTTTTCAAACAGTCTAGTATATTTGCTGTTTGATTACATTCAAAACTATAGAGAGACAGCGTGTGTCAGTCCGTATACTAAAAAAACACGGAGCTTGACAATTTAACATACACCGGACAGCAGTGTACGTGCATGCTGCTCTCTCAGTACCGTGTAACGACTGTTATCACGGCCACAGTGAAGCTAAGGGTGTGACTCTGTAAGGATAAGTCGAGGAGTTGTTCCGTTCTTACAGACCTACACTCTAGGGAGATTCCAATCCTGCCCTGTCCTATATAACATTTTTCACACCTGCCAAATTCATCCTGTCATACAGTGGTGTGATATACACTGGGCCTGACACAATACATCAGTGTCCAGAAGTGTGTAAGGACATTCCATTTCTCCCGTCCTATATAACATTTTTCACACCTGCCAAATTCATCCTCTCATGCAGCGGTGTGATATACACTGGGCCTCACACAATACATCAATGTCCAGAAGTGTGTGAGGACATTCCATTTCTCCTGTCCTATATAACATTTTTCACACCTGCCAAATTCATCCTCTCAAACAGCATGTGATATACACTGGCCTGACACAATACATCAGTGTCCAGAAGTGTGTAAGGACAATCCATTTCTGCCGTCCTATGTCACATTTTTCACACCAGCCTAATTCAGTCTGTCATACAGCAGTGTGATATACATTGGGCCTCACACAATACATCAGTGTCCGGAAGTGTGTAAGGACATTCCATTTTTCCGGTCATATATCACATTTTACACACCAGCCAAATTCAGCCTGTCATACAGCGGTTTGATATACACTGGCCTGACACAATACATCAGTGTCCAGAAATGTGTAAGGACAATCCATTTTTGCCGTCTTATGTCACATTTTTCACACCAGCCTAATTCACCCTGTCACTCAGTGGTGTGATATACAGTATATTGGGCCTCACACAATACATCAGTGTCCAGAAGTGTGTAAGGACAATCCATTTTTGCCGTCCTATGTCACATTTTTCACACGAGCCTAATTCAGTCTGTCATACAGAGGTGTGATATACATTGGGCCTCACACAATACATCAGTGTCCAGAAGTGTGTAAGGACATTCCATTTCTCCCGTCATATATCACATTTTACACACCAGCCAATTCAGCCTGTCATACAGCGGTGTGATATACACTGGCCTGACACAATATGTCAGTGTCCAGAAGTGTGTAAGGACACTCCATTTCTCCCGTCATATATCACATTTTACACACCAGCCAAATTCAGTCTGTCATACAGCGGTGTGATATACATTGGGCTTCACACAATACATCAGTGTCCAGAAGTGTGTAAGAACATTCCATTTCTGCCGTACTATGTCACATTTTTCACACCAGCCTAATTCAGTCTGTCATACAGCGGTGTGATATACATTGGGCCTCACACAATACATCAGTGTCCAGAAGTGTGTAAGGACAATCCATTTCTGCCGTCCTATGTCACATTTTTCACACCAGCCTAATTCAGTCTGTCATACAGCGGTGTGATATACATTGGGCCTCACACAATACATCAGTGTCCAGAAGTGTGTAAGGACATTCCATTTCTCCCGTCATATATCACATTTTACACACCAGCCAAATTCAGCCTGTCATACAGCGGTGTGATATACACTGGCCTGACACAATACATCAGTGTCCAGAAGTGGTAGGAGAATTAAATTCTCCCCTGTCCTATATACACCTTGTACCTTGTTTTACAGTTCCATATCGTTGGTGTAATTGTGGGTACATTTTTCAAAAAAATGAGGAAGTGTGGTGAAAGAGGCCGTGTTAGTGGGCGGGGGTTGCCAGCTGTTAATGATGGTGTTGGTGTTGGATCTGCTGGTAGTGGCAAAAGCAAAATAACACCTAATGCAGGAGGTGTTAAGCCTGCGTCATCATCTGGCTCCACAAGGCCTCGAAGGCTCCCTTTTCTGGGAGTAGGTAAACCGCTTTTAAAGCCGGACCTTCAGGAACAAGTTTTGGCCTACATTGCTGACTCGGCCTCCAGCTCTATCGCCTCCTCTTCTGAACTTGTAAAAAATAAAAGCACTGAGTCGTCTTTGGAGGCTCATGGTCATGAACCACACCTTTCTTTGTGTCCTTCACCCCAACCAAAATTGAAGGATGCGGCAGGCCACACAACAGATTACTCCATGGAGCTGTTTTCACATACCATGCCTGGGTTATCAAGTGAAATGGTGAATTACCCAGGCCAAGATGAATATGACATGGAGTGCACTGATGCACAGCCACTGATAGATGATTCTGCTGGTACATTCACTCAGAGCACGACATTGTCCTCGCAGTGTACTGAGCCAGATTCTGACCCTGATGAAACTCAGGTGCCCCTTCCCGCATACTATACCACCGTACACGGTGACACAGAGGAAGGTGCACATGACATTGAAGAGGAGGTGATGGATGACCCAGTTGTTGACCCAGATTGGCATCCATTGGGGGAAGAGGGTGCCGCTGCCAATAGCTCCGAAGAGGAGGAGGAGCATCCGCAGCAGGCATCGACATCGCAACAGCTGTTATCTGGCAGGCACGGAGCAGTCCAAAAACGGGTTACAAAAAGCCAAAAAGTTGCTGGACTGCTTGGCCAGACGGTCAAAATAGCACAGCGTGCAAGGACGCAAAATGTCTTTCATAGTAGGAAGAGTGCAGTGTGGCACTTTTTTGAACAAAATCCTAATGATCAGGCCAAGGTTATCTGTAAGAAGTGCGCAAAGACCTTTAGCCGAGGGAAAAATCTGAAAAATTTGAATATCAGTTGCATGCTTAGACATTTAACCACCATGCACTTGCAAGCGTGGACGGAACACCAAACCTCAAGTACCACATGTGCAAATACTCCCAAAGAAGGTAGTCAGCAACGCTACATTGTTTCCCCCACTGTAAGCCCACCGGTTAGCACAGCAGCAAATGTTGAGGAGTCTTTGCAAGGCCAAAGCTGTCAGGGAATCACAATGTTATATCAACGAAAGACTGAATCTAGGCCATCAGAAAGAACACCAACTCCATCACCATCATCAACATTCTCTCAGTCCGCCCTGTCCACCGCTAGTTCCACCATAGGCATCTCTCAAGTCCAGCTCACCCTGCCAGAGACTATGAGTAGGACAAGAAAGTACTCATCCTCTCATCCGCGTACACTGGGTTTGAACGCCCACATTGCCAAACTAATCTCGTTAGAGATGATGCCCTATCGGTTGGTGGAAAGCGCAGCTTTCCTCGAACTCATGGCCTACACAGTACCACGCTATGAACTACCCAGTCGCCACTTCTTTTCTCGCAAAGCCATCCCAGCCCTCCACCTTCATGTGAAGGACCGCATTGTCCATGCACTCAAGCAATCAGTGAGTGGAAAGGTGCACCTCACAACTGATGCATGGTCCAGTAGGCATGGCCAGGGCCGTTACGTGTCCATCACTGCGCACTGGGTTAATGTGGTGGATGCAGGGTCCACAGGGGACAGCGGTGGTGGGACTGTGCTGCCTAGCCCACGGTATAGGAAACAGTTGGCTGTAGGCGTTCGACCCTCCTCCTCCTACTCCTCTAGAAGCGAAAGCTCGTCCCCAGAGCGCAGTCGCAGCAGCACTCCATCCGCAGCTGCCAGTGTTGCACACGAGGTGTCCCCCTATCGATCAGCTAGTGGAAAGCATCAGCAGGCTGTGTTGAAGATGATGTGTTTGGGCGACAGACACACAGCGGAGGTACTGGCCGACTGCTTTCAGCAACAAACAGAGGCATGGCTGGGCAGTCTACATCTTGAGGCAGGCAAGGTAGTCAGCGATAACGGCCGTAATTTTGTGGCTGCCATAGCCCTTTCAAAACTCAGACACATACCTTGCTTGGCTCACACCTTGAACCTGGTGGTGCAGTGCTTCCTCAATAATTATCCAGAGTTAACAGGCCTGCTCCAGAAGGTTCGAAAACTGTGCTCGCACATCCGCTGGTCACCCGTACACTCCAGTCGTATGCAGAAGCTGCAGTGATTGCTACACCTTCCCAAGCACCGGCTAATTATCGACGTTGCAACAAGGTGGAACTCCACCCTGCACATGGTTGAGCGGCTGTGCGAACAGAGGCAGGCCGTAATGCATTTGTGGGAGGATACCCGGACAGGCACTTTGAGGGCAGACATGGAGTTGACAGGTGTGCAGTGGTCAAAGCTGAAAGACCTCTGTAAAGTCCTTCAGTGTTTTGAGGAATGCACACGGCTGGTAAGCGCAGACGACGCCATCATAAGCATGAGCATCCCACTTATGTGTCTGCTCATACAAACTTTGACTCACATTAAGGAGCAGGCATCTGCAGCCGAGGTTGACGAAGAGGAAGAGGAGGAGGAAATCCTTGATGACAGTCAGCCATTGTCTGCTCCGGGACCTCTCCTGGACGAGGTGGAGGAAGAAGAGGAAGAGGAGGAGGAGGGTGATGATGGGGATGATTATTTAGGGGAGGAGGATACTTCTCGTGTGTCCAGAGAAAATGTTGGCGTGGCAAGGTCTGGTACAGGATTTGGGCATGACTGGAGGGATGTGGATTTGCCAGAAAGTGCTCCTCCACCAAGCAGTCGCACTGCATCATTGACACCGGGAACATTGGCCCACATGTCAGATTATGCCTTGCAGATCCTAAAAAGGGACCCCCGCTTTGCCAAAATGTTGAACGATGACGACTACTGGTTGGCCAGCATCCTGGATCCACGCTATAAAGGCAAATTACAAAACATCATGCCACACGAGAACCTTGACCTAATATTGGCTACTAAACAAGCAACTCTGGTAAACCCGTTGGTTGAGGCATTCCCAGCACACAGCAGCGGTGATGGTTCTCACACGAGCCGTACGGGCCGGGGTCAGCTTGGCAGAGGTGTTCGTGGTGCACACAGCAGAAGTGGCGTTGGAGACAGGGGTTTCATGACAATGTTGTGGACTGATTTTTCAAGTACCGCTCACACAACTGGTAATACTGCATCGATGGAAAGTGACAGGAGACAGCACTTGTCAACTATGGTTACAAACTACTTTTCCTCCCATGTCGATGTTCTCCCTCACAGGTCATTCCCCTTTGACTATTGGGCCGCTAAACTGGACACCTGGCCTGAATTGGCACAATATGCGCTACAGGAGCTCGCTTGCCCAGCTGCATGTGTGCTATCGGAAAGAGTCTTCAGTGCTGCTTGATCAATCCTGACAGAAAAAAGGTCCCATCTGTCGACCCAAAATGTGGATGATCTAACCTTCATTAAAATGAACCATGCATGGGTTTCCAAGGATTTAGTCCCACCTTCCCATGATGACACATAGGTTGACAGAAAAATGGCTTGCTTTGGTACTCCTCTTCCTGGGACTTGAACAATTTCGCCTTTTGCATCAGCTGAATGTCCAACATCAACATATGCCACTTTCTAAAACTCCCTAACTGTGCTGCCTCCCCCCCCATGGCCGGGGTCACCAACTAGCGCACGAAACCGTGCGAGTGTCGTTGCCCTGGACAGGTGGGTAGGCCGACTCTTGGGCGCGGGCACTGGCACAGGGTCCCTCAGTGCAATCAAGTGTCTCTGATGGTGGTGGTGCACACCCGCCGTCAGACACACCGCCGTACTATGAGGGGCCCAGTGCCAGTACCGACGCCCACGAGTGAGCCCCCCTTGCTTGGGCAGGGCCCCAGCATTTGCAATCTTTACCTCTCCCTGCTCCTCCGCTGTGTAGTCTGGGCCGTCAAATCCATACTGGGCCTGACACCGTCTGAGCCTGCCTCCTGATCTATAGACATATATTTTGAATGTGTACACTATGCTATCCATACATGTTATCCGGTGATACGGTACCCTTTCTCACCTTTGTGCAATCACGTGTAATCCATACTGGGCCTGACACCGTCTGAGCCTGCCTCCTGATCTATAGACATATATTTTGAATGTGTACACTATGCTATGCATACATGTTATCCAGTGATACGGTACCCTTTCTCACTTTTGTGCAATCACGTGTAATCCATACTGGGCCTGACACAGTCTGAGCCTGCCTCCTGATCTATAGACATATATTTTGAATGTGTACACTATGCTATCCATACATGTTAACCGGTGAAACGGTACCCTTTCTCACCTTTGTGCAATCACGTGTAATCCATACTGGGCCTGACACCGTCTGAGCCTGCCTCCTGATCTATAGACATATATTTTGAATGTGTACACTATGCTATCCATACATGTTATCCGGTGATACGGTACCCTTTCTCACCTTTGTGCAATCACGTGTAATCCATACTGGGCCTAAGAACGGCTGGTGAGCTGTTAAGCAAGCTACAGCACCTGTGGATTGCACACGTAAGTTTTTCATTTTTTCCAGGAATGACGGTTAGGCCTAATTCCGGAACTGCGGTTGACCTGCACTTACTGGGAAATCATCGTTCGCGGGTAATAATTGTAATCCCAGATCCCCATCACTAATGGTGTTCAGCGGGTTATCTGCACCTGTAAGCGACAAACGCTGGCCCTTTCAGTGTAGCGCACATGCAGCCACGGACATTTAAGGGCATGACACACCAGTTATTGGCCAATCTCACGTGTCAGAGCCTCGCGTGTCCCTCTAGTAAGCCGGACTCGGACGGCGGGGCATGACGGAGTCTCGTTCGTTAACGGAATTAAGCTTGCAATGTGTGCATCTTTTTTGTTGCTGGATGGTTGAGGTTGCCCGTGTTGAGTCAAATTACGTGGCAGGCTACACTCCTGGTGGTGCCCTTCTGGACATTCCTTTAAGGTTCAGCTTTGCAACCATACTGCCCACGTAAAACAAACACTTTGCCTTCATGAACGCTGTTTGGAGGGTCGTGACTCATGGGAATAACGCCGCCCAATCAGCTAACCTGCTAGAGAGATCCTTCGTTGCTCCCAAGCATGACATCACACTCCCTAGGAGGAAGGTAATGCCACTGTGGCGACCGTACTCCTGGGGGCGACACAAGTGCACTGATGCCCAGCCACTGCTCGATGAATCTGCTGGTACATTGACCCAGACCACTACATTCCCCTCGCACTCTACACGGCCTGAATCTGAACCTGATGAAACTCAGGTTACCCTTCCCATATACTCTTCTTTCTTACGGTGACAAAGAGGAAGCTGCAGATGAAAGTGCAGGTTCGGCCCACACGCCGTCAGACACACCACCATACTATCAGGGGCCCTGTGCCAGTGCCGTCACCAACGAGTGGGCCCCCCCTGCTTGCTCAGGATCACAGCACTTGCAAGGTTGAAATACTGTGCAGTGAGATGGAAGATGGGGACGACGAGGAGTCCAGACTAGTACAGGGATTCCCTAGCGAGGAGACTTATTTCATTGTTTTCAATGTTGGGCCAGCAATTTTTGGGGAGCACTATACTCTGGAGAATGATAGATGGGGCCCACCATACACTGGAACATTCCAAAGGTGGACATCAGACACTGGAGCAGCATTTACAGGGCCCATTATACACTAGAGCATTAGAAATGGGGCCCATTATGTATGGAGCATTATTTGGGCTCATAAGACAGTGGAGCTTCATCCATGAGGACCAACATATACTGTAGCATTATGTGGAGCTCATCATATACTGTTTCAAACATTATATGGGACCAATGATTCTGTATGGAGAAATAGATGGGCCTCGTCATGAGACGTAAAACGTAAAGTATTTTTCTTTGTAGTATACCACTATTTCTCTGCCGTATCGGAGCAGCATGAGTTGTGGTATGTGTTAAAGGGGCGCTCTTTCGCCCAGGACACATGAAAACCTGGAGCCTGCCCTACCCCCCCACAACTTTAGCCAAATAACCCCCATTTTTCAGTGCGTAACTAGTATTATGAAATAAATAAAGGGTGACAAGCTTCAGTAATAAGAATTTATGCTTTTGGCATTCAAATAGGCACTGTAAGTGTGTTTCCTGTCCTCCTCTCACTGCCGACTTTTCTTCCCCATTGACTTACATTGGGTTTCGTGTTTCAGTCGGACCCCCGACTTTTCCCTATAGTCGGCCGATTTCGTTCGACCCGACTTTTGCGAAAGTCGGGTTTCGCAAAACCTAACTCGACCCGAAAAAAGGCAAAGTCGCTCATCTCTATCCTTGACATGAGAAGGTAAATTGTATACTAATGGTTTAAGATGAAAGTCTAAATATTTGCACACTACCTCACAGAGATTTCCGTTGCCTGAAACAATGGGGCATCCAAGAGAGGTGGTGAGATTTTTATGTTTCTTCAGAATAAAATAAATGCAAGCCATCTTCGGATATAGGGGAATCAAATGGTCTCTCAAGTCTTTAGTTATTATTCCTTCACTGAATGCCTTATCCAAAAATGTTTTCAGCTCTTTTGGAAAAGCAAGAGAGAGGAATTATAATTTAATCTTTTATAACATGTTTCATCCCTCAATTGCCTAAATAACTCCTTCTCTTACATTTTTGTTGGCCATATCACCACATTTCCCACTTTATCTGTTGGCTTTATCACAATCTCCTTTAAATTTTAGAGTTCCCTTAATGCTGCTCTCTGATCAGGTGTAAGGTTGTCATCAATTCTTTTGTTCGAGATCTGTTTAAATTCTTTTGTCACCAGTTTTATGAACATTTCAACATTCAGATACAGATTTAAAGGGGGAATTTTTTGAGGATAAGTGGAATAAATTTACCTGTACTGATGGTCTTTTCCGGTTCGTCACTTAATTCCTCTAATGTGGAGATGGCTTGCAACTCTCTCTCAGTCCAGTTTTCTCCCGTCTCGGGTTTCTCATGCAATTTTTGAAGTACTAGTGTTGTGAATTGCTTCCTGTTCCTCCTGAGGTCTGATTTCTCAAGCTCTGTCCCTGCATGTTCAGCTAAGTGGTTTATTTGCTATTCTGTTTGCATTTGATCTGGTTTTGTATATCTCTTCTTAGTGTGAGTCAGCCAGCTCCAGCTGGGGCTGTGCTGAATCACCGCCCATATGTTACTGCTTGTGCCAGTTTGTTTTATCCCTTGTTAGATTGGTCTCTTTTTGCTCTGCTTTCAGAATATACCAGAGTGCTGATATAGTGGGGGGGCGAAGTCGTGTGACTTCAGTGTTTTTTTGCATCAGACATGTTGGACTTTTTGCAGGGTTTTTTGCGTGATTGCAGACAGTGTCTTTCCTTTCCTGTCCTGTCTAGTCAGTGTGGGCCCCATCGTTTGCTCAGTCTTTTTTCCTACCTGCGTTTGTGTTTTCATCTTGTCTCACTGACAATATATGTTTGGGAGCTATCTATTCCTTTGGGGTCTGCTCTGGGGCAGATTAGATTTCCCCTTTCTTGCTTTAGGCTTAGTTAGGTCTCCGGCTGTGCCGAGGCATCTAGTATCATTGTAGGTACGCTCCACGGCTACTGCTAGTTGTGTGGATAGGATCAGGGGTCTGCAATCTGCTTAGGTACCAACCACTCTGGTTTTCTGTGGCTTAGCCTGGACCTGCTCTCCTCCTCGGTGACCCATTCATAACAGAATCACCAGCCAATCATCTGCTGCTCCACCAAAAAACACATCAGGAGTAGGGATTTTGTTAAGGGAACAATCTTCCTGTCTCTCAGAGAATGACTGTTATCTGGGTGATTTGTGATAGATTTTCTAAGATGGTTTGTGCTTTTCACCGGGCCCATCCTGATCGGCCTGGTGGTGTGGATGAGGGTTCGGTGACCCCTCCTCAAGGGGGGTACTGTTGTGAATTGCTTTCTGTTCCTCCTGAGGTCTGATTTCTCCAGCTCTGTCCCTGCATGTTCAGCTAAGTGGTTTATTTGCTATTCTGTTTGCATTTGATCTGGTTTTGTTTATCTCTTCTTGGTGCGGGTCAGCCAGCTCCGGCTGGGGCTGTGCTGAATCAAAGCCCATATGTTACTGCTTGTGCCAGTTTGTTTTATCCCCTGTTAGATTGGTCTCTTTTTGCTCTGCTTTCAGAATATACCAGAGTAATGATATAGTGGGGGGCGAAGTCGTGTGACTTCAGTGTTTTTTGCATCAGACATGTTGGACTTTTTGCAGGGTTTTTTGCGTGATTGCAGACAGTGTCTTTCCTTTCCTGTTCTGTCTAGTCAGTGTGGGCCCCATCATTTGCTCAGTCTATTTTCCTGCCTGTGTTTGTGTTTTCATCTTGTCTCACTGACAATATATGTTTGGGGGTTATCTATTCCTTTGGGGTCTGCTCTGGGGCAGTTTAGATTTCCCCTTTCTTGCTTTAGGCTTAGTTAGCTCTCCGGCTGTGCCGAGGCATCTAGGATCACCGTAGGTATGCTCCATGGCTACTTCTAGTTGTGTGGATAGGGTCAGGTGTCTGCAGTCTTAGGTACCAACCTCTCTGGTTTTCTGTGGCTTAGCCTGGACCTGCTGTCCTCCTCGGTGACCCATTCATAACATACTAGCTTGCGTGCAAATAGCTGGAGGTCCTTTACAGCCAAAACAGAATCAAAGGGTGAAACTGATGAAAAAGAAAGGCCTAAGCTTAACACCTCTAATTGAGGTTACATAAGTTCAGTCTCCAAAAGGTTTAACACCTGGAGTTTTGACATAGAGGGATTGTCATTTCGTTTACCACGTCTTCTATAATTATCCCCTTTCTTCCTATTGTTGTTCTTCCTTAAGTTGTACATCCATTTAGCTGTTTCATTGTCACCTTCCCTTGAAGATAAGGATGAAAAGGAGGATGATCTGGTGGTGTTAGATTCACTTTTATAGGTGGTTTGCCATCTATAGATGGTTCCACTTATAAAATCATGAAGATCCCTTTGAAACTTCTTTGTTTTAGTTTCTTTTCCTTCTTTTTTTCCAAACTTGAAATTGGGTCACAATTAGTGTTGAGCATTCCGATAGTGCAAAAGCGGGTATCGGCCGATATTCACTGTATCGGAATTCCGATACTGAGTTCCGATACTTTTTGCACATCGAATACCGGAATCGGAAGTTCCCATAATGCTATGAGCCAGTTTGATTTGATTCAGCCAATGAGGAATCCTAAGAAGTGTGGGCACATCCTGTTAGGCATGTAGGCATGTTAACTAATGGCATGGCTGTGATTGGCTGCGAGCAGACCACCCAGCTGCTCCTCCCCCAGACACACGCTGAACAGCGATCTATGGAAAGTGAAACTAGTGAGGGAGGAAGAAACGACAAGTTCTCATTTCAATGCTAGAACACCCCCCCCCTGGACGTTTATCATAGAAGCAAGAGATGATATCTTGGAAACCATGCAGACTAGCCACAGAAGGTAAATTACTTATTGTCAGCATTCTGCAGCCTAGATATGCACTGAGATTATGTTAAAAGCCCGGACAACCTGTTCTGTAATGTATTTCCACCAAGTTGGATCGCCCGCCAGGGCCGGTGGGGTACTCGGTACCGGGCCCGTTGGTTTCAATGGGAGATGTCATGGCAGCTGTGACCCGGTCTGTGGCCCTGGGCATCCATTGTAAAAGGGAAATGTTGAACGTGTGGATGATGATTAAAGTTTATGAGTGAATGATTCGTGACGCCACCTGTGGTGTTCGGCAATGAAGATGTTAAGCCGACGCTGCAGACAGATCCTCTGGGACAGATGGTGTGGTGCAGCAATGATGTTGTGGCCCTCCACAGGTAGGACTGTAGTCCCAGGGCAGTGTAGATGGAGAGGTAGTGAAGAGACGTAAATGGTGCAGTGCCAGGCACAGAGATGTAGCAGTGCTGAGTGTGTTGGCGCAGGAATAACTGGAGGACACCAGGGCATGTAGTTCCAAAGCTTTACTCTCAGTCTGTTGTGGATACAGGTGCCCGCATCCATGCCGTGTCCTCCGGGTCAGGGGCTCAGTCAACCTCTAAGCTAGATGAAGCACTCCGTTCCAACACTCCGCCAACATGTGCCTTTTCTGAATGCCTCCCTCTATTGCTACACAACCCCTTTAACATAGTCAATATCTTTGTAATTCCGAACGTCTTAAAAAAAATTAATTCCTGCTATTCCATTTGATTGGGCTAAACCTCTATGCCTTTAATGTCTCCTCCACCTCCCCCAATACATTCTACATTAATCTTAGTTGTTTTTCTTCATGTAGAATTAACCTACAAAGAAAGAACGAGTTTATTTTAATTCCGATATTTCTGTCCCATTGACTTGCATTGGTTTCCTGTATCGGAATCGGCGTTATCCGATACTTTTTGGGTATCGGTCCGATCCAATCTGATCCGATATTTCCCGATATCGGAAGGTATCGCTCAACACTAGTCACAATGTGTTTGTTCAAGGCATCTACCTCTGATGCAGATAGAGTCTCAAGTAGTTTTAAACGAGTGCTCTCTATGTCGACATCCATTTTATCCAGACTTTTTTTATTATTTCCAATTAGAAGTTCCATTAGGGATTTTGGACATGTATTACATGCTTCCTACCACTTTGTCCTGAATGTAATATCTTCAACTGGGAATGAAGGCATAATTCACACTTGTAACCCTCTTGTGATCAGTCCTTTGGCTAGGTAGTTTGATGCTTTGTTCCACCACGTACGTGTTCTTCTTTTTAATAAATATTTCATGGAATTTTTTAAATCGATCTTTTGCCCACTTTCTGTTGAACTATTTGTCATAGTGTTCTCACTAAAAAACAGTATCCCTGCAGGTTAGCTAGGTTTGGTCTCTTGCTTATATATCCATCCTGGCCAAAAAAGAACTGTTAACAAAGTGCAGAAATTAACAAGATAAACCCATAGATAGTCTCGATTAGTGCCACTTTTTGGTTGATTTATTAATTAAAATTTTGCCTGCCATGTGACAAGGGAATGCTCTGTGATTAACTATAAAAATAAAGATCTTATCTATAAAGTTACTTGTGTCTGTGGTAAAGAATATGTAGGAAAGACAACATGGAATTTAGGAGACAAAGGGGTGACATACCAAATGGTAGGGGTACAACAACAAGAGACATGGAGGGGACAATAGGGTCATTAGCTTATGGGGACCGCTAGCTTTGGTCTGCCCTTATGTCACCCATTTTCTACACCTCCCTTTCACCCCTTATCTCTCCCATTTTATCGACCTGTATATTTCTCTGTATCTCGCTCATTCTTGTTCCCCCTGGGGCATTTAAGTTGATCTTGTTTTAATATTATCTATGTAAACAGGTAACTGGGATGCAACACGCAGATAATGCGGAGGCAGAAGTAACCAACTAAAGCTATTTATTTCTCATAAATAAAACACATGAAAGAAAATGTTAAGTATGGAAACAGTCAGTTGCTCAAATACAGGGTAACAAGTCAGAAAATATTAGCAGTAATGGCAACAACAACAATATAACAGTATCAATATCCTCTTCTCTTTTCTATCTCTTAGTATGAACGGTGCTTTAATGTCCTTCTGCTGGAACTTTCATAGGCGGCATTCACAATGGTAGGCACATCACTGCAATGTGTCCTTCATTTGTTTTCAAATATTACACTGGTACTAACGGGGGGTCAACAGTACTTCCCACTAGGCCACATGTTCTGAGGCTACTTAGTGACTTGCTGCTGTGTCTACTCTTCACACTGCATTGGACATAACAGCTCTGTTCACATGTGTCTTCTGGTCACCACAGCAGATGGCTGGTCCCATATGTTGATTCGGCCTTCGGTGCTTCACCTGCGGCATCAGGATATCGTATCATGGCAGGTATAGACTTGACTTATGATCTTCTCCAATGGAGTGAGTCTGGGTGATTGGTGTTGTCTGAACTTCAATGACTGACGCACAATATCCCACATGTATTCATCTGCAATGACACGTTGGTCACTTGGCGTGTGCATCCCACTGCTCAGACATCGTCCTTCTTTCACTTGTTTCCACCAACTGACTTCCCACCTTGTCAAGCCAGCCTTTTATACTTGATAACTGTGCCACAGCTACCACCTAACCCGGTGCTCTCTTCGAATTCATCCCCCAGATATTCTTCTTCCATCTTTTGGTTCCACCTTACTCCACTTGCTCAATAGATGGTGACACTTGGTTACAAGTGCAGTGAAGCTTTGACTCTCCACCCCCTTATATATACCCACATTGTTTGGCTATTTGTTACTACATTCTCTCTCAACCCTTTAGTTTTTATAGATACACTACTATGGGTAGGTGATGTGAATTATCTTCAAAGGCTCCTTTAATGTCATGTCCTAAGGCTAGTTTCACACTTGCTTTTTTTTGCAGCGCGTTTTTCCCGCAAAAAACGCATTGAAAAAACGCATACAAAAGCATACAACTGCTGCGTTTTTTTCAAGCATTTTTATGAGCATGCATGAAAAAAACGCAGTGTTTTTAAGCGTTTGTATGCGTTTTTAGTGCGTTTTTACCGCGTTTGCGTTTTTTTCCAACATTAGGTGGCCCCTCACACTAACCCAAACCATGACTTTACTAACCCTAACCCTTAACCCTAACCCTGACCCTAACCCTAACCCTAACCCTGACCCTAACCCTTAACCAAACCATACTTAACCCTAACCCAAACCCTAAACCCTAACTAACCCTAACCCTGACCTTAACCCTGACCCTAACCCTAACCCTAACCCTGACCCTAACCCTAACCCTAACCCTGACCCTAACCCTTAATCAAACCATACTTAACCCTAACCCAAACCCTAACTAACCCTAACCCTAACCCTAACCCTGACCCTAACCCTTAACCAAACCATACTTAACCCTAACCCTGACCCTAACCCTGACCCTAACCCTAACCCTGACCCTAACCCTAACCCTGACCCTAACCCTAACCCTGACCCTAACCCTGACCCTAACCCTAACCCTGACCCTAACCCTAACCCTGACCCTAACCCTAACCCTAACCCTAACCCTAACCCTGACCCTAACCCTAACCCTGACCCTAACCCTAACCCTAACCCTTAACCAAACCATACTTAACCCTAACCCTGACCCTAACCCTGACCCTAACCCTTAACCAAACCATACTTAACCCTAACCCTGACCCTAACCCTGACCCTAACCCTAACCCTAACCCTGACCCTAACCCTAACCCTAAACCCCCTTAACTAACCCTAACTTTACCCAAACCCCTAAATTCCATTGTCTAAACTAATGTTAAAAAAAAAAACGCATGTGCAAAAAAACGCATACATGAGCATGCCAGTGCGCACATATGCGCATCCATAGGCTATAATGGCCAATTTTAGCGCAAAACGTGCGCATACGTGCGCATGTGCTTTTTTGCAGGGCCAAAAAATGCAACATGCTGCTTCTGGAAAATACAAACGCACACCCCAAAAAAACGCAGAGCATGAAAATCGCATACGTGCGCTTACCAGCGCGCAGGTATGCACACCCATGTTAAATATAGGGGAAAAAACGCATGCTCAGGTATGCGTTTTTTTTCAGCGCTAAAAAACGCAAATGTGAAACCAGCCTAAAGGTACTGTCACACTTAGCGATGTACCAGCGATCCCGGCCAGCGATATGACGCGGTCAGGATCGCTGGTACATCGCTAAGTGGTCGCTAGTGAGCTGCCACATAGGCAGATCTCACTAGCGACATCGCTGGGGACGGGGGTCGCTACTTACCTGTCACACCAGGCGATCCTGCGTCCTCCCGCCCGACTCCACGCGTCGCTCGTCCTCACAGCAGGAAGTGCCGCAGGAAACTGACGATGAGAAACAGTCCTGAACGTTCTCGCGCGATCAGCGATAACCAGCGGGGGAGCCGGTCGGAGGTAAGTATCAGACACAGAGATATCGCTAGCAATATCGCTATAACGTCACAAGTTATAGCGATATTGCTAGCGATATCTCTTAGTGTGACAGGCCCTTTACTCTATTCTTCAATGATGTCCATTGATCTTTTACTTTCATGGAAATCCCCTGATCTGATAAGCGTCGAAGTTCAACGTATAGTTTACTCGTGTCTCCATGGCGATGTCAGCCCTCTTTCCTGTGAAAGTGTGTCATATGGGGCACTTCCTTGGCATGAAGTGGCATGCTTTCCTTCAGGACAGGGACAGTTAAGGATTAGCCAATCAATATGACACTGAGACATAGTGTCCTCATAGCTATAGCAACGCATTAGCCTCCAGATAATAAGCTGATTGTATTACCCTGTAGGGTCTGACATCAGAAGCCATGACTGAGAACGAATCTAGCTCTGAGCATGTCCATAATCTCCCAGTCGAGGATAAGTAAGCCCTCACTATATAGCAGGTGGTGCACTCTTCACTATCACTGTCTCTACAGGTTCCTCTTTTCTGAATCCTCCACAAATACACTCTCCTGGTTACTCCTCAATACTGAGAAAGAAACTCATTGGGCCGAGACACAGTGGTTTTTGAAAATGAGACCACGTTCAGTATTTGGTCAGTATTTTAGAATCAATATTTGTAATCGCAAACCAGGAGGGCAACAATCAGAGGAAGAGTATAATGGAAACACGCCTGTATTTTTCACCCACTCCTGGTTTTGGCTTAGAAATACTGATGTAAAGTTTAATGACTGAAAACCAATAAAATTATTTGAAAAAGAAATACTGATGTAAAATACTGACCAAATAATGAACGTGAGAACGTGGCCTTTCTATAAAGCAACATTCACACGTTCAGTATTTGGTCAGAAATTGATATCAGTATTTGTAATCCAAAACCTCGACGGCTATTACTGGGCAAATTTACTTTGACTTATTGCCTATGGTTACATCTGCTGTAATTATTTTGTTTCTTTTCTCCCCATAGACATATGATGTTGTAATATTATGTGATTCTGGTGTTATATATCTAATTCAAAGTACTATTTAAGCTATTTTTCTCTTTGCTGCAAAATCCTAAGGCCACGTTCACACATTCAGTATTTGGTCAGTATTAACTTCAGAATTTGTGAGCTAAAACCAGGAGTGGGTGATAAATACAGAAGTGGTGACGTGTTTCTAATTATAATTTTCCCCTGATTTCTCCACTATAATAATAATAATACATTTTATTTCTATAGCGCCGACATATTCCGCAGCACTTTACATTTCAGAGGGGATTTGTACAGACGATAGACATTACAGCATAACAATAATCACATAGATCATAACAAATACCAAGAGGAATGAGGGCCCTGCTCGCAAGCTTACAGTCTATGAGGAAAGAGGTAGACACGAAAGGTGGGAGGTAACAGTTGCCCTGATTGTATGGACCAGCCATAATGTTAAGTGTGTAACAGTATAGACACAGAGGGCATGATGTGGGGAATCTGGTTATGGTAAATCTTTTGGCTCTGCCACACAGGGATAGATTAGGTTATTATGTTGAGGCGGTAGGCCAGTCTGAATAAATGAGTTTTCAGGGCACGCTTAAAATTGTGGGGATTGGGGACTAATTGTATTGACCTGGGAAGTGCATTCCAAAGAATTGACGCAGCTTGTGTAAAGTCTTGGAGACGGGAGTGGGAGGTTCTGATTATTGAGGATGCTAACCTCAGGTCATCAGCAGAACGGAGGGCACGGGTAGGGTGGCATACTGAAACAACGGAGGAGATGTAGGGTGGTGCTGAGCTATGGAGAGCTTTGTGGGTGAGGGTAATAAGTTTATACTGAATTCTGGAGTGGATGGGTAGCCAGTGTAATGACTGGCACAAGGTAGAGGCATCTGTGTAACGATTGGTGAGGAATATGATCCTGGCTGCAGCATTCAAGACAGATTGGAGGGGGGAGAGTTTGGTAAGAGGGAGACCGGTTAGAAGAGAGTTACAATAGACGAGACGAGAATGAATAAGAGAAACAGTAAGAGTTTTTGCAGAAAAATATGGAACGCTTCACGAATTTGCGTGTCACTACTGATATTTAGCTTACAAATACTGAGGTAAAATTCTGACCGAATACTGAAAGTGTTAACTTGGCCTCAAATTAGCTCATTGCCAATACTTTGATTGCTAACATCTCCAGAGAGGTGATAGCAAAAACAAAATCGTTTGACTCCGCTCTGTAGGCACTATTACATCGGGTATCCAACTCAACATGGAAAATTTGGTGAAATAAACTTTTTACGAACTCATAAACAGAATTGTGGGCAGGAAACCTGTCCCCACAAGTTGTGGTTTGCTAGCTCAGAAATGGTATAAAAATACCGAAAAGCAATGAACCTTGACAGGAGAAAAAAACAGAGCTGACCAGGTGAAAATACCGTGTGATGTCTTCTTACTAAATTTACTATAATACCTTTGTAGAGACAGTAGACATAAAACAGACACCGGCAGCTGGAGCCGAATCTGCTTCTTGTCTCAAGGTCCTTTCATGAGACGGGAACCATTTCCCACTACTGATTATAAACACTTAAAAGTTACACAGGGTTCAAAAAAGCAAAAAGTGAAATTTCGACACGTAAAAGTGAAATGTTTTACCCCAAATTAGCACTTGAACTTTAAACCTCAACATATCTCACACTTACAGCTGTATAGTAAAGACTTAATATTAATAATGGCTTCTTTCAATTAGTTCTCCGTAGAAGAACCAGGGTTGAGTTTGCTGTCAATGTGGTTACTTTGTTGCAAAGAATATTTTATTCAAACACCCATAAAAATAAATGTAATATTTTAGGTTACGCCTTTATTTATATCTTTATTTATTCACTTAAAGTATTTCTGTGTTTAGAATATTTTAGTTAGATTTTTATTATTTTGATATTTACTTAATATTTGATTAATATCTTTTTTTATTTAGAATTGAACTGCCTAGGAACTAGTCTAAGGCTATGGGCCCACGTAGCGTTTTAAAACGCACAATGAAAACCGGACTCCTTCCCAGAAATCGCGCAGTTTTTTCCACGCGATTTCACCGCGATTTTACCGTGATTCTGTTTGCGATTTTGCCGTGATTTTCTCAAGCATTTTCCAAGCGATTTGAAGCATCACTTGGAAAGTGATTGACAGGTTGGTCACACTCGTCAAACATAGTGTTTGACAAGTGTGAGCAGCTTTTTACTATTGAGGCCGCCTATGCGGCCTCAATAGTAAAAGATAAAATGTTAAAAATTATAAAAAAATAAAAAATCGGGGTATACCTTCCGACGTCCCGCGCTGCCATCCCGGGCCTCAGCGTTCCCAGCGATGCCTTGCGAGACCTGTGATGACGTTGGTCTCGCGTTACTATAGCGATCTCGCGAGACCGCTAGAGTCACACGAGACTACGTCATCACAGGACCTTGCCGCAAGGCATTACTGGGAACGCTGAGGCCCAGGATGGCAGCGCGGGACGTCGGAAGGTAAATATACCCCGATTTTTTATTTTTTATTCTTTTTTTTACAGGGGTATGGTACCCAGGGCCTGGAGGACAGTCTCCTCTCCTCCACACCGTGGGTACCAACCGCACATGAGACGCTTTACTTGGCGCATGGTGGGCATAGCCACATGCGGTAAGTAAGCGATTCTCATGCATTCCTATGGGTGCAGAATCGCGGCAATTCTTTGCGATTCCGCACAAAAGAATGATCATGCTGCGATTTTTTTCCGCGATGCGATTCCGCCGTGGAAAAAAGCGCAGCATTAGCACAGCATGTGCGGAATGCCATAGGAATGCATGGGGGGCGTTCCGTACAAGATTTTTAAACGTTTTCGCAGCGTTTTCGCGCCGAAAATCACGGCAAAAGCGCTTAAAAATCACATCGTGGGCACACAGCCTAAGGCTATGTTCACACTTTTAGTATTTGAAGCACATTTTTCAGCTTCAAAATCTAGAATGTTTTCTTGGAAAAACACTGTGTAAAATCTGCACATTTTTGGCTGAGTTTTTGTATGCGTTTTTGATGCACTTTTTACTTGTGTTTTTTTTTCCTAATCATTTCAAGGGCTGGAAAACTCCGGGAAAGCGATAAAAGTATTGAAATGATACAGATTTGGAAAAAAAAAAGGTTTGGTGGTTGAAATCAAAGGAAAAAATAGGAAGCGTGGGCAGGAGATTTCAGAAATCTCATTTGCTTTGCTGGATGTTGATTTTATTCTGCAGGAAAAAGTTGGAGGGAAAACGCTGCAAAAATGCAAAATGTAACCAAGGTCTAAGGTTATTGTTAGAGGAAATATGATGAATAAGACCTCAAAACCATTATTTTTTTTTCTAGATAAAAAGTGAATGATTTTGCATATGGTCATGTGAATTCAGCCTCTTACTCACGGATGTGGGAATGAAGCCTTAGGCTGGGGTCTCACTCGTGAGAAACTCGCACGAGTCTCGCGTCTCAATACCCGGCACTACCGCCGGCTCTCGGGACCGGAGTGTGTGGCTGCATGTATTTCTATGCAGCTGAGCGCTCCTGTGCCGAGTGGCAGCAGCAGTGCCGGGTATTGAGAAGCAAGACTCGTATGATCAAGGTCTTAGTCTATATTTATTTAATGCTGTGTCTTACTGGCCCTTTAAATTTGTTGACTTTTGGTCCAGGAGAGGCGTGTCTGCGAGAAATGGTAAGGGTCTCATCAGACAATGGTCGCCTTGTCGTTGCTGGTAGGCTCACACGAATTGTCCAACTTGTGTGCTAAACACCTTCAGTTAACAAGGATAGTCTATTTGCTCATCCATCCTTCCATCTTTCAGGAATAAATTGTAGAAAATATTCCTCCTTACAATAAATCTTTTGTATGTATGTACCTTCATGGAACGAAAGAAATGAAGCTGCAGTTTCAGAAGCAGCAGATGATTATACAACATTACAAACATTACATTATGCCTAATTATTTGAAGGTTATCATTAATTTGTTCATTTTAGGTGTTCCCAGGCGTTTCACAATAAGAACTTCGGTTTAATGTTTGTTACATTTCAATTATTTCCTAATACGACACCTAGGCATGATACAGCAGTAGGGCGTGTTGAATAAGCATGTGTAATTTACTTTATAGTCTGGGCTGCCTGCATCATGTACAATGATGGTGCACCGCCTCCACTACCTGGGAGGTCCTCAATTACATTTTATAGGGCATGCGCTGAGACAATACACCCAAACCTCATGCTGGTAACGTAAGAAAATGAGCAGCAGGTATAAGGGTTGGTTCTTTAATATAATAATAATAAATTTTATTTCTATAGCGCTAACATATTCCGCAGCACTTTACATTTCAGAGGGGATTTGTACAGACAATAGACATTACAGCATAACAATAATCACATAGATCATAACAGATACCAAGAGGAATGAGGGCCCTGCTGACAAGCTTACAATCTATGAGGAAAAAAAGGGGAGACACGAAAGGTGGGTGGTAACAGTTGCCCTGATTGTATGGACCAGCCATAATGTTAAGTGTGTATCAGTACAGACACAGAGGGCTAATGGATGCATAAAGCATGTGGGAACATGATGCGGGGAACCTGGTTATGGTAAAATTTTTGGCTGTGCCACACAGGGATAGATTAGGTTAATGTGTTGAGGCGATAGGCCAGTCTGAATAAATGCGTTTTCAGGGCACGCTTAAAATTGTGGGGATTGGGGACTAATCGTATTGACCTGGGAAGTGCATTCCAAAGAATTGGCGCAGCACGTGTAAAGTCTTGGAGATGGGAGTGGGAGGTTCTGATTATTGAGGATGCTAACCTCAGGTCATCTTAGCACTCATACACATATTGTAATGCCTTCCACCCTGTAAGTGTGCAATCATAACCCCAAATGTGTACCAAATATACACTTTAGGCAGACTCTCCATAAGGGCTCATGCAGATGACCATATATCGGGCTGAGTGATAGCCAACAAAACATTAGATCGTACTTGGACCAATGTTTTGATATTAGACAGTGCACATGTCCCATTTTTTCCTTGAACAGAGCCGGTCTGAGAAAATAATCACAGCATGTTTGAGTTTGAGCCATTATCTGGATCGCACTCGGCCATGCAAGTCAATGATTCCATGGAAAACATTGGACTGCACTTGGATGATGTCTGATTTCCACGGACTTACAGAATGGAGAAGATGGAGGATTTTTTTTTTCTATTTCTGCTCCTCATCCAAGTGCATTGGAGCACACTGATCAAACTCTGATCAGTGTGTGATTAGCATACAAGAGCCTAACTCTCATTGAATGGGGAGCAATATTCATATATCATGTGGATGTACTATAGTCACTTGAGATGGGAATTTTTTTTAACTCAAATACTTTAAAAAACAATAAGTCTTTCTTAAAACCAAAGATATCTGTATACCTCACTTCCATCATGTATCCATTTCAGGATAAAAGTGGATATCCAGTCACGAGGATAGGTTATCAATATCAAATCGGTGGGCGGGGTTCTAACACCTGACGCCCCATCCTATCAGTTACTTAAAGCGCCAGCAGTATCCGGATGCAAAAACATCAAAGCAGGGCGATGATGTACAAGGATACGGCAGAAAGTAGGAACTGTTCTGCAGTATCCAGCAGCGACCACTAGGCTTTGAATGGAGCTACATATTACTGCTCCATTTAATGTGTTTACTTGAGGGCTGATCAGTGGGAGTGCCAGACCATCTGATATTGGTGAACTATCCCAAGAGTAGGTCATTAATATCTGGTGACTGGATAACCCCTTTAAAGCAGTTATAGTTTAATCTAATGAGCCTAATAAGATGTCTAGATCCTCTCCCTGCATGGAGCAGAAATCTCTGATGAGCTTTCTTTTGGAATTTAAAAATGTAAAATTTGAAAATTTTTCATCCTTGAAGCAATCTTCCATAAGACGGCATTCTACGGTTTTGCTTAAAATTTAGAAGCGCAGATTAAAGACCATATGACACCAGGAGCTTCTACTGGAAAAATAGTCTTCCAACATGCTTTGGTTCCCTGGTTATGGGATCACCAACTTTGTCAACTGTATCTTCTAGCAGCACTTCCGAAACGAATGGATGTGTTAGAGGTGCACATTAAAGAGAACCTGACCTTTTCCACCTAACCTATAGAACATCATCTTGCTCACTCATCCTACATATCAAGTTAACACTGCTTGCGATGCAAATGCCAACCTCATATGTGAAGGAAGTGGTCTGATTCTCATGTTCAGTAACTTGCTATCCACTATTTTTGAATGAATGGTTACCCTTTATCAGTGTTTGTCAGCACTATAACTGCTAGAACTTCATTTCACTCACTTCACAGCATGCATTGTGCCTACCATAGTTCAGTGACCTACTCGCCCAGAGCTGAAAGCAGCCCCTCTAATATGTATGTATACAGCTTAAGAGGTAAAAGAGGAAGAGCGGAGAGACAAAGACTATCCCCCTTACTCTACTGTAATCTGTCTCAGAATTTCTGTGGCCAGAGATGGATTGCACTTCGCAACAGGCAGTGGAAATAAAGTTAGACAGAAAGGAGATACCTATTCGATGCGATGGATATTCACAGTTATTCTTTTCAGAGAATAGCATAATAGAATTTGTAATTAATTTCCAGTTTGTTTATCACATTATCTGTCAAATCAATCCTCACAATCTGCTACTCACCTTTTATCTCTAACCTCCTCGTTTGGCCTTTCGCAGCTTACTAATTCTCCAACGCATGAAGACGGAAACTCCCTCGACTTGGTCTTCTCTCGGCTTTGTGCAGTGGATGATTTTGCAAACTCCCCTCTCCCGCTCTCTGACCACAATCTTCTTTCATTCTCTATCAAGAACTGCCAGGCTGCTCAGGTCACCCCCACTGTCCAGACTTATAGAAACATACAGGCCATTAAAACCCAGAAACTGCTGAAGAACTTGCAGTCTTCATTGGCCCCTATCTCCTCCCTCTCGTGTCCTGCTTCTGCATTGAAGCATTACAATGAAACACTTCAAAGTGCCCTGGATGAATTTGCACCGCCTATAAATAGAACACCACAACGCAGACGGCGACAACCCTGGCACACGGTGCAAACACGTTTCCTGCAGCCGTGCTCCAGGTGCGCCGAACGTCTGTGGAGAAAATCCAATCTACACGAAGATTTCATCCATTTTAAGTTTATGCTTAAAACATACAACACTGCCCTTCACCTCTCCAAACAAATCTATTTCAACACCCTCATCACCTCACTGTCCAATAACCCGAAACGTCTCTTTGACACTTTTCATTCTCTACTCAATCCAAAGGTACAGGCCCCAACCACGGAGCTCCGAGCTGACGATCTGGCCAATTACTTCAAAGAAAAAATTGACCAGATTCGACAGGAAATTATCTCCCAATCACCTCATACCATGCACTGTCCTCCCTCCCCCACTGCATCTAGCTCACTCTCTGATTTTGAACCAGTCACAGAAGAAGAAGTAAGCAGGCTCCTTGCATCTTCTCACCCAACTACTTGCACCAGTGACCCATTTCCGTCACATCTCCTCCAGTCCCTTTTCCCTGCTGTCACCCCTCACCTAACTAAAATATTTAATCTCTCTCTCTTCTGGTATTTTTCCCTCATTTAAGCATGCCATCATACATCCACTACTTAAAAAACCATCCCTCGACCAAAACTGTGCCGCTAACTATAGACCTGTCTCTAATCTTCCCTTCATCTCTAACCTCCTGGAACACCTGGTCCACTCCGGTCTTATCCGCTATCTCTCAGAAAACTCTGTTCTCGACCCTCTCCAATCCGGTTTCCGCTCTTTACACTCCACTGAAACTGCCCTCACTAAAGTCTCTAATGATCTGCTAACAGCTAAATCAAATGGTCATTACTCCATGCTAATTCTCTTGGATCTCTCTGCAGCATTCGACACTGTGGATCATCAGCTCCTCCTCACTATGCTCCATTCCATTGGCCTCAAGGACACCGTTCTCTCCTGGTTCTCCTCCTATCTCTCCGACCGCTCCTTTACTGTATCTTTTGCCGGTTCCTCCTCCTCTCACCTTCCCCTTACTGTTGGGGTCCCCAAGGATCAGTTCTAGGCCCCCTCCTCTTCTCCTTGTACACTGCCCCTATTGGTCAAACAATCAGTAGATTTGGTTTCCAGTACCATCTCTATGCTGATGACACCCAATTATACGCTTCTTCTCCTGACATCACGCCAGCCTTTCTAGAAAACACCGGCGATTGTCTAAACGCTGTGTCTAATATCATGTCCTCACTATATCTGAAACTGAACCTGTCAAAGACTGAACTCCTGGTGTTTCCTCCCTCTACTAATGTACCTATACCCGACATTGCTATTTCTGTGTGTGGTTCCACTATTACTCCCCAGCAACAGGCCCGCTGTCTTGGGGTCATACTTGATTCTGAGCTTTCCTTTGCCCCCCATATTCGATCACTGGCTCGCTCTTGTCATCTGCACCTCAAAAACATTTCTAGAATTCGACCTTTTCTTACTTTTGACTCTGCAAAAACTCTTACTGTTTCTCTTATTCATTCTCGTCTCGACTATTGTAACTCTCTTCTAATCGGTCTCCCTCTTACCAAACTCTCCCCTCTCCAATCTGTCTTGAATGCTGCAGCCAGGATCATATTCCTCACCAATCATTACACCGATGCCCCTACCTTGTGCCAGTCATTACACTGGCTACCCATCCACTCCAGAATTCAGTATAAACTTATTACCCTCGCCCACAAAGCCCTCCATGGCTCAGCACCACCCTACATCTCTTCACTTGTTTCAGTATACCACCCTACCCGCACCCTCCGTTCTGCTGATGACCTGAGGTTAGCATCCTCAATAGTCAGAACCTCCCACTCCCGTCTCCAAGACTTTACACGTGCCGTGCCAATTCTTTGGAATGCACTTCCCAGGTCAATACGATTAGTCCCCAATCCCCACAATTTTAAGCGTGCCCTGAAAACGCATTTATTCAGACTGGCCTATCGCCTCAACACATTAACCTAATCTATCCCTGTGTGGCACAGCCAAAAGTTTTACCATAACCAGATTTCCCGCATCATGTTCCCACATGCTTTATGCATCCATTAGCCCTCTGTGTCTGTACTGTCACACACTTAACATTATGGCTGGTCCATAAAATCAGGGCAACTGTTACCACCCACCTTTCGTGTCTACCTCTTTCCTCATAGACTGTAAGCTTGCGAGCAGGGCCCTCATTCCTCTTGGTATTTGTTATAATCTACTGTATGTGATTATTGTTATGCTGTAATGTCTATTGTCTGTACAAATCCCCTCTGAAATGTAAAGTGCTGCGGAATATGTCGGCGCTATAAAAATAACATTTATTATTATTATTATTATTATTATTATTAAATCAAGTTACCTGAAATTACAAATGACTAGCTAACCATTTTTTGTAGACTGACGGCATGGCTCATGGCCTTACTGCAGGACTGATCTTCTGCTAATTTCAGATCATAGATACAATCTAAAAAAGAGGAGGGTCACTTGAAAACTCTGGGTCCTTATGGAATTAGAAGGTAATGATGCTCTTGCCTTTGGAAGATAGAGAAGAATCAGTAGATGTCGCAAAGACACTGTTCTTGGTCACCTGGCAGCTCCAAAATGGCTACCTTGAACAGGCTTGGCGTTAGCTACTCTGTTTTCCAAGACCCAGGGGTTGCCCTGGCCTTCTCCCTTTAAGGCCTGTTCAGTGACACAAGCGAATAAGAAGGATAGTCAGGTAGCCGAGATAGAACCAGGAGGTATGGGAGGTACAAAATCATCAGGCAGAAAAAAGATTAAAAAAAAAAATAGCCATGGTCAGGGAGCATATTCCCAGTGCCTTCTGGGATAAGTGAAGAGTCTCCGCGAGCTCAACGATCACTGGGTTTTGGCCGTTGCAGCTGAAAAGAGGAAATCGGAAAACCAGGGGAAGAGTCTTGAGGCGATCATTTGCATATTCCCAGTGCCTTCTGGGATAAGTGAAGAGTCTCCGCGAGCTCAACGATCACTGGGTTTTGGCCGTTGCAGCTGAAAAGAGGAAATCGGAAAACCAGGGGAAGAGTCTTGAGGCGATCATTTGCATATTCCCAGTGCCTTCTGGGATAAGTGAAGAGTCTCCGCGAGCTCAACGATCACTGGGTTTTGGCCGTTGCAGCTGAAAAGAGGAAATCGGAAAACCAGGGGAAGAGTCTTGAGGAGATCATTTGCATATTCCCAGTGCCTTCTGGGATAAGTGAAGAGTCTCCGCGAGCTCAACGATCACTGGGTTTTGGCCATTGCAGCTGAAAAGAGGAAATCGGAAAACCAGGGGAAGAGTCTTGAGGAGATCATTTGCATATTCCCAGTGCCTTCTGGGATAAGTGAAGAGTCTCCGCGAGCTCAACGATCACTGGGTTTTGGCCGTTGCAGCTGAAAAGAGGAAATCGGAAAAACCGCGCGCCTATCGGCGAGCGAATTTTGGCTCATCTTTCATCGTTTTTAAGAAATCTCAAGATGGAAGAGGCCAGGAGCCATTTGGTGAGCTGCATTTCTTGCTACATGTTCACAGACTTACCAGTGGAAAAGCCAAACTTCACATGCCACAAATGCAAGCTTGTGTCCCTGTTGGAGGAAAAGTTGCAAAATCTCGAAGAGAGGTTGGCTACGTTGAAGATCATTAAGGAAGGTGAAGAGTTCTTGGACAGAGCAGAATTATCTCTTCATGTTACAGAAAGAGAAGAAATTCGAAGTGCACCTGAAGAAACAGAGGAATGGAGACATGTGACCCAGAGAAGCAGGAGGATCAGGAGGCAGTCAGCACCCATACTGCTCAGAAACCAGTACCAGGCTCTCACGCAGGAAAATGATGAAGAAATACATCAGGATAAGACTTTGCCAACAAACAGCAACCTTGTACGCCTTCAGAGTCCTCCTGGATGGAGAAAGAAAAATGTTGTGAAGAAGAAACGGAGAGTGGTGGTCATGGGGGATTCCCTGTTGAGAGGAACAGAGGCCGCTATCTGCAGACCGGATATAACTTCAAGAGAAATGTGCTGTCTTCCAGGTGCAAAAATTAAAGATGTGTCTGACAGGATATCAGGACTCTTCAGACCTACAGATGACTATCCATTCCTGCTACTACATGTGGGGACAAATGACACCGCAAGAAACGACCTGGAAACCATCTGCAGAGACTTTGAAGACTTAGGCGAGAAAGTGAAAAAACTGGGAGCGCAGGTGGTCTTCTCTTCCATCCTCCCAGTGGATGGCCATGGACCAAGGAGGTGGAATAAGATTCTGCAGGTGAACAACTGGCTACGTCGATGGTGCCGTCAGCAACGATTTGGATTTCTGGATCACGGAGTGAACTACTTATACGATGGACTACTTGCTAGAGATGGGGTGCACCTTACGAAGACTGGAAAGCATGTATTTGGAAGTCGCCTTGCTACACTTGTAAGGAGAGCTTTAAACTAGAACAACATGGGAAGGGAAGCAAAAGACCAGAAAAAGCCATACACCTGACAAATGCTATTGAGAACTCTGCTAATAGAAGTGGAAAGGAAGAACAAAGACGAAAGAATCTAATTAATAAAAATATTGGAGAAAGAGAAACCAATCACAAACTAAAATGTTTCTATACTAATGCACAAAGCATGGGCAACAAACAAGGAGAATTGGAACTACTAACACAGGAAAAGAAATATGATGTCATTGGAATCACTGAAACTTGGTGGGACGATACACATGATTGGAATACAAGACTAGAAGGATACAACTTATTTGCAAGAAACAGACTTGATAAACGAGGAGGAGGTGTTGCATTGTATGTTAGAAACGCGTATATCTGCACAGAGATTGAAGCTTCAGAGACTGGGAGTTCTGTGGAAACTGTTTGGGTAAGAATACAAGGACAGAACAATGGAAAGGACACCATTGTAGGCATTTACTACAGGCCGCCTGTGCAAGCTGAAGATATGGATGAACTCTTTATGCATCAAATGGCCAAGTTCTCCAAAAAATATGACATAGTTGTCATGGGAGATTTCAACTATCCAGACATTTGTTGGGAATCTCTCTCAGGCAAAACTAACAGGTCAAGGAAATTCTTATCCTCTCTTGCTGACAACTTTATCTTCCAAAAGGTAGGGGAGAAAACAAGGGGAACTGCTACCTTGGATCTAATCCTTATAAACAGGGAGGAAATGGTTGAGGAGGTAAAAGTGGCTGGAACCCTAGGAGGTAGCGACCATGCTATTTTAGAATTTTGGATAACTAGAGGCGGAAGACCTGTGAAGACTCAGACGTCAAGGTTAGATTTCAGAAAGGCAGATTTTAAGGGATTCAGAAAGATAATTGGAGGGATCCAATGGCTGGATATCCTTAAAGACAAAAATGTCCAGGAAGGATGGGAAATCTTGAAAAATGAAATTCTCAAAGCACAGTTGTTAACAATTCTGAAAAGAGGGAAGAATAGGAAGCATTTAAGGAAACCAGGATGGGTGAACACAGAACTTAAGCACATGCTAAAAAGGAAGAAAAAAATGTTTATAAAATGGAAAGAGGGAGGCATATCTAAAGAAGAATATAATGCTGTCTGCAGAATCTGCAGGGCACAAATCAGATTAGCTAAAGCTGAAAATGAATTGAGGCTTGCAAGAGATGTCAAAAGCAATAATAAAGGATTTTGGGGATATGTCAAAAGTAAAAGAAAAGTCAAAGATGCTATAGGATTTTTACAGGATGAAAATGATGAAATGGTAAGACAGGATGTTGAGAAGGCTGAACTTTTAAATTCCTATTTTGCATCTGTTTTCTCTCAGAAAGGAAATGTAACACCAACTGTTATTCACTGTCCTATTAAGGGAATAGAAGAATCCAGGATATCTATAAACAGAAAGATAGTGAGGAAACACTTAGCTAACCTAAATGAATTCAAGTCTCCAGGTCCAGATGAATTACACCCCAGAGTACTGAAGGAGATAGCAGAAGAAATTTCTGAACCACTCTCCATAATCTTTGAAAATTCTTGGAGAACAGGAGAAGTGCCAGAAGACTGGAGAAGAGCAAATGTTGTTCCTATCTTCAAAAAGGGGAAGAAGGTGGACCCAGGCAACTATAGGCCGGTGAGTCTGACTTCTATACCAGGAAAGATCTTTGAACAAATTATTAAACAACATTTAAGTCAATACCTGGATAAGAATGAAGTGATCAAACAGAGTCAGCATGGGTTTGTAACTAATAAGTCATGTCAGACTAACTTAATTTCCTTCTATGACGGTATCACTGATTGGGTGGATCAAGGAAATGCTGTAGATATAGTATATCTTGACTTCAGCAAAGCATTTGACAAAGTCTCTCATACAATCCTTATTGAAAAAATGACTAAGTATGGAATGGACAAGGCAACTGTTAGGTGGATTCATAGCTGGCTTAGTGATCGGACCCAAAGAGTGGTCGTAAATGGCTGCACATCCAGTTGGAAGAATGTCTCAAGTGGGGTACCACAGGGCTCTGTCCTGGGCCCTGTATTGTTCAACATCTTTATCAACGATTTAGATGAAGGAATTGAGGGTAAACTGATTAAATTTGCTGATGACACAAAGCTAGGAGGGATAGCTAATACTAGAGAAGAGAGAGAGAGGATTCAAAAAGATTTAAATAAACTGGAGAAGTGGGCAGTAACTAACAGAATGGTTTTTAACAGGGAGAAATGCAAAGTACTACATCTGGGCAATAAAAATGAAAAAAGCATATATAGAATGGGAGGAATAGGGCTAAGTGACAGCACATGTGAAAAAGACTTGGGTATACTAATAGATCACAGACTGAATATGAGTCAACAGTGTGATGCAGCAGCAAAAAAGGCAAATGCAGTTCTAGGATGTATTAACAGAAGCATACAGTCTAGATCACGTGAAGTCATTATTTCCCTCTACTCCTCTTTGGTCAGACCTCATCTGGAATATTGTGTCCAGTTTTGGGCACCACATTTTAAAAAAGACATCAACAAACTGGAGCAAGTTCAGAAAAGAGCGACCAGAATGGTGACCGGTCTGCAAACCCTGTCTTATGAGGAAAGGTTGCAGGATTTGGGAATGTTTAGTTTGCAAATGAGAAGACTGAGAGGAGACTTAATTGCTGTCTACAAATATCTAAAGGGCTGTCACATTGTAGAAGGATCAACTTTATTCTCATTTGCACAAGGAAAGACTAGAAGCAATGGGATGAAACTGAATGGGAGGAGACACAGATTAGATATTAGAAAAAACTTTTTGACAGTTAGAGTGATCAATGAGTGGAACAGGCTGCCACGAGAAGTGGTGAGTTCTCCTTCAATGGAAGTCTTCAAACAGAGGCTGGACAGACATCTGACTGGGATGATTTAGCAAATCCTGCTTTGAGCAGGGGGTTGGACCAGATGGCCCAGGAGGTCCCTTCCAACTCTACGATTCTATGATTCTATGATTCTATGATTAACAGCAAAAATCAGGAGGAAGCAACAGATGCACAAAACACAGGTAAAGCCAGGTAGCAAAAACATTGACTGGTAATGGGAACTGACTCTCAGGGCTATAGTGAGCAGCCCAACCCAATGCTGACTGCAGGAGGAAACCAAAATTAATCTGGGGTCAGACTTGCAAGAAACTTCGGCACTCGGATCGGAGTGTTCAGCTGTATGTATTTCTATGCAGCTGAACGCTCCGATCCGAGTACCGGCGGCAGTGCCGAGTATTGACGAGCGAGACTCGTCCGAGTTTCTAGCAAGGCTGACCCTGGCCTTAGCAGGACTAACGCTATATCTTTTGGACTGACCAGAGTCACAAATCGCAGGAATAAAACAGGATTGATGCTGTTGAGGATGCCCTACAACAAATGTGCGGCACCACCTAGAGGCCGAAGCAAAAACCGGCACAGGTGTTGCTGTAAATTGGGATTGCCAATTGACCCAAGGAGTTATGAGAGGAGCCAAGAGTGAGCATGACAATGTCTGCACAGGGATGGGCCTAGAGTATAAAATTGGTTTGAAAAAAAATTGATTTATTCTAATATTATACTTGATTTACGATCAATGGTAGACCAAGTGGTAATTCAACAGTGTTGCATACAACTTATTGCCACAAACTGTATCCTAAATACTGTCTTCCTCATAAAGTTGCATGGAACCAAAGATTCAGAATTTAGTTTTTTGTTAATGCTATGCAAGATGCATTCCTACTGACTTACGACCTTTAAAACACAAATTTAGCCCCTCTTATCTCGGGTCTGAAAGGCATGTATCACCCTCTTACCAGTGGACATTTTGGATGAAGTACAAAAAGCAAATATGTAACGTCTGCAAAAAATTATATTTTCTTAACACTTTGCTTCTGTAACACTCTGTACAACTAATAGGACTGGGAAGGGATGTCTTAAAATGTTATGTTTAGAGCTACTTGAAAGATATTTTGGCAAAATAGATGTCCTTGCCCTGGCCCCATGTCATGTAATTATAAGTCCATATTTATATGGATAGCTTTCAAAGTAGTGCATGTTTCTAGAATGATTTCTATTCGATTTGCTCTAGAGAATATTGTACCAAGAATCATGTATCATATTTATATGGATCTCACCAATCTCCTATTTCCTAGCCTGACAAAAACTTGAGTGTTTATGAGATTGTGCCAGATCAGTTAAAAACTTCACAAGACGTTTGGTGGACGCTTCCTGAGCAGTAATGTCGCCTTCACCAAGACATGAGTGAGGTCAACTGCAGAAAACTTAAAGTTAATGAAAGCATAATGTACAGGGCACGTTCCAGCCGTTTATAAGCCATATTAATACCGTTTTATTGGCTAAATGATAACTTGGTGTTAACTAATTTCTGCCAAGGTCGTAGATAAGGTCACAGACTGAAAATGTGGCGTTTCTTCCATTCGAACATTGAAAACAGTTTCAAAAAGTCTTGGCAACTAATTCTTGTTCCCTGTTTTAAGGCCTCATTCAGACGCCAGTTTTTGATATACCAGAAAGATGGTCCATTTTCTTCAGATTCATCAGATTTTCAGCAGAGTTTGATAATTTTTTTTTCACTGATGAGAAAAAAAAAAGATTCTCCACCTTCTCCTATCAGTCAGTCAGTGGAAAATGGACAGCCCATGGATGGTATCTGAACGCTGTCAGATTTTTTCACCGACCCATAGCCTTGCATTGCTGACACTCAGATTAATGTGGGACATTATTATTATTATTATTTATTTATAAAGCACCATTGGTTCCATGGTGCTGTACATGAGAAGGGGTAACATACAAATTATTTTACACAGACCACTCGGTCCGAGGAAAAAAATCACTCATGTGTGAACATACGATAGACCGTCGTAGGTATTTATTTATTTATTTTACTCACTTATATAGCATCATTAATTCCACAGCACTTTACAGACATTATCATCACTGTCCCCGATGGGGCTCAGAATCTAGATTTTTTATCAGTATGTCTTTGGAGTGTGGGAGGAACCCAGAGAACCCAAAGGAAACATACGGAGAAGACACAAACTCCTTGGAGATGTTGTCCTTGGTGGGATGTGAGCTCAAGACCCCAGCACTGTAAATCAACAGTGCTAACCACTGAGCCACCATGTTGCAAGACTGCTATTTATGAAAAAAAAATGGATAGAACTTGTATGAGGTCTAAGGGCTTATATTGACATGCAAGAAACTCGGACGAGTCTCGCACGTCAATACCCGGCACTGCCGCCGGCACTCGCACTGGAGCGTTCAGCTGCATAGAAATACATGCTGAATTGGAGATGATCGATGTTATGAGGGCACTAATAGTGCTAGGCTGGCAGCTCTATTTATTCAACCCTTGTCAAAAAGAACTTAATAAAAAAATGTTAGGCAGGTGGTTACACATACAGAAAGTAAAATGTTGTGGCAGCCTGCAGAATAGGTGTCAAATTATACTACTATAACAGGTTTGCAAAAAAACAGAGAGTTTATATTTTTTATTCTATTTTTCTAACAAAATTCAACCTCTTCTTAAACATGACAAAAGAAGAAATGCTAGGTATGTACACAACCAAAAAGCTAGCCAGCTCCTGCAACAGGGAGCTTTATTGGCGTAGTGTGTACAGATGTAAAATTTGACTAGAAAAACAAATATAAAAAAGAAAATTGCTTATTACATGCACACTTTGTGAGGCAAACAGTCGCAGTTACATGTTTGCACTTTGGGGAATTTTCTTTTGTATTTGATAAAAAATAGTTATTTCCCCTTCGCAAATACAAGTGCACAAGAAATGCAAAACCTCAGGGCAGTCCTTGTGACAAGCAAGCATACCATCTGATACTGTAAAAATATTTTGCTGCCTTACTGATGCTTTCTAGTGCATTAACCATTTCCAATCCAATTTATTTTTGATTTTTGACAACACATGGCATGCAAAAAAATAGAAAGGGTCCAAGCTATGCTATCTGCTGGCTAAAGTCAGAATAAATGCAACAACAACAAAAGAAAGATGTGTAGGGTGTATTATGACATTGGTAGCGGGAAGGAAAATAACATTATCGGATGAGGAGGATGAGATAGAGAGAGAGAGAGATTTTTAGGTGCCAGAATGGGAAACCGCAGCTGCGGATTCGCGAAAACAATTGACATACTGCGGAAAATCAACCGCTGCAATTCCGCACGGAATTTTCCACAGCATGTGCACAGCTTTTTTGCATTTCCCATTCATTAACATTGTGTGCACAACACACTGCAGATTTGAGGCAATTCCGCGCATCCAAAAACGCTGCGGAAACGCATCAAAAACCTCAAGGGGTGCACATACCCTAAAAGGATAAGACAGAAGAAAAAAGTATCTCTCCCTTTAACAATTGAATTTCCTTATTATTTGCATATTACTACTCTAATCTTCTTCATGGCTGCAGTTATTCAACATATTACTGTCTGGTGTACAAGTATTTGTCTAAGGCCGGGATCACACTACCACATGTATTTCTATGCCTCCACAGCTCTAGTACTGAGTGCCGGCGGTAACGCCGGGTGTTGATGCGAGAGACTCGTGTGAGTTTCTTGCATCACACACGATAGTGTGGTCTCGGCCTAAGGCTGGCATTACACTACTGTGGAATCTGGCCGATTACTATGCGAGAAAACATCACAAAGTATTTGGACCAGTGTTAATCTATGGGGTAGCTCACATCACCGTTTATTTTCTCGAGTGTATCCAGCATGCGTGTAAAATTGCAGCATGCTGCGATTGTCACAGAGACTCAGCCGAGACTCGCCAATCCAAACCTATGGGTGCAAGAAAAAAAAACGCACAGCACTTGGACCATGCGAGGGCTGTCCGATTTTTACCCATCGGTGTCTTTTGAAAAGCCAGCAATTCATGTACCGTGTACAGTAAAATCACAGAGTGACAGGTTAGGAGAGATAGAATAGATATATACACATTTGTAGATTGTGAGCCCTCACGGGCAGGGTCCTCTCTCATCCTGTACCCGTCGTGACTTGTATTGTTTAAGATTACTGTACTTGTATTTATTATGTATACCCCTCCTCACATGTAAAGCGCCATGGAATAAATGGCGCTATAATAATAATAAATAATAATAATAGAATACATAGATGTCAGTGACACACACACATATATATATATACATATATATATAAAAAGCCTTTGTGTACTCTGCAGCCATGTCTGTACGAGTAGTGGGCCTAATAAACAATTTTATTTTAGCTTTGTGGCCGGGCCTAAAGCCCATTAAAAGATTAAACTACTCATTCCAAAGGCAGAGCATCTAAATTGTAGCTTTGAACATGCCTCAATCACACCTATCCTCAAAAAGCCCTCTCTTGACCCATCCTCTGTATCTAGCTATCGCCCTATATCACTTCTCCCCTATGCCTCAAAACTACTGGAACAACACGTCCATCTTGAACTATCCTCCCACCTCTCTTCTTGCTCCCTCCTTGACCACTTACACTCTGGCTTCCGGCCACACCACTCCACTGAAACTGCCCTAACTATGGTCACCAATGACCTATTAACCGCCAAGGCCAAGCGACACTATTCTGTCCTCCTCCTCCTGGACCTGTCCTCTGCCTTTGTCACACTGGACCATTCCCTATTACTACAGACCCTTTCATCTCTTGGTATCACAGACTTGGCCCTATCTTGGATTGCGTCACCGGACATTCAGCGTCTCCCACTCGCACACCACCTCCTCGCCGCGCCCCCTATCTGTCGGAGTCCCGCAAGGTTAAATCCTAGGGCCCCTGCTCTTCTCTATTTACACCTTCAGCCTCAGACAGCTCATAGAATCTCATGGCTTTCAGTATCACCTCTTTGCTGATGACACACAGATCTACATCTCTGGACTAGATATCACCACCCTACTAACCAGAATCCCTCAATGTCTGTCTGCTATTTCATCCTTCTTCTCCGCTAGATTTCTAAAACTTAATAAAACTTAATATGGACAAAACAGAATTCATCATCTTTCCCCCATATCACGTGACCCCCCCAACGGACCTATCCATTAAAGTAAACGGCTGCCCACTCTCTCCAGTCCTACAAGCTCGCTGCTTCGGGGATAACCTTGACACTGATCTCTCTTTCAAACCACATATCCAAGCCCTTTCCACTTCCTGCCGACTTCAACTCAAAAATATTTCACGGATCCGTACATTCCTCAACCAATAATCTGCAAAAACCCTAGTCCATGCCCTCATCATCGCCCTCATCATCTCCCTCCTTGACTACTGCAACCTCCTGCTCTGTGGCCTCCCCTCTAACACTCTCGCACCCCTCCAATCTATTCTAAACTCTGCTGCCCGACTAATCCACCTGTCCCCCGGCCTCTCCCCTCTGTCAATCCTTGCAATGGCTCCCCATTACCCAAAGACTCTAGTTCAAAACCCTAACCATGACATACAAAGCCATCAACAACCTGAGTCCTCCATACATCTGTGACCTTGTCTCCCGGTACTTACCTGCACGAAACCTCCGATCCTCACAAGATCTCCTTTTGTACTCCCCTCTTATCTCCCCTTCCCACAATCGCATACAAGATTTCTCCCGCGCATCCCCCCTACTCTGGAACTCTCTACCACAACATATCAGACTGTCGCCTACCATGGAAACCTTCAAAAAGAACCTGAAGACCTACCGCTTCCGACAAGCCTACAACCTGCAGTAACCACCGATCCACCAAACTGCTGTACGACCAGCTCTACCCTCGCCTACTGTATCCTCACCCATCCCTTGTAGATTGTGAGCCCTCGCGGGCAGGGTCCTCTCTCCTCCTGTACCAGTCGTGACTTGTATTGTTTAAGATTACTGTACTTGTATTTATTATGTATACCCCTCCTCACATGTAAAGCGCCATGGAATGAATGGCGCTATAATAATAAATAACAATAATAATAATAATAACTCTGTCTTGCTACATCAACTACTGGCTCAGTTGAGAAGTGGTTGGTTAATTTGCTTGAGTGTTGCTTTCCTTGGATGTGGTATGTGTATATCAAGCTGCCTCTCTGGAATAGAACCTTGATTCTCCATTACCTGTGGGTACTCTGCAATCCCACCTGTGGGAGTACTGTGCCACCTTATCTGGGTGTGAAATTTTTTATCAGATTCTCTGGGGAAAACATGAAAACACACTCTGTGGGTTAAATTTGTTACCAGCTTCTGTAAGGGTAATGTGTCCCATGCTCTCTAGGGGAATTTTTTAACTGGACTGGCAAGCCTCAGTCTCTGTGAGGACATTGTTAAAATTTTTATTATTCGTTTACTTCTTGTTTTTTCAATGATTTAAATGGTGACAGAACCCCTTTAATTCATTTCCCTATTCACATATGTTTGCAGGGCAATTGTCCTGCTCTTACCCTCTTTTTTCTTCCTTTTGCAGCCCACTAGCCCTTACAGCCATTTTACAGCACTGAAGTTAGGGTCCCCATTGACTTATATTGGATTTGTGGCCTGGGGTCAACTTCGGGTCCTGAAACGGACTTTTTAAAAAGTCCAGCTGAACACGACGAACCAAACATCCAGGGGTTTGCTCATCACTAGTAACCTCTGTGGATATGCTAACATAGTGTCAAGTGAATTTACCTCCAGCTAAAAACCAGAGGATGAACCACAAACTGCTGATCCACCATCTTCTCACTATCATTCATGGTGCAGAATACTCAGGGTCAAAATAAATTTATGAATACCTTTCTCTCTATGGACATAGAATGGATTGTAACCATTACAAGGAAAATAGTCAACTTCATTTTTCTTTTTTTAGAGGACCACACTGAAAAAAAAATGCCTTGGCTAAGAGGCCGTTAACTAAAAGCGTATGTGGTTCTTATATGTATTAACAAGCGTCTGTGGGAACCTCTGTGAGTATAGGAGAAGCGTGGACGACATTTCCCATCACAAGTCTTCATTTTAAACAAATGTGATTGCTCTTGGACAGACATTATCTAACTGGGGAAGATTAGGTTTCACATTTGGAAGCTGTGCAGACAGTCATGAGGGCAATAGACTGTAAAGCCTTCAATGCAAAGATCCATTTGGATTAGCACACTTCAGGCACAGTGAGTAGAGTTCAGAATTGTTTTTGACCCTTTTCATGTATTTTAAATCCATTTTTTATTGCTACTTTGAAAAAAATAACGACTAAAAACACTATTCTATGTGTCCTTGTCAGCTCCAAGGCAAAATCTGTACCAAGAACGTTGGTCCCAATGGCCCTCTTACCCCAACAATGGTGCCTCGTCCTGGTACAGATTTGGCAGGAGCTTCTGGTTACGCATCTACTGCTATTACCATTTTTCCTATAAACCGATACCACACACAGACACAAATGACATCTCTCACCGGTATACTGTTCAGACACTACACAAGTTAATGGTTGATGCAGACACGAGGGCAATTACAGCCCTAGTACAAGACAAGGGAGGGAGATGTTCGTAAATGATGATAATGTCATCCTGCTCACTTTAAAAGATGTATTTTATGGCACTAATCATAGGTTGTTAACAGAGTTATTACAGGTTCAGTTGAACACTATGAATGCCCATCGGCACTGAATGAGCAGGACATGAGATCTATCAAGGTGTAATTGCATCTCCTCACATGTGTGGGGTCTTCTGGATGTTCTTTCATTGATTTCCCAAACTACTTGTTGCAAAACATCCTTACGTCAGAAGCCTTTAATGTATCATTAACAGTTTGGGTGTCCTCTATAGAAAAGTTTGCACTTAGGTCCATTTCGTACTCGCTGTGTGGGATCATTATATAATAAGGTGAGTAGGCAGAAGTTTTATAGTGACCCTATAAAAGATTTAGGTTCTATTTGTCAAGAGTAAGTTACCTAATACGTGTGAGGTTACTATCGGGCTACTGCACTAATGAAATTGAATCACAGACTCCTTTATGGCAGTTGCTTTATAATCATAAGGTATCATGGATTCAGGATGTAATATTAAGAAATAAGAATAAAAATAATTTTTAATTCTATAGCTATTTCTATAGCACCAACATATTCTGCAGCACTATAGATTTTAGAGGGGACTCTACAAAAGGGGAGTATCTGAGTTTTACTATGTCTCCCTATACTTTGGTTAAGTTACACTTTAAAGGAGTTGTCCAATAGAGATGGGTGAACCTGAACAGTAAAATTCAATGTCCGTACCAAACACCTACTGTTCGGGCATGGACATCGAACACGGACTTCACCAGGAAGTCCGTGTAACTGTTCGGGTTCAGCTGCCCAAACACCGGGTGTTTGTAGCACTGTCATGTGCATGACAGCGCAGCAGTCACCGCTTCTGATCAGCTGTGAAATCATCCCCGCTGGTCAGAAAGTTGGGGTTCCCACACTGTCAAATGACAGCGTGAGCGCTCAGCTGTGTTTGCAGGTGTAAAGTTTACCTCCGGTAACTGGTGTCAGCTGATGGGACTACTGATCCCATCATCCTACACCTGTTGCCGCCAATTACAGTGAGAGCAGGAGCAACAGATGGGAATATTTCTCAGCTGCTCCTGCGCTGTAAATAAAAAATAAAAAAACGGCGTGGTTCCCCTGTATTTTCGCTTACCAGCCAGGCAGAACTCACACCTGGGGGCTGCAACCCTCAGCTGTCAGCTTCATCAAGGCTAATTATCAAGAATAGAGGGGTCCACATGCTGTTTTTTTAATTATTTAAATAAATAATTTGAAAAAACAGGATGAGGTCCCCCCATTTTTGACAACCAGCCTTGATAACGCAGACAGCTGGGGGCTGGTATTCTCAGGCTGGTAAGGGGCCATGGATATTGGCCCCCCAGCCTAAAAATAGAAGCCGACAGCTGCCATCTACTAGATGTGCCAATTCTGGTGCTTTGCCCAGCTCTTCACACTTGCCCTGTAGCGGTGGCAAGTGGGGTGATAGTTGGGGGGGTTGATGTCATCTTTATATTGTCAGGTGACATCAAGCCCCGAGGTTAGTAATGGAGAGGTGTCAATGAGACACCCCCATTACTAACCCCATTGTCATATTTTAAGAAAACACAGACACACAGAAAAAAGTCCTAATTAAAAGAATGACACAGACTCCTTTAATAATCTTACATAAACCATACTTACAACCTTGCCTAATTCCACCAAAGTGCTTGTTCTCCTGTAACAAAACTAAAATAAAAATGCAACAATATAACATACCTGGCCGTCGTTCTGTCCCACACGTAATCCATGTCTGGGGGATAAATAGTTTTCAACCTGGTGGTGCCAAGATGCGACCATCCAGGCTGAGAACCACTGATGTATGTGCTGCTACGAGCGCAGCCTCATTGACCGGTCGTGACATCACTGAGGTTACATTCGATCAATGAGGCTCCATTCCCAGCCGGGATGAACTGCAGTGACCTTGGTGAGATCCCGACTTGCACCGTGAGAAAAACTCTCACGGTGCTAGCGGGGATGTCACCAAGGTAACGGCAGTTCAGCCTGGCTGCGAAAAGAGCCTCACTGTTAGGCCTCAGGTTCCTGCCACTGCATAGCAGGAATCCAGAGCCTTGCACCCAGCCGTCTCCCATTCTTCTTCAGCCACAGTGGAGCCTGCTCAGCAGATGCATTGGTCCCGGCGCTCTGCCTAGGCTAACTCCGTGGGTTTGCTTGCTGCTGTCACCTCTGGCACAGCTATGACAATGCATGCTGCTCAGCAGTGAGATTCTCCAGGGACTAAGTCCTCATGTCGGGCGACTGAGCATGCCCGTGGAGTGATCTCCCATTGGAAATCGAGGGTCACATGCTCAGGTCCTGCTCGTGTTCGGATTGGCCCATCCGAGAAGCCAGGAAGGTCCCGGACGCCCGTGGCTATAAAAGGTTCGCATGGTCGCTCGCCCAAGCGCTAGGATAGACTGTATTTACAGACTATGTGGAGTGAGTGATGTATGCACGTATGAATGTCTCTGGTGAATGACTCATTAAGAAATCCCTACCCTTGGTACGCATGTGTTGTGCAGCCTAGCCTGCTAGCGCCCAGGGTTAGGCGTAGGTAGGTCTGAGGTTGAGTCAGGCATCAGGCCTCACCAGGGACTCGGCACACCACAGTGCACATGCTCCATAGGCAGCATCTATAGCGGTGCTCACGGCAAGGATGCCGCATGTTCAGTGGGTCTAGAAGGACTCTAACCCCGTGTCCTTGGAGTAGAGTTCTGAGGCCGTACACTGTGCGCTCTTTTAACCGAGCTCTGTGAGCATAAACAGGCTCCGGCATTTATGTTCAGCGGTAGTGCGGCTCTGTGAAGCAACAGAGTCCGCCCCTGTACACACCGGGTGACGTTAACCCGCGTGTGTTCTTATAGTATACCGCCATATAGCATCCGCCATTACTGAGCAGCAGGTTACCACCCCTACACGGTGGACCCCGGGCTGCGAACGCACCTTGTTACCATCTTTATTATTTGGTGCGTTCCGCCAGCCCTAACACTCACTGACCAGAGGTAACCTCGATGACATCACCACAGTCTCTGAGGTTGCGCTCGCAGCAGTTCAATCACCAGTGGTTCTCAGCCTGAAAGGTCACATCTTGGCACCGTCCAGGTTGTAAACTGTTTATTCCCCAGAAATGGATTACAGCGTGAGATAGAACAACGGACAGGTATGGTATATTGCTGTTTTTTTATTTTACTTTTATTATAGGAGAACTAGGGCTTCGGTGGAATTAGGCGTTTAAATAAAAATGGAAAACTGTGTTTAGTCTTATTTTAAATAAAGGACTTTATTCTTGCTGTGTCTTTATTTACCATTCAACTATAGGATTAGTAATGGATATGTGTCTTATAGATGCCTCTCCGTTACTAAACCGTGGGCTCTCTGACCGGCCGGGTTGATTTCACCGCCGATCAGAAGAGGTGTTTGCCGCGCTGTCATGCACCTGACAGCGTGGTAAACACTGGATGTTCGGGCCCCCCATTCAAGTGAATAGGGTCCGGGTTCAAGGTGCAGGTCAAGGTACTGTTCTGGTACCTAAACCCGAACTTTTTGTAACTCTTTGGCCTAACCCGCCGGACCCGAACATCAAGGTGGTCGCCCATCTCTACTGTCCACTACTCAGACAACGGCTTCTGAATACCCATGTTCCCCCCCTGACAATCAGCGCAGGCTTCACTCTCCCCTTCTTCTTACAAATCAAGACATTGGAAGACAGTGAGAGCTGTGGCTATTCTCTTCTGGATGTCAACTATGTCTGTAGGAGAGGAGAGTGGAGCCACTGCTGTCACATAAGGTTCAGGTGAGCCAGCAACAGTGCCAATACTGTTGGAACAGTGCCGGCATCAGAGATGATTGTAGGTGTTGCTATTTACTGTGGAGGATCTTAGTGATTTAAGATGGGCTGTCTGAGTAGTGGACAACCCTCTTAAAGAGAAGCTGTCAACCATTTTGACCCTACATTAGACGTGGTCCATAATTCTGAAGTGCTCTAATCTCTGTAGTTGGCACTTCACAGCCCCATTTCACTTCAGAGTTAGGAATCATATCTGATGCACTTGCAGGGTTTTTTTTATATATAAAACTATTGTTACTTTAATGTTGATAAAATCCATACTTTAAAATTTATAAAATCCATACTTTTCTTTCAGAAAACGTGTGTTTCCATTTTAAGCAAAACCCATAATTGAAAGGTTGTGCCAATGAGTTGTAAGTGCAGCACACTGCACTGGGAGCTCTCCTGCCCTCTGTCCCTATTTCCCACTTGCCTCCTGCTTCTGGTCAGTGACTGACAGGTCAATCTTCTCGCAATGACCTGCTTTTCCTAGCTCAATCTCTCACCAGTGTCATCATTGCCTGAGACAGCGCAAGGGCAGATTGTTAGTCCAGCATCCAACACCACAGATAGTGATGGTACTTGAGGGAAAGCAAGTCACAGCAGTTACAGATTCCCCTTAAAACATTTTATGTACATGTATATATATATTTAAAAAAATAAAATAGTAAAAATATAGGACCTGATTCATCAAGGTGTTTTCAACAGATATCCACAGTAAAACATCTTGAAATGTGAGGTTAAGCAAGCATTTTGCCACTTTCGGGGCCCAACCAGCTCCGCCAAAATGGGTAGTGCTGGGCCAGGTTGGGTGTGGTGAAGTATAACTGAAAAATTCATCAAAACTTACACCACTTTAGTGATATGAATGATAAAAGAAATGTACGCCAGCCCCTGACATAAGTAATGGCATGTGCCACTTAGTGAATTAGGCACATCTAAAGGGGGTTTTACACATAGCGATATCGCTAGAAATATCGCTAAAACGTCACCGATTTTGTGATGCTATAGCGATATTGCTAGCGATATCGCTATGTGTGATACTTACCTCTGACCGGCTCCCCCACTGTCCATCGCTGATCGCGCGAGATCGTGCAGCTCCATTTCTCGTCGTCAGCTTCCTGCTGGGCTTCCTGCTGTGGAGACGAGTGACGCTGGATGCGGGCGGGAAGATGTCTTCATCGCTGCGTGTGAAAGGTGAGTATCATCCGCTGTATCGCTGCTGCATCACTGTGAGATCTGCCTGTGTGGCAGCTCACTAGCGATCATTTAGCGATGCACCAGCGATCCAGACCGCGTCATATCGCTGGTCGGATTGCTGGTGCATCGCTAAATGTAAAAGGGCCTTTACTCTAGAGTTAGTAATGCCAAGATGACCTCACCATAGGAACAGATGGTAACCGGTAACCAACAGAACATTTCCTAACACAGAGCACTGACAGTCTTTTCATTTTTTTTAAATAAAAAAGTCTAATAATCTCTGTTTAGCCTCATTCAGATGTTCCTTTTTCACGCACGTGCTCTATCCATGATTTTCACTCATTATAGTCTATGAGGTAGTTCACATAGCCATGTTTTCTTCCGGCAGCGTGGATGAAAAGTACAAATACAAGTCTATGCAGCCATGAAAATCAGGACAGCACATGGAAGGCATAAGTGATTGGTCCATGTGCTGTCCCTGACTAATGTTGCCAATAATAGGAGAAGGTTTTTAATTTATTTAATTTTTCAAATATGAAAAACACTGATGGTAAAAACTGACCAAACGATGATGAACCTTGGATCCAAAACACTGATAACATTCATGCCATTTTTTACATAAATCAAGCGCGGTTGTCTGAGCGAGGCCTTAGACTTTTGTGATCAGGTGGACGAGTCTTTAGCTGCCTGAGAGTCCTGGAGAACTACTGAAATTTCGTTACCAGGGGCCTATGAAAAATGTACCTGCCCGGGCCTGTTGTCCATGCCAAACCAGGTTTGACAATGCATTTTATAAACAATGACCATTATATAGTCCCTGACCAGAACTTCTGGATGACTATGAAAATCATAAAGTCAAGGTTCAATTTCTGGTTCGATTGACCTCTCCAACTATGTGAGTTAGTGCCAAAAAATATCACATTTCAAGAGCCTTCTATGCTCTGAGTCTACCAGGTTAATTCATACCAGTTAGGACACCAAAAATTCTCTTTTTAGAAAAAAAATAATGCTCATGGTAATCCCTGAAGCCCATAATTTTTTGTTTGAAAAAAAAAATTCAACCACATGTGCCAGGACTAGTATTGAGCGATACCTTCCGATATCGGGAAATATCGGATTGGATTGGATCGGACCGATACCCAAAAAGTATCGGATATCGCCGATTCCGATACCGGAAACCAATGCAAGTCAATGGGACAGAAATATCGGAATTAAAATAAACCCTTACTTTCCTTGTAGGTTAATTCTACATGAAGGAAAGCAACTAAAAATTATGTAGAATGTATTGGGGGAGGTGGAGGAGACATTAAAGGCATAGAGGTTTAGCCCAATCAAATGTAATAGCAGTGGGAATGTGGACAGAGCAGGAGACATTGCCGGACACACAGCCGGGGATCAGCTGACGTTACTGAACCCCAGTAACACAGGAGCAAATGCTGACTGTGCAGACCGCACTTCAGAGCAGCAACTGGTGGTGTTGGAGCCCAGGGTAAATACTAGAGACAGAGTGGAGCCAGAGGCCTAATTGGAGCAAGTTTACAATCAGTAGTAGTGTGAGTGTGGACAGAGCAGGAGACATTGCCGGACACACAGCAGGGGAGCAGCTGACATTACTGAACCCCACTAACACAGGAGCTAGTGTTTTTCTCTGAGCAGATGGCACTTCTGAGCAGCAACTGGCAGTGTTGGAGCCCAGGGTCAATCAGGGTGTAGGCTGAGGCCTAATTGGAGCAAGTACATGTATCAAAGTACTGGCAGTTATAACATGGATGAATGTGACACGCATCTCTATTCTCTTCATACAGGTAACCAGCTCTTTCAATCTCTGCTCTGAATCAACCTGTGTTTTTCCACTCCATTCAATGTCAGCAAGCAGTTAATCCTGAATGCTATATATGTGTTTTCAACTATGCAAGCTTATATCTGGTAACCAGCTCTTTCAATCTCTGCTCTGAATCAACCTGTGTTTCTCCACTCCATTCAATGTCAGCAAGCAGTTAATCCTGAATGCTATATATGTGTTTTCAACTATGCAAGCTTATATCTGGTATATAGTTTTTTCAACTTACTCTGCTTGTCCCCTTATGTTGTGAGGTCAAGAAACTTTTTAAAGTGCTTTATGATCCATGTAGTGCTGGACATCTGTTTAACTGACCACAACATTTTATTGGGTCCTGCTGTCTCAATTTAGTTTGATTGATTAACAAGGAGAGAGAGCAAAAAAAAAAAAATCTAATCCTTAGCCTCCTATATATTCAGACATAGCTTGGGGAAGGCATTTATGCAGGGGGCATTTATGCACATGTTATCTAAGTACGTGTATCAAAGCACTGGCAGTTATAACATGGCAGTTAGACAGGGCAGGAGACAGGTAAGACAGTTATATACATCTGCTCCCTGTACATTTGGAGTACAACAAATATATACCATATGCATTTGTGTAATTTATATCCTGGCCGCTGCATTCACACACATCCACCGCCCGGGCATTAACTCTCTACACTCCATCCATATTGGCCTCTCTCTCCTTTCCTCTCCTATGTATAGCACTCACGCTCTTTTCACATTGTTAAATTGCACAGATCCAGTCAGTCCCACCATTCAACATAAGAGACGCTCTCACAAATCACTTAACCATCTGCTCACTCTTTCTATCCTCCTTCTTCTAGTCGCAGGAGACATTGCTCCCAACCCTGGTCCCCTGTGTTATAGAAAGTCAAACCCCCCCAACTGCTACACTCAGAAACCCCTCTAATTTTATTAATATTCCCTGCATGCCATCTGTCTCTCTTAATTGTGCACTTTGGAATTCTCGCTCAGTGTGTAACAAACTCTCCTTCATTCATGACTTTTTCCTTTCTAATTCTCTTAACCTCCTGGCTCTTACTGAAACCTGGATCCAGCAGTCAGACACTACCGCTGCTGCTGCTCTTTCATACGGGGGACTACACTTCTCTCATACCCCAAGATCAGATAATAGAGCAGGTGGAGGCGTTGGTCTGCTCCTATCACCAAAATGTACCTTTCAGGTTATCCCTGAACTACCCTCACTAGTCTTCCCTTCTTTGAGGTCCATGCCGTCAGACTCTACACCCCCTTCTCCATGAGAGTGGCGGTGGTGTATCGTCCTCCCGGCCCCTCCCATCAGTTCCTGGATCATTTTGCCACTTGGCTTCCACATTTTCTCTCCTGTGACATCCCTACCCTCATCATGGGAGAGTTCAACATCCCCATTGCTCTTCCCCTCTCCCCATCTCCATCACCTTTTATCTCTAACCTCCTCATTTGGCCTTTCGCAGCTTACTAATTCTCCAACGTATGAAGACGGAAACTCCCTCGACTTGGTCTTCTCTCGGCTTTGTGCAGTGGATGATTTTTCAAACTCCCCTCTCCCGCTCTCTGACCACAATCTTCTTTCATTCTCTAACAAGAACTGCCAGGCTGCTCAGGTCACCCCCACTGTCCATATTTATAGAAACATACAGGCCATTAACACCCAGAAACTTATGAAGAACTTGCAGTCTTCTTTGGCCCCTATCTCCTCCCTCTCATGTCCTGATTCTGCATTGAAGCATTACAATGAAACACTTCAAAGTGCCCTGGATAAATTTGCACCCCCTGTAAATAGAACACCACAACACAGACAGCGACAACCCTGGCACACCCTGCAAACACGTTTCCTGCAGCGGTGCTCCAGGTGTGCCGAATGTCTGTGGAGAAAATCCAATCTACACGAAGATTTCATTCATTATAAGTTTATGCTTAGAATATACAACACTGCCCTTCACCTCTCCAAGCAAACCTATTTCAACACCCTCATCACCTCAATGTCAAATAACCCAAAACGTCTCTTTGACACTTTTCATTCTCTATTCAATCCAAGAGTACAGGCCCCAACCACGGAGCTCCGAGCTGACAATCTGGCCAATTACTTCAAAGAAAAAATTGACCAGATTCGACAGGAAATTATCTCCCAATCACCTCATACCGTGCACTGTCCTCCCTCCCCCACGGCATCTAGCTCACTCTCTGATTTTGAACCAGTCACAGAAGAAGTAAGCAGGCTCCTGGCATCTTCTCTCCCAACCACTTGCACCAATGACCCATTTCCCTCACAACTCCTCCAGTCCCTTTCCCCTGCTGTCACCCCTCACCTAACTAAAATATTTAACCTCTCTCTCTCTTCTGGTATCTTTCCCTCCTCATTTAAGCATGCCATCATACATCCACTACTTAAAAAACCATCTCTCGACCAAAACTGTTCCGCTAACTATAGACCGGTCTCTAATCTTCCCTTCATCTCAAAACTGGAACGCCTGGTCCACTCCCGTCTTATCCGCTATCTCTTTGATAACTCTCTTCTCGACCCTCTCCAATCCGGTTTCCGCTCTTTACACTCTACTGAAACTGCCCTCACTAAAGTCTCTAATGATCTACTAACAGCTAAATAAAATGGTCATTACTCCATGCTAATTCTCTTGGATCTCTCTGCAGCATTCGACACTGTGGATCATCAGCTCCTCCTCACTATGCTCCGTTCCATTGGCCTCAAGGACACCGTTCTCTCCTGGTTCTCCTCCTATCTCTCTGACCACTCCTTTACTGTATCTTTTGCCGGTTCCTCCTCCTCTCACCTTCCCCTTACTGTTGGGGTTCCTCAAAGATCGGTTCTAGGCCCCTCCTCTTCTCCTTGTACACTGCCCCTATTGGTCAAACAATCAGTAGATTTGGTTTCCAGTACCATCTCTATTCTGATGACACCCAATTATACGCTTCTTCTCCTGACATCACGCCAGCCTTTCCAGAAAACACCAGCGATTGTCTAAATGCTGTGTCTAACATCATGTCCTCACTATATCTGAAATTGAACCTGTCAAAGACTGAACTCCTTGTGTTTCCTCCCTCTACAAATGTACCTATACCCGACATTGCCATTTCTGAGTGTGGTTCCACTATTACTCCCCAGCAACATGCCTGCTGTCTTGGGGTCATACTTGACTCTGAGCTTTCCTTTGCCCCCCACATTCGATCACTGGCTCACTCTTGTCATCTGCACCTCAAAAACATTTCTAGAATTTGACCTTTTCTTACTTTTGACTCTGCAAAAACTCTTACTGTTTCTCTTCTTCATTCTCGTCTCGACTATTGTAGCTCTCTTCTAATCAGTCTCCTTCTTACCAAACTCTCCCCTCTCCAATTTGTTTTGAATGCTGCAGCCAGGATCATATTCCTCACCAATCGTTACACCGATGCCTCTACTTTGTGCCAGTCATTACACTGGCTACCCATCCACTCCAGAATTCAGTATAAACTTATTACCCTCACCCACAAAGCCCTCCATGGCTAAGCACCACCCTACATCTCCTCCCTTGTTTCAGTATACCACCCTACTCGCGCCCTCCATTCTGCTGATGACCTGAGGTTAGCATCCTCAATAATCAGAACCTCCCACTCCCGTCTCCAAGATTTTACACGTGCTGTGCCAATTCTTTGGAATGCACTTCCCAGGTCAATACGATTAGTCCCCAATCCCCACAATTTTAAGCGTGCCCTGAAAACGCATTTATTCAGACTGGCCTATCGCCTCAACACATTAACCTAATCTATCCCTGGGTGGCACAGCCAAAAGTTTTACCATAACCAGGTTCCCCGCATCATGTTCCCACATGCTTTATGCATCCATTAGCCCTCTGTATCTGTACTGTTACACACTTAACATTATGGCTGGTCCATACAATCAGGGCAATTGTTACCACCCACCCTTCATGTCTACCTCTTTCCTCATAGACTGTAAGCTTGCGAGCAGGGCCCTCATTCCTCTTGGTATTTGTTATAATCTATGTGATTATTGTTATGCTGTAATTTCTATTGTCTGTACAAATCCCCTCTGAAATGTAAAGTGCTGCGGAATATGTCGGCGCTATAGAAATAAAATGTATTATTATTATTTTTATTATTAAGTTTAATATCTGATGTTGTGTGAATGTGGAGGGAGCATTAGACATTGCCAGACACACAGCAGGGGAGCAACTGGCGTTACTGAACCCCATTAACACAGGAGTTAGTGTTTTTCTCTGTGCAGACAGCACTTCTGAGCAGCAACTGGCAGTGATGGAGCCCAGGGTCAATCAGGGTGTAGGCTAAGGCCTAATTGGAGCAAGTTTAATATCTGATGTTGTGTGAATGTGGACGGAGCAGGAGATATTGCCAGACACACAGCAGGGGAGCAGCTGAGATTACTGAACCCCACTAACACAGGAGCTGGTGTTTTTCTCTGTGCAGACGGCACTTCTGAGCAGCAGCTGGCAGTGTTGGAGCCCAGGGTCAATCAGGGTGTAGGCTGAGGCCTAATTGGAGCAAGTTTAATATCTGATGTTGTGTGAATGTGGAGGGAGCAGGAGACATTGCCGGACACACAGCAGGGGAGCAGCTGGCGTTACTGAGCCCCACTAACACAGGAGCTAGTGTTTTTCTCTGTGCAGATGGCACTTCTGAGCAGCAACTGGTGGTGTTGGAGCCAAGGGTCAATAAGGGTGTAGGCTGAGGCCTAATTAGAGCAAGTTTAATATCTAATGTTGTGTGAATATGGATGGAGCAGGAGATATTGCCGAACACACAGCAGGGGAGCAGCTGGCATTACTGAACCCCACTAACACAGGAGCTAGTGTTTTTCTCTGTGCAGACGGCACTTCTGAGCAGCAACTGGCGGTGTTGGAGCCCAGGGATTACAGTTCAGGTGGTAGAAACATGAACACAACAGGAGACCTGGATACTCTTGCCAACCAATTATTTAATCTGGAAGAGGACTGGCAAATTCCAGCGAGATCCAGGCCTTGTTCATTTTCAGAAAAGTAAGCCGGTCAACGTTATCGGAGGATAGTCGCATGCGACGGTCTGTTAGTACACCACCTGCGGCACTAAAGACGCGTTCCGATAATACACTAGCAGCAGGGTAAGCCAGCACCTCCAATGCATCCTGGATAAGCTCTGGCCATGTATCCAGCTTAGAGACCCAAAACTTGAAGGGGGAAGAGCCGTCTAGGAGAACTCTGAGAGCGCAAGACATGTAGTCTGTCACCATCTGACGGAAACGATGCCGCCTGCTGACTGGAGCCGTCTGTGATGGTGTAGACATTTTTGGTGGGGACACAAAACTTTGCCACATTTGGGCCATATTGGTCTTGCCTTGTGCTGAGGCACTGCTTCTGCTCCCTCTTTGTGCAGAGCTTCCTCCACTGCCTCGATGCACAGAGCTGCTTTGTAAGGCACTAGCAGCACTGCTCTCGGGTGGAATGGAGAACATGATGGAATGAACCAGTGTGTCTTGGTACTCCCGCATTTTACGCTCCCGGTTCAACGGTGTTATGAGGCTTTGTAAGTTGTCCCGGTAGCGAGGATCTAGGAGGGTGTGCACCCAATAATCAGCTGTGTTGAGAATGTGGGCGATGCGGCGGTCGTTTCTCAGGCACTGCAGCATGAAATCAACCATGTGCTGCAGACTCCCAACTGGCCAAGAAACGCTGTCCCCTGCTTGAGCCGTCATCTCTGCCTGCTCTGCATCACCCCACCCTCGCTCTACATACTGACTACTAAAGCATTGTGTACCTCCCTCTTCTGGAGAGATGTCTTCCTCCTCCATTGACTTCTCCTCATCCTCCTCACAAAGTGTCCCCTGCCTAGGCCTTTGTGAGGAACCACGTTGCGCAGACTGTCCAGAAGCAGATGGCATTTGTGACTCCTCATCCTCCACCTCTTCCACAACCTCCTCCCTTAGTGCTTGCAGTATTTTTTCAAGCAGGCAGATAAGGGGGACAGTCATGCTGACTAGTGCATCATCTGCACTCGCCATCCGTGTAGAATCATCGAAGGCACGCAAAACGTGGCAGATGTCCTTCATAGAGGCCCACTAAGTGGTGGTGAAGTGTGAACGGCGCGCAGTGCAACTTGTTTGCGCCTGATGCAGCTGGTACTGCATTACTGCTGCCTGCTGCTCACACAACTGCTCCAACATATGTAATGTTGAATTCCACCTGGTGGGTAGGTCACATATGATGCGATGTTCCGGAAGGCGTAATCGGCGCTGCAGAGCTGCAATGCGCGATCTTGCCATGCTGGAACGCCGCAAGTGAGTGCGGACCATGTGCAGCAGTGCATCAAGATCCGGTTATTCCCTCAAAAAAACTCTGCACGACCAAGTTGAGCACATGTACCAGACATGGGATGTGAGTGAGATTGCCTAGGCCCAGAATTACCACCAGATTTCGGCCATTGTCACACACTACCAAGCCAGGCTGGTGATTCTCTGGCACAAACCACACGTCGCTCTCCTGCTTGATGGCATTCCAGAGCTCCTGCGCTATGTGGCTTCGATTCCCCAAAGAAATTAATTTCAGTATGGCCTGTTGACGTTTGGCCATGGCTGTGCTCATATCGGTCGTAACAGGTAAGCGTTCACGGGTCCATGTGGAGGTAGACCATGACGGCTCCTGCAGCGCTGATTCAGAGGAACTGGAGTATGAGGAGTCAATGTGTACAGACAGGATTCCTGCAATCCTTGGAGTTGGCAGAACACGTACAGCGCCACACTCAAGATCTGCACCCGGCTCCACAACATTTACCCAATGGGCAGTGAGGGAAAGGTATCGTCCCTGTCCTTGGTTACTGGTCCGTGCATCGGTGGTCAGGTGGACCTTGCTACTGACGACGTTTAGTAGCGCATGTTTAATTTTTCCCTCCACATGCTTTTGCAGGGCAGAGACGGCTTGCCTGCTGAAATGAAATGAAAGCGGCTGGGCACGTTGTATTGTGGGACTGCCAATGCCATGAAGTTACGGAAGGTGTCAGTCTCCACCAGCCTGAATGAGAGCATTTCAAGGGACAGTAGTTTTGCAATGCCAGCATTCAGAGTCTGTGCTCGGGGATGGTTTGCCGAGTATGGCCGCCTTTTCTCCCATGCCTGTGCTACCGATGGCTGTAGACTGCCCTGGGAGTGTGAGGATGACAGGGAACGTGGTGCTGTGGGTGGAATTACACTGGGTCTCTGTACAACAGTGCCAGAGGTTCTTCCATGGCGATCCTGTGAGGAAGCCGAACCAGCTGTGTGTGAGCTGGAGGAAGAGGCTACAACACGAGCTGAAGAGATGGTAGGTGGTGCTGTAGGTTGGCCTACGTCTTCAGTGTGTCTTTGTATCTCCACCACGTGCTTGGTCCGCACATGTTTCCACATATTTGTGGTATTGAGGTTGCTGACACTTTTCCCTCTTTTGACTTTCTGATTACACAGCTTGCATTTGACAAAGCAAATGTCATCTGCAACTGTGTCAAAAAAGGACCACACACTGCAAGTCCTGGGAACGCCCGTTTTGGGTTTAGGAAGAGAAATGCTCCTAATGCGTGCCAAAGTGGAGGCTATAGGCAACCAAGTCTGCCCCCTCCCTCTCCCTCCTGCTTTTGCCATTCGGGAAATCTCTTCCTCAAAGCTGCTCCCACCACCTTGCTGTTCCTCACGCCATGATGGGTCAAGGACCTCGTCATCTACACTACCCTCTTCAAACACCTGCTTCTCCTGAGTAGTCTCGCCAGCACAGTACGCACCAGAAAGTGGAACCTGAGTCTCATCATCAGATGCGTACTGAGGTGTGCTGACCATAGGCACTGGCCCACCCGCCTCTTCAAATTCAGAGAGACAAAGCTGTTGCGCATCACTGCATACTCCCTCTTCTTCACATTCTAGAATGCTGCTTGGCTGGCCTCATTTTTCCAAGCCAAGAGATTCAGAGAACAGAAGTAGAGATGGCTCCTGTCCAGGGCTCTCTGTCTGCCTGGGCAATTTGGCAGGTGGTGAAGAGACAGATGGTTGCTCTTCAGTGCTCTGGACCTCAGAGGATGTGGAAGTAATTGAAGTTGATGCGTTAGCTGCCATCCATCCGAATACGGCTTCAATTTGTTCGTCCCGCAGCAGTGGGGTACGGCGAGGTCCTACAAAGCTGCGCATAAAGGACTGTTCCCTGGTAAAACTGGGGGATGCTGAGTCACTGGTGCCCGCAGCAGGCACAGAATCCCCACGTCCTCTCCCTGCTGAAACTCCACGCCCACGACCACGTGCCTTACTCCCTGCGTTCTTCATCTTGGTTGACTGATAAAGATAGGCAGAAAAGTATTAAGGGCTTAGTGTGCTTATTCCTGAACAGCTGCTAACAGGTATAAGAATCACTAATTTTATAAAGTGTGGACTACACTTTAATATGAGCTAATGTGGCCTACACAACTCTAAAGTGGAGTGTTTGGTGACTTTTTTTACATGTTTTTTTTTTTTCACAAAAAAAAAGGATGTGACCAAAGATGTAAAAGCGATAGTATCACAAACTTTTTGTAGCTATTACAATGCAGGAAGGTAACTTACAATGCAATAGATGAGGCTACAAAAAATAGGCTAATACTAATCTGGCTGGGGCTGCAGGGCACAAGCCAGCAGAAAGGCTTCTCAATCTACTCCTACAGTTGTGACCAAAAGTATTGACACCCCTGCAATTCTGTCAGGTAATACTCAGTTTCTTCCTGAAAATGATTGCAAACACAAATTCTTTGGTATTGTTATCTTCATTTAATTTGTCTTAAATGAAAAAACACAAAAGAGAGTGAAGCAACAAGCAAAACATTGATCATTTCACACAAAACTCCAAAAATGGGCCAGACAAAAGTATTGGCACCCTCAGCCTAATACTTGGTTGCACAACCTTTAGCCAAAATAACTGCAACCAACCACTTCTGGTAACCATCAATAAGTTTCTTACAATGCTCTGCTGGGATTTTAGACCATTCTTCTTTGGCAAACTGCTCCTGGTCCCTGATATTTGAAGGGTGCCTTCTCCAAACTGCCATTTTTAGATCTCTCCATAGGTGTGCTATGGGATTCAGGTCTGGACTCATTGCTGGCCATCTTAGAAGTCTCCAGTGCTTTCTCTCAAACCATTTTCTAGTGCTTTTTGAAGTGTGTTTTGGGTCATTGTCCTGCTGGAAGACCCATGACCTCTGAGGGAGACCCAGCTTTCTCACACTGGGCCCTACATTATGCTGCAAAATTTGTTGGTAGTCTTCAGACTTCATAATGCCATGCACACGGTCAAGCAGTCCAGTGCCAGAGGCAGCAAAGCAACCCCAAAATATCAGGGAACCTCCGCCATGTTTGACTGTAGGGACCGTGTTCTTTTCTTTGAATGCCTCTTTTTTTCTCCTGTAAACTCTATGTTTATGCCTTTGCCCAAAAACCTCTACTTTTGTCTCATCTGACCAGAGAACATTCTTCCAAAACATTTTAGGCTTTTTCAGGTAAGTTTTGGCAAACTCCAGCCTGGCTTTTTTAATGTCTCGAGGTAAGAAGTGGGGTCTTCCTGGGTCTCCTACCATACGGTCCCTTTTAATTCAGACGCCGACGGATAGTACGGGTTGACACTGTTGTACCCTCGGACTGCAGGGCAGCTTGAACTTGTTTGGATGTTAGTCGAGGTTCTTTATCCAACATCCGCACAATCTTGCGTTGAAATTTTTCTTTTCCGTCCACATCTAGGGAGATTAGCCACAGTGCCATGGGCTTTAAACTTCTTGATGACACTGCGCACGGTAGACACAGGAACATTCAGGTCTTTGGAGATGGACTTGTAGTCTTGAGATTGCTCATGCTTCCTCACAATTTGGTTTCTCAAGTCCTCAGACAGTTCTTTGGTCTTCTTTCTTTTCTCTATGCTCAATGTGGTACACACAAGGACACAGGACAGAGCTGGAGTCAACTTTAATCCATGTCAACTGGCTGCAAGTATGATTTAGTTATTGCCAACACCTGTTAGGTGCCACAGGTAAGTTACAGGTGCTGTTAATTACACAAATTAGAGAAACATCACATGATTTTTCGAACAGTGCCAATACTTTTGTCCACCCTCTTTTTTATGTTTGGTGTGGAATTATATCCAATTTGGCTTTAGGACAATTCTTTTTGTGTTTTTTCATTTAAGACAAATTAAACGAAGATAATAATACCAAAGAATTTGTGTTTGCAATGATTTTCAGGAAGAAACTGAGTATTATCTGACAGAATTGCAGGGGTGTCAATACTTTTGGCCACAACTGTAAATAGTGTTTGCAACCAATCTAGCTGGATACGGATCGAAGCACACTAATAAGAGAAATTCAGGAAAAATAAGCAGCACTAAAGCAAAAAAGGACAATGTATGAGGCAGTGACGCACGCTGAGCGGACTACAACCAGAGGTGGCTGCAGAACACACTACAGTGTGAGCTGCACTCACATACAGAGACCTCACAGACAGCCGTGAACAGTGCAGAGAACTGTGCACTAGCACTGAAAGGCTGCTGAAAGGCTCCGCTATCTACTCCTATATAGTGTTTGCAACCAATTTAGATGGATACAGATGGAAGCACACTAATAGGAGAAATCAGGAAAAATGAGCAGCAATAAAACAAAAAAAGGACTATGTAGGAGGCAGTGTCGCACGCTGAGCGGACTACAACCAGAGGTGGCTGCAGAACACACTACAGCGTGAGCTGCACTCAGACACACAGACCTTGCAGACAGCTGTTTACAGCGCTCCAAGGCAAAAGAAAGCTACAGCGTTTGATAAAGTAGCCTGGGTAAAGCACTATATAGAAAATCGCTATCACTAACTGTCCCTCAGAGTCTGATCAGCAGCGTCCTGTCCCTAACTGAATTCACAGCAGAGTGAACCCAAAATGGCGGCAGCGGCTTTTATAGTGCATCATGACATCATTTCAGCAGCCAATCACAGCCATGCCATTAGTTAACATGCCAACATGCCTAACAGGATTTGCGTGCCCACACTTCTTAGGATTCCTCATTGGCTGAATCAAATCAAACTGGCTCATAGCATTATGGGAACTTCCGATTCCGGTATTCGATATGCAAAAAGTATCGGAACTCAGTATCGGAATTCCGATACCGCGAATATCGTCCGACACCCGATATTTGCAGTATCAGAATGCTCAACACTAGCCAGGACATGTACCAGGGCCCAGTCTGGCACAGGACTCCACTGGGGGAATTCACACCAGTCAATGGTAAAAAAAAAAAAAACTGTAGTTGTCCTTTATTTTGAAAAAGTTTGACCTTTTCTACACAATGAAATTGAAAGCGTGTGCAATGCAATGAGCATGTGTCACTTTGCCCAAGCACATGGCAACCATGATGTTTCTACTTTGTCGCTTACAAAGTTGCCCAGTTGTAGTTGACAGGGAGTCATCCAGTGTGATGCTCGATACAGCATTCTTCCCTGTTGCTGTTGGGTACGGGGAAATGCCTATTAAAGGCAACCTGTCACCTGAAAAACACTATTAACCTGCAGCTATGGGACTAATCTACTGGTTAATAGTGTTGTGAAGCTGCCCGATGCCGGCACTAAAGGTACTGTCACACTAAGCGATATCGCTAGCAATATCGCTATAACTTGTGACGTTATAGCGATATTGCTAGCGACATCGCTGAGTGTGATACTTACCTACAACCCGCTCCCCCGCTGATTATCGCTGATCGCGCGAGAACGTCCTGGACTGTTTCTCGTCGTCAGCTTCCTGCGGCGCTTCCTGTGGAGAGATGAGCGTGGAGCCGAGCGGGAGGACGCAGGATCGCCTAGTGTGACAGGTAAGTAGCGACCTCCGTCCCCAGCGGTGTCGCTGGTGAGATCTGCCTGTGTGGCAGCTCACTAGCGACCACTTAGCGATGTACCAGCGATCCTGACCGCGTCATATCGCTGGTCAGGATCGCTTCTACATCGCTAAGTGTGACAGTACCTTTAGAGCCACACTGCCGGAAGGAGGAAATGAACTTTATTCCCCTGGCAGCATTCTGATTTTAGTCATGGGGGAGGTGTTAGCACAGGTTCAGTTGCCACTCTGTGTATAGAGAGCAGCAGTTGCTACTGCACCCCCAGGACTGACCGACAGCCAGCTTTAATGCTGAGCTGCTGTCAGTCAGTGTTGGGGGCATAGTTATAGCCACCGCTCTCTATGCACAGAACAGCGACTGAACCCGTGCCAGTGCTTCCCCCGTGGCTGAAATCGAAACACTACCAGGGTGAATAAAGTTAATTTTCTCCTGGCAGCATCGGTCTCACAGTGATGCCACAGTACAGAGATAATAAACACAGAGATGTCACAGTTCAGGGTTAATAAACAGTGATGTCACAATACAGGGATAATAAACAGTGATGTCACAGTACAGGGATAATAACCACAGTGATGTCACAGTACAGAGATAATAAACACAGTTATGTCACAGTGCAGAGATAATAAACAGTTATGTCACAGTACAGTGATAATAAACAGAGTGATGTCACACTTCAGGGTTCATGAACACAGTGATGTTACAGTACAAAGATAATAAACACAGGGATGTCACAGTACAGGGATAATAGACACAGTGATGTCACAGCACAGGGATAATAAACAGTGATGTCACAGTACAGGGATAATAAACATAGTGATGTCACGGTACAGGGATAATAAACACAGTGATGTCACAATACAGGGATAATAAACAGTGATGTCACAGTACAGGGATAATAATAACCACAATGATGCCACAGCACAGGGATAATAAACAGTGATGTCACAGCACAGGGATAATAAACAGTGATGTCACAGCACAGGGATAATAAACACAGTGATGTCACAGTACAGGGATAATAGCCACAGTGATGCCACAGTACAGCAATAATAAAACAGTGATACCATAGTACAGGGATAATAGAATCATAGAATCGCAGAGTTGGAAGGGACCTCCTGGGCCATCTGGTCCAACCCCCTGCTCAAAGCAGGATTCGCTAAATCATCCCAGTCAGATGTCTGTCCAGCCTCTGTTTGAAGACTTCTATTGAAGGAGAACTCACCACTTCTCGTGGCAGCTTGTTCCATTCATTGATCACTCTAACTGTCAAAAAGTTTTTTCTAATATCTAATCTGTGTCTCCTCCCATTCAGTTTCATCCCATTGCTTCTAGTCTTTCCTTGTGCAAATGAGAATAAAGTTGATCCTTCTACAATGTGACAGCCCTTTAGATATTTGTAGACAGCTATTAAGTCTCCTCTCAGTCTTCTCTTTTGCAAACTAAACATTCCCAAATCCTGCAACCTTTCCTCATAAGACAGGGTTTGCAGACCGGTCACCATTCTGGTCGCTCTTTTCTGAACTTGCTCCAGTTTGTTGATGTCTTTTTTAAAATGTGGTGCCCAAAACTGGACACAATATTCCAGATGAGGTCTGACCAAAGAGGAGTAGAGGGAAATAATGACTTCACGTGATCTAGACTGTTTGCTTCTGTTAATACATCCTAGAATTGCATTTGCCTTTTTTGCTGCTGCATCACACTGTTGACTCATATTCAGTCTGTGATCTATTAGTATACCAAGTCTTTTTCACATGTGCTGTTGCTTAGCCCTATTCCTCCCATTCTGTATATGCTTTTTTCATTTTTATTGCCCAGATGTAGTACTTTGCATTTTTCCCTGTTAAAAACCATTCTGTTAGTTGCTGCCCACTTCTCCAGGTTATTTATATCTTTTTGAATCCTCTCTCTTCTCTATTATTAGCTATCCCTCCTAGCTTTGTGTCATCAGCAAATTTAATCAGTTTACCCTCAATTCCTTCATCTAAATCGTTGATAAAGATGTTGAACAATACAGGGCCCAGGACAGAGCCCTGTGGTACCCCACTTGAGACATTCTTCCAGCTGGATGTGCAGCCATTTACGACCACTCTTTGGGTCCGATCACTAAGCCAGTTATGAATCCACCTAACAGTTGCCTTGTCCATTCCATACTTAGTCATTTTTTCAATAAGGATTGTATGAGATACTTTGTCAAATGCTTTGCTGAAGTCAAGATATACTATATCTACAGCATTTCCTTGATCCACCCAATCAGTGATTCCGTCATAGAAGGAAATTAAGTTAGTCTGACATGACTTATTAGTTTCAAACCCATGCTGACTCTGTTTAATCACTTCATTCTTATCCAGGTGCTGACATACATGTTGTTTGATAATTTGCTCAAAGATCTTTCCTGGTATAGAAGTCAGACTCACCGGCCTATAGTTGCCTGGGTCCACCTTCTTCCCCTTTTTGAAGATAGGAACAACATTTGCTCTTCTCCAGTCTTCTGGGACTTCACCTGTTCTCCAAGAATTTTCAAAGATTATGGAGAGGGTTCAAAAATTTCTTCTGCTATCTCCTTCAGTACTCTGGGGTGTAATTCATCTGGACCTGGAGACTTGAATTCATTTAGGTTAGCTAAGTGTTTCCTCACTATATTTCTGTTTATAGATATCCTGGAATCTTCTATTCCCTTAATGGGACAGTGAAGAACAGTTGATGTTACATTTCCTTTCTGAGAGAAAACAGATGCAAAATAGGAATTTAAAAGTTCGGCCTTCTCAACATCCTGTCTTACCATTTCATCATTTTCATCCTGTAAAAATCCTATAGCATCTTTGACTTTTCTTTTACTTTTGACATATCCCCAAAATCCTTTATTATTGCCTTTGACATCTCTTGCAAGCCTCAATTCATTGTCAGCTTTAGCTAATCTGATTTGTGCCCTGCAGGTTCTGCAGACAGCATTATATTCTTCTTTAGATATGCCTCCCTCTTTCCATTTTATAAACATTTTTTTCTTCCTTTTTAGCATGTGCTTAAGTTCTGTGTTCATCCATCCTGGCTTCCTTAAATGCTTCCTATTCTTCCCTCTTTTCGGAATTGTTAACAATTGTGCTTTGAGAATTTCATTTTTCAAGATTTCCCATCCTTCCTGGACATTTTTGTCTTTAAGGATATCCAGCCATTGGATCCCTCCAATTCTCTTTCTGAATCCCTTAAAATCTGCCTTTCTGAAATCTAACCTTGACGTCTGAGTCTTCACAGGTCTTCCTCCTGTAGTTATCCAAAATTCTAAAATAGCATGGTCGCTGCCTCCTAGGGTCCCAGCCACTTTTACCTCCTCAACCATTTCCTCCTTGTTTAGAAGGATTAGATCCAAGGTAGCAGTTCCCCTTGTTTTCTCCCCTACCTTTTGGAAAATAAAGTTGTCAGCAAGAGAGGATAAGAATTTCCTTGACCTGTTAGTTTTGCCTGAGAGAGATTCCCAACAAATGTCTGGATAGTTGAAATCTCCCATGACAACTATGTCATATTTTTTGGAGAACTTGGCCATTTGATGCATAAAGAGTTCATCCATATCTTCAGCTTGCACAGGCGGTCTGTAGTAAATGCCTACAATGGTGTCCTTTCCATTGTTCTGTCCTTGTATTCTTACCCAAACAGTTTCCACAGAACTCCCAGTCTCTGAAGCTTCAATCTCTGTGCTGATATACGCGTTTCTAACATACAATGCAACACCTCCTCCTCGTTTATCAAGTCTGTTTCTTGCAAATAAGTTGTATCCTTCTAGTCTTGTATTCCAATCATGTGTAGCGTCCCACCAAGTCTCAGTGATTCCAATGACATCATATTTCTTTTCCTGTGTTAGTAGTTCCAATTCTCCTTGTTTGTTGCCCATGCTTTGTGCATTAGTATAGAAACATTTTAGTTTGTGATTGTTTTCTCTTTCTCCAATATTTGTATTAATTAGTTTCTTTTGTCTTTGTTCTTCCTTTCCACTTCTAATAGCAGAGTTCTCAATAGCATTTGTCAGGTGTTTGGCTTTTTCTGGTCTTTTGCTTCCCTTCCCATGTAGTTCTAGTTTAAAGCTCTCCTTATAAGTGTAGCAAGGCGACTTCCAAATACATGTTTTCCAGTCTTCGTAAGGTGCACCCTATCTCTAGCAAGTAGTCCATCGTATAGGTAATTCACTCCGTGGTCCATAAATCCAAATCGTTGCTGACGGCACCATCGACGTAGCCAGTTGTTCACCTGCAGAATCTTATTCCACCTCCTTGTTCCATGGCCATCCACTGGGAGGAGAGAGTCCTGATATCCTGTCAGACACATCTTTAATTTTTGCACCTGGAAGACAGCACATTTCTCTTGAGGTTATATCCGGTCTGCAGATAGCGGCCTCTGTTCCTCTCAACAGGGAATCCCCCATGACCACCACTCTTCGTTTCTTCTTCACAACGTTTTTCTTTCTCCATCCAGGAGGACTCTGAAGGCGTACAAGGTTGCTGTTTGTGGGCAAAGTCTTATCCTGATGTATATCTTCATCGTTTTCCTGCGTGAGAGCCTGGTACTGGTTCCTGAGAAGTATGGGTGCTGACTGCCTCCTGATCCTCTTGCTTCTCTGGGTCACATGTTTCCATTCCTCTGTTTCTTCAGGTGCACTTCGAATTTCTTCTCTTTCTGTAACATGAAGAGATAATTCTGGTCTGTCTAAGAACTCTTCACCTTCCTTAATGATCTTCAACGTAGCTAACCTCTCTTCGAGATTTTGCAACTTTTCCTCCAACAGGGACACAAGCTTGCATTTGTGGCATGTGAAGTTTGGCTTTTCCACTGGTAAGTCTGTGAACATGTAGCAAGAAATGCAGCTCACCAAATGGCTCCTGGCGTCTTCCATATTGAGATTTCTTAAAAACGATGAAAGATGAGCCAAAATTCCGATTTCCTCTTTTCAGCTGCAACGGCCAAAACCCAGTGATCGTTGAACTCGCGGAGACTCTTCACTTATCCCAGAAGGCACTGGGAATATGCAAATGATCTCCTCAAGACTCTTCCCCTGGAATAAACATGTAATGTGCTGTAATAATAAACACAGTGATGTCACAGTACAGTGATAATAATCACAGTGATGTTACAGTACAGGGATAATAAACACAATGATGTCACAGTACAGGGATAATAAACACAGTGATGTCACTGTACAGGGATAATAAACACAGTGATGTCACTGTACAGGGATAATAAACACAGAGATGCCCCAGTACAGGGATAATAAACACAGTGATGTCACTGTACAGAAATAATAAACACAGTGATGCCACAGTACAGTGATAATAAACACAGTGATGTCACAGTACAGGGATAATAAACACAGTGATGTCACAGTACAGGGATAATAAACACAGTGATGTCACAGTACTAGGATAATAGATACAGTGATGCCACAGTACAGAGATAATAGCCACAATGATGTCACAGTACAGAGATAATAATCACATTGATGTCACAGCACAGGGAGAATAAACACAGTGATGTCACAGTACAGGGATAATACACACAGTGATGTCACAGTACAGGGATAATAAACACAGTGATGTCACAGTACAGGGATAATAAACAGTGATGTCACAGTACAGGGATAATACAGTGATGTCACAGTACAGGGATAATAAACAGTGATGTCACAGCACAGGGATGATAACCACAATGATGCCACAGTACAGTGATAATAAACACAGTGATGTCACAGCACAGAGATAATAAACACAGTGGTGACACAGTGCAGGCATAATAAACAGTGATGTCACAGTACAGGGATAATAACCACAATGATGCCACAGTACAGTGATAATAAACACAGTGATGTCACAGCACAGGGATAATAAACAGTGATGTCACAGTTCAGGGATAATACACACAGTGACGTCAAAATACAGCGATAATAAACACAGTGATGCCACAGTACAGTGATAATAAACACAGTGATGTCACAGCACAGGGATAATAAACAGTGATGTCACAGTACAGGGATAATACAGTGATGTCACAGTACAGGGATAATAAACAGTGATGTCACAGCACAGGGATAATAACCACAATGATGCCACAGTACAGTGATAATAAACACAGTGATGTCACAGCACAGGGATAATAAACACAGTGGTGTCACAGTGCAGGCATAATAAACAGTGATGTCACAGTACAGGGATAATAACCACAATGATGCCACAGTACAGTGATAATAAACACAGTGATGTCACAGTACAGCGATAATAAACACAGTGATGCCACATTACAGGGATAATAAACACAGTGATGCCACAGTGCTGTAATAATAAACACAGTGATGTCACAGTACAGGGATAATAAAGAGTGAAGTCACAGTACGGGGATAATAAACAGTGATGCCACAGTACAGGGATAATAAACACAGTGATGTCACCGCACAGCGATAATAAACTGTTGTGAGTTCATTTTCCCCTTCACTACTGAGGCCCGAGGAACTCCCTCTTCTGGTAAAGAAAGGTGAGCCTGATTATCAAACACCTGAGGCTGATGATGATGACTGGCTGAGTGGAGTTACTGACTGGATATAAGGCTGCCGACGCCCTTCTGCCCTGCAGGTGATTTCTCTGTGGGATCCTTGGAGATCAGTCTGAATTCCTGCTCCTCTAAAGCTAAGTTTGCTGCTCGGCTTTTTGCATTTGTGCTTTGACTTTGTTTTGCTTTGTTTTTCTGGATTTCTGCCATTCCCTGCTGGGGTGTGCTGAATTCCTTTAGCTCTGTCTTCTGAAAATACCTGAGTGCTGATTTAGTTTTTGAAGCCTAGCTGCTTCAGGGCCTTTTTCATATCAGCTTGTTGGCTTATGTCTTTGATAGGGTTTTGGCAGATTGCAGACAGCAGCCTTCCTGTCCTTTCCTATCTAGGTAGTTTTGGGCCCCGTCTTTGCTCAGTCTATCTTTCTGTCTGTGTTAGTGTTTTCATCTTGCTTCACCGTCATTATATGTTGGGGGCTGCCTATTGCTTTGGGGTCTGCTCTGGGGCAGTTTAGATTTCCCCTTTCTTTCTTTAGGCCTATTTGATTCTCCGGCTGTGATCGAGGGGTCTAGGGCATCGTAGGAACCCCCCATGGCTACTGCTAGTTGTGTTGATGGGTTCAGGGGTCTGCAGTCTGATAGTTGCCAACTTCTCTGGTTTTCTGGACTTAGCTTGTATTTCTGTTTTTGCCTCCTACGGTGACTCATTCATAACAATAAACACAGTGATTTTACTGTTTAGGGATAATAAACACAGTTATGTCACAGCACAGGGATAATAAATAGTGATGTCACAGTACAAGAATAATAAACAGTGATGTCACAGTACAGGGATAATAACCACAGTGATGCCACAGTACAGGGATAATAAACACAGTGATGTCACATCACAGGGATAATAACCATAGTGATGTCACAGCACAGGGATAATAAACACAGTGATGTCACAGTACAGAGATAATAAACACAGCGATGCCACAGTGCAGTAATAAGTAAATGATGTGACAGTACAGACACGATAAATTCTGTGATGTCACATTTTAGCAATAAAGAACACAGTGATGTCACAATAGAGAGATAATGATCCCAGGAATGTCACAGTGCAGAGATAATAAACGCAATGATGTCATGGTACAGGAATAAAACAGTGATATCACAGTACAGGAATAATAAAAATAGAGATGTCACAGTACAGGGATAATAAATACAGTTATGTCACAAAACAAAGATAGTAAATAAAGTGATGTCACAGTACAATAAACATGCACACTCGGTTAGGCTGAGTGTGCATGTGTTATCATTTGGAACTGATGAGTAAATTTCTTATCTCCCATGAAACAGAACGATTCTGTAGTTGAAATCCTGGATTCTTCTCTTCTCTGACATATGTAGGAGAAGCTTACACACAATAGATGGTTGGCCAGTCCAAGTTTTTTTTTTCGCTCACAGAGCATTGCCTACACTAAAAACAATTGTTTCCTCTTCTCAGCTCATGGCTGGATATTTACATGTTTGCTAGCTAAAGATTCAAGCAAGAATTTTTCCATTCACTAACAACAAACGAAATGTTTTAAAATGGTGAAAAGTTTATATATAAAATAATAAAACATCCAGAACTTTTCATATGAAGCAATTAAGCTGCAGGGGTCTCACTAAATTTCATTATCTATTTTTTATGCTACACAATTTATCAGGGGTAATGTAATGAGAATCCAATATTGTTATCTACTTAGAGTATGGCAGGAAAATGGAGAATCCTAAGAAATAACAATGAACGAATGTAGGGAATTGTGCAAACTCCATACTTGCTGCCCACTTTGCTCCCTGTTCACATATTTATTTCCTTTTTGCATTTGGTTATATTAATACAGCTGATTACGTTTTATCCTATTGTTTTCTTTTCAATTGATATTGATCATGAGCAGCTTTATTCTTGTTGACCGTATTTTATAAGTTTATTTTATAAATTCCCCAGAAATGAAATATTTGTTTCCAAGCTGATTTCATTATTTTATGTTTTTCCTAATAAATTACCCAAGATCTTTTTTCAAGTTCTCACACAGTCATTCTTGGTATTCTTTAAGTGTTAAGAGCCAATCTCCCATGTGTTTGGCTGCTCATGTCTGTTATAAAGGCAACATTGTGAATGGTTTCCCATGACCTCCCACCTACGTGCATTATCTTCCCACTATGGTGCATTCATGGCAGCGCTCAACCATATTTGTTCAGTTCTAAAATGACCTGATTCTAAAGGCCATTTTACATTTAGCGATGCACCAGTGATCCGACCAGCGATACGACCCGGTCAAGTTCGCTGGTGCATCGCTAAATGATCGCTAGTGAGTTTCCACACAGAAAGATCTCACAGCGATGCAGCAGCGACACAGCGGACGATACTTACCTTTCACACACAGCGATCCTGACGTCCTCCCGCCCGCGTCCAGCGTCGCTCGTCTCACCCAGCAGGAAGCAGACGACGAGAAATGGAGCTGCACGATCTGGCGCGATCAGCGATGGACAGCGGGGGAGCCGGTCGAAGTTAAGTATCACACATAGCGATATCGCTAGCAATATCGCTATAACGTCACAAAATCAGAGACGTTTTAGCGATATTGCTAGCGATACCGCTATGTGTAAAACCCCCTTAAGAGTTTTATAGATATATGTATGTGCTGCAGATACTCCAATCAGCCATGACAATAAAGGGGTTGTCCACTACTCAGATAATCTCTCCTTAAATACTATACTCACTCACAGTATGTGAAATAAAAATAGCAGATACCTCCAAAACCAGCGTCATTCTACCATTGTCAATGTAATGTTAGCATGGTAACTAAGCAGAGGCAGAAGTCCGAGTCTGAGTTTTGTCCAAAAAAAAGCTTGAGCAAAGCAGCTTATCAATGACTTCACTGTAATAGTGCTGGTGCAAGAGGTGAGTATCTGTTATTTTTATGTTATATAGGGGAATTCAGTATTGAAGAGCAGGTGTCATGACCCTGTTGTCAGGTGTCCCGGGACCAGAGGCTCCTTACCTGATCCTAAAGCTAGGTGGGGCAGTAGCTCACCCTGCTCCCCGGATTACTTATGATGGTGAAGATGCCAGAGACACATACCTTGCCTTAGCTCCTGAATTCATCCTCAGTCTGTACCTTTCCCCCACCCAGGGAAGAAGAAAGTAGTAGTGTAATGTAATACACCAACCAAAAAAATAAGGTAATACGAAGAGCGGTAACGGAAAATACCAAACATACAAATATACAGTCACTTATAACAGAGGAATGCACCAGGGAGTGGAGAATGGGGTTAAGCCAAAGTAGGAAAACAAAGGGAAGCATCACACTCACAAAACCAAGCAACAGTCGCAAATGAATCCACCAACCACCTACTCAAATAACCACCAACAACAACCTCCAAGCCATGCACCAAAAGCTAACTCTGACAATGTGTGCTTAGCAACACTCAGTTTATATAGGAGATGGCAGTGGCTAACAGTGCACAGCTGAGAGCCTTACCGCCAAGAGTTCTTAGCACAGAAGATTAACCCCTGCACTACCAAAAGAAATTTACAAGGTTTAATATGCAGGTGAAGTGCTTCTATTCAGCGCAGGAGTAGTAGAAATCAGATGCTGCGGTCTTCTGACTCCTCTCTGTCATGGTAAACCCATGACAGCAGGTTGTTTAAGTAGTGGACAACCCCTTTATAACATCTGTCTAATATTTTCCAAGTCACCCTCATGCCCACAAAATGTTTTGGATGTATTAAGGCCTGGTAGTGAGATATTAGCAGCAAAAGCTTTAAGTCCTGTGCATTGCCCGATGCCGCCGTCAAGGATCAGACTTATTTTTCCAGCACAGATTGGATTGAGAACTGGGGAATTTGGTGTTCCTGAGTCAGCATAGGGGTAATACATTATTTAATTACATATTGCCCAAAACAACAAGGCCCCCTAAACTAAAGACATAAATAAAAAACTAACTTTTATTCTATCAATTAGTATAGATAAAGCGTAGTAATTGTAAAAACACACAGTGTGATGGATAGGAATCCTATACAGGGATTATCTTTTATAGGAATCTCCCCATTGTAATAATCTCCAAGTATAGGAAGATAATCGATCATTGATTGCTTAGGTCCACATGAACCATGTTTATCCTGATTCCTATCTTATATGTATTACTTATAACCTCCCATTGCCTATGCAATTAAAAGTGAACCATTAGCCTTCCCAACATGTTTCACTATACTGGCATCCTCAGGGGACTGAGGCTATAATCATATGCCAATGATGATGCCAATATGGTGAAACATGATGGGGGGGCTAGTGGTTCTCTTTTAATTGCATAAGCAAAGGCAGGCTATAGATAGTACATAAAAGATAAAGTAGCCTCTATCTCACTAAGTCTGTCTGCCGGGCGCTGTGACAACTATTAGGCATTCACTGCACCACTCACATTGAGTGAAACTGTGGAGCTTGCTGTTCAATGGATTCTTCATACCAATAGATCAGATGACAATCATGGGAGGCAAAAATGTGTCAGGGGAAGAGTCTTGAGGAGATCATTTGCATATTCCCAGTGCCTTCTGGGATAGGTGAAGAGTCTCCGCAAGCTCAACGATCACTGGGTTTTGGCCGTTGCAGCTGAAAAGAGGAAATCGGAAAACCAGGGGAAGAGTCTTGAGGAGATCATTTGCATATTCCCAGTGCCTTCTGGGATAGGTGAAGAGTCTCCGCGAGCTCAACGATCACTGGGTTTTGGCCGTTGCAGCTGAAAAGAGGAAATCGGAAAACCAGGGGAAGAGTTTTGACTCATCTTTCATCGTTTTTAAGAAATCTCAAGATGGAAGAGGCCAGGAGCCATTTGGTGAGCTGCATTTCTTGCTACATGTTCACAGACTTACCAGTGGAAAAGCCAAACTTCACATGCCACAAATGCAAGCTTGTGTCCCTGTTGGAGGAAAAGTTGCAAAATCTCGAAGAGAGATTAGCTACGTTGAAGATCATTAAGGAAGGTGAAGAGTTCTTGGACAGAGCAGAATTATCTCTTCATGTTACAGAAAGAGAAGAAATTCGAAGTGCACCTGAAGAAACAGAGGAATGGAGACATGTGACCCAGAGAAGCAGGAGGCAGTTAGCACCCATACTGCTCAGAAACCAGTACCAGGCTCTCACGCAGGAAAATGATGAAGAAATACATCAAGATAAGACTTTGCCCACAAACAGCAACCTTGTACGCCTTCAGAGTCCTCCTGGATGGAGAAAGAAAAATGTTGTGAAGAAGAAACGGAGAGTGGTGGTCATGGGGGATTCCCTGTTGAGAGGAACCGAGGCCGCTATCTGCAGACCGGATATAACTTCAAGAGAAATGTGCTGTCTTCCAGGTGCAAAAATTAAAGATGTGTCTGACAGGATATCAGGACTCTTCAGACCTACAGATGACTACCCATTCCTGCTACTACATGTGGGGACAAATGACACCGCAAGAAATGACCTGGAAACCATCTGCAGAGACTTTGAAGACTTAGGCAAGAAAGTGAAAGAACTAGGAGCGCAGGTGGTCTTCTCTTCCATCCTCCCAGTGGATGGCCATGGAACAAGGAGGTGGAATAAGATTCTGCAGGTGAACAACTGGCTACGTCGATGGTGCCGTCAGCAACGATTTGGATTTCTGGATCACGGAGTGAATTACTTATACGATGGACTACTTGCTAGAGATGGGGTGCACCTTACGAAGACTGGAAAGCATGTATTTGGAAGTCGCCTTGCTACACTTGTAAGGAGAGCTTTAAACTAGAACAACATGGGAAGGGAAGCAAAAGACCAGAAAAAGCCATACACCTGACAAATGCTATTGAGAACTCTGTTATTAGAAGTGGAAAGGAAGAACAAAGACAAAAGTATCTAATTAACAAAAATATTGGAGAAAGAGAAACCAATCACAAACTAAAATGTTTCTATACTAATGCACAAAGCATGGGCAACAAACAAGGAGAATTGGAACTACTAACACAGGAAAAGAAATATGATGTCATTGGAATCACTGAATCTTGGTGGGACAATACACATGATTGGAATACAAGACTAGAAGGATACAACTTATTTGCAAGAAACAGACTTGATAAACGAGGAGGAGGTGTCGCATTGTATGTTAGAAACGCGTATATCTGCACAGAGATTGAAGCTTCAGAGACTGGAAGTTCTGTGGAAACTGTTTGGGTAAGAATACAAGGACAGAACAATGGAAAGGACACCATTGTCGGCATTTACTACAGGCCGCCTGTGCAAGCTGAAGATATGGATGAACTCTTTATGCATCAAATTCTCCAAAAAATATGACATAGTTGTCATGGGAGATTTCAACTATCCAGACATTTGTTGGGAATCTCTCTCAGGCAAAACTAACAGGTCAAGGAAATTCTTATCCTCTCTTGCTGACAACTTTATCTTCCAAAAGGTAGGGGAGAAAACAAGTGGAACTGCTACCTTGGAGCTAATCCTTCTAAACAAGGAGGAAATGGTTGAAGAGGTAAAAGTGGCTGGGACCCTAGGAGGTAGCGACCATGCTATTTTAGAATTTTGGATAACTAGAGGCGGAAGACCTGTAAAGACTCAGACGTCAAGGTTAGATTTCAGAAAGGCAGATTTTAAGGGATTCAGAAAGAGAATTGGAGGGATCCAATGGCTGGATATCCTTAAAGACAAAAATGTCCAGGAAGGATGGGAAATCTTGAAAAATGAAATTCTCAAAGCACAGTTGTTAACAATTCTGAAAAGAGGGAAGAATAGGAAGCATTTAATGGAAACCAGGATGGATGAACACAGAACTTAAGCACATGCTAAAAAGGAAGAAAAAAATGTTTATAAAATGGAAAGAGGGAGGCATATCTAAAGAAGAATATAATGCTGTCTGCAGAACCTGCAGGGCACAAATTAGATTATCTAAAGCTGAAAATGAATTGAGGCTTGCAAGAGATGTCAAAGGCAATAATAAAGGATTTTGGGGATATGTCAAAAGTAAAAGAAAAGTCAAAGATGCTATAGGATTTTTACAGGATGAAAATGATGACAGGATGTTGAGAAGGCTGAACTTTTAAATTCCTATTTTGCATCTGTTTTCTCTCAGAAAGGAAATGTAACATCAACTGTTCTTCACTGTCCTATTAAGGGAATAGAAGAATCCAGGACATCTATAAACAGAAAGATAGTGAGGAAACACTTAGCTAACCTAAATAAATTCAAGTCTCCAGGTCCAGATGAATTACACCCCAGAGTACTGAAGGAGATAGCAGAAGAAATTTTTGAACCCCTCTCCATAATCTTTGAAAATTCTTGGAGAACAGGAGAAGTGCCAGAAGACTGGAGAAGAGCAAATGTTGTTCCTATCTTCAAAAAGGGGAAGAAGGTGGACCCAGGCAACTATAGGCCGGTGAGTCTGACTTCTATACCAGGAAAGATCTTTGAACAAATTATTAAACAACATGTATGTCAATACCTGGATAAGAATGAAGTGATTAAACAGAGTCAGCATGGGTTTGTAACTAATAAGTCATGTCAGACTAACTTAATTTCCTTCTATGACGGTATCACTGATTGGGTGGATCAAGGAAATGCTGTAGATATAGTATATCTTGACTTCAGCAAAGCATTTGACAAAGTCTCTCATACAATCCTTAATGAAAAAATGACTAAGTATGGAATGGACAAGGCAACTGTTAGGTGGATTCATAACTGGCTTAGTGATCGGACCCAAAGAGTGGTCGTAAATGGCTGCACATCCAGTTGGAAGAATGTCTCAAGTGGGGTACCACAGGGCTCTGTCCTGGGCCCTGTATTGTTCAACATCTTTATCAACGATTTAGATGAAGGAATTGAGGGTAAACTGATTAAATTTGCTGATGACACAAAGCTAGGAGGGATAGCTAATACTAGAGAAGAGAGAGAGAGGATTCAAAAAGATTTAAATAAACTGGAGAAGTGGGCAGCAACTAACAGAATGGTTTTTAACAGGGAGAAATGCAAAGTACTACATCTGGGCAATAAAAATGAAAAAAGCATATACAGAATGGGAGGAATAGGGCTTAGTGACAGCACATGTGAAAAAGACTTGGGTATACTAATAGATCACAGACTGAATATGAGTCAACAATGTGATGCAGCAGCAAAAAAGGCAAATGCAATTCTAGGATGTATTAACAGAAGCATACAGTCTAGATCACGTGAAGTCATTATTTCCCTCTACTCCTCTTTGGTCAGACCTCATCTGGAATATTGTGTCCAGTTTTGGGCACCACATTTTAAAAAAGACATCAACAAACTGGAGCAAGTTCAGAAAAGAGCGACCAGAATGGTGACCGGTCTGCAAACCCTGTCTTATGAGGAAAGGTTGCAGGATTTGGGATTGTTTAGTTTGCAAAAGAGAAGACTGAGAGGAGACTTAATAGCTGTCTACAAATATCTAAAGGGCTGTCACATTGTAGAAGGATCAACTTTATTCTCATTTGCACAAGGAAAGACTAGAAGCAATGGGATGAAACTGAATGGGAGGAGACACAGATTAGATATTAGAAAAAACTTTTTGACAGTTAGAGTGATCAAAGAGTGGAACAGGCTGCCACGAGAAGTGGTGAGTTCTCCTTCAATGGAAGTCTTCAAACAGAGGCTGGACAGGCATCTGACTGGGATGATTTAGCGAATCCTGCTTTGAGCAGGGGGTTGGACCAGATGGCCCAGGAGGTCCCTTCCAACTCTACGATTCTATGATTCTATGACTCCTAAGAATCTGACGCTTTGGGCAACTGCCTCTATCACACCCCATGCTACCACAATGCTCTTGGTCAAACTGAGCATTTATGTGTATGCAGAATGAAGAAGATAGTTGATTGGACAGCTGTCAAAGGTGTAACAGCACTACTTATGTAGAAAAGTTATCATCAGAAAATAACCAATTGTTTCAATTGTTTAAATCAAGTTGTAATGTTAAATGCATTTTTTTTATTTTGGCAATGTTTATTTTTTACATACCACAATCTGTATGAGCAATAAAGCATAGAAATCTTGCAATCTTCACACTGTCCACTGGGGCTCTTTTAGACTGTAACTTCCTTTTGTTTCAGGAAATAACACTTGTACATTAGCTACAAAGATCAAACCTCAACCTTATCTTTTGTTTTGAACTGTCTAATGAGTGTGTAAATCGGTCATTGTGATAGGTTTATCTGTAATATTTCTTATTGTGACTAGTCTGGTGGGGGGTCTGGCACGCGTCTCCCTGCAGCAAAGTAACTGTAAGTATCGAGAAGCTGCAGTTATTTCATCAGCCGGGAATTAACATCCATCTTCTCTCTTCACACAGGTACAATCTCTGCATGCTGTCATCTGCTGTTTACCATCCTGCAACATTCCCCTTTAATGGTACAATCTCTGCTTGCTGCCATCTGCTGTTTTCCATCCTGCAACATTCCCCTTTAATGGTACAATCTCTGCTTGCTGTCATCTGCTGTTCACCGTCCTGCAACATTCGCCTTTAATGGTATATAACAGTGCCTGCTGAATGTTTACCAAATTCATTTGTTGCATTGTACGCAAAACTTACTGCTGTTTATCCATATTGGGATCAGTAAAGATGCTATCTTGTGCAGGGTGTTATAGCATATGGATGTAGCCAGGTCCAATGTCTTTGATCATCTAACCTCTCCCTGCTGTGCTAGCCAATTGGTAATTTATCCCAAACCAGTTCCCACAATCCCCCTCACCTGATCCTTTACTCTGTTCTATAAATTTAGTAGCTTCCTAAGGGGAGCACACGTGTGGGGGTCTGGCAAGTGTCTCCCTGCAGCAAAGTATCACTGCAGCTAAGTATTGAGAAGCTGCAGTTATTTTAATGGCAGTTAGTCACGGCAGGAGTCAGGACACCACACTATGTCTCTTTTGGGTATGTCACTTATTACTTGGACCTGGCTTTTCTATTAATCCATCTTACTCCTTCACCATGTTTACATATGCCCTCACAGTGTTTGCTCCATTAATCCTAACTCTCCTTCGCTATCCCCAAACCCCAGCACCCTCTAACCAAATAATCATCTCCCCTTCCCTCTTTCATCCTCACCTGACTTCCTCTGCTGACCTGCTTCTCAACCTCAGATCTCTCCTAATAAAACATAAACAAGCTGCCCACTCTCTTTCTCCCACCTGCTCTCCCTTTCTCTGCTTCTCCTCACTGCTGGTGACATATCTCCCAATCCTGGACCCCCACAGCTCATACCTCCCATTACTACCCCCTCCTACCGCTCCCTATCTAATATGAAATACCGCAATCTTTCCAACATAAAACACGTGCCCTAATGCCCACCCCCCTGGTCCCTCTCGCAGGAGCACTCTGGAATGCCCGGTCTATCTACAATAAGCTTCATGTGATTCATGTTCTCTTTCTCTCTCGCAATCTTGCCTTCCTTGGTCTCACAGAAACATGGAGGCCGCCATAACACAGCGCAGCAGAGGGTGTCAGCCATTTCACCCACATTCCTCGCCCCGGCAACAGACCCTGTGGAGGAGTGGGTCTTCTCCTTTCTTCTAACTGCACCTTTAACCCAAACCCACCTCTTCCCACCCTAATCCTATCCTCTTTTGAAGTCCACTCTGTCCGTTTCTACTCTCTCTCCAACTTCAAAGTGGCCATCATATACCGAGCTCCAGGCTCAGCCACTGCCTTTATTAACCAATTCTCTACCTGGATTATTCACTTTCTTTCCACTGACATCCCCTCTATCATCATGGGTGACATCAACATCTCCACTGATAACCTTCAACCAACAGCCTCCAAACTCCTGTCCCTTACTTCATCCTTTGGACTTGCTCATTGGTCCTCCTCAGCCACCCACACAGACAAGACATAAACTAGACCTGGTCTTCATCCGTCTCTGCTCTCTATCTAACTTCACCACCTCCCCTCTCCCTCTATCTGACCACCATCTACTCACTTTCTCATCTCTGTCCTCCTCACCTGTCACCCATGTCCAGCAACATGCACACCCCCACAGAAAATTCGCACACTTAGACACCCACACGGTCTCAGACTCTATTTTACTACTGGCATCCATATCCTCACTCCATGACACAGACATTGCCACTGCATTCTACAATGCCACTCTCGCATCAGCTATTGACGCGGTCGACCCTCTTGTTCATGGCAGAGTGCGGCGTATCAACAGACAACCCTTGCACAATAACACCACTATAAAGCTCCGGCAAGTGTCCAGGGCTACAGAGCGGCGTTGGAAGAAAACAAATTCGCAAGACGACTTCACTGCATTCAAACAGGCAACACTCGCTTTCAAATCTGCCCTCACCTCTGCTAAACAGGTCAACTTCACAACCCTTGCATCTTCCCTATCCTACAACCCCAAACCGTTCTTCAAAACTTTTAACTCCCTCCTCTGACCACCACTCCCCCTCCAACCTCTCTCATCTCTGCTGAGGACTTTTCCACACACTTCAAAAATAAGATCGACCAAACAAGGCAAGTCTTCATTGTTCAACCACCACAACCCCTTTGTATACCAGACCAATGTCCAAACCCCATAACCTCCCTATCTAACATCACTGAAGGGGAGCTTAATTGTCTCCTCTCCAAATCACACCTCACCACCTGTGCACTCTACCCCATTCCATCCCATCCCACTTCCTCCCCAACCTTGCCACTACTCTTATCCCATCCCTAACCCACCTCTTCAACCTATCACTAACTTCTGGTACCTTCCCTTCTGTTTTCAAACATGCCACTATAACACCTATCCTTAAAAAGCCAACCTTCGACCCAACCGCTATGTCCAGCTATCGCCCAATATCACTGCTCCCATTCGCTTTCAAACTCCTGGGGCAGCATGCCCACGCTGAACTTTGCTCCCACTTCTCATCTAACTTGCTCTTTGATAATCTACAATCTGGTTTCCACCCCCATCTCTCCACTGAGACGACCCTGACCAAAATTACTAATGACCTACTTACAGCCAAAGCTATCGGACAATACTCTATACTCCTCCTTCTAGACCTGTCCTCTGCTTTTGACACAGTTGACCACTGCCTCCTAATACAGATCTTCTCCTCTTTGGGCATCAAAGACGTCGCCCTATCCTGGATCTCCTCATACCTTTCAAACTACACATTCAGTGTCTCCCACTTCCACACTACCTCTTCATCCCACCCTCTCTCTGTTGGAGTCCCCCGAGGCTCTGTTCTAGGACTCCTACTCTTCTCAATCTATACACTTGGCCTGGGACAACTCAAAAAGTATCATGGATTCCAGTACCACCTTTATGGTTATGACACTCAGATCTACCTCTCTGGCCCAGATGTCACCTCTCTGCACTCCAGAATCCCGGAGTGTCTATCAGCCATATCCTCCTTCTCCTCTCGCTTCCTCAAATTTAATGTGAACAAATCTGAACTCATCATCTTTCCTCCATCTCATAGATCTTCCTTACCTGACCTATTTATCACAATTAACGACATCTTGCTCTCCCCCATACCGGAAGTCCGCTGCCTCGGAGTAACCCTTGACTCTGCCCTGTCCTTCAAACTACACATCCAAGCTCTTTCTACCTCTTGTTGCCTCCAGCTCAAAAATATTTCCAGAATCCATCCTTTCCTCAACCCTCAATCTACTAAAATGATTGTGCATGCCTTCATCATCTCCCGCCTCGACTACTGCCACATCCTTTTCTGTGGCCTCCCTGGTAACACCCTCGCACCTCTCCAGTCCATCCTTAACTCTGCTGCCCGACTAATTCATCTCTCTCCTCGCTACACCCTGCTTCTCCCCTCTGCAAATCTCTTCACTGGCTCCCATTCCCTCAGTGTATCCAGTTCAAATTACTAATACTGACTTACAAGGCCATCTATAACCTGTCTCCTCAATATGTCTCTGAACTAGTCTCCCAATATTTTTCCTCACGTAATCTCAGGTCCTCCCAAGACCTCCTTCTCTCCTCCACACTTATTCACTCCTCAACCAACCGCCTCTAAGACTTCTCCCGAATATCCCCCATCCTCTGGAATTCTTTGCCCCAACACATACGACTATCAAACACATTCAGATCCTTCAGACGGAACCTCAAAACCCACCTCTTCAGGAAAGCTTATAGCTTGCATTGACCCTGCTGCCTCCTCACCACTACCTTAGCTACCATCTCAACCAATGCCGGAGCTGCTGCAACCCCCCCAACCTACTGTCTCCCTTCCCACCATCCTGTAGAATGTAAGCCTGCAAGGGCAGGATTCTCTCCCCTCTGTATCAGTCTGTGATTGTTAGTTTGTTTACTGTAAGTGATATCTGTAATTTGGATGTAACCCCTTCTCATGTACAGCACCATGGAATCAATGGTGCTATATAAATAAATAATAATAATAGTGGATGTTTTATCAGCTGTGTGTTGAGATGTTACCTGTCATTGTAATTCTGTCACTAACAATAGAAAGTCTTGCCGAGAAGGCTTCATGGAAGGATAGGATGTATGAGTCAAAAAAAGCCCCGGGGGCCAGTGTGAAAATAGCAAGATTACTATATATATACACAATATATATATATATATATATATATATATATATATTCCAAAGACCTACTGATTTTAGATACTGGAATTTAGATTGTGAGCCCAATCGGGAACAGTGCCAATAACGTATGTAAAGCACTGTGGAATTAATGGCGCTATATAAATAAGTAAGACAAATATATATATAATGTTTTTTTCATCGTTACACAAGAACCTACAGCTCATTTTTTTCCACCATAAGTCCTCGAAATGTATGAGGATGGTGACCCAGTGGGTGGTACTTTCCACAGATGTCATTCTTTCAACAATGGAGCTGTGAGTTCTTGTGTGACATCACAACAACAACAGTATGTAGCATTGTCAAGATCATCCATCATATTTCTGAAAAGCTGGTAGATCACCCCCAGGGCTGTGGGTTTACTTGGTACCGGGCCAATGTCTTAAAGGGATGTGTCACGGTGGCAGTGACCCGGTCTGTGGCCCTGGGTGTCCATGTGAAATAGATGGAATGAAGCTGAATTAAGTTTATAGGTAGATAATTTGTGATGCCACCTGTGCTATCTAGTCAGAAGAGGGACCAGTGCTGCAGTGTAGATCCTCTGGGACAGATGGTATGATGCAGCAGAGTTAGTAAAGCTCTCCACAGGCAGAGCTGTAGTCCCAGGGCAGTAGTAGTAGATGTTGAGGTAGATGATGTAGTGTTTGGCACAGAAATGTAGCATTGCGGAGTAGGTTGGCGCAGGAAGAAGGCAGAAGACACAATTGCATGTTGTTCCAAAAGCTTTACTCACAGTTCAGTTGCATGCAGATGCCCACTTGGTGCTGCGTTCTTCAGGTCAGGGAGTCCAGCCAACTTCCCAGACAGATAGAGTACACCTTTCCGGCACTCCCTTCAATATGTACCTTTCCTGGCCATCTCACTGTGTTGCTTTTACCGCCTTCTCCAACACAACACCTCACAGTCAGTGTCCCAGGCCAGCAGTTGCGGATCCTGTCGGATAATGTGCACAGTTCGCTTTCTTGATCCTACTCCTTGCCTTTCCAGCGAGATCACTGTGGATAGTGGCTGTGACCCCTAAAGTGGCCACAGCTGTCGGCTTTGCTAAATAAGTCCTTAGGCAAAGGAGCTGAGTCCCTTCTGCGACCTAATCCCTCCACCTGCTATCAGTGTGGAACGAGCCCCACGGGTGGCCTCTGCCTATCCCATGCCTCTAGGATCCCTTCCTTCTTCCAGGGAACCTTCCTTCAGTCTCTGTCCTCCCAGCAGCTCCTCCAGCATAGGAGCTGCTGGACCACACGTCCGTTCACTTACTTCCTCCTAAGGGGAATCCCCTAACTCCCCTTGTGCTTTCCTACTCAGCCTACAAGCTCTGCCCACCTCCCAGCACCCATTCCTATCCAAACAGGGTGAGAGAACCCTTGCCTGGCCATAGTGTAAGTGTGAGGTGAGTGTCAGAGTACCTGTCAGGTGTTCTGAGTGTTGTTGGGTGTCTCCTCCTTACCTGGGAAGTGGGATACCACACCTCTGGGTGAGGTGCAGTACCTCTGTGGTGACTGAACCCTCAGGGGCACCACACTCGCTTCCCTTTGATAGGCTCCATTCACATACATTCCGTGGACCTACTCGGCAAATTACAAACATTGGATGCCATCAGCAACCATAGTCCATTTGGACGCTTTTTAGATGTGAACTGGATGTCTGATCCTTGTTTTTATGGAGTTATAATCTTTATGTTCATAACATTATTTTAGGCTGTATTGTCGACTTGACCAAACAGTTTACTAACTATACAGTTTGTGACGATAGCTTACTTTTAAGGACTTCATATACACAACAATGTCTGAACCAACCTATAATGGCAAGTTCGGCCAACAGTCATGCATATGGAAGATTCGCTGCTGCCCCTCAACAGATGAAGGGGAGAGAAAGATTCGGCACGTTGAATTCTTGAAGGACATTCCTTTTGTTCTCCTGGAGGTAAGTTGCTGATAGAGAAGTTTGGCAGTGTCTCTCGGACTTAATACAAAGAAAAAATCAGCTTCTGAACTGCAAAAATGAACACGTTCCAATATGAGATATGATCAGCATTTTTACTGTTGATTTTACTGTTGATTTTAGTCTTCTCATATTTTGCATTTGAGAAATTTAAAGTTCACACGGCTAAAAAAAATAAAAAAGTCAAAAAATACTAATATTGTTACTGTCTTTGCTCGAAAAGAGAAACTAAAATCTGCCTCCATCAAATCCATTTCAAGTCGTAGTATTTAATTAAATCTCTTTGTTGATACAAAATGCTTATCTGACAAAAGCTGCGGACTATCTCCAGGAGGATGCTGACACAGTTGTTAGACTTTGTTGCGAACAGTCGGGAATCACAGAAGTTCCGATCACTTGCACGTATCTTGCTTTTCCCGAATGTCCATAATCAAACATGTTTTATTTAAATTATCAGCGTGATCCTCGGGTTTTGTTTTTTAAGCCTGCATTGTGTTTGTGGAGCCAATTTTGTGGAAACGTTGATACTGAATACCCTCTATGTGTTAATTTTGGCAACTGTGGCTGATCCTGGAGTAGATATCTTGTTATCCAAGTACCACCTACATCTCCCCCCTACAGACATTTGTTTCACAGGGATCACAGACAACGATGTGAAATAACCATTTCATTGAGATTAGCCGTATTTTTGACCATAAACAGTTTCACTCTTCTCAATGGATTGTGTCTGCTATTAAAGTTTTGCCCAAATTAAGTAAGTAAAAGGAACCTTGCTGCGGCACTAGATACAACCTAACAAAAAAAAAAAATGAAAAATAATATTGATGTTTTCAAAAGTTTGTAAGAAAATATAAAGCAATTACATTTTTTTTTCTTTATTTTAACATGCGTTTTTTTCTAGGGTTGTTCAAGTCATCTACAGAAGAAAACACTATGCTAAATCGAACTAAAATACAAAGACCTAATGGCTTTTAATGTAGACTTCTCAATAATTTTGATTAGTTTGGTCTGTTTTCCTCTGGATGGATTTTTCCCCTCTTCACAAATATTTAATGAATACACAGTATTGTTGGCGTTCATCACCCACTGATATACTGTATATGTTTCTCCTGGTTACCAAGGAGGGGCAACCTATCCAGATTTAACCCCTTCAAGACATGCGCCGTACATGTACAGTGCATGTCGTGTCTCTACCTTTGATATGGGCTATGGCGCTGAGCCCAGATCTTTTCCAGCACGTCAGCTGTTTTGAACCCGTGGCTGTTAAACTGTTAAATGCCACTGTCAATCTCTGACAGCGGCATTTAATGTGATCACGCCGGAAGCGCTTCACTAATCCCACCCATCGGTGCCCGTGTCACATGACCACGGGTCGCTGATGGTTTGGCATCTGCAGTAGACCCCTGTGGTTGTCATCACCGGATCACGCTCGGCACTCAAAGCAAGTGAGCATTTCTGCTACACACAGGCGATCATCTGCAAGGAGTTTGTATGTTCTCCCCGTGTTTGCGTGGGTTTCATCTGGGTACTCCGGTTTCCTCCCACATATTCTAAAGACATACTGATTGTGAGCCCCATCAGAGACAGTGATGATAATGTGTGCAAACTGTAAAGCGCTGCAGAATATGTTAGCGCTATATAAAAATAAAGATTATTATTATTATCTGATCATCGCCTGTGTGTAGCAGAGGCGATAGGCTTATCACAGCTTCTTGTCTCCCATGGAGACTATTGAAGCAAGTGAAAAGTAAAACAAAAATGTTTTTAAAAATATTAAAAAATAAAAAATCTAAAAGTTCAAATCACCCCCCATTCGCCCCATTCAAAATAAAACAATTTAAAAAATACACGTATTTGGTATCGCAGTGTTCAGAACTGCCCAATATATCAAGATATAAAAAGAATGAATCCGATTGCTAAACTGTGTAGCAAAGAAAAGTAAAAATGCCAGAATTATGTTTTTTTGGTCACCGCAACATTTCAATAAAATGCAATAATGGGAGATCAAAAGATCATATACACATGAAAATGCTAATATTAAAAGCATCAGCTCACTGCACAAAAATAAGCCCTCACCCAGCCCCAAATCACGAAAAATGGAGACGCTACAGGTCTCGGAAGATGACCAATTTTTTTTAACAAACTTTGGATGTTTTTTCACCTCTTAAATAAAACATAACCTATACATGCTTTGTATCTACGAACTCGTAATGACATGGAGAATCATAATGGCAGGTCAGTTTTAGCATTTGGTGAACATGATAAAAATAAATCCAAAAAACAGTAGTAGAATTCCACTTTTTTTTTGCAATTTCACGGCACTTGAAATTTTTTTTCCCATTTTCCAGTACACGATATGGTAAAACCAATGGTGTCATTCAAAATACAACTCGTCCCGCAGAAAACAAGCCCACATAGTCTGAGGACACGAGATGAAAACATAATTCTCCCTCTGTACAAATCACTCGTCAGACCTCACTTGGAGTATTGTGTGCAATTTTGGACGCCGGTGCTCAAGAAAGACATTACTGAACTTGAAAGGGTTCAAAGGCGGGCTGCTAAAATGATAAATGAAGTTGGTTCACTACAATACCCAGAAAGGTTATCAAAATTAGGTCTATTTACTCTAGAAAAGAGAAGACTTAGGGGAGACCTAATATATAGGTACAAGTATATCAGAGGGCAATACCGAGATCTCTCCAACGAACTGTTTGTACCAAGGACTGTGACAAGAACAAGGGGGCATTCTCTTCGTTTGGAGGAAAGACAATTTCTGCACCAGCATAGAAGAGGGTTCTTCACGGTAAGAGCAGTGAGGCTCTGGAATTCTCTTCCTGAGGAAGTGGTGATGGCCAACTCACTGAATGAATTTAAGAAAGGAATGGATGCTTTTCTTGTGAGTAACAGTATAGAAGGTTACGAATAACATAACATCATAGGTAGATGGTTGACCCAGCTTAGGGGAAGGAATTTTTCCCTATGGAGAAAATTGGCTTCTACTCTGTGGGTCTTTTGCCTTCCCCAGGATCAACAATGCTGCACTGAAAATAGGCTGAACTAGATGGACATAAGGTCTTCCTTCAGCCTTCAAAACTATGTTACTATGTTACATAGGCCATATTGATGGAAAAGTTATGGCTCTGGGAAGAAGGGGAGTGAAAAACAAATGGAAAAACGGAAAAGGGCTGTGGCGTGACGAGGTTAAAATTGCCATCAAAACAGACGTGCATAGGAACATTCATGTAAAGATTGCTCTTATCGGTCTGTCTGGATGCAGTGAGTGACAGTTCAGCTGTCCAATCTAGGGTTGAGGTGTGCTGTGCTGTCAGTATGATGATTGACAGCTCAGCCATCCAATCGGAGGCTAGGATGTGCTGAGCTCTCGGTGTTGTGAGTGACAGTCCAGCCAGGAAGTTTGAGGTTTCCTCCATCTGTCTCCTGTTCAGAGTAACTACCTGACTATTTCTGGCTCTCTAACTCTAATTACTGCCAGTTGTAGCTTTGCTCAAGTGGTGTGTGTTTTTCTCTAAGCTCTGAGTTCTTATTCTCATCTTTGTTGACCGACCTTGGATTTGCCTTTGACCATCCATATGTCTAGCCCCTTTGCCTTCATCCACTACCTTCCTGACATTCTGACCTCGGACCTTGACCTAACTATGCCTCTATTTTTCTCTTTAGTTTATGAAGAGCTCTTGGTATCTGACCTCTTGACTACCCTGCTTCACTAGTGTCACAACTCATTTCTGAATTTCTGAAAGAAGGATTGTTCTTGGATGAGTGGATTATTTATGCCAGCATAAAATTTATTGTTATTAGCAGCACATTGCCCCATGAAAACAATGGTTGTACTGACTGCAGATAACAAAATACTGTATGGTGACGGAACCATTCTATTATAAAATGAAAACCTGGCACTCAACTTAATGCTTGGTGAGGCAGTTTATTGTAGTACCAGAAAACGTTTCGGTCAATATAGACCTTCATCAGTTACGTGCTAGTATGTTTGAAAGTAGCTTGAAGGAGGGCGCTTTTTATGTTATTCACTGATAACGCCAGTAATCAAATGGTCAGAATGCTGCTGTAACGCAGGATAATCTTAATGCATGATTAAGTGATAGTTCCTGTCACTGTAGCTGCATGATTTGCGACTGCTAGGCAGCCTGAATACATGTGGGGATTGCCTGTTTGTTGAGAAATCCCCACATGTATTCAGGTTGTCTAGCAGCCGCAAATCATGCAGCTACAGTGACAGGAACTAAATCTCCGAGCATGCTCTGGAAATCTCGAGTAACGAGTATACTCACTCATCCCTAATACCTTGCACAGTGGTGGTCAGTACCGGAGCCATCACAGATCAGCGGTCTCTCTCTCTCTGTCTCTTTTTCTCTTCTATAGAGTATAAGCTCTTATGCTTTATCTTTTCTCCATTGTCTAAGCTCTTGCAATCAGTGAGATCCTCTCTCTCCTGTAGTGTGTACAGGGTCCTCTCTCTCCTGAAGAGTGTAACCTGTTATGGTCAGCGGGGTCCTCTCTCTCCTGTAGACTGTAAGCTCTCATGGTCAGGGGGGTCCTATCTCTCCTATAGAGTGCAAGCTCTTATGGTCAGAGGGGTCCTCTCGCTATCCTATAGTGTGTAAGCTCTTATGGTAAGAGGGGTCATCTCTCTCCTGTAGAGTGTAAGCTCTTATGGTCACAGGGTCCTCTCGCTATCCTATAGTGTGTAAGCTCTTATGGTAAGAGGGGTCATCTCTCTCCTGTAGAGTGTAAGCTCTTTTGGTCAGTGTGGTCCTCTCTCTGTTTCTCCTATCCCTATGTGTATTTTTTTAGCAATTATCCACTTTCCGGTATTGAGATGCACATGAATTTATTTGCAGCATATGTAATTTTGAAGGAGAATTCAGTGAAGTCAGTGAATTCAAATATGAAAAGATCCACTCATCTCTGGTCATGGTGAATTTCAATGCCTGATTCTTTTATTGTTAGTGGAACTAAGCCGCCTGCATAGCTTTCACTGTTACTATCGGAAACATGTACACGCTGGCTCAAATTGAGCTTGCATATGCATGGTGAGTTGGAATAGCTGTAATCTGGGAAAATGTAAGGTCAACAGGTACTGAAAGTGCAGGGTCACATTTACCACTATGCACAACTCAAAGGTTCCAAGGAGCAATACGATTCCTATGTGCATGACACCTCAAGATGACAGACCTAAGCAAGATCTGAATTTACTTTTCTAAAACAGGGTCAGTGTCACTGGATTGGAGTATGTATGATGTGGTACCGTTATTTAAGAAAAGGAAGAAGGTGGATCCAGAAAACTACTATCCGGTAAGCCTGACATCAGTAGTGTGCATAGGTTTTCTCATAAGAGATGGCCTGCAGACATATATTGCAGAGAGTAATATAATAACTGACCACCAGCATGGATTCATGAAAGATAAGTCATGTCTAACTGACAGGTTGGGCTTCTATGAGGACGTAAGAACTGAAATCTGGATGTTGGTAATGCAGCTGATATGATATATCTGGGCTTTGCAAAAGCATTTGATACTGTACACATAACAGCCTTATACTGACGATCCAGAGGCAAGGACTGGGGGAAACTATGTGAAGATGGGTAAAAACCCAGTTAGGGTTCAGGAAACAAAGAGTCGCTGCAAATAGTAAATTCTCTAAATGGGAATTTTGAGGACCACAAGGATCTGTATTCGGAGTAACAACGATCATTACTGGGGAGCAGTGGAAATGACAAGGATCTGTACTGGGAGCAGTGGGTACAACAAGGATCAGTACTGAGAGCAAAGAAGACCATAAAGATCAGTGTTAGGACCAATTCTTTTCAACTTGTAGATTGTGAGCGCTTGCGGGCAGGGTCCTCTCTCATCCTGTACCAGCCGTGACTTGTATTGTTTAAGATTACTTGTATGTATTATGTATACCCCTCCTTACATGTAAAGCGCCATGGAGTAAATGGCGCTATAACAATAAATAATAAATAAATAATAATAATAACCTCTTTATTAATGAACATGTGGGGTGGATTGAGAGAAAAGTGTCAGTCTTTGCTGATGACACAAAATTATGTAAGATAATAAAAACTGAGGGAGATGTATAATATTGCAACACAGTCTGGGTAAGATGTCTGAATAAGCCAACACTTGGCAGATAAGGTTTAATGCTAATAAGATAAATGTAGAGTAAAGCTGGAGTCACACATAGCAACTTACCAGCGATCCCGACAACGATATCAACGTGTCAGGATCGCTGGTAAGTCGCTATGTGATTGCTGGTGAGCTGTCACACAGACAGCTTCACCAGCGATCAGCACAGCGATGCTGAGCGCGCGGCATCGCTGTGTTCGTTAGCGCTCATGCCATCCCTGTAAAAAAATAGAATTAAAATAAAAAATATAGTTATTCTCACCTTCCGACGTCTCGCGCAGCCATCCTGCCTCTCTCCACGCTCTAGTCCCAGTAATCCTTTGTGAGAATGACCACGAGAATGTCACGGTCTCGCGGCAGCGTGAAGTCTCGCGGTCATTCGTGCAAAGGATCACTGGGATCGGGAGCGTGGAGAGAAGCGGGAATGCTGCGCGGGACGTCGGAAGGTGACAATAACAATATTTTTTTTTTTATTATTTTACAGGTGATCGCTGGTCTCCAGCCTGTCACATGCAGCGATGCGTGCCGGCCAGCGGGAGACCAACGACGAAAAATATGTCCAGAGGTTTCTTGCAGGGGGGCCGGTCGCTGATCGCTGTCACACACAGCGATCTCGCTGGTGAGATTGCTGTTGTGTCACAAAAGTTGTGACTCAGCAGCGATCTCGCTAGCGAGATTGCTATGTGTGACTCCTGCTTAAGGCACCTAGGATGGAGTAATCCTATTGCTGCATATACATTAGATGGGAGTATACTCGGGACTACAGAACAGCAGCAGGACTTGGATATTCTGGTTACAAGTAAGCTGAGCAGCAGCACTCAATGTCAAGCAGCAGCTGCAAAAGCAAAAAAGATTTTAGGGTGTATAAAAAGAGATAAAATCCCGTGATCCCAACATATTATTACCCCTCTATAAGCCACTTGTGAGGCCACATCAAGAATATGCGATGCAGTTTTAAGCTCCACATTTTACAAAGGATATTTGGAAGTTAGAGTCAGTGCAAATGGGGCAACGAGATTATTACAAGGGATGGAAGGCGCCTCATATGATGAGAGGATGGAAAAGTTGGGCTTGTTTAGCTCAGAGAAAAGATGCCTCAGAGGAGATCTCATGTACATGTATAAATATATGTGTTGTCAATACAAAGGACTGGAACACAACACAACTCCAGTGATCTTACAGAGGATCAGAGGGCACTCATTATCTGTGGAGGAAAGGTGATTCCGGCAGCTAAATAGGAAAGGGTTCTTTACAGTTAGGGTACCGTTACACCTAGCGATGCACCAGCGATCCCGACCAGCAATATGACGCGGTCAGGATTGCTGGTGCATCGCTAGGTGGTCGCTAGTGAGCTGCCACACAGGCAGATCTCACCAGTAACATAGCGGGGGTCGGGGATCACTACTTACCTGCCAGACGCGGCGATCCTGCGTCCTCCCACCTGCGTCCACGCGTCGCTCGTCAGCGCCACAGGAAGCGCAGCAGGAAGTGGCCGACGAGGAATGGTCCAGGAGCTTCTCGCGCGATCAGCGATAACCAGCGGGGGAGCGGGTCGGAGGTAAGAATCACATGCAGCGATATCGCTAGCAATATCGCTGCAACCTCACAAAATCGGTGACTTTACAGCGATATTGCTAGCGATATCGCACTGTGTAACGGGGGCTTTAGAGCAGTCAGACTGTGGAATGCTGAACCACAAGAGGTAGTAATATTACAGCTTTTATAAAAGAGCTTGATACTTTCCTCACAATAAAAACATCATTGTGGGTTATAAATTGTCGCGACAGAGAATTTATAACTGGTGGATAAAGGTTGGACTTGGTGGACCTATTTCTTTTTTCAACCTATGTAACTTTGTAAAAACCTTACTGCATATATTTGTCCTCAGCATTGTCAGTAATCCAATACAGGCTAGAATTGGAGACAGATTTCACAGGGCATTAAAGAAACAATAGACCAGGGGAACCTAAGCAAATAAACAGTTCACTCCACAGTGATCAAGATGACCAAGAGCTCCAGAAGGTTGATGGCCACCCTCCCTTTGTAAGTTCAGTGTCCCAGCAATAAAAGACCCTGTGGGTTAATAAGATGTGTCTCTAGTTAACAGCAGCAATTACTAAAGAGTAATTAATCAGAGAAAGTCTCCAAAGGGAAAGACAATAAATAAACCAGGAACTATCTGCTGATAAGCTTGCCTTCAAGATAAGGAGAAGTTCCAGGTGTCATGGTGAGGTGGGGACAATCTGTCTTTCTGGGATACTTTGTATCTCATTCAAATCTATCATTTTCAGCGCAATACCGAAATTTATTTAACTAAGCGGGCTAAAAGCCATCTTGAGCTTGTGTTATCTGGAGAAGTACTTCCAGAAGTTCACTAATCAGGCCAATTGCTCTGGAGGAGGTTAAAGGACTTTTATCACATGGCCTGTAAAATGTTCCAAGGATTGATGCAATGGGCAGAGTATTTAAAGGAACATATAATTCCCTAATATGTTCTTTTTAGAATGTTGGAAAAATACAAATTTAAAAAATATAGGAACTAAAGGATGAAAAATAAGTGTAAGAACTTTATTGAATTAATTCATTTAGGCTTCATACACTTTTTTTGCGTTCACACGATGCGTTCCTGATGCTTTTTTTTAAGATACTGCAAATCACATGATTTGTAATGTCAAAACAAAACAAAAAAGCTACATAAAAGAAGCGATCGAAACTGATGGAGGAACTGATTGCATGGTTTACAATGGAGTAATTCCCAACGGTCTAGTGCAACACTCTTTGTTTCAGAAAAACGCACACGCTGATCCTGTGGCCTCATCATAAAGTTTTTTGGACCTTCTTTCTGGGGTTATGGTTAAAATGCCTGATGGCAACTGATGCCATCATTTCTGATCCATTGAGTTGCACCAGGGTCAAAAATCGAGCTTGATGCCACAGATACTGTATATGTGGACCCAATATACAATGTTTCTTTCTTTTAACAGAGGAAAGCGTTTTTTATTACAAAGATCTACAAATTAAAAGCAACCAAAAATGGCCCTACATAGAATATTTAGCTTTTTTATAAAGCCAAAAACAACAAAAAAGCACAGAACGTGAAAGAAAGAAAGGTAAATATAGATGAAACCGATAGAAATGGAGTTTATTCATTATGTTTGACATTTCCCTATTGATGTTTGGCTTTAGTAACACTCCAAGGGAAAAAAAATGGAAAAAAGGCCACTAAAACATTACTTTTTTTTTGCACCAAAAACAGTGTGTATTTTTTTTCAGCATTTTTTGGGGGGAATGGGAATTTTTATAGCCTTTCTACAGTACAAAACAAGTGTCTCTAGTAGGAGAAATTGAGAAATGTTACAAAATGCAACACTAAAAAATGTAAGAATTCCTTCCCACTTGTTTCTTGTATTCTTCAACTTATTAAAAAGCACCAGGAATTTCAGGACAGATTCTATCTGTGCATCTCCATGGTAACAGACAACAAACAACCCCAGTGTAGTCTGATCCTATAATCATACTCCATGAGAGATGTGGATCAAACTAAACACAAATTTGCCTGTTCGCACTTTTTTTCAGAGGAAATTTGGCGTGGAGAAGTTTATCTCCTCCAATTTAATATCTCTTATCTCTCGACTCCAGAGCATAATAAATGTAATAAAAAAATTAAAAAAAAACCTTATATTCACTGATGAGAACCACACGTGTTATGATGAGAAGAGGAGGGGCCAGAGATGTGAGTATAAGCATTATTTTGGTTACCTTTACCTTAATGACCTTTTGGTGGCCTACTAATGTTCAGAAAAATGGCGGCCAGGTGCCTCCAACTGGTTAAATCGGCGCGCTTTTTTTGTAAATTTCGTTCTGAATTCTACTCCATCCAAATGTATTCGCTCATCTGTATACTCTAACTCATCTTCCATCTGTTTCCTATTACTCTAGTCTGTCACTTACAGTGCTCAGCGTAAATGAGTACACCCCCTTTGAAAAGTGCAATTTTCATCAATATCTTACTGAATAGAAGGACAATTTCCAAAATTATTGACTGAGTTTCATGGAACATTTATGTCACGCATACCACAAAAGTAAGGTTAATAACATAAATTTCACTACAGAATCTTCATTTTTCTCCAATCAGTTGATGCAAAAATGAGTACACCCTACTTCAAAAACTATAATATTTAGTATTTTGTAAGATCTTCATGATTTTTAATGACAGCACCAAGTCTTCTAGGCATGTAATGAACAAGTTAGCGACATATTGCAACATCTCTCTTTTTCCATTCTTCCAAAAAGGTCTATATTGGACGCTGGATGAACACTGATCACAATTTCTCTCTTCAGACTTCTCCATAGGTGTTCAATTGTGTTCAGAGCAGGAGACACTTGGCCACTGAATCACTTTAACCTTGTTTTTTTTTTGGAAATGTAACAAATATATGTTTTAGATCATTATCTTGTTGGAAAAGGGGTTGCCTACCAAGGGCATGGAGTGATGGTAGCATCTTCTTTTTCAATATAGAGCAGTACAGGCTAATTGCAGACGAAAAGTTGTTTAAAGAAATCTGAGCACACAAATTTCCAAAAGTGCCTAAATCTTTGTATTGGTCCTCAATCAAGAATTGAAAGACTCTTGGCTGATTACAAAAACCGTTTATAATCTGTGATATATTCGAAAGGGGTGCTACTAGATGCTAACCATGCAGGCTGCCCAAATTTTGCATAGGTCCATATTTCTTAAAAATGTAAAAGATAAAAAAAAAACATATATACATATATATTTGCCTAAAATACAAAGGAAATGTGTCATCTTTAACTTTAGGCCTTTTAGAGATCATTTCATCTTCAACTAGCTTGATGTTTCACAATAACGGTAATTTTGACCAGTGTGTCCAAACTTTTACACGCCACTGTATGTTATGTAGAGATCCACCATATGAGTGGACGGGGATTAACTCGCTTGGCTGCGATATTGAGGCACACAGGAACGCTTTTGCTTAAAGTAACAGTCTTTGTGGTTTATTTCCTTCATAAACCAATGTCACATGAACACAAGACATACAGTCTTACATCAAACAGCCATGTCCAGCAAGCATGCAGCGTTACCATGTAAAGCATACAAAGTCTCTTACTGACCCCGGTCAGTGTTACTCACAGTTTATCCCTCCCGGGTTATCAGGGAAACGGCCGCACTGGGATCACTGTCCAGACAGTGCCTTGCTCTCTAGGCCGTCTACAGTTGCAGAGCCACAGCCAGGCAGTAGCTTCCCTACACAGAGCCATCACAGACTCTACCAGGTCCAGGCCTTTCCACGTGCTCTTCCAGGAAGTTCAGTCCCAGACACTTCCAACACACACAGGCCTTCCGGGACCTTGCACTCTGACCACTCAGGATCAAACACACAACCCATGTGATCAGACCTCAGTCACATTATATATCCCAAACCTTCCCCATATATGGGCAGTGTATGTGTGGCTAGCCGATCCCGCCCAGCTCTCTGACTAGCCCTATAAACAACTCGTGAACTACAAGTCCCAGCATAACAACGCTATTTTAGCTTATAGCGCAGAGAACCTCTGCGACACGTACTGGACATTTACAACCATGCCGGTCACTGTTTCACCATCAAGGAAATGCCCACATGCGTATTCTGAGTCACATATGCAGCGCCCCCAAGCTTTAACAGAGGTTACTGCACCACAGTTAGAAAAATGAATTTACAAAAATGCTTGGTGCCTACAGTGAAACATGAATATAGAGAACCTCAGCACTGACACAAATGAAATAAAATATTGTTGCTTGCAAAGAAATCAATCAGATTTATCAGATTCAGCACCAAAGATAAGGAACAGATAGCATCCAATGTTTCGATTTGTTAAAGGTCTTTGTCAAGGACATCTGTCAGTGTGTTGGTCAGGTGCGTGCGGGTAAATGGCATTAGCATGCAACTGGGTGTCATACGATGCTATTTACCCAAGCGAACTTGGCCAGCACACTGACAAATGTTCTTGACAAAAACTTTTCACAGATCGAAATGTTGGATGCTATGTGTTCCTTGTCATTGGTTCTAAATTTGATAATAACTCTATTGCATTAAAGAATAATCTATTTCATTTGTGTTGTTGCTGAAGTTCTCTATGCGACACAATTCCTATCCTTTACTCAAAGAACAACCACTTTTAAAGCAGTGTGCCAGCTTTCTATTATCTATGGTGTTGGCAGTGCCCTTATGTAGGGTTGTGTGAGTGTTGTTGGTGTCAGGGAGCTACATTTCATTGGTGGTATCATGAATTCACAGATTTACTGCTCTATATTGAAAGAGTAGATGCTACCATCACTCAGTGCCCTTGGTAGACATGCACTTTTCCAAAATGACAATGATCCAAAACACATACTGCATCTATTGCATTTATGAAGAACAGCATGAAAGTGATTCAGTGGCCAAGTGTCTCCTAATATGAACCCAACTGAACACCTATGGTTCATTCTGAATAGAAAAGCTGTCATCACTCTCCATCTGGCATCTAGGCTCTGAAAGAGGTTGTTATTGAAAAATGAAAAAAGATAGATGTTTTAATATGTTGCCAACTTGTTCATTACATGCCTAGAAGACTTGGTGCTGTCTTTAAAAATCATGGGGTCATACAAAATACTAGATGTAGTAGTTGTTTCATATGAGGTGTATTCATTTTTGCAAAAACTAATTTGAGTAAAACTGAAGATTTTGTAATGAAAGTTATATTATTAAACTTACTTTCAAGTTATGGGTTAAAAAAAATGTTCTATGAACCTCGGTCTTGTCAAAATTTTGGAAATTTTTCTTCTGTTGTGTAAGATATTGATTAAAATCAAAGGGTGTGTACTGAGAATCAGCCAACGTGCTTGATGATACTCTTATATCACTCGAGTACCTGTGTGCTCTGATCTGCTCATTACTCGGCGAGCATTAGCCGGTGCTTGATTTGAAACACGAATCCCTGCCTGGCATGTTTCGTGCCAATTAACATGTAGGGGTTGTCTGCAAGTCACTGTAATGCCATAGGCATCTTGATAGTGGCATTATTGTGATTGGCTGGCCATGTGACATCATCAGGGGTTATAAAAGGACAAATGCCGCCAGGCTCGGCACATTGATGCCATTGCACAGCTCTGTGACGGTTGTTATTGGATGGAGGGAATGCTTTTCCTGGGGTGTGTGTGCACAGTTTAATGAATCAAGAGTCCTGTACTGTTGATACTGATGCTAAAGCTGAATCATCTTGCTAGCAGCCCTTCTAAGGGCTAATCTTGTGCTTTGCTGTTTGCATTAGATACTATCTGCATTTTGCCTTAGGCCTCTTTCACACTTCAGTTTTTTGCCATCAGTCAAAATCCGCCAAAATTTGAAAATGGCGGATTCGCTTTTTCTTGTTGCGGATCCGCCATTTCCCCCATTGGGATACATTAGTGGCAGATTTTGACGGATGGTCTTCCGTTGCGTCCGGTATTCGGCGGATCCGCAAAATTCCTTGCGGATTCTGTCTGAGGGGGATGGAGCTTGCAACTTTTTTTTTCGCCGTCAAAATGGCGGGTGGCGGCGGATCCGCCGTCATCCGCCATGCGGTAGAATGGCCGCCTATGGGCGGCGGATCCGCCAGGACACGCGATTTTGCGGAATCCGCCGGCAGGATCCGCAAAATCGCACTACGCATGCCCAGAAAAAAAGATACTTTTCCAGACAGTCCCAAAACTATATAAGGTGGGCTAATTGGGCCCAGACATGCCGTAGCAGTCAGCCAGCAAGCCAGCCAGGAACCAAGCCACCCACCAAGCCTGCCAGACACCCACCAAGCCTGCCAGACACCCACCAAGCCTGCAGATAGCCACCAAGCCTGCAGACACCCACCAAGCTGCCACACTTATCAGCTATCAAGAGGCCTGCCAGTACCAGCTCGCCTACAAGTGTGAGTATACCTATTTATGACATTTCTGTGTGTGTGTGTGTATGGCCTGCTAGTGTGTAGCCTGCCTGTGTGTGTGTGTGGTCTGCGAGTGTTGCATGTCTGTGGTTTTTTTTTTTCATACTTTTTTTTCTGTTGCTTGTGTACTGCATTTTATTTTCATACAACTGTAATATTGTATTTTTTATGCTGTGATTGCTGTGATTGTGTGGTGTATGGTATGTGGTGTAATTGGGCCCAGACAATCCGGCACCAGCAACACTGAAGACACCGAGCAAGACATCCGACTGCAGCCTGACTGATAGAAGATTGAACTAGAGCTATAAAACCTGCCTGCCCAGCTGCAAGTCTACCACCTGCAAGACCCCTGGAGCGTGTGTGTGTGTGTGTGTGTGTGTGTGTGTGTGTATGGTCTGTGTGTGTGTAATGCATTTTTTTTCCATCCTTTTTTTTTTTTCTGTTGCATGTGTACTGCATTTCATTTTCATACAACTGTAATATTGTATTTCTTATGCTGTGATTGTGTTGTGTAAGGCCGGTTTCATATTTGCACTTTATAGCGCAGCGATAACCTGCACATGGCCGCCGCTAATCCCCGCCCCATCCGGTCATCGCCGCCTACTAGCGCACATGAACGCTTGCGATCTGTGCACCCTATCTTTAGCATAGGGTGCGCAGATTGTGCGCTGGCAGGGTTTTACCGTGTGCTGCACACTTTTGAAGGTGTGCCCTTGTGCGCCAAACGCAGCATGTTGCATTTTGGCGTGCACGGCACACCTTCAAAAGTGCGCAGCACACGGTAAAATCCTGCCAGCGCACAATCTGCACACCCTATGCTAAAGATAGGGTGTGCAGATCGCAAGCGTCCATGTGTGTTAGTAGGCGGTGAGGACCGGATGGGGCGGTAATTAGCGGCGGCAGTGTGCAGGTCATCGCTGCGCTATAAAGTGCAAATGTGAAACCGACCTAACTGGTATTGTATGTGGTGTAATTGGGCCGAGACATCTGGCAACAGCCACACTGAAGACACCGAGCCAGACATCAATCACCAGCCTGACTGATAGAAGACCAAACTAGAGCTACAAAACCTGTCTGCTCAGCTGCAAATCTTCCACCTGCAAGATCCCTGGAGTGTGTGTGTGTGTGTGTGGTCTGGCTGTGTGTTATGCGTGTTTGTGTGGGTTTTTTTTTTAAATATTTTAATTGTTTTTCTTTTGCATGTTTATTGGATTTTATTTTCATATTTGCAATTGTGGTGTGATTAATGTATCTGTTGTAAATCGGTGTTTTTTTATTTTTCATTTATTGTGGTATTTAAAATAAAGAGCATGGTAGCTCCTATTTGTTGGAAAAAAAAATTAGACAAAAAAAAAAACTGTTTTGAAAAAATCTCCTTAGTATCATTTTAAAAAAAAGGTAAAATTAAGTTACCATAAAGGTACATTAAATTTTTTGGTATACAAGTGTGGTTAAAAGTGAGAGATTGCAACATACCATGAAAAAAATCTGGGTATACACAGAAATTAAACACCTTCAATCACTGGTTACACTCTCGGTGAGACCTTCAATCACTGGTTACACTCTCGTTGAGAGTTTTTGAGGGAATGGAAACACTGGTATACACAGCAATTACACACCTTCAATCACTGGTACACTTTTTCAGGGAATTCAAACACATGCAAAGATAAAGTGTGGGTTTGCACAAAATATTACACACTTTCAATCACTGTGGTTACACTCGGTGAGAGATAAGGGAATTTAGACATGCAAACACTTAAAATTGCCTATACTTAGTTTCAGGGAATTACACAAATTATATACAAATGAAGATTTTTTTTTAATTTTTTTTAATTTTCATATCATTTTCTTTATACTTGCAGATCACTTCATGAAGCGCCACCAGAAAGGCAGCAGCAGACATGGCCAGCCAGGCCGCAGGAGGGATGGTGAACGAGACCGCAGCAGAGACGAATGGCGAGAACGCAGCAGAGATGACCGACCAGGCCACAGCAGAGACAGTCAGCCTGACCGCAGCAGAGATGGCCAGCCAGGCCGCAGCAGAGTACAGGCAACCATTTGTTTCCCTGTAAGTATAAAGGCCTGAAAGCTTATTATGATCCTTTGTATAGTAGCTTAACAAGTGTCTTTATACTTGCAGATCACTTCAGCAAGCACCACCAGCCAGGCCGCAGCGGAGACGGTCAGCCAGGCCGCAACAGAAACGGTCAGCCAGGCCGCAGCAGAGGCGGCCAGCCAGGCCGCAGCAGCCAACCATTAGTTTCCCTGTAAGTATAAAGGCCTGAAAGCTTATTATGATCCTTTGTATAGTAGCTTAACAAGTGTCTTTATACTTGCAGATCACTTCAGGAAGCACCGCAGCTGCCAATGCAGCTGCCCCAAACCGTAATGTCTTCTCCTGAAAGCTCCCCCTCACATCATCAGCGAGCTGAGGAAAATTCTTTTTTTTTTTTTTTTTTTTTTTTTTTAAACTAATTTTTTTTTTGGGTTAAAAACACTATCCATGTATTATGTTTTGACAGGAAGCTGATTCAGAGGAGCTTCCAGGAGGAGACGTGCAGGGTGGAGAGACACAAGGAGGGGGTGCGCAGAGTGTAAGTTTAGCACATACACACATACATAATGCTACACCCAACACAAACATTCATCACAGTGCACACACAATAACTACGCATCCATCCAAACAAAATTTTTTTTTTTTTCCACAGTCTTCAGAATCCGGTGCCTGCACTAGAGTGACTCCCAGGACATCCCAGGGTCGTCAAGGTGATGCATCTATTGGTCGGCAAACGGTAAGTAACCCTATTTGGATAATTGTTTAAATGATCATCATGTGTTTGAATAGAATGTAATTTTTTGTTTTTTGTTTTGTTTTTTATCTTCACAGGTTTCACAGCGTGCTCCCCGGAGACATCTGGAGGAGGGTGTCATGATTGATACAGATGAACTCATCCGTGAGGTGGAAAACCGGGAGCCGCTGTGGAACATGGCAAACCGTCTACACGCCGACCAACCAACCACCCGACGGCTCTGGGATGATGTCTGTTCTTCAGTTATTGAGAACTGGGAGGAACTCAATGCGAGGGCCAGGGATTTTGTGCGTAAGTATTACAACTTCAGTAACTTATATTCCAGCATGTGAAGTGTTGAATACTAAACCCTTTTTTTTTTTTTTTTGCTTGACAGGTGACAGGGTTATCACACGGTGGCGGTCGCTCCAGGATCGCTTCAAGAGGGACTACAACAAGGAGATGCAGACCCCGAGTGGATCGGGAGGACGCCGGGGACCCCAGTACAAGAACTACAGAGCCCTGGCGTTCCTGCGATCAACAATGGTGTGCAGAAGGTAAATATTCCCCAAACCATTTCTGTAGTAGAAATTTGTTGGGAATCTCTCTCAGGCAAAACTAACAGGTCAAGGAAATTCTTATCCTCTCTTGCTGACAACTTTATCTTCCAAAAGGTAGGGGAGAAAACAAGGGGAACTGCTACCTTGGATCTAATCCTTATAAACAGGGAGGAAATGGTTGAGGAGGTAAAAGTGGCTGGAACCCTAGGAGGTAGCGACCATGCTATTTTAGAATTTTGGATAACTAGAGGCGGAAGACCTGTGAAGACTCAGACGTCAAGGTTAGATTTCAGAAAGGCAGATTTTAAGGGATTCAGAAAGATAATTGGAGGAATCCAATGGCTGGATATCCTTAAAGACAAAAATGTCCAGGAAGGATGGGAAATCTTGAAAAATGAAATTCTCAAAGCACAGTTGTTAACAATTCTGAAAAGAGGGAAGAATAGGAAGCATTTAAGGAAACCAGGATGGGTGAACACAGAACTTAAGCACATGCTAAAAAGGAAGAAAAAAATGTTTATAAAATGGAAAGAGGGAGGCATATCTAAAGAAGAATATAATGCTGTCTGCAGAATCTGCAGGGCACAAATCAGATTATATAAAACTGAAAATGAATTGAGGCTTGCAAGAGATGTCAAAAGCAATAATAAAGGATTTTGGGGATATGTCAAAAGTAAAAGAAAAGTCAAAGATGCTATAGGATTTTTACAGGATGAAAATGATGAAATGGTAAGACAGGATGTTGAGAAGGCTGAACTTTTAAATTCCTATTTTGCATCTGTTTTCTCTCAGAAAGGAAATGTAACACCAACTGTTATTCACTGTCCTATTAAGGGAATAGAAGAATCCAGGATATCTATAAACAGAAAGATAGTGAGGAAACACTTAGCTAACCTAAATGAATTCAAGTCTCCAGGTCCAGATGAATTACACCCCAGAGTACTGAAGGAGATAGCAGAAGAAATTTCTGAACCTTTCTCCATAATCTTTGAAAATTCTTGGAGAACAGGAGAAGTGCCAGAAGACTGGAGAAGAGCAAATGTTGTTCCTATCTTCAAAAAGGGGAAGAAGGTGGACCCAGGCAACTATAGGCCGGTGAGTCTGACTTCTATACCAGGAAAGATCTTTGAACAAATTATTAAACAACATGTAAGTCAATACCTGGATAAGAATGAAGTGATCAAACAGAGTCAGCATGGGTTTGTAACTAATAAGTCATGTCAGACTAACTTAATTTCCTTCTATGACGGTATCACTGATTGGGTGGATCAAGGAAATGCTGTAGATATAGTATATCTTGACTTCAGCAAAGCATTTGACAAAGTCTCTCATACAATCCTTATTGAAAAAATGACTAAGTATGGAATGGACAAGGCAACTGTTAGGTGGATTCATAGCTGGCTTAGTGATCGGACCCAAAGAGTGGTCGTAAATGGCTGCACATCCAGTTGGAAGAATGTCTCAAGTGGGGTACCACAGGGCTCTGTCCTGGGCCCTGTATTGTTCAACATCTTTATCAACGATTTAGATGAAGGAATTGAGGGTAAACTGATTAAATTTGCTGATGACACAAAGCTAGGAGGGATAGCTAATACTAGAGAAGAGAGAGAGAGGATTCAAAAAGATTTAAATAAACTGGAGAAGTGGGCAGTAACTAACAGAATGGTTTTTAACAGGGAGAAATGCAAAGTACTACATCTGGGCAATAAAAATGAAAAAAGCATATATAGAATGGGAGGAATAGGGCTAAGTGACAGCACATGTGAAAAAGACTTGGGTATACTAATAGATCACAGACTGAATATGAGTCAACAGTGTGATGCAGCAGCAAAAAAGGCAAATGCAGTTCTAGGATGTATTAACAGAAGCATACAGTCTAGATCACGTGAAGTCATTATTTCCCTCTACTCCTCTTTGGTCAGACCTCATCTGGAATATTGTGTCCAGTTTTGGGCACCACATTTTAAAAAAGACATCAACAAACTGGAGCAAGTTCAGAAAAGAGCGACCAGAATGGTGACCGGTCTGCAAACCCTGTCTTATGAGGAAAGGTTGCAGGATTTGGGAATGTTTAGTTTGCAAAAGAGAAGACTGAGAGGAGACTTAATTGCTGTCTACAAATATCTAAAGGGCTGTCACATTGTAGAAGGCTCAACTTTATTCTCATTTGCACAAGGAAAGACTAGAAGCAATGGGATGAAACTGTATGGGAGGAGACACAGATTAGATATTAGAAAAAACTTTTTGACAGTTAGAGTGATCAATGAGTGGAACAGGCTGCCACGAGAAGTGGTGAGTTCTCCTTCAATGGAAGTCTTCAAACAGAGGCTGGACAGACATCTGACTGGGATGATTTAGCGAATCCTGCTTTGAGCAGGAGGTTGGACCAGATGGCCCAGGAGGTCCCTTCCAACTCTACGATTCTATGATTCTATGATTCTATGATTCTATGTTTAACCAAATTTTTTTTCAGCAGACTTAAATTAAATATCAATATTTTTAATATACATTTTTTCTCCTTTTTTTTAGCACCATCTGCAGCACTCGGGAGTCTGCATCAGAGTTGCGTCCCTCTGGAGTGATCCCTAGTGAGACCGCCCCCGGTGACCACATCGAGGTATCCGACCCCTCTGTACCTACCCTCTTGTCTCATCCCTCTATCCCCTCCACCAGCACTGGAGCAGCAGGGCAGACTTCATCACATGAAGCTGCTGGTGACGACTTGTTCCCTGTTCCCCATCCCTCAGACACTGCCGCAACATCTCGACCAACTTTTGGTTCTGGCCGGCAGCGTCTGAGGAGTCAGGAAAGGATGACCTTGTCTGACTGTTTGAGTCTAAACTCATCTGTCCAGCATGGTTTCCACACTTATGGAGAACGGTTATCTTCTGGGTTGACCATGATCAATCAAAGTATCATGGAACTCAGAAGATACATGGAACAGATGAATTTAGAATCAAACCAGACACCAAGACATACCTTTTTTCAATCTGTTGTCCGGCAAATGGAAGGTTTGAGTACTCACCAGCAGATGCGTGTGATGCAAGCCTGTCAGAATGCTCTAGTGGAAATACTTGCTGAAGCATCCCATCCTCCCCCTGTCCATCCTCCCCCTGTCCATCCTCCCCCTGTCCATCCTCCCTCTGTCCATCCTTCCCCTGTCTATCTTTCCACAGTCCATCCTTCCCCCGTCCATCCTTCCACCACCATCCATCATACAGCCGTCCCTCCTCCTACCACTCCCTCTCCTTTCTCTAGTTCCCCATTCCATTCTTCCCAGTACCTTCCTTCCCCATTGCATTATACCCCAATGCCCTCACCATACCCACTCCCACATACACCTTCAATGTACCCACAAACCTCGTCTGTCCATCCACTCCCGTCCCAACCACATGTGTTAAACCTCCCCTCCACTTCTGGTCCTCACCAACTCCCTCCCCAGTCCTCTACCCCCCCCTCGATGTGGTCAACCCTGTTAACCCCTCCAATACTATCTCCACCCAACATTATCACACTTTATAATGTTTTTTCTGTTTTCCAAAAAAAGGTAATACATACTAAAAAAAAAAGTTACAAAAAAGGTTTAAGATACCAAAAAAAATTTTTTTAAAAAATCAACAAAAATGTAAAAAAAAAAATACAGTTATTACAAATTCAGAAATAAACTATGTTTTTTTTTCAAAAAACTTTATTGTGTTGTTTCTTTTTTGTTTCTTTCTTTGGAAATATTCAAATTACACCAGTGGTGTAAAAGGTAAACACAACACTTGGTAACACAACACTTGGTAACACAACACTGGGTAATATTTCACAGTACACCGGTGGTGTACAAGGTACAAAAAACCAACACTTGGTAACACAACACTGGGTAATATTTCACAGTACACCGGTGGTGTACAAGGTACAAAAAACCAACACTTGGTAACACAACACTGGGTAATATTTCACAGTACACAGGTGGTGTACAAGGTACAAAAAACCAACACTTGGTAGCACAACATTTGGTACCCAACACTTGTTAACATTTCAAAGTGTAAAACGCTTGGTACACAACACTTGGTAAAACTTTACGCTTGTACCCAACAATTGGTAACACTGCAAAGTGTAAAACTTAAAAAAAAAAAAAATTGGTAAACCAAATCACATGGTAACACAATGCTTGGGAAAACCAAACACTTGGTAAAATTTCAGTTAAAAAAAACAAAAAAAAAAAAAATGTTACTCACAATTGGTATGAAGAAAATTATATCATGTCATCTTGCCAGTCCACTTGTCCCTCTGGTGTCACAAAATAGTCTGCAAAGGTGTCCCTCATTCTTGCCACTGAGCCAGTACTCCGAAAAGTTTGCTGCTCATAATCCCACAAGGTGGTTTCAGACAGATTTTCATCGATGGAAACTGGTTCCTTTGAAAGGACAAAATTGTGCAGGATTACACAGGCCTTCACCACCTCAACCACAGTCTCTGTTTTCATTTTCATGGCCGTTAACAGGACTCTCCATTTGGCAGTTAAAATTCCAAACGCACACTCCACTACTCTGCGCGCTCTGGTTAACCGATAGTTATAGATTCTTTTCCGGTGTGTTAATCCACGACTACCATATGGTTTGAGTAGGTGTTTAGAAAGCTGAAAAGCATCGTCACCAAAGCATACAAAAGGCATTGGTGGGCCTGTTGTTCCAGGGAGTGGTCTTGGAGGTGGGAAGTCAAAATTGTCTCCATACAAGCGACGGCCCATGGTGGACATCTTGAATACCTGAGAGTCATTACAACGACCGTATGCACCAATGTCCACGGCAATGAATTTGCAGTTTGCATCCGAAATGGCCATAAGCACAATAGAAAAGTATTTCTTACAGTTGTAAAACTGTGAACCAGATCCCATGGGTTTCACAATCCTGATATGCTTGCCATCCACGGCACTGATGCAGTTTGGAAACTGGCAGATTTCTTGAAACTTGTCGGCAATCTCCAGCCACCTCTCCTGTGTTGGCTCTGGGATGTATTCCTCCTGTAGAGAATCCCACAATGCCCGGCAGGTCTGTTGTACAATTCCAGCAATAGTTGAAATCCCAATCCGGAACTGGAAATGGAGGGAGGTGAAGGATTCTCCAGTTGCCAGGAATCTGTTAAAAAAATGGAAAAAAAAGTAAAATTAATACAAACTACAAGCCATAACATAACAATAAAAGCCTGCAGAATCTGAAACATTTTAAAAGGTAGATAACTTACCGAAGGGTCACCATTAGTGTTGAGCATTCCGATACCGCAAGTATCGGGTATCGGCCGATACTTGCTGTATCGGAATTCCGATACCGACTTCCGATATTTTTTCAATATCGGAAGTCGGCATCGGAATCGGAAGTTCAAAGTTGATTGACAGCCGAAATGACGTCATCATGATGCGCGGTGTGTGCGCATCATGATGCGCCGTCATTTCGGGCCTTCCGGGGGTCTCTGCCGGCCTGCCGGGGGGCTGTGCCGGCCTGCCGGGGGGCTGTGTGGACTGCCCGGGGTCTGTACCGGCCTGCCGGGGGGCTGTGCCGGCCTGCCGGTGGTCTGTGCACCCTGTGGGGGTCTGTACCGGCCTGCCGGGGGGCTGTGCCGGCCTGCCGGGGGGCTGTGCTGATGTCCGGGAGTCTGTGCAAGCATCGTCCGATGGGACTACAAGTCCCATCGGGCGATGCCTGCTACCATGACAGTGATTGACACATTAGCCAATGATGGGACAGTAGTAGTCCCATCATCCGGCTAATGTGTTAAATGTAAAAAAAAAAAAAAAAAAAATACTACATACATACTACATACATACTACATGCATGCTACATACATACTACATGCTACATACATACCACATATATACTACATGCATGCTACATACATACTACATGCTACATACATACTACATATATACTACATGCATGCTACATACATACTACATGCTACATACATACTACATATATACTACATGCATGCTACATACATACTGCATGCTACATACATACTACATGCTACATACATACCACATATATACTACATACATACTACATGCATGCTACATACATACTACATGCTACATACATACTACATATATACTACATGCATGCTACATACATACTGCATGCTACATACATACTACATGCTACATACATACCACATATATACTACATACATACTACATGCATGCTACATACATACTACATACATACTACATGCTACATACATACCACATATATACTACATACATACTACATGCATGCTACATACATACTACATGCTACATACATACCACATATATACTACATACATACTACATGCATGCTACATACAATACATACATAGACATACAGTACATATAACATAGAGTAACATACTTACCAATACTTGTCACATTGTTCCCCGAAGCCATTGTCTTTTACGGAATAAATATTAACATAACAAACCACAAAAATACTCACCCACGATCCGAAGCAGTCCACGAGTGTGTCACACGACGATCTTGGGTAGAGAACTGCAGCATCAGCTGATGCTGCCGTTCTCTACGTGCTGCAGGAATCCAATGACGGAAGGTAGGTATCCTTCCGCACTGTATTCCTCCGCCACTTAAAAAATTCCCACACAGCAATGGCATAAAGTGAGACTAGGGACTTTTTTTTTTTAAGTGGCGGAGGAATACAGTGTGGAAGGATACCTACCTTCCGTCATTGGATTCCTGCAGCCCGTAGAGAACGGCAGCATCAGCTGATGCTGCCGTTCTCTACCCAAGATCGTCATGGGACACACTCGTGGACTGCTTCGGATCGTGGGTGAGTATTTTTGTGGTTTGTTATGTTAATATTTATTCCGTAAAAGACAATGTCTTCGGGGAACAATGTGACAAGTATTGGTAAGTATGTTACTCTATGTTATATGTACTGTATGTCTATGTATGTATTGTATGAATGTATTGTATGTAGCATGTATGTAGTATGTATGTAGTATATATGTGGTATGTACAGTATGTAGCATGTAGTATGTATGTAGTATGTATGTAGCATGCATGTAGCATGCAGTATGTATGTAGCATGCATGTAGTATATATGTAGTATGTAGCATGCATGTAGTATGTATGTAGCATGCATGTAGTATGTATGTAGTATGTATGTAGTATGTATGTAGCATGTAGTATGTATGTAGCATGCATGTAGTATATATGTAGTATTTATGTAGCATGTAGTATGTATGTAGCATGCATGTAGTATGTATGTAGTATGTATGTGGTATGTATGTAGCATGTAGTATGTATGTAGCATGCATGTAGTATATATGTGTTATGTATGTAGCATGTAGCATGCATGTAGTATGTATGTAGTATGTATGTAGTATGTATGTGGTATGTATGTAGCATGTAGCATGCATGTAGTATGTATGTAGTATATATGTGGTATGTATGTAGCATGTAGTATGTATGTAGCATGCAGTATGTATGTAGCATGCATGTAGTATATATGTAGTATGTATGTAGCATGCATGTAGTATATATGTAGTATGTATGTAGCATGTAGTATATATGTAGTATGCATGTTGCATGCATGTAGTATGCATGTTGCATGCATGTAGTATATATGTAGTATGTATGTTGCATGTAGTATATATGTAGTATGAATGTAGCATGTATGTAGTATGAATGTAGCATGTATGTAGTATGCATGTTGCATGTAGTATATATGTAGTATGTATGTTACATGTAGTATGCATGTTGTATGCATGTAGCATGTATGTAGCATGTAATTTTTTTTTTTTTTTTTTTTACATTCAACACATTAGCCGGATGATGGGACTACTACTGTCCCATCATTGGCTAATGTGTCAATCACTGTCATGGTAGCAGGCATCGCCCACGGCAGGCCGGCACAGCCCACCGGAGCCTGCACAGACCACCGGCAGGCCGGCACAGCCCCCCAGAGCCTGCACAGCCCCCCGGCAGGCCGGCACAGCCCCCCGGCAGGCCGGCACAGCCCACCGGAGCCTGCACAGACCACCGGCAGGCCGGCACAGCCCCCCCGGCAGGCCGGCACAGACCACCGGAGCCTGCACAGACCCCCTGGCAGGCCGGCACAGCCCCCCGAAAGGCCCGTACAGACCCCAGAGAGGCTGTACAAGGCAAAAACAGGGTTTTTCTTATTCCGATACCGGAAGTCCCATAGACTTGAATGGGACTTCCGGTATCGGAATCGGCGATACCGATACTTTTTTTTAAGATCGGCCGATCCATTCCGATCCGATACTTTGAAGTATCGGACGGTATCGCTCAACTCTAGTCACCATCAAACGCTCCGCCGGTGATATAGAAAACCGCATTTGTGTGTCCCTTCTCTGGATTTGTTCTCCAACACGATCCACCAATATCTCAAAGAATTCCAGCCTCATGCGCACGTAGTTGAAGAACTTGTCCGGATTATCCCTCAATTCCAGGTACAGTGTGGAAAAAACGCCACAGGTGAACCTCTGCGCATTAATGGGATGAATCCACTGGCGCCGTTTCCTCATACACAGGATTTGCAATCTTCTTTTCTCCCTCTCGAGAGCAATAATTGCCAACCGATTCAAGTGAAGATCCAATTCCACACAGAAGCTGTCAATACTCGCAATAACTCCTTCCAGACTCGCACTAACTCCTTCCATCGCTGCCACTAGCTCTAAAACCTTTCAAAGAAATTGTATCACAACACCCTAGATATATTTCTCCCTAGTTTCCAGTATCCAATCACATTTGGGAGCATTCTCCAATAGCGAATCATATTTGGGAGCATCCCATTTTGGAGGTGTGGAAAAACGGATCCGTAAGAAAACGGATCCAACGGATATGAAAAACGGATGCCAACAGATGGTACTGATCCGTTTTGTTAGGATCCGCACTTAAATCGGTATAACGGATCCTTTAAAAAATGGATCCGTACCATCAGCTGGCATCCGTTTTTATACATTTTTTGCGGATCCGCCATTTTCATATTTTGGCGGATTTTGACTGATGGCAAAAAACTGAAGTGTGAAAGAGGCCTTAGGAGGGAGTGAGAGTTGCAGGAGCAGGGAGAGTGGCTGAATAGAGTCTCTAGGCAGGGATTAGGGTTTTGCAGTCCATTGCTAAATAGCTGTGGCAGTTGACAACATTTTAATTTTTGGGGTGAAAAAACTTGACTATGTTGTCATCCATAAAGTGTTAGGTGCTTTGTGGAGCATTTCTGTATTATATAACACTCCAAAGAAACTTTGGAACATTATTACGTATTAAATTACTCATCCGTATATTATTACGTGCTCTGTGGCACATTTCAGTATAATATAATGCTCAAAAGCGTTGAAAAATTTTAGTCGATTCAATTAGTCATCCATACAGTATCAAGTCCATTGTGTGACATTTTGGTGGTATAAAAGACTCCAAAAAAGCATTGAAAATTTTTTCTTGATTTAATTAGTCATCCATATAGTATGTAGTGCTTTCTGTTACATTTCGGTGTAATATAAGACTACAAAAATGTGTTGAAAAATTTGTCTGGATTCACTTAGTCCTCCATACAGTATTAGGTGCTTTCTGTCAAATTGTTGTGCCAAAAAGTTGAAAAATATTTCTGAAGTCAATTAGTCATCCATACGCTATTATGTGTTCTCAGTTACATTTTATTGGAATTTAAAATGCCAAAAAAGCATTTAAAACTTTGCCTGGAATCAATTATCATAGAATCATAGAATCATAGAATCGTAGAGTTGGAAAGGACCTCCTGGGCCATCTGGTCCAACCCCCTGCTCAAAGCAGGATTCGCTAAATCATCCCAGTCAGATGTCTGTCCAGCCTCTGTTTGAAGACATCCATTGAAGGAGAACTCACCACTTCTCGTGGCAGCTTGTTCCACTCATTGATCACCCTAACTGTCAAAAAGTTTTTTCTAATATCTAATCTGTGTCTCCTCCCATTCAGTTTCATCCCATTGCTTCTAGTCTTTCCTTGTGCAAATGAGAATAAAGTTGATCCTTCTACAATGTGACAGCCCTTTAGATATTTGTAGACAGCTATTAAGTCTCCTCTCAGTCTTCTCTTTTGCAAACTAAACAATCCCAAATCCTGCAACCTTTCCTCATAAGACAGGGTTTGCAGACCGGTCACCATTCTGGTTGCTCTTTTCTGAACTTGCTCCAGTTTGTTGATGTCTTTTTTAATTTTAATTTTAATTATTCATCCATACAGTATTACGTGCTATCTGTGACATTTTGGTAGTATTTAAGACTTTAAAAAAAGTTGAAAAATTTGTCTGGATTCAATTATGCAAACTGCCTCTTCAGAGAAAAAGAGGACTTGAACTCTATAGCGCCACCTGTTGGTAGTTGCGATCCTATAAGTCACAATCAACCCTTTAACGAGTCTTGTAATATGACTTAGGATTAAAGCCAAATCAGAATATCCTAAGGCTTTAATCCTAAGTCATATTACAAGAATCGTTAAAGGGGTGATTGTGACTTGTAGGATCGCTATTACCAACAGGTGGCGCTATAGAGTTCAAGTCCTCTTTTTATCTGAAGAGGCAATTTGCATATTATTTTCCCAGAGGAGCATTGCATGGCGAATAAGCCTCCTTACCTTGACAGGCCAGAGCTAGCATGTCACTGTCCACAAGGAGAAACCCTATCCCTTAGACCTGGATTCAATTAGTCAGCTATACACCATTAGTTGCTTTCTGTTACATATTGTTAGCATATAAAACTCCAAAAAAGTGTTGAAAAATTTGCCTGGATTCAAATAGCCATCCAAACAGTCTTCCGTCGGTGCTGAAGCGGTCCTGTTCCAGAAGGACACGCAGGGTCAGAAGCACCCATGCTTCTTTTTCTCCAAGACCTTCACACCGGCGGAGAGGAATTATTCCATCAGGGACAGGGAGCTGCTAGCGATTAAGTTGGCCTTTTCCGAGTGGAGACACCTCCTGGAGGGGGCTCATCACCCTTTCCAGGTGTTCACAGACCACAAAAACTTGGTGTATTTGCAGACGGTCCAGCAGCTAAATTCTCGCCAGGCCAAATGGTCCTTGTTTTTCTCCCAGTTCCACTTCACCCTCTATTTCCTATCCAGTGAGAAGAACGTCCAGGCCGATGCTCTCTCCCGCTCCATGGGGTCATCTGTGGAGGAGGAGCCTCGGCTGATCGTCCCATCCGAGAGCCTGAGGACCGTGGCTCCGGTTGCCCTGGAGTCAGTACCTCCGGGCAAGACATTTGTCCCTGCCCGTCTGTGACCAGAGGTCCTCTCTGGGGCTCATTCGTCCAGGGTGGGTGGACATTTCGGGACAAAATGGACCTCTGAACTTCTGGTGAGGATGTACTAGTGGCCGCATATTGCCTGTGACGTCAGGGACTATTCGGGCGTGTGCCCAAAATAGGTCTTCTCGGCAAAGGCCTCCTGGGTTACTTTACCCCCTGCCGGTGGCAGACAGGCCCTGGGATATGGTCAGCATGGACTTCGTGGTGGGTCTGCCCAAGTTCAGTGGCAGCACGGTTATGTGGGTTGTCACCGACCATTTCGCCAAGATGGTGCACCTGGTGCCACTCTCGCGGCTACCTTCTGCATGGGGCCTGGTGACATTGTTCATTAAGCATGTCTTTTGCTTGCATGGCATGCCAGACAAGATAGTCAGTGACCGGGGTCCCCAGTTTGCGTCTCGGTTCTGGAGAGAGCTTTGCAATCTGCTCAGTATTGAGCTAAATCTCTCCTCAGCCTATCATCCCGAGACGAACGGGTTGGTAGAGAGAGCCAACCAGACCCTGGTCACATACCTACGACATTTTGTCTCGGCAATGCAGGATGACTGTGCATCCTTGCTACCATGGGCTGAGTTTGCTTTGAACAGCGCTGTGGCTGATTCCACCGGTCAGACCCCATTCCCCCTTAATTACGGCCAGCATTCGCATGTCCCTGTCCCTATGCCCGATTCCAGGGTGGCAGACTGGGCGGTGGAGGCACGTGACATTTGTGATCGCTCTCAGGATGCCATCTGGGCCTCCACGGAGAGAATGAGGGTCTCCGCCGACACGCACCGACCCTTCAAGGTCCTTGAGCAGATCAACCCTGTGGTCTATCGTCTGGCCCTTCCACCACACTTGGCTATCACTGACACCTTTCACGTGTCCCTCCTTAAGCCTGTCCACATGTCCCAGTTCTCCGAGTCATCTGCCAGGACATCAGGCATGTTCTTGGACGAGCTTGAGGTTAATGCCATCATGGGATGCAGGCTGGTACTTGGAAAAAAGTTTTATTTGGTGGACTGGAAGGGTCATGGTCCAGAGGCTCGCACCTGGGAGCCAGTGGAGAACATCCACGCTCCTCTTCTCATTGCGGCATTTGAGCGCAGCAAGGCTCAGAGTGGAGGGGCCCCAAGGAGGTGAGGTAATGTTAGGCGTTGGGTTTCTGTCGCTGCACAGCAGGAATCCTGAGCCTTGTCTTCGGCGGTCTCCCATTCCTCTTTGGCCACAGAGGAGGCTCCTCAGCAGACTCGTCGATCCCAACGCTCTGCTCAGACTAGCTCTGTGGGTTTGATTACTGCTGCCACCTCTGGTCCAGCTATAGCAACACATGCTGGTCAGCAGCGAGCTACTCCAGGGACTAAGTCCTCCTTTTGGTCTACTGAGCATGCCCATGGGACGATCTCTCATTGCAGATTGGAGGTCACATGCTCAGATTGGACCATCAGGAAGGTCCTGGAAGGACATTGCTATAAAAGGTTCACATGGCCGCTCGGCCATGCGCTAGTATACACAGTATTTGGTAGAGATGGGTGTGTTGATTGATGCTTGTGAAACGCTGATTGACTTATTAATGAACCCCTTTCCTTCGATACGCATGTTGGTAGGGTTAGAGTTTACAGTCAGCGCTGAGTTGTGACACTGCCTGCTCTTCACACATGCTAGCGTCAGTGTGCGCCAAGCTATAAGGCACCACCATCTAGTGCAGCGCCTGTCAGAGCAGCACCGTGCGCACTTCTGTGCCATTAGAGTGCGCTTTAACCAGTCTAGGCTGGTTAGTGGGGTCCGCCAGTATGGCACTGTATGCACTTCAATGCGGTTTCTGCTAGTTTAGTTTCTATCTGGCACCGCAGTTGCGGCATCGAGTGCTAGTGGTCTAAAAGGACTCTAACCCAGCAGCTTTGGGGCTGTGTCCTGAGACTGTACGCTAGCGCTCACTCCGCCGAGTCCTGTGACGTTAACAAGCTCTGGCATTTGTTACCGCGGCTCTGTGAAGTAGCAGAATTAGCTCCCATACACACCGGGTCATTGATTAACCCGCCGGTGTTTTGTTGGTACTCCGCCATCACTGAGCAGCAGTTTTCTATCTCTGCACGGTGGACCCTGGGATGCGATCGCACTTCCTTATATTTTATATTTAGTGCGATCCGCAACCCTAACACCCCAGCTGTGAGTTTTGTCTGGATGGCTAGCAAAAATACTGGGGAACCCACGCCATTTTTTTAAAATTATTTATTTACAGCACAGGAACGGCTAATGAATACTCTCATCCGCTGCTCTTGCTCTCACTGTAATTAGCGGCAGCAGATGTCGGATGATTGGATCAGTAGTTCCATCAGCTGACACCAGTGACCAGAGGTAAGCTTTAGGCTGAGTTCACACGTAGCGGAACTCTCGCGGAAATTACCGCGAGAGTTCCGGAATTCCATTCCTCGGGAAAATCGCATTTTAAATTCCCACGATTTTCCCATGGAAAAACTAGCATTTTGCAAGCGTAATTAGCTTGCAAAATGCTAGCGTTTTCCAAGCGATCTGTAGTATCGCTTGGAGAACTGATTGACAAGGTTGGTCACACTCGTCAAACATAGTGTTTGACAACTGTGACCAACTTTTTACTACTGAGGCCGCCTATGCAGCATCAGTAGTAAAAGATAAAATGTAAAAAATAATAAAAAAATTAAAAAATGGTGTTATTCTTACCTTCCGACGTCCCGCACAGCCTTCCTGCCCCTCTCCACGCTCCCGTTCCCAGTAATCCTTTGCGAAAATGCCAGCGATGACGTACGTTCTCGCGGGATCGTGAACAGACGTCATCGCAGGCATTTTCGCAAAGGAGTACTGGGATCAGGAGCGTGGAGAGAGGCGGGAAGGCTGTGCGGGACGTCGGAAGGTGAGAATAAAAATATTTTTTATTTTAAATTCTATTTTTTACAGGGATATGGTACCCAAAGCCCAGAGGACAGTCTCTTCTCCTGCGGACCGTGGGTACCATCCGCAATTGTTCTGCTTACTTTTCGCATGGTGGGCACAGCCACATGCGGAAAGTAAGCAGAACTATGCATTCCTATGGGTACGGGATCGCCGCGATTCCACAAAATTAATGAGCATGCTGCGTTTTTTACCGCAAAGCGATTCCGCCGCGGTAAAAACCGCAGCATTAGCACAGCATTGCGGAATCCCATAGGAATGCATGGGATGCTTATTTTTCACGGCAAAATCGCGCGGTTAAAACCGCCGCGGAAACGCGAAAAAAACGCCACATGTGAACTCAGCCTTATACTTCCAATCACTGCTGAGTACTCATGCTGTCTTTTGACATGAGAACTGCCACTCTCTGACCGGTGGGAATTATTTCACCACCGATCAGAAGCGGTGTTTGCAGCGCTGTCATGCACATGACAGTGTGGCAAACACTGGATGTTCGGGATCCCCATTCAAGTGAATGGGGTCCAGGTTCAGGTCCAGGTATTGTTCTGGTACCCGAACCTGAACTTTTTGTAACTGTTGGGCCGAACCCGTCGGACCTGAACATCCAGGTGTCCGCCCATCTCTATTAGTGATCCATACAAGTGCTTTCTGTGACATTTTACTGGTGAATTAGACTCCAACAAAGCATTAAAATATTTTTATGCATTCATTTACTCATCCACAGAGTAATTATGCCATCTGGGGTACATTTCTTTGGTATATAACCCTCCAAAAAAGCATTCCAATTTTTTTTTTATTATTTTGCTCATCCAAAGAGTATTATGTCCTCTGGGGTATATTACTGTGGTATATAACCTTCAAAAAAGCGTTCACAAATGTTTCTGTAATCATTAACTCATCCACAGAGTATTGCGTCCTCTGGGGTACATTTCAATGCTATGTAACCCTCCAAAAAATTGTTCAAAAATGTATCAGTATTATATTGCTCATCCATAGAGTATTACATATTGTGGGGAAGATTTCAGCGGTATATAACCCTCCAAAAAAAGCTTTGAAATATGTTTCTGTATTCATTCACTCATCCATAGAGTATTACATCCTCTAGGGTACAGTTCTGTGGTATACAACTCTCCAAAAAAGTGTTCAATCATTTTTATGTATTCACTTACTCATTAATAGAGTATTATGTCCTCTGAAGTACATTTCTGTGGTATATAACCCTCCAAAAAAGCATTGAAATTTTTTTATGTATTCACTTACTCATCCATAGAGTATTACATGCTCTGTGGTACATTTTCTTTGTGGTGTATAATTCTCCAAAAAACAAGGGAGCAACATGAGGAATATTGGAGCCAGACCAATCTGGCACGCCAGCGAAGGTAGCAGTAGCCTGTGGTCCGGAACTAGGCACTTTCCTAGAACTACCAAGGTCCAAACCCAGGCAAGGCCACAGCCTTCAAAGCTAGGGTGGTTGTTACTTATGACCAGCAACAAAGAAGGGGGAACATTGAAGAATTTGGGACCCATCATCACATCTTGGTGCACAATACAGATGGAACACTTGCTTTGGAGGCTGCAAGAACTGATGGCTGAAATCAGAGTCACATTCCTCAAAATGAATATGATGATGATCCCTTCCTGAGGAATGATCAGGCCTGTGAGAGGCAGCTTGAGACATCAGGGCTACCACCACCTCCAAGAGCGCATACTGTCCTTGGAGTTCCCAGCTTCTTTTGCTGGAGCAGTTCATGGTGCAGGTGACACAAGGGGCTGTTGCCTATTTCATATTTTGGGAGATTCCAGCACTACTAGAAGCTGGATCACTTACAGCCAGGCACCTGGGAAACGGGCTCCAGGAAGCAGTTGGATTCAGTCTCCCCAGTCTACCGAGGAAGGATGAGAAGAAGTGGACACCTGAAGAGCATTATTGTATTACTATTATAGCGCCATTTATTCCATGGGGCTGTACATGTGAGTATTACCCTTCTTATCATGTTTTCTTGGCTGCACGGTGGCTCAGTGGTTAGCGCTGCAGCCTTGCAGTGCTGGAGTCCTGGGTTCGTATCCCACCAAGGACAGCATCTGCAAGGAGTTTGTATGTTCTCCCCGTGTTTGCGTGGGTTTCCTTCGGGCACTCCGGTTTCCTCCCACACTCCAAAGACATACTGATTGGGAATTTAGATTGTGAGCCCCATCAGGGACAGTGATGATAATATGTGCAAACTGTAAAGCGCTGCGGAATATGTTAGCGCTATATAAAAATAAAGATTATTATTATGCACTTTGTGCAAAGCCTTTCTAAGTGTGGATGTACATCAACTACAATTTCAAAATATTTACGTTTCAAATTTCTTCTGGATTGAAATTGTCATTAACCCCTTTACCCCCAAGGGTGGTTTGCACGTTAATGACGGGCCAATTTTTACAATTCTGACCACTGTCCCTTTGTGAGGTAATAACTCTGGAACGCTTTAATGGATCCCGGTGATTCTGACATTGTTTTCTCGTGACATATTGTAATTCATGTTAGTGGTAAAATTTCATTCAAATTACTTGCGTTTATTTGTGAAAAAAACGGAAATTTGGCGAAAATTTTGAAAATGTTGCAATTTTCCAACTTTTAATTTTTATGCCCTTAAATCACAAAGATACAGCACACAAAAAACTTGATAAGTAACATTTCCCACATGTTTACTTTACATCAGCACAATTTTGGAACCAAAATTTTTTTCTGTTAGGAAGTTATAAGGGTTAAAAATTGACCAGTGATTTCTCATTTTTGCAACACCATTTTATTTTTACGGCCAACATCACATTTGAAGCCACTTTGCGGGGTCTATATGATAGAAAATACCCAAAAGTGACACCATTCTAAAAACTGCACCCCTTAAGATGCACAAAACCACATTCAAGAAGTTTATTAACCCTTTAGGTGCATCACAGGAATTTTTTTGAATATTTAAAAAAAATGAACATTTAACTTTTTTTCACAAAAAAAATAGTTCAGGTTCAATTTTTTTTATTTTACCAAGGGTAACAGGAGAAATTGGACTGCAAAAGTTATTGAGCAATTTGTCTGGAGTACACTGATACCTGATGTGTGGGGGAAACCACTGTTTCGGCGCATGGCAGAGCTCAGAAGGGAAGGAGCGCCGTTTGACTTTTTCAATGCAAAATTGGCTGTAATTCAGATCGGACGCCATGTCGCATTTGGAGAGCCCCTGATGTACCTAAACAGTGGAAACCCCCCACAAATGACACCATTTTGGAAAAAAAGACCCCCCAAGGAAATTATCTAGATGTGTGGTGAGAACTTTGAACCCCCAAGGGCTTCACAGAAGTTTATAACATACAGCCATACAATTAAAAAATCATATTTTTTCCACAAAAATGATCTTTTCACCCTCAATTCTTATTTTTCCAAGGGTAACAGGACCCTAAAAGTTATTGTGCAATTTGTCCTGAGTATGCTGATACCCCACATGTGGGGGTAAACCACTATTTGGGCGCATGGCAGAGCTCAGAAGGGAAGCAGCGCCATTTGACGTTTTTGGCTGGAATTGAGATCGGACACCATGTCGCGTTTGAAAAGCCCCTGATGTACGAAAACAGTAGAAATCCCCCACAAATGACACCATTTTGGAAACTAGACCCCCCAAGGAACTTATCTAGATGTGTGGTGAGAACTTTGAACCCCCCCAGTGCTTCACAGAAGTTTATAATGCCTGGGCGTGAAAATAAAAAAATCGTATTTTTTCCACAAACATGATCTTTTAGTCACCAATTTTTTTATTTTCCCAAGGGTACCAGGAGAAATTGGACCCGAAAAGTTGTTGTACAATTTGTCCTGAGTACGCTGATACCTCATATGTGGGAGAAAACTACTGTATGGGCACATGTCGGGGCTTGGAAGGGAAGTAGTGATGTTTTGGAATGCAGACTTTGATGGAATGGTCTGCGGGTGTCATGTGCGTTTATAGAGCCCCTGATGTACCTAAACTATTGAAACTCCCCACAAGTGACCCCATTTTGGAAACTAGACCCCCCACGGAACTTATCTAGATGTGTGGTGAGCACTTTGAACCCCCCCAGTGCTTCACAGAAGTTTATAATGCCTGGGCGTGAAAATAAAAAAATTGTATTTTTTCCACAAACATGATCTTTTAGTCACCAATTTTTTTTATTTCCCCAAGGGTACCAGGAGAAATTGGACCCAAAAAGTTGTTGTCCAATTTGTCCTGAGTAGGCTGATACCCTATATGTGGGGGTAAAACACTGTTTGGGCACATGGCAGAGCTTGGAAGGGAAGGAGCACCATTTGACTTTTACAACGCAGAATTGGCTGGAATTGAGATCCAACGCCATGTTGCATTTGGAGAGCACCTGAAGTGCCCAAACGGTGGAAACACCCAATTCTAACTCCAACCCTAACCCCAACACACCCCTTACCCTAATGTCAGCCCTAACCCTAGCCCTAGCCCTAACCCTAGCCCTAGCCCTAACCCTAACCCTAACCCTAATGGGAAAATGGAAATAAATACATTTTCTTTTAATTTTATTATTTTTCCCTAACTAAGGGGGTGATAACGGGGGGTTTGATTTACTATTTATGGCGGGTTTTTATGTTTGGCAGCTGTCATAGGCTAAAAGACGCTTTTTATTGTAAAAATAGTTTTTGCATCACCACATATTGAGAGCTATAATTTTTCCATATTTTGACCCACTGAGTCACGTGAGGTCTTATTTTTTGCGGGACAAGTTGACATTTTTATTAGTACCATTTTCGGGCACGTGACATTTTTTGATCGCTTTTTATTCCGATTTTTGGGACGCAGAATGAACAAAAACCAGCGTTTCATGAATTTCTTTTGGGGGGTGAGTTTACATTGTTCCGTGTGCGGTAAAATTGATAAAGCGTTTTTATTCTTTGGGTCAGTACGGTTACAGTGATACCTCATTTATGTTTTTTTTTGTTTTGGCGGTTTTATGCAATGAAAACTATTTTATATAAAAAATAATTATTTTTGCATCGCTTTATTCTGTGAGCTATAACTTTTTTAATTTTTCGCTGATGATGCTGTATGGTGGCTATTTTTTTGTGGGACAAGATTACGTTTTCAGCGGTACCATGGATATTTATATGCATCTTTTTGATCGCGCGTTATTGCACTTTTTGTTCGGCAGTATGATAATAAATCATTATTTTTTGCTTCGTTTTTTATTTTTATTTTTTAAGGGGTTCGCTAAAGGGGTAAACTAATAGGACAGTTTTATAGGGCAGGTTGTTACAGGTATAGACGCAGACTTCCTCATGCCTGCGCTTTGCAGGCACTGAGGAAGTCAGCTCCCTACAGGCCCCCGAAGGTCCCCATCGCCATCTTGGATCTGGGGACCTGTATGGAAAGAGACCCCCGCAGCAGCGCTGCACATTGCGCTGTGGTGGGGGGCTCAGGGAAGCACGGAGGGAGCCCCTCCCTGCCGATGCTTCCCTTTAACCCCCGGTACACCGCAATCGTGTTTGATCACGGTGTGCAAGGGGTTAACGTGTCAGGGGCGGTCCGTGACAGCCCCTGACACATTGTGCCGGGTGTCAGCTGTGATAATCAGCTGACACCCGGCCGCGATCAGCAGCGCTCACCACGTGGGCGCCGCTGATCGCTGTGACGTACTATCCCGTCCCTGGGAATTAAGTCCCAGGGCACTTGGACGGGATAGAACGTCACATGGGATTAAGGGGTTAAAGTATTCCATGGTGTAAGGTACATTTCTGTGATATATAACACTTCCAAAAAGCATTTAAATATTTTAATGGGTTAAATTCCTCACCCATACAGTATTCTGTGCTCTGGAGTACATTTTTGTGATATGGAACACTCCAAAAAAAGTCTTAAAAATGTTGTTGGGTTAAATTTCTCACCCATGCAGTATTCCACTGTCTGTGGTGCATTTTTGTGTTATATAACACTACAAGAAAAGTTAAAAAAATTTGCTAAGTTTTGTTTATTAGCCATATAGAATTCTGTGGTCTGGGGTACATCTATGTGATATCAAGCACTACAAAAAACCATTTAACATTTTTTCTTAGTTCAATGACTAAACCATAAAGCATTCTTAGTGTGGGGTACATTTCTGTAATAACTAACACTTCCAAAAAGCTTTGAAATTTTTTTCTGGATTAAATTCCTCATACATAGGGTATTACGTGTTTTGTGGTATGTAATGGTGGTATTAAACTAAAAAAACAACGCTTTGACTGCAGCCGGTGACCACATTTTTTATTTCTATTTAAAAAAGTGGTTTAAAGAGACATACTGTAGCAATTATAAAATGCATATGGCATGCGGAAAGGATGGGGAAGTGGAAGTGCTGATGACGGTGCACGCATATGCCAATGAAGTGGGGCAGGTGCGACTACAGCTGTTGCTGGAGCACAAGAAACATGCCCAACAGGTGGTCAGTTGGATAGCAGATAATGATTCCAGCATGCTTGGCAGTACCACCAAGTCTTCCTGTTAAGAGTCGGATTCCTGCGTTTACTCAGCAGGGATCCAGATCCTCACATTCTGCACTCTCCTCCTATCTTTCCACTGCAGAGGAGATTGCAGAGGAGAATGCCTTGCAGCAAATCTCTCCTGAGGCTAAGCCCTTCTGTCCTCTTACTGGGCCTGCTCATGGGACGATTTCCCATTGGAGATCGGGAGTCATGTGCTCAAGTCCCGCTCCAGTTCTCATTGGTCTATCTCAGAGATCTGGAGGCGTGCAGAAGGTCCCGGCTGCTATAAAAGGCGTGCATGGCTGTTCCGCCATGTGCTAGTATAGTCATACTTGCTGCTGTGTGTATGAGGACGGATGCATGATTCTGGTGACTGACTCATTTGAAACCCCTTCCCTCTGATATTACGCATGTGAATAGGGACTGAGTTAGTTTCAGCGCCAGCGCTCCTCTACTTCAACTTGCACAGCTGCTAGCGTCCGACATTGCGCCTTGCCTTTGTCGTTTGGCGGCAGTGTCCACGCCGCGCTGCAGTAGCAGCCTCCATTGCGTTCGCAGTTGCAACGCCGCGCACACGGTAGGTCTAGACGGACGTAGTGCCGCCGTCTTGGGCTACCCCTGTGACCGTATACCGTGTGTGCACTTTTTACTGAGTACTGTGACTACAACAGGCTCAGTTATTTGTGTTTTGTACTTTTGGCATCTCCGTGAGTTTAACAGAGAATGCTCTGCACACTTGAGTGGAGTTTAACCCTGTGTGCAATACCGCCATATTGCTCCTGCCACCACTTAGCAGCGGTTATTTCACCTACTGCACGGTGGACCCCGAGCGGAGAACGCACTTTATTTATATTTTTATTTAGTGCGTTCGCCGTTACTAACACTTCCACATGGTCCAGTCTCATCATCCAACAGTCCGGATCACTTCATCCTCACCCTGATCCTCCTTCCTCCCACCATGTTGAGGCCCAGGAGACTAGTGATCATACACTAGGACACTCCGAGGAGCTCTTTACAACATCATTTCTTGATTGTGGCCCTTCAAATTTTGCTGATAAGTCAGATTGTTGTTGTCAAGTCATCAAGACAGGAAGACGAAATGGTGGATCATGAAATCACAGACCAAACCTGGGAAGTTGGCATGCGAAGCGAGACCAGCAGCGCTGAGGGGGAAGGTTTGACAGCACCAAATTAGGTAGGAAAAGGCACTGGTGTGACCAGAGGGACAAGGTAAGCAACTGTTTCACAGAGCACCTGAATTTGTCCGTCAAAGAGTTAGGTGTTCCCCAGTCTTGGACCTTTAAAAAGAGAGTTCTGAGACCAAAAAAGTGGTCATTTGCAACCTGTGCCATGCCAAGATCATCAGGGGCCTGACCACTAAGAACCTAACTAAATATATATGTAATAAAAAAAGTGAAGAAACATTCCACCATCAAAATAACACTTCTGTTACTGAACCGCAATCCCTACAGCGAAGGTTGGCACCTTATATCTGCGCAATGGCACCCCCGCTCGTTGACGGCTCACCCTGCTGGCCCTGCAAAGCTATGGATGGGACAGGGGAGCAGAAGAATCTTAACAAGAAAGGGGATAGAGAATGTATATGTTAGCAAAAATGCCAGAAGGAGATTTTATTACATCAAAAATATGATAATTTCATCAATAAAATCCATTAGTCTAAAGAAGTAAGGATGTATAATGACATATGTGTCTTGGCATATGGTATCGCCAGGTGGGATCTTTGTGTAGAAGTGTCACTCAAGCTACCCCTATATATGTTTGCCTGCCTGGCAGTGGGGGTTGGCATGATCTGGGGTAAATATCTGTGATATCCAACCCTCCAAAAAAATGTTCAAAAATGTATCTGAATTCAATTTCTAATCCATAGAGTATTAAGTTTTCTGATGAACATTTTGTTAGTATATAACCCTTCAAAAATTTGTTCAAAAAATTTATCAATATTATATTGCTCATACACACAGCATTACGTGTTCTTGGGTACATTTTGGTGGTATATAACCTTGAAGAAAATTGTTCAAAAATGTATCGGTATTAGAGTTGAGCGATACCGTCCGATACTTCAAAGTATCGTATCGGATGGTATCGGCCGATCTTTAAAAAAAGTATCGGTATCGCCGATTCCGATACCGGAAGTCCCATTCAAGTCTATGGGACTTCCGGTATCGGAATAAGAAAAACCCTTTCCTGCCCTTGTACAGCCTCTCTGGGGTCTGTACGGGCCTTTCGGGGGGCTGTGCCGGCCTGCCAGGGGGTCTGTGCAGGCTCCGGTGGTCTGTGCCGGCCTGCCGGTGGTCTGTGCAGGCTCCGGGGGGCTGTGCCGGCCTGCCGGGGGGCTGTGCCGGCTCCGGGGGGCTGTTCCGGCCTGCCGGGGGGCTGTGCCGGCCTGCCGGGGGGCTGTGCCGGCCTGCCGGTGGTCTGTGCAGGCTCCGGGGGTCTGTGCAGGCATCGTCCGATGGGACTACAAGTCCCATCGGGCGATGCCTGCTACCATGACAGTGATTGACACATTAGCCAATGATGGGACAGTAGTAGTCCCATCATCCGGCTAATGTGTTAAATGTAAAAAAAAAAAAAAAAATTACATGCTACATACATACAACATGCATACTACATACATGCTACATTCATACTACATACTACATACATGCTACATTCATACTACATAAATACTACATGCAACATACATACTACATATATACTACATGCATGCTACATACATACTGCATGCTACATACATACCACATATATACTACATACATACTACATGCATGCTACATGCTACATACATAACACATATATACTACATGCATGCTACATACATACTACATGCTACATACTACATATATACTACATGCATGCTACATACTACATGCTACATACATACTACATATATACTACATGCATGCTACATACATACTGCATGCTACATGCATGCTACATACATACTACATACATACTACATGCTACATACATACTACATATATACTACATACATACTACATACATACTACATGCATGCTACATGCATGCTACATACATACCACATACATAACACATATATACTACATGCATGCTACATACATACTACATGCTACATACATACCATATACATACTACATGCATGCTACATACATACTACATGCATGCTACATACATACTACATGCTACATACATACTACATATATACTACATGCATGCTACATACATACTACATGCTACATACATACTACATATATACTACATGCATGCTACATACTACATGCTACATACATACTACATATATACTACATGCATGCTACATACATACTACATGCATGCTACATACATACTACATATATACTACATGCATGCTACATACATACTGCATGCTACATGCATGCTACATACATACTACATACATACTACATGCTACATACATACCACATATATACTACATACATACAATACATTCATACAATACATACATAGACATACAGTACATATAACATAGAGTAACATACTTACCAATACTTGTCACATTGTTCCCCGAAGCCATTGTCTTTTCCGGAATAAATATTAACATAACAAACCACAAAAATACTCACCCACGATCCGAAGCAGTCCACGAGTGTGTCCCACGACGATCTTGGGTAGAGAACTGCAGCATCAGCTGTTGCTGCCGTTCTCTACGGGCTGCAGGAATCCAATGACGGAAGGTAGGTATCCTTCCGCACTGTATTCCTCCGCCACTTAAAAAAAAAAAAAGTCCCTAGTCTCACTTTATGCCATTGCTGTGTGGGAAATTCCCACGCAGCAATGGCATAAAGTGAGACTAGGGACTTTTTTTTTTTTTTAAGTGGCGGAGGAATACAGTGCGGAAGGATACCTACCTTCCGTCATTGGATTCCTGCAGCCCGTAGAGAACGGCAGCATCATCTGATGCTGCAGTTCTCTACCCAAGATCGTCGTGGGACACACTCGTGGACTGCTTCGGATCGTGGGTGAGTATTTTTGTGGTTTGTTATGTTAATATTTATTCCGAAAAAAGACAATGGCTTCGGGGAACAATGTGACAAGTATTGGTAAGTATGTTACTCTATGTTATATGTACTGTATGTCTATGTATGTATTGTATGAATGTATTGTATGTATGTAGTATATATGTGGTATGTATGTAGCATGTAGTATGTATGTAGTATGTATGTAGCATGCATGTAGCATGTAGTATGTATGTAGCATGCATGTAGTATATATGTAGTATGTATGTAGCATGCATGTAGTATATATGTAGCATGTATGTAGTATGTATGTGGTATGTATGTAGCATGTAGTATGTATGTAGCATGCATGTAGTATATATGTAGTATGTATGTAGCATGTAGTATGTATGTAGTATGTATGTAGTATGTATGTGGTATGTATGTAGCATGTAGTATGTATGTAGCATGTATGTAGCATGCATGTAGTATGTATGTAGCATGCATGTAGTATATATGTAGTATGTATGTAGCATGCATGTAGTATGTATGTAGTATGTATGTAGTGTGTAGCATGTATGTAGTACGTATGTGGTATGTATGTAGCATGTAGTATGTATGTAGCATGCATGTAGTATATATGTAGTATGTATGTAGCATGTAGTATGTATGTAGTATGTATGTAGTATGTATGTGGTATGTATGTAGCATGTAGTATGTATGTAGCATGCATGTAGTATATATGTAGTATGTAGTATGTATGTAGTATGTATGTGGTATGTATGTAGCATGTAGCATGCATGTAGTATGTATGTAGCATGCATGTAGTATGTATGTAGCATGCATGTAGTATGTATGTAGTATGTATGTAGTATGTATGTAGCATGCAGTATGTATGTAGCATGTATGTAGTATGTATGTAGTATATATGTAGTATGTATGTAGCATGTAGTATGTATGTAGCATGCATGTAGTATATATGTAGTATGTATGTAGCATGCATGTAGTATGTATGTAGTATGTATGTAGTATGTATGTAGCATGCAGTATGTATGTAGCATGTATGTAGTATGTATGTAGTATATATGTAGTATGTATGTAGCATGTAGTATGTATGTAGCATGCATGTAGTATGTATGTAGCATGTATGTAGTATGTATGTAGTATATATGTAGTATGTATGTAGCATGTAGTATGTATGTAGCATGCATGTAGTATGTATGTAGTATTTTTTTTTTTTTTTTTTTTAACATTTAACACATTAGCCGGATGATGGGACTACTACTGTCCCATCATTGGCTAATGTGTCAATCACTGTCATGGTAGCAGGCATCGCCCGATGGGACTTGTAGTCCCATCGGACGATGCTTGCACAGACCCCCGGACATCAGCACAGCCCCCCGGCAGGCCGGCACAGCCCCCCGGCAGGCCGGTACAGACCCCCACAGGGTGCACAGACCACCGGCAGGCCGGCACAGCCCCCCGGCAGGCCGGTACAGACCCCGGGCAGTCCACACAGCCCCCCTGGCAGGCCGGCACAGCCCCCCGGCAGGCCGGTACAGACCCCCACAGGGTGCACAGCCCCCCGGCAGGCCGGCACAGCCCCCCGGCAGGCTGGTACAGACCCCGGGCAGTCCACACAGCCCCCCGGCAGGCCGGCACAGCCCCCCGGCAGGCCGGCAGAGACCCCCGGAAGGCCCGAAATGACGGCGCATCATGATGCGCACACACCGCGCATCATGATGACGTCAGGCCGTCAATCAACTGAACTTCCGATTCCGATGCCGAATTCCGATATTGAAAAAATATCGGAAGTCGGTATCGGAATTCCGATACAGCAAGTATCGGCCGATACCCGATACTTGCGGTATCGGAATGCTCAACACTAATCGGTATTATATTGCTCATCCGTAGAGTAGTACATCTTCTTGAGTGCATTTCGGTGGTATACATAACACTACCATACAAAAAAATCATTGATAAATTTGTTTGGATTCAATTTCTCATCCATACACTTTGACGTGCTTTCTGTTGCATTTCGGTGCTATATAAAACTAAAAAAAGTAACTTTTTTTATTGATTCAATTACTGATACACACATTATTTTGTGTTTCTGTTACATTTTGGTAGTATAAAAATTTTTTAAAAAAACTTGAAAAAATGTTTATGGATTAAATGATTCTTCCATACACTGTAATGTGATTCTTGCCACACTTTGCTGGTATATTAAACTCACAACAACATCCCAAAACTTTTTAGGGATTCAATTAGTCATCCATAAACCATAACGCGGTTCTTGTTACATTTCACTGGTATGTTAAACTCTAAAAAAACTTCCAACAAATTTTTCTGGATTCAATGATTCATGCATACAGTTTAACGTACCTTGTAAAACTATGATGGGTTAACATGTTTAAAAACCACTTGGCCTGGTACAGTTTACAAGATATCTTGGGTAAAATAATTGACTGTTGTCATGGTAGAGACAGGGAAATGTTGGCAGTAGGGACTTTGGCACATGTGGCAGACTTTATGTATTCCTGCGACCCCTTTACATTCAACTTGGCCAAAAAAGAGTACTGGTTGTTCACCCTGCTAGACCAATGCAAAAAGAAGAACTTTGCATCTCTTCTTCCTGAGGCAGAGAGGTCTTCTGAAATGGTGCTATACCAGAAGGCCATTATGGAAAATATGTTACAAAAATTCCCCACTCTAGCGGTAGGAGGCAAGCTTCCTTGGCCAACGAAGGAAGAGAGGCAAGGGAGACACAACAGAGACAAGGGTACACTGTCAACGGTCTGGGCCAATTTCATGACAACCTCCCAGCATTCATTCCCTGATGACAAGGTATTTTTAAAAAGGAGGGAAACGTTTTTAAATATGGTCAAGCAATACCTGGCCAACAAAACCAGCGTACTCCCTAGTTTCTCTGCGTCTTTCAGCTTTTGGGTCTCAAATATGGACACTTGGCATGAGGTTTTCCTCTATGCCTTGGATGTGTTGTGCTGCCCTGCTGCTAGAGTCTTGTCTGAGCGGGTGTTTAGTGCCACTGGGGGGGGTCATAACAGACAGGCACTTTCAACTGTCAACAGAAAGTGCTGACAGGCTCTCTCTGATGACAATGAACAAAGCCTGGATTAGACCTGACTTTTCAACATCACCAGATGACAGCAGCATGTAATGAGTTATTAATGTTCAATATTTGAATGAGGCCCACCAGTTGTTGCCTTCTAGGATCTATGGATGACTGGATGACCCTACTTAGAACTTTTTCCTGGCTTTGCACTTATTATGAGTGTAGAAGTACCAAAACTACTCTTTCTTAATTTGTTTTTATGAGTCACTCCAGTTGATGCCTTTAAGGGTGTATGGATGACCCTGCATGTAATTATTGGCAGGCTTTGCACTGTGTGCAGACCTTTTATGAATTTAGTAGTAAAACAACTACATTTTGTTCACAATTTTTGAATCAGGCACTACAATTGGTGCCTTCAAGGATGTATGGATGGCCCTGCTTGCAATTTTGGGCAGAACTTGTACTTAGTACATAGCCTTTATGAGTCTAGGAGTACCACTACATTATAATTTGAACAGAATGTATGCAAGGCCCTCATTTATGTCTAATACAGGGTATATCTGAGCCTTTAATTTTTTGTCACTTCTTGCTTCCTGCATACGTTACACTGAAATTTCCATTTTTTAATAAAAAAATCAATTTTGGTTCACTTAAAGTAAAAAAAATTTAAAAAATACTTTTTAAATTTTGTCTTATATACAAGTTATTATACAGTAAAAAAATGTTTCTTACATTTTTTTCTTGTAAATTTTAATTTCTCATCAGTTTTGAAAGATTTATTGTCAGTCCTTAAAGTGGAGTAAAAGTGTGACACCATTGTTCTCAGCAGCCATCTGGGAGTCAGAGATGCTTCCAGGGGTCTTCCCTCCATTTCACCATTTTTACTGCCCCTCAGTGCTCAGATTTCCCATCAGTTCCTATTATACTCATTACAAGAAACAAGCACCAGAACATTAGAAGCTGCTCTGTTCCAGTAACGAGCATCCGAGCATTTTAGTACTCACTCATCTCTAGTGTGTACTCATTTATGCTGAACACTGTACATGATAGGAAGATGTAGGGGACAAATAAAAGAAGGGAAGCCTGCAAGATCAGACTATATAGAGAGTCATAGTTGTCTGCTACTATGGAAATGTCTAGATCTGCATAGCATCTGTAAACACAAAATTGTAGATGATTTTTGATCAAGGCTTTTTGCAAAATTACTTCTTATTTTTTATTTAATGTGTAATAAAGAATTTTGAAAAGGATTGACTTGGATGATGGACATAACCTCAAAATCTGCGTAATAAACACTCAATGAAACATTTGTTTTACTCTGTTCACTAAATTCCTGTTAAATCCTCCACCCATGCAGTAAACTGTTCATCTTCCACACAGCCCCTTTATTTTTTTGGACACAGAACCATTTTTTTCCAGTTTTGACAGCTAGTGGAAATTTTTTTCTTACTTTAAAGAACTAATAATTACCCATAAACTCATCGAATTCGATATATCCAATGTAAATAAACGCACTGGAATTCATTAAGTTCCCGCTATGTCTTCTCCCTCCAGCTACATTCTTGGATCTGACTTCACACTTGGACATAGACTTTTCACTTCGCTATTGGACCAGGCACGCAATACGGGATCTGCTTTTTTTCATTGGGTTTTTATCTTTTCGCTATGACAAGACTGTGGGCTTTGTGTTTAATTACATTACTTCAAATTACTTTATTAGCCAGGACTGAAATAAGGCTTAAGATGGAATGAGCAATGGAAAAATAATATTTTGTTGAGCATTTCTTTGACCTTATATGAGCAATAAAATAAGCTAAAATAGTTGGTTGAAATTAATTTTGATAATTTTACACTGTAACTAGTGATGGGTGAACCCTTGGATGTTCGGGTCCGGCGGGTTCTGACGAATATTTAAAAAAAGTTGGGGTACCAGAAAGGTACTCGAATTGGAACCTCATGAATAGTGGGCCCGAACCTTCAGTGTTTCCCAAGCTGTAATTTGTATAATAGATGCGCATTTTCTGGAGCGACTGTGGGCTTCAATTTTTAGGGAATACCAGCCCCCAGCTTTCTGCTTTAGCTTGGCTGGTTGTCAAAAATGATGGGGACCCCAAGCAATTTTTTTAAAATTATTTTATAGGCATGGGAAACAGCTGATGTTCTAGCTGCCGAACCTGAACAGTAACATGGACTGCCTAGAGAAGTCCTTGTTCGGGGTCTGTGCACAGACGGTACGGTGCGAACTACAAACTTTACTGTATGGTTTGCCCATCACTAGTTGTAACTGAAAAATTATAATAAATGTGATTTTTTTTTAGAAGACGTCAATATCATGGCCAAACTAATTACAGTCAATGGATTTGATTTTGTTGGAGTATAAGGGTACCGTTACACCTAGCGATGCACCAGCGATCCCGACTAGCGATATGACGCAGTCAGGATCGCTGGTGCATCGCTAGGTGGTCGCTAGTGAGCTGCCACACAGGCAGATCTCACCAGCGACATCGCTGGGGACGGGGATCGCTACTTACCTGTCAGACGCGGTGATCCTGTGTCCTCCCGCCCGGCTCCACGCGTCGCTCGTCGTCACAGCAGGAAGCGCCGCAGGAAGTGACCGACGAGGAATGTTCCAGCAGCTTCTTGCGCGATCAGCGATAACCAGCGGGGGAGCCGGTCGGAGGTAAATATCACATGCAGCGATATCGCTAGCAATATCGCTGCAACGTCACAAAATCGGTGACTTTACAGCGATATTGCTAGCGATATCGCAGTGTGTAACAGGGGCTTAAGCCAACATTACTCATGTTCTCTGCTTGTAACCCATCTTGTTTTAAATGTTTTTAACTTTTAGTGATTTACAAATTTACCACTTCATTTATTATGCATTGCTTATATAGCACTTCATATTTCACGGAGCTTTACAGACATTATCCTCACTGTCCCCTCTGGGGCTCACAATCTAAATTCCCTATCAGTGTGTCTTTGGAATAATCAAGCCAGACATGTCACTTGAAGAAAGGATCACAAAGCTATGACTTGCCTACTATGAACACATCATACCAAGAGAGCAATTACTGGAGAAGGACATCATGATCAGAAGAATAAAAGGAAAACTGCGAAGAGGAAGAGCAGCAACCCAATGTCTTGATACTATCAAGATAACAAAGGAGAAGACCCTGGTGGACCTATCTAGAGTTGCACAATATTGTTCTTCCTAGAGAGCGTTGATCCATCAAGTCGCCATGGCTCATGACCAGTAAATAATAATAATGTCTTTGGAGTGTTGAAGGAAACTGATGCAGATGAAATCCACGCCAGCACTGGGAGAACATGCAAAACTCCTTGAAGATGTTGTCCGTGGTGGGATTTCAACCTAGGACCCCATCAAAACAACAAACGTAGCCACTGAGTAACCTTTGGTGCCCCACAAAGCTGTCATCGGCAGGATGCAATTCCCGGCACAGGCACTTAATTAATAGATTTTACCCACAAGGGCTAACAATATCAGGAGCAGGAAAGAGACTGTGATTAATATCATACTCCAAGAATATTGTCTGGGATCCAAAACGACTCAGAGCCTGGCCATTTAACCCAGAATGCACCACAAACAGTACTGATTATGGAGTCAACAGAGGGATTATGATTTTCTTTACTCATCAGACCTAGCAATCTAATTTATGCAAACCCTGAGCTTACTAAAGACCCCAAAAGCAGTCATGTAATAGCCTCTGATACAGCAATCATGTTTTATCATGCAGATTAGTGATTTATTTCAGATAGGTTTGACATGGCTGGCAGATTCAGCATGGTAGAATGTATGGAGAATCAAGCCTTTTTTAGATAAAAAAATAGAGAAAAACTTTATTGTAATTTCAGATAAAACAGGAGATTCCAAGGGCTGTAAAAACATATGAGCTTACTGTACAGGTTTCAGCCATAGGATTCAATATGGTGGAATAGACTATTCAATATGGTACAAGGACTATGACAGTAGGAAAAATCTCATGTATTTTTATCTTCACTGGGAATGTCCTGCTTTATCTGAAATTGCAATAAAGTTTTTGCACATTTTTTTATCAAAAAAAGTCTGGATTCCTCCTACATTCCACTTCATATGCTACCAGCATGCAGAAGTGGTACTTTTCTGGGATTGCTGGCAACTTCAATTTGGGTCAGCTAGATCATTTGTTCCTCAGATTCAATACGGTCCTAATAAAATTTCTCCAAATTAGTCCAAATTGAAAGTGGGCCAAGAGCAACGAAAATGACTCCAGATCCCAAAGCGTAATAAACATAGCAGAGGTAAGGGGTTAAAAAAATAATAAAACAAATTATACTTATTTGTTATAGTCCCTCAGCCTTCCTTATGCTGCCTCTACCGCTGTAACAGTTTCCCCTTCCTTTGCTCTGATTTTTGGTTCTACTGTCTGACCTCCCATGGTCATGTGAGGAGCAAGACATCATATTCAATTATGACGTACATTGTTGACCGCATGAGGCAAATCACTGGCCTCAGCACAGGAAAAATTGTGAAGACCAGGAAGGAGGAACATGGAGATTCATCAGTGGAGGCAGTGTAAGGGCCGTTGAAGGCCTAGGATGAGTGCATACAACATAAAATCATAGAATCCTCCTCATTCACACCTGTGACCTTGTAACACTAAAAAGTCACATGACCTTGGGGAGTGAAAATGGCCAATTAGGCACAATTTGGCCATTTTCACATAGGGGTGTACTCACTTTTGTTGCCAGCAGTTTAGCCATTAATGGCTGAGTGTTGAGTTATTTAGAGGGCACACTAAATTTACACTGTTACACAAGCTGTACACTGACTACTTTGCATTGTATGAAAGTGTCAGATCATCAGCACTGTTGACTAGTGTTGAGCATTCCGATACCGCAAGTATCGGGTATCGGCCGATACTTGCTGTATCGGAATTCCGATACCGACTTCCGATATTTTTTCAATATCGGAATTCGGCATCGGAATCGGAAGTTCAAAGTTGATTGACGGCCTGACGTCATCATGATGCGCGGTGTGTGCGCATCATGATGCGCCGTCATTTCGGGCCTTCCGGGGGTCTCTGCCGGCCTGCCGGGGGGCTGTGCCGGCCTGCCGGGGGGCTGTGTGGACTGCCCGGGGTCTGTACCGGCCTGCCAGGGGGCTGTGCCGGCCTGCCGGTGGTCTGTGCACCCTGTGGGGGTCTGTACCGGCCTGCCGGGGGGCTGTGCCGGCCTGCCGGTGGTCTGTGCACCCTGTGGGGGTCTGTACCGGCCTGCCGGGGGGCTGTGCCGGCCTGCCGGGGGGCTGTGCTGATGTCCGGGGGTCTGTGCAAGCATCGTCCGATGGGACTACAAGTCCCATCTGGCGATGCCTGCTACCATGACAGTGATTGACACATTAGCCAATGATGGGACAGTAGTAGTCCCATCATCCGGCTAATGTGTTAAATGTTAAAAAAAAAAAAAAAAAAAAAAAAAAAAATACTACATACATACTACATACATACTACATGCTACATACATACTACATATATACTACATGCATGCTACATACATACTACATGCTACATACATACCACATACATACTACATACATACTACATACATACTACATGCTACATACATACTACATATATACTACATGCATGCTACATACATACTACATGCTACATACATACCACATACATACTACATACATGCTACATACATACTACATACATACTACATGCATGCTACATACATACTACATGCATGCTACATACATGCTACATACATACTACATGCATGCTACATACATACTACATGCATGCTACATGCATGCTACATACATACTACATGCTACATACATACCACATACATACTACATACATACTACATACATACTACATGCATGCTACATACATACTACATACATACTACATACATACTACATGCATGCTACATACATACTACATGCATGCTACATACATACTACATGCATGCTACATGCATGCTACATACATACTACATGCTACATACATACCACATACATACTACATACATACTACATACATGCTACATGCTACATACATACTACATATATACTACATGCATGCTACATACATACTACATATATACTACATGCATGCTACATACATACTGCATGCTACATGCATGCTACATACATACTACATACATACTACATGCTACATACATACCACATATATACTACATACATACAATACATTCATACAATACATACATAGACATACAGTACATATAACATAGAGTAACATACTTACCAATACTTGTCACATTGTTCCCCGAAGCCATTGTCTTTTCCGGAATAAATATTAACATAACAAACCACAAAAATACTCACCCACGATCCGAAGCAGTCCACGAGTGTGTCCCACGACGATCTTGGGTAGAGAACTGCAGCATCAGATGATGCTGCCGTTCTCTACGGGCTGCAGGAATCCAATGACGGAAGGTAGGTATCCTTCCGCACTGTATTCCTCCGCCACTTAAAAAAAAAAGTCCCTAGTCTCACTTTATGCCATTGCTGTGTGGGAATTTCCCACGCAGCAATGGCATAAAGTGAGACTAGGGACTTTTTTTTTTTAAGTGGCGGAGGAATACAGTGCGGAAGGATACCTACCTTCCGTCATTGGATTCCTGCAGCCCGTAGAGAATGGCAGCATCATCTGATGCTGCAGTTCTCTACCCAAGATCGTCGTGGGACACACTCGTGGACTGCTTCGGATCGTGGGTGAGTATTTTTGTGGTTTGTTATGTTAATATTTATTCCGGAAAAGACAATGGCTTCGGGGAACAATGTGACAAGTATTGGTAAGTATGTTACTCTATGTTATATGTACTGTATGTCTATGTATGTATTGTATGAATGTATTGTATGTATGTAGTATATATGTGGTATGTATGTAGCATGTAGTATGTATGTAGTATGTATGTAGCATGCATGTAGCATGCAGTATGTATGTAGCATGCATGTAGTATATATGTAGTATGTATGTAGCATGTAGCATGTATGTAGTATGTATGTGATATGTATGTAGCATGCAGTATGTATGTAGCATGCATGTAGTATATATGTAGTATGTATGTAGCATGTAGCATGTATGTAGTATGTATGTGGTATGTATGTAGCATGTAGTATGTATGTAGCATGCATGTAGTATATATGTAGTATGTATGTAGCATGTAGTATGTATGTAGTATGTATGTGGTATGTATGTAGCATGTAGTATATATGTAGTATGTATGTAGCATGCATGTAGTATGTATGTAGCATGCATGTAGTATGTATGTAGTATGTATGTAGCATGCATGTAGTATGTATGTAGTATGTATGTAGTATGTATGTGGTATGTATGTAGCATGTAGTATGTATGTAGCATGCATGTAGCATGTATGTAGCATGCATGTAGCATGCATGTAGTATGTATGTAGTATGTATGTAGTATGTATGTAGCATGCAGTATGTATGTAGCATGCATGTAGCATGCATGTAGTATGTATGTAGTATGTATGTAGCATGCAGTATGTATGTAGTATGTATGTAGCATGCAGTATGTATGTAGCATGTATGTAGCATGTATGTAGTATGTATGTAGTATATATGTAGTATGTATGTAGCATGTAGTATGTATGTAGCATGTAGTATGTATGTAGCATGCATGTAGTATATATGTAGTATGTATGTAGCATGTATGTAGCATGTAGTATGTATGTAGCATGTAGTATGTATGTAGCATGTAGTATGTATGTAGCATGCATGTAGTATGTATGTAGTTTTTTTTTTTTTTTTTTTAACATTTAACACATTAGCCGGATGATGGGACTACTACTGTCCCATCATTGGCTAATGTGTCAATCACTGTCATGGTAGCAGGCATCGCCCGATGGGACTTGTAGTCCCATCGGACGATGCCTGCACAGACCCCCGAAGCCTGCACAGACCACCGGCAGGCCGGCACAGCCCCCCGGCAGGCCGGCACAGCCCCCCGGCAGGCCGGCACAGCCCCCCGGCAGGCCGGCACAGCCCACTGGAGCCTGCACAGCCCCCCTGGCAGGCCGGCACAGCCCCCCGGCAGGCCGGCACAGCCCACCGGAGCCTGCACAGACCACCGGCAGGCCAGCACAGCCCCCCGGCAGGCCGGCACAGACCACCAGAGCCTGCACAGACCCCCTGTCAGGCCGGCACAGCCCCCCGAAAGGCCCGTACAGACCCCAGAGAGGCTGTACAAGGCAAAAACAGGGTTTTTCTTATTCCGATACCGGAAGTCCCATAGACTTGAATGGGACTTCCGGTATCGGAATCGGCCATACCGATACTTTTTTTAAAGATCGGCCGATCCATTCCGATCCGATACTTTGAAGTATCGGACGGTATCGCTCAACTCTACTGTTGACCCATGAAAAGATATAATAAAACATTTGCAAAATGTGAGGGGTGTACTCACTTTTGTGATATACTGCAGTTGTAGTAAAAGACTTGGACGGCACATCCTAAAATTTGGATATGATTTTTGGATGTGCGGTCCAAGTCCTTTTTCCACATTTCAGCATGTTGCACGTTCCGTCCCCTCTTTTTTTATTTGGACCAGCACTCCTCCCATTTGGCACAGGTGCTTTTAATTAGCAGGAAACTGCAAGAGGGGTTTCGACCTATTTTTACTCTCAGTTCACAGTTTGAGAGCTTTTGGAAAGTGAGTTTTTTGGCTTCTTTGACTTGGTGTTGGTGCTGTGTGGTGGCCATTGTTGCTGTGGTTTTATGCTTGTAGGGCGGTGTGGCCTGGAGTCATGGGTACTCCGTCTTGCAGCAATGGAATGTGAGGCACTGGTAGCCTGCCCTGCTGGTGCATTGTCACTGTGATGGTGGTTAGCACACGACACCGCTCCTTTGAGGCTATAGAAAATTAGTGACCCACTGAGAGGTTCACCGTGATGTGGCAGTGGGCTTCATGCAGTCGGATCAGAATGTTAAACTAAGAACCTCATGTACTGTTTTGTAAATCTTTGCTTACCGGCATTAGGTCAATATATGACTTTTGGATGCGTGGTCCATGTTCTTTTGTCTACAGTTTAGCAAAAACGAATACCTCACGCCACTCCCATGCTGAGCATTGATGCAGCATGCAACTGCCTGAGTAAGTGGTGGAGCAGGAAGCCGATGGCTCTCTGTTTTGCTACGTTATTTGCAAAATGAACAGTCCAGACCCGGATAAAGAAATAGATATAAAGTTAGATAGATAGACAGATAGATGGTGTTACTCAGGAAGTATTGCACCCAAAATCTGCTCAAGTTTGTGCTGCTATCTGTCTTTTCAATTTAGATTGATAGATAGATAGATGGATAGATAGATACTGTAGATAGACAGATAGATAGGTAGATAGATAATAGATGGATGATAGATAATAGATAGATGAATAGATAGATGATAGATAAATAGGAGATAGACAATAGATAGATGGATAGATACTGTATGTATAAAAAAGGCACAGCAGCATTCTGTGAATGCCAAGACATATAATGTCAAAGGAAATAACTATTTCCAAATGCATTGTCCCTCAGCAAGATGTACTCACAAAAATAGCGAAGGTTCTTAGCGCATAAATTGGCCAATTCATGTGTGCCCATCAACCACAGCAAGGTGACACTTCTCTGATGGGTCCTATCATAACTCTTCCCTATCCTTCTGTACATGCCACTTTCAGGCTAAAAAACCTACAATAATGGACAAACATGTCTCTCCTGAGCTGCAAGCCTACAGTTTGAACGGGCAAGTAGAATTGGTTGAGAACACCTGCAGGTCAATGGGAGGAGTGCAGTGTCAGAGCAGAGGGAGTCACACCCTCCAAATCAGCTATACAAAAAAACCTGACCAGCACCACCTAAGCACTTATTCACACTTAGGTGGTGCTGGTCAGCTTTTTGTATAGATAGATAGATACTTGAGTGCTGCATTTCTTCTCTAGTAGAATCATGTCAAAATGAATACAGAGCCATAGGATACTCTCCAATTGCACACTAAGGCCATGTGCACACGCTGCAGTTTTGCTGCAGTTCTGCTGCGGTTTTGGCCCTGCAGAACTGCAGCAGTTCCGCAGACATGGTACTTTACCATGTTAGCCTATGGGTTTTCAAATCCGCAGAGCTCACGCTGCGGTTTTTACCTGCGGAAAAGCTGCGGTTTTTTTTCCGCAGCATGTCAATTGTTTCTGCGGATTCTGCTGCGGTTTCACACCTTTTACATAGTAGAGGTGTGAAACCGCAGGGCAAAACCACAGGCCAAACCGCAGCAAAACCGCAGGTCAATTTACCTGCGGTTCCGCGGGAAAAAACCCGCAGGTGAATCTGCAGTGTGTGCACATACCCTAAGTTTCTAGAATTAAAAGATTTATACTTATAATATAAACTCTGATTTATATTTTTTGTGATTTTTCCTTTTGGAAAAAAAGCAAAAGCAAACATTTTGCTTAGAGAAATGTTAAATGATCTATTTCTGCTTTTTGTTCTATAGTATTAAATATAATTGGGATACACATAAAAATAAAAAAGCAAAATAAAAGCAAAACCTCAGCCCATACAAGCCAATAACCCAAAGCAAACAAAGCAATAAAAAAACCTGCCGAAAACACCAAGCTCGACCCTAATCCCTGTACTCACTGTAATCATTCCTCTAATTTCTTAATGCTGTTAATTTTCTCCAAAGCAGACTTTATATTTTCTTTACCTTTTTTTATTATTCAATTGGAATTGCTCGTCAACTTTTCTTTTTATAAAAAAAAAAAAAACAAAAAGAAGTGCTGGATGGTCGTTAACATGATGCGTCCTTGTGCCAAAATTTTTGTGGCAGCAAACATGTACAATTACGTGATGTGAAAGTATTTTTGTTGCAAGGGGGTGGCTAAAACTTTAATTATAAAAATGAAGGCTGTTTCCATTTTCAATTGCCAAGAGGAACTTATCCTGCAGCGAAATTGTAGAAAACCAGAAGAAATTAAGTAATCTCCTTTTGGAAAATTAAAGAACAAAGACCTCAGAAATAATGTCACATCTAGGGGAAAGGCCAAAAGCCATATATAGAGTTAGTTACTTGGCACAAAGTCACTAATAAAAAGAAAAGTTCAGGAATTTCGTATTTTATTTCTTTCCTTCTGTGTAGATGCTGCTCCTTTTTTTTTTTTTAAATATTTATATATTTTTTCTATTTTCCTGATTCTGTTTTTGATAATCGACAAATTGTTTCCATATTGTTGTAGGTCTATTATCACACACTTTTAGATTTTTTTATGTGCACTTATAATTATCATTCGTGTGTTTCATTTCTGTGGAGCAATCATCAAACTGTCACATATTTCGGGAAAAGGGCTCGAACTCCAGCACCATCTATTGGAAGCGGCAATCCTATAAGTGAATATAGACCCTTTAACCCCTTAATGACCTCAGCTTTTTCCAATTTTTTGTTTTCCTTTTTATCTCCCCTTCTTCCCAGAGCCATAACTTTTTTATTTTTCTGTCTATAAGGCCATGTGAAGGATAATTTTTTGCGGGACGAGTTGTACTTTTGAAAGACATCATTGGTTTTACCATGTCGTGTAGTGGAAAGAGGGAAAAAAATTCCAAGTGCGGTGAAAATGCAAAAAAAAGTGCAATCTCACACAAGTTTTTTGCTTGGCTTTTATGCTAAAACTGTCCTGCCATTATGATTCTCCAGGTCATTACGAGTTCATAGACACCAAACATGTCTAGGTTCTTTTTTATCTTAGTGGTGAAAGAAAATTCCAAAGTTTGCTAAAAAATTTTTTAAAAATTGCGCCATATTCCGATACCTGTATCGTCTCCATTTTTTCGTGATCTCGGGTTGAGTGAGGGCTTATTTTTTGCATGTAGAGCTGACGTTTTTAAGGATAGCATTTATGTGCAGACACGTTCATTTGATCGCCCATTATTGTATTTTAATGCAAAGTTGCAGCGACCAAAAAAACCTAATTCTGGCATTTTGATTTCTTTTCTCTCTACGCTGTTTAGCAATTGGGTTAATCCTTTTTTTGGGGATTCTAAACTCGGCCAAAGCATGACTGACCCCCGATCACGTGACTGGGGTCAGCGATGTGGCCGGGAGCGCTTATTAAATGCCGCTCTCAGTGTTTGACAGCGGCATTTAAGTAGTTAATAGGCGTGGGTAGATCGCGATTCCACCTGCGCCCAGTGCAGGCACATGTCAGCTGTTCAAAGCAGCTGACATGTCCCGGCTTTGATGCAGGCTCACCGCCGGAGCCCTCATCAAAGGGGGTACTATTGCGTCCGAGGTCAGAAAGGGGTTTACAAGCCTTGCTCAAGGCTTGCAGGCACATGTTTTATGGTGTTGCCCTTCATCAGTGCAAAGTATCAGATCTGATTTACAGGCTTGTGACAGGGATCTAAGGGGTAATGTTTCTCTTTCTGGACATGCCTGACTTGCTGGTTTAACCCCTTCCTGACATCCGACGTACTATCCCGTCCATGGGACCCGGGCCCCTATGCCCATGGACGGGATAGTACGTCTACCGCGATCAGCGGCGCCCACGTGGTGAGCGCCGCTGATCGCGGCCAGGTGTCAGCTGATTATCAAACATGATTATCAAACATGATCGTGTACCGGGGGTTAAAGGGAAGCATCGGCAGGGAGGGGGCTCCCTCCGTGCTTCCCTGAGCCCCCCACGGCAGCGCAATGCGCAGCGCTGCTGCGGGGGGCTCCTTTCCTGCAGGCACCCGAATCCAAGATGGCGACGGGGGCCTTCGGGGGCCTGCAGGAAGCTGGCTTCCTCAGTGCCTGCAAAGCGCAGGCATGAGGAAGCCTTCTGCACTGCCTGTGACAGATCGCTGATCTGTCACAGTGATCTGTGATGTGAGAGATCAGCGATCTGTCACAGGACAGTGATGTCCCACCTGGGACTATGTAATAAAATAAAAAAAAAATAAAAAAAAGTGTTAAAATAATTTTAAAAAAATCGCCAAATAAATTAGAAAAAAAAAAAATATTCCCCCAATAAATCAATTTTTTGGAAATAAAAAAAAAAAACAATAAAAGTACACATATTAGGTATCACCACGTCCGTAACGACCCGCCCTATAAAACTGTCCCATTAGTTAACCCCTTTAGCGAACCTCTTAAAAAATAAAAATAAAAAACGAAGCAAAAAATAATGATTTATTATCATACTGCCGAACATAAAGTGCAATAACGCGCGATCACAAAGACGCATATAAATATCCATGGTACCGCTGAAAACGTCATCTTGTCCCGCAAAAAACGAGCCACCACACAGCATCATCAGTGAAAAAATAAAAAAGTTATAGCTCGCAGAATAAAGCGATGCAAAAATAATTATTTTTTATATAAAATAGTTTTCATTGCAAAAAACCGACAAAACATAAAAAAACGACCTAAATGAGGTATCACTGTAACCGTACTGACCCGAAGAATAAAACCGCTTTATCAATTTTACCGCACGCGGAACGGTGTAAACGCACCCCCCCAAAAGAAATTCATGAAACGCTGGTTTTTGTTCATTCTGCGTCCCAAAAATCGGAATAAAAAGCGATCAAAAAATGTCACATGCCCGAAAATGGTACCAATAAAAACGTCAACTCGTCCCACAAAAAATAAGACCTCACATGACTCGGTGGGTCAAAATACGGAAAAATTATAGCTCTCAATATGTGGTGATGCAAAAACTATTTTTACAATAAAAAGCGTCTTTTAGCGTGCGACAGCTGCCAAAAATAAAAACCGCCATAAATAGTAAATCAAACCCCCCGTTATCACCCCCTTAGTTAGGGAAAAATAATAAAATAAAAAAAATGTATTTATTTCCATTTTTGCATTAGGGTTAGGGTTAGGGCTAGGGTTAGGTCCAGGGCTAGGGCTAGGGTTAGGGCTAGGGTTAGGGCTAGGGTTAGGGTTAGGGCTGAGATTAGGGTTAGGGGTGTGTTGGGATTCGGGTTGGAGTTAGAATTGGGGCTTTCCACTGTTTGGGCACATCAGGGGCTCTCCAAATGCAACATGGCGTCTGATCTCAATTCCAGCCAATTCTGAGTTGAAAAAATCAAATGGTGCTCCTTCCCTTCCAAGCTCTGCCATGCGCCCAAGCAGTGTTTTACCCCCACATGTAGGGAATCAGCATACTCAGGACAAATTGCAAAACAATTTTTGGGGTCCAATTTCTCCTGTTACCCTTAGGAAAATAAAAAATTGGGGGCAAAAATATCATTTTTGTGGAAAAAAATGTTTTTTTTATTTTCACCTCCGAGCGTTATAAACTTCTGTGAAGCACTTGGGGGTTCAAAGTGCTCACCACACATCTAGATAAGTTCCGTGGGCGGTCTAGTGTCCAAAATGGGGTCACTTGTGGGGAGTTTCAATAGTTTAGGTACATCAGGGGCTCTCCAAACGCACATGACACCCGCAGACCATTCCATCAAAGTCTACATTCCAAAACGTCACTACTTCCCTTCCAAGCCCCGACGTGTGTCCATACAGTAGTTTTCTCCCACATATGGGGTGTCAGCGTACTCATGACAAATTGGACAACTTTTGGGGTCCAATTTCTCCTGTTACCCTTGGGAAAATGAAAAAATTGGGGACTAATTGATCATGTTTGTGGAAAAAATACGATTTTTTTATTTTCATGCCCGGGCATTATAAACTAAACTTCTGTGAAGCCCTTGGGGGTTCAAAGTGCTCACCACACATCTAGATAAGTTCCTTAGGGGGTCTCATTTCCAAAATGGGGTCATTTGTGGGGGTTTCCACTGTTTAGGTACATTAGGGGCTCTCCAAAGGCAACATGACACCAGCAGAACATTCCCTCAAAGTCTGCATTCCAAAACGTCACTACTTCCCTTCTGAGCCCCGACGTGTGTCCATACTGTAGTTTTCTCCCACATATGGGGCGTCAGCATACTCAGGACAAATTGGACAACAACTATTGGGGTTCAATTTCTCCTGTTACCCTTGGGAAAATGAAAAAATTGGGGACTAATTGATCATGTTTGTGGAAAAAATACGATTTTTTTATTTTGATGCCCGGGCATTATAAACTTCTGTGAAGCCCTTGGGGGTTCAAAGTACTCACCACACATCTAGATAAGTTCTTTAGGGGGTCTCACTTCCAAAATGGGGTCATTTGTGGGGGGTTTCCACTGTTTAGGTACATTAGGGGCTCTCCAAAGGCAACATGACACCCGCAGAACATTCCCTCAAAGTCTGCATTCCAAAACGTCACTACTTCCCTTCTGAGCCCTGACGTGTGTCCATACAGTAGTTTTCTCCCACATATGGGGCGTCAGCATACTCAGGACAAATTGGACAACAACTATTGGGGTTCAATTTCTCCTGTTACCCTTGGGAAAATAAAAAAATTGGGGACTAATTGATCATGTTTGTGGAAAAAATATGATTTTTTTATTTTCATGCCCTGGCATTATAAACTTCTGTGAAGCCCTTGGGGGTTCAAAGTGTTCACCTCACATCTAGATAAGTTCCTTAAGGGGTCTAGTTTTCAAAATGTGGTCATTTCTGGGGGTTTCCACTGTTTAGGTACATTAGGGGCTCTCCAAAGGCAACATGACACCCGCAGACCATTCTATCAAAGTCAGCATTCCAAAACGCCACTACTTCCCTTCCGAGCCCCGACGTGTGTCCATACAGTAGTTTTCTCCCACATATGGGGTATCAGCATACTCAGGACAAATTGGACAACAACTTTTGGGGTTCAATTTCTCCTGTTACCCTTGGGAAAATGAAAAAATTGGGGACTAATTGATCATGTTTGTGGAAAAAATACAAATTTTTTATTTTCACGCCCGGGCGTTATAAACTTCTGTGAAGCACTGGGGGGTTCAAAGTTCTCACCACACATCTAGATAAGTTCCTTGGGGGGTCTAATTTACAAAATGCTGTCATTTGTGGGGGGTTTCCACTGTTTAGGTACATCAGGGGTTTTCCAATCGCGACATGGTGTCCGATCTCAATTCCAGCCAAAAACGTCAAATGGCGCTCCTTCCCTTCCGAGCTCTGCCATGCGCCCAAATAGTGGTTTACCCCCACATGTGGGGTATCAGCATACTCAGGACAAATTGCACAATAACTTTTAGGGTCCTGTTACCCTTGGAAAAATAAGAATTGAGGGTGAAAAGATCATTTTTTTGGAAAAAATATGATTTTTTAATTGTACGGCTGTATGTTATAAACTTCTGTGAAGCCCATGGGGGCTCAAAGTTCTCACCACACATCTAGATAAGTTCCTTAGGGGGTCTAGTTTCCAAAATGGTGTCATTTGTGGGGGGTTTCCACTGTTTTGGTACATCAGGGGTTTTCCAATCGCGACATGGTGTCCGATCTCAATTCCAGCCAAAAACGTCAAATGGCGCTGCTTCCCTTCCGAGCTCTGCCATGCGCCCAAATAGTGGTTTACCCCCACATGTGGGGTATCAGCGTACTCAGGACAAATTGCACAATAACTTTTAGGGTCCTGTTACCCTTGGAAAAATAAGAATTGAGGGTGAAAAGATCATTTTTGTGGAAAAAATATGATTTTTTAATTGTACGGCTGTATGTTATAAGCTTCTGTGAAGCCCTTTGGGGTTCAAAGTTCTCACCACACATCTACATGAGTTCCTTAGGGGGTCTAGTTTCCAAAATGGTGTCATTTGTGGGGGGTTTCCACTGTTTTGGTACATCAGGGGTTTTCCAATCGCGACATGATGTCCGATCTCAATTCCAGCCCAAAACGTCAAAGGGCGCTGCTTCCCTTCCGAGCTCTGCCATGCGCCCAAATAGTGGTTTACCCCCACATGTGGGGTATCAGCATACTCAGGACAAATTACACAATAACTTTTAGGGTCCTGTTACCCTTGGGAAAATAAAAATTGGGGTGAAAAGATCATTTTTGTGGAAAAAATATGATTTTTTAATTGTACCGCTGTACGTTATAAACTTCTGTAAAGCCCTTGTGGGTTCAAAGTTCTCACCACATATGTAGATAAGTTCCTTGGGGGGTCTAGTTTCCAAAATGGGGTCACTTGTACGGGGTTTCCACTGTTTAGGTACATCAGGGACTCTCCAAACGTGACATGGCATCCGATCTGAATTCCAGCCAATTTTGCATTGAAAAAGTCAAACGGCGCTCCTTCCATTCTAAGCTCTGCCATGCGCCGAAACAGTTGTTCCCCCCACATATCAGGTATCAGCATACTCAGGACAAATTGCACAATAACTTTTGCAGTCCAATTTCTCCTGTTACCCTTGGTAAAATAAAAAAAATTGAACCTGAAGTATTTTTTTGTGAAAAAAAGTTAGATGTTCATTTTTTTTTAAATATTCAACTGTGACGCACCTAAAGGGTTAATAAACTTCTTGAATGTGGTTTTGAGCACCTTAAGCGGTGCAGTTTTTAGAATGGTGTCACTTTTGGGTATTTTCTATCATATAAACCACGCAAAGTGGCTTCAAATGTGATGTGGTCCGTAAAAATAAAATGGTGTTGTAAAAATGAGAAATCGCTGGTCAACTTTTAACCCTTATAACTTCCTAACAAAAAAAAAATTTGTTTCCAAAATTGTGCTGATGTAAAGTAAACATGTGGGAAATGTTAGTTATCAAGTTTTTTGTGTGCAGTATCTCTGTGATTTAAGGGCATAAAAATTCAAAGTTGGAAAATTGCGAAATTTTCAAAATTTTCACCAAATTTCCGCTTTTCTCACAAATAAACGCAAGTTATTGGAAGGAAATTTTACCACTAGCATGAAGTACAATATGTCACGAGAAAACACTGTCAGAATCACCGGGATCCATGGAAGCGTTCCAGAGTTATGACCTCATAAAGGTACAGTGGTCAGAATTGTAAAAATTGGCCCGGTCATGAACGTGCAAACCACCCTTGGGGGTGAAGGGGTTAAGGAGGCTTATAAGCCATGAAATGCTCCTCTGGGAACCTAAACATGAAATTTGCCATTTTAAAGAGGAAGAGGACTTCATCTAGTGTCTCCTTTTGGAAGTAGCAATCCTAAAAGTCAATATAAACCCTTTAACGAGTAGGCATATCACTGTCCACAAGGAGAGATGTTACTCCTTAGGTAGAAATTTGCAAATTTATTTGACTTGGTGAATGTTTTTCCCAGCAATATGCGCTCCTGAAGGATGATGATGGAACTTGATATTTAGATTCAAGGATGATTTTTATTTTTAATTCAAAATAGAATACAACCGGTTTCGACTGCTAAGAGTCTTCCTCAGGTATAATGTCAAGAATATAAACGGATCTGTCTGAACACATTTTATAGCAGATCTGCCTGCATGTGGTTTTGGGTGGGGGCTGAAAGGTCTGTGTGCAGACAGATCCGTTTATATTCTTGACATTATACCTGAAAACGCCTGTAGTAAAAGGCTATGTGAGTGTGTGAAGGACCTGTGATGAGGTCATAGTCATGTGACCCAGTGGGCGTGGCTATAGACCATATAATGTGGCCAGGGTAGGTCACATGTGGTGAATGCTGGGACCTGGTTGGTCCAGTGAGGAAGGTCCCGTTGAGATGGAGCTTCCTGCCTGACAGCACGTGTGGACGCTGTGAGCAATGGCGATGCATGCCTGAGAGTTCCCTGGAGGGAATAAACGTGTGCGGGATGCTGAAGCCGCATGAGGAGCCCTGACGTGGGTGAGATTATTGTGAGGCTAAGAGAGCCTGCGTACTGGACATTGATAACCAGAGTGGAACACTCTAATGGACGCTATGCAGATGTTATGAAGTTATGTTGCTTCTATGGGTTTATGCTGCATCATAAATCGCATGGACTGCTGTGTTTTGATGGAAAACCTGTGCCGAATGTGATTTGTTCGCTGCAAGCAAGAATCCCCTACTTAGATGACAGCGCTACCTCACATGGTCTATATTTCCCCTTTTCACATGTAAAGCGCCATGGAATAAATTGCGCTATATAAATGCATAATAATAATAATAATAATAATGCAAGTTCAGTTAAAATCTATATTGTATATCGATATATAGTTAATAGCCATCAGCCAATCACAGGCTTTCAACTGATGTCAGCATGCATGTTACCGGCATATGATGTCATTGCCATTTGACGCCGCATCCGCACTGCAGATGAATCGGGAAGACACTGCTGAACTGTGACCAGGTAAGGAGAAACTATTTTTTTTTGCTTTTTGGGGGGAAAAGCCACACTATGGGGACAGTATGTGCAACGCTCGCGCCCCGACTGGTTGGCATGAGCATGGAATTGTGGCCACACTGTGCCACAAACCAGACTACCCTGGAAGGGGCTTAACTAAGCAGCTACCTTGGTGTTCACTGAAGCCTCTGATGGTGAGGTCAGGCTTGTACAGCAGGTAGCTACCAGATACCACTCCAGGGCGGTATCAGGCTGTAGCAGATGATCCCACTGATGGACTGATCACTGACAGCAGGTGTGGGCAAGTACAAATGGGCATGACTGGTACTCCAGCGGGCACAGCTGGCACTCTGACAGGACAGGCAGGCACGACTGGCACTTTGGTAGGACAGGCGGGCATGGCTGGCACTCTGGCAGGACAGGCAGGCATGGCTGTCACTCTGGCAGGACAGGTGGGCACAGCTGGCACTCTGGCTGGACAGGCAGGCATGGCTGGCACTCTGGCAGGACAGGTATTGACTCAGGAGGGACAGGAAAATGGACAAGTAAATGGAAACAGGTAGGGGCCTGTTCAGACTGGAGTGTTGTGATTTCGCTTTCTGGCCTACCTCTGGTTACTGCTGAAGGTGGTGGAGCTGGTCAGGTTGACGGAGGGGTTGCGAGTTCTCTTTCTGGGCTCCCTCTGGTGGTTAACGGAGGTAATGGAGCTGATCTGATTGACAGAGGCTTGCCACCTGATGATGAGGACGACGATTGGAGATCTGGGGATTCAGACTGGATTTAAGACAGCCGACTCCCTCTATCCCTGCTGGTGATTTTTTCCTGCCTCCTGAGGTCTTAGTTTCCAGCTCAGTTCCTGTATGCTCAGCTAAGTGTTCTTTTGCTATTCTGTTCACATTTGATCTGGTTTTGTCTATTTCAGTTTTGTGGTGGTCAGCCAGCTCCGGCTGGAGATGTGCTGAATCACCATCCATATGTTACTGCTTGTGCCAGTTTGTTTTTGACCCTTATTAGATTGGCCTCTTTTTGCTCTGCTTTCAGAATATACCAGAGTGCTGATATAGTGGGCGAAGTCGTGCGACTTCAGTATTTTTGCATCGGACGTGTTGGACCTTTTTTCAGTGTTTTTTGCGTGATTGCAGACAGTGTCCTTCTTTCCTGTCCTGTCTAGTCAGTGTGGGCCCCATCATTTCCTCAGTCTATTTTCCTACCTGCGTTTGTGTTTTCATCTTGTCTCACCAACAATATATGTTTGGGAGCTATCTATTCCTTTGGGGGATGCTCTGGGGCAGTTTAAATTTCCTCTTTCTTGCTTTAGGCTTAGTTAGCTCTCCGGCTGTGCCGAGGCATCAAGGATCATCATAGGCACGCTCCACGGCTACTGCTAGTTGTGTGGATAGGATCAGGGGTCTGCAATCCGCTTAGTTACCAACCTCTGTGGTTTTCTGTGGCTTAGCTTGGGCTTGCTCTCCTCCTCGGTGACCCAATCATAACACTGGAGGGTATATGGGAGCAGATAGGGACCTGTTCAGACTGGAGGAGCTGGAACTGATTCGGGAAAGACAGGTACACAGACAGGAACGAATAGCGTGTGGTAACAGGTAAAAGCTGGTTCAGACAGTTCAGACAGGAGGTAGAAGAACTATTAGGAAACAGTTCAGACAGGAGGCATAAAGACCCGCAGGATGAAGAAACGAAGCAGAGCAGGACTGCAAGATTGCAGAACAAGAGCAGAACCGCAGGATTGCGGAGCAAGAGCCGAACCGCAGGATTGCAGAACAAGAGCAGAACCACAGGATTGTGGAGCAAGAGCAGATCCGCAGGACGTGGAGCAGAGCAGAACTGCAGGATGTGGGGCAGAGTAGAACCACAGGATGCAGAGCAAGGTGCAGAGCAAAGTCACAGGAGGAGAGACCACAATGAAACACACAGCGGAATAGGAAAGGCAACAGACAGGGATACAAAAGTACACAGGTAAAGGACTTAGTTCAGACAAGGTCAGGTATGGGATAAGGTACAGGAATAGGACCCAGTACAGACAAGGACAGACATGGGAACATATACAGGACAACGATTCAGGCCTGAGTATGCAGCCCTCAGGGAGGCAGGAACACATGACATATATAGCACAGTAACAGGTCTGGGAATGCAGCCCCCAGAGAAGGTGAAAAACAGAACAGGACCTGGCAACTCAGCAGCAAGGCACGGACTGAGGGAAATCATTGCTCAGGCATCCTCCTATGGGCGGGGATGCCTTAAGTACCTGAGGCCTCTTGGCAATTGGCTGATGACACTTTAGGAAGGTGCACATTGTCTCTATAAGAACCAGGAAGTTCTGGGGCCACCGCCCTAAGCATACAGCCAGGGAGGATGCAGCAAGCAAGGACATGAGGCCCAGAACATGGAGACGGCAGAAGACAGAACTCACAGCATGGCCCAGAGTGGTGAGTAAGATGGGAGATGGAACGACATGCAGTGATGCCGGAAGGATTGTTACAGTATAGAGATACACGGGGGCAGAAATTAGATACATGGGGCAGAATTGAGATACATGGGGGCCATATGGAGAGACATGAGACAGTATGGAGAGACACAAGGGCAGTATGTAGAGATACAAGGCAGTATGGAGAGACATGGGCCAGAATGGAGAGTCATGGGGGCAGTATGGAGAGATATGGGGACAGAATGAAGAGACATGGGCCCATGAATGGGAGAACATATGGGGCCAGAAATTGGAGAACATAGGGGGCCAAGAATGGGAGAACATATGGGGCCCGGAATGGGAGAACATTTGGGGTCAGGAATGGAAGGACATATAGGGCCATGAATGGGAGAACTTATGGGGCCAGGAATGGGACAACTTTGGAGAAGGGATTAGAGAAGCAGGATGCTCATCTGCATATTTCCGGTGCATTCTGGGAAGAGGAGAAGTCGCCTTAAGCTGATCGATCGCTGGGACTTGCCGGGTCTCACTGTTGAGGACATCGCAAAAGCGCGCTCCTAACGGTGCGCGAGTTTCCACCCATCATAGACTGCATCAGCAATAGCAATATGGAATAGAAGTAAATCCACATGGTCACCTGCAACACATGCTACATGTTTACGGATCTTCCGGCCCAAAAACTCAACTTTACCTGTCAGAAGTGCAAACTTGTTGCCCTCTTAGAGGCAAAGGTGCAGGGACTGGAAGAAAGAATAGCAACATTGAAGGTAATTAAAGAACATGAGGACTTCTTGGATGAAGCAGAAGCAACCATTCAGGATATAGAAAGTGAGAAAAGCTTCAGAGCACATACAGAGGCTGAAAAGTGGAGCCATGTGACGAAAAGAAGCAAACGGATCAAGTGGTCATCACCACCCACACAGCTTAGTAACTAATATGAAGCCCTCATGCTGGAGAACGAAAATGGCACAGCTCAGGATGATACCGTATCTACAAGAGAAGACACACTGTCAACAAAAGAAGTTACTCTGTCAACAAAAGCGGAAACAAATGACACTCAAAAACACTCACAAGCAACAAGCAGTGCGTCCAGAAAGAAAAGAAGAGTGGTAGTTATGGGCGACTCAATACTAAGAGGCACGGAGGCAACTATCTGCAGGCCGGACATAACCGCACGAGAAGTATGCTGCCTCCCAGGAGCAAAAATCAAGGATGTGGCCAACAGGATACCAACTATCCTCAAATCCAAGGACGACTACCCTTTCCTACTGATACATGCAGGCACAAACTACACGGCAAGAAATGACCTACCAACTATCTGCAAAGACTTTGAAATTCTGGGGAAGAAAATAAAGGAACGGAACGTACAGGTTGTTTTCTCATCAATCCTCCCAGTCGATGGTCATGGCATCAGAAGATGGAATAGGATACTAGAGGTGAACAACTGGCTACGACGGTGGTGCAGGCAGCAAGGATTTGGATTCTTGGACCATGGCATGAATTACCTCTACGATGGACTTCTCGCAAGAGACGGGATACACCTCACAAAACCTGGGAAACACACATTCGCTACAAGACTTGCCACACTCCTCAGGAGGGCTTTAAACTAGAAGAAGAGGGGATGGGAGGAAAAACAGCAGACAAGAACATGCAGCAGAAGGACAAACTAATCAAGGATACTAAATGTGGTAAAGAGTACCCAAGACAGGGTACTCAGAAGGAAGCTAAGAAAAAGGAAGCAAAACTTCTTTCCTGCATGCAGACAAACGCAAGAAGCCTGACCAATAAGACTGAAGATCTGGAGTTGTTAATGTATGAGGAAAAATACGACATAGTAGGAATAACTGAGACATGGTTAGATGACAGCTATGACTGGGCGGCTAACTTGCAAGGATATGATTTGTTTAGGAGACATCGTAAAAAAAGGAAAGGGGGTGGAGTCTGTCTATATATAAAGTCCACTTTAAAGCCCACACTAAGAGAAGATATACAAGAGGGAAATGAAGAGGTGGAGTCTCTATGGGTGGAGATACAAGGAGGGAAAAGTAATAAAATCCTCATAGGGGTTTGTTATAAGCCACCAAATATAACAGAAACCACTGAAAATGTATTATTGAAACAAATAGACAAAGCAGCAAATCACAATGAGGTAATTATTATGGGGGACTTCAACTACCCCGACATAGACTGGGAAACTGAAATCTGCGTATCTCAGAAAGGAAACCAATTTCTGTCAGTGACCAAGGATAATTATCTGTCACAACTTGTGCAGGGCCCAACTAGAGGGACAGCCCTTCTGGACTTAATTTTAAGCAACAGGCCAGATAGAATAACAGAAGTACGAGTTGATGGGCACCTAGGGAACAGTGACCACAATATTGTCATGGTCACGCGTGGCTGGACACAGCGCCTCCAGCAGGGCGGATTTAGATGACACGCGTGACCCTGGATACACCGCCTCCAGTGGGGCGAATTTAAATAATAAGACGTGCAGCTGGATACGCCGCCTCCAACAGGCGAATTTAGGTAATACATATAACACGTAAATCTGGAAACCCCACCACCAGTAAGGCGAATTTAAACAATAAGGGAAAACCTGGGTAACAATAACAATGGTGGCCCTACGATAGGGAATGGGAACGTGGAGACTTCCTGCACTCCCCTGAGCCAGTGTCTCTGCACTCCTAACGTTCCCTAGGCCGGTTCCGCACCGGGCGACGATCAGGAACCTAAAAACCCTGACTCGCCCTCCACCTAAACCCTCACTAGGGAAATGGTCGGTGTGGAAACTAATCCCACCACTGCACTAAACACACATAAGGAAAGTGACAATACAGGGGAACACCACTTAGCTTTGCTCTGTTGCTTACGCTCCCAGCAACAGAGCCCAACACTTGCGTGCATCTTTTCCTCCAACCGGATCCAACGCCATAGTGCAGCCTTGGAGCAAACAGAGTCCACCACCTGCGTGCAGCTGTCCAGAAACAGAGTCCCGCAAATGAGTCCATCTTTTCTGCCAAAAAGTCCAGCATGCTTGAGTCCAGCTCTCAGCAACAACGTCCAGCATTTTGAGTGCAGCTCTACACCATAGCTGCCATTCCACCAATCCATGCACGAACTCCTTGCTGATACCATAGCTGCGACTCCACCACGCCATGCCAGCCCTCCTTGCAGACACCATTGCTGCTACTCCAGGAATCTCACTGAGCTGCCCGTAGCTCCATACTTCACCCAAGCTTGCTTGCAAATGAAGACCTATCACCAACAGTGATTGACACACCTGATACTCTCTTATAGAGCAATCAAACCTGTTACATAATCACGTGCACAAACTAAGGTAACCTAAGTGCAATGACCCTAATGGCCACCGGGGGAAAAACTTCAACTGAAACCACCACAGTGCAATGACCCTATTGGCCACCGGGGGCAAAACCACCTTTGGCATACAGCCAAAGGAAAAAAAAAGGTTACTTTGTGCATTTAAACTATCAGATCCAACCTGGATCATGACAAATATAATACAATTCCACTTGTCCTTCAGTAAGGTGCCCTGGAAGGGGGTTACAAAAATGCTGAATTTCAGGAAAGCAAAGTTTGATCAGCTTAGAAAGGACCTTCGCTGAATTGATTGGGACAATTTCCTCAAAAATAGGAGCACAGAAAATAAATGGAAAATATTTAAATCAGTTTTACACACCCACTGCCTGCTAGCCATACCGTACAGAAATAAAAGGGGAAGGAACAGGAGAACACCAATGTGGCTAAATAAGGATGTAAAAAGGCCAATAAATAACAAGAACAAGGCATTTAAGAAGCTAAAACAAGAAGGCAATGAAGAAGCATTGAAAAGTTATAGAGAAAAAAATAAAATGTGGAAAAAACAAATACATTTAGCAAAAGTGGAAAATGAGAGACTCATTGCTAAGGAAAGTAAAACAAACCCCAAACTATTCTTTAATTATATAAACAGTAAAATGATTAAAATTGATGGTGTCGGCCCTAAAGAACAATGAGGGTGAAATCATAGAGAGCGATGTGGGAAAAGCAAATGTTTTAAATACTTGGGGGCCATATGGAGAGACATGAGACAGTATGGAGAGACACAAGGGCAGTATGTAGAGATACAAGGCAGTATGGAGAGACATGGGCCAGAATGGAGAGTCATGGGGGCAGTATGGAGAGATATGGGGACAGAATGAAGAGACATGGGCCCATGAATGGGAGAACATATGGGGCCAGAAATTGGAGAACATAGGGGGCCAAGAATGGGAGAACATATGGGGCCCGGAATGGGAGAACATTTGGGGTCAGGAATGGAAGGACATATAGGGCCATGAATGGGAGAACTTATGGGGCCAGGAATGGGACAACTTTGGAGAAGGGATTAGAGAAGCAGGATGCTCATCTGCATATTTCCGGTGCATTCTGGGAAGAGGAGAAGTCGCCTTAAGCTGATCGATCGCTGGGACTTGCCGGGTCTCACTGTTGAGGACATCGCAAAAGCGCGCTCCTAACGGTGCGCGAGTTTCCACCCATCATAGACTGCATCAGCAATAGCAATATGGAATAGAAGTAAATCCACATGGTCACCTGCAACACATGCTACATGTTTACGGATCTTCCGGCCCAAAAACTCAACTTTACCTGTCAGAAGTGCAAACTTGTTGCCCTCTTAGAGGCAAAGGTGCAGGGACTGGAAGAAAGAATAGCAACATTGAAGGTAATTAAAGAACATGAGGACTTCTTGGATGAAGCAGAAGCAACCATTCAGGATATAGAAAGTGAGAAAAGCTTCAGAGCACATACAGAGGCTGAAAAGTGGAGCCATGTGACGAAAAGAAGCAAACGGATCATGTGGTCATCACCACCCACATAGCTTAGTAACTAATATGAAGCCCTCATGCTGGAGAACGAAAATGGCACAGCTCAGGATGATACCGTATCTACAAGAGAAGACACACTGTCAACAAAAGAAGTTACTCTGTCAACAAAAGCGGAAACAAATGACACTCAAAAACACTCACAAGCAACAAGCAGTGCGTCCAGAAAGAAAAGAAGAGTGGTAGTTATGGGCGACTCAATACTAAGAGGCACGGAGGCAACTATCTGCAGGCCGGACATAACCGCACGAGAAGTATGCTGCCTCCCAGGAGCAAAAATCAAGGATGTGGCCAACAGGATACCAACTATCCTCAAATCCAAGGACGACTACCCTTTCCTACTGATACATGCAGGCACAAACTACACGGCAAGAAATGACCTACCAACTATCTGCAAAGACTTTGAAATTCTGGGGAAGAAAATAAAGGAACGGAACGTACAGGTTGTTTTCTCATCAATCCTCCCAGTCGATGGTCATGGCATCAGAAGATGGAATAGGATACTAGAGGTGAACAACTGGCTACGACGGTGGTGCAGGCAGCAAGGATTTGGATTCTTGGACCATGGCATGAATTACCTCTACGATGGACTTCTCGCAAGAGACGGGATACACCTCACAAAACCTGGGAAACACACATTCGCTACAAGACTTGCCACACTCCTCAGGAGGGCTTTAAACTAGAAGAAGAGGGGATGGGAGGAAAAACAGCAGACAAGAACATGCAGCAGAAGGACAAACTAATCAAGGATACTAAATGTGGTAAAGAGTACCCAAGACAGGGTACTCAGAAGGAAGCTAAGAAAAAGGAAGCAAAACTTCTTTCCTGCATGCAGACAAACGCAAGAAGCCTGACCAATAAGACTGAAGATCTGGAGTTGTTAATGTATGAGGAAAAATACGACATAGTAGGAATAACTGAGACATGGTTAGATGACAGCTATGACTGGGCGGCTAACTTGCAAGGATATGATTTGTTTAGGAGACATCGTAAAAAAAGGAAAGGGGGTGGAGTCTGTCTATATATAAAGTCCACTTTAAAGCCCACACTAAGAGAAGATATACAAGAGGGAAATGAAGAGGTGGAGTCTCTATGGGTGGAGATACAAGGAGGGAAAAGTAATAAAATCCTCATAGGGGTTTGTTATAAGCCACCAAATATAACAGAAACCACTGAAAATGTATTATTGAAACAAATAGACAAAGCAGCAAATCACAATGAGGTAATTATTATGGGGGACTTCAACTACCCCGACATAGACTGGGAAACTGAAATCTGCGTATCTCAGAAAGGAAACCAATTTCTGTCAGTGACCAAGGATAATTATCTGTCACAACTTGTGCAGGGCCCAACTAGAGGGACAGCCCTTCTGGACTTAATTTTAAGCAACAGGCCAGATAGAATAACAGAAGTACGAGTTGATGGGCACCTAGGGAACAGTGACCACAATATTGTCATGGTCACGCGTGGCTGGACACAGCGCCTCCAGCAGGGCGGATTTAGATGACACGCGTGACCCTGGATACACCGCCTCCAGTGGGGCGAATTTAAATAATAAGACGTGCAGCTGGATACGCCGCCTCCAACAGGCGAATTTAGGTAATACATATAACACGTAAATCTGGAAACCCCACCACCAGTAAGGCGAATTTAAACAATAAGGGAAAACCTGGGTAACAATAACAATGGTGGCCCTACGATAGGGAATGGGAACGTGGAGACTTCCTGCACTCCCCTGAGCCAGTGTCTCTGCACTCCTAACGTTCCCTAGGCCGGTTCCGCACCGGGCGACGATCAGGAACCTAAAAACCCTGACTCGCCCTCCACCTAAACCCTCACTAGGGAAATGGTCGGTGTGGAAACTAATCCCACCACTGCACTAAACACACATAAGGAAAGTGACAATACAGGGGAACACCACTTAGCTTTGCTCTGTTGCTTACGCTCCCAGCAACAGAGCCCAACACTTGCGTGCATCTTTTCCTCCAACCGGATCCAACGCCATAGTGCAGCCTTGGAGCAAACAGAGTCCACCACCTGCGTGCAGCTGTCCAGAAACAGAGTCCCGCAAATGAGTCCATCTTTTCTGCCAAAAAGTCCAGCATGCTTGAGTCCAGCTCTCAGCAACAACGTCCAGCATTTTGAGTGCAGCTCTACACCATAGCTGCCATTCCACCAATCCATGCACGAACTCCTTGCTGATACCATAGCTGCGACTCCACCACGCCATGCCAGCCCTCCTTGCAGACACCATTGCTGCTACTCCAGGAATCTCACTGAGCTGCCCGTAGCTCCATACTTCACCCAAGCTTGCTTGCAAATGAAGACCTATCACCAACAGTGATTGACACACCTGATACTCTCTTATAGAGCAATCAAACCTGTTACATAATCACGTGCACAAACTAAGGTAACCTAAGTGCAATGACCCTAATGGCCACCGGGGGAAAAACTTCAACTGAAACCACCACAGTGCAATGACCCTATTGGCCACCGGGGGCAAAACCACCTTTGGCATACAGCCAAAGGAAAAAAAAAGGTTACTTTGTGCATTTAAACTATCAGATCCAACCTGGATCATGACAAATATAATACAATTCCACTTGTCCTTCAGTAAGGTGCCCTGGAAGGGGGTTACAAAAATGCTGAATTTCAGGAAAGCAAAGTTTGATCAGCTTAGAAAGGACCTTCGCTGAATTGATTGGGACAATTTCCTCAAAAATAGGAGCACAGAAAATAAATGGAAAATATTTAAATCAGTTTTACACACCCACTGCCTGCTAGCCATACCGTACAGAAATAAAAGGGGAAGGAACAGGAGAACACCAATGTGGCTAAATAAGGATGTAAAAAGGCCAATAAATAACAAGAACAAGGCATTTAAGAAGCTAAAACAAGAAGGCAATGAAGAAGCATTGAAAAGTTATAGAGAAAAAAATAAAATGTGGAAAAAACAAATACATTTAGCAAAAGTGGAAAATGAGAGACTCATTGCTAAGGAAAGTAAAACAAACCCCAAACTATTCTTTAATTATATAAACAGTAAAATGATTAAAATTGATGGTGTCGGCCCTAAAGAACAATGAGGGTGAAATCATAGAGAGCGATGTGGGAAAAGCAAATGTTTTAAATACTTTTTTCTCAACAGTGTTCACACAGGAAAAGGATTTGCCATGGGAAATGCAGAGTGATAATGTAAACTCCCCATTAAGTATTACCTGCCTATCCCAGGAAGAAGTGCAGAACCGCCTTAGTAAGATTAAAATTGACAAATTACCAGGCCCTTATGGCATTCACCCTCAGGTATTAAGGGAGTTAAGTAATGTGATAGACAGGCCTCTATTCCTTATACTTAAAGACTCTATCGAAACAGGGTCTGTTCCTTATGATTGACGGCAAGCAAATGTGGTACCAATATTCAAAAAGGGGTGTAAAAGGGAACCTGGAAACTATAGGCCAGTAAGCTTAACATCTGTTGTGGGTAAAATTTTTGAAGGGTTTCTAAGGGATACCATTATGGAATATCTCAATGTTAATAAATGTTTAACTCCATATCAACATGGATTTATGAAGGATCGCTCCTGTCAAACTAACCTGATCAGCTTCTATGAGGATGTAAGCTCTCAAATGGACCAAGGAGAATCATTGGATGTCATTTATCTCGACTTCGCTAAAGCATTTGACACTGTCCCACATAAAAGATTGGTAAGTAAGATGAGAAAGCTTGGGCTAGGGGAAAATGTGTGTAGATGGGTAGGTAGCTGGCTTAGTGATAGAAAGCAAAGAGTGGTTATTAATGGGGCATACTCAGATTGGGCCAGGGTTACTAGTGAGGTACCACAGGGTTCTGTATTGGGCCCCCTACTATTTAATTTATTTATTAATGATCTAGTGGATGGCTTACACAGTAAAATATCAGTATTTGCAGATGATACAAAACTATGTAAGGTAGTTAACACAAAGGAGGACAGTTTGCAACTACAGACAGATTTGAGTAAATTGGAGAATTGGGCTGGAAAATGGCAAATGAGGTTTAACACAGATAAGTGTCAGGTTATGCACATGGGAAGGAGAAACAGATGCTACAATTACTTACTAAATGGGAAACTGCTGGGGAAATCAGACATGGAAAAAGACTTAGGCATCTTAGTCAATAGGAAGCTAAATTGGAGTGCCCAGTGTCAGGCAGCTGCCACCAAAGCAAATAGGGTCATGGGATGCATTAGAAGAGGTCTGGGGACACGAGATGAAAACATAATTCTCCCTCTGTACAAATCACTCGTCAGACCACACTTGGAGTATTGTGTGTAATTTTGGACGCCGGTGCTCAAAAAAGACATTACTGAACTTGAAAGGGTTCAAAGGCGGGCTACTAAAGTGATAAATGGAGTTGGTTCACTACAATACCCAGAAAGGTTATCAAAATTAGGTCTATTTACTCTAGAAAAGAGAAGACTTAGGGGAGACCTAATATATATGTACAAGTATATCAGAGGGCAATACAGAGATCTCTCCAATGAACTGTTTGTACCAAGGACTGTGACAAGAACAAGGGGGCATTCTCTTCGTTTGGAGGAAAGACAATTTCTGCACCAGCATAGAAGAGGGTTCTTCACGGTAAGAGCAGTGAGGCTCTGGAATTCTCCTCCTGAGGAAGTGGTGATGGCCAACTCACTGAATGAATTTAAGAAAGGAATGGATGCTTTTCTTGTGAGTAACAGTATAGAAGGTTACGAATAACATAACATTATAGGTAGATGGTTGACCCAGCTTAGGGGAAGGAATTTTTTTTCCTATGGAGAAAATTGGCTTCTACTCTGTGGGTTTTTTGCCTTCCCCAGGATCAACAATGCAGAACAGCTGCACTAAAAATAGGCTGAACTAGATGGACATAAGGTCTTCCTTCAGCCTTCAAAACTATGTTAAAACTATGTATATGGGGCAAGGAATGGGAGAACATATGGGCTAGGAACGAGACACAAGGAGCCAGGAATGAGATATATGATGGGCATAAGAAAAAATGAGTTGCCATATGGAACATCAGTATTGCATCAGATTTGTATGGATACTTTACATTTCTGTACATTGGAAACTGTAAATAATCCTGTAAAAGATTATTAGCTGTGGAGAAAAAAATGATTGAATATGGACAGCACACGTATGTCAAATGAGAAAAAAATCGTACCATTTTTCTGGATGAGAAGGGAACCGATATTTTTACACTTGTGTGAGCGTACCTTTAGGCTCACCTTACGAGGTGGATCCTCTGAGCCTCAGGTCAGGGTGGGCACATAGACCCTGGGCATAGATGTAGCAAACAGGAAGTCACATGGGAAGTGAAGACTTGGCACCCTCAGGAACCTCAGGACCAGTAAGGCCAAGTTCACATGTCCAGTAATGATCCATTAGAACAGACCCAGCAACAATCTGTTGCCAAAAAAGTTGGGTAGACACAACTTTTTAGTCCATTTTTAAAAAACTTATCTCTGCTAGATCCATTTTTTTCACAATGAAGTCTATGGAAAACTTTTAGGTTAATTAGCCATCCTTTTTCTTACATTTGTAACAGATCTAGTAAGCAAAAAAATAGATCCTTCACACATGAAATAAAAACAGAATAAAACGTGATGTCTACACAGCCTTTTTGACAACAGATTGCTGTGAGATTCGTTCCAATGGATCATTACTGGACATGTGAGCAGAGCCTAAGACGGATGACGTGGCACCTAGCAGGGATGAAAGCAAGTAAAGGACAGTATGAACAGAAGATGGAGCACACTACATATTGAGGTCCAGAGTCTCAATCTAAAGACACAGATGTGTGCCTTAATTGTCCATAAATAGGCCTAAGCAGATGTCATTGATCCACGCTGGGCAACTTGCAAAACCTGATGTGGAGCACAAGAGGACAACGGACCCAGGGAATGGAAGAGGAGACCGGGACACCCGCTACAGGCGTGTAACACTGGGACTTTCCTGGTGCTACTAATGTTGGCTGACCTGGGAGTGATCCCATGGAAATAATACTTTAATAAAGGATACTACTAAAATTCTCTTGATAAGTCTTTTTTCTCTGGACTTTGCTTGACAAAATAAAATTTATTCCTGGAATCCTATCATTTTGCTTGCACTCTCCATACCACATTACTGTATCTGTTTTGCATTTCACCATTTAAAGTGAAGAAATATAAAAAGATGAAAAAAATGCCTTCCATTGCCTAAGGTTGTTTAGTGAGACTTTTTGTCATCTTCACTTATGCAGAATTCACCTTTTCCATGAAAACTTCAAAGTTGTTGATAGTTTTGTAAAGGGAGTGCACTGATACGCTTCGCTGCCTTCCTTCACTTCATCTGCTTCTCCATTGTTTGCTTTCATATTCATCCTATGCTTGCTTCTACTCTTATTAAATGGACTTTTATGGTGGAACTGGTTTTGGCATAGGTTTTTTCCTATTGACGGGCATGGGAGCTAGACTTGTATGAGTGTTGCTATGTAAGACCAGTATAAACGATGGCATTCCATCCTGTGAGGTTTTCGAGATAATAATGCTCCACTATGGGGCTACTTCTATCTCTCAAATCAACACATACTGAATTCACACCTCCTATAAACATAAGGGCAGAGCCTGAAACTTCTGATTAGATGTGATTGTCGTGATGTCCCCCGTATGACCTTGTAGACAAGACCTCTCGTTCATTGAACACAGCCCACAAAGTAAAAATAAATAGTAAAATAAATAAATGAAGTTAAACAATGGTTTCTATGGGGACATCTACTGAAAATGCTCAAATAGAAAGTTGTGGAGATTCAATGGCAGAAATGTTAACCTTTCAGGGAAGACTAATATACTTGGTAAGAGTCACTTGTGGCTATTACAGTGATTGTCATGTGTGCACAGTGACTAGTTAATAGGGACCTCATTGTAAATTGCATTTGCTTTACAATTAATTACTCACCTAGAAACCATTCACAAACACTTCTAGATCAAGATTGGGAAATCAGGGAGAGGTTACTGGTAAAAAGACCAGGGTCTAAGAAGCAGATGTAAACAATGAGTTGTCTAGAAAGTTGACCTTTATATCTAGACTGGGGTTAGGATTCTTTCACATTGCGCTTTTCTGCACCTTTCTGTGTCCCGTCGGGGTTTGCGTCCAAAACCTCCCACAAAATGAGGTTTGAATGTATGCATCGACAGGGCTATAGGCAGAATGAAAGTGTTCTGTGTCATGCATCATTTTAGGCTGTATAAGCTTAATAGAGGCAGACACCCAGGGCAGGGGCATAATGATTGCGGTCAGGACCACGATTGGACCCGTGCATATGAGGGGCCCACCGACGCTAGCACAAACTTCAACTTGATGTGTGTCCTTCAGCTGAAGTGTATTGTGGTGCAGAGACCTGCCGGACAATCAGAAGCCAGCAGCTGACGTTGGCATGCACGTGGTTGGACGGTGCATGGCAGTGACATCATGCGCTTCTGTCATTTGCACGCTGAAGTCAGCTGTTGGCTTCAGAAGAGAATACTGCGCAGCAGAGGAGCAGAGGGAAGGTGAGTTGAATATTTTAATTGTTTTCTATACATTAAGGAACAGCGGCAGAATGCATAGGTATACATATATACCAGGATGGGGGATATATCTAACAGGATGGAGCCCAGGATGGAAGACATTCAGTGTATATATATACTAGGATCCGGCCCAGGATAAGGAACATACAGTATATGCATGGATGGAGGACATATATAGATACATATATTCCAGAATGGCAGACATATATATATATATATATATATATATATATATACCAGGATTGGGGACATACATTCCAGGACGGAAGATATATATATATATATATATATATATATTCACACGTGGTCAAAATTGTTGGTACCCCACATGTAATGACAGAAATACGCACAGTGGACACAGAAGTAACTTGAATCTGACAAAAGTAATAATAAATAAAAAATCTATGAAAATGAACAAATGAAATTCAGACACTGCTTTTCAACCATGCTTCCACAGAATTTAAAAAAAAATAAAACTCATGAAATAGTCCTGGACAGAAATGCTGGTAACCCTGAAAATAATGTGACAAAAGGGACAGGTTAACTCAAGGTGTGTCCACTAATTAGCATAACAGGTGTGTACAATCTTGGAATCAGTGAGTGGCCTGTATAGAGGCTACAGATACTCACTGTGCTGTTTGGTGACATGGTGTGTATCACACTCAACATGGACCAGAGGAAGCGAAGGAAAGAGTTGTCTCAGGAGATTAGAAAGAAAATTATAGACAAACATGTTAAAGGTAAAAATAAGACCATCTCCAAGCAGCTTGATGTTCCTGTGACTACAGTTGCATATATTATTCAGAAATATAAGCTCCATGGAACTGTAGCCAACCTCCCTGGACGTGGCCGCAGGAGGAAAATTGATGACAAATCAAAGAGACGGATAATACAAATGGTAACAAAAGAGCCCAGAAAAACTTCTAAACAGATTAAAGGTGAACTTCAAACTCAAGGAATATCAGTGTCAGATCGCACCATCCATCCTTGTATGAGCCAAAGTGGACTTCATGGGAGACGACCAAGGAGGACACGTTTGTTGAAAAAAAAATCATAAAAATGCCAGACTGGAATTTTTCAAACTACATGTTGATAAGCCACAAAGCTTTTGGGAGAATGTCCTATGGACAGATGAGACAAGAATGGAACTTTTTTGGCAAGGCACATCAGTTCTATGTTCCCAGACGGAAAAATTAAGCATATCATGAAAAGAACACTGTCCCTACTGTGAAACATGGAGGAGGCATTGCTATGTTCTGGGGCTGCATTGCTACATCCGACACAGGGTGTCTAGAATTTGTGTAGGGTACAATGAAATCTCAAGACTATCAAGGGATTCTAGAGAGAAATTTGCTACCCAGTGTCAGAAAGCTTGGTCTCAGTTGCAGGTCATGGGTCTTGCAATAGGATAATGACCCAAAACACACAGCTAAAAACACCCAAGAATGGCTAAGAGGAAAACATTGGACTATTCTGAAGTGACCTTCTATGAGCCCTGACAGAAATCCTATTGAGCATCTTTGGAAAGAGCTGAAACATGCCGTCTGGAAAAGGCAACCTTCAAACACGAGCAGTTTGCTCTTGAGGAGTGGGCCAAAATACCTGTCGAGAGGTGCAGAAGTCTCATTGATAATTACAGGAATCGTTTGATTGCAGTGATTGCCTCAAAAGGTTGTGTAACAAAATATTAAGTTAAGGGTACCATCATTTCTTTCTAGGCCTATTCCATGAGATTAATTTTTTTTAAATTTTGTGGAAGCATGGATGAAAAGCAATGTCTGACTTTCATTTGCTCATTTTCATAGATTTTTTTATTTAGTATTACTTTGTCAGATTCAATTTATTTCTGTGAACATTGTGGGTTTTTCTGTCATTAAACAAAGGGTACCAACAATTTTGACCATGTGTGTATATACATACCAGGAGGGAGAATATACAATATAAGTATTTGATTAACTGTTGATTTTGCAAGTTTTCCCACCTACAAAGAATAGAGAGGTTTGTAATTTTTACCATAGGTACACTTCAAATGTGAGAAACAGAATATAAAAATAAAAATCAGAAAATCACACTGTATGATTTTTACATTATTAATTTGCATTTTATGTGCATGAAATAAGTATTTAATCACTGACCAACAAGCAAAAATTCTCTCTCTCATAGACCTATTAGTTTTTCATTAAGAAGCCTTCTACTCTGCATTCATTATCTGTATTAATTGCTCTTTTTTTAACTCGTTACCTGGATAAAATACACCTGTCCACACACTCAATCAATCATGCCAACACATGTTCAGGCCCATTTGAAGTTCGCCAATAACCATCTGGATGATCCAGAGGAGACATGGGAACAGGTCATGTGATCAGATGAGGTCAAAATAGAACTTTTTGGTATCAACTCCACTCGCCATGTTTGAAGGAATTAGAAGGATGAGTACAACCGCAAGAACACCTTCCCAATTGTGAAACATGGTGGGGGAAACATCATAGTTGCTTTTCTGCAAAGTGGACAGGATGACTACACTACAGTGACTACAGTGAAGGAAGGATGGATGGGGTAATGTATCGCAAGATTTTGGCCAACAATCTCCTTCCCTCAGTAAGAGCATTGAAGATGGATCATGGCTAGGTCCTCCAGCATCACAATGACCTGAATCACACAGCCAGGACAACTAAGGAGTGGCTCCATAAGAAGCATTGCCAGGTCCTGGAGTGGCCTAGCCAGTCTCCAGACCTCAACCCAATAGAAAATCTTTAGAGGGAGCTGAAACCCAATGTTGCCCAGTGACAGCCCCAAAACCTGAAAGATCTGGAAAAGATCTGTATGGAGGAGTGGGCCAAAATCCCTGCTGCAGTGTGTGCAACCTTGGCCAAGAATTGCAATAAATGTCTGACCTCTGTAATTGCAAACAAAGGTTTCTGTACAAAATATTAGGTTCTGTTTTTCTATAGCATCAAATACTTATTTCCTGCAATAAAATGCTAATTAATTAAGTAAAAATTATACAATATGATTTTCTGCATTTGTTTTTTAAGATTCTGTCTCTCACAGTTGAAGTGTACCGACGACAAACATTACAGACCTCTCCATTCTTTGTAGATTGGAAAATTTGCAAAATTGGCAGTGTATCCAATACTTATTTTCCCAAAGGTATATATTAGAATGGGGAGCATACGTACCAGGATGGTGCCCAGGATAAGGGACATATATACCGGGATGGAGGACATAACTTTGTATATATACAGTATATATATATATATATATATATATATATATATATATATTGAAGGAAATAATTATTTGATCCAATGCTGATTATATATATATATATATATATATACATATATATCAGGGTGGGGGAAGTGTATACCAGGATGGGCCCAGGATGGGGGACATATTTACCAGGAAGGAGCCCAGGATGGAGGTACTGTACAATACTACCTAATGGTGTAATTTGTATGTCCTTATAGAAAGCTACGAGGGCCCATACATCTGACCAACATGTGGAAGCGAGAGGTGACCAGCTCCAAATCTTGCACCGAGTCCTATTAGATTCTGGTTACACCAATTTGGGGGGGTTCGGACTCAAGTCCTGATGAGACCCATTAATGTGGAAAAAAGCACTATGTGATAGTACCCTAAGTTAAAAGGGGAAACGCTACCCACTTGAGATCAAAAGTGAAAAGTCACCTCATACTGTACATTAAACATGTAGTTCACTGTAAGAGCAAAATCATTGAGACACCCATTAGATTGAAGCTTTTTTGACCTTCCTTTCTAAATCCATAAGAATTAGGATGGACTTGGTTCTCCTTTTTTATAACAGCTTCCACTTTTCTAGGAAGGTTTTCTACACCAAACTCCCCCAGCCATGTCTTTATAGACATTACTTAAGATTTAAGACTGCCACCACCATGTTTCACTGTAGGCACCATACACATAGAAAATTCAATTTAGAAAAATTCATAGAGGCTACAGTGAAACAAGTGGTGGCAATGTCCTTTTGTGATGCTGCAATAGTGTTCCTGTTATCAGGGAGCTACATTACATCACAGATGTTCTCCTCTATAGTGAAAGAGAAGATGTTGACATCATTCAGTGCCCTTAGTAGATGTGCACTTTTTTAACGTGACAATGATCCACACTTCTGTTGCATTAATGAAAACAAACAGGAGCAAAAGTAATTCAGTGGCAAAGTGTCTCCTGGTCTGAACCTAACCTAACATCTATGGTGAATTCTGAAGACACAAGTTGTCATCACTCTCCATTCAGCATCCAGGATCTAAAAGAGAAAAGATACAGTAGATGTTGCAATATGTCACCAACTTGTTCATTCCATTAGTAGAAGTTTTGGTGCTGTTCTTAAAATTTAAGGAGGTAATACAAAACACCAGATGAAGTAGTTTTTTATGAGGGGTGTATTCATTATTGTATCAACTAATTTGTCTAAAATTGAAGATGTTGTAATGAAAGTTATATATTAACCTTACTTTCATGTTGTGGGGTAAAAAATGTCCTGTGACACTCAGTCTTGTCAAAATTTTGGAAATTGCTCTTGTGAGATATGGATTAAGATGTTACTTTTCAAAGGGGGTGTACTAGGCTCCCTAGAGACACACCTTTGTCTTGTTGCTGCTCTAAGACATTTATCAGCTCGCTTAGTTTGCTTCGCACAGTTACAGTTCATATTCACCAGGATCACTCCTGCTTGTCTGAGGTTTCTAGTCCCTGACTTATTTGACTTCACCTGCCTGCCCAAAGTATTCAGTAACTATGCTATCTGCCCAAGCCCTAAACTTTTAGTTTGCATTGTACGTGTCCGTATTCCGTTTGCAACATCGTTTGCCACGTGCCACCCGATCTTAAGGATCCACCTCACCATGTTAGCCCCTATACATAATACATACCATTACAGTGGGATGCTGCAAATAAAGGTATTCCATGCTGTAAAAGTAAGTTACTATGGTGGACAGATGCCTTGGCAACAACCCCAGCAGTGCGCACTGACGGGGCAATACCTTCTGAGCATATGTTTCCAATACATAGTGTACAAAAACACAGTGTGGACCCAACCTTTCTTTGCAGCATTTTTTCCACACCTGCCTTTAACATTTACTGCGTGCTCTGATCTCCTTCCCCTTGGCTGTAAGGGCCCCGTCACACATAGCGACTTACCAGCAATCCCGACAACGATATCAGCTTGTCAGGATCGCTGGTGTGTCGCTACATGGTCGCTGGTGAGCTGCCAAACAGGCAGCTTCGCCAGCGATCAGCACCAGCGACGACGAGCGCGCACGTCGCTGTGTACCTTAGTTACCAGCGCGCTGATGCAGGGAGCTGGTAACCAAGGTGAACAGCGGGTTTCTAAGCACCGCGCAGCACTTAGAAACCCGCTGTTTACCTTGGTTACCAGGTCTTGCTTGCTGATCACTGGTCTCCCGCCTGTCACACGCAATGTTGCATGCTGGCCAGCGGGAGACCAACGATCAAAAAAATTTCCACCCCTTTCCACAACGATCAGCGATACCGGCAGGGGGGCCGGTCGCTGGTCAGTGTCACACACAGCGATCTTGCTGGTGAGATCGCTGTTGCGTCACAAAACTTGTGACTCAGCAGCGATCTCGCTAGCGAGATCGATGTGTGTGACGGGGGCTTTAGTCCTAAATTGCTGTTGCTTACTCTACCCTCATTTTTTATAGTCGCCCCACCACCCTGCTTGGCTGCATTGGATTATGTGATGTAATAGCTGGAAGGAATTATGGGGAAGTCCTCGTGGACATACCTGATGACATAATCCTGCTCTCTGAGTGATGCAATCATTAACAGGGAATTCAATGACACAGAACATTTTTTTTTCTTTCAAATCAAATCATAAATTGTTTAACCCTTTCATGACCGAAGCTTTATTTTTCCATTTTGCGCTTTCGTTTTTCACTCCCCTCCTTCCCGGAGCCATAACTTTTTTATTTTTCTTTCAATATGGCCATGTGAGGGCTTATTTTTTGTGGGATGAGATGTACTTTTGAATGACACTATTTTTTATATCATGTCATGTACAAGAAAACAGGAAAAAAAATCCAAGTGTGGTGAAATTGCAAAAAAAAGTGCAATCCCACACTTGTTTTTTTTGTGGCTTTTTGTTAGGTTCACTAAATGATAAAACTGATTCTTCAGGTCATTACGAGTTCATAGACACCAAATATGTCTAGGTTCTATTTTATCTAAGTGGTGAAAAAAAATTCCAAACATAGCATCTCCATTTTTCGTGATCTCGGGTTGGGTGAAGGCTTATTTTTAGCGTGTCGGGCTGACGTTTTCAATTATACCATTTTGGTGTAAATATGATCTTGTGATCTCGCGTTATTGCATTTTAATGCAGCGTCGCAACCACCAAAAAAATGTAATTCTGGCATTTTGACTTTTTTTCTCGCTATGCCGTTTAGCGATCAGGTTCATCCTTTTTTTATTGATAGATCGGGTGATTCTGAATGCAGTGATACCAAATATGTGCATATTTGATTTTATTTTTATTGTTTTAGTTTGAATGGGGCGAAAGGGGGGTGATTTGAACTTATGTTTTTTATTTTTTTATATTTTTAAACACATTTTTCTTTAACTTTTGGCATGCTTCAATAGTCTCCATAGGAGGCTAGAAGCTGCCATAGCCCGATCGGCTCTGCTACATAGAGGCAATGGTCAGATCACCTGTATGTAGCAGAATTGATGACTTGCTATGAGTGCCGACCACTGGGTGGCACTCACAGCAAAATGGCACTGACAACCATAGAGGTCTCCAGGAGACCTTGGGTTGTCATGCTTGCACACCGGTGACCTGCGATCACGTGAAGTGGGTCACCGGAGTGCATATTTCCGGCACAATTGCTGAAAGCACCATTTAAATGCCGCTGTCAGCGTTTGAAAGTGGCATTTAACTAGTTAATAACCGCGAGTGGAGCTCAATTCCACCTGCGGCTATTGCGGGCACATGTCGGTTGTTCAAAACAGCTGACATGTCCTGGGAAAGATGTGGGCTTGGCACCAGAGCCCACATCAAAAGGAGAGAGTCCAACATCGGCGTACTATTATGTCCGATGTCGGAAAGAGATTAAAGTTGCCAGAACCCGAAAAATTCAGGAAATTGAACTTATTAAAGTCGATCTGCAATGGAGTGAACCACTCATCTCAAATACTGAATGCATCATGTGTGGCATAGTTCATTAGACATACACGTAGGAAGACAATCCAGTGTTTTTATAGTGTTGGTTATTTAGAAGAAACAATGTTTTATATATCTTCATACCACTAAACTTTACACTCATATTGCCAATTATAAGCCATATTACAACCATACACACAGTACACATTGATTTCAGCTAAAACAAAACACTATTTGTAGGACATAGAGACTTGTTGCTGTATTGACAACTTCGTGGCTTGTGCCGTAAGGCCCAGTCACACTAAGCGAGATCGCTAGCGATCTCGCTTAAGCGTCACCGATTTTGTGACGCAGCAGCGATATTGCTAGCGATATCGCTATGTGTGATACTTACCTCCGACCGGCTCCCCCACTGGCTATCACTGATCGCGCGAGAACGTCCTGGACCATTTCTCGTCAGCAGCTTCCTGCTGGGCTTCCTGCTGGCACCGACGAGCGACGCGTGGACGCGGGCAGAAGGACGTCTTCATCGCCGCGTCCGACAGGTAAGTAATGACCGCCGACCGCTGCTGCATCGCTGGTGAGATCTGCCTGTTTGGCAGCTCACTAGTGACCATTTAGCGATGCACCAGCGATCCTGACCGGGTTGTATCGTTGTCGGGATTGCTGGTGCATCGCTAAATATGACGGTACCCTTAGTCATTAGCTGATATGTCTCAAAATTGTATGAAGGTCCCATGCTTATCTAATAAAAGCAAACACAATGACACCTATCCATCCCTAAACTTATCTCTCTTTAACAATCCACTGCCTTTATCTACTAGGACCTAGGACCAGTAATCTTCTTAAAACCACTCTCTGAATATGTGTATAACCAGATCAGATGTTAAAGGCAAAGTAAACTCAAACATCTTGTTAATCTTACCTTGCCCAGGGAATGTGTAATCTGGAGTTTTATTGATGGCCTTCTGTGCAGACTCTGGGTAATCTCAGGAATTCATGGCTACTATATCTTAGGCCCCGTCACACACAGCAATCTCGCTAGCGAGATCGCTGATTTTGTAAAGGTACTGTCACACTTAGCGATGCACCAGCGATCCCGACCAGTGATATGACGCGGTCAGGATCGCTGGTGCATCGCTAAGTGGTCGCTAGTGAGCTGCCACACAGGCAGATCTTACCAGCGACATCGCTGGGGACGGGGGTCGCTACTTACCTGTCACACTAGGCGATCCTGTGTCCTCCCGCCCGGCTCCACGCTCATCACTCGTCTCTCCACAGGAAGCGCCGCCTGTTTGGCAGCTCACCAGTGATCATCTAGCGATGCATTAGCGATCCTGACAAGGTCGCATCGTTGTCGGGATCGCTGGTGCATCATTCAGTGTAACGGGGCCTTAATTCTATCATCTATGATTTCCAATTTTCCAGACTATTTCAGTAAGCACACCTCTTAATGATGTCATTCCCAACCTCAGTGATGTCACTGTTTGTTGTTCTCAAATTGCATTAAACTAATCATCTGTCCTCAAAAATGAATAAAACTATGGTATCTCATATCCACCCAAGCAGATATACCTTCAAAAGAAAAATAGACCCATCTGTAGACAACACTGTTTTGGGTTTCCTGACCCTCATCAGTGCACAGCATGGTACGGGTAGGTAAATCAGTTTTGATGAGATGCAGGTGGTATACTGCAATAACTTTAAAGAGACGCAAACGTGAATATAGACATTTTAGCAGGCAATAATAAATGGAAAAAGAATATACATGTTCTTTTACCTTCAGAAGGAACAAAGCGATCTCATATCAGTCAAACCGGACACTTCTCCGAATGGAAAATGGAAAAGAGACCCATTACAGACAACAGTTTTGAGGTTCTTTCCTTATCTAAGGGATCTCATCCAAGCAGTTCACTGCTCTGTACTGATATGAAACAAGAATCACAAAACTTTAGATTAGTCTGCCTATCATCCTTTAGAATGATTATCTGGTGATTAGGGTCATCACAAACTTGTACAGTAGCCTTAACTCCCACAAGACCACCAACTCTAAAGGCCCCTTTACATTTAGCGATGCACCAGCGATCCCGACAATGATACGACCCTGTCAGGATCGCTGGTGCATTGCTAAATGGTCGCTAATGAGCTGCCACACAGGCAGATCTCACAGCGACATAGCAGCAATCTAGCGGTCATTACTTACCTTTCAGACACGGCGATCCTGACTTCCTCCCGTCCGCGTCCACATGCTGCTCGTCGGTGCCAGCAGGAAGCCCAGCAGGAAGCGCCCAAAGAGAAATGGAGCTGCGCGACCTCATGCGATCAGCGATGGACAGCGGGGGAGCCGGTCAGAGGTAAGTATCACACATAGCGATATCGCTGCTGCGTCATCAAATCGGTGATGCTTTAGCGATATTGATAGCAATATCGCTATGTGTAAAACCCCCTTAAAGGCCCCTTTACATTTAGCAATGCACCAGCGATCCCGACCACGATATGACCTGATCAGGATCACTGGTGCATCTCTAAATGGTCGCTAGTGAGCTGCCAAACAGGCAGATCTCACCAGCGATGCAGCGACGCAGCAGCGGTCGTTGCTTACCTTTCAGACGCGGTGATGTTGACATCCTCCTGCCCGCATCAACGCGTCGGTCGTCGGCGCCAGCAGGAAGCCCACCAGGAAGCAGCCGACGAGAAATGGACCTGGACGATCTCGCACGATCAAACAGCGATAGCTAGCGGGGAGCCGGTCGGAGGTAAGTATCACACACAGCGATATCGCTAGCAATATCGCTGCTGCGTCACAAAATTGGTGATGCTTTAGCGATATTGCTAGCGATATCGCTATGTGTAAAGCCCTCTTAAAGTTCCTGCTAGGTATCACTAAAGTTGAACAAATCTCCCAAAATTTGATTCAGGCAGGCTTGCTCAATTAAGGGTGAAATTTGATTCAAATTTAATAAATTTGATGCAAATTGAATATGCCGGGAAAAGATTAAAAAACCTCCTCAGTCCTGCTTATATCTGTCTTGTCGGTTTTTCAATAAGCTTTTAGATATTTTTTCCACTGTCCCCTGTCTTTGGTATATGCGGCCATCCATTAACTACACCCAATGGTGTCTTGTGGATGATGTATAATCAGAAGTGACTTTAACCCCTTCGACCCCTGGTGATTTTCTGGGGGTTTTTTTCCGCTTTTGTTTTTTCCTCCCCTTTTTACAAGAGCCTTAACTTTATTTTTCTGTTAATATAACCGTATGAGGGTTTGTATTTGTATGGGCTGAGTTGTACTTTTGAATGACACCATTCATTCTACCACATAATGCACTGGAAAATGGGAATAAAATCCAAGTGTGGTATAATTGCCAAAAAAAAGTGCAGTTTCACAATTGTTTTGGGGTTTTCTATTTACCATGTTGAATATATGGTAAAGCTGCCCTGGAACTATGATTCTGCACGTCAGTATGAGTATGCAGATACCAAACATGTATAGTTTGTTTTTTTTTTATTTAAGTGGTGAAAAAAAAAATCGGAAATTTGCAAGAAATTTTTTTTACTTTTGTCGTCATTTTCTGAGAACTCTAACGTGTTCATTTTTTGGGATCTGGGGTTGAGTTATGGCTTATTTTTTTCACCCTTAACTGATGTTTTTTTTATTCATGCAATTGGGGTCAGTACAATGTTTTGTTCATCTCTTATTGCGTTTTATTGCAATGTTGAGGAGGACAAAACTATGTAATTCTTGGGTTCTTTAATTTTTTTTTCGCTTCACTGTATTTGATAATCCCTTTAGGGGACTTTAAGCTGCAATCATCCAATCCCCTAGGGTAATCAATAGCAATAGCAGAAATCACAATCTGACCGGCATTCACAGGAGTATTGTAATGATAGGCACAGGGGACATCAGCAGACCTCCCCCGACTGTCATCACAACCTATTGGCGCCATGCGATCAAGTCACAGGCGAACTGATGAGAGCACATAATGATACACTCCCTGCAGGCGCCTGTCAAATCCCTGTATCAGAGATAGACAGCTTGATTTAACAAGTTAAAAGGTGCTTCACCCGCGGCTGTTAACGGCATACTGTCAGGACCGATGCCGGCTCAGCGTGCGAGCCTGCATAAAAGGCAGGGACAAAACATCACATAAATGTACCTCATCTGGCGTTAAGGTGCTGACAACATGATCAGCAGCCCGAAATCAGACATGCTTGATCGAAATCTCTCCCAACCATCTTTTGGACGGCAACCCCATACACACTAGAACGTCCACTGAATCCATCTATATCTACTTGTTTGGCCTACAGAAGTCTATTGTCTATAACCAGCTGTAAAAATATTTCTCTTACTTTTTCCAATATACAGTGGGTACAGAATGTATTCAGACCCTTTTACATTTTCTCTCTGTTTCATTGCAGCCATTTGGTAAATTCAAAAAAGTTCATTTTTTTCTCATTAATGTACACTGTGCACCCCCATCTTGAGTGAAAAAAAAAAACAGAAATGTAGAAATTTTTGCAAATTTATTAAAAAAGAAAAACTGAAGTATCAAAGTCATAAGTATTCAGACCCTTTTCTCAGAGACTCATATTTAAGTCGCATGCTGTCCATTTTCTTGTGATCCTGCTTGAGATGGTTCCACTCCTTCATTGAAGACCAGCTGTGTTTAATTAAACTGATAGGACTTGATTTGTAAAGGCGCACACCTTTCTATATAAGACCTCACAGCCAACAGTGCATGTCAGACCAAATGAGAATCATTAGGTCAAAGAAACTGGCCAAGGAGCTCAGAAACAGAATTGTGGCAAGGCACAGATCTGGCCAAGGTTACAAAAGAATTTCTGCAGTACTCAAAGTTCTTAAGAGCACAGTGGCCTCCATAATCCTTAAATGGAGGAAGTTTGGGACCACCAGAAGTCCTCCTAGACCTGGCCGTCCTGTTAAACTGAGCAATCGTGGGAGAAGAGCCTTGCTGAGAGAGGTAAAGAAGAACCACAAGATCACTGTGGCTGAGCTCCACAGATGCAGTAGGGAGATGGGAGAAAGATCCACAAAGTCAACTATCACTACAGTGCTCCACCAGATGGGTCTTTATGGCAGAGTGGCCTGACGAAAGCTTCTCCTCAGTGTTTGACATATGAAAGCCCACATAGAGTTTGCTAAAAAACACATGAATAGTCTCCCAGACTATGAGAAATAAGATTTTCTGGTCTGATGAGATGAAGATAGAACTTTTTGGTGATAATTCTAGTGTGGAGAAAACCAGGCGCTGCTCATCACCTGCCCAATACAATCCCAGCAGTGAAACATGGTGTTGGCAGCATCATGCTATGGGGGTGTTTTTGAGCTGCAAGGACAGGACGACTGGTTGCAATTGAAGGAAACATGAATGTGGCCAAGTACAGAGATATCCTGAATGAAAACCTCTTCCAGAGTGCTCTGGACCTCAGAGTTGGCCGAAGGTTCACCTTCCAACAAGACATTGACCCTAAGCACACAGCTAAAATAACAAAGGAGTGGATTCAGAACAACTTTGTGACCATTTTTGACTGGCCCAACCAGAGCCCTGACCTAAACCCAATTGAGCATCTCTGGAGAGACCTGAAAATGGCTGTCCATCAACGTTCACCATCCAACCTGACGGAACTGGAGAGGATCTGCAAGGAAGAATGGCAGAGGATCCCCAAATCCAGGTGTGGAAAACTTGTTGCATCACTCACAAGAAGACTCATGGCTGTACTAGCTCAAAAGGGTGCTTCTATCCAATACTGAGCAAAGGGTTTGAATACTTATGACCATGTGATATTTCAGTTTTTCTTTTTTAATAAATTTGTAAAAATTTCTACCTTTCTGTTTTTTTCAGTCAAGATGGGGTGCAGAGTTAAAAATATGGGCATACAGGTTGTAGAAAGCTGAAACTGGTCATACCAGAATGCCTCATGGATGATGTCTTGTTCTGTAAAAATAATCTTTTATCGCTTTATGCTAATTATTTCTTCAGGCTACGGGTGTACACTGCCCAGTAGATAACACCGCCTCCTCTCTTCAATATATTACATTTCTCCTCCCCTCTCTTCACTGTGTGCCTGTTACATCAGGTGCGCCGCTGTAAATCCCGTGCCTGTGCATTCTGCTTGCCATCGCTCCTCTGCACTGTTCTGCCCTTGTATTGGCACAAACTTTAATTCTGTTCTATGGAAGCGCTCTTCTTCCAAGAGCAATCTTTTCTGTCAATATAGCTGTTTGAGACTTTGTTTATTGTGGGATGAGTTGTATTTTTATATGATACCATTCATTTAGTTTATTGTAAAATGGGAAAAAAAATTCAAAGTGCATTGAAATTGCCAAAAAAGTGCAATTCCACAACTGTTCTTTGTTTTTTTAATTTAATATGTTCACTATATGGTAAAACTAAGATAAAAATTGGTAATTACGGCAGTCCTGTGGATGGCGCCCAATTAGGATCCTATCCCATGTAAATCTTGTAGAAAACTTGGCACTCAGGTAAATGTAACAAGATGTGCTGTTTTGCCTGTAACCCTGTGCACACTGCAATCTGTGTGACTGATGAAGGTCTTTGTAGGACTGAAACGTTTCTTTGTTTTTAGATTGCCTGCACAAAATAAAATTGTCTGCTTACAACATTTACCTGAGTGCCAAGTTTTCTACAATATTTATATGGTAACACTGACCTGGCAATATGCATATATTTTTTTATTTAAGCGGTGGAAAAATATTCAGAAATTTGTATGAAAACATTTTTTTGCTTTTGTTGCTATTTTACGAGACCAGTAACGATTTCATTTTTCTGGATCTGAGGCTGTGTGAGGGCTTATTTTTTGTGCCCTGAGCTGATGTTTTTACTGATACCATTTTGGGGTAGATAGGATGTTTTAATCACTTCTTATTGTATTTTATTGCAATTTTCCAGCGGCCATGAAAACGTGATTCTGGCGTTTTTAATATTTTTCATTATACCGTTTACCAATCGAGTTAAGTTTTTATATGTTTTGATGGATCAGACATATATGAACACAATGATCCCAAATATGTGTATTTTTTTAATTGTTTTATTTTTAGTTTGGCAAAAGGGGGGGATTTGAACTTTTGTGGTTTTTTTATATTGTTAAGAACTTTCTTTGTTAACTTTTCACTATATTTAATCATCCCTTTAGGGGACTTGAAGCTGCAATCATCTCATCGCTTGTGCTATGCGTACCAGTGCATCAGCAATGCTTTGTATAGAGTAGATTACCTTCTCCTATGAATGTCAGCCACAGGCTGGCTTTCATGGGAGGATCATAATGACATGCATGGAGGTTTTCAGCAGACGTTTCAGCAGGTCCTCGATTGTCAAGGCAAACCATCGGTGCCTCAAGTTCACATCACGAGAGCGCTGATGGGAATTTGGAATTATGTGTGCCTTTGTAAGTGCATGAGAAATGCTGCTGTCACAGATTGACATCAGGATTTAACAGGTTAACATCCACAGTCACGTCCACGTCATATGTTGTGAAGTGAAGGACTGTTAACATAAATGCCATGTAACATAGCAGATTAATCTTAGTAAGTCCAGCGGACGACACAACATATACGTACAATGGGATGGAATAGGGAGAGGAAGACCTTAACAGTAGGGAGAGGGAGATGGGGAGATGGGACACCTCCTGACACCAACCTATGCCTGTCCCTAAGCTCCCCCTAATGCCATATGCGGTTCCTTCCCCCCGCCACCATCACATGCATAGTCCCTGGCTGTCACTACTGCTAACTCTGGCTAGTGCACTAGCCAGTAAGGACACTAGCATCACCTATTGCAGGTAATATTACACAGGGAATGAGACTTAGAGAATCTGCTGCTAAGCTACACAGCAGCAGACTCAACAGTGTGGCTCCCCTGAGGCTCAGTCGCCATAGAGGTACTGCACCTTCTCCTAAGGTGTAGTGACCCACCGCCTAGGTAAGTTGGGAGCTCCTTTCCACACTCAGCACTGACCACATTGCGGCTTCATGCTTAGAGGGTAGCAGAGCACCTTTCGTGGGTCCTTGCTTCGTAACACGAGATGTGCTGGGAGGTGGGTGGAGTTGAGATATATAAAAGGTTGGGAAGGTTTGGAATGACAGGTCAGTCTGACGGGAGGTCAGGCGGGAGGACAGCCAGTCAGGAGAGTCTGAGGGCGGGTCCGAGAGGGAAGGAGATCCCTAGGAGAGGAGGGAGAAGAAGGAGTGCTGCAGCTGCCTCAGTGACCTGAGCCAGCTGACACGGGAAAGGAACAGAAGGAGAAAGACATAGAACTGCAACCTAAGCTTCCATAAGAGAGAGAAAGAACAGCGCGGAACGAAGGAGTAGGAGAACAGAGAGGAGTTGTGGGTTGGAAGAGGAACCCTGCCTATAGGTTCTCAGCGCAAGGCCGGGGCCCGGTCCCCGAGGTTGTATGGACACTAATGGTTCTGCAGCAGACACCGGTGGAGTACTTGGCTGTAAATGCACTACTCCCATCCAAGACTTGGGGCACAACAGCAATTGAATAGAGAGCCAGGACTCCAGAGAAGGGAGTCCCCGAGAGAGACTACAGCTGTCTGTCATACAAGAAGAGTTGTTAGGAACATCTGACAGGAGGAACTTCAGAGTACTACGGTACTGGAGCTCTTAACACTAAAAGGCGCAATAGAGGAGTCGATCAGGAGAGATACATGTTGGCGGGGTGTTGGAGAGGAGAATTCTGACTTGCCCGGGAGGTTGATTGAGTCTCTACCCCAGAGGACACGGCACGGAGGCAGGCACCAGTGTGTACCATGAACTGTGAGTAAAGCTTTGGAGCTGCAAGCCCTGGTGTCCTCCATTCATTTGTGCACCAACACCGTCAGCACTGCTACATCTGGGTACCAACATTCCTCACACCGCCTGCGCCTATACACTGCCCTGGGGTTACAGCTTTACAGCTTCACCTGTGGGAAGCTACACCATCTATGCTGCAACACTCCATCAGCCCCAGAGGATCTGCATGCAGCGTTGGCTTAACATCTTGCTTGCCAAACACCACAGGTGGTGTCACGAACTATCACATAAACTATATCACAAACCACCATTGATTTGGGTGCCCAGGGCCACGGACCGGGTCACAGCTGCCGTGACACATCCCCCTGACACCGGCCCGGTACCGAGCACCCCACAGCCCTGGGAGTGCGACCCAATTTTTGGCGTCACGAACAGGATGACGAGACCCGATACCATCGGGTTCTGTGCGCCTGAAATTTGTGAGACTTTGAACTTTTGAAAATGTGTAGAAGACCTGATTTAATAGACTGTAAAATGTACATTAGAAATGGCTGCTGGCGCAGAGAAGGGCGTGAAGAGATGGGAGGTCCTAGGAAAACACCGCGAAGAGTATTGGGCCTCCCCTGCGTGAATAACTATGTGACAGCGACATGGCCCACCCCCTGAGGGGTTCGTATACTGGCTTGGTATGGAGGCGCTGGAAGAAGATGCCGCCCCCGGAAGGAGGGGCAGAAGAAGCCAGTGGCGGGAAAGGGGCCGAGGCAGGAAGAAGAATGCCAGAACGCCATTTTGGAGAGTGAGGGAAGGAGGCCTGCGGAGCGTGGGGAAACGGATCTCCCTGGCGCCATGGCTGAAGGCTCCAACCCGATCTCTGAGATGAATCGCCAGCAGCTGGAGGACGAGGTTATCCAGCTGATGCACTGCCTGCGACTGAGGTGAGAAGCACTATGGACATTGAACTTGCAGCGTGCCCAGGAGGGGCCTACCCCTGCGGTACCTGCGACACCGGTACCCGCCATTGCTGCACCGGATCTTTTCCTGGCAGACCTTGTGGAGCTTGGAGCCGCTGCCATAACATCGGCAGCGTATACTGTCCCCTCTTTGCCGCTGATATCGGAGGAGTTGTATACAGCCTAGGGGGCTGAAGTGGAGGAAGAGAAGCTCCTGCCCAGATCTGGCACGGCTGCGCAGGTCCCGCTAGCTACCCCCGTGGAACCAGAGCTGCCATGGGCTCCACCGCCATCCCCGGTGTCTCACTGGGCAGCGCCCGCTGCCACCATGCCTGCACTGGAGCAGAGGCCGTACCACCGGGAACTCCCAGGTATATACCCCAGCCTCCCTAATGGGTTGATGGGGAGGGGGAGGAGGACCCTGCTGCTGGGGGTACGGTTGGTGCCGGCATGCCCGGTCCGACATCTACAGGAAAGAGGGGGATCTGGATCGTTTTGGGACGGTGATCTTGGGATCCCTTCACCACCAAGTCCTCAGGTAGTTGTGGATCAGTGTTGACAAACTGCGGAAGCCCTAGGAGATAGACCCTGTACCAGAACAGCGGTACCACCTATCGAGGAGGAAGTTGATGGGCGTTGAGATACATCATGGGTTCCATTTGCCCCAGCTTCAAGGCCCTTTAGTGAGAAACCAGAATCAGGATGAAGACAGTTCCATTTCGGCTTCCAGAACCCCAGGAGGGGAACACAAGTAGAAAATTTCCAAAATCTCGTTACCCAGGAGGGTTTGTTTGCACCAGTTGTGCCTTATTTTTGTTATCATGTTTTTCTGGTGGCACTTTTGTTGCCTAGTTTTTGCAATGGCAGCGTTCTTCAAATTTGAACTAGCGATCATGAACTTGGAGTGATCCAAAAACTCTTACTTGTAAATAGTTGCACCTCTTTAGGTGCCCTCTCTTGGTTTTACATAAAGACCCTTTGCGAAGATAATGTTTTACATAAAGACACTTTGCGAAGATAATGTTTTACGTAGAGACACTTTGCGAAGACACTTTTCGAAGATGATGTCTTCCTCAAAGGACACCGAAAGAAATCCTGGCTGGGAGCGGTGCCCAGCACTTACAAGAATAATTGTTCAATGTTTTACTGTGAAGTATTTGATAATGTGTTTTATAAGAGTATTAGTAACTGAGAAATGGCTTTTATAGAAGAATTAGGAATGTCTGATATAGAGATGAGCGATATGAATAAAGAATTGAAAGTGACAGGTGACGGACCAGGTACTTGCGGTCAGCGTCTTGAGAAAGAGAGTAAAATGATAAAGAAAAATGTGTTACAGAGAATAGCACTTTGAATTGAGAATTGCACTTAGAATTAAAAATTTTAGATAGAATTTAAGATAGAATTGTTTGTAACGTTCAAGATGAGAACCTCCCATGCTAGGAAGATTAGTCTAAGAAAACTTTGTTATGAATTATAAAATTTTTGTATGTTTCTTTGCTGTCTGCTTTGTTGTCTTGCAGCCCGCAGACGTGCTGTGTTTAACGGGGGTATGTGGCGCCCCTGAGGCTCAGTCGCCACAGAGGTACTGCACCTTCTCCTAAGGTGTAGTGCCCCACCACCTAGGTAAGTTGGGAGCTCCTTTCCACACTCCAACACCTGCATCCCACACACAGGATAGTTCAGCACTGACCACATTGCAGCTTCATGCTTAGATGGTAGCAGAGCACCTTTCGTGGGTCCTTGCTTCGTAACACGAGATGTGCTGGGAGGTGGGTGGAGTTGAGATACATAAAAGGTTGGGAAGGTTTGGAATGACAGGTCAGTCTGACGGGAGGTTAGACGGGAGAAGGACAGTCAGTCAGGAGAGTCTGAGGATGGGTCCGAGAGGGAAGGAGATCCCTAGGATTGGAGAGAGAAGAAGGAGTGCTGCAGCTGCCTCAGTGACCTGAGCCAGCTGGCACAGGAAAGGAACAGAAGGAGAAAGATGTAGAACTCCAACCTAAGCTTCCATAAGAGAGAGAAGGAACAGCACGGAATGAAGGAGTAGGAGAACAGAGAGGAGTTGTGGGTTGGAAGAGGAACCCTGCCTATAGGTTCTCAGCGCAAGGCCGGGGCCCGGTCCCCAAGGTTGTATGGACACTTATGGTTCTGCAGCAGACACCGGTGGAGTACTTGGCTGTAAATGCACTACTCCCATCCAAGACTTGGGGCACAACAGCAACTGAATAGAAAGCCAGGACGCCAGAGAAGGGAGTCCTCGAGAGAGGCTACAGCTGTCTGTCATACAAGTAGAGTTGTTAGGAAAATCTGACAGGAGGAACTTCAGAGTATTACGGTACTGGAGCTCTTCACACTAAAAGGTGCAATAGAGGAGTCGTTCAGGAGAGGTACATGTTGGCGGGCTGTAGGAGAGGAGAATCCTGACTTGCCCGGGAGGTTGATTGAGTCTCTACCCCGGAGGACACGGCATGGAGGCAGGCACCAGTGTGTACCACGAACTGTGAGTAAAGCTTTGGATCTGCAAGCCCTGGTGTCCTCCATTCATTTGTGCACCAACACCGTCAGCACTGCTACATCTGGGTATCAACATTCCTCACACCGCCTGTGCCTATACACTGCCCTGGGGTTACAGCTTCACCTGTGGTAAGCTACACCATCTATACTGCAACACTCCATCAGCCACAGAGGATCTGCACGCAGCGTTGGCTTATCATCTTGCTTGCCAAACACCACAGGTGGCTTCACGAACTATCACATAAACTATATCACAAACACCATTGATTTGGGTGCCCAGGGCCATGGACTGGGTCACAGCTGCCGTGACACATCCCCCTGACACCGGCCCAGTACCGAGTACCCCACAGCCCTGGGAGGGCGTCCCAACAGCACCTGGTAAACAGGACTCCCACAGCAGCAATACCACAGTCACCAGAAGAGCTTTACACACCTAGCTGGTTTGCACAGAGGAAACTATATAACCGATGATCAGCTGATAGATCATGTGAATATTTAAATGGAGGTGGGAGTGGTTATCAACCAACATCAGCTGACCAGCCTAAGTCTAAAAGAGACTGATAGCAAGAGACTGACATTAACTCTTAATGGAACATAGGAAAAAAAAACTGCATTTAAATTCCAACAGTCCAAGAGCTGCTATGAATTTCTTAATGATTCATGAAAGGTATTTAGGACATGATTTTGTGTCAATGATATATACAGGGTGGGCCATTTATATGGATACACCAAAATAAAATGGGAATGGTTGATGATATCAACTTCCTGTTTGTGGCACATTAGTATATGGGAGGGAGAAAACTTTTCAAGATGGGTGGTGACCATGGCGGCCATTTTGAAGTCGGCCATTTTGAATCCAACTTTATTTTTTTCAATGGGAAGAGGGTCATGTGACACATCTAACTTATTGAGAATTTCACAAGAAAAACAATGGTGTGCTTGGTTTTAGCATAACTTTACTCTTCATGAGTTATTTACGTTTCTCTTTGTTTACAGCCGTAGACCTGTCGCAGAGGATAACACGTGAGGAGCTGATAGAAATTGTGTTGATGTCGGGTGAAGGCAGTACCGGGGTCATTGCAGCAGATTTCAATGCAAGACACCCTACGCAAGAAAACTGTCACCATTGCCATTTTATTTAGGTGTATCCATATAAATGGTCCACCCAAAAAAGTTTGCCTAATCACTGAACATAATGTTCTGTGTAAACTGAGGGTCCTGTTCCAATTTTTGTTTTGCCCATTCTGCAAATTCAGCGCGCCGATCTGGGTCACCAACCATTCCCATTTTATTTCGGCGTATCCATATGAATGGCCCACCCTGTAGATATGACCTGTTCTTCTCCTTACTCTCACAACTCTCTATTCCAAAAGTGGCTGCTGATGGAAGAACGTTTGACCAGACTTATCCAACAGTGTCCTCTACTTAAAAAAACACTGAACTTGATTTTCTCGTGATGGAGGTCAGTAGCAGATATATCATTGGTGCAACCTGTGCAGGCGCACAGAGGCCCAAGAAGCAAGGGCGCCACTACCACCTCCAACATAGGTGGAGTTGTCCATTATGATCAGCTATTGGACTGAAAAGGGCCCATATACTGTTGTTGTACAGCTGGGTGGAAATTGATGGACAGTTCTGGACACAGTCTACACAAGACATATTTAAAGTAAGAGCTGTGCAGTCTATAAAGAGGAGGCGGAGTACCTATAATATTTATGTTCTCAGACTTGAGCATGACATACGCTTGCTTACCTGTGCTCATTTGTTTAAATTATGTTTTTGGAGAAAGAGTCAGTTTTCATGTGAAGTCAGATTTTTAGCTCCTAATGAAAAACAGTGTTCGTGTTTCACAAAAATGCGCTATCGTTGGAGAATATTTCCTTATATTACACTTGCATAAAAGACCGATGTGTGTTTCCAATTGCCAATATTTCACAATAAGAAGTCTGAGGAACATAACTCTTACAATGTCAGCCAATGTTTCCAGGAAGATGGAAACTACATTCTACATGTGAGATAAAATCACATTGGGATTAAACACAAAATGGAACAGAGTGGCTCTTGACGGTTATTAAAGTGGACTTCAAATATGGAGAAATATCATCTTAATATTATTCATGTGGATGGCATATGTGAAAAATCTACTTTTTACCAATATTCAACCTAAAAGAGGGCTGAAATAAAAAAGAGATCCAATGTATTGATCCAAGAAAGGTGTATAAAAACACATATACACCGATATAAACCGATAAAACACATATACACCGATATAAACCGATAAAACACATATACACAGTATGTGTTTTATCGGTGTTTTAGACTGTAATACCATAATCTAAGTGAATCTAAGAGAATCATCATTTAAAGTTTTAGACTCACAAATTGATTAATCCAGCTTAGGAGACCCCAGCATTGAAAACTGGCATAAAAGCTTCATAGAATGATAGAATGTTAGAGTTGGAAGGGACTTCCCGGGTCATCATGTCCAACCCTCCTGCTCAATGAAGGATTCACTAAACTATCTCAGAGAGATGTCTGTCCAGCCTCAGTTTAAGACTTCCATTGAAGGAGATCGCCCTCACTGTCAAAAATGTTTTTCTAATATCTAATCTGTATCTTCTCCCTTTCAGTTTGTTCCATTTCTTCTCATGTTTCCATGAGCAAATGAGAATAAGGATGATCCCTCTACACTGTGACAGCCCTTCAGATATTTGTAGACCGCTATTAAGTCTCCTCTTAGCCTTCTTTTTTGCAAGTAAACATTCCCAGATCCTTTAGCCGTTCCTCGTAGGAAATGGTTTGCAGTCTGCCCACTGTCCTGGTTGCTCTTCTCTGAACTTGCTCTAGTTTTTCAATGACTTTTTTAAAATGTGGTGCCCAGAACTGGGCACAGTTTTCCAGATGAGGTCTAACCAAGGAGGAGTAGAGTGCAATAATGACTTCATGTGATCTGGACTCTGTGCTTCTGTTAATGCATCCCAGAACTGTGTTTCTATTTTTGCTGCTGCATTTCTCTGTTGATTTATATGCAGTCTGGGATCTGCTGGTATGCCCAAGTCTTTTTCACACTTGCTGTTGCTTATTTCTATTCCTCCCATCTGTAAATGTTATTTTTAGGGATGAGCGGACCCGTGTAAGTTCTGTACCTGAACTTCAAAATTGTCTCTCTCCCTGCAATGGTCTTCTTCCAGAACTCTGAACTTTGCAACTGACTTCAGAGGAAAGTCCATGTTTGGCATTTAACACCAGATACTAGCTTTCAAGTTTGGGTTTGCTCATCTCTAGCCATTTCCATTTTTCCTGCCCAAACTGTAGAATCTTGCATTTCTCCTTGTTAAATGTAATTGTATTAGCTGCTACCAATAGTTCATGCTAACCCAGATCCTTCTGAATGCTTTCTCTGTATTCTCTAATGTTAGCTATCCCTCCAAACTTTGCATCATCTGCAAATTTGATTAGGTTAACTTCAGTTCATTTATGAAAAGTTTACCTTAGATAATTTCTAAAAATGTTGAACAACACTAAGGCCAGGACAGAGCCTTGTGGTACCTCCCTTGAAACACTCTTCCAATTGGATGTTCAATGATTTATTATCACTCTTTGAGTACGATCACTGAGGCAGTTATGAGTCCACCAAACCTTAGCCTTGCTAATCCCTTACTTGGTCATTTTTCAATAAGGATAGTATGAGATACTTTATCAAATGTTTTGCGTAAGTCAAGATATACTATATCTACAGCATTTCCCTGATCCACCCAGTCAGTGATTCCATTTTAGAAGGAAATTAGATTATAGTCATTTGACTTGTGTGCTACAAACCCATGCTGGCTCTGGTTAATTACTGTATTCTTCTCCAAGTACTCACAAACATGCTGTTTAATAATTTATTCAGAGATCTTTCCTGGCATGGAAGTTAAGCCCCCGTCACACACAGCGATCTCGCTAGCGAGATCGCTGCTGAGTCACAAGTTTTGTGGCGCAACAGCGATCTTACCAGCGAGATCGCTGTGTGTGACACTTACCAGTGACCGGCCCCCCTGCCGGTTATCGCTGATCGTCCATTTTTTTGATCGCTGGTCTCCCGCTGGCCAGCACACATAGCTGCGTGTGACAGGCGGGATACCAGCGATCAGCGAGCTGGCACTGGTAACTAAGGTAAACAGAGGGTTTCTAAGCGGTGCACAGCACTTAGAAACCTGATGTTTACCTTGGCTACCAGCTCCCTGCACCAGCGCCCTGGTAACTAACATACACAGTGGGTAACTAAGCGACATGTGTCGCTTGTTACCCGCGTGTCGCTTGTGCTGATCGCTGGTGAAGCTGCCTGTTTGGCAGCTCACCAGCAATCATGTAGCGACACACCAGCGATCCTGACAAGGTCCTATCATTGTCGGGATCGCTGGTGCGTCACTATGTGTGACGGGGCCCTAAGGCTCACTGGCCTGTAAGTTCATCATTGCTCTTCTTCAATCTTCTAGGACTTCTCTTGTTCTCCAGTACTTTTAAAAGTTTATAACTAGTGGTTCTGCAATTTCTCTTCAATTTCTTTCAGAACCAAAGGATGTAATTCATCTGGACCATGAGATTTAAATTCATTAAGCTAAGTGTTCTCTCACCATCTCTCTGCTTATGGATAGAGCGGATTCTTTTATTCCTTCAATGGCATCATGAAGATCAGTTGATGTTACTGTGGCGCCCCCAGGAGTATGGTCGCCACAGTGGCATTGCCTTCATCCTAGGGAGAGTGATGTCATGCTTGGAAGCAATAAAGGATCTCTCTAGCAGTTAATCACAACACACAACACAGTTTCCATTCCAGGTCAGCAAAGGGAGCTCCGAACCAAAACTGGGGGAGGAGCTACTCTCTGGGGGCCAGGAGGGAAAATTAGAGGAGTTTGTGTGAGGAGGGCAACGTGTGTGGACGTGGAGGAGAAGAGCTGGGAGATTGAGCAGAGAGTTCAGGCTCATTCCCAGCTATAGCGCATGATTTGGAGCCCGGTCTCCAAGGCTGTATGGACACTGATGGTCCTGCAACAGAAACCGGAGGAATAGGAAGCTGTAAATGCTCTATTCCCACATAAGACTCGGAGGCACAACAGCGACGTGTGAGCCAGAAGAGGAAGGCTACAGCTGTCTGCCATACGAGGGAGTTCTAAAGAGAATAAGCCAGTGGAACTACAGTGTAACACAGTACTGCAAGTACCTAAAAATAAGCGCTAGGAAGGAGACTACACAACCCATCTGCATAGAGAGATTCCTAAGTTGCTTCCAGGCTAGCCAGCTCCTGTGCCATCTGTAATCTGGACCCTGGACTGCATTTGCCAAGCAATGTAAAGGTAAAGAAACTGCACCCTGTTGTGTCCTTGCCTTCTTCCGCCAACACCCTCAGCACTGCTATATTTCTGTGCCTGACACTGCACCATCTACGTCTCTCCCCTATCTCTTCATCTGCACTGCCCTGGGACTACTGCCCTACCTGTGGAGGGCCACAACATCATTGCTGCACCACACCATCTGTCCCAGAGGATCTGTCTGCAGCATTGGCTTAACATCTTCATTGCCGAACACCACAGGTGGCGTCACGAATCATTCACTCATAAACTTTATTCCATCACTTAACCCCTTTTACATGGGCGCCCAGGGCCACGGACCGGGTCACCGCTGCTGTGACATTCCCCTTTGAGAGACCGGACCGGTACCGAGTGCCCCACAGCCCTGGGAGGGCGACCCATTACAATTACTTTTTTAGATCACACAAATGAAAAATAAGAATTTAAAAGTTCGGCCTCCTCAACATCATTTTTGACCAATTCTCCCTTTTCATTCTGTAAAAGTCCTAAAACATCTTTGACTTTTCTATTGCTTTTTACATACCCCCAAAAATATTTTTTATTGATTTTGGACTCCCTTCCAATCCTTGAGAAAGATATTGGCAGGTACAAGACTTGGGGGGGGGGGTTCACAGTCATTTACATTTTTAGCATAGTCATTCCTCACCTTCAGAAAAAAAGGAATGAACTAGAATTTTAAATACTGAGTACAGTAGCTTGTAAGACACATAATTTTTCTGATATACACTGAGTTTAGATTATTTATTTCATTAAGACATATTGTTGGCTTGTTTCTGCATAAAGACTAAAAAAAAGTGTAATTGAAATGCATCATGTGCCAGGTAACCGATATCACTGTGTGATCAATTATTGATTTACTTTGAATCCATTGTGAGAAAAGCGCAATACAAATGTTTGTTGTTCTTGTTGATGTTGTGCTGAAAGGACATCAAAGCTCAAAACTTAGCAATAAGAGATAAGGAAAAAAAACTAAAACAGTAGATAAATACTACAGATAGTGTTTGTTGTAGAACTGCAGTAGTGAAGAAGGTTAGTGCAGTAATGTGAGAATGAGAAAGAAATTCAGTTGACAACCCTTGACAATGCTTCCTACTATGCCACAGTTTCATCTGCATGTGAATATCTGGCATAAATTATTGACTTTTCTTGGAATTGTAACTACGAAATGCTGCCAGAAAAGTCCTTGCCTTCTTGTGGGGTTAACAGTGAAGAACGGAAAGGTTCCTCTGCATCTCAGTTTTACCAGTGCCTAGCAAAACTGCAGCAAAAATAGATGAATCACATCTCTGGTAGTAACCATAGCAGAATGAATCTAGTTGATTAATACACACCTGTCCTGGGTATTCCAGGCTCCATTTCCTTCCCTTGGATCCGCTGCCCTTTGCTGTGCTCCACATCGGGTTTTGCAGGTTGCCCTGGGTGGATCTGAGATATTATCTCCCTAGACTTATTTAAGGCCCATTTCGGCACACACCTGTGTCTTGGGATTGAGACTCTAAAGCCCCCGTTACACATAGCGATATCGCTAGCAATATCGCTGTAACGTCACCGATTTTGTGACGTAGCAGCGATATTGCTAGCGATATCGCTATGTCTGATACTTACCTCCGACCGGCTCCCCCGCTGGTTATCGCTGATCGCACGAGAACGTCCTGGACCATTTCTCATCGGGCGCTTCCTGCTGGGCTTCCTGTGGCGCCGATGAGTGATGCGTGGACGCGGGTGGGAGGACGTCAGGATCGCCGCGTCTGACAGGTAAGTAGTGACCTCCGACCCCTGCTATGTCGCTGGTGAGATCTGCCTGTGTGGCAGCTCACTAGCGACCACTTAGCGATGCACCAGCGATCAATATTGTTGTCAGGATCGCTGGTGCATCGCTAAGTGTAACGGTACCCTAATTCTATATTTGTTCTATATTTGTGTGCTCCACCATCTGTGTTTTTGTGTTTGTTCTGCATCCATCTCTGCTGGGTTCCACTTCATCCATCCTGCTGCTCCTTAGATTCCTGTGTTGCCAAGTCCTTGCTGCCCACGTGCCTTCATGCTTGCTACACCAATGCCCACCCAGACCTAGGCTTAGTGATCAATCCACCTCACCTAGTGAGCCTAACAATTGAACTTTTAAAAGATGCCCTATTTTGGACAGCAACTCCACTCTTCCTTTGCACAAGAATAATACCTATTCTCATAAACTTTAGAAAATTTATTGGGAATAATCTAAAACTAAACCAAACCAAACCAATAAACTATATACTTTCTTCCAAAGGCAAATGAAGGGAAGGGCATACAAGGAAATGTTTATTTAGACTGTTGTCTTCCAAAAAAGGCAGGAAATAGTAAAATGTTGTACACATTCTGTTATGTACATAGAGGAGAAACCATGCCAGTATCCGCACCTCTAGCCATAAGTCTTCATCTTCCTCCAGCGGGTGAGCAATTGACTGGCTTCCTTGTCAAAGCTAGAAGGCACTCTTTTTACTGCCTTCCTAATACTTATATTGGGAAGTTTAGCGTAAAACACCAACTCGCTTTATAGTCCTGTCCATTTATATGGCTCAGCTATCTTATTTTATATTGTAATACAAATGCAGTCATAGCAGAGTTAAGAATAGAGAAAGGGTGAGTCCACTTGGAAAAAAAACTTTGTTTTATTTAAAACTAGCTGAAGAGCCCAGAGTTGCCTGGGCATAGTAAGTAACTACGGTTAGTTATAACAAATTATAATGATTATAATATATGTGTGTAGCAAAAAACAGGGAAATAGCGCAAAAAGTAAAAAAAGTGAACTTTAATGTCCAATGGCGTGGCAACGTTTCGGATGTGAAATTCTTTTTGCCATGCCACTTTTTTTTTACTTTATTTGCTGTTTCCCTGTTTTTTGCTACTTATCCTCCTATGCCAATTGAACACTGGTTGGGGAAGCATGCACTTCAATAAGGTATTGCTTAGGTGCTGTTCCAGTTTTTTCTTGATATATATACACTCACTGGCCACTTTATTAGGTACACCATGCTAGTAAGGGGTTGGACCCCCTTTTGCCTTCAGAACTGCCTCAATTCTTCGTGGCAGAGATTCAACAAGGTGCTGGAAGCATTCCTCAGAGATTTTGGACCATATTGACATGATGGCATCACACAGTTGGCGCAGATTTGTCGGCTGCACATCCCTGATGCGAATCTCCCGTTCCACCACATCCCAAAGATGCTCTAGTGGATTGAGATCTGGTGACTGAGGAGGCCATTTGAGTACAGTAAACTCATTGTCATGTTCAAGAAACCAATCTGAGATGATTCGAGCTTTATGACATGGCGCATTATCCTGCTGAAAGTAGCCATCAGATGTTGGGTACATTGTGGTCATAAAGGGATGGACATGGTCAGCAACAATACTCAGGTAGGCTGTGGCGTTGCAACGATGCTCAATTGGTACCAAGGGGCCCAAAGAGTGCCCAGAAAAAATTCCCCACACCATGACACCACCACCACCAGCCTGAACCGTTGATACAAGGCAGGATGGATCCATGCTTTCATGTTGTTTACGCCAAATTCTGACCCTACCATCCGAATGTCGCAGCAGAAATCGAGACTCATCAGACCAGGCAACGTTTTTCCAATCTTCTACTGTCCAATTTCGATGAGCTTGTGCAAATTGTAGCCTCAGTTTCCTGTTCTTAGCTGAGAGGAGTGGTACCCAGTGTGGTCTTCTGCTGCTGTAGCCCATCTGCCTCAAAGTTCGACGCACTGTGCGTTCAGAGATGCTCTTCTGCCTACCTTGGTTGTAACGGGTGGCAATTTGAGTCACTGTTGCCTTTCTATCAGCTCGAACCAGTCTGCCCATTCTCCTCTGACCTCTGGCATCAACATGGCATTTCCGGCCACAGAACTGCCGCTCACTGGATTTTTTTTCTTTTTCGGACCATTCTCTGTAAACCCTAGAGATGGTTGTGCGTGAAAATCCCAGTAGATCAGCAGTTTCTGAAATTCTCAGACCAGCCCTTCTGGCACCAACAATCATGCCACGTTCAAAGGCACTCAAATCACCTTTCTTCCCCATACTGATGCTCGGTTTGAACTGCAGGAGATTGTCTTGACCATGTCTACATGCCTAAATGCACTGAGTTGCCGCCATGTGATTGGCTGATTAGAAATTAAGTCTTAACACACAGTTGGACAGGTGTACCTAATAAAGTGGCCAGTGAGTGTATATATATATATATATATATATATATATATACAGTGGGGCAAAAAAGTATTTAGTCAGTCAGCAATAGTGCAAGTTCCACCACTTAAAAAGATGAGAGGCGTCTGTAATTTACATCATAGGTAGACCTCAACTATGGGAGACAAACTGAGAAAAAAAAATCCAGAAAATCACATTGTCTGTTTTTTTTTCCTTTTATTTGCATATTATGGTGGAAAATAAGTATTTAATCAGAAACAAGCAATCAAGATTTCTGGCTCTCACAGACCTGTAACTTCTTCTTTAAGAGTCTCCTCTTTCCTCCACTCATTACCTGTAGTAATGGCACCTGTTTAAACTTGTTATCAGTATAAAAAGACACCTGTGCACACCCTCCTTAAGGATTTTAAGGAAATACAGATCAAAGAAATGGATTCTGCTGCGGTTCCGCAGCGGATTTTGCGGCTGCGAAACCGCAGCAGTTTTTGCTGCGGTGTACAGTACCATAATATCCTGTGGATATTAAAAACCGCAGTGCAGACGGTGCAGATTTTTCCGTGCGGTTTTCCCGCGGTTTCCAAACCGCAGAGAGAATTGACATGTCAATTCTTTCTGCGGATTCCGCTGCGGTTTGCCATCTCCTCCATTGAGGAGATGAAAAACCGCAGGGCAAAACCGCAGGCTAATCCGCAGGTAAAACCGCAGGTCTTTTGGCCTGCAGATTTACCTGCGGATTTTACAAAATCCGCGCGGCCAAAACCGCACCCCAATCAGCAGCATGTGCACGTACCCTAAGAGTATTGAAAATCTCAAAATGCTGAAACAGTTAGCGCAAATTGGGTTGAAACATTTGGTACTTAAGCGACAAACCATTTACCGCATACGTGACAAATTCGATGCCACTGGCTCAATCCTTAATGCTCCAAAAACCGGTCGACCCAAAACAGCCTGTACAGAAAATAAACAACTTGTTGCTGAAACATTTGTTCAAAGTCCAAAAAAAGTGAGGGGGCATGGCTATGCCGTGAAAGGGAGAGGACGCTGATGAAGAGAGCTCCTCATAATCCTGATGAATCCTGGTACATGGACCCCCTCCTGGCGACTTACTTGTAGCTGCCTGGGCCCCCCTGGACACTAGGACCTCCTGGGCACTCTGTGGCAGGTTGGAAGACGGCTTCTGGGAGTGGGCGGTGGGAAGATAAGAGCGGGCAGCAGGTTCCCCCACGAGGCGGCGGCCATCTTGGGCGCGCAGCTCAGCTGCTGAGAGCTGCAGCGCCGACTTCTGTTGCTGCACCGCCGCCGGGCAGTGAAGAAAACCGGCTGTTACATTGAGGGAGCGCGCGGTGAGTGCCCTGGAAAAACGGGCCCTGCGTGGTATCCCTCGCCACCTACCCGCTCACTGTGCCGGCTGGTGCCATCATTAGAGGAGGCTCGGTACACCCTCCCCCCCCTGCAGCTGCATCTGCGGGACTCCCCCCTCCCTCCCCGGGCAATAGAGATCTAGGCTGTACCTGGCTGCCCTCCTTGTCATCCCGCAGGCATCTTTCTGTAGCCAGCCCCATAATTAACTATTGCCTGACCCTCTGTGATCCCCCACCTGTAGTGGGTAATACCTGGACCACACGCTCCAATATCTTCATCAGAACGCACTGCAGACAATTATGAGCCGACTTAATGGGTCGGGAGCGGCGGAAAAATTGAAAGAGTTTGCTAGACCTGACCCCGCTGAAAATGCGTGGCATAATAGGAGCACAACCTCTCAAGTTCAACACAAAAATCGCCATTGTGGGGGTGAGGAGGAGATGGAACAGGAGGAATTAGCCCTTAAACAAGCATCTGAGCAGTTGATGCAGGCTATTTCATTGACCAGGACATCTCTGACAGAGAAAATCGAGGATGCTTATACGGAGGTGGGGAGACTCCGTCAGGATATGCAGGCCATGAAGGGGTGCATTACGGAGGTGGAGACGAGGGTGTCCAAGGTGGAGGATACCATTACACCTATGGAGGTTAAATTAACGAAGGTAGCGGGCTCCATAAACGCTTGGAAACAGAAGGCGGATGATCTAGAAAACAGAATGCGCCAAAATAATATCCGTATAGTTGGACTGCCTGAGCGCTCGGAGGACTGGCTTAAGACCTCCCTGGGGGACAAATTCTCCTCGATGTTCGCCGTTGAGAGAGCTCACAGGGTCCCTACAAGACCCCTGCCTCCGGGAGCCCCACCTCGACCATTCCTGGCACGCCCGCTCAACTGCAAGGACAGAGATACCATTTTGCGTCTTGCACGCCTGAAAAGTCCTATTAAATTCAGTAATGCTGTAGTTTCCATCTTTCCAGATTTCTCCATGGAGCTGCAGAAACAGCGGGCGCAATTCTTCGAGGTCAGGAGGCGACTCGGAGACAGGAACATTGTATATTCGATGATATATCCGGCCCGGCTCCGAGTTGTCCATGAGGGTTCCTCCATATTTTTTACAGATCCGGTGGAGGCGACTGACTGGCTGCGGTCCCATGGGGGATCCCCTGCAAAGGAGTCCTAATGTGATGGCTGTTACCTCAGATCCTTTCAATCAACGGTCTAATTGGAGCTCTCCCGGCGAGTTCCCAGATACCAGCTATACCGGACGCTGTACTCAGTGATGGTATCCCCTTGTTTATTTTTTGATGGGGGCGTAAGACTGTACGCCTATGTTACTAGGTTCCTGTTTTGCTTTTTCTTTTTCAAAAGTTTTAATTTTTATTGTTGTTTAGATGGAGGCCGCAGCTGACGCCAAATTCTGTTATATATGTGGACTCTCTGCACCTGGTTTGGGCGTCACTATGCACCATATCATGATAGACGGGAATGGGTTCTGAGTAGTGTTGAGCATTCCGATACCGCAAGTATCGGGTATCGGCCGATACTTGCGGTATCGGAATTCCGATACCGACTTCCGATATTTTTTCAATATCGGAATTCGGCATCGGAATCGGAAGTTCAAAGTTGATTGACAGACTGACGTCATCATGATGCGCGGTGTGTGCGCATCATGATGCGCCGTCATTTCGGGCCTTCCGGGGGTCTCTGCCGGCCTGCCGGGGGGCTGTGTGGACTGCCCGGGGTCTGTACCGGCCTGCCGGGGGGCTGTGCCGGCCTGCCGGTGGTCTGTGCACCCTGTGGGGGTCTGTACCGGCCTGCCGGGGGGCTGTGCCGGCCTGCCGGTGGTCTGTGCACCCTGTGGGGGTCTGTACCGGCCTGCCGGGGGGCTGTGCCGGCCTGCCGGTGGTCTGTGCACCCTGTGGGGGTCTGTACCGGCCTGCCGGGGGGCTGTGCCGGCCTGCCGGGGGGCTGTGCTGATGTCCGGGGGTCTGTGCAAGCATCGTCCGATGGGACTACAAGTCCCATCGGGCGATGCCTGCTACCATGACAGTGATTGACACATTAGCCAATGATGGGACAGTAGTAGTCCCATCATCCGGCTAATGTGTTAAATGTTAAAAAAAAAAAAATAAAAAAAAAAAATACTACATACATACTACATGCTACATACATACTACATATATACTACATACATACTACATACATGCTACATACATACTACATGCATGCTACATACATACTACATGCTACATACATACTACATGCATGCTACATACATACTACATGCTACATACATACTACATATATACTACATACATACTACATATATACTACATACATACTACATACATGCTACATACATACTGCATGCTACATACATACTACATACATACTACATACATACTACATGCATGCTACATACATACTACATGCATGCTACATACATACTACATGCATGCTACATGCATGCTACATACATACCACATACATACTACATACATACTACATACTACATATATACTACATGCATGCTACATACATACTACATGCTACATACATACCACATACATACTACATACATGCTACATACTACATACATACTACATACATACTACATGCATGCTACATACATACTACATGCATGCTACATACATACTACATGCCACATACATACCACATACATACTACATACATACTACATACATACTACATGCTACATACATACTACATATATACTACATGCATGCTACATACATACTACATGCTACATACATACCACATACATACTACATACATGCTACATATATACTACATGCATGCTACATACATACTACATATATACTACATGCATGCTACATACATACTGCATGCTACATGCATGCTACATACATACTACATACATACTACATGCTACATACATACCACATATATACTACATACATACAATACATTCATACAATACATACATAGACATACAGTACATATAACATAGAGTAACATACTTACCAATACTTGTCACATTGTTCCCCGAAGCCATTGTCTTTTCCGGAATAAATATTAACATAACAAACCACAAAAATACTCACCCACGATCCGAAGCAGTCCACGAGTGTGTCCCACGACGATCTTGGGTAGAGAACTGCAGCATCAGCTGTTGCTGCCGTTCTCTACGGGCTGCAGGAATCCAATGACGGAAGGTAGGTATCCTTCCGCACTGTATTCCTCCGCCACTTAAAAAAAAAAAAAGTCCCTAGTCTCACTTTATGCCATTGCTGCGTGGGAATTTCCCACACAGCAATGGCATAAAGTGAGACTAGGGACTTTTTTTTTTCAAGTGGCGGAGGAATACAGTGCGGAAGGATACCTACCTTCCGTCATTGGATTCCTGCAGCCCGTAGAGAACGGCAGCAACAGCTGATGCTGCAGTTCTCTACCCAAGATCGTCGTGGGACACACTCGTGGACTGCTTCGGATCGTGGGTGAGTATTTTTGTGGTTTGTTATGTTAATATTTATTCCAGAAAAGACAATGGCTTCGGGGAACAATGTGACAAGTATTGGTAAGTATGTTACTCTATGTTATATGTACTGTATGTCTATGTATGTATTGTATGAATGTATTGTATGTATGTAGTATATATGTGGTATGTATGTAGCATGTAGTATGTATGTAGTATGTATGTAGCATGCATGTAGCATGCAGTATGTATGTAGCATGCAGTTAGTATATATGTAGTATGTATGTGGTATGTATGTAGTATGTATGTAGCATGCATGTAGTATATATGTAGTATGTATGTAGCATGTAGTATGTAGCATGCATGTAGTATGTATGTAGCATGCATGTAGTATGTATGTAGTATGTATGTAGCATGTAGTATGTATGTAGCATGCATGTAGTATGTATGTAGCATGCATGTAGTATGTATATGGTATGTATGTAGCATGTAGTATGTATGTAGCATGCATGTAGTATATATGTGTTATGTATGTGGTATGTATGTAGCATGCATGTAGCATGCATGTAGTATGTATGTAGTATGTATGTAGTATATATGTAGTATGTATGTAGCATGTAGTATGTATGTAGCATGCATGTAGTATATATGTAGTATGTATGTAGCATGTAGTATGTATGTAGCATGCATGTAGTATATATGTAGTATGTAGCATGTAGTATGTATGTAGCATGCATGTAGTATATATGTGTTATGTATGTAGCATGTAGCATGCATGTAGCATGCATGTAGTATGTATGTAGTATATATGTGGTATGTATGTAGCATGCAGTATGTATGTAGCATGCATGTAGTATACATGTAGTATGTATGTTGCATGTAGTATTTATGTAGTATGAATGTAGCATGTATGTAGTATGTAGTATGAATGTAGCATGTATGTAGTATGCATGTTGTATGTATGTAGCATGTAATTTTTTTTTTTTTTTTTTACATTTAACACATTAGCCGGATGATGGGACTACTACTGTCCCATCATTGGCTAATGTGTCAATCACTGTCATGGTAGCAGGCATCGCCCGATGGGACTTGTAGTCCCATCGGACGATGCCTGCACAGACCCCCGGAGCCTGCACAGCCCCCCGGCAGGCCGGCACAGCCCCCCGGAGCCTGCACAGCCCCCCGGCAGGCCGGCACAGCCCCCCGGCAGGCCGGCACAGCCCCCCCGGCAGGCCGGCACAGCCCCCCGGAGCCTGCACAGACCACCGGCAGGCCGGCACAGACCACCGGAGCCTGCACAGACCCCCTGGCAGGCCGGCACAGCCCCCCGAAAGGCCCGTACAGACCCCAGAGAGGCTGTACAAGGGCAGGAAAGGGTTTTTCTTATTCCGATACCGGAAGTCCCATAGACTTGAATGGGACTTCCGGTATCGGAATCGGCGATACCGATACTTTTTTTAAAGATCGGCCGATACCATCCGATACGATACTTTGAAGTATCGGACGTATCGCTCAACTCTAGTTCTGAGATGATTTGTATGACCTGGAATGTGAGAGGCATAAAAACCCCTTGAAAGAAAATTAAGGTGTTCTCACAAATTAGACACTACCGTCCTCACATTGTGGCTCTGGTGGAGACACCCCTGATTAGAGATACGGTTCGGTGGGTACAGAAACCGAGGGTGCAATGGTTTATGCATGCTTTTCACACTAGCTACTCAAGGGGAGTTTCTCTGTTAATTCATAAGGATGTTCAGTGGGAGGTCAGGGAGGCCCGAAAGGACCCCGAGGGGCGATTTGTGTTCGTGCATGCGCTGATTAACTCTCAGAAATATGTCATTCTTTGTATTTATAATCCCCCTCCGGCCACTATGTCAATTATTCAGAAGGCATTGAGCTTTGCTTTAAATTACCCGAGCGCACATGTCATCTGTATGGGAGATTTTAATCTGGTCATGAATAGCCATCTTGATAGATTGAGATTGGGCGATGGAGTACAGGGTGGAGTCCCCCCCCGGGGACATCCCAACTGTCACAATTCATAGCGGGTAGTGGGTGGCTGGATCTATGGAGAGTGCGCCATCCAGAGATGAGGGAATATACTTGTCACTCCTCCACTTAACGCTCTCTGTCTCGCATAGACTACATTTTTGGGTCCAGCAGTTTGGCGGCATGGGTAGATGATATTACACATAGAGGCAGGGGGATTTTGGATCATAGTCCAATTATCCTCAAGCTTAAATATGGGCCATTGACTAATAGAATGGCATGGAGGCTGAACCCTTTTTGGCTGAAGTTGATAACAACCCCTGATAGAACAATAGATCAGTTACACTGCTTCGTCTCGTCCCACCCCGAACCCCGAAATATTACTATATTTTGGGATGCTCTTAAAGCCTATTTACGGGGTTGTCTATCCTCCACGATTTCTCACATTAAACGGGTGACATCGGAGGAGGATGGCGAGATGGAGCGGCGTCTGAAGGACTCAGAGGCAGCCTATGTATCGGATCAAACTAATAGTAATAGGGTAGAATGGCTGACCGCTCAAAGGTTATATGCTCAATACACTGACACCAAATCGAAAAGTAAATTATTTTTTGCCCGGCAATCTTATTTTCAAATGGGGAATCAGGTGAGTAAGTTTCTGGCCTACTTAGTACGACAGCATAACACAACTAATACAATTCTACAGATCCGTGATTCGGGTGGTACTTTCCTCAACTGAGGCGATACTAAAATGCTTTTCTAATTATTTTAGTTCATTGTATAATTCTAAGACGGATGTGGATGGCCCGGAATGTTTAAATTATTTGCTAGACATAGAGTTTCTTACGCTAAGTCCTTCCCAACAGGCCTTTATGGATGCTGAGTTCACTCTGGAGGAGGTAGAGGACGCCATAAAAGACATGGCCTCTGGGAAAGCCCCTGGGCTGGATGGATTCCCTGTGGAGTTATATAGGAAATATCAGGATGTACTGGCGCCTCTTGTGTTGACTGTGTTTCGCAGGATTTGGGAGGGGGATGTATGCCGGAGTCCTTTTATGAGGCCAATATTATAGTTCTTAAGAAGGAGGGGAAGGACCCTTTAGATTGTGGATCTTACAGGCCTATATCACTAGTAAATGTGGATTATAAAATTTTTACAAAAATTTTGGTCAAGAGAGTAAATTCGGTTATATTAGATCTTGTACACCCTGATCAGATGGGTTTTATGCCGGGTAAGAGCACTTCCATAAATATCAGACGTGTCCAGTCAGTGGTCCAATATAGCTCTCTGGTACGAATGGGCATTGGCATCGTTGGATGCGGCCAAGGCCTTTGACTCGCTTGAATGGCCTTTTCTCCGTGCATGTTTGCAGAGATATGGATTTGGTGATAGATTCCAAAAATGGGTCAGTGTTTTATACATGAAGCCCAAGACCCGGGTCATAGTAAATAATTCCATATCTGAATCATTTTCACTGCATAGGAGAACTCGTCAGGGGTGTCCTCTTTCTCCGGCCCTTTTTGCTCTTGCTATTGAGGTGCTGGCAATTCGTATAAGATCCTCCCCTGACATTGCTGGTGTAGAAATAGCAGGTCGGACGGATACCATAGGCCTCTATGCTGACGATATGGTGGTATTTATGGACAAAGCAGAGGAGACCCTGACAAGAGTGATTACTACCATAAATAAATTCAGTAAATACTCTGGCCTATACATAAATTGGGAGAAATCTACTTTGATGCCTCTTTCCCATGCTCCAATGCCACGACTTGAGACTCTCTCCTTACTGCCAATTGTAACTAGTTTTAAATATTTGGGGGGGGGTTATATCTCTAAGGGCAGTAAATTTGATCTACAACTCAATATACAACCATTGTTGGAGATGGTCAAAGGTAAATTCGCGATTTGGGGTAAACTTCCACTGTCTGTAGCTGGACGTATCAATTTAATTAAGATGATATTACTCCCCAAGCTCAGTTACTTTCTTCAACATAGTGCGGTGGTGGTACACAAATCCTTTTTTGTTAATCTAAATTCCCACATCACATCCTTTATTTGGGGAAAGCCAGGCCTAAACTTAAATTAACTACTTTACAAAGGCCCAAGAGGGGAGGAGGGGCAGTGTTACCCGATTTCTTTTTATATTATCTAGCTGGACAGGCCAAGGCCATAAGTACATGGATGCCTGGAGGTCATCTCCCGAATTCTGAGAGTCATCTTCTTCATGCTGCAGGGACTAGTTGCCCACTGGGTTTTTTGGAAATGAGGAAGATGAATGTCTCGGGACTGTTACCTCTGCTTCGTCTGGCAAGATCGATATGGAGACAGATTAAGGGGGTGGTTAGATTTGGGGATATTATAGCTGAAATGCCCCTGTGGAATAATGACTGCCTCCCGGTGCTACGTGAACATCCGCCGAATTCTGGGTTCAGTATAGTATCTCTACGATAGGTGATCTATACGATCGTGGAACTTTGGTGTCCTTTGAGCAATTACAGGTTAATCGCAGTGTTCCAAGATCCCAATTTTTCTGTTATTTATAACTAAGATCAGCTTTTCAATCGCACGTGAGAGGTATGGGTATAGATAATGCCATCACGTCTCTACCCCTGATAGGGATTCTCAAGTCACAGGGCCCTCAGGGTCTCGTCTCCTCTCTATATACATATATGTTGTCAGTGGGGACAGAATGTGCCTTAGATTCTGTTAAGAAGAAATGGGAGAGGCTCATCCCGGATACACAGGGTGAGGAATGGGAAGAAATCCTGGAGTCACCACTATGGGTATCTCTGTCTGCCAACAACTGGATGATACAGTTATATATTATTAATCAGTCATATTTGACTCCAACTCGACTCTTTAAGATGGGCCGATACTTGTCATCGGAATGTTTGAGATGTCATTCAATAGATGCGGACTTTATTCATGTGATCTGGTGCTGTCCTGTTGTGCAATACTGGAGGGAGGTGATGTTATTATTAACATCCTTGGTACAAACCCCAGTTCCTCTTGAGCCACTGATCAGTCTGTTTGGAGTGTGGGATGAGGAGGCATGGGGCCATTATGTTGGGATTTTTCTACGGGAGACGCTGTTCATGGCACGGAAGGTACTAGCATTACGGTGGATGGGAAATTCGCCTCCTTCTCTTGGATCCTGGATCACTCTGGTAAATTCGATTATCCCATATGAATGTACACTGTATCAAAATAGAGGGTGCCCGGGTAAATTTAAAAAGATTTGGGAGAGGTGGAACTCCTCTCACCTCACTTTGCAGAGCAGAGATGTCGCACAGTAAACTGCTCACTATATAGAAGTAGGCTGCGGAATAGTTTATGTTTTGGTAGATGTAGGTAGGGTTTAGAAGCTAGGCAGGTTTTATTACTGGTACAATAACACAACACTACTGTGATTCAATTGATATTATGTTTGCTTTATTTCAACACAATTGATGTGCATATTTTGCCCCGCGTCTTCATGCTGTCTGAACATATGTATGTTTTGTATCAAGCTTACCACCTTGTACTATATGTGTGTATTGTAAAACTGCCTATGGTTTAATAAACGAATTTAAAAAAAAAGTCCAAAAAAGTCCACCAGAAGAGTCTCTTTAGAATTGGGAATTTCACAAGCTTCCATGATGCGAATCCTGAAATCTATTGGGTGGAAAGCTTATCATCCACGTCTAATTCATGGTTTATTGGAGGATGATCCAGACAGGCGGCTGCAATTTAGTGAGATTATGCTGAACGAAACTGAAGAAAATCCAGTAATTTTAGATAACATTATGTGAAGTGATGAAGCTTCTTTCAAATTATCTGGCCATATTAACAGACATACCGTATATACTCGCACATAAGCTGAGATTTTCAGACCATTTTTTTGGGCTGAAAGTCCCCCTCTCGGCTTATACGCGAGTCATATACTGGGGGTGGGCGGGGGGGAGGGGGAGCGGGGGTGTCAGAGACCATACTCACTCCTCCTGGCATGTCTCTGGAGCCTCTGCTCCTCCCTCGGTTGTCTTCTTCCTGCTTTCAGCGGTCACATGGTACTGCTCATTAATCTCATGAATATGCGCATATACATGAGTTTAATGAGCGGTACCACGTGACCACTGAACGCAGGAAGAAGACAACCGAGGGAAAAGCAGGGGCTGCAGAGAAGACCGTGCGCCAGGAGGGAGTGAGTATGACGAGGGCAGAGCAATATTCACCCGTCTCCGTTCCATCGCCGTTAACCGCTGTGTCTCCTGGTCCTCCTGCTGTGACGCTTAGCAGAGGGCACGATGACGTAGTCAGTGCGTGCCCTCTGCTGAATGTCTCTGCAGAGACCTGGGAGACATAGCAGTGGACGGCGATGGAACGGGGACCGGTAAATATCGCCAGTGCCGGGGGCTCAGGACACCAGTACCTGGTGAGTATGACATTTTTTTTAAGTGCAGCAGCAGTGGCAGCAGCAAATAAGGGGTATTTATGGAGCATCTTTTGGGGCCGCATTAAGCCTTGTGCAGAAGCATATTATGGGGGGTATTTATGGAGCATCTTATGGGGCAGCATTAACCCTTGTGCAGCAGCATATGGGGGGTATTTATGGAGCATCTTCTTGGGCCAGCATTAACCCTTGTGCAGCAGCATATGGGGGGGTTTATCTATGGGGCATCTTCTTGGACCACCCTCGGCTTATACATGAGTCAATAAGTTTTCCCAGTTTTTTGTGGCAAAATTAGGGGGGTCGGCTTATACGTGGGACGGCTTATACATGAGTATATACATTAATTGTATTTACTGGTATAATGAGAACATGCATTTAACATTAGAGTAACAACTAAATGAGCATGATGTTTGGGGTGGTATTTCAAGTTTTGGTGTTTTTGGACCATTTATTTTGGAACAGTCACAGGAGATAAGTATCTCGAAATTCTAATGAATCAAGTTGTTCCCCAGTTACAGCAACAGCCTAATTCAAATGACCTTTATTTCCAACAAGATGGGGCCCCTCCACATTATTCAAGAGTAGTCCGCGAGTATCTTGATGAAACATTTCCTAATAAATGGATTGGCCGAAGACGCCCACTTGATTGGCTGGCACGTTTACCAGGCTTGACCCCAATGGATTTTTTCTTTTGGGGAGTACTCAAGGACAAAGTTTATAGTCAAAAACCAAAAAGTGTCAGTGATATGAAAAATTACATAAGAGATGCATTTCAAGAAATTAATACTCAAAGGGAATTGTGCAAAAATGTTTGTTGAATCGTAAGAGGCAAGCATCAAATACTGGGCACATTCGAGTATTTTTGGTGCAAAAAAATATCAGAATTTTAATACATACAGTAGCCACTAGTTGCAAACGTTTCAGTCGTGATAGACCTTCATCAGTGTACTAGGTTTAATTTCTAGATGCTAGTGTGAGTAAATCACAAATAGTAGCCAAAGATCAGGTAAAGAGTGTAGCCCGGAACATAGGTGGTCAGTGACCTGCAATCACGTATGCCAAAATAGGTATATGCAGAGTATATGCCGGGTATCTTATGTCACGGTATCCACCGCAAGACAGGGAGGTGTCTTGCGGTGGATACCATGACATAAGATATCCGGCATTTACCTATTTGCTTACTCACACTAGCATCTAGAAATTAACCCTAGTACACTGATGAAGGTCTATCACGATCGAAACGTTTGTAACTAATGGCTACTGTATGTATTAAAATTCTGATTTTTTTTGCACCAAAAATCCTCGAGTGTGCTCGGTATTTGATACTTGGTTATAAGGTTTGGGAACCTACTGTGTGGCACCTCCCCATTTGGCTGTGCTAACATTTATTCCGAAACGTAAGAGGCAGATTCAAAGCTGTGCAAATTGTGATGGAAAACAGTTTGAGCTCCTGCGCTGATAAAATTTAAGGGCTTTTGTACTATTGTTATGCTTGTGTTTGCAAATATAATTTTATTTATATAAATCAAAATAAATGTTATTTTCTGTGCACCTACTTTTGAACCACCCTGCATAAATATAAATATATATATATATAAAGCTGAGTGTAGAGCCCCGCCCACTCCACATAGCCACATTCACTATAATATCCCACATCATTCAGTCAGCCAGACCACCATACTACTACCCCTAATATCCCACATCATGCCATCAGCCAGAGCCATCAGACTACTACCCCTAATATCCCACATCATCACGACAGAGCCACCAGAATACTACCCCTTATATCCCACATCCTCCCATCAGCCAGTGCCACCGGACTACTACTCCTAATATCCCACATCATCCCATCAGCCAGAGCTACCGGACTACTACCACTAATTTCCTACATCATCCCATCAAAGCCACTGGACTACTACCCCTAATATCCTACATCATCCCATTAGAGCCATTGAACTGCTACCCCTAATATCCCACATCATCCCAACAGAGCCACCAGACTAGTACCCCTAATATCCCACATCATCCCGTCATCCAGAGCCACTGGACTACTACCCCTAATATCCCACATCATGCCATCAGCCAGAGCCACAGGACTACTACCCCTAATATCCCACATCATCCCGTCAGCCAGAGCCACCGGACTACTACCACTAATATCCCAAGCCAGAGCCACCGGACTACTACCACTAATATCCCACATCATCTAGTCAGAGCCACCGGACTACTACCACTAATATCTGACATCATCCCATCAAAGCCACCGGACAACTACCCCTAATATTCCACATCATCCCGTCAGCCAGAGCCACCGGACTACTACCCCTAATATCCCACATCATCCTGTCAGCCAGAGCCACCGGACTGCTACCACTAATATCCCACATCATCCAGTCAGAGCCACCGGACTACTACCACTAATATCCCACATCATCCAGTCAGAGCCACCGGACTACTACCACTAATATCTGACATCATCCCATCAAAGCCACCGGACTACTACCACTAATATCCCATATCATCCCGTCAGAGCCACCGGACTACTACCCCCCTAATATGCCGCATCATCCTGTCAGCATGGGGTCAGAACCAGAGCGCTGAGTGGAATAGTCCTAACTTCCATACCAATGATCCCTTTAATAGAAGCCTGTGGTCAGTACCAAAGTGCAGAGTGGATTTGCCCTCACTTCCAAACCAGGGATCCCTTTAAGAGATGCCTGGGGTCAGAACCAAAGGGCAGAGTGGACTTGCCCTCACTTTCATACCGGAGATCCCTTTAGGAGAGGCCTGGGGTCAGAACCAGAGCGCAGAGTGGATTTGCCCTCACTTCTATACCGAGGATCCTTTTAAGAGGGGCCTGTGGTCAGAACCAGAGCGCAGAGTGGATTTGCCCTCACTTCCATACCTTGGATCCCTTTAAGAGAGGCCTGGGGTCAGAACCAGAGCGCTGAGTGGATTTGCCCTGACTTCCATACTGGGGGTTCCCTTTAAGAGAGGTCTGGGATCGGAACCAGAGCACTTAATGGATTTGCCCTCACTTCCATACCAATGATCCCTTTAAGAGGGGCCTGGCATCAGAACCAGAGCACTGAATGGATTTGCCCTCATTTCCATACACGGGATCCCGTTAAGAACGGCCTGGTGTGAGAACCAGAGAGCAGAATGGATTTGCCCTCTTTTCCATACTGGGGATACCTTTAACAGGGGCCTGGCATCAGAACCAGAGCGCAGAGTGGATTTGCCCTGACTTCCATACCAATGATCCCTTCAATAGAAGTCAGGGGTCAGAATCAGAGCGCTGAGGGATTTACTCTAACTTCCATACCAGAAATCTCTTTAAGAGGAAGATGTGCCTATGGGACTATGGGATGGAGGATGTGTGATGGGTATATGGGCATGGGAGGGGGGGTATTCATTTCTGTCATGTGCTCTCTGCTCATTTCTGGGTGGCAGACAATGGCTGGGACCTTATGTTGCTGGGGATGCTAGATTTCTCCCACCCAGTCAGTGTCTGCTGAGGTGTTGTGGAGCGGGAAAACCATTGCTCATAGCAACCAATCACAGCTCAGCTTCTTTTAAACAGCTCTGATGAAATGAAAGATGCTTAGTGATTGGGTGGGGCTATGTGGAGTGGGCGTGGCTGATACACATACATACACACATACATTCATTTTTATATATAAATAGAAAGATATAGAAGTTACTAATCTATGTGTTCTAAAGACAATCTGTCAGTAGTATCCATCTATATGGGCATAGCAAGCTAAATAAAACGATACCTTGATATCTGTTATCCAGTGAAATCTATGTTTTTCTTAATATGTAAATAAACTATTATGATCTGTGGGCCGGACACTCATCTGCATAAGGCTCCCCCTATTTTTAATAAAAGGAGGTGTTACCAGTGTGATGCATAATGGCTGCTCTCTGTTCTCCTGATCTCACTGCAGAGCTGTGTGTGATTATACCTAACACATATATAGGCTGTGGATATCCTCTCTGCTTCATCTTCCATCTCACTGGCAGATAATTTTGCAATATTGTTACAATCCAACTGAGCTGTGAGAGCTGCAGCTGTTCTCGTGTTTGTAAGGATAAATAGTTCAGTTCTACTGTTCTATGTCAGTGACACATCTCTCACTGGTAATGGCTCCTTTCATTTACACTAAGCTCTGGAGACAGATTCACAGGGAGATCAATGTCCAGCCCATACATCTTACCAGCTAATTTAAATATTAAAGGAATTGTGGATAACTCTGGAATAAGATCACGGATACCAAGGTATCATTTTTTCACATCGATGGTTTGTCCTGACAAAACGCATAGACAAATAAACTACATTTCATCTCCTCGATCCTTTGCTCCATTCATCCTTTATCCTTTGTCCAGCAGTGCAGATTTTAAGCCATCAATCCTTCAATCGTTGTATAAAAGCAGAGGCTGGGAATACAGCACAAATATTGCAGTGAAACTGGATAGTGAGAGGACATAATAACAATAATAATAATCTTTATTTATATAGCGCCAACATATTCCACAGCGCTTTACAGATTAACAGTTTCAAAACACAAGTCATAAGTAATAACATTAACAATACAATAATTAAAGCAAAATAAGACGACCCTGCTCTTGAGAGCTTACAATCTACAATGAGGTGGGGGAGATACAGAGTACAGGTGTGTATTTACAAGGATGTATTTACAATGATGGTCCAGCCATCTTGAGGGAGTGAGAGATGGATGGAGATAGTGAATGGGCTACACACACACTTAAGGCCCCGTCACACACAGCTAGCGAGATCGCTGATTTTGTGACGCCACAGCGATCTCGCCAGTGAGATCGTTGTGTGTGACGGGGATCAGCGACCGCCCCCCTGCCGGGTATCGCTGATCGCGCTCGATCGGCCTGGGCCATTTTTTGATCGCTGGTCTCCCGCTGGCCACAAAGCATCGCTGCGCGTGGCAGCGAGAGACCAGCGATCAGCAACACTGGACGCTGGTTTCTAATGTAAACAGCAGGTATCCAGGAGCCGCGCGGCTCTTAGATACCCGATGATTACATTAGAATCCAGCTTGCTCGCTGGTCCTGATCGCTGGAGGGGCTGTCTATGTGACAGCTCACCAGCAATCAGCCTAACGATGTCCCAGCGATCCATCCATGTCGGATCGTTGGTGGGATCGCTGAGACATCGTTATGTGTAACGGGGCCTTAACACATAAAATGACTGATTAGTGAACGTGATAGGCCGCTCTGAACAAATATGTTTTGAGGGAGCACCTAAAACTATGCAAATTGCTGATAGTCCTTATTTTTTGGGGTAGAGCATTCCAGAGGATTGACGCAGCACAGGAGAAGTCTTGGAGTCGGGAGGGAGGTATGGATTAGTGTGGAGGTTAGTCGAAAGTCATTTGCAGAGTGCAGTGGTCAGTTAGGCCGATAGACAGAAATGAGGGAGGAGATGTAGGGGGGTGCTGCACTGTGGAGAGCTTTGTGGTTGAGAACAAGTACTTTGAATTGGATCCTATAATGAATGGGCAGCCAGTGTAATGATTGGCAAAGAGCGGACGCGTCAGAGTACCAATTAGCAAGATGGATGACCCTGGCTGCTGCATTAAGTATGGACTGGAGAGGGGAAAGTCGAGTAATGGGGAGACCAATTAATAGAGCATAGCAGTAGTCCAGGTGGGAATGGATGTCAAAGTATAGTAATGGAGAAAGGGAGAGAAAGCTTTGAGTCACTGCATAATCATTATGGATGTGGATGACAGGATAGAAGTGTTAAACAAACACCACCCATTTACTACTAGCCATAAATGTTAAGGTCACCTGGACAGTATTGAGGTTGTGCTTGTGAAAATGAATTTGAAAAGCATTCCATACAGTCCTAGTAGTCCAGAGTGCTATATGAATATTTTTAGGGCAGTTGGAGGCTTTGAGGCAAATTGAGTTTGTGGGAAAAATTCTACAAAGCTGGCAAATTCGATTTCAAAATATTCACTAATTCATACAAACTATGGTATTGATATTGGTAATTCTGCATTCATACACAGTTGTTAATTCCTGGTTATCCACGTGATTAGTCTATGCTCACTCTGTATCAATTCATGACTTATGACTGCCTGTCCACTCTCTACTGACCTCCTGGACTCTTATGGCTATGATTTTGCTGTTGTTCCTGACTCTCTGGTGTTTATTGGCTTGTTTGATTTTTTTTTTCTATGGTCGTGCTATCAGTAATATGTGACTAGCAAAATCAACCAGAGGATATGTTCATATTGTCAGGAACACCACACTGCAATTGCTCACTGAGCCAATGCACACGTCCTGAGTTGAACAAACTATGCTCAAAGATACCTGTGGAGCCGGGCAGCAGCGGTGGAGATGCATGCTTCAGGCAAATAGGACCTAAAGCATGTGACTGCTGAGGGAGAGTCTGGGGGCGGAGACTGGAGCTTGTTCTGGAGATGCCCAGAGAGTAGTGGGACAGGTGCGGGTCTATGCCAGGAGACGGCACGGTACAGGAGGGGCAAGACAGGGATGTAGTCAGTCACAAAGCAGAGTCTGGAAACCTAAGATAGCAGCGCGGTACAGGCAGGAGCAATGGAACGGAAGGTCAGGGACAGGTCAAGGTCATAACATAGAGGCAAAGCAAATACAGAGTCGGGCTGCAATATCAGAAACAAGAACAGACCAGGTCATACACGAGCAAACATACACAGGCAGACAGTGTCCACAGATACACAGGGGTCAAGAACTAACCCGAATTCAAAAGTATCACTGACAATGGACAGAGCCCAAATGAGGCTATTTAAAGCCCTCCCAGAACCAGAGAGAGGCCAAAGGTATTAACCCCTGCAGCACTAAACCAGAAATCACATACAGACCATGACAGTACCCCCCTCTTAATGGGGGGCCACTGGACCCCCAGTCTTCTCAGGATGTCAGGCATGAAACGCCCGAACCAGACGATCAGCATGTACAGACTGGGCCGGGACCCATGACTGATTCTTCGGACCATACCACTTCCAATGTACCAGATACTGCAAGGTGCGGTGTACCAGATTAGAATCCACAATGTGTCTGATCTCATATTCCATGTGACCCTCCACCAACATCGGGGGAACAGCTGACACAGAATCCTCCTCAATAGATCCCAAAGGTTTTGAGAGGGATTTGTGGAACGCATTGGAAATCTTAAATGAGGCTGGGAGACGCAATTTATAGGCTACAGGATTGACTATCTCCACGATTTTGTATGGACCAATGAATTTTGTCCCCAATTTGGCTGATGGAACCTTGAGCTTAATATTCCAAGTGGAGAGCTAAACCTTCTCTCCAACCTGAAATGCTTAGAAACCCGCTGTTTACCTTGGATACCAGCTCTCAGCTCCAGCACGCGCTTGTTACCCACATCGTCGCTGGTCCTAATCGCTGGTGAGATCTGCCTGTTTGGCAGCTCACCAGCGATCATGTAGTGACACACCATCAATCCTGACAAGGCCATATTGTTGTCGGGATCACTGGTGCGTCGCTATGTGTGATTGGGTCTTAACCACAAACTGCACACCTCTGTCAGACACCACATTCCTGGGTACCCCATGCAGACGGACCCCGTCTTGCACAAACAGCCTGGACAAGGTTTCCGCAGAGGGTAAAGTGGACAAGGGTACAAAATGAGCTTGCATAGAAAACCTGTCCACAACCACCCATATCATGGAAGGAGGGAGATTGGTGATAAAATCCATGGACAAAAGAGTCCATGGTCTATCAGGAACTGTCAAAGGCACCAGTTCTTTGGCCGGTCGGCTGTGAGAGCTCTTAAAATGGGCACAAACCTCACATGCAGATACCAATTTTTTGACATTCGTACCCAACAAAGGCCACCAAAAAACCCTTGACACTGCCTCCCGCATGGCAGAAAGCTCAGGATGAGCACTTAACCTACACCCATGAAACTCTTGAATGAGCCAAGAATGAAATTGTTCCTGGACAAACAATTTACCCCCCCGGGTTAGAAGCAGGAGCAAGAGACTGAGCCTCTAAAATTTCTCGCTCCTGCTCCGACGAGACATCAGCCACCACCACCCCGGGTGGAAGAATTGAGAACAGTGGTTTGGGGGGAGACACAGAATCAAAACTTCGAGACAATGCATCAGCTTTGACATTTTTGGACCCAGGACAAAAAGTAGTGGAAAACTGAAACCAGAAAAAAAAAAAGCGACAAGCGGTTTTTATGCCGCCCCTTCCAAAAAATGCCTCCATTCTTCAAATGCCAATTTGGCTGCAAGAATTTCACTATTGCCCACATCATAATTTCTCTCGGCTGAAGAGAACTTCTTGGAAAAGAAGGCACATGGCTTGAGATTGGTCAAAGTGGCAGGTCCGTGAGACAACACTGCTCCCACCCCCACCTCAGAAGCATCCACCTCCACAATAAAAGGTTTAGTCGGATCCGGCTGCACCAATATTGGAGCGGACATGAAACATCTTTTCAACAACAAAAAGGATTCTTTGGCAGACACAGACCAACTTTTAATATCCGCACCCATGCATGTAAGATCAGTAAGCGGCGTGACCACCTGTGAAAAACCCCCAATAAATTTTCTATAGTAGTTGGCGAATCCCAAGAAGCGCTGGAGCCCCTTAAGCTCCCGGGGTTGAACCCAGTCAACAATAGCCTGTACCTTCTTGGGATCCATGCGAAACCCCTCACTGGACACAAACAGGCCTAAAAAAGACAACTCCTGTACAATAAATGAAGCTTTCTCCAATTTTAGAAACAGTTGATTATCCCTGAGTCTTTGAAGAACAGTACATAAATATTGTAGATGGGAATGATTATCAGGGGAGTAAACCAAAATGTCACCAAGGTATATAACAAAATGACCAATAAGATCAGAAAACACATTAATAAAATTTTGAAATATAGCAGGAGCATTAGTAAGGCCAAACGGCATAACCAGGTTTTCAAAGAGCCCCTCAGATGTGAGAAAAGCAGTCTTCCATTCGTCCCCCTCCCGAACCCTTATCAGATTATAGGCTCCACAAAGATCTAGTTTGGAGAACCATTTGGCTCCTGACAACTGGTTACATAAATCTGGAATAAGTGGAAGAGGGTACGTGTTTCTCACTGTAATTTTGTTAAGTTCCCAAAAGTCGAGGCACGGACGTAAACAGCCATCTTTTTTCTTTATGAAGAAAAACTCCACGGCCATAGGAGAGATAGAGGGACATATATTCCCCTTGCGGAGACTTTCCGCAATATACTACTTCATGGCTAAGCGTTCAGGGCCAGACAAATTAAACAGATGGGCTTTAGGCAATTTAGCCCCAGGAATCAATTCAATGGCGCAATCAAAGGGTCTATGTGCTGGTAAGACCTCAGCCTCGTTTTCGGAGAACATGTCTTGAAAGTCTTTCAGGTTCTCCAGAATACCCTCCAGACCGACAGACAACACAGAAACAAATTTAACAGGTTGAGACAATAATGCAAACTTGCAACATAGATTGACACAGTTAGGACCCCACTGAACAATTTCCCCAGATTCCCAATTGATGATTGGGTTGTGGCGTTATAACCATGGCATCCCCAACACCGACCCAGCAGTTAGGTTTTCCAAAACAAAACAACTTATTCTTTCAGCATGAGTTGGGCCCACCTTGAATGAAAAGAGGAGTCAATAGCCACCAATTTAACCGGAGTCTCAAGCCTAACTGTCCCTATCTTGCATTGAGATATCAAACGAGAGTCAATCAAATTGATACATAAACCGCAATCAACAAAAGCCATAGAAAGCAAAGGACAACCATCCACCAGCAGTTCCACCTGCAGCAGAATTTTCAAGAGTGAGGAAAAATGTACCTGAGGGCCTGGGTAGCATTCTCGACAACTACCCAGACCTAGTCGTTTCCCAATGTCTTCGCTGATGAAGGACAGGAGGAACAGTCCTTTTTCCAGTGTCACAACTCTCTGCAATGAAAGCACAGCTGTTTCTCACGGTAGCATCTCCTCTCCTTCTCCTTATATGAGATAGCACCCACTTCCATGGACTCAGCTGTGGACAGTGTTTCACTCTTGCTGGAGTATAATGGGGTATCCAGCTGCATCACCTCTCTAGCACGTAACCTAGAGTCTATACAGACAGCCTGAGTTATGGCATCCTCCAGGGAATCAGGTGGGAGATGTAATGCCAGGGCATCCTTGAAGCGCTCAGACAGTCCTCTGTGGAACAAGCCCCTGAGGGTGTTGTCATCCTAAGAAACTTCAGCAGCCGAGTGCTCGTCTGAATGTAAAGAACAAACAGTTCGTTGGATGCAGTGAGTAACCGGAGACAGAGAAGGGGGTTAACAAGGGTTTACTGAACAACCAATACAAGTAATACTCCAGGCGGGGAGGTAAAGACAATCAGAGAATCGAATATACAAGAAAACAGGAAAACTTATCCGTTTCAGTTCTGGCAAGGGGAAGGCTGGAAAATCTCCCAGCGGCATCCCAAATTATGAACAAAGTCTCTGGCTCTGCTACGGAGAAACGAGTAACACTGCCTGACAGTGCTGATGGATTCAGTCCTGCTTGACTTGGGTGCGCCGGAGCGTAGAAACAGTCTTTTATGTGGATTCCTCAGAAATGCTGGGCATGAGTCGTGAGCACTTGTACACACTGCAACGGCCCACGGTCTTTCTGAGTAGTCTCCTAGTAGTTTGTCATGTGTCTCCGTTAAAACAGGGGTATCCAACAGTGCGGGAACAGACGGTAACTTAATAGCATCATGAGCAGTCTCAAGGTCAGCACACGGAGGTCTGGAGCAAGTAGAGTTGTCAGTGTAAGCAGCGGAGAGGGAGTCAACCATCTCCTGTCACCTTCCCACCAAGTCTGACCCGTTCCCTCGCTCAGGTCTCCTTATGTACTGTGTGCCCCCTGCTGTCTGACAGAAAGGTCTCTCCCTCCCAGGGGAAGTCTCCTTTGCCAACAGTGTTGACAGCCCCAATAGTTCCGGCCTTAAAGGGCACTGAACGCCGCTGACTCCGTCTCGACTCATCTTCTTACATGAACTTGGAACAAAACCACTCTGCTGAGTGCTTCCCCTCAAACACTCATAACCATGTCCTCAGCCAAACGCACATGATCAGGTTCATCATAGATATGCTCAAGGGCCTCAAAAAATGCATCCTCCGACATTCTCTCAGGAGCCATTGGAGGAAGAGAAAAAGCCCAAGCCTGAGGGGCTTCCCTTAAAAGAGAAATAATGACTCCCACCCTCTGACTTTCATCACCTGAAGAGCAGGGTCTTAACGAAAAGAAAAGTTTACACCCTTCCCTGAAGAGCCTGAATTTCTTTTTATCCCCCAAAAAAGGTGTCAGGCAACTTAACAGGAGGTTCCGGAGAAATAAGGGTAACATCACTGGCACTAGTCCTCTGATACCCCAAGGTCAAAGCCCCTTGCACATCAGTCACTTGCTGCTGAGACTGAGCAAGGGCTCTCTGTTCAACATTCAGTTTCTGCATCATCTGAGTCAGACTATTCACCTGCTCAGAGAGGGTGCGCTGGGAAATAAAAAGGTGCAAAATCTTGTTTAAATGTCCTGGTCAGTGATAATGTCAGGAACACCGCACTGCACTTGCTCACTAAGCCAATGCACATGTCCTGAGTAGAAAAAACTATGCTCAAAGATACCTGTGGATCAGGGCGGCAGCGGTGGAGATGCGTGCTTCAGGCAAACAGGACCTAAAGTAAGTGACTGCTGGGTGAATGTCTGGGGGCAGAGACAAGCCCCACCACTCCAGAGACTGGAGCTTGGGCTAGAGATGCCCAGAGAGTAGTCGGGCAGGTGCGGGTCTATGGGTCCCATTTCATTTAGCGACGCCCCATCGATCCCGACAACGACACGACCTGGAAAGGATCGCTGGCGCGTCGCTAAATGGTCACTAGTAAGCTGCCAAACAGGCAGGTCTCTTCAGCAACACAGCAACGATCTGGCGATCCGTGTAATGACCTCGCCGTTCATTGGTACCTTGTCACACAGTAGCTTTTCAAATGATTCCCGCCTGCGTCCCTAAGTTTTGCATCGCCAACGAGGTCGCTCGTCGGCATCAAACACAGCAATGCGCGCTGGCCAGCGGGACTCAGACAATGAAAAAATGGCCCAGGACATTCGGGCACGATCAGCGATATCCAGCGGGTGGGCCGGTCGCTGCTGCATGTCACATGTAGCGAGATCGCTGGCGAGATCGCTGTTGCGTCACAAAATCGGTGATGCTTCAGCGATCTCGCTAGCGATCTCGCTATGTGAGAAGGGGGCTTAAGCCAGGAGATGGCACGGTACAGGAGGGGCAAGACAGGGACGTAGTCAATTACAAAGCAGGGTCTGGAAGCCTAAGATAGCAGTGCGGTACAGGCAGGACCAATGGAACGGAAGGTCAGGGACAGGCCAAGGTTATAACAGAGAGGCAAAGCAAGTACAGAGTTGGGCAGCAATATCAGAAACAAGAACGGACCAGGTAATACTCGAACAAGCATACATAGGCATACAGTATCCACAGATACACAGCGGTCAGGAGCTAAGCCGAGGTCAAAAGTATCACTGACAATGGACAGAGCCCAAATGAGGCTATTTAAATCCCTCCCAGAACCAGAGAAAGACCAAAGGTATTAACCCCTGCAGCACTTAATCAGAATTCACATACAGACCATGACACATATGTTGTGATTTAACCTCTCTTTTCTCCGCTTGTTTATTCCACAAAATGTTGCTTATTTTTTCCTTGCAGATTTTAAGCAGTTTCACATTTGTAGCACATCAATTCTATCAGCCTTTTTGCAGCATTTTCCCCGATTCAAATGAAAGGGAGAAAAAGGCATCAAAAACACAAGCAAAAAGGAACGTATTTTATGCCACGTATTTCCTGCCAACACTGCAGAATTACAACAGATTTTTCTGCTGTAATTACTGAACGTGTGCTCATACTTTTAAGGGTTCGATCACACATTTGATTTTCTCATACAAGTGCTATCCCTGTTTTTCACGGATAACACTCATACCTATGATATGCCTAGGGGCTAGAAACAGGTCCAGTTTTGATGTGAGCATTGAATCAAAATGTCTGATCAAAATAATAGGTCAGTTTTCTCAAACTGTTTGCCCACGATAAGTAATGGTAGTGTCTTGACGCATTTTAGCTGCGTCCAAAATGCTGCATTGTACAGTACAAGCTCAGTGGATGGGATTAATAGAAATCTCATGCCCACAAAGCTTCTTTTTTAAGCTGCGTAAAATCACATGCAGGGCATATTTATGTCAATTTCTCTTGCAAGAATGCTCAGTTTTCTGTGTGGAATTTCCATATAGACATGCATTAGATTCAGTAAATCCGCAGTTATACATAGCACATGAGTTGTAAGTCTGTTTATGCAGCTGTTTTTATCCTGGTTTTAATAAATAAATTTTAAAAAATGATACGCTACCTATTTTTGATAACCAGCCAAGTAAAAGCAGACAGCTGCTGGCTTATATTATCAGGCTGGGTAGGTCAATGGTTATTGGGCCCTTCTCAGCCTAAACATACAAGCCCACAGCAACCCCATAAATGACGCATCACATTAGATGCGACAATTCTGGCTCTTACTGATTGCAATGGTGCAGTGAAAGTCGGTGTAATGGTTTATGGGGTTGATGATTGCTGCGATTTGTCAATAATCACTTCTGCCATCAACCCCTGGGGTTAGTAATGGAGAGGTGTCTATCCAACACTGCCATTACTAACCTGATAATAAAAAGAAAAAACACACACACACAAAAACACTTTATTTGAATAATGACTTCACCACACTATCCCTCATTCACCAATTTCAAGAAAAAAATCCTATGCGAGTCTACCGTAATCCAACAAATCCGAAGTAGTCCAGAAAAGCATACCTGAAAAACCTTGTTCACCAATTTATTACACCACGAAACTCCGCCGTAGTCCACATTCACCGAATCCTGCTTTGGTGTCTGTGAATAGCAGCAAAGTGACTCCTATGCACAGGTGCCTAAAACGATGCTATTCACAGGTGACTACAATGCTCATCAGAGAAGCCGGGTCTCGCTGAGTTCAGTGAGACCTGATGATGAAGATAAGAGTTGACATCAGTACCTGGGGCCTGTGAATAACACATTGCTGCTAATCACAGTTGCCGGAGACAGATTCAGAAAATGTGGATTATGGTGGAGCTTTGTAGGAACATTCTGGGTAATAAATTAGTGAATGAGGGAGTGTGTTTTTATTTCTGTCTTTTTATGATTTTCAGGTATCCTTTTCTGGACTACTTTGAATTTATTGGATTTCTTTGGCCCTGCATGGGATTTTTTTTATTTTTTTCAATAAATTCGTGAACAAGTGATATTGTTGACTAGTCTTTATTCAAATAAAAAATAAGAATGCAAGCAGTATAAAACACTTTATCACTGGATTAGTAATATAGTAATAGGGGTGTCTGATAGACACCTCTCCATCACTAACCCCTGGCTTGATGGCAGATTTGACTTTTGACAAATCACAGCTGTGATAAACCGAATAAACCATTACCTGATTACCACCGCTCCAGGGCAATTGGGAAGAGCCGGGCAAAGTGCCAGAATAGACACATCCAATGTGATAAACCAATTCAGAGGCAGTTGCCGGCTAGTATTTTTAGGCAGGCAATAGCCCAATTAACAGGGTCCTTCCAAGCCTGATAATAACAGCTCACAGCTGTCTGCTTTAGCTTGCCTGGTTATCAAAAATAGGTGATATCCCATATAATTTCTTCATTCATTTATTTATTTTTTAGGCTAATACATGTACAATATACTATACACACAAAGCAATAATTGCACAGGTCTACAAAAAAAAATTTTCAAGTGACATGGTTTATTGAATGGATTTAGGGTATTTTGAGGGTGCTGATATAAAATTACCATTACTTTTGCTGAATTGGTTCTAGTTTTTGAGATAATGCATCCATGAAAATAATGCATTCAACAAGTGCGACTTGTGTGTGATAAATGCAATAGCTTTTGATCTTTTGGTCTGTCTTTTGACTCATTGACAGTGTCTTACATAATGAAATATCCCATATAAAAATTTTGCATTTCATTTTGTAGGCTTTAGAGATGGGCGAACCCGAACAGTAAAGTTTGGAGTCCATACTAAGCACCTACTGTTCAGGCACAGACACCGAACACGGACTTCAACAGGATTTCCATGTTACTGTTCGGGTTCGGCTGCCCAAACAGCACATGTTTGTTGCACTGTTATGTGCATAACAGCGCGGAAAACACCGCTTCTGATCGGGGGTGAAATCATCCCCACCAGTCAGAGAACTGCGGTTCCCGCGCTGTCAAAAGACAGCTTGAGCACTAAGCTGTGAATGGAAGTATAAAGTTTACCTCCAGTCACTGATGTCAGCTGATGGGACAACTGCTCCCATCATCCAACACCTGCTGCCGCTAATAACAGCAAGAGCAGCAGCGGCGAATGGGAGTATTCATCAGCCACTCCTACGCTGTAAATAAATAATTTTAAAAAAACGGCGTGGGTTCCCCCGTATTTTTGGCAGTGGCCCTCAGATGTTAGCTTCAGCAAGGCTAGTTTTCAAGAATAGAAGGCTCTCCATGCCGTATTTTTCAATTATTTAAACAAATAATTTAAAAAACAGCGGGGGGTCGCCCCGATTTTTGACAACCAGCCTTGCTAAAGCAGACAGCTGGGGGCTGGTATTCTCAGGCTGGTAGGGGGCCATAGATATTGGCCCCCCAGCCTAAAAATAGCAGCCCACAGCTGCCCAGAAAAGACACATCTATGAGATGCGCCAATTCTGGTGCTTTGCCTGACTCTTCCCACTTGCCCTGTAGCGGTGGCAAATGGAGTAATAGTTGTGGGAGTTGATGTCTCCTTTGTATTGTCTGGTGACATGAAGCCCCGAGGTTAGTAATGGAGAGGCATCAATAAGACAACCCCAATAATAACCACATAGTCACATTGTAAGAAAATACAGACACCCAGAAAAAAGTCCTTTAATTTAAAAAATGACAAAGACTAGTTTAACACCTTTCTGACCTTTGACGTACTATTCTGTTCATTTGCCCTGGGCCTTAAAAACCATGGATAGAAGAGTTCATCATACGCAATCAGCCACGCAATCAGCCTCGCTCACGGGGGGAGCGCGGTTTATCGCGGCCGGGTGTCAGCTAATTCTCATAGCTGACACTGGGACCGCTCCTGGCACTTTAACCCTCGGAACACTGTGATCAAACATGATCGCAGCATTCCGGGAGCAGGCAGAGGGGCTGTCGGCTCTCATAACCCCTCTGCCTTTGGATTGGAGACCCCGCGGCATGACGCGGGGTCCTGATCTCTCCCATGGTAACCCAATGTCGTCATGACAACATCCAGATTACCAAACCTCAGAGACTTCCTGTCATGCACAGTGCATGTCAGGAAGTCTCTGAGGTCAGTGTGCACAGAGTGCAGCGCTGACAGCTTATATGGCATGCAGATCTGCATGCCATATTAGCGATCAGCCTGCACAAAATGAGTGTCCCATAGTGGGAGACACAGTGTAAAAGTTAGAATGAAAAAAAAGTTAAATAATTGTAAAAATATAATTTTTTTTAAATAATTGTAAAAATTAAAAAAATAATAATTTAAAAATCAATATTTATTCAATCAATAAATAAATATTTAAATTAAAAAAATCTAAACAATAAAAGTACATATACTTACAGTAGTATCACTGCATCCGTATAAATAAATCCATATAAAACTGTCCCACTAGTTAACCCCTTTAGTGAACACCATTAAAAAAAAGGCAAAAAAACAATGCTTTATCATCATACCGCCAAACAAAAAGTGGAATAACATGCGATCAAAAAGATGGATATAAATAAATGTGGTACCACTGAAAACATCATCATGTCTCACAAAAAACAAGCCTCCATATAGCTCCATCACCGGAAAAATAAAAAAGTTATAGCTCTCAGAATAAAGCGATGCAAAAATAATTATTTTTTCTATAAAAGTTTTTATTGTATGAAAGCACCAAAACTTAAAAAATATATAAATGAGGTATCCCTGTCATCGTACTGACCTGCAGAATAAAACTGCTGTATCAATTTTACTACACGCGGAACTGTATAAACACCCCCCCAAAGAAATTCATGAATTGCTGGTTTTTGTTCATTCTCCCTCCCAAAAATTGGAATAAAAAGCGATCAAAAAATGTCATGTGACTGAAAATGGTACCAATAAAAACGTCAACTCATCCCACAAAAAGCAAGACCTCACATGACTCTGTGGGCCAAAATATGGAAAAATTATAGCTCTCAAAATGTGGTGATGCAAAAACTACTTTTTGCAATAAAAAGTGTCTTTTAGTTTGTGACAGGTGCCAAACATAAGAACCCGCTATAAATAGTAAATCAAACCCCTTTATCAACCCGTTAGTTATGGCAAAATAATAAAAATAATATGTATTTTTTTCCATTTTACCATTAGGGTTAGGGTTAGGGTTGGGGTTAAGGTTAAGCTTAGGGTTAGGTGTTATGATTGGGTCACCGATGAGGAAAACAAAACCAAGCTAAGTCACAGAAAACCAGAGAGGTTGGTAACTAAGTGGATTGCAGACCCCTGATCCTATCCACACAACTAACAGTAGCCGTGGAGCGTGCCTACGATGATTCTAGACGCATCGTCACAGCCGGAGGACTAAATAAGCCTAAAGCAAGAAAAGGGGAAATCTAAACTGCCCCAGAGCAGACCCCAAAGGAATAGACAGCCCCCACACATGTATTGACGGTGAAACAAGATGAAAACACAAACACAGGTAGGAAAATAGGCTGAGCAAACAATGGGGCCCAAACTAACTGGAAAGGGCAGGAAAGGAAAGATACTGTCTGCAATCATGCCAAAAAAACCCTGCGAAAATGTCCAACACTTCTGATAGCAAAAAACCCTGAAGTCACTAGACTTCACCCACTATATCAGCACTCTGACATATTCTGAGATCAGAGCAAAAAAGAGGCCAATCTAATAAGGGACAAAAAGCAAACTGGCATTTTCAATGACATAAGAATGGAAATTCAGCACAGCCCCAGTCAGGACTGGCTAAGTACACAACAACTGAATAGACCAAACCAAATCAAGTGTGAACAATAGCAGAGAACACTTAGTGTTATAAGCTCATTTTCTCCTTCACCTTTGATGTCCGATGAACTCCCTCTGCTGGTGAAAGGAGGTAGTGAAATTGATTTGGATGGGAAAAATCTGTCATCTGAACAGGTGGAGTGTGATTGGACATCTGGAATCCCTGAGTGGATATAAGGCCGCCGACGCCCTGCTGGTGATCCTCTCTGCTCTGAGCTCTGGCCTCCAATTTAGTCCTGTCTACTAAAGCTAAGTTTTTGCCCTGCTATTGTTCCATGAGATTTTGTCTGTTTACTTAGTGTTTGTGTTCAGCCAGCCCTGGTTGGGACTGGCTGAACTCCACTTTTGACTCTGATTAGTTGATCTCTTTGCTCTGTTTTCAGAATATACCTGAGTGCTGATATAGTGATTTTGAAGTCTAGTAACTTCAGGGCCTTTTCTATCAGACGTGTTGGACATTATTTTTGGCAGGGTTTTTACGTGATTGCAGACAGTTGCTTTTCTTTCCTGTCCTATCTAGTTAGTGAGGGCCCCATCATTTGCTCAGCCTGTCTTTCTGTCTGTGTTTATGTTTTCATCTGTTTTCACCGTCAATACATGTTGGGGCTGTCTATTGCTTTGGGGTCTGCTCTGGGGCAGTTTAGATTTCCCCTTTCTTTCTTTAGGTTTATTTAGTTCTCCGGCTGTGAACGTGGTGTCTAGGACCACTGTAGGAACACCCCACGGCTACTGTTAGTTGTTAGTGAATAGGATCAGGAGTCTGCAATCCGCTAGCTACCAACCTCTCCAGTTTTCTGGACTTAGCTTGTATTTTTGTTTTTTCCTCCTCCAGTGACTCATTCATAACACTTAGCTTGAGAAGGCAGGAACTGAACTGGAAACAAGAACCTCAGGAGGCAGGAAAAAATCACCAGCATGGGAAAAGGGAGTCAAGCTGTCTTAAATCTAGTCTGAGACTCCAGATGTCCAATCCTCATCCTTATTATCAGGTGGCAGGTCTCTGTTAATTAGATCAGCTTCATTACCTCCTGCCACCAGCAGAGGGAGCCCAGAAAGAGAACTCACGACTCCTCTGTCAACGCAACCAGCTCCTTCACCAGAAACCAGAGGCAGACCAGAAAATGAGTTCACAACAGTTAGGTTTGGGGTCTAAAGTTAGGGTTAGGTTTGGGGCTAAAGTTTGGGTTAGGGTTGTGGTTAAAGTTAAGGTTAGGGTTGGGGCCAAAGTTAGAGTTAGGGTTGGGGCTAAGGTTATGGTTAGGGTTGGGGGCTAAAGTTAGGGTTAAAGTTGGGATTAGGGTTAGGGTTGGGATTAGGGTTAGGGGTATTTGTGGTTAGGGTTGGAGTTAGAATTGGGGGGTTTTCCACTGTTTAGGCACAGCAGGGGCTCTTCAAACGCGACATGTGTCTGATCTCAATTCCAGCCAATTCTGCGTCAAATGGTGCTCCTTCCATTCCGAGCTCTGCCATGCACCCAAACAGTGGTTTTACCCCCACATGTGGGGTAAAAGTATACTCAGGACAAATTGCACAACAACTTTTGGGGTCCTGTTACCCTTGGAAAAATAAAAAATTGGGCCGAAAAGGACATTTTTGTGAAAAAAATAATATTTTTTATTTTTACGGCTCTAAATTATAAACTTCTGTGAAGCATTTGAGAGTTCAAAGTGCTCACCACACTATATAAGTTTCTTAGGGGTCTACTTTCCAAAATGGTGTCACTTGTGGGGGTTTTACACTGTTTAGGCACATCAGAGGCTCTCCAAACGCGACATGGCGTCCTATCTCAATTCCAGCCAATTTTGCATTAAAAAGTCAAACGGCGCTCCTTCACTTCCGAGCTCTGCCATGCACCCAAACAGTGGTTTACCTGCATATATAGAGTATCGGCGAACTCAGGACTAGAGAAGAGCGACTTTGCCTTTTTTAGGGTCAAGTCGGATTTCATGAAACCCGACTTTCGCAAAAGTCGGGTCGAACGAAATCGGCCGACTATAGGGAAAAGTCGGAGGCCGACTCAAACACGAAACCAATGCAAGTCAGTGGGGAAGCAAAGTCAGCAGGGAGTGGAGGACAGTAAACACACCTACAGTGCCTTTTTCAATGCCAAAAACATCAATTCTTATTACTGAAGCTTGTCAACCTTAATTTACTTCATAATAATAGTTACGCATTGAAAACTGGGGGTTATTTGGCTAAAGTTGTGGGGGGGTTGGGCTGGCTCCAGGTTTTCGTGTGCCCTGGGCCAAAGAGTGTCAGTGCACCCTTTAACACATACAATTCATGATGCTCCGATACGGCACAGAAATATAGGTATAGTACTATGACAAATACTTCACTGCTTATATCACATGACTGATCTATTTTAAATTGTACAATAGCTCAAAAAAAGGACAGTATATTATTTCATACAGTGTTATGGCCACCACATTGTGCGCCATACAGAATAATGAGCCCCATATATTTTTCCATAAAGAATAATTGGTCACATATAATGTTCCATACAGTATATGATGAGCTCCACATAATGCTATAGTATATGATGGTCCCCATGGATGATGCTCCAGTGTCTTATGGGTCCAAATAATGCTCCATATATAATGGGCTCCATTTCTAATGCTCCAGTGTATAATGAGCCCCGTAAATGCTGCTCCAGTGTCGGATGTCCCCCATTTGGAATGCTCCAGTATATGATGGATCTCATGGATGATGCTCCAGTGTATGATGGGCCCTAATAATGCTCCATATATAATGGGCTCCATTTCTAATGCTCCGGTGTATAATGGGCCCCGTAAATGCTGCTCCAGTGTCTGATGTCCCCAATCTGGAATACTCCAGTATATGATGGGCCCCATGGATGATGCCCCAGTGTCTTTTGGGCCCAAATAATGCTCCATATATAATGGGTTCCATTTTGAATGCTCCAGTGTATAATGGGCCCTGTAAATGCTGCTCCAGTGTCTGATTTCCCCCATTTGAAATGCTCCAGTATATGATGGGCCTCATGGATGATGCTCCAGTGTATGATGGGCCCTAATAATGCTCCATATATAATGAGCTCCATTTCTAATTCTCCAGTGTATAATGAGCCCCCGTAAATGCTGCTCCAGTGTCTGATGTCCCCCATTTGGAAGGCTCCAGTATATGATGGGCCTCATGGATGATGCTCCAGTGTATGATGGGCCCTAATAATGCTCCATATATAATGGGCTCCATTTCTAATTCTCCAGTGTATAATGGGCCCCGTAAATGCTGCTCCAGTGTCTGATGTCCCCAATCTGGAATGCTCCAGTATATGATGGGCCTCATGGATGATGCTCCAGTGTATGATGAGCCCTAAAAGTGCTCCATATATAATGGGCCCCATTTCTAATGCTCCAGTGTATAATGAGCCCCGTAAATGCTGCTCTAATGTCTGATGTCCCCCATTTGGAATGCTCCAGTATATGATGGGCCTCATGGATGATGCTCCGGTGAATGATGGGCCCTAATAATGCTCCATATATAATGGGCTCCATTTCTAATTCTCCAGTGTATAATGGGCCCTGTAAATGCTGCTCCAGTGTCTGATGTCCCCAATCTGGAATGCTTCAGTGTATGATGGGCCTCTTGGATGATGCTCCAGAGTATGATGGGCCCTAATAATGCTCCATATATAATGGGCTCCATTTCTAATGTTGCAGTGTATAATTGGCCCCGTAAATGCTGCTCCAGTGTCTGATGTCCCCCATTTGGAATGCTCCAGTATATGATGGGCCCCATTTTTAATTAACCCAGGCATGGTATGTGAAAAGAGCTCCATGGAGTAATCTGAAGTGTGTGCTGCAGCATCCTTCACTTCTGGTGTGGGTGAAGGAAACAAGGAAAGGGGTTGCTCCTGACCAGAAGCCTGCACTGACGACTCAGTGCTTGCATTTTCTGAAACTTCAGAAGAGGAGGCGATAGAGCTGGAGGCTGTTTCAGCAATGTAAGCCAAAAACAGTTCCCGATGCTCCGGCTTTAAAAGCAGTCTACCTACTCCCAGAAATGGGAGCCTTACAGGCCTTCCAGAGCTACACCATGACGCAGGCTCAACACCTCCTGCCTTAGCTGCTATTGCGTTTTTGGCACTACCAGAAGATGCACCACCACCATCAGTACCAGGTGGCCCCCCACGCCCATGTCCGCATCCTCTTCCACCATACTTCCTCATGTTTTGGAAAATGGACCCAAAATACCAGCAGATATATGGTACTGTATCAGAAGCGTACAGCTCTATACAGTCTAGCGATAACAGTAAATCTCCATATATATTTCATGAGTCATACACAGACGCTCACAGGCTCAGTATGGATTACACAAATAAAAAGTTGAAAAAGGGTACAATATCACAAGATACAAGGTATATACAGTATAGTGTAAACATTATGAATCTCCGTATATATTTCAGGAGGCAGACACAAACGCTCTCAGGCCCAGTATGGATTACACAAGAATATGAAAAGCTGTAAATGGGTGATGTTAGGCTATGTGCACACGTTGCGGATTCTGCTGCGTTTCCGCAGCGTTTTTGCCGCTGCGGAAATGCAGCAGTTCCGCTGACCAAGTACAGTACAATGAAACCCTATGGGGTTTCAAAAACGCTGTGCTGACGGTGCGTTTTTTTCCGCGCGGTTTTGCTGCGGTTTTCAAACCGCAGCATGTCAATTGTTTGTGCGGTTTCCACAGCGGTTTCACACCTTTAACATAGTAGAGGTGTGAAACCGCAGGGCAAAACCGCAGACCAAACCGCAGGAAAACCGCAGGTCACTTTACCTGCGGTTTTACCTGCGTTTCCGCGCGGAAAAAACCGCAGCGGAATCCGCAACGTGTGCACATAGCCTTAGGCTGCGTGCACACGCTGCGGATTCCGCTGCGTTTCCGCAGAGGTTTTGGCCGCTGCGGACACGCAGCAGTTTTAGCTGCGGTGTACAGTACCATTCATTTGAATGGGAAAAAAAAAACGCTGTGCCGACGCTGCGGAAAAAACCACGCGGATTTGCTGTGGTTTTGAATCCGCAGAAAGAATTGCATGTCAATTCTTTCTGCGGAAACCGCTGCGGGTTCCTATCTCCACCATTGTGGAGATAGTGAATCCGCAGGACCAAACCGCAGGCAAAACCGCAGATAATCCGCAGGTCTTTGGACCTGCGGATTATCTGCGGTTTTTGCAAAATCCGTGCGGATTAATCCGCAGCGGATTCCGCAGCGTGTGCACGTACCCTTAGGGTATGTGCACACGTAGTTTTTAGTCTCTGCGGATTTTGTAGAGAAAACCGCAGGAAATCCGCAGGACAAAGTGCTGCGGTTTTTCTGCGGTTTATCTGCGGATTATCTGCGTTTTTTCTGCGGTTTTGCCCTGCGGTTTTACACCTCATAATGGATGAGGTGTAAAACCGCAGCGTTTCTGCACCAAACAATTGACATGTTGCGGATTGTAAACCGCAGCAAAACCGCGCGGAAAAAAACGCAGCATGTGCACAGCTTTTTTTTATTTCCATAGGAAATAAAGGTACTGTACAACGCAGCAAAATCTGCTGCGTTTCTGCATAGCCAAAAACGCTGCGGAAACGCAGCAGAATCCGCAGCGTGTGCACATACCCTAACACAAGCGTACAACTGTATACAGTGTTGGGGTAATCTTAAAGCTCCAAATATATTTCCGGAGTAACAGACAGACGTTCACAGGCTCATTATGGATTACGCCAGAATCTAAATAGCAAAAAAGGTTACTGTATCAGAAGCGTACAGCTGTATACAGTGTTGGCCAAATTTGAAATCTCGGTATATATTTCCGGAGTCACCCTCAGACGCTCACTCAGTCTGGGTTTGACCATAATAAAAAATGTTGTAAAAATGGTACTGGATAACAAGATAGCAAGTATATATATTATAGGGTACAATTGAAATCTCCGTATACATAGTCCCGTAGTCACTCTCAGACGCTCACTCAGTATGGATTTGACCGTAATACTAAATGTCGAACAAAGGTACTGTATAACAAGATACAAGCTGTATCGAGTATAGGGTAAAAATTGCTATCTCCGATTCACCGTATCTATAGAAGGCATAAACCACACACGCTCACTCACTATGGATGATACCGTAATGAAAAATTTTGAACAAAGGTTCTGTATCAGCACATACCAGGTGAATCTAGGGGTAATTGTAAATTTCCGTCTATACTTCCGGAGTCAGACACAGACACTCACAGGCTCACTATGTATTACACCAGAATTTAAAAAGTAGAGAAAGGGAAAGGTATTCGAAGCGTACAACAGTATACAGTGTTGTGGTACTTTTAAATCTTCGTATATATTTCAATCTCAATAAGCCAGTCCAGACTCTCCGCTACTGGAAACTACATGGATACACGTACAGATGGAAAGTCGAGTATTAGCAGAAATTTGGGAATTACTCATCACAGGAAAACTTTCCGGTAGATGTTGCAGAGGCAATGCAGACCCTCAATTACTATGTCTGTGGAGACAGCGAAAACGGTTCTTTGTGAAAAAAGGATTGCTTTATCGCAGTAGCGTGGATCACATCACCGTTACTCATCTCCATCATATTGTGATCACAGGGAGAGATGTAGACATGGTCCTCACTGCCTATCATGATGTGTCTGGTCATTTTGGAGTGCAAAAGACAGAAGCCACAGGCCGTAGGCGATTCTATTGGATTGGCATGAGAGGAGACTTTGAAAAATGGTGGCAGGAATGTCACACGTCTGTGACTGTCACAACTGTGAAAGGTGATAGTAAAGCACCACTGCATCCGCTTGTAAGTTGATGTCCATTACAAATGGTAGCCATTGATCATCTGAAGGTAGAGGCTAGCAGGACAGGCCATAGCTACATCTTAACCATCATCGATCAATACGCCAAATTTCTAGTGGCCATCTCTGAGTAGGATTTAACTGGCCAGAATACACACCGGTGGAGCAGGGAGTGGTAAGTATTGCAACTTGCAAGTGCTGTGGCCATGACCAAGCGGGGGGGCACACTCGTGGGCGACGGTACTGGCACAGGGCCCCTCATAGTATGCTGGTGTGTCTGATGGCGAGTGGTCCCCCAACCGTCAGAGACATTGTATTATACTATGAGGGGCCCTGTGCCAGTGCCGTCGGCCATCAGTGGGCCCATCCACCTGTTCAGAGCAATGGTACTTGCTCGGGTGCGCCAGGTGTTGACCCCAGCCATTGGGGGAGTGGGCAGCCCAGTTAGGGAGGCTTAAAAAATGTCAAATGTTGATGTGTAGGCTGGACATTCAGCTGCTGCAAATGGCGGAATTGGGCAAGTCCGAGGAAGAGGAGGACAAGGCAGTTTTCTGGGAACCTATGTGTCATCAGGGGAAGGTGGGACAAAATCCTTTGAAACCCATGCATGGTTCATTTTAATGAAGATTAGATCATCAATATTTTGGGTCGACAGACGGGTCCTTTTTTTCTGTCAGGATTGATCCAGCAGCACTGAAGACTCTTTCAGATAACACACTAGCAGCAGGGCAAGCGAGCTCCTGTATGGCATATTGTGCCAATTTAGGCCAGGTGTCCAGTTTAGAGGCCCAATAGTCAAAGAGGAATGACCTGTGAGGGAGAACATTGATATGGGAGGAGAAGTAGTTTGTAAGAATAGTTGACAACTGCTGTCTCCTATCACTTGTAATCGATGCAGTATTAGCATTCGTGTGAGCAGTACATGAGAAATCATTCCACAACATGGTCATTAGAACCCTGTCTCCAACGCCACTTTGGCTGTGTGCACCACGAACACCTCTTCCATTGTGCCCACTATGGCTTGTGGGGGAACCAGCACCGCTGCTGTGTGCTGGGAAAGCCTCAAACAAACAGCTTACCAGAGTTGCTTGTTTGTTAGCCAATATTATTTCTAGGTTCTCCTGTGGCATGATGTTGTGTAATTTGCCTTTGTAGCGTGGATCAAGGATGCTGGCCAGCCAGTAGTCGTCATCCTTTATCATTTTGGCAATGCGGGGGTCCCTTTTTAGGATCCACAAGGCATAATAGCACATGTGGGCCAATGTTCCAGGTGTCAATAATGCACTACCACTGCTGGGTGGAGGAACACTTTCTGGCAAATCCACATGCCTACAGTCCCGCACAAACACTGTACCTGATTTTGGAACGCCAACATTTTCTCTTGTCCCCTGAGAAGCATCCTCCTGCCCAAAATAATCATCCCCCTCATCCTCCTCCTCTTACTCTTATTCCTCCACCTCGTCCAGGACAGTTCCCTGACCAGACAAAGGCTTCCCTCCTCCTCCGCCTCCTCCTGTTCCTCCTCCTCTGCTGCAGACGCCAGATCCTAAATGTGCGTCAAACTTTGCATGAGCAGACGCATAAGTGGGATGCTCATGCTGATGGAGTCGTCTGCGCTTACCAGCCGTGTGCATTCCTCAAAACACTGAAGGACTTTACAGAGGTCTTTCAGCTTTGACCACTGCACACCCGACAATTCCATGTCAAACTGCCTGCCCGTATATCCTCCCACAAAAGCATTACATCCTGCCTCTGTTGGCACAGCCTCTCAACCATGTGCAGGGTGGAGTTCCACCTTGTTGCAATGTCTGTGATTAGGCGGTGCTTGGGGAGGTGGAGCAATCGCTGCAGCTTCTGCATACGACTGGAGTGGACATTTGAGCGAGGGATGTGCGAGCACAGTCTTCACACCTTATGGAGCAGGGATGTTAACTCTGGATAATTATTAAGGAAGCACTGCACCACCAGGTTCAAAGTGTGAGCCAGGCAAGGTATGTGTGTGAGTTTTGCAAGGGCTATGGCTGCCACAAAATTATGGCCGTTATCACTGACTACATTGCCTGGTTCAAGATGTAGAGTGCCCAGCCATGACTCAGTTTGTCACTGCAAGTTGTCGGCCAGTACCTCCGCGGTGTGTCTGTTGTCGCCCAAAGACATCACCTTTAACACAGCCTGCTGACGCTTACCACTAGGTGTTCAATAGTGGGACACCTCGTGTGCAACACTGCCAGCTGTGGATGGAGTGCTCGTGCGACTGCGCTCTGTGGACGAGCTTTCGCTTATGGAGGAGGAGGAGGGTCGAAAGCCTACAGCCAACTGTTTCCTATACTGTGGGCTAGGCAGCACTGTTCCACCGCCTATGTCCCCAGTGGAGCCTACATCCACCACATTAACCCAGTGCGCAGTGATGGACACGTAACGGCCCTGGCCATGCCTACTGGACCATGCATCTGTTGTGAGGTGCAACTTTCCACTCACTGATTGCTTGAGTGCATGGACAATGCGGCCTTTCACATGCAGGTGGAGGGCTGGGATGGCTTGAGAAAAAAAGTGCCAACTAGGTAGGTCATAGCGTGGGACTGCATAGGCCATGAGGTCGTGGAAAGCTTCGCTTTCAACCAAACGGTAGGGCATAATCTCTAATGAGATTAGTTTGGCAATGTCGGTGTTCAAACACAGTGTACGCGGATGAGAGGATGAGTACTTTCTTGTCCTACTCAGAGTGTCTGGTAGGGTGAGCTGGACTGGAGAGCAGCATATGGGGGAAGTAGCAGTGGACCGGACGGAGCGAGAGCGGGTTGGTGATGGTATTGGTGGTGATGGCATAGATTCAGTGTTGTGTTGCAAAACCATTGTGATTCCCTGAGTGCTTTGGCCTTGCGACGACACCTCCATATTTAGTGCTGGTGGTGTGCTTAACGGTGGCGGTGGTCTTACAGTGGAGGAAGCGATGGAGAGTTGCTGGCTACCTTCAGTTGGAGCAGGTGCACATGTGCTACCTGAGGTTTTGTAGTCCGTTCACGCTTGCAAGTGCATGTTGATTAAATGTCTAAGCATGCAATTGGTATTCAAATTTCTGAGTTGTTTACCTTGGCTAAAGGTCCTTCCGCACTTCTTACAGGTAACCTTTGCCTCATCAGTAGGATTTTGGACAAAGAAGTGCCACACTACACTCTTCCTACTATGGTATACATTTTCTGGTCTTGCACACTTTGCTAAGTTGACCATCTGGCCAAGCTGTCCTGCAACTCTTTTAGTTTTTGGTCCACGTTTTTGGACAGCTACGGGCCTGCCAGATAACAGCTGGTGCAATGTCAATGCCTGCTGCAGATCCTTCTCCTTATCTGAACTATTGCCAGCACCACCCTCCTCCATCAATGGATGCCAATCTGGGTAAAGAACTGGGCCATCCATCACCTCCTCTTCAAAGTCATCTGCACCTTCCTCTTTACCTTCCTCTGTGTCACCGTGTAAGGTGGTATAGTATGCGGGAAGGAGCACCTGAGTTTCATCAGGGTCAAATTCTGGCTCAGTAGACTGCGAGGGCAATGTAGTGCTTTGGGTCAATGTACCAGCAGAATCATCTAGCAGTGGCTGTGCATCAGTGCCTTCTATGTCAGATTCATCTTTGACTGGGGAATTCAGGATTTGACCGGATAACCCCAGCATGGTATGTGAAAAGAGCTCCATAGAGTAATCTGAAGTGTGGGCTGCCGCATCCTTAACTTTTGGTGGGGGTGAAGGACACAAGGAAAGGCGTTTTTCCTGACCAGAACCCTGCACTGACAACTCCGTGCTTGCAGGTTTTGACCATTCAGAAGAGGAGGCAATAGAGCTGGTGGCTGTTTCGGCAATGTACGCCAAAACCTGTTCATGATGCTTCGGCTTTAAAAGCGGTTTTCCTACTCCAAGAAAAGGGAACCTTACAGGCCTTCTTGGGCCAGATGATGACGCAGGCTCAACACCTCCTGCCTTAGCTGCTATTGTGCTTTTGCCAGAACCAGCCAATGCACCACAACCATCAGTACCAGCTTCGCCCCCCTGCCCACGTCCGCAGCCTCTTCCACCATACTTCCTCATGTTTGGGAAAATGTACCAAAAATACCAGCAGAGAGATGGTACTGTATGAGGAGCGTCCAGCTGTGTAAGGTGTATTAAACAAATTAAATCAACGTATATATTATGTTAGTCACAGACGCTCTCACAGTATGTATTGGACCGTAATCCAACAAGCAGATATACGGAACTGTGTCAGAAGTGTACAGCTGTATATGTTTTTTGCGTAACTAACAATCTCCGTATATGTATTTACGGAGTGTCACACACAGACGCTGACTCTGTATAGATGTGACTGTAATGCAAACGGCAGATATACAATACTGTTAAGAATCGTGTCTGTATGGAAAATTTTCAGTCTCCGTCTATTTTTATGCGGAGTGACACACGCTGTCTCTGTATAGTTTTGACCATTATCAAACAGCAGATATACGAAACTGTTTGAAAAGCAGACAGCTCTATAAGGTGTTGGTCTGGAAAAATGGAAAATCTCCTCGGTTTGTTATTCCAGAGTTACACACAGATAGCTTGTATTTGTCCATCATACCAGCCGGTACAAGGTAGTGTGTGAGGAGTGGACACCGCTATACGGTGTCTGTATGGAAAATTGTCAATCTCCGTCTATTTTTATACAGAGTGACACACGCTGTCTCTGTATAGTTTTGACCGTAATCAAACAGCAGATATACAAAACTGTTTGAAAAGCGGACAGCTCTATAAGGTGTAGGTCTGGAAAAATGGAAAATCTCCTCAGTTTGTTTTTCCAGAGTCACACACAGATAGCTTGTATTTGTCCGTGATACCAGCCGGTACACGGTAATGTGTGAGGAGCATACACCGCTATACGGTGTCTGTATGGAAAATTGTCAATCTCTGTCTATTTTTATACGGAGTGACACAAGCTGTCTCTGTATAGTTTTGACCATTGTCAAACAGCAGATATATGAAATTGTTTGAAAAGCTGACAGCTCTATAAGGTGTAGGTCTGGAAAAAAGGAAAATCTCCTCTGTTTGTTTTTCCGGAGTCAAACACAGATGTCATGGTTTGAACAGGGTTCTTGCCCTGCACTCACGGGGTTAAGTGTTCGTGGCGTCTTTCTGGATCTGGGAGGGGTATTTATACTCACTCTTTACCAGGGTTCTCTGTCAGCTATACTGTTGTTCTGGTGTGTCTGACCCCTGGTGTGCGTGTATTCTGCGTTGCTTGTTTGATTCCCGTGTATGACCCGGCCTGTTCCCTCACTCTGTACTCTGTCTCTCGCTTTGGTACTACTGTCTTCTCCGGTTCTGACCTCCTGGCTTGGCTATCGTTACTCCCTTACAGTTTGTCCCTATTGTACCGTCTATTGCCCGTTCTGGTTTTCTGACCTATTGCTACGTCCTGACTATCCTTTCTGTCTAAACCCCGTGGTACTGTATTGCTATCTGGTGCTTTGACCCTGGCTTCGTCTGGTTTCTGTCTCTGTCTATGTCCCTTGGTAACATTGCCCCGTAGTTACCTTTCTAGGAGTTTCCCTGCAGCTCCTAGATCTGTGGAGCTTAGGCCACGCCCCCAGCAGTCATGTGCTTCAGGTCCTGATACTCTGAAGCACACATCGTCACCGCTGCTGCCCTGCTCCACAGGTATCTTTGAGTACTGTCTTTGTACTCAGGACACCCGCACTGGCACAGTGAGCAAGTGCAGTGCGGTGTTCCTGACAACAGATAGCTTGTACATGTCCGTGATACTAGCCAGTACACAGTAGTGTGGGAGGAGCGTACACCGCTATATGGTCTGTGAAAAAATGAACGCTCGGTAACTCACCAGAACAGAATAATAAAAGTTGGAGTGCTTTGAAAAAAGCAGTTTGAACAGCAATGTGCACACAGCAATTCAGCTATCAGGTAGCCTTAAAAGGCAGCCTAATCACCACCAGCGCTGCTGCACACAACAAAAATCCTCCCCTTTCACTGCACACTAACTGTACAGTGAAAAGCACTATCAGCAGAAGCAATTTTTTTTCTTCTTCCCTGCCTAGCGCTCTCCCTTATTCAGAATCAGCAGCAGCACCTCTCCCTATTCTAAGATCGGCAGAAGTAAGATGGCGGTCACGGCCTTTTATAGCCACTGTGACGCCACACAAAGCCAGCCAATCACTTCAATGCCCTCCTCTAAGATGGTGGTGGCCGCTGCCCATGTCATCGCGTTGCCCACGGTGTGCATCCTCCATCATTGGCTGAGAAAAGGCACTGGAAGCATTATTTGAAACGCGACTTTGGCACTCGGCGACCTCATGGCCGACCTCACGCTATGGTCGGGTTTCGATCGGTGAAACCAGACTTTAGCTAAAGTCGGCGATTTTTTAACTTGACCGACCCGTTTTGCTCAACTCTACTCAGGAAATATTATTCAACAACTTTTGGGGTCCAATTTCTCCTGTTACCCTTGGTAAAGTAAAACAAATTGGATCTGAAGTAATTTTTTTGTGAAAAAAGTTAAATGTTCTTTTTTTAAAAAAAAAAACATTCCAAAAATTCATGTGAAGCACCTGAAGGGTTAATAACTTCATGAATGTGGTTTTGAGCAACTTAAGGGGTGCAGTTTTTAGAATGATGTCACCTTTGGGTATTTTCTATCATATAAACCCATCAAAGTGACTCAAATGTGAGATGGTCATTAAAAAAAATGGTGTTGTAAAAATGAGAAATCGCTGGTCAACTTTTAACCCTTATAACTTCCTAACAAAAAAAATGTTGGTTCCAAAATTGCCAAGAGACTCAGGGACACCAGGAGGTACCAGGGGGATTGGGGACCCTATTTCTCTCTCCTCTGATGTGCGATCACATCAGAGGAGAGAGAAATTAAATGGCACATCAGACTTTTTTTTGTCTGGTCGCCATTATACAGTTAATAACGGCGATCACAAAACTGGGGTCGGTAAAAACTGACCTGAATCATATTCTCTGGAGTTTTGGCTACCCCTGGCAGCCGAGACCCCGGAGAAAATCCAATACTGTGGGGCGATATACACTTAAACCTCAGTGCCGTTAAGCAGCGGCACTGTGGTTTTAAGTACTCTTAACTGCCGCCGTGAAAAAGTGTATCGGCAGTCATTAAGGGGTTAAAATAAGCAGGACAGTATTACATCATAATAAACATCAAGTCTTGGCATAAATCTAGTCTCATTCTCAAAGGTTAGAAATGACCCTTCTGTATTTGGCACTTTCATTTCCACACTTAGATTGTAAGCTCACATGACCAAGATGTATCCTATAGATATACACTCACTGGCCACTTTATTAGGTACACCTGTCCAACTGTGTGTTAAGACTTAATTTCTAATCTGCCAATCACATGGCGGCAACTCAGTGCATTTAGGCATGTAGACATGGTCAAGACAATCTCCTGCAGTTCAAACCGAGCATCAGTATGGGGAAGAAAGGTGATTTGAGTGCCTTTGAACGTGGCATGATTGTTGGTGCCAGAAGGGCTGGTCTGAGTATTTCAGAAACTGCTGATCTACTGGGATTTTCACGCACAACCATCTCTAGGGTTTACAGAGAATGGTCCGAAAAAGAAAAAAAATCCAGTGAGCGGCAGTTCTGTGGCCGGAAATGCCTTGTTGATGCCAGAGGTCAGAGGAGAATGGGCAGACTGGTTCGAGCTGATAGAAAGGCAACAGTGACTCAAATTGCCACCCGTTACAACCAAGGTAGGCAGAAGAGCATCTCTGAACGCACAGTGCGTCAAACTTTGAGGCAGATGGGCTACAGCAGCAGAAGACCACACCGGGTACCACTCCTCTCAGCTAAGAACAGGAAACTGAGGCTACAATTTGCACAAGCTCATCGAAATTGGACAGTAGAAGATTGGAAAAACGTTGCCTGGACTGATGAGTCTCGATTTCTGCTGCGACATTCGGATGGTAGGGTCAGAATTTGGCGTAAACAACATGAAAGCATGGATCCATCCTGCCTTGTATCAACGGTTCAGGCTGGTGGTGGTGGTGTCATGGTGTGGGGAATTTTTTCTTGGCACTCTTTGGGCCCCTTGGTACCAATTGAGCATCGTTGCAACGCCACAGCCTACCTGAGTATTGTTGCTGACCATGTCCATCCCTTTATGACCACAATGTACCCAACATCTGATGGCTACTTTCAGCAGGATAATGCGCCATGTCATAAAGCTCAAATCATCTCAGATTGGTTTCTTGAACATGACAATGAGTTCACTGTACTCAAATGGCCTCCTCAGTCACCAGATCTCAATCCAATAGAGCATCTTTGGGATGTGGTGGAACGGGAGATTCGCATCAGGGATGTGCAGCCGACAAATCTGCGCCAACTGTGTGATGCCATCATGTCAATATGGTCCAAAATCTCTGAGGAATGCTTCCAGCACCTTGTTGAATCTCTGCCACGAAGAATTGAGGCAGTTCTGAAGGCAAAAGGGGGTCCAACCCGTTACTAGCATGGTGTACCTAATAAAGTGGCCAGTGAGTGTACATCTACAGTATATCTGACTTGTAATGTAAACCATAATTCTTATTTTTCTAACATCCACACTTTCAGAAACATTTGCATATATATTTGGAAATGTTACAATGTTCCCATTCATTACCGGAAGAGTGAATAATTAGGTGCTGTCAGCTATTACCGCTCTGTAAAAGTTACCACTCCATAACACGTGGAGCACTGCAAACAAAACTCAACATTAAATGACATTGTTCTTCTGTAATTGCAATAGGATGAATTTATTAATGTGATTTGTTTCCTACAGGCTTGTTTACCGACCAACGCTTACTAAATCTGAGCAAACATCAGCATTTCCAAAACACACTAAACAGAACAGTGTGAGTTTTTCTGTCTCTTTTGTTATCCTTCCAAGGAAATATTCTTCAAACTATTACTACTTTTTATGGAACAAAAGTCCCTTAAAGGCACAATAGTTTATAATAGTCTTTCCTTAAATATATATATTTTTGTTTATGTATTTACTTATCCCATATTTTGTAATAATGTAATCATTATAATCACTGTTGGTATGGTGTTTCGGGGTGATATACAGTGCCTTTTGGCCTTCAAACATGGCATCAAAGAGCTCAAATTTGGTCTCATCTGAATAGACTATATTCTCCCAGTATTTCACAAGCTTGTCTAAATGTTGCAAACTTTAAACGCACTTGAACATGTTTTTGTTGAGCAATGGAGTCTTGCTTAGAGTGCAAAACTTATTGTTTTCATTAAAACAATTGTACCTATTGTCTCTGCTATTCATCCCTTCTATGTGTGACTAAGCAATCCAGATTTTCCAAACCCTGATATAATTTTGTCTCTGTTACTCACCTATGGTATGTTGCTACACTCTCCCTACTTTTCTTTATGACTCATTTGTTTACTCTGACTGCAATTTCCTACATTTGGCTTAGCTTGATTAACTGATAAAGAAAATGAACCCAGGCCTCCTCTCTATGTTTCACACCTGAATACATTTGTTAGCAAACATATTATGTGCAATAAGTCTGTATAATGAAGTTTGCTTCTGCATCATGTAAGTGCATCATATAAGTGTATTGTACTGAATTACACCAGAATTGAACCAGAAGGGAACTGAAGGTAACTGGATACTTAGTCACATTAAACAATGTTTCTTTTTGTTTCTGCTCTCACTCATATAGTCCTTCACTTCCTACTAACCCCATAATCCCTACACATAGTAATGAACTGGATATCTCTACATCCTCCCCATTCATATCACCTCCTCCTCAGATCTGATCCTCAACATGCAATCTTTTGTCTCCAAACTCATGCCCTCTCCAGGTCCCACCTACTAACACTTTTCTGCTCCTTCTCACTGCCAGACATATCTCTCCAAACCTCGCCCTCCTCACCACATCAGGTCTTGAAACAGCTCACTGGTTTTACACCTTATGAGATGTTTCTTGTGTGGCACTTTGGTAATGAGACTTTTTATAGGCCATCAGTTGAACCACCTGATATTATATTTCACTAAGTGGCAGAATTGCTTTTTAATTACTGATAGATTTCAGCTGGTGTCATGAAATTTTATAACTTTTTCTGCCTCTCTTTCTTCATGTGTTCAATACTTTTTCTCATTATTACTCATAACTTAATTTATGGACATCTATGGTTTGATTTATTTGCCTGTGTGGATTGGATGAGTTGTCACCGATATCTGGTGATAGTTTCATCTGAATAGAAATAGCACATTTAAAAATATATTTACTTAGAAAAGTGATGACGTGTTCATTATTTATTTCACCCACTGTTGACCTTCACGAATTGTGAATAGTGGATATTGTCTTATCTATAGATGTTGTCTCTCATTTCAATGTCCTTCTTATGATGCTGATGAGATAACTGTTGAGAAGTGAGGAGATCTACAAAATTGTAAGTAACAGTTTAATATTAACCCATTAATGACACAGCAAATTTTATTTTGGCAATTTACTTTTCTCTTCCTCTTCTTCCATAACTTTTCTTATTTTAGATTTTTCTGTCCACTTAGCTTTAGGAAAGAGTGTTATTTTCAGGACATGTTGAAATTTTGCAGTGTTCCATTTATTTCCTAAACTATGTACTGGAAAAAAAGTTTTAAAAAAATCCAATTCTGGAATTATTTATTGACCAACTAGATTATGGCCCGATGCTATCGCATCGGGAGGATGCGATAGCATCACACCTCTTGCCATGTTAACCCTCAACACACACACTCCTCAACACACACTCCTCTCACCTTTCACCATCTCCACTCACTCTTTCACTCCACATATGACCCCTTCTCTCACTCCATCTCTCATACTCACGCCGTCATCGCCGCTGCTCCACGATCCCCGACATCTTCTTCCGCCGGCGCCATCCTGGATCCAGACGTTGTCCACGCCGGCGACATGTTCTTGCGGCGACGCCATCTTGAGTATCGTGAAATCCCGCGATAGTCAAGATAGCGTCGCCGGAAGAACATGTCGCCGGCGTGGACGACGTCGGGATCCAAAATGGCGTCGGCGAAATCTCGCGAGTTTTCGCCGACGCCATTTTGGATCCCGACGTCGTCCTTGCCGGCGACATGTTCTTGCGGCGACGCCATCTTGACTATCGCGGGATTTCGCCGATCCAAAATGGCGTCGCCGCAAGAACATGTCGCCGGCATGGACGACATCGGGATACAAAATGGCGTCGGCGTAATCTCGCGAGATTTCGCCGACGCCATCTTTTTGGATCCCGAGTCGTCCACGCCAGCGACATGTTCTTGCGGCGACGCCATCTTGAATCTCGCGGGATTTCACGAAATCCAAGATGGCGTCGCCGCAAGAACATGTCGGCGGCCTGGAGAACGTCTGGATCCAGGATCGCGGCGGCGGAGGAAGATGTCGGGGCAGCGACGATGACGGTGTGAGTATGAGAAATGGAGTGAGAGAAAGGAACGTATGTGGAGTGAAAGAGTGAGTGGACGTGAGTGGAGGTGAAAGGTGAGAGCAGTGTGTGTTGAGGCGGTGTGGTGTGTTGAGGGTTAACATGTGCGTGTGTGTGGTGATGTCACCGGTTACAACTGGACGGAAGTTGTTACAACCGGAAGCTGCTTAGGGCATTTATTATTATAGATGATGAGGAAGAAGCCGTCTGTTGTTGGCGGTGATGGCGTGTAGAGGCTTCTTCAGCCAATGTAATAGATTTAGAGTTAGGGGATTCGTGTGTGAGACGACGGCGTTTATAAGCCTTAATCTTGTCAAGTCAATGCTGTTTTTCCTCAGGAGTCTCATTAGCATGGCGTTGTTTTTGTCGTAGTGCTAAAGCTGCTTTCCTTTCACTGGCATTGGCATACTGTGCATCGGTATTGAATGGTGGTATTGATAGGGCAGAAACAGATTGCTGATTAGTTATGTCAGTGAACGGCATATGGGATGAAGTGTAGCAGTAAATTGTTCCACATGCTGATGTGGAAGCATCCTGTTGTGAGTCTAATAATAATGATGAGGAAGAGGCCGTCTGTTGTCGGCGGTGACGCCGTGCAGAGGCTTCTTCAGCCAATCTTATGGATTTAGAGTTAGGGGATTCGTGTGTGAGGCGACGGCGTTTATAAGCCTTAATCTTCTCAAGGCGATGGTGTTTTTCCTCAGGAGTCTCATTAGCACGGCGTTGTTTTTGTCATAGTGCTAAAGCTGCTTTCTTTTCACTGGCATTGGCATACTTTTTGTTATGACTCATGTTGGCACAGGTAAAGGAGTCTATTTGGCAGTTATCTGGCAGTGAAGAAGGCGTCCTGGAGTATTGTAGAGTAAACAGATACTAATTGACCCTGTAATTGCCCAGCAGTAGTTATGAAGTGGTAGTGGCAAATTGGCCCTGTAGTTAGACACCGGCAGAGGAGCAAGGCAGCAGTAGTTATGGCGGTAGAGGCAAATTGGCCTTGTAATTAGACACCGGCAGAGGAGCAAGGCAGCAGTAGTTATGGCGGTAGAGGCAAATTGGCCCTGTAATTAGACACCGGCAGAGGAGCAAGGCAGCAGTACTTATGGCGGTAGAGGCAAATTGGCCCTGTAATTAGACACCGGCAGAGGAGCAAGGCAGCAGTAGTTATGGCGGTATAGGCAAATTGGCCCTGTAACTAGACACCAGCAGAGGAGCAATGCAGCAGTAGTTATGGCGGTAGAGGCAAATTGATCCTGTAATTAGACACCGGCAGAGGAGCAAGGCAGCAGTAGTTATGGCGGTAGAGGCAAATTGATCCTGTAATTAGACACCAGCAGAGGAGCAAGGCAGCAGTAGTTATGGCGGTATTGGCAAATTGGCCCTGTAATTAGACACCAGCAGAGGAGCAATGCAGCAGTAGTTATGGCGGTAGAGGCAAATTGATCCTGTAATTAGACACCGGCAGAGGAGCAAGGCAGCAGTAGTTATGGTGGTAGAGGCAAATTAGCCCTGTAATTAGACACGGGCAGAGGAGCAAGGCAGCAGTAGTTATGGCGGTATTGGCAAATTGGCCCTGTAATTAGACACCAGCAGAGGAGCAATGCAGCAGTAGCTATGGCGGTAGAGGCAAATTGATCCTGTAATTAGACACTGGCAGAGGAGCAAGGCAGCAGTAGTTATGGCGGTAGAGGCAAATTGGCCCTGTAATTAGACACGGGCAGAGGAGCAAGGCAGCAGTAGTTATGGCGGTATTGGCAAATTGGCCCTGTAATTAGACACCAGCAGAGGAGCAATGCAGCAGTAGCTATGGCGGTAGAGGCAAATTGATCCTGTAATTAGACACCGGCAGAGGAGCAAGGCAGCAGTAGTTATGGCGGTAGAGGCAAATTAGCCCTGTAATTAGACACGGGCAGAGGAGCAAGGCAGCAGTAGTTATGGCGGTATTGGCAAATTGGCCCTGTAATTAGACACCAGCAGAGGAGCAATGCAGCAGTAGCTATGGCGGTAGAGGCAAATTGATCCTGTAATTAGACACTGGCAGAGGAGCAAGGCAGCAGTAGTTATGGCGGTAGAGGCAAATTGGCCCTGTAATTAGACACCGGCAGAGGAGCAAGGCAGCAGTAATTATGGCGGTAGAGGCAAATTGATCCTGTAATTAGACACCGGCAGAGGAGCAATGCAACAGTAGTTATGGCGGTAGAGGCAAATTAGCCCTGTTATTAGACACCGGCAGAGGAGCAAGGCAGCAGTAGTTATGGCGGTATAGGCAAATTGGCCCTGTAATTAGACACCGGCAGAGGAGCAATGCAGCAGTAGTTATGGCGGTAGAGGCAAATTAGCCCTGTAATTAGACACCGGCAGAGGAGCAAGGCAGCAGTAGTTATGGCGGTATAGGCAAATTAGCCCTGTAATTAGACACCGGCAGAGGAGCAATGCAGCAGTAGTTATGGCGGTATAGGCAAATTGGCCCTGTAATTAGACACCGGCAGAGGAGCAATGCAGCAGTAGTTATGGCGGTAGAGGCAAATTAGCCCTGTAATTAGACACCGGCAGAGGAGCAAGGCAGCAGTAGTTATGGCGGTATAGGCAAATTAGCCCTGTAATTAGACACCGGCAGAGGAGCAATGCAGCAGTAGTTATGGCGGTATAGGCAAATTGGCCCTGTAATTAGACACCGGCAGAGGAGCAAGGCAGCAGTAGTTATGGCGGTATAGGCAAATTAGCCCTGTAATTAGACACCGGCAGAGGAGCAAGGCAGCAGTAGTTATGGCGGTAGAGGCAAATTAGCCCTGTAATTAGACACCGGCAGAGGAGCAAGGCAGCAGTAGTTATGGTGGTAGAGGCAAATTAGCCCTGTAATTAGACACCGGCAGAGGAGCAAGGCAGCAGTAGTTATGGCGGTATAGGCAAATTGGCCCTGTAATTAGACACCAGCAGAGGAGCAATGCAGCAGTAGTTATGGCGGTAGAGGCAAATTGATCCTGTAATTAGACACTGGCAGAGGAGCAAGGCAGCAGTAGTTATGGCGGTAGAGGCAAATTAGCCCTGTAATTAGACACCGGCAGAGGAGCAAGGCAGCAGTAGTTATGGCGGTAGAGGCAAATTAGCCCTGTAATTAGACACCGGCAGAGGAGCAAGGCAGCAGTAGTTATGGCGGTAGAGGCAAATTAGCCCTGTAATTAGACACCGGCAGAGTAGCAAGGTAGCAATAGTTATGGCAGTATAGGCAAATTGGCCCTGTAATTAGACACCGGCAGTAAACAGGCATAGGACCAAGGCAGCAGTAGTTACGGTGGTACAGGCAATGCCAAGCGTCCGCACAGCAAGTCGGCGTGAGGTAAATGACGCAATTTCACGAATGCAAGATGGCGTCGGCGAAATCTCGCGAGATTTCGCCGACGTCGTTAAGGCTGTGTGCACACGCTGCGGATTAGGTGCGGATTCAGCCACGCGGATTTTGTAAAATCCGCAGGTGAAACCGCAGGTCAAAAGACCTGCGGTTTTACCTGCGGATTGCTCTGCGGTTTTGCCCTGCGGTTTTTCATCTCCTCAATAGAGGAGATGGCAAACCGCAGGAGAATCCGCAGAAAGAATTGACATGTCAATTCTTTCTGCGGATTGAAAACCGCAGATAATCCGCGCGGAAAATTCCGCACCGTCTGCACTGCGGTTTTTGATTCCCATAGGGAATCATGGTACTGTACACCGCAGCAAAAACTGCTGCGGGTCCGCAGCGGCCAAAACCGCTGCGGAACCGCAGCAAAATCCGCAGCGTGTGCACACAGCCTCACACCTCTTGCCATGTTAACCCTCAACACACCACACCGCCTCAACACACACTCACCTTTCACCTCCACTCATGTCCACTCACTCTTTCACTCCACATACGTTCCTTTCTCTCACTCCGTTTCTCATACTCACACCGTCATCGTCGCTGCCCCGACATCTTCCTCCACCGCCGCGATCCAGGATCCAGACGTTCTCCAGGCCGCCGACATGTTCTTGCGGGACGCCATCTTGGATTTCGTGAAGTCCCGCGATATTCAAGATGGCGTCGCCGCAACAACATGTCGCTGGCATGGGCGACATCGGGATCCAAAATGGCGTCGGCGTAATCTCGCGAGATTTCGCCGACGCCATCTTTTTGGATCCCGATGTCGGCGGCCTGGAGAACGTCTGGATCCTGGATTGCGGCGGCGGAGGAAGATGTCGGGGCAGCGACGATGACGGTGTGAGTATGAGAAACGGAGTGAGAGAAAGGAACGTATGTGGAGTGAAAGAGTGAGTGGACATGAGTGGAGGTGAAAGGTGAGAGGAGTGTGTGTTGAGGCGGTGTGGTGTGTTGAGGGTTAACGTGCGTGTGTGTGTGGTGACGTCACCGGTTACAACTGGACGGAAGTTGTTACAACCGGAAGCTGGTTAGGGCATTTATTATTATAGATGTATTTATATTTTTAAGGGGGGTGCACTTACTGCATGCATTGCGCAATAATAATGAACTGTCAGGATTAGGGATGAGCAAGCATACTCATGAGGATTCGTTACTCGGTGAGTAATGCGGTACTTGAATCCTCACGAGTATTTCACTACTCACCTCGCAATATTCGCAACAGCCCGCACAGCCCTGCACTGTCCGGCACAGCCCACCACAGTCCCACACAGCCCAGAACAGTCCCGCACAGTACCTGCAAAGCCCTGCACTGTCCCGCACAGCATGGCACAGTCTTCGCACAAGCCAGCACAGTCCCGCACAGCCCGACACAGTCTTTGCACAGGCTAGCACAGTCCCGCATAGCCTGGCACAGTCTCCGCACATGCCAGCACAGTCCCGTACAGCCCGGCACAGTCCCCGCACAGGCCAGCACAGTCCTGCATAGCCTGGCACAGTCTTCGCACAGTCCCCGCCCATTAATAGCATTTCCCATAGGCATTGCTCCCACCTAGCCAGAATCCTACTCCACACTGAAGAGGGGCAAAACCCCGAAACAGCTGTCTGTGGATGGATACCTGGCCTTGGTATTTCCCTTGTCATATATGTAAACTCGTAAATAGCTGGATATTGACTAAAAGGGCCACTTAATATGGTGGTAATGGTGGTTTCTGGAAGGAGCCACTCCTTGACTGGGTCCTTCCCTGGAGGAAGATCTGGCTAGTCCCGTGTTTGAGACTCTTAAATGAGGCTCCACGGACTTTATTTATATATTTTTACACTATTATTTTTTAATGACGTAACAAAATGCTGTCATTTTCCAAGACCAGTAACTTTTTACATCAAAGAAGCTATGGAAGGGTATGTTTTTGCATGCGAAGCTTTAGTGTTTATTGGTACCATTTTGAGGTACATATAACATTTTTATGACTTTGTATTGCATTTTTCTTGGAGATGGGGTGTCCGAAAAATGACAATCAATCTGATATTTTGCTTTGTTTTTTTAAGAGCCTTCCTTATGGATTAAATATTTTATATTTTATTGGATTGAACTTTTAAAATTGCTGTGGTATTGAGTGATTATTTTATTAATTTCGTTACTTTTTTGCATGGAGAAAAAAAAAGGTTATTCAAAGCTTTACAGTTTTTTTTGGCATTTATATGGATAAACAATCATGATTAGATTACGTCCTAGGGAGGGAAAGTGTTAAATATAGTGGGCAAAGTAAAATTTAAGAAAAATAATAATATAGTATCATGGTAAATTGAAAAAAAATAACATCACTAAGAATTTTCACTAAATGTCTTTAACCTAAAAACTAAATTTAAACAATAGGCCATATTCTAATGACAAAATCCCTTTAAGACCAAGTAAGAAAATAGCACAATGACTTTTATTTTCTGTTAGATGAGTTGTACTTTGTCTCTGCACCTTTTAATGTATTTAATTAAACTTTTTTAATGGAATGAAAAAAATGCAGTTTTCTAATTTCTTTTGTGTTTTTTTCTTGGAGTCAGTACAATTACAACAATACAAGCTTGCTTTATTAATGTTTTTAGGTTTAAGGTTAGGTTTTAGGTTAACATTACTCCTTGTAGAGAGTGACATGCTAGTGTAAGAAGACTTACAGGCCATACATTGCTCCTCTGGGATAATAAAGAGACAATTTGAATATTTAATTTCCCAAATGAGCATTGCATGGCCTATTAGTCTCTTTACACTGGCATGTTAGGCATTTTACTCCCCAAAAGTAAAGATGTTACCACTTAGACCCCAATCAGATGCCTATCATACAGCCAAAATCAGACTTTTTGCATTGCGCTGATGAGAGGCAATCACCCCGAAACATGTGACTGAAAATAGAGATTCTGGTTTGGCGTCTTATCCTAAGTCCTGTGGCAAAGTTGTTAAAAGATCAACAATGACTTTGAAAATTGCTACTTCCAATAGGTGGCACCTTTTCTCAGGTTTGTTTTGTCCCACTGCTAGGATTCGATCCCATAGACGCACCCTCTTATACAAAGAGTAGTTCAAGTTGTTGGCCACTTTAATGTCTTATTGACATGATTTTGTGGCACTTACTAACAAACAGTGCCAGTATTACAGATCCTCATCCTTTTTCTCTCCTGTTCTCACAATGGCTACTGAAGCAAAATCATGGGACCAAAACTGTCCATTAGCTTCCTCCAGGAAAAAAACAGATTTTCCATATGCAGTGTATCAATTGGAGGAGGCAGAAGGACAGGTCTTAAAAGTCTTGATAGAATGAACAAAAGAGAGATAGATGTAAATCAGAGCCATTTTTGATGTGGCTGCCCTTTGCTTTGAAACCAGCATCAGTTCTTTTACATATAGTTCTGCACAGTTTTTGCAGGAGATCAGAAGGGAGGTTGTTCCTAACATCTTGGAGAACTAACCACAGATATTCTGTGCATGTTGCTTGTACAATTCCTTCTGTCTGCTCATATAATTCCAGACAGATTAGATGATGTTGAGATCAGGGCTCTGTGGTGGCTTTATCATCACTTCCAGGACTCCTTTTTCTTCTTCACACTGAAGATAGGTGGCATTGGCTGGATGTTTGATGTTTGGGGTTATTGTACTGCTGCAAAATTAATTTGAAACCAATCAGATGCCTTCCTCATGGTACTGAATGATGGACAAGTTTCTGTCTGTATTTTTCAGCTGTGAGGATACCAAGAAATGGGCAATGTTGAGGACCATAGATACAGTGGTTGTCCAAGGAAACCTAGAGTGGAAGATAAAAGACACATTGCGCTTACTTTCTTTAAAAATTGGCTCAGTAGTGGCATCAACTCAGAACTGGCAACAACCATCGGGACTCAGCTATGCCCATCTACTGTTTGGACCAGTCTTGTCAGAAGTGGTCTTCATGGAAGAATTGCAGCCATAAGCCATACCTTCTACATTTAGAAGAGGCCAAGCAACTTAAGTATGCATGAAAACATAGGAACTGGGGTGCATAAAAGTAGCAGCGGGTGCTCTGGACTGATGAGTGAAAAACTGTAATAATTGGCTACAACAGAAGGCGGTTTGTCAACAGGCTGAAGAGCAGCAAATACAATGATGAGTCTCTGCAGGTATTATTATTATTATTTATTATTATAGCGCCATTTATTCCATGGCGCTTAACATGTGAGGAGGGGTGTACATAATAAAAACAAGTATAATAATCTTAAGCGATACAAGTCATGACTGGTACAGCAGGAGAGAGGACCCTGCCCGTGAAGGCTCACAATCTACAAGGGATGGGTGAGGATACAGTAGGCGAGGGTAGAGCTGGTTGTGCAGCGGTTTGGTGGATCGGTGGTTATTGCAGGTTGTAGGCTTGTCGGAAGCGGTAGGTCTTCAGGTTCTTTTTGAAGGTTTCAATGGTAGGTGACAGTCTGATATGGTGTGATAGAGAGTTCCAGAGTAGGGGGGATGCACGGGAGAAGTCTTGTATGCGATTGTGGGAAGAGAAGATAAGAGGGGAGTACAGAAGGAGATCTTGTGTGGATCAGAGGTTTCATGCAGGTAAGTAGCAGGAGACAAGGTTACAGATGTATGGAGGACTCAGGTTGTGGATGGCTTTGTATGCCATGGTTAGGGTTTTGAACTGGAGTCTTTGGGTAATGGGGAGCCAGTGCAGGGATTGACAGAGGGGAGAGGTCGGGGAATAGCAGGGGGTCAGGTGGATTAGCTGGCAGCAGAGTTTAGAATAGATTGGAGGGGTGCGAGAGTGTTAGAGGGGAGGCCACAGAGCAGGAGGTTGCAGTAGTCAAGGCGGGAGATGATGAGGGCATGGACTAGGTAACAGTGAAGCATGGTGGAGGATCCATGCAAATTTGAGGCTACATTTCATAAAATGGGGTGGGGAATTTGATAAAAAAATAATGGTGTCCTCAATGCTGAGAAATACAGGCAGCTACTTATCCATCATGCAATATGATCAGAGAGGCGTTTGATTGGCACCAAGTATATTCTGCAGCAGAATGACGACACAAAACATACAGCCAATGTCATCAAGAAATCTCTTCAGCGTAAAGACCAAAGAAGTGATGATGCAGCCTCTACTTTGCCCTGATGTCAACATCATCTAGTCTGTCTGGGATTTCATCAAGAGACATACATAAAAGATCTGTGGTTAGTTCTCCAAGATGTTTGGAACAACCTTATCTGCCGAGTTCCTTTAAAAACTGTGTACAAGTGACAAATACCTAGAATAATTGATGCTGTTTTAAAGCAAAAGGATGGTCACCAAATATTGATTTGATTTACATTAACAAAATTCAAGATGAATTAACAAAATTAACAAATCATTATTGTACAATAGATATAGAATGTAGATGTCTTTGTATATATGTGAATTGACACAATATTAAGCACTGGGGTGTAATTAAGGCATAAGGATCGAGTATATTCCCTTGAGACTATTTCATAATAGTTAAAATTCTGAAATGTTAGTAAAGCAGGTTTTAGACTAGCGCATTTTACATGCAGCACACGGCACCGCTAAGCCCCGCCCCCTGCCCGCCCCGTCCGGTCATTTCCTCCTACTATCGCACATGGCTGCATGTGATTTGCGCACCCTATCTTTAGCATAGGGTGCGCAGACCGTGCGCTGGCAGTGCTCTTTTTGCATGCACTGCACACTTTTGAAGGTGCGCCGGTGTGCGCCGAACGCACCATGTTGCATTTTGGTGCGCTCGGCGCACCTTCAAAGGTGCACAGCGCACGCAAAAATCCTACTAGCGCACGGTCTGCGCACCCTATGCTAAAGATAGGGTGCGCAGATCGCATGCAGCCGTGTGCGATAGTAGGAGGAAATGACCGGATGGGGCGGGCAGGGGGCGGGGCTTAAGGGCGCCGTGCGCTGCATGTAAGATGCGCTAGTCTGAAACCAGCCTAAATCACATAATAATGGATGTATTATTTCTAGAGCCCACTGTGCTGTAGCATTATAGAAAATTCAGACTGTGTAACAGGCTCCAAATCGAAACAGGTAGACGCTTTACGCTTCTTCATCTCAAAGGAAAAGCATCTTACCTGGTTAGGAAACGACCCCCTCTGATGGCAAAATATAGAAGCAAGATTAAGATGCCATATTTTGTAATCTTTTAAAACACAGTAACATACGAGGCGAGCGATCTGAACCATTCTGGCCTCTAAAATTGTAGAATATGACCTCTGTTGGCAAAGTAAACCAATAAGCATAGTGTTTGTTATAGCCGAGTTACGTTTATATGGCTATGAAAATGCCTTCTGCTGCTTGTAAATGCTTCAAGGACATTTTTCAAACTTAAATTTATTTTGCATTCAGCTTTTTCCGCCAAAGTTTAAGAAAACAAAGTTTTGGGTTTTGGTTTTTTTTGTATAATTGAGCTCAATGTTACTTGCGCTCTGTACTCAATGGTCATCCTAATATGTAATGGCTGTTTATATTAACACATTTACAGTTCCTCGCAGTCAAATAAAGTCTCTAATTAAACTTGGGGACATTTGTGGAATTAGTACCAACCTGTTAATTTTGCTCACATTATCACTTTGTGTTTCAGTTTTTGTAGGAGATGGGGCAACTGACTTTATTTTTTTATACATCTTATGGGTTAATTTTTTATGTTTTGATAGATCTGACTTTTAAAGACTCTACAATACCCTATTTGCTAAACAAAGATCTGCTTTAGCCTACAGAGTCCTCAAATGGAATTTATCAGCAGATTTTTGCTATGCAATCTGACAGCAGCATGATGTAGAGGTTGAAACCCGGATTCCAGCTATGTATCATATAGTTTACTGGGTGCAGCAGTTGTGATAGAATCACAGTTTTCTCTGCCACAGTTCTAGCCGAACTCAGAATGCTGGCCTGTGCGTAACCCCACCCACGCCACTGATTGGCTGCTTTCTGTGTTCTCTGTATAATGAGAGAAGGCAGCAAATCAGTGCTGGGGGCGTGGTTGGACCAGTAGGCACAAGACACCTAGTGCTGTAGTGATAATCTCCTGCTGATAAAGCACTGATTGTATTGAAACAGCAAAATACAGCCCAATAAGTGGAACATCCCTGGAATCAAGGTTTCTGCCTCTACATCATGGTGCTCTCTGATTACATAGTGAAAACCTGCCTACAGAATACCTTTAACGGCCCATTTAGTTGAGCCATTAATGGTTGTGTTGCCAATCGGTATGTGTAAAGCAGGTTGAGGAAGCAAAACGCTCATTCATCAAATGCAATGGTTTTTAAGTTTGCTTGAAAATCAGATTAATATCATGATATTCTCTAAACACAAAATTATCATTTTGACAATAGTTTTGTGCTCATAGAACATTCAGTGTTTTATGTAAATGGATTTGTAAATTACCACTTCCATATCGATAATCGTCAGTAGCTTTTAAGCCCAGATCAACCCTTGTAAAAGGGGAATTATGGAGCCAATTGGTCCACATAAGTTTTATTAGTTTGCTTACTATTTATTATGCATTGGTTATATAGCCCTATCATATTCTGCAATGCTTTAGATCAGGGGTGGGGAATCTTCTTTCTGCCAAGGGCCATTTGGATATTTATACCATCCTTCAGGGGCCGTACAAACTCCGCCCACAAAGTACATCCTGACTCTGGCACTGGTTTCATGACGTAATCTTTCATTGCATGCCCTTCAATGTTCAGTAGTGAACACTGCGTGTGTGTGCTAACAGAGCAAGAAGAAATTAATGAGCTTGTGGCAAACAAAATACAACGCCCTGCCCAAGAATGCTGTCCCTGAGAATCTGCTCTGGGGCCTGATAAAAGGTCATTGAGGGCCGTAAATGGCCCTGGGGCCTGAGGTTCCACACCCCTGCTTTAGATGCATTATCATCACTGTCCCCATTGGGGCTCACAATCTAGATTCAATATCAGCATGCCTTTGGAGTGTGGGAGGAAAGCAGAGATCTCTGAGAAAACCCATGCAAATGCGAGGAGAACATAAAAACTTCTTATAGATTTTGTCCTTGGCTGGATTTGAGACACTGTGCTGCCCATCGCCATATAGGAGTGTCCCAAATAAGGTGGTCCACTATAGTACACACTTCCAAATACATTATAATCCAAACAACAAAGTGGAAGAAGAAAAACAAGTCTCGATTCTCTATATATAAATGTAAATCCTTCATTGAAACATTCAAATATAAAACTATTAAAACAAGCATGGAGAAGTGACGGTGAGTGCCACACCACCAGAAGTATGCGTCATTCCACAAGTAGTTATATTGAGCATTTAATGAAATATCAGTCCAATAGTCAAACAGTATTAGATAGATATAAACTCCAATCAGTAAATATCAGGACAGAGCAAACTCCTCAAGAAATATCGATGGAAGAGCAATATTCTTATAACTAAACACAACCTAAACTGAGTAGGAACTAAGTAGGGAAAATGAAAACAGCAGATCAATATGAAACAGTAGATTTTCGCAATGCTTTAGATCAAAGTAACATAAGACACAAATAACCCCTTTCCGAAGTTGGGCATAATAGTATGCCCACATTGGACTCCCCCTGTTTGGTGTGGGCTCTGGCGCTAAGCCCACACCTGTCTGGGCACATGTCAGCTGATCTATATAGCTGACAAATGCCTGCAACAGCCACGGGTGGAATCGTGATCCACCTGCGGCTGTTAACTTGTTAAATGACGCTGTCAATCTCTGACAGCGACATTTAACTCACTCTTACCAGAAATGTATCATAAATCCCGCCCGTCGGTGAACCTTTCACATGATCGTGGGTCACTGATGGGTCGGCATGACAACCAGAGGTCTGAAGCAGACCTCTATGGTTGTCATTGCCAGATTGCTATAAGTGCCGCACAATGGTCGGCACTCATAGCAACTAAGCATTTCTGCTACACAGAGGCGATCTGATCATCACTTGTGCGTAGCAAAGGTGACCAAAGTACTGCAGCTTCGAGAAAAAGTCAAAACACCACAATTACTTTTTTTGGTCACCTCAATATTGCATTAAACGGTAATAACGGGCGATCAAAATATCATATAGACACCAAAATGGTATCAATAAAAACGTCAGCTCGGCGCACAGAAAATAAACCATCACCCAACCCCAGACCATGAAAAATGGAGACACTACGGGTATAGAAATATGGAACATTTTTTTTAACAAACTTTGGAATTATTTTTCACCACTTAAATAAAAAGAACCTAGACATGTTTGGTGTCAATGAACTCGTAATGACATGGAGAATCATAATGGCAGGTCAGTTGTAGCATTTAGTAAACATGGTAAAAAAAAAAAATAACACTGTAGAATTTCACTTTTTTTTGCAATTTCACCGAACTTGGAATTTTTTTTCCTGTTTTACATAGCGCTGTGCAATCTGGTACAAAACAGGAATGAAATTGTCATGGTCAGGTCTCAGGACTCGTGCACATGACTGATTTTCTCATCCCAGTGCTATCCGTGGTTTTAGCACTCGTACCTATGATATTCTAAGCAGCTGTGCCCGTGTTCCATTTTTTTCAAAGGGGTCAGTTCAAAATCGTCAATCTAACGCCACGTTAGACCAAACTCTGATGAGAATAATCTGTCCCTTTTTCACATATACTGTACGTGAAGAAATAGGTCATGTGAGCCTATCCTTAAATTTACTAGAGGTAAACAGGGAGGGAGAGTGCAAAAACAACTTTTACAGGGTGAGAATTTTGTACCAGAAAATCCTCATCTCAAATCCCCGAGTAATCTCTAACAGCAACTGCCGATGTCTTGCAGATATTATTTCTAAAGCAACGTACTAACATCAATAAACAGAAATCTGAACTATAACTGTGAGGTCAGGACTGGCAGAGTTTATCCAACACATAAGCCAGAATTAGTTTACGGCAGGCAGCAATCCAAAGATAGAGTCAAGTAACAGGTCAAATCCAAAATTGCAAAAAATAACCACCTTCACAAATAAACAGAAGCCAAGAACATTTTCGTGTAGTCAAACCTTGACAGTCCTGGGTATGTTTATGGATAGGTGAATTCTGGAGATCTTACCTATGGGACTCAAAATGCAGAGGCCACCACCGATCCCAAAAAAAAACAGACCTCTGTAATGTCTCATTTGGATGGAGAGAGGACCATGAATGTATTCCATTCACTGTTTATGGGACTGTCAGAGATTACCAAGCACTGTACTTGGCTATCTCCAGCAGGGGCATAGATAAGGACCGGAATGACGTGTCCAAAATGAAGGCTTTAAGTTGTATCTGACAGATAGGGTATGAATAAAGGGTATGAATAAATATGAAACACTGAGCTCAATTTCAGAACAAACATGTAGAGACTAGAGCAATCAAGAGGGATATTGTCCTCGCTGAAACACTCATGAGCATTTAATTTGCTTTGCTTATATAGCGCCATCATATTCCACAGCACTTTACAGACTTTATCATCTCTGTCGCCATTGGGGCTCACAATCTAAATTCCCTATCAGGATCTCTTTGGAGTGTGGGAAGAAACCAGAGAACCTGATGGATACTCTCATAAACACAGGGAGAACATACAAACTCCTGGTAGATGTTGTCATTGGTGGGATTAGAACCCAGGAACTCAGCGCTGCAGTGCTAAACACTGAGCCACCATGCTGTCCATATCAAGATCATATATATATAATCATATATAGGGACATATGAGACTGATCTGTCCTTACATGCTTGCAAAATAAATGAATTAAGTAATACGCTGTGTGCAGAATTATTAGGCAATTTGTGTTTTTGATGATTAATTTTACTATTGGAAAATCTGCATAAAAATTATGATATTGTCAAAATACTCACTTGCCTAGTAACTGTGCACAATGTAGTGAAGAGAGTTCTTCACTGTGTAATCCGTCAACAAGATGCAACAAGACTACAGGTATGACTGTTTGAACAATTCTCTCACCTGTACGTCCATATCAATAGCTTAAAAATGTCACAGGGGGGTGACAGCACATAGTTCAACAGTTACAGAAGGAGTGAGGGCCATGCTTGCCGGATTACAATATATAAGGAAATAGGAGAACACAGTAGTAGTGCATAGTATGTATGGTCCAGCCATCATTATAATAATAGGGGATGTAGAGGTTTGTACTCACTCAGCTGCTCTTGAGGTAGGTACAGGAGGCGGTTTTCATGCAAAGTCCAGGCATGTTTATTTAACTTCATAAACCACTCCGGGTGGCAAAACAAAACAGAGCCTGGTCAGGCACAAAGTGAAAACAAATAGTCCATATGGTATTGTGGGTCCGCCCACTCAGGTCAATAACTTTGACAACACACACGGGAGGTCTCCACACCTCCAGCCACAAACATTGAATGAGAGACTGGACCTCCATTTTATCTGCCAAACCACACCCCTGAGGGTTGGGATATGTGAACAGTCATTCCCAGCCATCTCTTATGACTGCTCGTAAAACCCTGCTCTGGAATGGCCTAATAACTCTCTCAGCACTATGCATGCTGGAGCATGCTTCTGAGCTCACATCATTGCAGCTAATAGCTGCAATGACACATATCTCCCCTCAAGGACTAGTCCTGCGGGCATCTTACAGGGTGTCGATATAAAGCTGCATGAATCGGTCATCAGCCAGTATCTGTCTAAGTGCAGTTATCATGTGCTATTGGGTGCATGGAGGATACGCAGACAGTTGAACCATATTCTGTAGACACAGGTAACAGGGAAAAGTTAGATTAGTGCTATAAGTGGAGAGAAGGTAGACCTGTCTAAAGAGATTTGTTTTTAAAGCACACAAAAAATGTGATACTAATCAGATTGCCTAGGGTAGTGCATTCCAGTATACTGGTGCAGCACAAAAGAAATCTTTGAGACGAAGGTGGGAGGTTCAGATTATTGTGGATATTAGTCTTAGATCAATTGCAGAACCGAAAGCTTGGGTAGGGTGATAGAGATTAGGGAGAAGATGTAGTGTACTGCAGAATTGTGGAGAGCTTTGTGGGTGAGAGAAATAAGTTTATATTGTACTATGAAGCAGATGGGTTACCAGTGCAATGAATGACCATATTTTTTGTGTCTTACTCTTTATGACATTATTGATGCCAGTTATATAGAGATGTAAAGTGAGGAAATGAAAACTAAGCAGGAAATAAAAATGAAAAAAATGTTCTATTGAAAACAGTTTTTCGATTTCCAACGGGCTGGTCACATGGCAACTTTTTGTTTTGAGTTTCTTTCTGAGCACTTAGGCCACTTTAACAAGTAATATTTTTAGTATTTGGTACACTAATGCAAGATTGTATTTATGATCATATTGTGTGATTTTTGAAGATTGTTTTACGTTTTAGGTTACTGATTTTGACACGCCTGACTATTGTCGGTAGAATGATCATCTTCTATTCTAAAAAAATTTTTTCCAGGTTATCAAGGGTAATTCCATGATTTCTGATATTGCATAATTCCAACTGATAACTGTATCATTCTCCTTCACCTCTCAAATATAATTGTCTTTTTCACTAGATCTTCTCAAAAGGTATCCCCAAAAAATAAATGGTCATCTGTTCTCAGAGTCATAGAATTGGCGAAATACAGTAAGGATAGTCTTCTGATTCAGTATATGTATTAACTGTCTTTCACATAATGGATAATTAAGGGGAGAATATTTTTTTTTACCACAGTTGGTTTTGGTGCATATTTTGAATCCCCACAAATGACCCGTTTCATTTTATAAAAATTTTACAAAATAAATGAAGAAATTGAAGAAAGCTTGGCCTCTTAGCCCAGAGTCCTCGTTGTAGAAAACGTATTCCTCAGTTTCCATTAGGCTATATTCATTGTCATACTCTAGCTATTTAAATATCTATTTTTTTATTTTACCCACCAAATTGAAATCAAGTTTCATGCAAACTCCAAATGCTAAAAAAATGTTAAAAATGAAATAAAGCTCAATTTGTGTTAAAATGAGATCTTTGGAGATCACCCGAAGACAACAATTCAAAACAAGGTCCCCCTTGAGTCTCAAGCTTGTTGTATCCATGCAGTAAGTATAGTAATATAGAACTTTTGGCTTATTCAATGGCTTGAAGGAAAAAAAGCTCCATTATAATTTTAAGACTTGGAAAGGTTCAAGCCCTTCAGCTTTATTGTCAGGAAATGCTATTATAAGTATTCACCCATAAAATTCCAACAACGATTTGTGCTCTTGCTTGTTAGTGAGATTGAAAAGTGACATGAGCCATATTAATCATTGTCCAAAAAACTAAAGGATATTGCGCTGGTTTGATTGAAGAATCATTTAATGCTGTTGGCTTGAGTTAAGATTGAAAGTGGATGAAAGGAGAAAAATATAACATAATGCAAAATTTCCTGACTGACGGACCCGTGGTGTCATAATAGAAAACCGAAACACTGCAAATTGCAGTGCAGCCTAGTTATGTTTGTATGGTAGAATAACAGTAAAACGCTTCAGCTCTTTAAAGGACTTGCAGATGTTGTGTTAAGGTAGCATTGCCAAACAACAGAGCAAACACGGCTTTTTCAAATACGAATCCCAGAGGCAAAGGAAAATGTTCGACAGTATTTGTACTGTTCTGTTTCTTAACAACAGGCTCCGTGAACATCTAAAGTGTTAAGTTTTTAAACGTTTTGGCCTTTGGAGAAAAAAAAGAATATTATCCGAAGCCATTTCAGAGCTACTATTGTGTAATCCTTGTACTGTATAGCAGAGACTAGAAGAAGAATTTATTTTCAATGTTTTTTGAAGGTCAGTGAATTCATAGTTAGAAAGGAACACAATGGATTTTCTTTCTATTTGGACATCGGTGTGATGAAGGTGAATGAGTGCATCCAGTAAAATAGTTCCAGTTCCAGTTGGGTAGGAAGCTCGACAAAATGAGTAAAATCTCTTACAGGAGACTCTCTAACCTGCAAATGTTTTGGCAGTGACTAAACTGGGGTGCGGAGCATAAAGAATATTTCTATTGGCCAGTCTTAACTAAAGTTGAGCGAAATGTTTCAAAATTCGGTTCCGATTACGATTGGCGGCGAAAATTGTATTTGCAATGTTCGCCGAACACAGCCAAACATCATTGGAGTCAATGGGAGTAGAAATTAATTAATATGTTCGGAATCGATCGTCAAACATAACTTTGGCACAAATAGGGTACCAATCTGACACGAATATGACAAATTCAGATTGGGCGACCGATTCCGAACATATTCACTCAACTCTAGTCTTAAAGGCTACAAGGAGGTAAAGAATTCCAAGTTGTAGAGGTGAGAGCATCCAAAGATGTAAGGACTTCCAATTCCTAGTTGGACTTCCAAGTTATGGTCAGCAGACTGGCCACTAATTTATGACGACTAAACCATTGATGCAGGAGCGTAGTAATCAGGAAAAGAGCCAAGGATCATCACCAAGAAAGAATTTTGAAAGTGGCAGATCAAAAGATGGGACAGGAATGTTGTTCATAACAAGGCCATGCATCCAAAGTCAAAAGGAGAACAAGAGGTGCAGTCATATACCAAGGGGGAAGCAGTGTGAAAAAAAAAACAAGGTCAATTAAAAGTTAGGATCAGAATCAGTAGAACAAAGAACAAGAGCACAGAAAGGGGATAAGCCACAATATACAGGTAAGAAATCCATGTGAGGCTCACTTTTAAATAAGCTACCATGTTGAACATCATCTTTGAGCACTGGCTGCCTTGGCAACCTGAAAAGATTGGATGGCATTTTCATAGTGACAGGTTCTCTGGCCACAATTAAGAGCTATGACCAGTCATAATGGCAAACAATATTTGGAGTAGTGGGATGTAATATTAATAATAATTATAATATTTATGTTTATTTCTATAGCGCCTACATATTCCTCAGCAATTTGCATTTTAGAGGGGACTTGTACAGACGATAGACATTAAAGAATAACAAATACCAAAAGGAGTGAGGGTCCTGCTCACAAGCTTACAATCTATGTGGAAATAGGGGGACACGAAAGGAAAATGGAAAAAAAAAATGTTTGTTGTGTATGGTCCAGCCAGAAACAAGATTACTACCTGTTCCCTGACAACAGATGGGAAAAGAGAGACTTGCGATGTACAGCAGACATGTCTGGCAGCAACAGCTTACTCCACACTCTCTAGTAAAAAAAAATGTACATGTTTGAAAAGAATAAAAAATGCTTTTCTTCAATTTTTTTTTTAAATAAATTAGGGCAAAAAAGAAGGAAATGCCAAACTCAAAATGATAACCAAAAAAGCATTCAAAGCAAATTGTATATGTAACTAAGTGATTTCTACAATAAGATCAAGGGCTGCTACTCTAGAAGAATTCATGTAAGTAAAAGTATTTACCGTATATACTTGAGTAAAAGCCGACTGGAGTATAAGCCGAGGCACCTAATTTTGCCATGGAAATCTGGGTAAGCTTATTGACTCGAGTATAAGCCGGGTATGCATTGTCCCCTCATCCCTGTCCTGCTATGTGTGGCTCTCCCTGTCCTGTCCTGGTATGTATGGCTCCACCCTTCCTCTCCTGGTATGTGTGGCTCTCAATGTTGTATGCATGACTCACCCCCCTCCCATCGTTGTATGCATGGCTCACCCCCATCCCATCGTTGTATGCATGGCTCACCCCCCTCCCATCCTTGTATGCATAGCTGACCCCCTCCCATCTAGTATCATGGCTCACCCCCATCATTATATGCATGGCTCACACTCCCTCCTATCCTTGTATGCATGGCTCACCCCTGTCCCACCATTATATGCATGGCTCAACCACCCCATCCATCGTTGTATGCATGGCTCACCCCTGTCCCATTGTTATATGTATGGCTCACCCACCCCATCCTATCATTATATGCCTGGCTCACACACCCCCGTTCCATCATTTTATGCACGGCTCACACCCCCTGTCCTACTCACCCTCCTCGCGCCGTTCCTGCATCTCCTTCCCATCCCTGCATCTCCTTCCTGACGCTGGCAGCTCTCCTGTGCTGAGCGGTCACGTGGTACCACTCATTAAGGTAATGAATATGCGCTTCAAGCCTATGGGAGTGGAGACGCGTGCATATTCATTACCTTAATGAGCGGTACCACGTGACCGCTCAGCACAGGGGAAGAGCTGCCGGCACCAGGAAGGAGATGCAGGAATGGAGATGCAGCGACGGAGGGTGAGTATGACATCTTCTTGAAGCTGGCAGCTGCAATTTTTCCACCACCAAGAGCAAAACAGTAACAATGCAGTGACATGACAAGAATTTGCATAACTAATATTATGCTAAATAGTTTCAAATCAATTTTATGTATAAGACAGCCAAGTTCATTGTCTATAAAATGATGGTAGTCTCATGTTCGAAGCGGTAGTTGACGGTGAGATATGGAGCCTGAAAGTCAAAAGTTAAACATTGTTACTGTCATGGTTTCATATTTGACGGTGGCCTAGGGATGCTGTGAGTGACAGATCAGCTGCCTTATGGGATCTGAGGTGTGCTGGACTGTCAGTTTTGTAAGTAACTTTCCAGCTATCCAATATGATCCTGGGGCAAGCAGGGCTGTCAGTGTTTTGACTGATAGCCCTGCTTTACAATCTGGTTTAGCCTACAGGCATTTTCTCAAGTGCCTCCAGTCCTCAAATGATTTTCAGGGTTATTAACTGTTAGGTGTGTATGTTTCCTCTGTGTCTGATTTCTGATGTAGATGACCCTGGATTTTGCTGTGACTACTCTTGTGGATTCTCCCTTCTGCTTTTGACACTTCAGGTATCTGACTCCTGACTTGGCCTTTGACTATCCATTTATTGTACTCCCTGGTTTTGATGTCCCAACCAGGCATTCAACCCCGGACTGTTACTTGACCACACATTTGTCTCATCCCTCTGTACTACGAGCTCTCCTGGTATCTGACCTCGAATGTCATGACTAGCCTGTCTCACGGCTTGCCCGTAGGTAATAATTCAGCATCACAGTTATCCTTTTGATCTTCACTGTAATAAGATTCTTGATAAGCAGCAGCTAAAATAAAGTTCTTAAGGAACATAAACTAAGTGGTTGAAACAGCACTTCACTAAAAGCACATAAAAAAACAAAGAAAAAAAACAGCCATACTGATGACGAAGATCTTTCCACATTAATACATAGGCCACAGTTTTCACGCAATATGAGTAAGAAAAATTATTTCTCTGCTGCAGGAAACTTTCAAATAGTGTAATGCCTTGAACAAGGTATGAAAACATTACTTATTTCATGAAAACGTAAGCGTGATCATCATCATACTGTGAGGAGAATTGAGGCTGATACAAGGCACAGATGGGTTCATGCACGTAGAGATATAATGAGGTTTCTGCCAGAAAAATTCAGCGGATTCAGAGAACAGCTGCTAAAATACCATTACAAAGCAGCAAACAGGTATTTGAAATGTTGTTTTTACTAATGAGTGCCATACAACCTTGGATGGTCCAGATGGATGGAGTACTGGATGGTTGGTGGATGGCCAACCATGTCCCAACAAGGCTGCGTCATCAGGAAGGAGGTGGTGGAATCATGGGGTGAGCTGCTAGGCCCTATAGGGTCCCTGAAGGTTTGAGATTGACTTTGGCAAAGTATATAGAGTTTTTGACTGGCCAATTTCTTCCATGGTGCAAAAAAGAAGAACCATGTCACCAGTAGCAAAATCATCTTTATCTAATATATAAAGCTCAAAGTGTGTATGTATGTATGTATGTATGTATGTGTGTGTGTATGTATGTATGTGTGTATGTCCGGGATAGGCATCCGCACCGTCGCAGCTACAGCCACAAAATTTGGCACAGTCACATGTCTAGACCCCGAGAGCGTCCAAAGCTATGATGTGAGGCAAAATTTTAACCCCACACGTTCCAATTCACCAAACAATTTTGCCCCTATCTACATACTGGGGAAAAAGTGTGTACGTGTCAAGCCCCGCCCCTCATTATGATGTCATAATGCCCCTATTTGCATACGGGGGAAACAGTGTGTGCGTATCATGCCTCATTATGATGTCACAATGGTTGCCATGGCGACGCTGATGTCATCATAGGTTGCAAGCCCCGTTGCTCATTATAAACTGGGATGAAACTGAATGGGAGGAGACACAGATTAGATATTAGAAAAATCTTTTTGACAGTTAGAGTGATCAATGAGTGGAACAAGCTCCCACGAGAAGTGGTGAGTTCTCCTGCAATGGAAGTCTTCAAACAGAGGCTGGACAGACATCTGACTGGGATGATTTAGCGAATCCTGCTTTGAGCAGGGGGTTGGACCAGATGGCCCAGGAGGTCCCTTCCAACTCTACAATTCTATGATTCTATGATTCTATGTCATAATGGTTGACTATGGAATGGAGGATGTGTGATGGGTATATGGGCACTGGACTATGGGATGGAGGATATGTATGACGGGTATATGGGCACGGGACTATGGGATGGACGATATGTATGACGGGTATATGGGCACGAGACTATGGGATGGAGGATGTGTGATGGGCATATGGGCACTGGACTATGGGATGGAGGATATGTATGACGGGTATATGGGCACGGGACTATGGGATGGCGGATATGTATGATGGGTATATGGGCACAGGACTATGGGATGGAGGATGTGTGATGGGTATTTGAGCATGGGACAATGAGATGAAGGATGTGTGATGGGTATATGGGCACTCGACTATGGGATGGCGAATATGAATGATGGGTATTTGGGCACTGGACTATGGGATGGAGGATATGTATGACGGGTATATGGGCACGGGACTATGGGATGGAGAATGTGTGATGGGTATATGGGCACTCGACTATGGGATTGAGGATATGTATGATGGGTATATGGGCACGGGACTATGGGATGGAGGATAATTATAATTTGTTATAACTAACCACAGTTAGTTACTATGCCCGGGCAGCGCCGGGCTCTTAAGCTAGTATATGATAATGTACCATCTCAGACTGCAAAGAAACCCCTGAGTCATTGTCTGCTATGGGAATAAAAGGGGATAAACTCATGGTGCAGCCTCGATCCTTCCCTGACCTCAACACTATTATGAACCTTAGGAGGATCCTCAAGAAATGCATCTATGATGGGGGAGGCAGTTCATATCAAAGCAGCAGCTCTGGGAGGCTATTCTGCCATTCTGCAAAGAAAATCAAGAAGAAACTATATAAAAACTCACAAGTCTAATGGATGCAAGAATTGTGAAGGCGATATCAAAGAAGAGGTCCTCTGTTACATGTAACTTGGCCTGTTAAGATATTTTTAATTGAAAATCTTATGATTTCAGTAAATGTGATCTCTTAATGCGGCAAATTCTACGAGTCCTATACACCCTGTAAAATGTTTAAAAACTGTTTGTACATAATTTGGTGCATTTTGATTTTTTTTTGGTTTGAAAATAAATCTTGTCATCATTGGGAGGTTTGTCCAACAAAATATGATTTATCCTCTAACAGTTGATGATTTGAACATTATACTGACTCATTTGCATTAACCATTTATGAAAATCAGAGAAAAATAGCATTTATACAATAATTTGGAACGGGTTCTAGTAAGGACATTCAATTCACAGAGAATCACTTCCTTACGAATCGAATATGAATAATCACATTAAAAATAAATATATATATATATATTTATAAACCTTTTAAAAATAGGTAAAACTTTCAATATGTCATTTTCTAGTGATACATTCCCTCTTACTCATTATTGGTCTAATCAATGTCAGTCTATGCTTGACAAGAAGGATATTAATTCTACCGATGAATGGCAAAGTCTGCCGGCTGGACGCTCACATGGTAGAGGGTGTACATTTACCTTTTAATAATTTAAAGATGAACCTCAGTGTTGTATATTTAATGTTTCGCCAGAGAAGGAAATTGATGATTACTGTTGGATGATACCTGTGAGGACCACAGCTGTCTGTCCCAGAACAATGCCCCGTCTGTCCTTCCCTATCAAGGATGATTGCTCTAAAAATGCTCGCAATGAACATACTGCACTTATGAAAATCATCTACAGAGATTGTAATCCCTCCAATGTTTGAACAGAGTGTTCTACATTTACATGGATTAATGCCATTTCCTCTTGTAATTCTTCAAATTCTAATTCACATTGCAACAATTAGACTGGAATAGAACAAACACTGAAGACAAACATTAGGAGGAGGCTAATTGCAGAACTGATCAGCACAGGCTAAAATAATCCCTAAAAATAGTGGCTTTGTGTCATTCATATTGGCCACTACTAGTCATTTTTAGTTCACTAGCCCCATATCATAAAAAAGTCAAAATCCCACATATCAACCAGATGTGTAGACCTAGAAGACCAGACAATGAGACTGAAAAACGGGGATAACTTTAGAAGAAATGACTCCACTCTTTTCTTTAGGACACGTCTGTTATTGCGGCTCCGCCATGTTCACTTGAAATGGGTTGTGCCGAAAATTCTAGGGATGAGCAAATACGTTCAAATGGAACTCAATTTTACTAAAATTTTACAAAAAATCCGCATTCACCTTAAAGTAGATTTTCTTCGTAATTCGCTTCCGCGCAAATTCAGCTATATGTCAGCTGCTGGCCGCCATTTTTCTGAACAGTAAAGAGTCACCAAGAGGTTAAGATATCAATGAAATCCTTATAAATATATATAACTAGATTATGGCCCGATGCTATCGCATCGGGAGGATGCGATAGCATCACACCTCTTGCCATGTTAACCCTCAACACACACACTCCTCAACACACACTCCTCTCACCTTTCACCATCTCCACTCACTCTTTCACTCCACATACGACCCCTTCTCTCACTCCGTCTCTCATACTCACGCCGTCATCGCCGCTGCTCCACGATCCCCGACATCTTCTTCCGCCGGCGCCATCCTGGATCCAGACGTTGTCCACGCCGGCGACATGTTCTTGCGGCGACGCCATCTTGAGTATCGTGAAATCCCGCGATAGTCAAGATAGCGTCGCCGGAAGAACATGTCGCCGGCGTGGACGACGTCGGGATCTAAAATGGCGTCGGCGAAATCTCGCTAGTTTTCGCCGACGCCATTTTGGATCCCGACGTCGTCCTCGCCGGCGACATGTTCTTGCGGCAACGCCATCTTGACTATCGCGGGATTTCGCCGATCCAAAATGGCGTCGCCGCAAGAACATGTCGCCGGCGTGGACAACATCGGGATCCAAAATGGCGTCGGCGTAATCTCGCGAGATTTCGCCGGCGCCATCTTTTTGGATCCCGAGTCGTCCACGCCAGCGACATGTTCTTGCGGCGACGCCATCTTGAATCTCGCGGGATTTCACGAAATCCAAGATGGCGTCGCCGCAAGAACATGTCGGCGGCCTGGAGAACGTCTGGATCCAGGATCGCGGCGGCGGAGGAAGATGTCGGGGCAGCGACGATGACGGTGTGAGTATGAGAAACGGAGTGAGAGAAATGAACGTATGTGGAGTGAAAGAGTGAGTGGACGTGAGTGGAGGTGAAAGGTGAGAGGAGTGTGTGTTGAGGCGGTGTGGTGTGTTGAGGGTTAACATGTGCGTGTGTGTGGTGACGTCACCGGTTACAACTGGACGGAAGTTGTTACAACCGGAAGCTGCTTAGGGCATTTATTATTATAGATGATGAGGAAGAAGCCATCTGTTGTTGGCGGTGATGGCGTGTAGAGGCTTCTTCAGCCAATGTAATAGATTTAGAGTTAGGGGATTCGTGTGTGAGACGACGGCGTTTATAAGCCTTAATCTTGTCAAGTCGATGCTGTTTTTCCTCAGGAGTCTCATTAGCACGGCGTTGTTTTTGTTGTAGTGCTAAAGCTGCTTTCCTTTCACTGGCATTGGCATACTGTGCATAGTTATTGAATGGTGGTATTGATAGGGCAGAAACAGATTGCTGATTAGTTATGTCAGTGAACGGCATATGGGATGAAGTGTAGCAGTAAATTGTTCCACATGCTGATGTGGAAGCATCCTGTTGTGAGTCTAATAATAATGATGAGGAAGAGGCCGTCTGTTGTCGGTGGTGACGGCGTGCAGAGGCTTCTTCAGCCAATCTTATGGATTTAGAGTTAGGGGATTTGTGTGTGAGGCGACGGCGTTTATAAGCCTTAATCTTCTCAAGGCGATGGTGTTTTTCCTCAGGAGTCTCATTAGCACGGCGTTGTTTTTGTCGTAGTGCTAAAGCTGCTTTCCTTTCACTGGCATTGGCATACTTTTTGTTATGACTCATGTTGGCACAGGTAAAGGAGTCTATTTGGCAGTTATCTGGCAGTGAAGAAGGCGTCCTGGAGTATTGTAGAGTAAACAGATACTAATTGACCGTGTAATTGCCCAGCAGTAGTTATGAAGTGGTAGTGGCAAATTGGCCCTGTAGTTAGACACCGGCAGAGTAGTAAGGTAGCAATAGTTATGGCAGTATAGGCAAATTGGCCCTGTAATTAGACACCGGCAGTAAACAGGCATAGGACCAAGGCAGCAGTAGTTATGGTGGTACAGGCAATGCCAAGCGTCCGCACAGCAAGTCGGCGTGAGGTAAATGACGCAATTTCACGAATGCAAGATGGCGTTGGCAAATTGGCCCTGTAATTAGACACCGGCAAAGGAGCAAGGCAGCAGTAGTTATGGCGGTATAGGCAAATTGGCCCTGTAATTAGACACCAGCAGAGGAGCAATGCAGCAGTAGTTATGGCGGTAGAGGCAAATTGATCCTGTAATTAGACACCGGCAGAGGAGCAAGGCAGCAGTAGTTATGGCGGTAGAGGCAAATTGATCCTGTAGTTAGACACCAGCAGAGGAGCAAGGCAGCAGTAGTTATGGCGGTATTGGCAAATTGGCCCTGTAATTAGACACCAGCAGAGGAGCAAAGCAGCAGTAGTTATGGCGGTAGAGGCAAATTGATCCTGTAATTAGACACCGGCAGAGGAGCAAGGCAGCAGTAGTTATGGCGGTAGAGGCAAATTAGCCCTGTAATTAGACACCGGCAGAGGAGCAAGGCAGCAGTAGTTATGGCGGTAGAGGCAAATTGATCCTGTAATTAGACACCGGCAGAGGAGCAATGCAGCAGTAGTTATGGCGGTAGAGGCAAATTAGCCCTGTAATTAGACACCGGCAGAGGAGCAAGGCAGCAGTAGTTATGGCGGTATAGGCAAATTGGCCCTGTAATTAGACACCGGCAGAGGAGCAAGGCAGCAGTAGTTATGGCGGTAGAGGCAAATTAGCCCTGTAATTAGACACCGGCAGAGGAGCAAGGCAGCAGTAGTTATGGCGGTAGAGGCAAATTGATCCTGTAATTAGACACCGGCAGAGGAGCAAGGCAGCAGTAGTTATGGCGGTATAGGCAAATTGATCCTGTAGTTAGACACCAGCAGAGGAGCAAGGCAGCAGTAGTTATGGCGGTATAGGCAAATTAGCCCTGTAATTAGACACCGGCAGAGGAGCAAGGCAGCAGTAGTTATGGCGTTAGAGGCAAATTAGCCCTGTAATTAGACACCGGCAGAGGAGCAAGGCAGCAGTAGTTATGGCGGTAGAGGCAAATTAGCCCTGTAATTAGACACCGGCAGAGGAGCAAGGCAGCAGTAGTTATGGCGGTAGAGGCAAATTGGCCCTGTAATTAGACACAGGCAGTGAACAGTCAGAGGAGCAAGGCAGCAGTACTTATGGCGGTAGAGGCAAATTGGCCCTGTAATTAGACACCGGCAGAGGAGCAAGGCAGCAGTAGTTATGGCGGTATAGGCAAATTGGCCCTGTAATTAGACACCAGCAGAGGAGCAATGCAGCAGTAGTTATGGCGGTAGAGGCAAATTGATCCTGTAATTAGCCACCGGCAGAGGAGCAAGGCAGCAGTAGTTATGGCGGTAGAGGCAAATTGATCCTGTAGTTAGACACCAGCAGAGGAGCAAGGCAGCAGTAGTTATGGCGGTATTGGCAAATTGGCCCTGTAATTAGACACCAGCAGAGGAGCAATGCAGCAGTAGTTATGGCGGTAGAGGCAAATTGATCCTGTAATTAGACACCGGCAGAGGAGCAAGGCAGCAGTAGTTATGGCGGTAGAGGCAAATTAGCCCTGTAATTAGACACCGGCAGAGGAGCAAGGCAGCAGTAGTTATGGCGGTAGAGGCAAATTAGCCCTGTAATTAGACACCGGCAGAGGAGCAAGGCAGCAGTAGTTATGGCGGTAGAGGCAAATTAGCCCTGTAATTAGACACCGGCAGAGGAGCAAGGCAGCAGTAGTTATGGCGGTATAGGCAAATTGGCCCTGTAATTAGACACCGGCAGAGGAGCAAGGCAGCAGTAGTTATGGCGGTAGAGGCAAATTAGCCCTGTAATTAGACACCGGCAGAGGAGCAAGGCAGCAGTAGTTATGGCGGTATAGGCAAATTAGCCCTGTAATTAGACACCGGCAGAGGAGCAATGCAGCAGTAGTTATGGCGGTATAGGCAAATTGATCCTGTAATTAGACACCGGCAGAGGAGCAAGGCAGCAGTAGTTATGGCGGTATAGGCAAATTAGCCCTGTAATTAGACACCGGCAGAGGAGCAAGGCAGCAGTAGTTATGGCGTTAGAGGCAAATTAGCCCTGTAATTAGACACCGGCAGAGGAGCAAGGCAGCAGTAGTTATGGCGGTAGAGGCAAATTAGCCCTGTAATTAGACACCGGCAGAGGAGCAAGGCAGCAGTAGTTATGGCGGTAGAGGCAAATTAGCCCTGTAATTAGACACCGGCAGAGTAGCAAGGTAGCAATAGTTATGGCAGTATAGGCAAATTGGCCCTGTAATTAGACACCGGCAGTAAACAGGCATAGGACCAAGGCAGCAGTAGTTATGGTGGTACAGGCAATGCCAAGCGTCCGCACAGCAAGTCGGCGTGAGGTAAATGACGCAATTTCACGAATGCAAGATGGCGTTGGTGAAATCTCGCGAGATTTCGCCGACGTCGTTAAGGCTGTGTGCACACGCTGCGGATTAGGTGCGGATTCATCCGCGCGGATTTTGTAAAATCCGCAGGTGAAACCGCAGGTCTGCACTGCGGTTTTTGATTCCCATAGGGAATCATGGTACTGTACACCGCAGCAAAAACTGCTGCGGGTCCGCAGCGGCCAAAACCGCTGCGGAACCGCAGCAAAATCCGCAGCGTGTGCACACAGCCTCACACCTCTTGCCATGTTAACCCTCAACACACCACACCGCCTCAACACACACTCCTCTCACCTTTCACCTCCACTCATGTCCACTCACTCTTTCACTCCACATACGTTCCTTTCTCTCACTCCGTTTCTCATACTCACACCGTCATCGTCGCTGCCCCGACATCTTCCTCCGCCGCCGCGATCCAGGATCCAGACGTTCTCCAGGCCGCCGACATGTTCTTGCGGAACGCCATCTTGGATTTCGTGAAGTCCCGCGATATTCAAGATGGCGTCGCCGCAACATGTCGCTGGCATGGGCGACATCGGGATCCAAAATGGCGTCAGCGTAATCTCGCGAGATTTCGCCGACGCCATCTTTTTGGATCCCAATGTCGGCGGCCTGGAGAACGTCTGGATCCTGGATTGCGGCGGCGGAGGAAGATGTCGGGGCAGCGACGATGACGGTGTGAGTATGAGAAACGGAGTGAGAGAAAGGAACGTATGTGGAGTGAAAGAGTGAGTGGACATGAGTGGAGGTGAAAGGTGAGAGGAGTGTGTGTTGAGGCGGTGTGGTGTGTTGAGGGTTAACGTGCGTGTGTGTGTGGTGACGTCACCGGTTACAACTGGACAGAAGTTGTTACAACCGGAAGCTGGTTAGGGCATTTATTATTATATATATAATGATTTTATATATGGTACATCCTTGGCAGCACTTTTGGAAATCCATTTTTTACTTATTTTTATCCTGATTCAATGCATTTAGTGACTTTTTTGTGCTATTTTGATTTAAAAACGTGGCTAAAAAAATCCACTGAACTCAAAGGCTTTAAAAACCGAAATGTTGTATTTGCAGATATTCCCATATTTTATATAATCTAAAATAAAAACAATTCCTAGAAACTGTACAGAATGTGAACAGTAACACATGTAAGAAAAATAGGGCACTTATTTAACTTTTTTTTTTAAATCCAAAAATCGTAAAAGCCATCCCACTGTGACAAGGGTACACCAAATCAGGATTGTCCCTCCAACTCTAATAAGACACCTTGCTATGTACCAGCAGCCCTCAAAATGGACAGGGCTGAGCTGGACCTTAGCGTTACTGTTTTACACTGCCATTGGAAAACTGAATATATAAGGTTGCTAAAGGGGTTGACCGCACCCCAGATGTAATGAATGCAAAAAACTGAAGCAAAACCATAAAAATTGACCAAAACAACTGGTAGTATAAGTGTAATGTATTGGTGAACATACACACTGTGGTCATTAACAGACCCTAATGTAACAACACTTAACCATTTAGAATGTTTTTTACTTATTTTTAAATCACAATATTTAGCAGTTTTTTGCCAAAGTTTATTTGCGACAAATTCATCAAATGATTTGCGTCTTTTTTCACATTGGTTTGTTTAATTCGTTTTCTGATTTTTATATCAATGTGACTTTTCCAGATGTCTCAGACAGATTCATGAAATCCAGTTTTGCTTTTAAAAGATCCAACAATATTTGGAATATTCTTGTCTCTCCTGGAGTTATTTTAATGTATGTTTTGGCACATTTTTTCGAAAGGTGCACATTTTCTCTCAAATTAGTTGCTAAACCAGTTGAAGATAGAAAAAAAAACAATTTGGGGCAAAATTCATGAATTGAATAGTGTGATCCATTTTTATTAATTTGGCGAAAAATACGCCAGCGAAAACCGCAAAGCAAAAAAAAAGAGCTCTCATAGGTTCATAAATAGTGTTTTTGCAATCGGTATGTCAGTTGTTCTTACCACATTTAAAACAAGATCAAGAAAAAATTATTGAAATTCTTAAAACAGGTTGCAACCTAATTAAAGTATCTTTGCTCCATGTTTAACCCCACTATGTCATTTCATATGTCAGACTTGTGTACCTCATTGTTCTTGTGGGGAGTCCACCAGAGTAGCAGGTGGGATAGTATCAGGAGACCAGAGGAGGACTCTTAATCCATTGCAATTAATTTAAGTGTAGGAAGTATGTTGATCCAGGGCAAAATCCGACTGCCATTATAGAGTTAGGAAGGAATTTCTCTTTCCCCTTACGAGACAAAATGTTCAGATGATTTAATTGAGGTTCTGACTTCCTTTCTTGACTCCATGTTACCATAACTTTAAGGTAAAACTCGCAGGTGATACAGGCTAAAATCGCTGCCACCCACTTCCCCTATGACTCTGCCCAATTATATAATTAATAGGAAACTGAAAACTCCATTTGGTAACTGTTTTTGGTAGGAAATAAGGCTTTCGAAAGCTGGTAATTGACAGATGTCAAGGAAATGGTCATACCATAAGGGACGTAGTGTGACGATAGGTATGTGAAAATATTTTGCATTGGAATTAGAGTTGATCATTACTCATAATTCACATTTCACTTAATACATGGACTTGATAATGGAAAATCCCCTCCACTAATTCTGCTGACAATTATGGACATATGATGACTTTGCCTCCCTCAGGATGATTAAGACTATTATTATTCAGGTTCCTGTGATTGACTTGTGAAGTAAGAAGGGTCCATTTAAGAAAATGAGTCAATTGATAAGTCTTCCTTTCTACTATTCTTCCTGCAACCAATAAGTGTCTTTTTAGGATTTAAAATTCAGGCAGTTTATTTTACAATTTTTTTAATTATTATTATTATTATTATTATTATTATTATTATTATTTTTATAGTTGTCCAGGATTAAATTAACATGGCTGATTTTTCTTTCTGGAAAACAGTACCACTCCTGTCCATAGGTTTTTTATATAAATGAGTGAATCAATTCAATGCAAAACAAATTTCTGTTGAAAATTTAAAAAATTCTCTGTACCCAGCAAATTCAAACAATTTGCATTTCAATTTTTAGATTTTACAAAAAAAAGTTAATTTGCATTTTACACAAACCAGAAGATTTCTTGAGTCAGAAAAGGTTCACATGAACTCAGGTGCGCCAAAGCTAGTTACCCTGTAATACCTTTTATCAATTACATCAAATGGCTTAGCAAAGCCACTCAAGGAGGGACTATCGTAACCTGCATAAAAGCAGAGGCAGGGATTGCAGTTGCCGCTTTTTAGCGAATCTGGATAGTAAGAGGACGTCACAGCTCAAGTTTAGCAATAGAGATAAGTAAAGATAGCCAGCAACTAGTCTATCTATTCTTTAAATCACTGCCCTTTGTAAAAACAAAAATAGAAAAAAATAGGTATTGAGTCTCGCAATAACTTTATATGAAATAATTACTAAAAAGTAGTTCTTCAACACAATTTTTTAAGTTACTCTACAGCGAATCATTATTTTAGCATCTAGTTAAAAACCAGCAACTCAACTTTCAATGGGTTGTGTCTAATTCTGCAGTTTAGCTTAATTAAATTGAATGTAGCTGAGCTGAAATACTACACACAAACTGTAGGAAATTCTTGCAAAAAAAATGTATAAACCTGGACTTTACAATTAACCCCTTTCTGCCATTGGATGTACTATCCCATCCATGAGCCCTGGGACTTAATTCCCATGGATGGGATAATACGTCATCGCCAATCAGCCGCACTGACGGGGGGAGCGTGGCTGATCGAGGCCCAGTGTCAGCTGATTCTCACAGCTGACACCCAACACTAAGTGCCAGGAGTGCCCTCCATTCTGCTGATGACCTGAGGTTAGCATCCTCAATAATCAGAACCTCCCACTCCCGTCTCCAAGGCTATACACGTGCTGCGCCAATTCTTTGGAATGCACTTCCCAGGTCAATACAATTAGTCCCCAATCCCCACAATTTTAAGCGTGCCCTGAAAATGCATTTATTCAGACTGGCCTACCACCTCAACACATTAAACTAATCTATCCCTGTGTGGCACAGTCAAAAGTTTTACCATAACCAGGTTCCCCACATCATGTTCCCACATGCTTTATGCATCTATTAGCCCTCTGTGTCTGTACTGTTACACACTTAACATTATGGTTGGTCCAAACAATCAGGGCAATTGTTACCACCCACCTTTCGTGCCTACCTTTTTTCCTCATAGATTGTAAGCTTGCAAGCAGGGTCCTCATTCCTCTTGGTATCTGTTATGATCTATGTGATTATTGTTATGCTGTAATGTCTATCATCTGTACAAGTCCCCTCTGAAATGTAAAGTGCTGCGGAATATGTCAGCGCTATAGAAATAACATTTATTATTATTATTATAAAGTGAAAAAATGTATTTATTTCCATTTTCCCATTAGGGTTAGGGTTGGGGGTTAGGGCTAAAGTTAGGGTTAGGGTTGGGGCTAGGGTTAGGGTTATGGTTGGGATTACAGTTAGGGTTGGGATTAGGATTAGGGTTGGGATTAGGGTTAGGTTTGCGATTAGGGTTATGGTTAGTGTTAGGATTAGGGTTAGGGATGTGTTGTGGTTAGGGTTGGAGTTAGAAGTGGGGGGTTTCCATTGTTTAGGCATATCAGGGGCTCTCCAAACGTATCATGGTGTCTGATCTCAATTCCAGCCAATTTTGCATTGAAAAGTCAAACGGCGCTCCTTCCCATCCTAGCTCTGCCATGCTCCCAAACAGTGGCTTATCCCCACATATGGGGTATCAGCATACTCAGAACAAATTTCACAACAACTTTTGGGTCCAATTTCTCCTGCTACCTTGGGGAAAATTAAAAATTGGGGCGAAAAGATCATTTTTGTGAAAAAAAATGATTTTTTATTTTTACGGCTCTATATTATAAACTTCTATGAAGCACTTGGGGATTCAAAGTGCTCACCACACATGAAGATAAATTCCTTGGGGGGGTCTACTTTCCAAAATGGTGTCACTTGTTGGAGATTTCCACTGTTTAGGCACATCAGGGGCTCTCCAAACGCAACATGGCATCCGATCTCAATTCCAGCCAATTTTGCATTGAAAAGTCAAACAGCGCTCCTTCCCTTCTGAGCTCTGCTATGCGCACAAACTGTGGTTTACCTGCATTTTTGGGGTAGCAGCGTATGCAGGACAAATTGTACAAAAACTCTTGGGGTCCAATTTCTCCTGTTACCCTTGGAAAAATAAAACAACTTGGATCTGAATTAAAATTTTGGGGGAAAAAGGTTAAATGTTTATATTTTTTCAAACATTCCAAAAATTCCTGTGAAGCACCTGAAGGGTTAATAAACTTCTTGAATGTGGTTTTGAGCACCTTGAATGGTGTCACTTTTGGGTGTTTTCTATCATATAGACCCCTCAAATGTGATGTGGTCCCTAAAAAAAAATGGTGTAAAAATGAGAAATCACTGGTCAACTTTTAACCCTTAGAACTTCCTAACATAAAAAGATTGGTTCCAAAATTGTGCTGATGTAAAGTAGACATGTGGGAAATGTTATTTATTAAGTATTTTGTGTGACATCTCTCTGTGATTTAAGGGCATGAAAATTCAAAGTTGTAAAATTGCAAAATTTTTGCCAAATCTCCGTTTTTTTTTTTTACAAAAAAAAAGTAAGTCATATCAAAGAAATTTTACCACTATCATGAAGTACAATAAGTCACGAGAAAACCTTGTCAGAATCACCAGGATCCTTGGAAGAGTTCCATAGTTATAACCTCATAAAGAGACAGTGGTCAGAATTGTAAAAATTGGCCTGGTCATTAACATGCAAACCACCCTTTGGGGTAAAGGGGTTAAAAGTAAAAGAAAATTAATAGAATTCTTGTTTTGTGTGAATTTATAAAAGACCATGCAAATATACAATCTTTCTAAAAGTTGAGGGTGCTTGTTTCTTTATATATTCTGATGTAAGGAAAGATAATACCAGCTTCAATGTATGAAATAACTTATTAGCAAATATTCAGCTTTGCCGCAGTGCCACCAGTGGCAAACTCAGGCATTATATGTTGCCCCATTGAAACTAATGAGCCTTCCATTTAATTCACCGATATGATGGGTCCTCCTAAGGCCTGTTTCACACTTCCGTTTTTGACCATCAGTCAAAATCCGCCGGTTTTGCAAAAAAACGGATCCGCCAATTTTTTTGGCGGATCCGTTTTTTTCCCCATTGACTTGCATTACCGGCAGATCTTGACGGATGGCCATCCGTTGGATCCGTTTTTTTGCGGATCCGTCAATTTTTTTTGCGTCCGCCAAGATGCCTGGACGGACCATGTAACGTTTTTTGTACTGCAGGATCTGCATTTTTATACAGCGCATGCCCGGAGGAATGAAGTCAGGAGGAAATTTAACCCTGAAATCATTTCTGGAGGGCACAGAAAAAAAAACTCTCTCTATCTCTCTCTCTCTCCTCTTCCCGGGCAGCGGTTCCTTTAAAATTCTTCATTCGGCGGTTCCGTCAAAAAAACGGATCCGGTGGCATCCGTTCACATCAGTTAGGAACGGATCCGCTTTCCGCCTTTTTGACGGGTTTTAACTGACACAAAAAACTGAAGTGTGAAACAGGCCAAGGAAGAGAGACACTCTTAGCAACCATCCTCCACTACAACCAATCAATAGGAGGTTTAAATGAATGGGTTCTCCTCAAAATGTGTTTTCTAAATCCGACAACCCCTTTATAGGCGACCCAAGTGGGTTATAAAATATTATTTTGAATATGAATATGTATTTCAATTTAGAAAAAAATTACATGTATCTACAAATTGCTAAGCTATTAATTCACATTTATTTTTTAATAAGAATTTGAGACTTTCTTCACTCATTTGGTTAATATCCACCGCAGCTCAGGAGTGACATTCTGTTACGGTTTAGTAGAACCCAACATCACTGTAATGTAATATCGAGAAGAAAACATGAATGCAATTCATAGAAAATAAATGTATCAGAGCTGTCTAATGTCACTTGGCATATCCCTGCCTTATTCCATTAGGGACAAAAAGAAAATATATAAATGAAAATTAATTAGTTATTGTAAAATATTTCTGAAATGTCATCCATGCGAGTCACTTACATAAAGTAGCCTGCATATGGAACATTAGCCAATCACTCAATGTGTAGCAAATTTTTCTCCTAGTTCTCTGTCTGCTCCGTTTCAATCTGGCTCACTCCTGAAGTGTAATATGACATTTTTGGCAACTCTATTTATATTAAAGGGGGGAAAAATGACCACTGTGTAGTATTTTCCACAAGTCTAAAAGTAATAATTTATCTATGGAAAGGTGCGTTTACACCTAGCTGGGTTTTTTTTAGAAGTTTTTGTCGGCCCATTCAATAGCATCACTTATTTGGCCATTCTGGCAAAACATGGGATCGGATGCATCGCTGCTTTCATTTTGCACTCCAGTCATGACAAACAATGTGCTGGAGTAAGATGCATCAAATTCATTAACCTCTTAATCAATATAGTGCATCTTTCAGCTGTCGTATACCACCGCAAGAAATGTATTTGCCGGCAGAGCTAGCCCGAGCTTGGCATAAAATGTCAAAGTTGCATTATTTTTACGATACTACAAGTTGCAGAACATTTTTGCAACAGTTTTACAACAGAATTTTGGTGATACCCATTTGAAAAATGGAGACCATACTACAGTATGTCGCACCTGGTTAGGTGGACTCTCAAAGCCCTTGGTCCAGATGAGCTGCTATTATGCAGAATTGAAAGATGGCTTTTGTGCTGTAGGTAAATCCAGATGGAACAATAAAAGCTGTTTTGGAAGAACGGTAATAGGAGAATCAAAAAACAACAATGGGATCCGATAGAACAAAATTGAGATTATGGCAACACGGGAATACAGTCGTAATCTACAAGGAAGTAGATTAGACTCAGTGATGAGCAGAATTGTGTTGCACAACAATATAGCAGATATGACTCAGCGATACAGTAAAGCTAAGATTATCACAAAGAAGAGTTGACAATGGTTAAACAGATTTAACTCAGCAAACTAGCAGAGCTCACTTTGTCAAAGAGTTCAGTGTAGGGCTGGCAGGAGAACAGGAGAGCTGAGTTTACCACAGAGTCCATTGTAAAGCTTGATTCTTCACAGATCAAAGGCAAAGCAGAATAGGCGAGTTACCAGGGATGTAGCAAAACTGGATTTTCCACAATTTTCAGGTAAGGTAGTCCATGGATATCAGCTATTTGAATATTGAGGTGGCATGACATTGTCTGAGTTAATGTATAAGGCCTAGAAGCAGGACCTCAATGGAAAGGGTCAGATTGTCATGGTAAGAAACAGAGGGCCACGACATGAGCAAAGGAACTCGACAATAGATACAGGAAAGGTAAGTAACAAATAGAATGAATGATCCTTCTGTAGGTGCAAGTTCTAAGTGTAATTTTTGGTTCTGCGGGTTCACATTGACCAAAAGATTGTTGGAAATGTCTGAAATGTGCACAATATTGAAATCCCCTTTGCTCCTTGACAGTCAGCATAGAAAGGGCATAATTTCTGAGACTAGTACAACATGGCACCACAAAATTCAAGAAAGAAAAATGATATCAGTGTGGCTCTATATAGAATCAGTTAGGTTTGGTGTACATGGCTGTTTTAGGGATATGTGGCATACTTTACATCTATGATATGGCAATCATAGCTTGCTATGAGTCTCTAGAATACAATGTGCTTGTGTGTAAGGTTGGAGGACCATGGAGCTACAGTATTGATTCAAAGAGAAAACATTGATTTGAAATACATAAAAAAAATGGCATGTTCCATTAGTTGCCATGCAGGGACTCCCTACTCCTGTCCTCAAGGGCCACCAACGGGATTTCCTTAGCATTGCACAAGGTGTTGGAATTATTCTTTACCTGCACAGGTAATTCAATTAACACTTGTGCAATACTAAAGGCCCCTTTACACTTAGCGATGCACCAGCGATCCCGACAACGATATGACCCGGTCAGGATCGCTGGTGCATCGCTAAATGGTCGCTAGTGAGCTGCCACACAGGCAGATCTCACAGCGATGCAGCAGCCATACAGCGGTCGTTACTTACCTTTCAGACGCGGCGATCCTGACGTCCTCCCGTACAAATTAAGTTTTGAGCATATTGGCTTTTTTTTGACGGTCAAAGACTTTGGTGCACAATGGCTCTAAAAGTTCTGAAGCCAGAACTTGTACTCAACCAGAAGCGAAATTGCGCAATGAAGGGAAAAAGAGTTGGCTAGGAGCTGAACACAAGGCGTCTTGGAAAGTAGGGCAGTGACTTGTTATGTACTGTTACCAATTAAAAAATTGATCAAAAGACCTTTTTCAGATTGGACTAAGGGTCTGGATCTATTTATCCATTCTGTAATTAGCTGATCTACACGTGATATATTCTGTATGGATGGCCACAGTAGAATATTTTTGCAAGGGAGAAAGGGGTATGAAAATATGAACTTTTTTTCCTACTTAGTTTTGGCTAAGCGCACACCAGCCTGCACAAGAAGACATTTGAGGTTTAAAACTTCCTCGACACTGCTAATCTTTTCCTTATTACCTAATTAATTGTACCATTGTTTAGCGCTAGTATACATTAATGTCTAACTGATCTGACTTGTCACTTCCGATATATTTCCTCAATTAAATCTTCATCTTGGCATGAACTACTACCTTTATATTAACATAGAATAAATCTATTATTTACAATTGGAAGGGTTTTAGCCCTAAGGAATGAAAGGTAAATGAATTTCATAGAGTGCAACGGTTGGCTAATAAAGTCTAAAGAAAGCTATGACAAACTGCTGCAAGCAAACTTTCTAAATTGCATGACAAGTGTATTTCCAAATTTCTTTTCAGATTGACTGTAATATTAAAATATAAATGACAAAAAGAAATAAAGCAAGTGGGTAATGAAAAGGCATTAAGTAATTACAGAAAAAAATAAATTGTGGAAAAAGCAAATCAAGGCAGGATAGATTGAGACAGAAAGAGTTATTTCCAAAAAAAGTAATAACAATCCAAATATTTTCTTCAACTACATAAATCAGAAGAAACTCAAAACTCAAAAATGATAGCGTGAAATGGGTGAAATGGTGGATGATGATGAGGGAAAGGTCAATCTACTAAACACCTTTTTCTCTACAGTATTCACACAAGAAAATCCTATAACATACGACATGATCAGTGATACCAGGAATTCTCCATTAGCAGCTTCATGACCTTGCAATTTTCCATTTTTGCGTTTTAATTTACTCCTCACCTTATTCCAAGAGCCATAACTTTTTATTTTACTGTTCCTATAGATGTATGAGGGTTTGCTTTTTGCAGGATGAGTTATACTTTTGAACTATACCATTCATTTTATTATGTAATGCACTGGAAAGCAAGAAAAAAAAAATCCAAGTGTGTAGACACTGCAAAAAATGGGCAATTCCACACTTGCTTTTAGGGTTTTTTTTATTTACTCTGTTCACTAAATGGTAAAACTCACATGGCAATATGATTCTCCAGGTCCCTACAATTATGCAGATACCAAACACATATATTATTTTATTTAAGTGGTGAAAAAAAAAAAATCTGGATTTTGTAAGAATTTTTTTTTGCCTATGTCACTATTTACCAAGACCTGTAACGTTCTCATTTTTCAGGATGTGGGGTTCTGATAGGGACTATTTTTTGTGCCCTAAACTGATGTTTCTATTGGTAACATTTTGGGGTAGACACAAGGTTTTGATTGCCTCTTATTGCATTTTATTGTTACGAAAGCCACAAAATATAGATTCTGCAGTTTGTTTATTTTTTTCATTTTATATTTTGATAGATCTGACATTTACAAATGCAGTGATACCAAATATGTGTATTTTTTTAATTGTTTTATTGTTAATCGGGCAAAAGGGGGGGTGATTTGAACTTGTGTTTTTTTATTTTTTTCATATTTTTAAAAGCTTTGTTTTTCTCACTTTTGACTGTATTGAATAGTCAACTTAAGAGACTTAAAGCTGCGATCATCTGATCACTTGTGCTGTAAATAGCACTGCATCAGCACTGCTATGTATAACAGAAATCCCGATTTCCTATGAATGCTGGCCATGGGTCGGCATTAACATTAGGATCGTAATGACAAGCACAGGGGTCATAAGCAGACCCCCAGCGGTCATGACAATCCTTCGGCGTCCCGCTATCGTATGACACATGCACAGATGAGTGGGATGAATGATGCACTTCCTGAAGGTTTTAACTGGCTAACAGCTGCGGGAGGAACACCACTTCAGCGGCGGCTGTTAAAAGCACATGATAGCTGATTAAATCAGTCATCATGTGCAGGGAAAGATGTGGGCTCAGTGTGTGAGCCTTCATTAAAGGCAGGTACACAACCTTTGATGTAAATTTTTACAAAATCAGCATTAAAAAACTTATTCTGGAAACTATATGCCTGTAAATTTAATCTTAATGTGTAAAAAATCTATGAAGATACATTCACTCTGCATTTCTGCAGTGCATTTGGGTGTTTCTCTCTAAATCCCCCAAAAAACAGAATGCAGACAATGACATGAAGTTCAAATGAACTCCGTTTGTGTTTTATACTTTTTTTTTTTTTAAGTGTCCAGACAGATGCAGAATCTAATTTTGCCATGTTTCTGTGTTTGACAGCTCAGACAAACACTTTTAGAGAAAGAAAACACAATTTTAGTTGACTTCAACGTCATTCATCTTGTAGCAGTCTTTGGCCCCATCCGGGGGTTTGTCTGAATCACTTTTTTAAGGTGATTCAAATGTAGTCACATAAATGCATAGTGAACAATATCTAAGGGGTTCTAAGAGATGCTGTCCTGGAGTATCTCAATAAACGTAATCTCATAACTTAGCATTAGTGTTGAGCATTCCGATACCGCAAGTATCGGGTATCGGCCGATACTTGCTGTATCGGAATTCCGATACCGACTTCCGATATTTTTTCAATATCGGAATTCGGCATCGGAATCGGAAGTTCAAAGTTGATTGACAGACTGACGTCATCATGATGCGCGGTGTGTGCGCATCATGATGCGCCGTCATTTCGGGCCTTCCGGGGGTCTCTGCCGACCTGCCCGGGGTCTGTACCGGCCTGCCGGGGGGCTGTGCCGGCCTGCCGGTGGTCTGTGCACCCTGTGGGGGTCTGTACCGGCCTGCCGGGGGGCTGTGCCGGCCTGCCGGGGTGCTGTGCTGATGTCCGGGGGTCTGTGCAAGCATCGTCCGATGGGACTACAAGTCCCATCGGGCGATGCCTGCTACCATGACAGTGATTGACACATTAGCCAATGATGGGACAGTAGTAGTCCCATCATCCGGCTAATGTGTTAAATGTTAAAAAAAAAAAAAAAAAAATACTACATACATACTACATACATACTACATGCATGCTACATACATACTACATGCTACATACATACTACATATATACTACATACATACTACATACATGCTACATACATACTACATGCATGCTACATACATACTACATGCTACATACATACTACATGCATGCTACATACATACTACATGCTACATACATGCTACATACATACTACATACATACTACATACATACTGCATGCTACATACATACTACATACATACTACATACATACTACATGCATGCTACATACATACTACATGCATGCTACATGCATGCTACATACATACTACATGCTACATACCACATACATACTACATACATGCTACGTACTACATACATACTACATACTACATGCATGCTACATACATACTACATGCTACATACATGCTACATACTACATACATACTACATACATACTACATGCATGCTACATACATACTACATGCATGCTACATACATACTACATGCCACATACATACTACATACATACTACATATATACTACATGCATGCTACATACATACTACATGCTACATACATACCACATACATACTACATACATGCTACATACATACTACATATATACTACATGCATGCTACATACATACTACATGCTACATGCATGCTACATACATACTACATGCTACATACATACCACATATATACTACATACATACAATACATTCATACAATACATACATAGACATACAGTACATATAACATAGAGTAACATACTTACCAATACTTGTCACATTGTTCCCCGAAGCCATTGTCTTTTCCGGAATAAATATTAACATAACAAACCACAAAAATACTCACCCACGATCCGAAGCAGTCCACGAGTGTGTCCCACGACGATCTTGGGTAGAGAACTGCAGCATCAGATGATGCTGCCGTTCTCTACGGGCTGCAGGAATCCAATGACGGAAGGTAGGTATCCTTCCGCACTGTATTCCTCCGCCACTTAAAAAAAAAAAAAAGTCCCTAGTCTCACTTTATGCCATTGCTGCGTGGGAAATTCCCACACAGCAATGGCATAAAGTGAGACTAGGGACTTTTTTTTTTTTAAGTGGCGGAGGAATACAGTGCGGAAGGATACCTACCTTCCGTCATTGGATTCCTGCAGCCCGTAGAGAACGGCAGCATCATCTGATGCTGCAGTTCTCTACCCAAGATCGTCGTGGGACACACTCGTGGACTGCTTCGGATCGTGGGTGAGTATTTTTGTGGTTTGTTATGTTAATATTTATTCCGGAAAAGACAATGGCTTCGGGGAACAATGTGACAAGTATTGGTAAGTATGTTACTCTATGTTATATGTACTGTATGTCTATGTATGTATTGTATGAATGTATTGTATGTATGTAGTATATATGTGGTATGTATGTAGCATGTAGTATGTATGTAGTATGTATGTAGCATGCAGTATGTATGTAGCATGCATGTAGTATATATGTAGTATGTATGTGGTATGTATGTAGCATGTAGTATGTATGTAGCATGCATGTAGTATGTATGTAGCATGCATGTAGTATATATGTAGTATGTATGTAACATGTAGTATGTAGCATGCATGTAGTATATATGTAGTATGTATGTAGCATGTAGCATGTAGTATGTATGTAGCATGCATGTAGTATGTATGTAGCATGCATGTAGTATATATGTAGTATGTATGTAGCATGTAGTATGTATGTAGCATGCATGTAGTATGTATGTAGCATGCATGTAGTATGTATATGGTATGTATGTAGCATGTAGTATGTATGTAGCATGCATGTAGTATGTATGTAGCATGCATGTAGTATATATGTGTTATGTATGTAGCATGTAGCATGCATGTAGCATGCATGTAGTATGTATGTAGTATATATGTGGTATGTATGTAGCATGCAGTATGTATGTAGCATGCATGTAGTATATATGTAGTATGTATGTTGCATGTAGTATTTATGTAGTATGAATGTAGCATGTATGTAGTATGTAGTATGAATGTAGCATGTATGTAGTATGCATGTTGTATGTATGTAGCATGTAATTTTTTTTTTTTTTTTTTTTTTTTTTTTTACATTTAACACATTAGCCGGATGATGGGACTACTACTGTCCCATCATTGGCTAATGTGTCAATCACTGTCATGGTAGCAGGCATCGCCCGATGGGACTTGTAGTCCCATCGGACGATGCCTGCACAGACCCCCGGAGCCTGCACAGACCCCCGGCAGGCCGGTACAGACCCCCGGCAGGCTGGCACAGACCACCGGCAGGCCGGCACAGCCCCCCGGCAGGCCGGCACAGCCCCCCGGAGCCTGCACAGCCCCCCGGCAGGCCGGCACAGCCCCCCGGAGCCTGCACAGCCCCCCGGCAGGCCGGCACAGCCCCCCGGCAGGCCGGCACAGCCCCCCGGAGCCTGCACAGACCACCGGCAGGCCGGCACAGACCACCGGAGCCTGCACAGACCCCCTGGCAGGCCGGCACAGCCCCCCGAAAGGCCCGTACAGACCCCAGAGAGGCTGTACAAGGGCAGGAAAGGGTTTTTCTTATTCCGATACCGGAAGTCCCATAGACTTGAATGGGACTTCCGGTATCGGAATCGGCGATACCGATACTTTTTTTAAAGATCGGCCGATACCATCCGATACGATACTTTGAAGTATCGGACGGTATCGCTCAACTATACTTAGCATTAACATGGGTTTATGGGGGATTGGTCCTGTCAAACTAATCTGGGCAGATTCTATGAGGAGGTAAGCTTCAGACTAAACCAAGGTAAGGTTTGAATGTTGTGTATCTGGACTTTTCAGAGATTTTTGATATGGTAAAATATAAAAGGTTAGTAAATAAAATTAGAACAATCAGACCAGGGGAAAATATATGCAATTGGGTCATGTACTAGAGGTAGGAAACATATAAACAAAGAGTGGTTATTAATGGAACACAACCTGATTGAGTCACAGTTAACAGTGAGGTACCACTGGGGTCAGTATTGGGCTTTCTTCTTTTAATATCTGCATTAATGACCATGTAGAGAATATAGATTAGAATTTTAATATTTGCAGATGATTCTAAACTCTGTAAGATTCAGAGATTCTGGAGAAATTCATATGCACGAGCGACAAATCCAATGGACAATATTGAATGCTCATGATCTTTGAGCCCTCCTAAGGTTGCACTGTATTAAAAAAACAGGCATAATTCCATCATGGAAATCACTATATTGGCTCAGGAATACTTTTAGAAATCATTGTCTATCAAGACACTTCGTTGAGCAATCCACGAATGCAAGTAAAAGCTCTATAATGCTAAGAAGAAACCATACATAAACACAATCCAGAAACGCTGCTGCCTTCTATGACCCAAAGCTTATTTAAAATGGACTAAGGCATATTTTCAGTGCAACAGAATTTGTATAGCTAAATATGAGGGCATGCTCTTGGACTGAATAAATAATATGTACAATGATGTACTTAATGGTAAAACATTGTCTAAAACTGTCCTTGAAAAAAGACTTGGGTGTATGGGTGGACAGTAGACTCAGTTTTAGTAAGTAGTGCCATGCAGCTGCCGCCAAGGCAAATAAAAGCATGGAATGGGAAATCTTGAAAAATGAAATTCTCAAAGCACAATTGTTAACAATTCCGAAAAGAGGGAAGAATAGGAAGCATTTAAGGAAGCCAGGATGGATGAACACAGAACTTAAGCAGATGCTAAAAAGGAAGAAAAAAATGTTTATAAAATGGAAAGAGGGAGGCATATCTAAAGAAGAATATAATGCTGTCTGCAGAACCTGCAGGGCACAAATCAGATTATCTAAAGCTGACAATGAATTGAGGCTTGCAAGAGATGTCAAAAGCAATAATAAAGGATTTTGGGGATATGTCAAAAGTAAAAGAAAAGTCAAAGATGCTGTAGGATTATTACTGGATGAAAATGATGAAATGGTAAGACAGGATGTTGAGAAGGCCGAACTTTTAAATTCCTATTTTGCATCTGTTTTCTCTCAGAAAGGAAATGTAACATCAACTGTTCTTCACTGTCCTATTAAGGGAATAGAAGAATCCAGGATATCTATAAACAGGAAGATAGTGAGGAAACACTTAGCTAACCTAAATTAATTCAAGTCTCCAGGTCCAGGTGAATTACACCCCAGAGTACTGAAGGAGAAAGCAGAAGAAATTTTTGAACCCCTCTCCATATTCTTTGAAAATTCTTGGAGAACAGGAGAAGTCCCAGAAGACTGGAGAAGAGCAAATGTTGTTCCTATCTTCAAGAAGGGGAAGAAGGTGGACCCAGGCGACTATAGGCCAGTGAGTCTGACTTCTATACCAGGAAAGATCTTTGAACAAATAATTAAACATGTATGTCAGTACCTGGATAAGAATGAAGTGATTAAACAGAGTCAGCATGGGTTTGTAACTAATAAGTCATGTCAGACTAACTTAATTTCCTTCTATGATGGAATCACTGATTGGGTGGATCAAGGAAATGCTGTAGGTATAGTATATCTTGACTTCAGCAAAGCGTTTGACAAAGTATCTCATACAATCCTTATTGAAAAAATGACTAAGTATGGAATGGACAAGGCAACTGTTAGGTGGATTCATAACTGGCTTAGTGATCGGACCCAAAGAGTGGTCGTGAATGGCTGCACATACAGTTGGAAGAATGTCTCAAGTGGGGCACCACAGGGCTCTGTCCTGGGCCCTGTATTATTCAACATCTTTATCAACGATTTAGATGAAGGAATTGAGGGTAAACTGATTAAATTTGCTGATGACACAAAGCTAGGAGGGATAGCTAATACTAGAGAAAAGAGAAAGGATTCAAAAAGATATAAATAAACTGGAGAAGTGGGCAGCAACTAACAAAATGGTTTTTAACAGGGAAAAATGCAAAGTACTACATCTGGGCAATAAAAATGAAAAAAGCATATACAGAATGGGAGGAATAGGGCTAAGCAACAGCACATGTGAAAAAGACTTGGGTATACTAATAGATCACAGACTGAATATGAGTCAACAGTGTGATGCAGCAGCAAAAAAAGCAAATGCAATTCTAGGATGTATTAACAGAAGCATACAGTCTAGATCTTGTGAAGTCATTATTTCCCTCTACTCCTCGTTGGTCAGACCTCATCTGGAATATTGTGTCCAGTTTTGGGCACCACATTTTAAAAAAGACATCAACAAACTGGAGCAAGTTCAGAAAAGAGCGACCAGAATGGTGACCGGTCTGCAAACCCTGTCTTATGAGGAAAGGTTGCAGGATTTGGGAATGTTTAGTTTGCAAAAGAGAAGACTGAGAGGAGACTTAATAGCTGTCTACAAATATCTAAAGGGCTGTCACATTGTAGAAGGATCAACTTTATTCTCATTTGCACAAGGAAAGACTAGAAGCAATGGGATGAAACTGAATGGGAGGAGACACAGATTAGATATTAGAAAAAACTTTTTGACAGTTAGAGTGATCAATGAGTGAAACAAGCTGCCACGAGAAGTGGTGAGTTCTCCTTCAATGGAAGTCTTCAAACAGAGGCTGGACAGACATCTGACTGGGATGATTTAGCGAATCCTGCTTTGAGCAGGGGGTTGGACCAGATGGCCCAGGAGGTCCCTTCCAACTCTACAATTCTATGATTCTATGATTCTATAATCTTTCCATGCAAAGAGGCTACTGATTACTCAATGAACATGCAAAATGCTCATCAAGAAACCAGACGAACACACACCTCCCAACTTTAAAAGTCAGAAAGTATAGTAACTTTTAAAGGTAGGGAGTAGAACACCTCTTTTTTCTGCATAGAGAATGAAACACCCAAAAATGCACAACAAACATACTGTTCGGGGATACTGCAACAGAAAGGGGCCAGAAGATTGTGGTGTCTGGTTACACAAACTCCTGCATTGATTAGAACCACTTCACCATACTATTAAACAGCGCAGGTTTTCCTTGCTATGTCATTGCAAGGGTTAAAAAGTTCAGTTGATCTACTAGAGCTCTCCACCCTCAATTGTCTCAACTGTTCTGTGTTGGCCACTCCCCTCTGCTATATATGTTCATCACTGGCACTTGGGAGTTGCCAGTGATAGTTACAACTTCCTAGTTTAGTGTGAAGGAGAGTTCTGAATTAGTTGTGTCGATTGGTGTAGTTTACAGGAGATACAGTATCTGTGTAAATTTGGTGTGTGTTTATCCTAAACCTCTCCAATTTGATTTACCCCTCCTACTGTTCCCTTGATTTCTACTCAGTTGTTTAGTGAGTGCATTTGTAGTATTGCAGTTTTCATTTATTCTTAATCAGTCTGTCTCATATTCTGGTTTGTTTTTTTCAATACACTTCTGCTCATACAGATGGGAAAGAAAAACAGATAAGTGTTCATATAGGAGCATAGCAAGGTACAAGTCCCCAGCATCTCCACCTTCAGAAGTAATAGACGTAATCTAAGGTACAGGAATAGCCTAGAATCCTCCTTGCTTGACGGACAGGGAAATCCTGCTAGAGTAGCATCACATTATCTCTGGCCATACCATTTTGGATCCATTTTGGATCCTGTTGCTGCTCTAGCAGTGCAACTATAACAACTCTGCCTTACAGATACTTGGGCTCAGTTGCTTTGCAGTACCCATTGACTCCAGGCTTACAGCCTGCAGCTCCTGGTCATCAAAAATGGGAGGGTTTTTCATTTATTTATTACAAATAAATAAATAGTTTAAAAAAATGGGGTGGAGTCCACCTTAATTTTCCTAACCAGCTGAGGAAAATCCAACATCTGGGGGATGATGTTAATATTCTGGGAAGGGGCCAATAGCCATATAGGTTACTGGCTATTATGAGGGAGCCCCATAAAAAGGATGTGGGGTCCCCCTATGTTCACTAACCAGCAAAGGCTAAACAAGACAGCTGTGGGCTGAAATTAACATCCTAGAAATGAGCCATGAATATTTGTCCCCTTCCAATACTAAGAACATCAGCCCTCAGCCGCCCCAGGTATGGTGCATTCATAAAATGCATCAATTCTGGCACTTGGACTAATATTTCCCACTTGCCCTGGTGCAGTGGCAAGTGTCGTAATAGTTATGGGGTTGATATGAGCTGTTTTATGGCTGCTGACATCAAGCCCAGGGGTTAGTAATCGAGAGTTTTCTATAAGACAACCTCATTACTAACCCCATAGTCAAATTTAATAAAGACACAGACAGAGTAAAGTCCTTTGTGACAAGCTCGTTAAAAGGTAGACATTGACTTTTAGGATTGCCACTTCCTATAGGTGGTACTAGAGTTCTAGACATCTTCCTCTCTGAAGAGAAAATTTGCATATTTCCCAGAGGAGAATTGCAACTTAAAAGTCTCCTCATCTCAGCATGTTTGACATATCACTCTCCGCAAGGAGAATCGCTACCCCTTGGTAAGACACCTCTCACCCAGCCAAACCAGATCTCACACTTTGAACTGATGAGAGGCAGCACCCTGAAGCACAGTGTCTGCAAATTGAGACTCTGGTTTTGGCTATTATCCTAAGTCATGTGACAAGGCTTGTAGGCTTGTTAAAGGGTCGACATTGACTTTTAGTATTGCTACTTCCTATAGGTGGCATTAAAGTTCTAGTCCTCTTCCTCTCTGAAGAGACAATTTGCTTTATTTGAAATAAAAACTCCCCGACCCTCTTTTACCCATTTATTTATCAAAAATAAAAATTAAAAAGCAAAAGTTAGACCTTTCCATCAATAATCCATCCACCACGCCAGCTGGTTCACACTGAGCTGAGTGTGAGAACGCGGCTGCATCGACGGGGGTAACTTTAATGACGTCACTGCTGGTCTCAATGCAGCTGCCATAAAACAGCTGACATCAATGCCACAACTATTACCCCACTTGCCACAGACTCAGGGCAAGAGGGAGGAGTCTAGCAAAGCACCAGAATTGGCACATCTAATGAATGCACCTTTTATGGGACAGTTGTGGGCTGCTTTTTTAGGCTGGGGAGGGCCAATAGCCATGATCTCTTCCCGGTCTGAGAATACCAGCCCCCAACTCTCAGACTTAGCTTGGCTAGTTATCAAAAATGGGGGGAGGGGAAGAGTCCACAGCGTTTTTTTATTTATTTTAAATAAATACAAACAAATGGAATGGGGACCCCTTTATATTTATAACCAGCCAAGATAAAGCTAAAAGCAGGGGTCTGCAGCCAATAATTGTCACGTTTACCTGAGGATAGTTGTCAAAAACAGATGAGAACCCACGTCTTTTTTATTTTTTTACACAGTACGCCGCTGGCCAATCACAGCCATGCCAATACTTGACATGACTGTGATTGAGCCGGAAATGCTTGCACATGAAAGCTTGTTGATTGGCTGCACTTCAGCCTTTCAACAAGCTTTGCTCGAGCTGTTGAACAAGAAAAGTAAAACGGACTTCCGAGAGAAGTCAGTTTTTGGGGTCTGTGCATGGACCCTTGGTGTCTGATATGGACCCCAAACTTTACCGTTCAGGTTCATCCATCTCTAGTCATTAGTGGAATGGATGACATGGGTAACATGATAGACAGAGATAAGGGAGGAAAAGTATGGTTGTGCAGAACTGTGGAGAGCTTTGTGGGTGAAAGTGATAAGCTTATATTGGACTGTGTAGATGATAAGCAACCAGTGCAATTACTGGTACAGGGTAGACTCATTGGTGTAATAGCTGGAGAGGAATATCATCCTGACTGCTGCAATCTAGATGGATTGGATAGGGGAGAGTTACAGTAAATAAGAGAGAGAACAATTAGTAGAGAGTTGCAATAGCCCAGATGAGAATGAAGAAGAGCAACAGTAAGAGTTTTTGCAGAATCAAAGGTAAGGAAAGGTCAAATTCTAGGTGAAGGTGACATGAGTAAGCGAGTGAGTCAAATATAACTAGAAGACAGCAGGTGTGCTGCAGGGGAGTAATGGTAGAATCACACAAAAATGGCAATAATGGGTTTTGGAAGGTTAGGAGTAGAGATGAGCGAATATTTCAATATTCAATTTGGATTATGTTCGCCGAATCTGCAATATTCGCCGATTAATTTGATGATCTTGATGAATATTCGTCGAACATTATTGACGCAAAAACGCATGCACAACACCTTAGAACGGTCCCAAGACCAAAATGTGAAAGGGTCCAAACCCTCCCTGATGGCATTGATATTTATTTATTTATTTTACTCACTTATATAGCGCCATTAATTTCACAGTACTCTATAAACATTATTGACACTGTCCCCATGGGGGCTCACAATCTAGATTCCCTATCAGTATGTCTCTGGAATGTGGGAGGAAACCGGAGTACCCAGGGGAAACCCACGCATATACGGGGAGAACATATTTAGTTCTAGAAACTACTGCACCATTCTCTCCATTCGTTCACCGCATGTAAGACTTGGTCTAAAAAAAGTGTCAAAGGGCTCACAGAAATTGCTTCTTCCACTTCCACCGTTGCTCCTGCTGCTGCTAATGTTTTGGCGTGACAAATTGATGGGACAGAGGTTGGAAGTCTACAGCTGCACTGTGAACTGTGTGCTTCACTGCTGTCTTGGGGAAAAGCACTCTTAGGGTTGTATACAAGCATGTTTCGATACTCCAGCATTCGCGGGTCCCTTTCTAGAGCAGGAATCATCAACTAAAATGGCAAACCAGTAGTCAGCATTATTCCTAATCATAACTATACAGGAATCATGTTGCAGTAAGTGCAGCAAGAAGGTACTCATATGTCAGGCTCTACCATGAGGTCTGAGACCATGCTGTGTTGGTGGCGGTGTAACAATGAAGCTTGTTTCCTCTGTAACCCTCCTGCCAACAACGAACAACAGAGAGGGGAGGATTATCCTCTTCATCCTACAGTTGCTTGCCCATCACCTCTTCCTCCTCCATTTTGTCCTCGGATCTTGGACCTTCGATAACAGTTTGCCTGTTATCATCATCACCAGCCCCCGTTGATCGCAGTACTCCACGCTCCATTGACACCCGCCTGTGTGATGACAGTCTTGAGCCTCAAGACAATTATATCCCTTCCACAGCCTCCCCTGATTCCTCCTCTTCTTCTGAGACCACCATCTCCTCCCGCAGGTTATTCAAAGTCTACTCCAGCATATGAATAACCAGAAAGTGATGCTGATGACGGCGGCGTCAGCGCTAACCATCTTAGTACCCATTTTGAAACAGTGCAGAAGGATGCAGAAGTCCTTAATCTGTGCCCTCTCTGTAAATGTGATATTCGCCACCTCCGTACTGTGTTGGCCCAGGCTATATGACATAACATAATGCGTCAGGGCTTGATGTTGCTGCCACAGTCGCTGCAACATTTGCAGAGTGAAATTCCACCGTGTCAGCTCATATCATATCAATCTGTTAACTGGCATCGACAAACACCTCTGTATCGATGCAAGTTGTTGAGCAGAGGGGTGCGAACGGCATAAATTAGCACACAGCTTATGTGCTTTCTGGAGCAGGTCACCCAGTCCAGGATAGTGGCTGAGAAAACATTGCACCACCAGGTTGAGGACGTGAGCCATGCAAGGCATGTGTGTGAGCTTGCCTAGCCGTAGGGACGCCACCAGGTTCGCACCATTATTGGACACAACCTTCCCTGGATGCAGGTTCAGCGGAGACAGCCATTGATCAAAATCAGCCTGGAGAGATGTCCACAACTCTTCAGCTGTATGACTGCGATCTCCAAGGCATATCAATTTTAAGACTGCCTGGTTTTGGTGCGCCCTGGCTGTGGAGTACAAAGGTGGTGGGGGCTTGCTATGCACTGTTAGTATGCTTACTAACATTGATTAAGTGATATACCATGTGTGTTTGTCTGACTCCTTGGTATTTACTGTTAGTACGCGTGTCTCATGAAGGCAGGGGCTGAGGGAGCAGGTGAAGGCCCTAGAGGAGATAGAGGAGGCAGAAGCAGTGGAGGAAGTGTTTAATGTAGAGGTTTTACCTGCAAGCCTTGTGGAGCAGCGCCTTTCCCCACAGCCACCAGAGTCACCCAGTGCCCAGTCACTAGCTAACATGTGGGATATAGCAGGCTTTTCCACATTTAGCTACTGATATAATATTATTTAGAATGCTATACTAGTGCATGGAGCACTATAGAAGCAGTGCACAACACACTTGTAGGACATGTGACCTACTGGCTTTGTCTGAGAACCTCAGTAATGCTCCCCACCCCACCAAAAAAAAAAATTAAAAATTCTGGAAGGTAAATTTTACAGCCACACTGGACACTATCTAGCTACACTATCTGACTGATATATAACCGCCTAACCAACTAGCTGAAATCTTGATACAAACAGTGGCAGGGTCAGGAGCAGCCTCTCTGCGCTGTTACAGTGTCAAAATGGCGCTAAAACAACATATCCATTATTTATATGGCGAGGGACATGTGATTTCAGGAGCCAATGACACAAACCGTTGTGTCAGGACATTGTGGGTGTTTCCTGCGCCCTGATTGGCTAGCCGCAATGTGAACACATAAAGTTAGGGAAAAAAAATTACTGCTGTGCTTAGGTTACAAAAATGCCACACCTCTGAGCTCTGCAAACCCCCTCCTCTCATTATACACGTGCCCAACGCTCATGATATACCACCATTATCGTTGCAAAAGTGTGAGAAATATTTTTGTGGTGACTCAAATATTTTCCCACACTTTTACAGAATGATACCTATTTTTACCTATCTTATGCAATTTTGCTGGGGTTTCCGATCATGGATCCGAATGTGCTATATTCGTGCTGAATTTATGTTTGGCGAACATTTGCCGCACAAATTCGCTCATCTCTAGTTAGGAGAGGTAGGAAACATAAGGAGTTCAATTTTTAAATTTCCACATTTTTTGGTTCAAAACTCCTTACTCCATATGAATCTGTGAGTAGCAAGCACCGGGTAGCTACCTAGAGTTGGCACCAAATGGACAGCTCTCATCCTCCTGGAAGGGAGCTAACTTGCAAAAAATAATGCAAGATAGTCAAAAAAGAGATATACTGTATATATTTATGTGATGGCTCTGATCCATTTTAAGTGTCCCTACTGAACAAATAAGCATTTGGTCAATGAGAATAGATCATGTAGTATGAGTGATGGCATATGTCATAGAGAAAAATTAAAATCCGTAAAACATGGAGAAGGGATATATCACTCTCACATTGAACACATGGGATTAATTATAGCAGGAAAAGAGAGAATCTATTTATAACTGGGGAAGTGAAAGAGAGCTGACATGTCAAACTCAATTAAAGTAGGAGCCTCCTGCAATGACCAGGTAGTTGCATCATGAGATTTACCCTAGTAAAAGACACCAAGATTATGATTCTTTAACTTAAAGGTGGGGAAGTACACCTTACAGGCATAAGCTTCCTCTAATCAAAGCATGGTTCCTAAACAGGTTTGGAGCCAGTGGTCAGTGATGACTGTTCGGATTTGCTTCAGTCCTATATTTATGGGAGATATATTTTTGGAGTCAGAGCGAATGGATGAATAAAATGCATCTTAATTTTGCTGATGGGTGTTGTCCATGCCATATTTAATCTCTATAGACAGGTAAAATAGTGATAAGAAACATGATGACAATATCTACCACCTGGGACATCCAGGGATGAAGATATTCTGCAATTTGGGGATCTCAAAAACATTTAAAGGACTTGGCACCTCCCACAAGCAGCCCCCACTTGAGCTCACCAGGGGGAGTTATGTGGGCATAAATTTGATGTAATAAAAATCAGAATTTTGTTTTTGTCGTTTCTCAGTCCTGGAAGGTATAGCTTGCTGTTGGTTCTGTCTGTTTTCCTAAGGATTAGCTCCCTCGACTAAGCTATGAGCCATTTCTGTGACATCAGATTCAGAAATTTTATTTTGTTACCCCTTTTATTTTATGCATTTTTTGTTCCTATTTTGCAACATCTTTGTATATTTTTTATAAACACTTCCTACCTTTCAGGATAAAATATATAAAATGCAATCATTCTGTTCCTCTTGCTCTGTAAACCGCACCCCTGAAGCCATACGCTACCTTGTAATGGGTGTTCAATCAGCCTGTATGAACGACTGTTGGTGGTAGATAGTAGTTCATTTTTGTTACTGTAGAATTGGCAGTGACCGTACCAGGATATATATATATATTCAATGCATTGCAATCGGAGGTGTATATACCGTACACTCACTGGGAGGTCTCCAATAACCGGCCTAGTAGTAAAAGCAGCCGCAGCCCCAACCAACAATCATCAGTCAATTGCATAAGTGTCCTGATGACTGGAGGCAGCAGAGTTGTGTCCTCTGACAAAGTGGTGGTGGAATCTGTTATCCTTGACAGCATATATTAAATTAATGTTTTTTTTCAGCCCATTAAGAGGAAGGTTTTATCACAATGTATGATTGTCAGCGAAAAAGGGAGAAAGAGGTAGGAAGACCCTCTGGGTGACTGAGTAACAGAAAAAGCACTCACATAAGAGAAAATATGGTTGGAGAGATCACTAACAGTAGTAACAGTACTGAATAGGCTGAATTGAGAACCAGTGGGAATTCTTAGCCCATGGGTCATGTTTTCTCATAGAGAACACATTCTGTTACAGTGAATTTGATGGACATCAAGCACAGACACGATCTGATTTACCGTACAGATAACTTGGCGACTTCATTGTTTCTATATCTGCTGCAAATATTTTCAAATAAATATTTAAAGATGTGAAGACTGACATATGGATTTTCTATTAAATCGCTCACATAGTTTTCTTACAATAAGGTGGTGCAATCACATTCTGTTCTAAAATATTTCTGGCTCCGAGACCTCATTGAGCAATGCTTGAGAAAAAAAGGTCACTTGAGATTGCTTCTGGTTTTGCATTGTTCTAGACCGGCATTAAATAATATAACCTTGGTTAATCTCCCGAACATGGCTTCTTCAGAGCAAATAAACACACTCCCATGTAGAACATGCTACTTCTTCAGCCAAGACAACCATTTTCATTTTGTAGGAACTGCTGAGGAATATTACACAATATATTATACCAGATGCTGCAAAAACTCTTTTTAAACAATAAGAGGGGCTGGTGTGATATGGGGGGGATGATTGTCCACATCTTAAAGAGAATTGGTCACCAGGTTAGGCCTATATGAGGTTCAGGCCACTACCTTTCAGGCCCTATATACAGCATTCTATAATGCTGCATATCTGTCCCCAACCTGATCTGAAAGTGAAGAAAAAGAGCATAATTATACTCACTTGCGGGGGTGATCCGGTCCGAGGGGTGTCGATGTTCTTGATCCGACACCTTCCATCTTCTTACGATCCACCACCCTCCTTCTTGCTTCATGTGGATAACATTTGATAACGTCACCAACTTAGTGTCCCTAGCGTCGTGCTCTTGCTCAGGCGTACCTCTCTTCCCTGTTAAGGGCAGAGCAAAGTACTGCAGTGCATACGCACAGTAAAAGGTCAACGAACCCCAGCACCTGCGCACTGCAGTACTTTATTCGGCCCTAGTCAGGGCAAAGACGTATGCCTGAGCAAGAGGATGATGCCAGGGAGACTGCGTAGTTGACATAGGGACACCACACAAAGCAAGAAGGAGGGCGGCAATTGTATGAAGATGGGAACAGTCAGACCAAGTACACTGACCGGACAGTCTGCGCAGCCTCAGTGACATCAGTGGTAGTCACTGATTCTGCGCAGACTCCCCGCCTGACGTGAGGTGAACTCGACAGCGTGGGAAAATGTGCATCTTACAGATGCGCCATTTCTGGGGTGGCTGTGGGTAGATGTTTTAGCCGGGGGGGGCAATAACAATGGTCCCTCTCTAGGCTATTAATATCTGCCCTCAGTCACTGGCTTTCCCTCTCTGACGGAGAAAATTGCGCAGGAGCCCATGCAATTTTTTTCCGTGAATTATTTAATTTAACACCTACAGCTCCAATATTTTACACACATACACTACTAACATGATTAGAGAGGGACATATATACAGTGCCTTGCGAAAGTATTCGGCCCCCTGGAACTTTTCAACCTTTTCCCACATATCATGCTTCAAACATAGAGATACCAAATGTAAATTTTTGTTGAAGAATCAACAACAAGTGGGACACAATTGTGAAGTTGAACGACATTTATTAGTTATTTTACATTTTTGTGGAAAGTCAAAAACTGAAAAGTGGAGCGTGCAATATTATTTGGCCCCTTTACTTTCAGTGCAGCAAGCTCACTCCAGAAGTTCATTGTGGATCTCTGAATGATCCAATGTTGTCCTAAAGGACTAATGATGATAAATATAATCCACCTGTGTGTAATCAAGTCTCCGTATAAATGCACCTGCTCTGTGATAGTCTCAGGGTTCTGTTTGAAGCACAGAGAGCATCATGAAAACCAAGGAACACAATAGGCAGGTCCGTGATACTGTTGTGGAGAAGTTTAAAGCCGTATTTGGATACAAAATGATTTCCAAAACTTTAAACATCCCAAGGAGCACTGTGCAAGCGATGATATTGAAATGGAAGGCGTATCATACCACTGCAAATCTACCAAGACCTGGCCGTCACTCTAAACTTTCATCTCAAGCAAGGAGAAGACTGATCAGAGATGCAGCCAAGAGGCCCATGATCACTCTGGATGAACTGCGGAGATCTACAGCTGAGGTGGGACAGTCTGTCCATAGGACAACAATCAGTCGTACACTGCACAAATCTGGCCTTTATGGAAGAATGGCAAGAAGAAAGCCATTTCTCAAAGACATCCATAAAAAGTGTCGTTTAAAGTTTGCAACAAGCCACCTGGGAGACACACCAAACATGTGGAAGAAGGAGCTCTGGTCAGATGAAACTAAAATCGAACTTTTTGGCAACAATGCCAAACGATATGTTTGGCGTAAAGGCAACACAGTTCATCACCCTGAACACACCATCCCCACTGTCAAACATGGTGGTGGCAGCATCATGGTTTGGGCCTGCTTTTCTTCAGCATGGACAGGGAAGATGGTTAAAATTGATGGGAAGATGGATGGAGCCAAATACAGGACCATTCTTGAACAAAACCTGTTGGAGTCTGCAAAAGACCTGAGACTGGGACGGAGATTTGTCTTCCAACAAGACAATGATCCCAAACATAAAGCAAAATCTACAATGGAATGGTTCACAAATAAACGTATCCAGGTGTTAGAATGGCCAAGTCATAGTCCAGACCTGAATCTAATCGAGAATCTGTGGAAAAAGCTGAAAACTGCTGTTCACAAACGATCTCCATCAAACCTCACTGAGCTCGAGCTGTTTGCCAAGGAAGAATGGGCAAGAATTTCAGTCTCTCGATGTACAAAACTGATAGGGACATACCCCAAGCGACTTGCAGCTGTAATTGCAGCAAAAGGTGGCGCAACAAAGTATTAAGTTAAAGGGGCCGAATAATATTGCACGCCCCACTTTTCAGTTTTTTTCCTCAAAAATTTAAAATAACCAATAAATTTCGTTCAACTTCACAATTGTGTCCCACCTGTTGTTGATTCTTCACCAAAAATTTACATTTGGTATCTTTATGTTTGAAGCATAACATGTGGGAAAGGGTTGAAAAGTTCCAGGGGGCCGAATACTTTTGCAAGGCACTGTAAATCTAACGGATGTGCAATGGCTTACTGTAGCATTTATTTGCAGTAGTCAACTATTGGCACCTTTTTTATGCACTTTTACTGCATATTTTGCACGCAAAATCAATTTTATTGCATTAAGCACTTTATTTTTCTGAGGTATAGGTGACTGGAATTTATATGAAATAAGTGAATGCTCATTCTGAGTGGCATTATACACCATTTTCTCAACAGAGGATTTTTGTGCTTTTAATAAAAGGCTGTGCTTTTTTCAATAGGGTGGCTAGCATTTTATATGCAGCAGACAATTATTGGCACCTCCTTGCATGTAGCACTTTTTTCATTGTGAATTTTGCACATAATGTGTCTGTCTAAAATCAAGGATTTTATTATAATTTTTGCTATCTATAAAACAATAAGTTTTTGATTACATGAGTTTCATGGTGTTTTCCTGTCATATTTTATGATATGATTTCTGGTCTGTGTATTATCATGGCATTTTGTGTATATTGCCTTGTTTATTTTATCTATTGAGTAAATAATAAATTTTGAAGAAATTTTATTATCATGCTTTTTGCCTCTTTTTCTGCCATTTACTAATGGTAGTTATGGTTTATGAATAATTTTTGAGGTGGTATTTATACATCTTGGGCATTTTTGATATGTTGAGAATGGTTTACTGTATGTAAACCATGTCTCATATCCTGTCAGGTTCTGTAATGATTTTACAAAAGCCGACAAATGAATTATCACCTATTCTACCATGTATCTATCTATTGTAACGTTCCACGCTGTCTGTGGACGGGGGTTACTCACTTTGCAGGTCTTGAAGGTAAACACTGGCATACGCAGGGTTAAAACGAGTCCATTCGGTTTATTTTCTCCATAAACGGCGGTTAGTATGTTGTTGCGACTCCCTTGCACCCCTTACCTCTTGTCTGGACTGACTCTTTGTCACCACGTCTTCTACAGGGTCTCCCGCCTACGTCACTCAGCTCTGAGCTAACTGAGGCATCACTACTTCCTCTTCCATCAGGCCACCTACTGTCATCTCTCTGCTGGCCATTTCTCCTAAGGTCTAAATGGTCCCGAGAGCAGCCCTTCCATTTATCTCTATGTACTCTCTTATCTCCAGCTTGAGGACTTCCAGTCTTAAGCAAACCTCTTTGCCTTTCTATACCGCGAGCTGAAGGTGGCGGCCATCTTCTTTCCATTTCCTGCAGCTCTCTGTTGATCTGCTCCCTCTCAAGTTTTAGCTGCTCTACTTCTTTCAGGTATGACATGACACGCGATACTCCAGGAGCATACGGATATTTCCAAGGCTGTCCATTGACCTGACAACGAGGAATGGAACCATCCCATCTTCACCCATGTTCTGGGCTTCGTCATCAGCCGGAATCCTCACTCTCATCACGCCAGACCTGTTCACCATCTCCTGCATCACTTTCCCAAACCTTCCGATGACTTTCCTCACCAGACCTCCGGGCACTTGAATGATGTCTTCTGCAATGCCCCGCTGACTTTGAACTTTCCTCGCACACTCTAGACATTGGGCGGCTTCTTTTTTCTTCAACAGGATCATCTGCTTTGTGCGGAGGCATTGTAGATGTATATCCCTCAGGATAGCAACCCGCTTCCTTGTGACTTCCTTAGATGACAGTATGACCAACTGCTTTGTCTCTGGTGCCCAGATCACACTACACGCTTCTATAGCCTTCCTAAAGGCCTCATGCCCATCCTCAATGGCACACGCTTCTCGCATGTCTTCAGGTACCTCTATTATACACTTGAAAAGCGAAGTCTCCCCTTCTTGGACATACTGTTGGACCTCCTCGTCCTGAGCGTCAGCGCAGTTTTCCAAGACATCGGCATCCCTTGTATGGCCACCTGCGTGGCACTTCCCCAGCCGGATTTCTTCCTCCGTGGAGGTCCCTTCTTTGGTCAGCCTCTCCAGTTCACTCTCCTTCATTGTGATCAGCTCGGGAGAGCGCAACAGTTTGATTTCCCGGTCATCCGTGGATTTCTGGAGCGGGGCCCCGTCACACTAAGCGACTTACTAGCGATCCCGACACTGATATCAAGGTGTCAGGATCGCTAGTAAGTCGCTATGTGATCGCTGGTGAGCTGGGCATCCCTGTACAAAATAGAATCAAAATAAAAAATATTGTTATTCTCACCTTCCGAAGTCCCGCGCAGCCATCCCGCCTCTCTCCACGCTCCGGTCCCAGTGATCCTTTGTGAGAATGACCGCGAGATGTCACGGTCTCGAGGGATAACAAAGTCTCGCGGTCATTCTTGCAAAGGATCACTGGGACCGGAGCGTGGAGAGAGGCAGGATGGCTGAACAGGACGTCGGAAGGTGAGAATAACTATATTTTTTTATTTTTTTATTATTTTTTACACCTGATCGCTGGTCTCCCGCCTGTCACACACAGCGATGTGTGCTGGCCAGCGGGAGACCAGCGACCAAAGAAATGTCCAGAGGTTTCTTCCAGCGATCAGCAATACCGGCAGGGGGGCCGCTCGCTGATCGCTGTCACACACAGCGATCTCGCTGGTGAGATCGCTGTTATGTCACAAAAGTTGTGACTCAGCAGCGATCTCGCTACCGAGATCGCTTAGTGTGACGGGGCCTTTAGTCGCCTTTATCTTGAGCTCTTGAAGAACTCCATCTCGCTCCTCTGCCAAGCAATGACGCTCATCCTCTCTCAGTAGAATCTCCTGTTGATGCTTCTCTTGGGTCTCTCTGAGCACTTCTATATCTTCCAACAGGGTCTTGTTCATGGTTTTACACGCTGACAGGTGACCTCTGAGCTCAGAGACTTCCTTCTCCAGCTCATCCACTCTGTGCTCAGTCACTTTTCTCAGGACCCTTTCTCACTCGACTGTCTCTTTAAGCAGCTCTACCTCATGGTCCTGCTCTCTTTTGGCCAGCACGTGTCGCATCATCAGCTCTTTAATTAGACTTTCACATGGGCTCTCTTGCCCACCTACACTCTGCCTCTTCAGAGCTCCACCTGTTCCTGCATCCTCCTCTATGGTCTCAGCGAGCCTACTACAGGTCTGTTTTAATTCTAGCCCATCGCTAACTCCCTCTGTGCTGGAGTTTGTCCGAGACAAAGTGACCTCCTTTCTACACACTCTTTCCCTTGTGTTCGAGTCACAGTCTGAATTGGAGTCACCCCCACTCACCCTGTCATCCTGGAACAGCAAGTCCCCGAATTGCTCAGACCCACACTTTCTCTCAGTCACCCGGAACTCTGGACTATCAACCTTAGGTGGTGCTATCTCCTCCTTTGAGCCACCCCACACTTCATCAACTTCCCATGCATCGTCAAACAAGACAAAGTCCCGGCTCCTCTCAAAGGGATACATTAAGTTTGGTGGTATACTGCCACCTTGGCTCTCAACGCTTTTGGAGCTCTCAATCATTACTCTGTCCACATTATAGTCCACAGTGACCCCATGTTTGCAGCGAACCTTGACCTTTTTCTCGGTCAGACAGAAAACGAGAGGAGTTCCTGTCAGAGTCACCTGACTCTTTGAGTCCAGCCGTCCAGAGACTTCTTCCCGCTGTAGCATCACGGTACACACCTGCGGCTTGTCATCAGTTGGAAAGTCTATGCCGCATTCAGAATAGGTAAGACATAAACACCGCTGTTCCCCAGACATGTCCACTGAGGTAACCAGTGCCGCTCCTTTTGAAATCTCTGCCTCTTTTTGGGCCATTATCCCCTTTTGGGACTCCGCCTCCCTCTGGGACGCCACCCCTTTTTGGGCCACTATCCCCTTTTGGGACTCCACCTCCCTCTGGGACTCCACCCATTTTTGAGCCACTATCCCCTTTTGGGACTCTGCCTCCCTCTGGGACTCCACCCCTTTTTGGGCTACTACCCCGATTTGGGTCACCGCCCCATTTTGGGACTCCACCCACTTTTGGGCTACCACCTCGATTTGGGCCACCGCCCCCTTTCAGGATTTCCCCATGTCCATTCTGCAGAACTTCTTATGCCACAGTTCACACAGTACAGTTTGTCTTTTTTGGGGCTGCTACTGGCCGGCTGCCGTTCACAGGCAGCTGCTGGTGTCAATGCAGCTCCTGCTGCGCCATCTTCGTGGACCCGCCGATCCACCGGAAGCCGCTTGTCCCCTTCGTAACCCCGCCGAGTTAACGGAAGCCGCTTGTCCCCTTCGTAACCCTGCCGAGTTACAGCAAGCCGCTTGTCTCCTTCATGACCCCACTGAACCACAGCAAGCACCTTCAGGTTTTGCAGAGGAAAAGAGGAAAAAGAAAAAAAAAACACATGCACAGTCTCTCACTGACCCTGGTCAGTGCAACACGGATTCCTGTCCGTTACCTGCTGGTGTCAGCCACACAGGTTCTCCGATACCTCTCATCCACAGAGGCACCCTATAGCAACTTTGCAAATAGACTTTCCCTGACCCCAGTCAGCATACCACAGACTCCTGTCTGTTACCTGTTGGTGACGGCCACACAGGTTCCTGGATGCCTCTTTTCCTCAGAGGTATCCCACAAATATTAATACAGTCACTTTCTCTGACCTCGGTCAGAATTACTCACGATTTTCCAGACCGTCTGCTCTCCTGGCTCAGAGCCGCCAGTACGGCAACATGTGCTTCTTGGAACCGCTGCCGGCAGTCTGTCACCAATTGTAACATTCCACACTGTCTGTGGACGGGGGTTGCTCACTTTGCAGGTCTTGGAGGTAAACACTGGCACACGCAGGGTTAAAACGAGTCCATTCGGTTTATTTTCTCCATAAACCATTGAAGCATGAACAAAAGGCAAACAGTCTTACAGCAACACAAAAACAGTCCTTAGCTGGGCTTGGTTCCCTCAGGTCCTGTGCACACACAGGCCAGAGCTCTATCTGCAGCCGCAGACACAGGAAGGCTTCTCCTTCCTTAGAACACAGATCACTTCTGTAGTGTCCCACCTGGACACATGGAAGTCTGTTGACACTCTGACAGACTCCCTCACATTCTGACACATGTGCTAAACACCTCAGTCACATAGCCCTGTAACCACATCCATAGGTGAGGTAGGGATCACATGAGCTGGTCACATGGTCACTACCTCACCACAGGTCCTGAACATACACATATCTTCAGGCAAAATGGGGTACAGCCCGCACCCCCACCAAAGGTGAGGCAATATGGGTAGCCAGACCCTCCCATCTCTCATAGCTACCCGCAACCCGGACCCAGTGCACTATATGACATCTTTAGTGCTCATGCACACTATAGACAAAATACTCCGGGTTGCATCACAGGGAGCATCCATCCATGTGACATATACCTCCCATTAACCACGTGACCACCCGTCACACCACACTATGAAATATAAAGATTATATTTTTAATTTAACACTTGACGTACTGCACAAATAAAGTGTAAACATTATTTTGTGGGTCATTCAGATTATGGCAATACCAAAGTTATATAGTGTTACCTGTTTTATGACTTTTATGTAATAAAAACACTGAAAAATATTATGTTTTCTGCCATATTCAGAGAGCCATGCATTTTATTATTTTCTTTCAAAGAAGCTGTAATAGGGCTAAATTTTGAGTGACAAGACGTAGTTTTCAATGTAAAGATTTTCTGGTATATACAACTTTTTTATTATTTTTTTATTACACTTTTTTATTATTATTATTATTATTATTATTATAATTATGCTTTTATATAGCGCCATTTATTCCATGGTGCTTTACATGTGAAAAGGGGAAATATAGACAAGTATAATAAACATGTGTAAGACAAGAGACATACAAGTACATAAGGAGAGGGGACCCTGCCCGCGAGGGCTCACAGTCTACAGGGATGGGTGAGGATACAGTAGGAGAGGGTAGAGCAGGTCGTGGTTTTTTAGAGGTGGAATGTAAAAAAGAAACAGTAATTCTGGAAAACTAATTTTTTTATAAACGCATTTCACTTTTCACTTTAATTTACATGATCAGTCTATTATGCACATGTATATGATAATGAAAATTATCTTACTTAAAAAAAATTTTTTTTACTGCTTTTAAACAAAAAAAATTCAAAACAAGAATATTTTTCACCATATTCCGAGACCCGTAACTTTATATTTTTTTCAGAGATGTATAAGGGGTTTCATTTTCGCAAGGACAAGCTGTAGTTTTCACTGGTGCTACCTTTGAGTACATCCAACTTTTTTATCACTTTTTATTTCATTTTTTGTGAGGATAGATGAGCAAAAATCATCAATTCGGTAACAATTTTTTTTCTCATTCACAGAACTTTATGAGGGCTTGTTTTTTTGCATAACAAAAGATTTTATTTAGCTTTAGCTTTTATTTGCACACTTTTTGAATATGCACAATTTTTAGTCACTTTCTTCTTCATTTTATGTGTGGCAGGATGAAGAAAAATAACACTTCTGCCATTGTTTTTGTTATGGACTGACCTGGGTTGGAGTAGTGGTATTGCAACCACTCGGGGCAGCACTTGCAGGTAGCATAGTCAGGAATAGCCAGGAGTCGGTACCAGGAATAGCCAGGAGTTGGTACACAGGAGAAGCAATGTAGTTAAAGGATCAGCAGGTAGCATAATCAGGAATAGCAAGGGGTCAGTACATGGTAGCAGCAGTATAATATTGGTATGAAGGCGGAGGTGAAAAGACACTGGACTAAAGAATAAGAACTCAATAATCTCACAAGGAAGGAAGTACAATGACAGGTTTAAGTAGGGTGTTTAATCAGGGTGGAACCAATCAGGAACTCCAGGTGGAGACAATCAGAAACAGCATAGGTACTGGCATCTGAATTAGGCAAGGAGTTTCCAGCAAGCTGAATAGCTCAGAGGGAGGTGTTGTGCCTGGTGCACAAGAATTTCTGGGTTCAAATCCTGACAGTTTTCTTCCAATATTTATTTATTTATTTTCTAGTGTTCTTCTTGAGGGTTAAATAATTATATAAAGTTAGAGCATGCATCACTATGCATGTGAAAATACCAACTATGTGTAATCTTAACCCCTTTACCCCAAGGGTGGTATGCACGTTAATGATCGGGCCAATTTTTACAAATCTGACAATTGTCCTTTCATGAGGTCATAACTCTGGAACGCTTCAATGGATCCCAATGATTCTGACAATGTTTTCTTGTGACATATTGTACTTCATGTTAGTGGTAAAATTTCATTGATATAACTTGCGTTTATTTGTGAAAAAAATGGAAATTTGGCAAAAATTTTGAAAATTTCGCAATTTTCCAACTTTGAATTTTCATGCCTTTAAATCACAGAGAGATGTCACATAAAATACTTAATAAGTAACATTTCCCACATGTTTACTTTACATCAGCACAATTTTGGAACAAAATTTTTTTGTTAGGAAATTAGAATGGTTAAAAGTTAAACAGCGATTTCTCATTTTTACAACATCATTTTTTTTTAGGGACCACATCACATTTAAAGTCACTTTGAGGGGTCTCTATGATAGAAAATACCCAAAAGTAACACCGTTTTAAAAACTGCACCCCTGAATGTGCTCATAACCACATTCAAACGTTTATTAACCCTTCAGGTGATTCACAGGAATGTTCAAAAAAATTAACATTTAACTTTTTTCCACAAAAAATTTACTTCAGATCCTGTTTTTTATTTTACCAAGGGTAACAGGAGAAATTTGACCCCAAAAGTTGCTGTACAATTTGTCTTGAGTATTCTGATACCCCATATGTGGGGGTAAACCCCTTTTTGGGTGCATGGCAGAGCTCGGAAGGGAAGGAGTGCTATTTGAATTTTCAATGCAAAATTGGCTGGAATTAAGATCGAACACAATGTTGCGTTTGGAGAGACCCTGATGTGCCTAAACAGTGGAAACCCCCCAATTCTAACTCCACCCCTAACCACAACACACCCCTAACCTTAACCCCAAATCTATCCATAACCCTAACCACAAACCTAACCCTAATTCAAACCCTAACCCTAATCCTAATCATAACAGTAATCCAAACCCTAACCCCAACTATAGCCCCACCTCTAACCCTAACCCTAAATTTAGCCCCAACCCTAACCTTAGCCATAACCCTAACCTTAACTTTATCCCCAACCCTAACCCTAACTTTAGTCCAACTCATTTTAGCCCAACTGTAACCCCAATGGGAAAATGGAGAAAAATACATTTTATTATTTCATTATTTTTCCCTAACTAAGGGGGTGATAAACAGGGGTTAGAGTTACTATTTTTTTATTTTGATCACTGAGATAGGGTTTGTTTTGGTGCTTTTATACTGTATAATAAAAGCTACTTTATAGAAAAAATAATTGTTTTTGCATCACTTTATTCTGACAGCTATAACTTTTTTATTTTTTTGATGATGACGCTGTATGCTCATTTTTTTGCACGACAAGATGATGTTTTCAGCGGTACCATGTTTATTTCTAGCCGTCTTTTTGTTCGCGTGTTATTCCACTTTTGTTCGGCGGCATGATGATAAAGCATTGTTTTTTATGGTGTTCACTAAAGGGGTTAACTAGTGGGACAGTTTTATAGGTCGAGTCGTAACGGACGTGGCAATACCAAACATGTGTACTTTTATTGTTTACATTTTTTCATTCAAATATTTATTTAGTGCTAGAATAAATATTGATTTTTTTATTTATTATTTTTTTTATATATATATTTTTACAATTATTTAAAAAAAATTTTTTACTTCATTCTAACTTTTGTACTTTGTCCCACTATGGGACAATCATTTCTTGCAGGCTGATCGCTTCTATAGTATGCAGATGAAGCAACATCTGCATGCTATAGAAGCTGTCAGTGCTGCACTTACTGCATGCTGACCTGAGAGACTTCCTGACATGCACTGCGTGGCCAATCGCTGTGACATATTATACCGTCCATGGTCAAATTGTGTCTGGTCACATGGACAGAATAGTACATCTAATGGCAGAAAGTGTTTAAAGCACATTTATTTTTTCAAGAATAGCCTATTTATTATTGGGAAAGCTGAGATTTTCAGAAACAATACGTTTACTTAAAAATAAAAAAAAGCTTAAAAACTTTTTTTACATTTACTTTTACATCATTTGTTAGTCCATCAAGGGGTTTGTTAGCATACAATGATCTTATTATTTCTTAAACGGAATCTGTCACCTCATTTTTCACATATAAGCTGCGGCCACCGCCATCAGGGGCTTATCTACATCATTCTATAATATTATAGATAAGCCCCCGATGTAACCTGAAAGATAAGAAAAGCAAGTTACAGTTGTGGCCAAAAGTATTGACACCCCTGCAATTCTGTCAGATAATACTCAGTTTCTTCCTGAAAATGATAGCAAACACAAATTCTTTGGTATTATTATCTTCATTTAATTTGTCTTAAATGAAAAAACACAAAAAGAATTGTCCTAAAGCCAAATTGGATATAATTCCACACCAAACATAAAAAAGAGGGTGGACAAAAGTATTGGCACTGTTCGAAAAATCATGTGATGCTTCTCTAATTTGTGTAATTACCAGCACCTGTAACTTACCTGTGGCACCTAACAGGTGTTGGCAATAACTAAATCACACTTGCAGCAAGTTGACATGGATTAAAGTTGACTCAACCTCTGTCCTGTGTCCTTGTGTGTACCACATTGAGCATGGAGAAAAGAAAGACCAAAGAACTGTCTGAGGACTTGAGAAACCAAATTGTGAGGAGGCATGAACAATCTCAAGGCTCCAAGTCCATCTACAAAGACCAGAATGTTCCTGTGTCTACCGTGCGCAGTGTCATCAAGAAGTTTAAAGCCCATGGCACTGTGGCTAACCTCCCTAGATGTGGACGGAAAAGAAAAATTGACAAGAGATTTCAACACAAGATTGTGTGGATGTTGGATAAAGAATCTCGACTAACATCCAAACAAGTTCAAGCTGCCCTGCAGTCCAAGGGTACAACAGTGTCAACCTGTACTATCCGTCGGCGTCTGAATGAAAAGTGACTGTGTGGTAGGAGACCCAGGAAGACCCCACTTCTTACCCCGAGACATAAAAAAGCCAAGCTGGAATTTGCCAAAACTTACCTGAAAAAGCCTAAATGTTTTGGAAGAATGTTCTCTGGTCAGATGAGACAAAAGTAGAGCTTTTTGGGCAAAGCCATCAACATAGAGTTTACAGGAGAAAAAAGAGGCATTCAAAGAAAAGAACACGGTCCCTACAGTCAAACATGGCGGAGGTTCCCTGATGTTTTGGGGTTGCTTTGCTGCCTCTGGCACTGGACTGCTTGACCGTGTGCATGGCAATATGAAGTCTGAAGACTACAATCAAATTTTGCAGCATAATGTAGGACCCAGTGTGAGAAAGCTGGGTCTCCCTCAGAGGTCATGGGTCTTCCAGCAGGACAATGACCCAAAACGCACTTCAAAAAGCACTAGAAAATGGTTTGAGAGAAAGCCCTGGAGGCTTCTAAGGTGGCCAGCAATGAGTCCAGATCTGAATCCCATAGAACACCTGTGGAGAGATCTAAAAATGGCAGTTTGGAGAAGGCACCCTTCAAATATCAGGGACCTGGAGCAGTTTGCCAAAGAAGAATGGTCTAAAATGCCAGCAGAGCATTGTAAGAAACTCATTGATGGTTACCGGAAGTGGTTGGTCGCAGTTATTTTGGCTAAAGGTTGTGCAACCAAGTATTAGGCTGAGGGTGCCAATACTTTTGTCTGGCCCATTTTTGGAGTTTTGTGTGAAATGATCAATGTTTTGCTTTTTTCTTCATTCTCTTTTGTGTTTTTTTTCATTTAAGACAAATTAAATGAAGATAATAAGACCAAAGAATTTGTGTTTGCAATCATTTTCAGGAAGAAACTGAGTATTATCTTACAGAATTGCAGGGGTGTCAATACTTTTGGCCACAACTGTAGATTATACTCACCCAGAGGCGGTACGGTGCGGTCCGGGTCCGACGGGTGTCGCAGGTCCGGGTCCAGCACCTCTCATCTTCAAGCAATGACGTCCTCTTCCTTGCTTCTGTCGCTGATCCTGCGCAGGCGTAATTCTCTGCCCTGTTGAGGGCAGAGCAAAGTACTGCAGTGCGCATGCGTCGGGAAAGGTCAGAGAGGCCCAGCACCTGCAGCACTTTACTCTGCCCTCAACAGGGCAAATCAGCACGCATGAGAAGGAGCCTCGACAGAAGCAAGAAAGAGGACATCATTGCATGAAGATGAGAGGCGCCAGACCCCGACCTGCTTAACCCATCAGACTGTACCGCCCCCCAGGTGAGTATAATCTGAATTGTTTTTCTTATCTTTCAAGATACATCGGGGGCTTAGCTCTAGTATTATAGAATGATGTAGATAAGCCCCTAATGGTCCTGGCCCGCAGCATATTTGTGAAGAATGAGGTGACAGATTCCCTTTAAGTAATGCACTTCACTTTTTTTGTAGTGCTGTGCATCACCTAGCCCACTAGTGTTTAAGTGAGGTATCGCACCCCACCCTGAGGCTGGATCTGTTACGATGTAGTGTATGGTACCTCTGGAAGACATTGTCAGGCCTGGAATTACTGTTGCAATCTATTAGCACCTCCCAATTGCGCTGTGGGGGTGCTTATGGGCTGATAAAGAAAGTGTTCTCCCTCTGTCAAACTCTACTTGTGCCTTTGTTGATATTCGATTTGAAAAAAAAAAACACGGCACAGAGCTTGCTTTTCATAATTTCATTATTCAGCTAAATCCATATCGTCATACATTCAAAAACTTGAATATCAGGAAATAATTGTAATAATCTGCACTTGTGAATCAGGCCTCCAACCAGGAATACAGGCTTAATATTAGCTCCCAGGCTGCAGTAAAAGTGTCGGTGTGGAGGATCCAAGCGCATACGAGAGCAATGTTTTAAATGGCAAAAAGGCAGAGATGCTCTTTGATGACTATGCAGTAATGTTTCCGGGACATCCCCCTACAATCCTCCTCTTGTTTCCATCCTTAAGACAGCATACACCATGTGACCCTAAACTAGTGATGGGCGAATATACCCATTGCTCCGGTGTCCTCCGAGTATTTTGGCGTGCTCGGAGATTTAGTTTTCGTTGTCTTATCTGCATGATTTGCAACCTGTAGACAGCCTGAATACTTGTGGGAATTCCCAAACACACCGGCATTCCACACATGTATTCAGCCTGTCTACGTCTCTTTCTTCTTCTAGACTGAAGACTACAGATTCCATAAGAGAGATAGAACAGATCGGAACGAAGGAGAATAGAAGGACGGTGGGAAGCAGGTTGAGAAAGAGAGAGAACCCTTCCAGTCCAGAGCGCAAAGGCTGGGGCCCGGTCCCCGAGGTTGATTGGATCTTTATGTCCGGCAACAGACACCGGAGGAGTAGTGAGCCGCTAACGCCTTGCTCCCATCATAGACTTGGGACACAACAGCAACTTAATAGAGAGCCGGGACGCAGAGTGGAGTCCCTGAAGCAGGCTACAGCTGTCTGTCATACAAGTAAAGACTAGGAACACCTAGAGAGAGGCATTCCAGGGTAACTAAGCACTGGAGTGCTTCGCACCTAAAGGTGCATTGGAGGAGTCGTTCAGTAAGGTACATGTTGGCGGAGTGTGGAAGGGAGAATCCTACCCTGCCTGGAGGTTGGCTGGAGCCCTGACCAAGAGAACACGGTACGGAGGCGGGCAGTGGTGTGAACTGCAAACAGTGAGTAAAGCTTTGGAACCACATACTCTGGTGTCCTCCAGTTATTCCTGCACCGCTACATCTGGGTACCAGCATCCATACCAGCCTGCGCCTCTCCACATCCATTGCACCTACACTGCCCTGGGACTACAGCTCGACCTGTGGGGAGCTACACCATCTTTGCTGCACCACACCATCAGTCCCAGCGGATCTGCATGCAGCGTTGGCTCGACATCTTACTTGCCAAACACCACGGGTGGCGTCACGAACTACTCTAATAAACTTTAACACCACTAACATCACCGCCATTGATATTGGGCACCCAGGGCCACGGACCGGGTCGCCGCTGCTGTGACACATTCCCGCCTGACACCGGCCAGGTACCGAGTACCCCGCTGCCCTGGGCGAGCGAGGGGCGACCCAAAACAATGCAATGATTTACTATGCTTAAAATCCAATAACTGTAAGCACATAGTATACAGGTTTATTGCCACAATACCGTGAGCAAATAATACCATTAATACGCTGATTTCGGCAGTGATTTTGATATTTTTAATTGCCTAGTGGACGAGTCTTTTTATTAACATCATCACTGACCGATGAGAATTTAATGATTAATTAAGCTCTTTGCTCACGTGTTCTGATCTGTAAATGATGTATTATTGCCTATATGGATTTATGTATATATGAATGGAAACATGCAATATGTGCACTACTCTGTATATAATGAATCTATTGTATTCTCTATGAATTACGGATATGAAAAGTAATTGATGTATTGATTGATGCGCCATTAAATAATTTGGCATAACGGTGATTGAGAAAGTTCCTCAATTGGACCGAAGTGTTGACGTCACAATGGGTTATTACAATTTTAACATTTTCTATTTTAGGAGTCCTGCCTTCATTTATGTACATAGATAGATAAACAAAAGATTAATATATTATCAATTTTAAATTATGCTTTCTAACTCGTGATGATTCAGGTATTATTGCTCTCAGGGCTCGATCACACGAGCATATAACTCGGACCAGTGTTATACTATGGGGCAGTGCAGATTTGCTATATTTTTTCTCATGCTGATTCCACATGAGAAAAAAATCGCAACATGTAGAGCTGTAAAGCTGAGCATGGAAGGCTGTTTCAGTTGAATTTCTAAAAAAATCACAGTTTAAACACTTTGAGATTCAATTTGCAGTTTACAAAAGGAAAAAAAATTGCCCAGCATTACTTCCCATACTCCTAAGGCATCATAGAGCAGGCTCATATTTATTTTCATAACCTTGTGGGCTAACCCATAATGCCCTGCAGCTATGGTATATTGCGGATTACCATACCTTGTACAGTGGTGGGCAGTACCAGGGCCATCACAGATCAGCAGTTCCCAGTGCAGGACAGTTTGTATGGCAGAAACATTTTCCATCTTCAGAGTCACTGACTAAAGCCCCCGTCACACAACTCACCAGCGAGATCGCTGTGTGTGACAGCTATCAGCGACCGGCCTCCCTGCCGGGTATCACTGATCGCTGTGGAAAACTTTGGACATTTTTGGGGTCGCTGGTCTCCCGCTGGCCAGCACGCATCGCTGCGTGTGACAGGCGGGTGACCAGCAACCAGCAAGCAGGAGCTGGTAACTAGGGTAAACGCGGGGTCTCTAAAGGGCGCACAGCGCCTAGAAACCCGATGTGTACCTTAGTTACCAGCGCGCTGATGCAGGGAGCTGGTAACCAAGGTACACATCGGGTTTCTAAGTGACGCACGCCCCTTAGACGCGTTGCTGGTGAAGCTGCCTGTTTGACAGCTCACCAGCGATCATGTAGCGACTCACCAGCGATCCTGACACGTTGATATCATTGTCGGAATCGCTGGTGAGTCGCTATGTGTGACGGGGCCCTAAGTCCCAGTCTTCTCTCCTGTAGAGTGTAAGCTCTTATGGTCAACAGGATTCTCTCTCTCCTGTAAAGTTTAAGCTCTTATGGTCAGTGGAGTCCCTTCTCTCTCTCTCTCTCTCTCTCTCTCCTGTGGAGTGTAAGCTCTTATGGTCAGTGTAGTCCTCTCTCTACTGTAGAGTGTAAGCTCTTATGGTCAGTGGAGTCCTCCCTCTCTCTCCTGTAGAGTGTACGCTCTTATGGTCAGTGGAGTCCTCTCTCTTCTCTAGAGTATAAGCTCTTATGTCAGTGGAGTCCTCCCTCTCTCTCCTGTGGAGTGTAAGCTCTTATGGTCAGCGTGTCCTCTCTCTCTCTGTCTCTCCTGTAGCATGTAAGCTCTTATGCTCATCAGAATCCTCTCTCTCCTATAGCATTTAAGCCCTAATGGTCAGGGGTTCTCTCATGCTCATCTTCACTAGAGATGAGCGACTTTCCATTTTTTCGGGTCGAGTCGGGTTCGGACTACCCGACTTTCGCAAAAGTCGAGTCGAACGCAATCGGCCGATTATCGTGAAAAGTCAAAGGCCAACTGAAACACAAAACCCAATGCAAGTCAATGGGGAAGAAAAGTCAGCAGTGAGTGGAGGACAGGAAACACACCTACAGTGCCCATTTTATTGCCAAAAACATCAATTCTTATTACTTAAGCTTGTCAACCTTAATTTACTTTATAATAATAGTTAGGCATTGAAAACTGGGGGTTATTTGGCTAAAGTTGTGGGGGGGGTAGGGCTGGCTCCAGATTTTCGTGGGCCCAGGGCCAAAGAGTGTCACTGGGCTTCTTTAACACATGCCACAATTCATGATCCTCTGATACGGCAGAGAAATAGCAGTACAGTACAATGAAAAATACTTCACTTCTTACATCACATGACTGATATCCATTTTAATTTATTCCAATAGCTCCAAAAACGGACAGTATATTCCTCCATACAGTATTATGGCCACCGCATAGTGCGCCATACAGCGAAATGAGGCCCATATATTTCTCCATACAGAATCATTGGTTCCATATAATGTTCGATACAGTATATGATGAGCTCCACATAATGCTACAGTATATGTTGGTCCCCATGGATGAAGCTCCACTGTCTTATGGGCCCAAATAATGCTCCATATATAATGGGCCCCATTTCTAATGCTCCAGTGTATAATGGGCCCTGTAAATACTGTTCCAGTGTCTGATGTCCCCCATTTGGAAAGCTCCAGCATATGATGGGCCTCACGGATGATGCTCTATTGTACGATTGGTCCAAGTAATGCTCCATATATAATCTGCCCCATTTACAATGCTCCAGAAAATGATGGGCTCCATGGATGATGCTCCAGTGTCTTATGGGCCCAAATAATGCTCCATATATAATGGGCCCCATTTCAAATGCTCCAGTGTATAATGGGCCCTGTAAATGCTGCTCCAGTGTCTGATGTCCACCTTTGGAATGCTCCAGTGTATGGTGGGCCCCATATATCATTCTCCAGTGTACAGTGCTCCCCAAAAATTGCTCCCAACCTTTAAAACAATTAAATAAGTCTGGTCGCTAGGGAATCCCTGTACTTTGGAAAGCTCCAGCATATGATGGGCCTCACGGATGATGCTCTAGTGTACGATTGGTCCAAGTAATGCTCCATATATAATCTGCCCCATTTACAATGCTCCAGAAAATGATGGGCTCCATGAATGATGCTCCAGTGTCTTATGGGCCCAAATAATGCTCCATATATATTGGGCCCCATTTCAAATGCTCCAGTGTATAATGGGCCCTGTAAATGCTGCTCCAGTGTCTGATGTCCACCTTTGGAATGCTCCAGTGTATGGTGGGCCCCATATATCATTCTCCAGAGTACAGTGCTCCCCAAAAATTGCTCCCAACCTTTAAAACAATTAAATAAGTCTGGTCGCTAGGGAATCCCTGTACTTTGGACTCCTCGTCGTCCCCATCTTCCATCTTTCTGCACTTGGACTGTTTAGGCAGAGGGCGTACAGACGTGATGTCATCACGCTCTCTGACCAGAATGTCACTGTCAGGAAATGCGGAAGACATCATGGCGGTGGAGCAGAGAGAGGTAAGTACTTCAACTTTGCAAGTGCTGTGATCCTGAGCAAGCAGGGGGGCCCACTCATTGGAGATGGCACTGGCACAGGGCCCCTCATAGTACGGCAGTGTGTCTGACGGCGGGTGGAGGGCCCTCCCACCGGCAGAGACAGTTTTGCGTACTATGAGGGGCCCTGTGCCAGTGCCGTCACCCATGAGTATGCGCCCCACACCTGCTCAAGGAACCTGCACTTTCATCTGCACCTTCCTCTTTGTCACTGTGTAAGGAGGTATAGTATGCGGGAAGGGGAACCTGAGTTTCATTAGGGTCAGATTCTGGCTGTGTAGAGTGCGAGGGGAATGTAGTGGTCTGGGTCAATGTACCAGCAGAATCATCTAGCAGTGGCTAGTATCAGTGCACTTGGGGCGCCCCCAGGAGTACGGTCGCCACAGTGGCATTACCTTCCTCCTAGGGAGTGTGATGTCATGCTTGGGAGCAACAAAGGATCTCTCTAGCAGTTAAACCAACACACAACACAGTTCCCACTCCAGGCCAGCAGGGAAAGCTCTGAACCTGACTGCTGAGGAGCTGCTCTCGGGAGGTGGTCGGGAGGAGGGAAGTTAGGGCAGTCTGTGAAGGGAAGGGGAAGTGTGTGGACATGAGAAGAGGAGCTGGAGAATGAGCAGAGTTAAGGCTCACTCCTAGCTGGAGCGCATGGTCCGGATTCCGGTCTCCGAGGTTGTAGGGACACTGACGGTCCTGCAGCAGAAACCGGAGGAAGTAGTAGCTGTAAATGCTCTGTTCCCAAAAAAAGGCTCGGAGGCCCCAGCAGCAATGTGTGTGAGCCAGAAGGAAAAGGCTATGGCTGCCTGCCATACGAGAAAGTTCCAAAAGAGAGTCAACAGGGGGAACTTCAGTGAACTCAGTACTGCGAGTACCTCAGATAAGTGCTAGAACGGAGGCCACACTACCTATCTGCAGAGAGAGAATTCATAGTTTGCTTTCAGGCTGACCAACTCCTTCCTCATCTGTACTCTGGGTCCTGGACGGCACTTACCAAGTACAGGTAAAGGAACTGCACGACTGTGTCTGTCATCTTTCTCCTGCTCCTAGCACATGGCTCTGCTACATCCTGCACTGCACACCATCTACCAACTCTTTCATCTACCCTGCGACTACGGCCCTACCTGTGCAGGGCATCTACATCTTAGCTGCACCACAACATCTGTCCCAGAGAAGTGACACTGCAGCGCTGGTCAATCTGATCAGAAACCACAGGTGGCATCACATATCATTCACCTATAAACGTTATTCACCCCTTTGCATGGACGCCCAGGGCCACGGACCGGGTCACCCCCACCGTGACAGATCCCTCTGAGACACCGGCCCGGTACCGATTAACCCCACTGCCCTTGCTGGCATGTCAGATTTATCTTGGACTGGGGAATTCACGATTTGACTTGATAACCCAGGCATGGTATGTGAGAAAGAGCTACGTGGACTAATGTGAAGTGTGGCCTGCTGCATCATTCACTTTTGGTGGGGGTGAAGGACACAAGGAAAGGGGTTCTTCCTGACCAGGAGCCAGCACTTGACGACTCAGTGCTTGCATGTTTTTAAACTTCAGAAGAGGAGGGCATATTAGCTAGAGTCTGTTTCGGCAATGTAAGCCAAAACCAGTTCCTGATGCTACGGCTTTAAAAGCGGTTAACCTACTCCCAGAAAAGGTAGCCTTCCAGGCCTTCCGGAGCCAGACCATGACGCAGGCTCAACACCTCCTGCCTTCGATACTATTGTGCTTTTGCCACTACCAGCAGATGCACCACCACCATCAGTACCAACTGGCCCCCCCACGCCCACGTCCGTGGCCTCTTCCACCATACTTTCAAATTTTGGAGAAAATGTACCCAAAATAACATCAGATATATGGTACTGTATCAGAAGCGTACAGCTGTATACAGTCAAAGGATAATTGTAAATCTCCGTATATATTTCATGAGTCACACAGAGACGCTGACAGGCTCAATATGGATTAGGCAAGAATATGAAAAGTAGAAAAAGGGTACAGTATCATCAGATAGCAGGTATATATACAGTAGTATAGTTTAAACATTCTAAATCTCCGTATATATTTCAGGAGGCAGACACAGACGCTCTCAGGCTCAGTATGGATTACAACACAATATAAAAAGCCGTAAAACGGTAATGGATCTGAAGCGTACAGCTGTATACAGTGTAGGGGTCATTGTCAATCTCAGTATTTATTTCCAGAGTCAGAAACAGACTCTCACTTGGTCAGCTTGGATTAGACCAGAATATAAAAAGCAGTATCAGTCAGCCATTGTCTGCTCAGGGAACTCTCCTAGATGAGGTGGAGGAAGAAGAGGAAGAGGAAGAGGAGGAGGAGGAGGATGATGGGGATGATTATTTAGGGGAGGAGGATGCTTCTCAGGGGGCAAGAGAAAATGTTGGCATGGCAAGGTCAGGTACAGGGTTTGTGCGTGACTGGAGGTATGTGGATTTGCCAGAAAGTGCTCCTCCACCCATGTGGATTTGCCAGAAAATGCTCCTCCACCCAGCACTCGCAGTGCATCATTGACAGCTGGAACATTGGCCCACATGTGTGATTATGCCTTGCAGATCCTAAAAAGGGACCCCCGCATTGCACAAAATGATGAACGATGACGACTACTGGTTGGCCAGCATCCTGGATTCACGCTATAAAGGCAAATTCCAAAACATCATGCCACAGCAGAACCTAGAGCTAATATTGGCTAACAAACAAGCAACTCTGGTAAACCGTTTGTTTGAGGCATTCCCAGCACACAGCAGCGGTGATGGTTCTCCCACGAGCCGTAGGGGGCAACATGGAAAAGGTGTTCGTGGTGCACACATCCGAAGTGGCATTGCACACAGGGGTTTCATGACCATGTTGTGGACTGATTTTTCAAGTACCACTCACACGACTGGTAATACTGCATCGATTGAAAGTGACAGGAGACAGCAGTTGTCAACTATGGTTACAAACTACTTCTCCTCCCATATCGATGTTCTCCCTCACAGGTCATTCCCCTTTGTATCACAAGCGTAGAGCTGTATACAGTGTTGGGGTAATATTTAAATCTACATATAAATTGCAGGAGTAACCCACAGACTCTCACACGCTTAGGATGGATCACACCACAATATAAAAAGAAGATCCACAAGAAATAATCACACATGTGGGCCAATGATCCAGGTGTCAATGATACACTTAGAGTGGTGAGTGAAGGAGGACTTTCTGGCAGAAAGGGTACAGTATCACCAGATACCAGGTATATATAGCATAGTTTAAACATTAAAAATGTACGTCTATATATCAGGAGTAGTGTTGAGCCACCCCGCTAGTGTTCAAGTTCGTTTCGGTTTGACGAACAGGAGGCAAGTTCGTCGAATGTTCATCGAACCCCATTGAAAACAATGGCAGGCAAACACAAACACATACAAACACATAGAAAACACATACAAAACACCTTAAAAGGTGTCCCAAAGCAGACAAAATGCTCAGAAGACACAAATAACATATGGAAAAAGTCAACTACATATAGAAAAGAGGTGGAGGAGTAAAAGGAGGAGGAGGAGACACAGATATAGGCATGTTATGCCCTTATAAAGTCAAGAAAGGCTGGAATAAAAATCTAAAATAAATTTTTTTTCTAAAATTCTAAAATCGAAGATGATCATATACCGTCAGACTTCCCACCATAAATTATGCCAATTGCCGATCGGGCGGCATTATTCCCACGACCCTCCGAACAGCGTCCATGAAGGCAAAGTGTTTGGTTTCCAGGGGCAGTATGGTTGCAAAGCTGAACCTTAAATGAATGTCCAGAAGGGCACCACCAGGAGTGGAGCCTGCGGCTTAATTGGACTCCACATGGGCAACCTCAACCATGCCAGCCACGGGAAGAATGTACAGATTGCAAGCTTTCTCGATTCTGTGGGTGGTGGTGCAGGGCCGTTTTTAGTTGTGCTAGTGATTTTTCAGCTTAATTCCGTTAACGAACGAGACTCCGGCATGCCCCCGCAGTCCGCGACCAGCTTACTAGAGGGACAAGCGAGGCTCTAGCACGCGAGATCGAGCAATAACAGGTCTGTCATGCCCTTACATGTCCGGGGCTGCACGCGCGCTACACTGGAAGGACCAGCGCGTGTCGCTTACAGGCGTGGATAACCCGCTGAACCCCGTTAGTGATGGGGATCTGGGATTCCAATTCTTCCCCGTGAACGAGGATTTCCCAGTAAGTGCAGGTCAACCGGAATTCCGGAATTAGGCGTAAGCAGCATTCCAGAAAGAATGTGAAAAAATTAAGTGTCCAAACCAGAGGTGCTGTAGCTTGCTTAACAGCTGGGCTCCTCTGCTGAGTAGAACTCAGTTATTACATAAACAGGAGGCATAGCTTGGTTCACTGTGTGGGCCACTCTGCTGATTAGCAGACAGTGCTTACATAAACAGGCGGTATAGCTAGGTTCACGGGTGGGCTCCTCTGCTGAGCAGTAGACACAGGTACTAGGTCCAAAGTATTGACTAGGCTAAATGGAGTTAAAAATGGTTCTTACATAAACAGGCATCACAGCTTGGTTCACGGGTGGGCTCCTCTGCTGAGTAGCAGACACTGTTACTAGGCCCAAAGCATTAACTGGGCTAAATGCAGTCAAAAACTGGTTCTTTCATAAACAGGCAGCATAGCTAGGTTCACGGGTGGGCTCCTCTGCTGAGTAGCAGACAGTGTACAAGGCCCAAAAGGATTTTCTGGACAAGATGGGGTAAAAAATTATTAGAAACACACACGGTGTAGCTCCTTGACAGGTGTACTACACCGCTGGCTACCAGACACCGCTACTATGCCATGAAACTGTCTATTAACATTGAAAACCATTATTAATGTTAAAATAAAGTTACGTTTTTGGTGAACGAACCATTCTCGAATGGAACCTTGAACAGCTGAATTTTAAGCAAAGTGTTCGAGTTCGACGAACGGCTCGAACACTGCCCAAAACTGCTCGAATTTGAACTTGGCGAAGAGTTCGACTTGAACACCACTCATCTCTAATCAGGAGGCAGACTCAAATGGTCTCAGGCCCAGTATGGATTTGACAAGATTGTAGAAAGTTGAGAAAGGATACAGTATCACCGGATACCAGGTATATATAGCATAGTTTACGCATTAAACATCAATGTCTATATATCAGGTTGCAGACTCAGATGGTCTCAGGCCCAGTATGGATTCGACAAGATTGTAGAAAGTTGAGAAAGGCTACAGTATCACCGGATAACAGGTATATATAGCATAGTTTAAACATTAAAAATCTCCGTGTATATTTCCAGAGTCCGACAAAGACACTCACAGCCTCAGTATGGATTAGACAAGAATCTAAAAAGTAGAAAAAGGGTAATGTATTCGAAGCGTACACCAGTTTACACTGCTGAGGTATTTTTAAATCTTCATATATATTTCAGTCCCAGTAAGACAGTCCAGATTCTCCACAAGAGGAAACGAGATAGATACAAGTACAGACGGAAAGTCGAGTGATGGCAGAAATTTTGGAATTACTAATCACGGGAAAAACTCCCGGGAGAATTCTCAGAGGCGATGCTGACCCTCAATTACTTTGTCTGTGGAGACAGCGAAAACAGTTCTTGTGAAGAAAGGTTTGCTCTATCGCAGTACTGTGGATCCCATCACTGCTACTCATCTCCATCAAATTATGATCACAGGGAGAGATGTAGACATTGTCCTCACTGCCTATCATGATCTGTCAGGTAACTTTGGAGTGCAAAAGACAGAGCCACAGGCCGTAGGCGATTCTATTGGATTGGCATGAGAGGACACATTTCAAAATGTGGGCAGGAATGTCACACGTCTGTGAGTCGGAAAACCGTGAAAGCTGATGATAAACCACCACTGCATCTCATTATGAGTAGACGTCCATAACAAATGGAAGCCATTGATCATCTGAAGGTACAGCCCAGCAGGACAGGGCATAGCTACGTTTTAACCATCATCTATCAGTTCACCAAATTTGTATTGGCAGTCCCAGTGAAGGATTTAACAGCCCAGACTACACAGCGGTGGAGCAGGGAGAGGTAAGTATTGCAAGTGCTGGGGCCCTGAGCAAGCAGGGGGGACCCACTTGTGGGCGGCGGCACTTGCACAGGACCCCTCATAGTACGCCGTTGTGTCTGATGGTGGGTGTGCACCCCCACCATCAGAGACACTTGATTGTACTATGAGGGACCCTGTGCCAGTGCCATCGCCCAAGAGTGGGCCCACCCACCTGTCCAGGGCAACGACACTCGCATGGACGCGTGCGCCAGGTGGTGACCCGGGCCCTGGGGGGGAGGCAGCCCAGTTAGGGCAGTTGAAAAAATGGCATATGTTCATGTTGGACATTCAGCAGCTGAAAATGGAGGAATTGGAAAAGTCCGAGGAAGAGGAGGACAAAAGCGATCCATTTTTTGGTCAACATACGTGTCAGCAGGGGAAGGTGGGACCAAATCCTTTGAAACCCATGCATGGTTCATTTTAATGAAGGTTAGATCATCAACATTTTGGGTCAACAGACGGGTCCTTTTTTCGGTCAGGATTGATCCAGCAGCACTGAAGACTCTTTCGGATAGCACACTAGCAGCAGGGCAAGAGAGCTCCTGTAAGGCATATTGTGCCAATTCAGGCCAGGTGTCCAGTTTACAGGCCCAATAGTCAAAGGGGAATGACCTGTGAGGGAGAACATCGATATGGGAGGAGAAGTAGTTTGTAACCATAGTTGACAACTGCTGTCTCCTGTCACTTTCAATCGATGCAGTATTACCAGTCGTGTGAGTGGTACTTGAAAAATCAGTCCACAACATGGTCATGAAACCCCTGTGTGCAATGCCACTTCGGATGTGTGCACCACGAACACCTTTTCCATGTTGCCCCCTACGGCTCGTGGGAGAACCATCACCGCTGCTGTGTGCTGGGAATGCCTCAAACAAACGGTTTACCAGAGTTGCTTGTTTGTTAGCCAATATTAGCTCTAGGTTCTGCTGTGGCATGATGTTTTGGAATTTGCCTTTATAGCGTGAATCCAGGATGCTGGCCAACCAGTAGTCGTCATCGTTCATCATTTTGTGCAATGCGGGGGTCCCTTTTTAGGATCTGCAAGGCATAATCACACATGTGGGCCAATGTTCCAGCTGTCAATGATGCACTGCGAGTGCTGGGTGGAGGAGCATTTTCTGGCAAATCCACATGGGTGGAGGAGCACTTTCTGGCAAATCCACATACCTCCAGTCACGCACAAACCCTGTACCTGACCTTGCCATGCCAACATTTTCTCTTGCCCCCTGAGAAGCATCCTCCTCCCCTAAATAATCATCCCCATCATCCTCCTCCTCCTCCTCTTCCTCTTCCTCTTCTTCCTCCACCTCATCTAGGAGAGTTCCCTGAGCAGACAATGGCTGACTGTCATCAAGGCTTCCCTCCTCCTCTTCCTCTTCCTCATTGGCTGCAGACACCTGCTCCTTAATATGCGTCAAAGTTTGCATGAGCAGACTCATAAGTGGGATGCTCATGCTTATGACTGCGTCATCTGCGCTTAGCAGCCGTGTGCATTCCTCAAAACACTGAAGGACTTTACAGAGGTCTTTCAGCTTCGACCACTGCACACCAGACAACTCCATGTCTGCCCTCAAATTGCCTGCCCGTGTATCCTCCCACAAATGCATTACACCCTGCCTCTGTTCACACAGCCTCTCAACCATGTGCAGGGTGGAGTTCCACCTTGTTGCAACGTCGATAATTAGGCGGTGCTTGGGAAGGTGGAGCAATCGCTGCAGCTTCTGCATACGACTGGAGTGTACAGGTGACCAGCGGATGTGCGAGCACAGTCTTCGCACCTTATGGAGCAGGGCTGTTAACTCCGGATAATTATTAAGGAAGCACTGCACCTCCAGGTTCAAGGTATGAGCCAGGCAAGGTATGTTTCTGAGTTTTGAAAGGGCTATGGCTGCCGCAAAATTCCGGCCGTTATCACTAACTACCTTGCCTGCCTCAAGATGTAGACTGCCCAGCCATGACTCAGTTTGTCGCTGCAAGTAGTCGGCCAGTACCTCCGCGGTGTGTCTGTTGTCGCCCAAACACATCATCTTCAACACAGCCCGCTGACGCTTACCACTAGCTGTTCGATAGTGGGACACCTCGTGTGCAACACTGGCAGCTGCGGATGGAGTGCTCGTGCGACTGTGCTCTGTGGACGAGCTTTCGCTTCTGGAGGAGGAGGAGGGTCGAACGCCTACAGCCAACTGTTTCCTATATCGTGGGCTAGGCAGCACTGTCCAACCACCGCTGTCCCCTGTGGAGCCTGCATCCACCAAATTAACCCAGTGCGCAGTGATGGACACGTAACGGCCCTGGCCATGCCTACTGGACCATGCATCTGTTGTGAGGTGCACCTTTCCACTCACTGATTGCTTGAGTGCATGGACAACGTGGTCTTTCACATGCAGGTGGAGGGCTGAGATGGCTTTTCGAGAAAAGAAGTGCCACCTGGGTAGGTCATAGCGTGGTACTGCGTAGGCCATGAGCTCGTGGAAAGCTTCGCTTTAAGCCAACCGGTAGGGCATCATCTCTAACGAGATTAGTTTGGCAATGTGGGCGTTCAAACACAGTGTACGCAGATGAGAGGATGAGTGCTTTCTTGTCCTACTCATAATCTCTGGTAGGGTGAGCTGGACTTGAGAGCTGCATTTGGTGGAACTAGCGGTGGACATGGCGGACTGAGAGAGGGTTGGTGATGGTGATGGTGTTGGTGGTCTTGCTGATGGCCTAGATTCAGTCTTTTGCAGCAATAACATTGTGATTCCCTGACTGCTTTGGCCTTGCGACGACACCTCAACATTTGCTGCTGGTGGTGTGCTAACCGGTGGGCTTACAGTGGGGGAAGCGATGTAGCGTTGCTGACTACCTTCATTCCGAGCAGGTGCACATGTGGTATGTGAGGTTTGGTAGTCCGTCCACGCTTGCAAGTGTATGGTGGTTAAATGTCTTAGCATGCAACTGGTATTCAAATTTCTCAGATTTTTCCCTCGACTAAAGGTCTTTACGCACTTCTTACAGATAACTTTTGCCTGATCATTAGGATTTTGTTCAAAAAAGTGCCACACTGCACTCTTCCTACTATGGAAGACATTTTGAGGCCTTGCACGCTGTGCTAATTTCACCGTCTGGCCAAGCTGTATTGCAACTCTTTTGGTTTTTGTAACCAGTTTTTGGACTGCTACGGGCCTGCCAGATAACAGCTGTTGCGATGTCGATGCCTGCTGCGGATCCTCCTCCTCCTCTTCTGAGCTATTGGCAGCGGCACCCTCTTCCCCCAATGGATGCCAATCTAGGTCAACAACTGGATCATCCATCACCTCCTCTTCACTTTCATGTGCACCTTCCTCTGTGTCATCGTGTAAGGTGGTATAGTATGCGGGAAGGGGCACCTGAGTTTCATCAGGGTCAGATTCTGGCTCAGTACACTGTGAGGACAATGTAGTGCTCTGAGTGAATGTACAAGAAGAAAAATCTAGCAGTGGCTGTGCATCAGTTCACTCTATGTCAGATTCATCTTGGACTGGGGAATTCACAATTTGACTTGATAACTCAGGCATGGTATGGGAAAAGAGCTCCATGGAGTAATCTGTAGTGTGGCCTGCCGCATCCTTCACTTTTGGTAGGGGTGAAGGACACAGGGAAAGGTGTTGTTCCTGACCAGGAGCCTCCACTGGTGACTCAGTGCTTTTATTTTTTGAAACTTCAGAAGAGGAGGCGATAGAGCTGGAGGCTGTGTCAGCAATGTAAGCCAAAACTTGTTCCTGAAGCTCCGGCTTTAAAAGCGGTTTACCTACTCCCAGAAAAGGGAGCCTCGAGGCCTTGTGGAGCCAGACAATGATGCAGGCTCAACACCTCCTGCCTTAGGTGCTATTGTGCTTTTGCCACTACCAGCAGATGCACCACCACCATCAGTACCAGCTGGCAACCCCCGCCCACGTCCACGGCCTCTTCCACCATACTTCCTCATTTTTGGGAAAATGTACCCAAAATACCATCAGCTATATGGTACTGTAAAACAAGGTACAAGGTGTATATAGTATTGGGGAGAATTTGAATCTCCCTAGAGATTTTAGGAGGCTGAACTATTATCTCATGCCAACTATAGATTACACCTCAATTTAACAGGCTGAAATTGCCTGTTGTATGACAAGGTACAAGGTGTGTATAGTACTGGGGAGAATTTGAATCTCCCTAGAGATTTTAGGAGGCTGACAATGATGCTCTCAGTCCAAGTATGTGAAAAATGAGGATGAATGAACTCATGGAGATCAACATCCAACACTGCGGAGACACCATCACATGTTTCTCAATGCAGTGATTCTAGAGCAATGCCCCCATCCCTTTTGAGAAATAAGCAAAAACATGCAAAACACAAGCCACGGAGACACCATCACATGTTTCTCAATGCAAGCAAGTATGGACGCAGGCAGCCTAATAAGCAGGACTGCTGCACACAAAAGTGTGGAAAAATGAACGCTTGGTAACTGTGTAGAAAAGAGGAAGAAAAGTATATTTGCTTTTAAAAAAGCAGTTTGCACAGCAGTGTGCAAACAGCAATGCAGCTATCAGGGAGCCTAATAAGGCAGCCTAATAACCAGCAGAGCTGATGCACACAAATATATCCTCCCCTGTCACTGCACACAAACTGTTGTGTTGTGCAGTGAAAATCGCTACCAGCAGAAGCAGTTTTTTTGTTCTTCTTCCCTGCCTAATGCTATCCCTTATTCAGAATCAACAGCAGCAGCACCTCTCCCTATGCTAAGATCGGCAGAAGTAAGATGGCGGTCGGCGTGCATGCCCTTTTATAGCCCCTGTGATGCCACACAAAGCCAGCCAATCACTTGCATGCCCTTCTCAAAGATGGTTGTGACCGATGCCTATGTCATCGCGTTGCCCACAGTGTGCGTCCTCCATCATTGGCTGAAAAAGGGCACTGGAAGCATCATTTGAAATGCAACTTTGATGCTCTGGTCGCCGTCCTCATGGCCAACCTCACTCTATGGTCGGGTTTCGTTTCATGAAACCCGACTTTAGCGAAAGTCGGCGACTTATGAATTTGACAGACCCGTTTCGCTCAACTCTAATCTCCACCATGTATATTTTCTTTTCAATTACAAGCTTTCCAGTACTGAGATTTATGCAAATGTATTCTCCACAAACCAAACTCTATGGAAAATTTTTAAAAAGATTCACTCATCTCTAATTAAATATTTTTAACAATTATCGAAATAGAAAGTGAACAAACGCTGCTTATTTCCATGAAAATAGATGTATAATACTCCAAGGTTTTCTGGGACTGTAATGAACCATTTTTAAACTCTCTTATGCAAACACAGCCAAATTAATGTCCAAGTGACCTCAATTTAGCTGAATAGGTAATGACTAATAGTAGCCATCAGTAGACAACCGTTTTTTTAACAATTCACTGCATTAACGGACTTTTCTTTTCAGGCTACTAAAAGTGGAAAAGAAGTCCAAAAATTATCCCGTTTTGGAGGCAGATGCCTGCCTTGCTGGTGTTTATAAACAGGCAATATAAATAAAAGAAGCAAAATCAAGTGTGCACAGTGGCACTTTTGAAAGACATTTGAGATATGTGCCTGGACCATACATATGTGGTGACCACAGTTGAACATGCAGTACTTGGCCCAATTACATTGAACTTCATATTCTCTGGTATATAGAGCGTGAGTGAGCCATTTAGTGAATAGCATTACAAGTTTAAACTCAAAAGGGTCCTAATTTTAAAAAAGTTATGTATATATTTTATTTATACTATTCTAGATCTGCAAATTTGGGAATTTTTCTGTTACTTGAAGCAGCTACAACTGGGATTTTGGATTGAAGTGACGCCATATCTTTTTAATTTATATTACTTTTTATCACTTCTTCCAAAAATGATCCATCTTTTTAGGGAGCAGGAAAAGACTAACTGTTTTCAAATTTAATAACTCAATAAATAGCTCTATTTTGTGAGCTGTTTCACGTTTGTGTACTCTCAAGAAAGTACGTTTTGCTTTAGCAGTACAGTCTCATTATAAAACACATTGTGCAGCCAGGATGTGTGTGACTGGTAAAGCTATGCAATGACAGTGGCTGATGCCACACAGTACAACATTAGGAGAAGCAGGAAAGAAGATATCTATGTAGGGCAAGCACCTGCAACCTCACAAGTTGCAGTACATTCTAGAATTATAAAACCCTTTGGGCAGGCAGCCAGAAGATGTGTGGCTGGTGTAGCTGTGCAGTAGAAGTGGTGCAGGCAGAAACCACATGGTGCAGCATTAGGATAGGCAGGCAAGAAGATGTGTCAGGGATTTACTTGTCTCCCATTTTCCAGTTCGGGTTTGGAACATGCAGCTATCTGGTGCCCCCCTTAGCCTCAGGTCAGTCAGGAAACTACACCTAGGGTAAGTATTCGCCAGAAAGGCTCCCTTGCCGTATACTGGCTATTGGGCACTCTGCAGTGAGGGCGGAATATATATCCCCAGTCTCAAGCTGCAAATACACAAATAAACCTCTGTTCCATCACTGCCAGGGTCTCCCAAATTTCCCAGAACACTTTGCTGCCACCAGCTCCTTGTCTGACAATAAACCCAATATCGGGCCAGGAGCCCATCCACAGGGTAGTGTAATCTAATGTGGAGGTTGTGGAGGTTCGTTCTTAGAGCAAGGAAAACAAAACTAGTAAATTTTATAGATCTACTCCAGAAAATATAGGCAGTGTTTGCAAAAATATAACAGATGATACAAAAGAGACAAAATATGATATATACAGACAGTTAGAAATAAAAGAGATTAAACTAAAAACTTACACATCTCGGTCACTGGTATGAAGTGTTGATGGGGAGACGCGCCTTCCCCAAGGGAAATGGTCTATCTGCACAGCTCCCTTGCTGGTACTCTGGGTGATTGATGTGCGAAGATGTAGCAACTTCAGCCTCAGCAACAAACTACAAGGTAGAGAATTATGATGGGGCAAGGAAGGAGATGTCCAACAGTATAGGGCCGTCAACAAAAGCAGCCCCAGCAGTAGAAGTTATCTATCACAGAAATATATGACTAGTGTGGCTGTGGAGGGGCAGCAGCTGCCTGGTAGAGAGTTAGGAATGGCATCCAGGGTAGCAGCAGTACTGCAGTATAAATGACATGATGGAAAGAGTAGATATCCAGATGAGTGTATGCCATAAGCAATGTTGACAGCTGTAAGATAGCAGTTAGAGATGAGCAGATCGATCCACGGAGGATCAAGTTCAAGATGAATTTCTTGAAATTCATGGTTTCAAGCAAAATCAAACACACTGATGTTCAATGCATAGTTGACAAAAAGGGAAAAAAACATGCCTGCATTATTTCCCACACTGATGAAGCATCAGAGAGTGGGCTAATGTCTTTTTTTGTGGCCACGCTTGCTTCCAAATAGTGAATGAATAAATGTGAAATTCAACAGCTGTGACATCTAGTGAATTATCATAACTTGTACAGCGATGATCAGTACCTGGGTCATCACAGATCAATGGTTCTCATTGGTGCACAGTTTGTACAGCAGTCATTTTAACACCTTTCCGACATCAAGCGTAATAATATGCCAATGTCGGACACCCTCCGTTTGATGTGCTCTCCAGTGGTGAGCCCACATCTTTACCGGCACATGTCAGCTGTTTTGAACAGCTGACATGTGCAGCTAACAGCCGCTGGAGGAATCGCAATCCTCCTGCATCTGTTCACCTTTTTAACACGAGTATCCAGCAAAAGCGCCAGAAATCCGCCCATCAGTGACCCCCGTCACATGATTGCGGGTCACTGATAGGTTGGGCCTTTTGCCCCATTTAAAAATAAAACAATAAAAAAATCAAACATACACATATTTAGTATCACCGAGTTCAGAATCGCCCGATCTATCAATAAAAAAAATGGATTAACTTGATCGCTAATTGGCGTAGCAAGAAAAAAGTCAAAACGCCAGAATTACGTTTTTTTGGTCGCCACAAAATTGCATTAAAATGCAATAACAGGTGATCCAAAGATCATATCTGCACCAAAATGGTATCATTAACCCCTTTGAGACGGAACCTGTTTTCACCTTCATGACCAGGCCAATTGTTATAATTCTGACCAGTGTCACTTTATGAAGTAATAACTCTGGAGTGCTTCAATGGATCCCGGTGATTCTGAGAGTGTTTTCTCATGACATATTGTACTTCATGTTAGTGGTAAAATTTATTTGATATGACTTGCATTTATTTGTGAAAAAAACAGAAATTTGGCGAAAATTTTGAAAATTTTGCAATTTTTAAACTTAATTTTTGTGCCCTTCAATTAGAGAGTCATATCGCACAAAACAGTTAATAAATAACATTTCCCACAAGTCTACTTTACATCACCACAGTATTTGAAACATAATTTTTTTTTGTTAGGAAGTTACAAGGGTTAGGCTACTTTCACACTTGCGGTTTTTTGCTGCACTTTTTTTTGCGCACACAAACCATGAAAAAAACGCATCATGCATTTGTGTGCATTTTTTTGTGGGTTTTGGTGCATTTTTTTAAAAAACCGCATGCTTTTTTTGCGCATACGTGCGCATTGCAATGCACACGTATGCGCACCCATAGACTTTAATGGGTGTTTTGCTGTAAAAAAACGCATTGCGTTCGCCGGCAAGATCGCTGTGTGTGTGACGGGGATCAGCAACCAGCCCCCCTGCCAGGTATTGCTGATCGTGCTCGATCGGCCTGGGCCATTTTTTGATCGCTGGTCTCCCACTGGCCAGCACACATCGCTGCGTGTGGCAGCGAGAGACCAGCGATCAGCGACGCTCGATGCTGGTTTCTAATGTAAACATCGGGTATCCAGGAGCCTCGGCTCTTGGATACCCGCTGTTTACCTTGGAAACCGGAGTGTAATGGGGCCTTTAGACTAGTGATCAAACAACTAAAAGAAATTGTAAAAATATTGAAAAAGAGCAAAAAAATTGCAAAATAATAATTACACCAATATATTCATGTAAAATAGTACACTTATTTAGCATTTCCGCATGTGGAAAGACATGTCTTATAAAAGTATCACACTGTTTAACCTCTGAAATGAATTTTGAAAAAATATATTTGAAAAACATGACAAAAAACTATGTTTTTTCATTACAATACTGAACAAACAGTAGAATAAAATGTGATCAAAACTACTTACATAAATAAAAATTATATCCCTTGAAACATTATCTTCTAATATAAAGACATCTCCAGAGAGGTGACATATCACCCTCACATTGAACATATGGGAATAATTATAACAGAGGAAGTGAGAAAGAGCTGATCTCTGTTGAAGTAGGACCTCCTACTGTGAAGAGGTAATTACAACAGGGATCTGCTCAGAGCCAGCCACCAAGTCCAGGATTCGTACACTCCTGGGCAAAGAATAATAACTCCTGAGGCAGGGGTTTCCTCTATTAGAAGTAATTATCTCAGACACTCTGGAGCCAGTGATCACTGATGAATATTGGGGTTTGCATCGATTCAATAATTATGGGACATATATATTGTTGGTGTTATAGTGAAGTGACGAACATAACACATTCATTCACATAACAGTAAGTTTGGCGTAACACCTCCAACTTAATATCGACCAGATGGATAATGCTATCCATGCCATGTTTCACCTCCATAGAAAGGTAAATTTGTGATAAGAAACATGACAACAATTCCCATCTGGGACCTCCAAAAGCGAAGCTATCCTGAAAGTTGGGGATCTCCTAATATTCTAAAGACATTTCTCATCTCACGACCAGACTCCACTCCCAATTCATCATTTGCTGTCCCCCCATTTTCAAATAATCACTTGCTGTCACCCTAGACCATGTAATTCTATTAAAAAAAGTTTTATATACTTACCGCTCATACAATCCCATGCAGCTCCACTTCTGGACTGCCATCCTAGTGCTCTTTCATGATGGTGTGTACGTGATGATGCCATCGCGTACGCACCATCAGCAGAGCTTCAAAGAGGAAGCAGAGAGACTCCCTTGGAGCTGTATGGCCATTTTGCTGCAAACCTCCCTGTGCCAAGATGTACGCCAACAGTGGCGGCGCGCCAGCAGACGATACCCTGGGAACCGGTGAGTAGAAGCACAAGAGGGAGGCCCGGACATAGTCCGGGCCCCCACTCTTTACTTCTGTTCACCAGACTCGATACAGCAGTAAGGCCAGTAATGCACTGACGGCGGCCCTGGTTAAAACCACGTGCCCTTGTTTCATAAATGGAAAGCAGAACTGCATCATTAACTCTTAAAGAGAATCTGTCATGTAAAATCACATCATTATCCTGCATATTTTTTGCCGTCGCAGTTAGAGCCCCGCTGCCAGGAGGAAAAAACCTTTAGTGTGCCTGCCAGCATTGCTGTTTCAATTTACTGGGATGGCGCCGCCACGGTTTCAGTCACCGCTCTGTGTATAGAGAGCGGCCACTACAACCGCACTGACCGATAGCCGGCCATAATGCTGATTCTGCTGTCAGTTAGTTCAGAGGTGTGGTTGCAGCCACCATTCTCCAAGCAGTGACTGACACTGTTGCCACTCCTGTGCCTGAAAAAGCAAGGTTGTCGCAGACAATAAAGTTAATTTCCTCCCAACAACGTGGCTCTCAAAGTGATGGCAGCACGATATTCAAACACTATTAATGCAGATTAATCCCATACCTGCAGGTTAATAACGTTTATTTACATGACAGGTTCCCTTTAAATACCACTCTATGCAACTATAAACCCTTTTTATACTGTCATTCTCATGTGCATTACCGTAAAGGGAAATTTTAACATAGTGCAAACATAATGAGAAAACTGACAGCTCTGCTACATCTGAAACACACCTACATTACAACTTTGGTGCATTACAGTATAATTATGAATGTCTGCAGGAACAGTGAAGCACGGAGGAGGGTCCTTGCAAGTTTGGGGCTGGATTTCAACAAATGGAGTTGGGCATTTTTTTAGGATTAATGGTGTCTTCAATGTTGATAACTACAGCAGATAATTATCCATCATGTGATATCAGGCGTCTGATTGGCTCGAAATTTATTCTGCAGAAGGACAATGACCCCAAACATCCAGGCAATGTCATTAAGACCTCTCTTTAGCATAAAGAAGGATGAGGAGTCCTTGAAGTGATGATATAGCCACACAGAGCTCTGATCTCAACATCATGCAGTCTGTCTGGGTTTACATGAAGAGACAGAAGGATCTGCACAAGCGAAATCCACGGAAGAACTGTGGTTAGTCCTCCAAGATGTTTGGAACAACCTCTCTGATATTTAAAAAAAAACTATGTGCAAGTGTACACTGAAGAATTGATGCTTGGATGTTGCTCTATAGTCAAATTTTGGCCACCAAATATTGATTTGATTTATATTTCTCCTTTGTTTATTCACTTAGTATTTTGTTAATTGATGAAAACAACCTTAAAGTGAAACTGTCAGCATGATTTTGCTCAGTAAACTACAGACACTGTCAGGTTGGCGCTGTTATAACTATTAGGCCGACGTCACACTAGAGAGAAATACGGACGAGTGCTATGCGAGAAAAAATCACATACCACTAGAGATGAGCGACTTTGCCTTTTTTCGGGTCGAGTCGGGTTTCATGAAACCCGACTTTCGCAAAAGTCGGGTCGAACGCAATCGGCCGATTATCGTGAAAAGTCGAAAGCCGACTGAAACACGAAACCCAATGCAAGTCAATGGGGAAGAAAAGTCGGCAGTGAGTGGAGGACAGGAAACACACCTACAGTGCCCATTTTAATGCCAAAAGCATCAATTCTTAAAACTTAAGCTTGTCAACCTTAATTTACTTTATAATAATAGTTAGGCATTGAATACTGGGGGTTATTTGGCTAAAGTTGTGGGGGGGTAGGGCTGGCTCCAGATTTTCCCTGTGCCGGTGCCCTGTGCCAGTGCCGTCGCCCATGAGTATGCCCCCCCACCTGCTCAAGGAACCTGCACTTTCATCTGCATCTTCCTCTTTGTCACCGTGTAAGGTGTCATAGTATACGGGAAGGGGAACCTGAGTTTCATCAGGGTCAGATTCTGGCTGTGTAGAGTGCGAGGGGAATGTAGTGGTCTGGGTCAATGTACCAGCAGAATCATCTAGCAGTGGCTGGGCATCAGTGCACTTGTGGCGCCCCCAGGAATACGGTCACCACAGTGGCATTACCTTCCTCCTAGGGAGTGTGATGTCATGCTTGGGAGCAACGAAGGATCTCTCTAGCAGTTAAACCAACACACAACACAGTTCCCACTCCAGGCCAGCAGGGAGAGCTCTGAACCTGACTGCTGAGGAGCTGCTCTCTGTGGTTGGGAGGAGGGAAGTTAGGGCAGTCTGTGAAGGGAAGGGGAAGTGTGTGGATGTGAGAAGGGTAGCTGGAGGATGAGCAGAGTTAAGGCTCACTCCTAGCTGGAGCGGATGGTCCGGATTCCGGTCTCCGAGTTTGTAGGGACACTGACGGTCCTGCAGCAGAAACCGGAGGAAGTAGCAGCTGTAAATGCTCTGTTCCCAACTAAGGCTCGGAGCTTGGAGGCCCCAGCAGCGACTTGTGTGAGCCAGAAGGAAAAGGCAATGGCTGCCTGCCATACGAGAAAGTTTCAAAACAGAGTCAACAGTGGGAACTTCAGTGAACTCAGTACTGCGAGTACCTCAGATAAGCGCTAGAACGGAGGCCACACTACCTATCTGCAGAGACAGAATTCCTAATTTGCTTCCAGGCTGACCAACTCCTTCTCCATCTGCCCTGCGACTACGGCCCTACCTGTGCAAGGCTTCTACAACTTAGCTGCACCACAACATCTGTCCCAGAGAAGCGACACTGCAGAGCTGGTCAATCTGATCAGAAACCACAGGTGGTGTCACATATCATTCACCTATAAATATTATTCACCCCTTTGCATGGACGCCCAGGGCCACGGACCGGGTTACCACCACCGTTACACATCCCTCTGAGACACCGGACCGGTACCGATTAACCCCACTGCCCTTGCTAGTGACCCACACTCCATGTCAGATTCATCTTGGACTGGGGAATTCACGATTTGACTTGATAACCCAGGTATGGTATGTAAAAAGAGCTCCATGGAGTAATCTTTAGTGTGGCCTGCCGCATCCTTCACTTTTGGTAGGAGTGAAGGACACAAGAAAAGGTGTTGTTCCTGACCAGGAGCCTCCACTGATGACTCAGTGCTTTTATTTTTTGAAACTTCAGAAGAGGAGGCGATAGAGCTGGAGACTGTGTCAGCAATGTTAGCCAAAACTTGTTCCTGAAGCTCCGGCTTTAAAAGCGGTTTACCTACTCGCAGAAAAGGGAGCCTTCGAGGCCTTGTGGAGGCAGACGATGACGCAGGCTCAACACCTCCTGCCTTAGGTGCTATTGTGCTTTTGCCACTACCAGCAGATACACCACCACTACCACCACCACCATCAGTAGCAGCTGGCAACCCCCGCCCACTTCCATGGCCCCTTCCACCATACTTCCTCATTTTGGGAAAATGTACCCAAAATACCACCAGCTATAAGGTACTGTAAAACAAGGTACAAGGTGTATATAGTATTGCGGAGAATTTGAATCTCCCTAGAGATTTTAGGAGGCTGAACTATTATCTCAGGCACACTATAGATTACACCTCAATGTAACAGGCTGAAATTGGCTGGTGTATGACAAGGTACAAGGTGTATATAGTATTGGGGAGAATTTGAATCTCCCTAGAGATTTTAGGAGGCTGAACAATTATCTCAAGTATTTTTGCTTTTAAAAAAGCAGTTTGCACAGCAGTAGGCTTACTGTAAGTACAAGTCTGAATTTTGCCATGATCAATAAAAATATTGAGATCCAAAAAATGTAAACTAGTCTTACTAGTAGTAGCAGTAAAGTGCAAATAAAACTCATTTCTATTAATATTAGTTAAAAATTGTTGAAGAGAAGAATCACCTCCCTCCCAGACTTGTACTTACAGTAAGCCTACTGACTCAAATAGTTATATTTCCATGTCTAGCTGCCATTTTCCAAGATGGCTGCTTAATGTCCCACGCAGCGAATTCATGAGAGCACATCGGAATTGTTCCAGTCCCACACAATATGATTCGGAGGCAAATGCTCTCATTGATAAATTTATGAACAAAGGATATGACTATCAACATCTCAGGGATACCCAAGTTAAGGTTAAAGAGATCCCCCGAGATCAATTATTGTATACCAATCAACCAACGGGGGAATCTGATTCTAAAGAAATTAAACAGATATCTGTACCAATCATTGTACAATATAACTCAAATATTCATTTATTCAAAAAAAATTGTTAACAAACATTGGGACCTATTAAAAGGAGAGAAGATAATCGGAGATAAATTACCTCAACATCCACATTTTGTGTTTAACCCCTTCACCCCCAAGGGTGGTTTGCACGTTCATGACCGGGTCAATTTTTACAATTCTGACTACTGTACCTTTATGAGGTCATAACTCTGGAACGCTTCCATGGATCCCGGTGATTCTGACACTGTTTTCTCGTGACATATTGTACTTCATGTTAGTGGTAAAATTTCATTCAAATAACTTGCGTTTATTTGTGAAAAAAACGGAAATTTGGCAAAATTTTTGAAAATTTCGCAATTTTCCAAATTTGAAATTTTATGCCCTTAAATCACAGAGATACGGCACACAAAAAACTTGATAACTAACATTTCCCACATGTTTACTTTACATCAGCACAATTTTGGAACCAAAATTTTTTTTTGTTAGGAAGTTATAAGGGTTAAAAGTTGACCAGCGATTTCTCATTTTTACAACACCATTTTATTTTTAGGACCACATCACATTTGAAGCCACTTTGAGGGGTCTATATGATAGAAAATACCCAAAAGTGACACCATTCTAAAAACTGCACTGCTTAAGGTGCTCAAAACCACATTCAAGAAGTTTATTAACCCTTTAGGTGCGTCACAGGAATTTTTTTGAATATTTAAAAAAAAAATGAACATCTAACTTTTTTTCACGAAAAAAAATACTTCAGGTTCAATTTTTTTTATTTTACCAAGGGTAACAGGAGAAATTGGACTGCAAAAGTTATTGTGCAATTTGTCCTGAGTACACTGATACCTGATTTGTGGGGGGAATGACTGTTTCGGCGCATGGCAGAGCTCAGAATGGAAGGAGCGCCGTTTGACTTTTTCAATGCAAAATTGGCTGGAATTCAGATCGGACGCCATGTCACATTTGGAGAGTCCCTGATGTACCTAAACAGTGGAAACCCCCTACAAGTGACCCCATTTTGGAAACTAGACCCCCCAAGGAACTTATCTAGATATGTGGTGAGAACTTTGAATCCACAAGGGCTTTACAGAAGTTTATAACGTACAGCGGTACAATTAAAAAATCATATTTTTTCCACAAAAATGATCTTTTCACCCTCAATTCTTATTTTTCTAAGGGTAACAGCACCCTAAAAGTTATTGTGCAATTTGTCCTGAGTACGCTGATACCCCACATGTGGGGGTAAACCACTATTTGGGCGCATGGCAGAGCTCGGAAGGGAAGCAGCGCCATTTGACGTTTTTGGCTGGAATTGAGATCGGACACCATGTCGCGATTGGAAAACCCCTGATGTACCTAAACAGTGGAAACCCCCCACAAATGACACCATTTTGGAAACTAGACCCCCTAAGGAACTTATCTAGATGTGTGGTGAGAACTTTGAACCCCCAAGGGCTTCACAGAAGTTTATAACATAAAGCCATACAATTAAAAAATCATATTTTTTCCACAAAAATGATCTTTTCACCCTCAATTCTTATTTTTCCAAGGGTAACTGCACCCTAAAAGTTATTGTGCAATTTGTCCTGAGTACGCTGATACCCCACATGTGGGGGTAAACCACTATTTGGGCGCATGGCAGAGCTCGGAAGGGAAGCAGCGCCATTTGACGTTTTTGGCTGGAATTGAGATTGGACACCATGTCGCGATTGGAAAACCCCTGATGTACCTAAACAGTGGAAATCCCCCACAAATGACACCATTTTCTAAACTAGACCCCCCAAGGAACTTATCTAGATGTGTGGTGAGCACATTGAACCCCCCAGTGCTTCACAGAAGTTTATAACGCCCGGGCGTGAAAATTAAAAATTCGTATTTTTTCCACAAACATGATCTTTTAGTCACCACTTTTTTTATTTTCCCAAGGGTAACAGGAGAAATTAGAGCCAAAAATTGTTGTCCAATTTGTCCTGAGTATGCTGATACCCCATATGTGGGAGAAAACTACTGTATGGGCACACGTCGGGGATCGGAAGGGAAGTAGTGACGTTTTGGAATGCAGACATTGATGGAATGGTCTGCGGGTGTCATGTTGCCTTTGGAGAGCCCCTAATGTACCTAAACAGTGGAAACCCCCCACAAATGACCCCATTTTGAAAACTAGACCCCCTAAGGAACTTATCTAGATGTGAGGTGAGCACTTTGAACCCCCAAGGGCTTCACAGAAGTTTATAACGCCCGGGCATGAAAATAAAAAAATCGTATTTTTTCCACAAACATGATCAATTATTCCCCAATTTTTTTATTTTCCCAAGGGTAACAGGAGAAATTGAACCCCAAAAGTTGTTGTCCAATTTGTCTTGAGTAATCTGACACCCCATATGTGGGAGAAAACTACTGTATGGACACACGTCAGGGCTCGGAAGGGAAGTAGTGACGTTTTGGAATGCAGACATTGATGGAATGGTCTGCGGGTGTCATGTTGCCTTTGGAGAGCCCCTAATGTACCTAAACAGTGGAAACCCCCCAAAAATGACCCCATTTTGAAAACTAGACCCCCTAAGGAACTTATCTAGATGTGAGGTGAGCACTTTGAACCCCCAAGGGCTTCACAGAAGTTTATAATGCCAGGGCATGAAAATAAAAAAATCGTATTTTTTCCACAAACATGATCAATTAGTCCCCAATTTTTTCATTTTCCCAAGGGTAACAGGAAAAATTGGACCGCAAAAGTTGTTGTCCAATTTGTCATGAGTACGCTGACACCCCATATGTGGGAGAAAACTACTGTATGGACACACGTCGGGGCTCGGAAGGGAAGCAGTGCCATTTTGGAATGCAGACTTTGATGGAATGGTCTGCGGGTGTCATGTGCGTTTGGAGAGCCCCTGATGTACCTAAACTATTGAAACTCCCCACTAGTGATCCCATTTTGGACACTAGACCCCCCACGGAACTTATCTAGATGTGTGGTGAGCACTTTGAACCCCCAAGTGCTTCACAGAAGTTTATAACGCTCGGACGTGAAAATAAAAAAATCATTTTTTTCCACAAAAATGATATTTTTGCCCCCAATTTTTTATTTTACTAAGGGTAACAGGAGAAATTGGACCCCAAAAATTGTTTTGCAATTTGTCCTGAGTAGGCTGATACCCTACATGTGGGGGTAAAACACTGTTTGGGCGCATGGCAGAGCTTGGAAGGGAAGGAGCACCATATGACTTTTTCAACTCAGAATTGGCTGGAATTGAGATCAGACGCAATGTTGCATTTGGAGAGCCCCTGATGTGCCCAAACAGTGGAAACCCCCAATTCTAACTCCAACCCGAATCCCAACACACCCCTAACCCTAATCTCAGCCCTAACCCTAGCCCTAACCCAAGCCCTAACCCTAGCCCTAACCCTAGCCCTAACCCTAATGGAAAAATGGAAATAAATAGATTTTTTAATTTTATTATTTTTCCCTAACTAAGGGGGTGATAACGGGGGGTTTGATTTACTATTTATGGCGGTTTTTATTTTTGGCAGCTGTCGCACGCTAAAAGACGCTTTTTATTGTAAAAATAGTTTTTGCATCACCACATATTGAGAGCTATAATTTTTCCGTATTTTGACCCACCGAGTCATGTGAGGTCTTATTTTTTGCGGGACGAGTTGACGTTTTTATTGGTACCATTTTCGGGCACATGACATTTTTTGATCGCTTTTTATTTCGATTTTTGGGACGCAGAATGAACAAAAACCAGCATTTCATGAATTTCTTTTGGGGGAGTGTGTTTACACTGTTCCGCGGGCGGTAAAATTGATAAAGCGGTTTTATTCTTCGGATCAGTACAGTTACAGCGATACCTCATTTTAGGTCATTTTTTTATGTTTTGTCGGTTTTATGCAATGAAAACTATTTAATATAAAAAATAATTATTTTTGCATCGCTTTATTCTGCGAGCTATAACTTTTTTATTTTTTTGCTGATGATGCTGTGTGGCAGCTCGTTTTTTGCGGGACAAAATGACGTTTTCAGCGGTACCATGGATATTTATATGCGTCTTTTTGATCGCGCGTTATTACACTTTTTGTTTGGCGGTATGATAATAAATCATTATTTTTTGCTTCGTTTTTTATTTTTATTTTTTAAGGGGTTCGCTAAAGGGGTTAACTAATGGGACAGTTTTATAGGGCGGGTCGTTACGGACGCGGCGATACCTAATATGTGTACTTTTATTGTTTTGTTTTTTTATTTTCAAAAAATGAATTTATTGGGGAATATTTTTTTTTTTTTTTACTAATTTATTTGGCGATTTTTTTAAAATTATTTTTACACTTTTTTTTATTTTTTTTACTTTATTACATAGTCCCAGGTGGGACATCACTGTCCTGTGACAGATCGCTGATCTGTCACATCACAGATCACTGTGACAGATCAGCAATCTGTCACAGGCATTGAAGAAGACTTCCTCTTGCCTGCGCTTTGCAGGCACTGAGGAAGCCAGCTTCCTGCAGGCCCCCGAAGGCCCCCGTCGCCATCTTGGATTCGGGGGCCTGGAGGAAAGGAGCCCCCCGCAGCAGTGCTGCACATTGCGCTGCCGTGGGGGGCTCAGGGAAGCACGGAGGGAGCCCCCTCCCTGCCGATGCTTCCCTTTAACTCCCGGTACACCGCGATCGTGTTTGCTCGCGGTGTGCAAGGGGTTAACGTGTCGGGGGCGGTCCGTGACCGCCCCTGACACATTGTGCCGGGTGTCAGCTGTGATAATCAGTTGACACCCGGCCGCGATCAGCGGCGCTCACCACGTGGGCGCCGCTGATCGCGGTAGACGTACTATCCCGTCCATTGGCATAGGGGCCCAGGTCCCATGGACGGGATAGTACGTCGGATGTCAGGAAGGGGTTAAAAATGCTAGAAATTTAGCCAACATTATCGCTCCTATAGTACGGAACTCTAGTGTCTCGTGTACCACTTTAGGCCCTTTTATGGAATCAGTTAAAGGCTTCTTTCCATGTAAAAAGTGTAAGATGTGTAAAACACTCAATTTGAGTAAACAGAGGAGTATAGTTTCAAATGTTAACACACAATTCCCAATAACAGATTTTATCACGTGTTCCACTCAAGGTGTCATTTATGTTATAGAATGTCCGTGTAAAAAAATGTATGTGGGCCGTACCAAACGTCCACTTAATAAACGTATAGGGGAATATCTGCGTAACATAAGGTCCAAATCTGATGACCATCATTTATCTAAACACTTTTCCATGAGGGGTATTAAATTAATGGGCATTAAAAAAGTCCATAAACATTGGCGGAATGGGGATTATATTAAATTAATGTCAAAAGAAGATACCAGGTGGATTTTTGAACTGGACACCCTAAAACCGAGGGGGCTTAACAATGAAGTGGAATTATTTGCTTTTGATTAATAATTAATTATTTGCTCCCATTAGCGAATCACTGCTGAGCCAAATGTATTTAACCCCATTGAGTGCATGGTGAGCCATTCCTGAGGAAGGAATCCGCGCTATTCCGAAACTAGTTGGAAGCTTTTTTGGCTCAAGCAGCACTCCTGTTACTGGGGACCACGTGATCTGCATCGTCACTGAAGGTCCTGCCGTGTTCATACCGCGCTGGCCGCGCTGACTGCGGGCGCTCATAATTTACAATGCGGCTGGTATGATTGACCGCCGCTGAACATTATCATCAACTTTGGTGAGCGCACACCCTTCGTCTTTTATCCCTGTTGGTGCTTACTATTTGAGGACTACTGGACGTTTACCTGCACTCTGAGCCTGTTACCGGCAGGAATGGAGCTCGAGGTTACATTGGACTCTTTACATCTATTAACCAGGAGATTCCTCAACTGACTAACAAGCTAAGTACATGCCGCAGGCTTTTTCTAGTGTCACCGCCTAAAAGACTGCCCATAGCGGTGAACCTTGCATCCAGTAACCTGTCCACATTGGTGAACCACGGGACGTTATTTATAGCACTCCTCTCTAGAGGTAATAGTTATGGTGAAGCTATTCAGATCATATTTGTTTTTATGTATATTTGCACAGTACCATGCTAGTAATCGGATTTAACCATTAGAGTGCAGCATTGATATATATATATTTTTTAGAGTGCAACCCTGTTATTTTATTACTCTTAATTGAGGATTGATTTTGGACCTTGTTCCTGTTTCCCAAATTTTTCTTCTTCTCAGCAACAAATGCTTATAAATTGATTTTCCCGTCATTACAGGTAAATACTTTTTATCTTTTGTTGATTTATAGCGCGAGTAACACTTGTCTGATTGGTTATTTATGTTTTATCCCTTGTGGTGTTGGGATTCTTTACTAGCTGCTGAATCAATACCACACACTAGCGCCATTGGTCTAATTTGTATTTTTTGTATGTAAACCATGTCTCATATCCTGTTGGGTTCTGTAATGATTTTACAGAAGCCGACAACTGAATTATCGGCTATTCTGCTATCTACCTCTGTATGAAATATAAATATGTATATATATACAGTATGTTTCTCACTGACTATATATATACAGTATATACTGTATATATATATATATATATATATATAAAGCTCATAGTGTGTATGTATGTGTGTGTGTGTATGTATGTACTGTATGTATGTGTGTATGTGTGTATGTCCGGGATAGGCATCCGCACCGTTGCAGCTACAGCCACAAAATTTGGCACAGTCACACGTCTGGACCCCGAGAGCGTCCTAGGCTATGTTGTGAGGTGAAATTTTAACCCCACGCGTTCCAATTCACCTAACAATTTTGCCCCTGTCTACATAATGGGGGAAAAGTGTGTGTGTATCAAGCCCCGCCCCTCATTATGATGTCATAATGGGTATATGGGCACTGGACTATGGGATGGAGGATATGAATGATGGGTATATGGGCACGGGACTATGGGATGGAGGATATGTATGACGGGTATATGGGCATGGGGCTATGGGATGGAGGATATGTATGATGGGTATATGGGCACGGGACTATGGGATGGCGGATATGTATGATGGGTATACGGGCATGGGGCTATGGGATGGAGGATATGTATGATGGGTATATGGGCACTCTACTAAGGGATGGAGGATATGTATGTATGTATGATGGGTATATGGGCATGGGCCTATGGGATCGTGGATATGTATGATGGGTATATGGGCATGGGACTATGGGATGAAGGATGTGTGATGGGTATATGGGCACTCGACTATGGGATGGAGGATATGTATGATGGGTATATGGGCATGGGACTATGGAATGGTGGATATGTATGATGGGTTTATGGGCACGGGACTATGGGATGGAGGATGTGTGATGGGTATATAGGCACTGGACTATGGGATGGAGGATATGTATGACGGGTATATGGGCACGGGACTATGGGATGGCGGATATGTATGATGGGTATACGGGCATGGGACTATGGGATGGAGGATGTGTGATGGTATATAGGCACTGGACTATGGGATGGAGGATATGTATGACGGGTATATGGGCACGGGACTATGGGATGGCGGATATGTATGATGGGTATACGGGCATGGGACTATGGGATGGAAGATATGTATGATGGGTATATGGGCATGGGACTATGAGATGGAGGATGTGTGATGGGTATATGGGCACTCGACTAAGGGATGGAGGATATGTATGATGGGTATATGGGCATGGGCCTATGGGATCGTGGATATGTATGATGGGTATATGGGCATGGGACTATGGGATGGAGGATGTGTGATGGGTATATGGGCACTCGACTATGGGATGGAGGATATGTATGACGGGTATATGGGCACGGGACTATGGGATGGCGGATATGTATGATGGGTATACGGGCACGGGACTATGGGATGGAGGATATGTATGATGGGTATATGGGCATGGGACTATGGGATGAAGGATGTGTGATGAGTATATGGGCACTCGACTATGGGATGGAGGATATGTATGATGGGTATATGGGCACGGGCCTATGGAGTGGAGGATAATTATAATTTGTTATAACTAACCACAGTTAGTTACTATGCCCGGGCAGCGCCGGGCTCTTCAGCTAGTATATATATATATCTATATATATATATATATACACATTCTGCTCAAAAAAATAAAGGGAACACTATTGCATTTGCAACAGGTTGTTTATGTTCCCTTTATTTTTTTGAACAGTATATATATATATATATATATATATATTGTAGGGATGTGACTCGCTCAGGTGCAGCGGGAGACAATCATGAGGCAGGTTCTTCCCAAAGTTCATGAGGTTTATTTGCTCCATAAACCATAACTCAGCGTATCACCAAAATAGCCTCTATCTTAGGCACAAAAGAACATAAATGTCCGTGGCTTCAGACTCGGACCGAGAGTCTCAGCACATGCTGGGAGGTGTAGTCCTCCCCATATACAACTAATATACATAGGCCAGGGCAATGTCCAGAGCAGCGCTCTATCTGCAGCCGCAGACACAGGAAGGCTTCTCCTTCCTTGGAACACAGACCACTCTCTGTAGTGTCCCACCTGGACACATGGAAGTCTGTCCACACTCTGACAGACTCCCTCCACACTCTCTCACATGTGCCAAACACCTCAATTACATAGCCCTGTAACCACACCCACAGGTGATCACATGGCTATGACATCACTAAAGGTTGTATAGACACACACAGGTTTCCCTGACACAGTGTAACAGAAAGATCAGCAGTACCTCTGCTGATCAATACACCCTGGAGCCTGCATCCCAAGGCCACCCACCTTGAGACCCATAATGGTCATTTAGGACCCTGCTCCTGTTACCACACTGAATGTGCCTGTACACCCGTCCTGGGACACCCACACAGCGCCCCCTAGCTGACATAGTGGTAACTACACCACATACCTCCCCCCTCTGTTCAAACTTGTGGGGTTGAACACATGACATCACCCAGGGATCTTGAGACCGGGCACTCATGTCACCTTGCCCTACCAATCGAGAGGACCGTCTCCATCTGTTTCGGCAGTCATACTGCATCATATTTACGTTAGGCCTCCCCCGCCCCCAGCGGTCAGTATCTCGGCCTTGGGCTTTGGCCTTCCCGTCAAAGTCCGTCAGGGTGACCAGGCACTCTTTAGTCTCCATCTGTCTGCAGTGCGCTCCATCACCCGACCTTTCTCTCACTAGCTGACTCTCCCGGTTCATACGGTCATGAGTCCCACGTCCAGTTGAGCTAACTGGCTGGTATGAGTCTGACCCTCTGTCGCTACGTCCACCACCGGGTCTCGTGCCTATGCTACTAAGATTAGAACTGCCACTTGCGGACTCTCGACATTCTTGTCTTCGACTACCTGTCCTTTCATTCTTTGGAGGATCCCTTTGGGTCTTTACAACTTGGGTTGGAGGTGGACGCCACCTGACGTTCTGTATCTGCTTATTCATCTGCAGCCGATCCTGTCTTAGCTGCTCAATCTCCTTCCCGGTGCAGCATCACTGTACACATCTGTGGCCCATCATTACTACCTGGAAAGGATATTCCACATTCTGAAAAAGACCTGCACATACACTGCGGTACTCCAGACATACCTACTGAGTCACCCAGTGCTGTCACTTCTTCACACTTGGCCCCTTTCTGGACCACCACCCTGCTTTGGGTTGCCACCCCAATTTTGGTCACCGCCCCCTTTTGGAACTCCATCCCTTTTTGGGTTACCACTCCAATTTGGGTCACCGCCCCCTTTTGGGACTCCACCCCTTTTTGGGTTACCACTCCAATTTGGGTCACCGCCCCCTTTTTGGACTCCACCCCTTTTTGGGTTACCACTCCCTTTTGGGTCACCGCCCCCTTTTGGGTTACCACTCCCTTTTGGGATTTCCCCATGTCCGTCCTGCAGAACCTCTTAGGCCACAGTTCACACCACACAGTTTGTCTCTCACGATACCAGACAAGTCCTTGCTGGCACCACCACAGCTCCTGCTGTCACTGATCACCGGCACCTCCGGCTGCTGTTCACACACATACACAGCGGCTGGTGTCACTGCAGCTCCTGCTGCGCCATCTTCGTGGACCCGCCGATCCACCGGAAGCCGCTTGTCACCTTCGTAACCCCGCCGGGTTACTGGAAGCCGCTTGTCACCCTCAAAGATAAAAAAGCCACAAAAGTGCGCCCATGGGGCCTTACCAGTGCAGGTATAATGGGTTATGCAGCAATAATACAGGGTACTCACCCTCAATAGTTGTGTAAAGCCACAACTACTGTATCCGCTTAGTCACATGCCATAAAGCTGCAGCAGGATGGCGTAGACAGACAGCGTCTGCTACCAATGCTCCCAGGGCAGATCCCTTAAAGAAAACACCAGGTCCCTGTGCTGCGAGACCTTCGTGACCCCACTGAGCCACAGCAAGCACCTTCAGGTTTTGCAGAGGAAAAGAAAAAAAAAAAAAAAAACACATGCACAGTCTCTCACATGTCCTGTCCATGCACTATTCAGGACGTACCGTCTCTGCCTGAGACCATCCACCACACAGGGCGCACCGGGTGCTATTCAGGGAGCAGCCCTCCTCCCAGGGTCTCCCAACACACCGGCCTCACCAGGTCCAAGGTCATAGCACGTGTTCCAGGGATCCGATTCCTCTCCCAGAACCTCCCAACACTGACCCTCCAGGACCTTGCTCACTGACCCCTCCAGGAACACAGTCTCTCACTGACCCTGGTCAGTGCAACACAGACTCCTGTCTGGTACCTGTGTCGGCCACACAGGTTCCTGGACGCCTCTTCTCCTCCAGAGGTATCCCACAAATTTTAATACAGTCACTTTCTCTGACCTCGGTCAGTATTACTCACGGTTGTCAGATCATCTGCTCTCCTGGCTCAGAATCGCCAGCGCTGCCACACGTGCTTCTGGGAGTCGCTGCCCGCAGTCTGTCACCAATTGTAGGGATGTGACTCGCTCAGGTGCAGCGGGAGACAAACATGAGGCAGGTTCTTCCCAAAGTTCATGAGGTTTATTTGCTCCATAAACCATAACTCAGCGTATCACCAAAATAGCCTCTTAGGCACAAAAGAACATAAATGTCCGTGGCTTCAGACTCGGACCGAGAGTCTCAGCACATGCTGGGAGGTGTAGTCCTCCCCATATACAACTAATATACATAGGCCAGGGCAATGTCCAGAGCAGCGCTCTATCTGCAGCCGCAGACACAGGAAGGCTTCTCCTTCCTTGGAACACAGACCACTCTCTGTAGTGTCCCACCTGGACACATGGAAGTCTGTCCACACTCTGACAGACTCCCTCCACACTCTCTCACATGTGCCAAACACCTCAATTACATAGCCCTGTAACCACACCCACAGGTGATCACATGGCTATGACATCACTAAAGGTTGTATAGACACACACAGGTTTCCCTGACACAGTGTAACAGAAAGATCAGCAGTACCTCTGCTGATCAATACACCCTGGAGCCTGCATCCCAAGGCCACCCACCTTGAGACCCATAATGGTCATTTAGGACCCTGCTCCTGTTACCACACTGAATGTGCCTGTACACCCGTCCTGGGACACCCACACAGCACCCCCTAGCTGACATAGTGGTAACTACACCACATACCTCCCCCCTCTGTTCAAACTTGTGGGGTTGAACACATGACATCACCCAGGGATCTTGAGACCGGGCACTCATGTCACCTTGCCCTACCAATCGAGAGGACCGTCTCCATCTGTTTCGGCAGTCATACTGCATCATATTTACGTTAGGCCTCCCCCGCCCCCAGCGGTCAGTATCTCGGCCTTGGGCTTTGGCCTTCCCGTCAAAGTCCGTCAGGGTGACCAGGCACTCTTTAGTCTCCATCTGTCTGCAGTGCGCTCCATCACCCGACCTTTCTCTCACTAGCTGACTCTCCCGGTTCATACGGTCATGAGTCCCACGTCCAGTTGAGCTAACTGGCTGGTATGAGTCTGACCCTCTGTCGCTACGTCCACCACCGGGTCTCGTGCCTATGCTACTAAGATTAGAACTGCCACTTGCGGACTCTCGACATTCTTGTCTTCGACTACCTGTCCTTTCATTCTTTGGAGGATCCCTTTGGGTCTTTACAACTTGGGTTGGAGGTGGACGCCACCTGACGTTCTGTATCTGCTTATTCATCTGCAGCCGATCCTGTCTTAGCTGCTCAATCTCCTTCCCGGTGCAGCATCACTGTACACATCTGTGGCCCATCATTACTACCTGGAAAGGATATTCCACATTCTGAAAAAGACCTGCACATACACTGCGGTACTCCAGACATACCTACTGAGTCACCCAGTGCTGTCACTTCTTCACACTTGGCCCCTTTCTGGACCACCACCCTGCTTTGGGTTGCCACCCCAATTTTGGTCACCGCCCCCTTTTGGAACTCCATCCCTTTTTGGGTTACCACTCCAATTTGGGTCACCGCCCCCTTTTGGGACTCCACCCCTTTTTGGGTTACCACTCCAATTTGGGTCACCGCCCCCTTTTTGGACTCCACCCCTTTTTGGGTTACCACTCCCTTTTGGGTCACCGCCCCCTTTTGGGTTACCACTCCCTTTTGGGATTTCCCCATGTCCGTCCTGCAGAACCTCTTAGGCCACAGTTCACACCACACAGTTTGTCTCTCACGATACCAGACAAGTCCTTGCTGGCACCACCACAGCTCCTGCTGTCACTGATCACCGGCACCTCCGGCTGCTGTTCACACACATACACAGCGGCTGGTGTCACTGCAGCTCCTGCTGCGCCATCTTCGTGGACCCGCCGATCCACCGGAAGCCGCTTGTCACCTTCGTAACCCCGCCGGGTTACTGGAAGCCGCTTGTCACCCTCAAAGATAAAAAAGCCACAAAAGTGCGCCCATAGGGCCTTACCAGTGCAGGTATAATGGGTTATGCAGCAATAATACAGGGTACTCACCCTCAATAGTTGTGTAAAGCCACAACTACTGTATCCGCTTAGTCACATGCCATAAAGCTGCAGCAGGATGGCGTAGACAGACAGCGTCTGCTACCAATGCTCCCAGGGCAGATCCCTTAAAGAAAACACCAGGTCCCTGTGCTGCGAGACCTTCGTGACCCCACTGAGCCACAGCAAGCACCTTCAGGTTTTGCAGAGGAAAAGAAAAAAAAAAAAAAAAACACATGCACAGTCTCTCACATGTCCTGTCCATGCACTATTCAGGACGTACCGTCTCTGCCTGAGACCGTCCACCACACAGGGCGCACCGGGTGCTATTCAGGGAGCAGCCCTCCTCCCAGGGTCTCCCAACACACCGGCCTCACCAGGTCCAAGGTCATAGCACGTGTTCCAGGGATCCGATTCCTCTCCCAGAACCTCCCAACACTGACCCTCCAGGACCTTGCTCACTGACCCCTCCAGGAACACAGTCTCTTTCTGACCCTGGTCAGTGCAACACAGACTCCTGTCTGTTACCTGTGTCGGCCACACAGGTTCCTGGACGCCTCTTCTCCTCCAGAGGTATCCCACAAATTTTAATACAGTCACTTTCTCTGACCTCGGTCAGTATTACTCACGGTTGTCAGATCATCTGCTCTCCTGGCTCAGAATCGCCAGCGCTGCCACACGTGCTTCTGGGAGTCGCTGCCCGCAGTCTGTCACCAATTGTAGGGATGTGACTCGCTCAGGTGCAGCGGGAGACAATCATGAGGCAGGTTCTTCCCAAAGTCCATGAGGTTTATTTGCTCCATAAACCATAACTCAGCGTATCACCAAAATAGCCTCTATCTTAGGCACAAAAGAACATAAATGTCCGTGGCTTCAGACTCGGACCGAGAGTCTCAGCACATGCTGGGAGGTGTAGTCCTCCCCATATACAACTAATATACATAGGTCAGGGCAATGTCCAGAGCAGCGCTCTATCTGCAGCCGCAGACACAGGAAGGCTTCTCCTTCCTTGGAACACAGACCACTCTCTGTAGTGTCCCACCTGGACACATGGAAGTCTGTCCACACTCTGACAGACTCCCTCCACACTCTCTCACATGTGCCAAACACCTCAATTACATAGCCCTGTAACCACACCCAAAGGGGATCACATGGCTATGACATCACTAAAGGTTGTATAGACACACACAGGTTTCCCTGACACAGTGTAACAGAAAGATCAGCAGTACCTCTGCTGATCAATACACCCTGGAGCCTGCATCCCAAGGCCACCCACCTTGAGACCCATAATGGTCATTTAGGACCCTGCTCCTGTTACCACACTGAATGTGCCTGTACACCCGTCCTGGGACACCCACACAGCGCCCCCTAGCTGACATAGTGGTAACTACACCACAATATATATATATAGACTGTATATATGTTTTCACGAATATTTGAGGCTATGGACCGATTATATGTCCACTGTGCAAGCCGGCGGGAAAATCTTGCCGTACGGATGCCATATGGATGTCACACGGATGCTTAGATGCGAGAAAATTGCATCCTCGCATTGCACATGGATGACATATGGACCACTGTTCAGGGAATATTTCTGCGATTCTCGTCCGTGTAAAACAGACCATATTTGTATACGTTGTGTGTGATTCCAGCCTTAACATGATACTTGGGTTTATGAAATCCGTTTTGTGGTCATTGTTTAATCTGTATTTGCAGTTTTCAGTTAATTTTTCGTGCTTTGGGGTGGTCTGTGGGGGATCTTCATGTGGTGCTCTGCTTACATATTCATCTGTATGCGCTTACTTATTTTAAAGCTCTAATTGACTTGAATCTAATGTACCCATTCAAATCTATGGGTGCGTGGAAAACATCGGACTGTACTCAGATGATATCGGCGTGCAGTCTGATTTCAACGGATTCACACAATGGAGAAGATGGAGAAATTTTGTTCTCCATCTTCTCCTGAAAGTGTGATCCCGTTCTCTCATACATGAGAATCGGATCCCTTAAGCTGACACTCTAATCAAACTCTGATCAGAGTTTAATAAGAGTTTCATTAACATACTGTAATCGATCCAATTCTCTTTCATGAGAATATACGCTCGTGTGAGCTCGTGCTGGAGAACGCTGCTTTATTGAATCTGGCTAAGGGCTTGTTCAGACAAACACATTATATGCATTTTTTCTAGCCAATGTGCCAGTACACATGACCGATTTTCCACCCAAGAGCAGCCTACCTTAGTCTAATTTAATTTTTGGATCTTGACTAGTTCATGTAAATAGCGGGCAGCTCCTGGTCTAGACAAGCAGACGAAAAAGCATGTTGCATCAATTAGGTCCTCAACTTGTGGATATGATTGGCCCATGTTCTAGGACTGCCATTTGAACCCAGCATTAGGGCTCATTCAGAAGTCCGTTTTTTGTGTGCAAGTGCTAGCCGTGATTTTCGCAGATTGCACTCATACCTATGATAATAGTGAATAGAGCTGTCCCCATGTCTGCGATATTTCACGGACCAAGCAGTATGCGCAAAGTCGTGGTGACATATCTGATATTGATCCGAGTATCGAAACAAAATTGGCAATGCAAGTCAAAATTGGGTCTGTGAAAAAATCAGACAACACTAGGATGTCATCCAGTCTGCTAGACAGGAGAATGTGAAAAAATTTCTTTCTTTTTTTTACGAATGATAAACTCTCATGAAACTCTGACCAAGATGACTAATGAAACTCAGCCAGTTTTTCCGCGTATGAGAAAATTGGACCTATCATTCTGATCAGACTCTGATTAGAGTTGGATCAGAGTTTTATCAAAGTATGTTACAAATGTCATCTGATTTTCTCGTATGTGCAGAAATTAAAAAAAAAAAATTCTCCACCTTCTACATTCTGACAGTCAGTGAAAATTAGACCACATTCAGATATCATCCGAGGGCAGCCCAATTTTTTCACAGACCCTAAGATCAAAATCGAACAAGTCTCCGAGATTTTCCATAGACCTCTCGGACCATGAAAAATCATGGACATGTGAATGGCCCCATAGTCTATTACAGGTATGAGTGCCATCCTTGAAAATCGAATGTCTGCATGAGCCCTAAGGTAAAATTTCCTCCTACTTGAATCCTACGTGAGAAGCTTTTCATTTTTCAAATCACATAACAGTAACTATGTCCTGAGTGTAAATCAGATAAATGCTCCCAGCAGGAAGAAGAGAAATATATTAGATAAACGTAATCCAGTTTATTCTGCAGCAGTAAAACTTTTTTTCTCCACATTCCCATTTTAATTGAGACATTTATATGATAGAAGTTGAAGAGTTCTCATTTCTTTCACCCCCACCCGCTTTTCCCCTCTCGCAGTATGAGTCCTGAGCTGTAGTGTATAAGCCTCGAAATTCCAGAACAGTACACTAAGTTTTATTTCTGGAATCCAACCAGCAGGGGAAAAGGAACCAGTCGGTCGCCATGGTGGATACATTAGACTTTGGTGTGTTTGCCTTCCGTGACCTAAATAAATCTTCAACAATAAATATCTTGTGAGTTACATCAAACAACATCCAGTCAGCCCATAAATAGATGTGATGAGCTTGCTGATAAATTTCCAGATCTCATCTTGCATTGACTTGCCAATTTTTTTTATTTTTAATTTTTTTTTACACACTTATTGCCCAAGATGTGAACAGATTTTTTTTTATCTGAATGTTTCTGGTAACTGTAACAATACTCAGATGATGCAATTTCTTAAAGTTAATGATAAACAACATTCCTGGGGTTCTGAGTATGAATGTAATGAGGGGCCACATCTACGGGAAGTCTACAGATCCACAAATATCATCCCACTAAAAAAAATTATATAGCAAATCAAAAAATAAATTTACAGAAAATATCCACCAATTTTTTAATTACAATTTGATTACTGTTTCGATATACGCTGGTCAAAAATTTCCGTATCAATGCTGAAGAATTTATGTTGATGGAGTTTCACAAAATACAAATGCATCATTTTATGACATAATCTCTTTGCTTTTCAATACTCATGAACCATTTGTCAATATGCATTTGTATTCCGTCATTACAAAAATGTAATGTTTATAGATGGCAGTGTTCCATTTTTCTGATACAGAGCACCCCTCCATAGAAAAAGATTCTGACTACCTGTAGAATCCACTAAGGGAAGCCTAAGAGTTTATTGTACAATGTGTGTGTTTACTGCATAGAAATTATATCGTGATCCTAAAAGGAGTTGTCCAAGGGGCAAAAAATTATTTTAAAATGGTTCAGACTGGTTAAAAATAATTAAAAAGTGATACTTACCAAGGTACGACTTTCCTACTTTGGACACAGCATAAGAAGAGAGCAATCACTGGAGAGGGACATCATCGTTAGAAGAATAGAAGGAACAAGGTGAAGAAGAAGACCAGCAACACAATGGCTTGATGCTATCAAAATAACAACAGAGAAGTCCATGGTGGATCTACAGAATCTAGGCTTGCACAAGATCGATCTTCCTACAGAACATTCATCCATCAAGTTGCCATGGCTCAAGATTGAGCCGAAGGCTGTTAAATAATAAGGACTTCCCTAAACAATCCCTGGCTGCTCTCATTCCAAAACTTACCTAGTCCCCGGTCTCTATTTTAGTATCCAATCTTTGATCACCAGAAAAAGCCAAAAATTGCTTAGCAAAGGGTTAAGGCTAGGGCTAGAGTCAAGCTTAGGGCTTGGTAAGAGCTAGGTTTGGGACCAGAGATATGGTTGAGCCAAGAATTAGGGATAGGTTTAGGGCTAGACAACAAAACTGTCACATAAAAAAGTGATAAAAAATACAGTGAAAAAACTTATAACAATATATTTCAGCATTTTAAAATGTTATTTCAAAACTGAAAAAATTAAAAAAACAAAGGGCAGGCTATGATTACATCAGCATTTTCTTAAAATGGCTCTTACTGAAACCTGGATCCAGCAGTCAGATACTACCGCTGCTGCTGCTCTTTCATACGGGGGGCTACACTTCTCTCATACCCCAAGATCAGACAATAGAGCTGGTGGAGGCGTTGGTCTGCTCCTATCACCAAAATGTACCTTTCAGGTTATCCCTCAACTACCCTCACTTGTCTTCCCTTCTTTTGAGGTCCATGCCGTCAGACTCTACACCCCCTTCTCCATGCGAGTGGCGGTGGTATATCGTCCTCCCGGCCCCTCCCATCAGTTCCTGGATCATTTTGCCACTTGGCTTCCACATTTTCTCTCCTGTGACATCCCTACCCTCCTCATGGGAGATTTCAACATCCCCATTGCTCTTCCCCTCTCCCCATCTGCTACTCACCTTTTATCTCTAACCTCCTCATTTGGCCTTTCGCAGCTTACTAATTCTCCAACGCATGAAGACGGAAACTCCCTCGACTTGGTCTTCTCTCGGCTTTGTGCAGTGGATGATTTTGCAAACTCCCCTCTCCCGCTCTCTGACCACAATCTTCTTTCATTCTCTATAAAGAACTGCCAGGCTGCTCAGGTCACCCCCACTGTCCAGACTTATAGAAACACACAGGCCATTAACACCCAGAAACTTCTGAAGAACTTGCAGTCTTCATTGGCCCCTATCTCCTCCCTCTCATGTCCTGATTCTGCATTGAAGCATTACAATGAAACACTTCAAACTGCCCTGGATGAATTTGCACCCCCTATAAATAGAACACCACAACGCAGACGGCGACAACCCTGGCACACGGTGCAAACACGTTTCCTGCAGCGGTGCTCCAGGTGCGCCGAACGTCTGTGGAGAAAATCCAATCTACACGAAGATTTCATCCATTTTAAGTTTATGCTTAGAACATACAACACTGCCCTTCACCTCTCCAAACAAACCTATTTCAACACCCTCATCATCTCACTGTTCAATAACCCGAAACGTCTCTTTGACACTTTTCATTCTCTACTCAATCCAAGAGTACAGGCCCCAACCACGGAGCTCCGAGCTGACGATCTGGCCAATTACTTCAAAGAAAAAATTGACCAGATCCGACAGGAAATTATCTCCAAATCCCCTCATACCATGCACTGTCCTCCCTCCCCCACTGCATCTAACTCACTCTCTGATTTTGAACCAGTCACAGAAGAAGAAGTAAGCAGGCTCCTTGCATCTTCTCGCCCAACTACTTGCACCAGTGACCCATTTCCGTCACATCTCCTCCAGTCCCTTTCCCCTGCTGTCACCCCTCACCTAACTAAAATATTTAACCTCTCTCTCTCTTCTGGTATTTTTCCCTCCTCATTTAAGCATGCCATCATACATCCACTACTTAAAAAACCATCCCTCGACCAAAATTGTGCCGCTAACTATAGACCTGTCTCTAATCTTCCCTTCATCTCTAAACTCCTGGAACGCCTGGTCCACTCCCGTGTTATCCGCTATCTCTCAGAAAACTCTGTTCTCGACCCTCTCCAATCCGGTTTCCGCTCTTTACACTCCACTGAAACTGCCCTCACTAAAGTCTCTAATGATCTGCTAACAGCTAAATCAAATGGTCATTACTCCATGCTAATTCTCTTGGATCTCTCTGCAGCATTCGACACTGTGGATCATCAGCTCCTCCTCACTATGCTCCGTGCCATTGGCCTCAAGGACACCGTTCTCTCCTGGTTCTCCTCCTATCTCTCCGACCGCTCCTTTACTGTTTCTTTTGCCGGTTCCTCCTCCTCTCACCTTCCTCTTACTGTTGGGGTTCCTCAAGGATCGGTTCTAGGCCCCCTCCTCTTCTCCTTGTACACTGCCCCTATTGGTCAAACAATCAGTAGATTTGGTTTCCAGTACCATCTCTATGCTGATGACACCCAATTATACGCTTCTTCTCCTGACATCACGCCAGCCTTTCTAGAAAACACTGGCGATTGTCTAAACGCTGTGTCTAATATCATGTCCTCACTATATCTGAAACTGAACCTATCAAAGACTGAACTCCTTGTGTTTCCTCCCGCTACTAATGTACCTACACCCGACATTGCCATTTCCGTCTGTGGTTCCACTATTACTCCCCAGCAACATGCCCGCTGTCTTGGGGTCATACTTGATTCCGAGCTTTCCTTTGCCCCCCACATTCGATCACTGGCTCGCTCTTGTCATCTGCACCTCAAAAACATTTCTAGAATTCGACCTTTTCTTACTTTTGACTCTGCAAAAACTCTTACTGTTTCTCTTATTCATTCTCGTCTCGACTATTGTAACTCTCTTCTAATCGGTCTCCCTCTTACAAAACTCTCCCCTCTCCAATCTGTCTTGAATGCTGCAGCCAGGATCATATTCCTCACCAATCGTTACACCGATGCCTCTACCTTGTGCCAGTCATTACACTGGCTACCCATCCACTCCAGAATTCAGTATAAACTTATTACCCTCACCCACAAAGCCCTCCATGGCTCAGCACCACCCTACATCTCCTCCCTTGTTTCAGTATACCACCCTACCCGCGCCCTCCGTTCTGCTGATGACCTGAGGTTAGTATCCTCAATAGTCAGAACCTCCCACTCCCGTCTCCAAGACGTTACACGTGCCGCGCCAATTCTTTGGAATGCACTTCCCAGGTCAATACGATTAGTCCCCAGTCCCCACAATTTTAAGCGTGTCCTGAAAACGCATTTATTCAGACTGGCCTATCGCCTCAACACATTAACCTAACCTATCCCTGTGTGGCAGAGCCAAAAATTTTACCATAACCAGGTTCCCAGCATCATGTTCCCACATGCTTTATGCATCCATTAGCCCTCTGTGTCTGTACTGTTACACACTTAACATTATGGCTGGTCCGTACAATCAGGGCAACTGTTACCACCCACCTTTCGTGTCTACCTCTTTCCTCATAGACTGTAAGCTTGCGAGCAGGGCCCTCACTCCTCTTGGTATTTGTTATAATCTACTGTATGTGATTATTGTTATGCTGTAATGTCTGTTGTCTGTACAAATCCCCTCTGAAATGTAAAGTGCTGTGGAATATGTCGGCGCTATAAAAATAAAATTTATTATTATTATTATAAAATACAATCGATGTATGTGTAAGATAAGGGGTTTAATAGTGGACTTGATGGAAGGGACTCAGGGAATGCCAATGTTCCATGGGATAGCGGACACAAAATATTTATCTTCCCCCAGAATTGAGAGACCTCAGTGGTTGATACCTTTTAATGGCTAACTGAAAACATGGTAACACATTGCAAGCTTTCGAGACTACTCAGGTCTCTTCATCAGGCATTGACTAATACAAAATCTGAAGAATCACATATTTATGCACAACACAGCACAGAAAAAATGCAATAGATAAGACATGAGTGACATGAAACAGAACTATTTCTATGGGGGAGTAATAGACTGTTATGGCCATAAATATTTGACCAATTCATAGATAAGGAGTCTGGATGTTTTATTGTCCTCTGATTGGGGTCTCCTAATGTGTTGTGATGCCCCCACAAGGTCTTAGGAGCAAATTCCTTAATAGATGTAAAAAGACATAAATTCATGTGACACATTCATTTCAGCATTGAGAGTGTCAAAGGTCATCATGAGCTTGTACTCACAGACTCTTATGTCTCTCTGAGATGTGAAGTTACTTTTCAATACCACAAGATATGGCCTTCCCAAAACCCTGTCTCATGACAAATGCACATATAGCAGGATGCAGGAGGCCTCCACTAATAAAGGCAAGGAGCAGCACAGGTGCAAACTACTGATAAAACAACCACCCCACACCTACCAGACCATGGAGGGGTTGGCTGCCTAGTAGAAAAAATGCACATAGATAAGGCTTGCACAGGGCGCCAGTCACACAGGCAAGTGTGATGCAGAGTGTCTGGCTTGCAACCTATTAATGACGCCCATAGTATTATCAGGCGGACTGCTCCAGCACTGTAATATGCAACACACAGTGACAGACGCCCAAATAGACCAAGCCAACAGAAAGAGGCCCGGCTGCATCCTGCAAAAACTGATATGATAAGTGCAAGGCCTGCTGCATCCTGCTACGTGTGCATTTGTCATCAGACAGGGTTTTGGGAAGGCCATATCTTGTGTATAAGTTTTTTTGAATTTTTTCTATGTTAGCTGTTACTTTTCAATACCAGTAATTTCATATCCATGGTGTTGTGATCAGGCATACAGAAATGTTTTGCCACAGGTAGATCCATTCTTTTTTCTCTTATTGTGTGGCGATGAGAATTCATCCTTGTTCTCAGTTTTTGCCCTGTCTCCCCACATACAGACCCCCAGTTGGACATTTAGTACAAATAATTAAGTACACCACATTAGATGTAATGCAGGTGAAAGTACCTGGGATCTTGTAGTCCTGATGTGAGTTGGGGATCTTTATCTTGTCCGTGGTCATTATAAATGGACAGGTTTTACATTTTTTCTGGTTGCAAGGAAAGGTTCCTGCAGCTGTTGGAGAGGACAGGGAGCTTCTGACAATGATGCTTCTTAGATTTGGGGGCTGCCTAAAGCACAGCAGTGGGGGGTCTGGAAAAATGGATTGTAATCGGGCATCTTTTTGTAGTAAAGGTTGTAATTTCCGTGCAGCTCCCCTTAGCACCTCCAGATTTGGGTTGTAGATGGTTCTAGAGGCACTCGGTTATTCTCTTCTTTAGCTTTGTAATGTAGCAGGTGATTCCTTGACATTCTGGTGGCTCTTGTAATTTGGTTTTCAATTGTTCTTGGATGGTAGCCCTGATTCAAAAAGGTATTTTTGAGGCGACCAAGGTGTTTGTCTCTATCCATGGGGTTGGAACATATACAATTGTATCTGATGGCTTGGCTATAGATAATAGAGTTCTTTATGTGTTTTGGATGGAAACTGTCATTTTCGGTTTCATCTGGACATCTGTCCTCCTTCTGTTCTCTAACAGCCAGTTGGCAATGAGCAAAGTGATTTTGCCTACTCCCACCCTTGCAGCTTTCTAATAAAATCCTCAACAATTTTTTTTTGTGGGATTGCAAATTCTCAGCAAACCATAAAAATAATTAGTGCAGTCCCTGCAATCTTATACATACAGCTCTGGTAAAAATTAAGAGACCACTGCAAAATTTTCAGTTTGTCTGATTTTTCTCTTTATAGGTATATTTTTGAGTAAAATGTAAATTGCTCTTTTATTCAAAACTACTGACAACATGTCTTCGAATTTCCAAGCACTAAATTTTGTGTTTATTTTCAGAAAATGAGAAATGGTCAAAAGAACAAAAAAATGCAGTGCTTGTACACCTCAAATAATGCTAAGAAAATAATGTTTTAACTCAGGAAGAGTTCAGAAATCAATATTTTGTGGAATAACCATGATTTTTAATCACAGCTTTCATGCGTCTTGGCATGCTTTCCACCAGTCTTTCACATTGCTTTTGGGTAACCTTGTGCCACTCCTGGTTCAAAAATTTAAGCAGTTCTTTTTTGTTTGATGGCTTGTGACTATCCATCTTCCTCTTAATTACATTCCAGAGATTTTCAATGGGGTTCAGGTCTGGAGATTGGGCTAGCCATGACAGGGATTTGATGTGGTGGTCCTTCATCCACACATTGATTGACCTAGCTGTGTGGCATGGCGCATTGTCCTGCTGGAAAAAACAGTCCTCAGAGGTGGGGAACATTGCCTGAGCAGAAGCAATCAACTGTTTTTTCAGGATAACCTTGCATGCGGCTTGATTATACATCCTTCGCAAAGATTAATCTGCAAAATTCCAGCCTTGCTGAAGCATCCCTAGATCATCATCGATCCTCCACCAAATTTCACAGTGGGTGCAAGACACTGTGGCTTGTACGCCTCTCCAGGTCTCCATCTAACCATTAGATGACCAGTTGATGGGCAAAGCTGAAAATCAGACTCATCAGAGAAGATTACCTTACTCTAGGCCTCTATGGTCCAATCCTTATGGTCTTTTGCAAACTTCAGCCGCCTGGCTCTCCTTTGCTTCTCATCGATGAAAGGCTTTTTTCTACCTTTACATGACTTTAGTCCTGCCTCTAGGAGCCTGTTACTAACTGTTCTTGTCATGCACTTCACCCAACTACCATTTGCCATTCCTTTTGTAGGTAGCTTGATGTCATCCTGTGGTTGCTGCGTGACATTCGAATAAGATGACTGTCATCCCGGTCAGTGGAGAGTCGTCTTTGCCCTCAACCGGTCTGTAGCTATGTTGTCCCCATTGTCTGCTGCTTGACCTTATTGTAATGGGCTGCCATCTTAGAAATTTTAAAGATGGAGGCAACATGATGCTCACATTATTCCTCTGTTAGTAAAGCAAAAATTGAGCCGTTCTTTTCCTCACTCAAGACTTTTCTTTTCAACTCCTTTGGCATGGTTAAAAGTTATTTTTTCATTCCTATTATGTGGCACCCCTGAGGGTTCAGTCGCCACAGAGGTACTGCACCTCCTCCTGAGGTGTGGTACCCCACCATTCAGGTAAGGTGGTGACACCTGACCACACTCCAACACCTGCATCCCACACAACATAGTAGTGTAGCAAAGCACCCTTTGGTGGCTCCCTGCTTGGAACACGAAGCGTGCTGGGAGGCGGGTGGAGTTAGTTGGCACCAAAAGAGTGGGAAGAGTTTAGGATATAGTCAGTCTGACAGAGTCAGTGGAAGAGTGAAGATCCCCTGAGTGGGATGGATGAAGGAAGTGCTGCAGCCAACCTCAGTGACCTGGGTCCGCTGGCACAGGAAAGAGACATTGATGGAAAGCCTGACTCTCTCCATAAGAAGGAAGGATTAGTACGGAACGTAAGGAGAGGAGGACTAAGGATTAAGGTTAGAGCAGATCCCTTCCCAAGTTCACAGCGCATGGCCGGGGTCCGGTCCCCGAGGTTGTATGGATACTAATGGTCCTGCAGCAGACACCGGAGGAGTAGAAGTTGTCACCACTTTATTCCCACACAAGACTTGGGGGCACAACAGCAACGATAGTGAGCCGGGACTTGGTAGCAAGGAGTCCCCGAAGCAGGCTACAGCTGTCTGCCGTACAAGTAGAGTTCATAGGAACATCTGACAGGAGGAACTCCAGTGTAACTCAGTACTGAGAGTACTTCACTATAGGTGCAAAAGGGAGAGATTCAGAAAAGGCACATAGGTTGGCGGAATGTTGGAAGGGAGTACTTCATCTTGCCTGGAAGTTGGCTGAGCCACAGACCTGGAGGACACGGCACCGAGGCGGGCACCTGTAAGCTCAGCAGACTGTGAGTAAAGCTTTGGAACTACATGCCCTGGTGTCCTCCGCTTATTACTGCGTCAACCCACTCAGCACTGTTACATCTCGGTGCCGGACACAACACTCTCTCCCTTAACACCTATCTTCTTCATCTACTCTGCCCTGGGACTACAGCCCTACCTGTGGAGGGCTACACCATCATTGCTGCACCAAACCATCTGTCCCAGAGGATCTGTCTGCAGCGTCGGCTTAACATCTTCATTGCCGAACACCACAGGTGGCGTCACGAATCATTCACTTATAAACTTTAAACATCATCATCCACGCTATTCCCCTGACAGCTGCATTTAACAAGCGCTTCCGGCCGCCGGGCTGGAAATACGCGCATCACTGACCCCAGTCACATGATAGAGGGGTCAGGAATGCATTGGCATAACAACCAGAGGTCTCATGGAGACCTAGATGGTTGTTGATGCCCGATTGCTATGAGCGCCAACCGGTGGTCGGCGCTCAAAGCAATGCTGTAATTAAGCTACATATAGGCGATCTGCTCATCGCCTATATGTAGCAGAGCCAATCAGGCTATGGCAGCTTCTAGCCTCCCATGGAGGCTATTGAAGCATGCTAAAATTTTAAAAAATGCTTTTAAAAATATGAAAAAAATAAAAAAAATATAAAAGTTTAAATCATCCCCCTTTTGCCCCAATCAAAATAAAACAAAAAAAATCACACATACATATATTAGGTATCACCTCGTTCAGAATTGGCTGATCTATCAATGAAAAAAGGATTAACCCAATTGCTAAACGGCGTAGCGGAAAAAAAAAACGCCAGAATTGCGTTTTTTTGGTCGCCGCGACATTGCATTGAAATGCAATAACGGGCGATCAAAAAAACGTATCTGCACATAAATGTGATTCTTAAAACTATCAGCTCGGTATGCAAAAAATAAGCCCTCAACCAACCCCAGATCACCAAAAACGGAGACGCTACAGGTATCAGTATATGGCACAATTTTTTTTTTTTTTTTAGCAAACTTTGGAATTTTTTTTACCACTTAGATAAAATAGAACCTATACATGTTTGATATTTATGAACTCCTAATGACCTGGAGATTCTTAATGGCAGGTCAGTTTTAGCAGTTAGTAAACCTAGCAAAAAAGTAAAACAAAAACGTGTGAGATTGCACTTTTTTTGCAATTTCACTGCACTTGGAATTTTTTTCCCGTTTTCAAGTACACGACATGTTAAAACCAATGATGTCTTTCAAAAGTACAACTTGTCCCGCAAAAAATAAGCTTTCACATGGCCATATTGATGGAAAAATAAAAAAGTTATGGTTCTGGGAAGAAGGGGAGCGAAAAACGAAAACGCAAAACCGAAAAAAGCTCTGGTCATTGCAACACACCGCAACGGAGTTACTTAAAGGAATAACAGACCGGACAGATCTGTGTTTTCTGCCGCTGAACCTTCTATTAGGTATGGTCGTGTGTGATAATGGACACAACCTGGAGGCAGAAGGGAAGCTTGGCAAGCACACACACGTACCTTGCTTGGCACATGTGCTCAACTTGATAGATTAGCGGTTTCTGAAAATCTACACCGATTTGGTAGAGATTCTGCTCAAGGGACACCACATCCATTTCTGCAAGTCGCCTACAACTGCTGAAGCGCATGTGATTGCCAGCTCACCGACTGGCGTGCGATGTGCCCACGTGCTGGAGCTACACTCTGCACATGTTGGCAAGGGATTTTGATCAGCGGAGGCCAGTTGTGGAATACCAGCTCCAACACGCCTGTTGGTATTCTGGCCAGCCTCTGCACATAACAAATGAAGAGTGAGCATGCATACCTGACATTTATGCAATTCTCCAAGGCTTTGAGGACTGCACAAAGATGGTGAGCAGTGAATATTCCATAATCAGTGGTACAATCCCACTTTTGTGCCCACTTAAACAGTCGCTGCTGACAATTAAACATGAAGGTTTGTATGCGGACCAGGTGGAGAAGGAGGAAGACATGAGGCAAGGAGATACTGCCATCAGCTGACAGCACTATCGAGACTCGTTATCAAGAATACAGGGGTCCCCATACTTTTGTTAATTATTTAAATAAATAATTTTAAAAAAACGGCATGGAGTTCCCCTCATTTTTGACAACCAGCCTTGCTAAAGCAGACAGCTTGGGGCTGGTATTCTCAGGTTGGTAAGGGGTCATGGATATTGGTCCCCCCAGCCTAAAAATAGCAGCCCACAGTCGCCCAGAAAAGGCACATTTATTAGATGTGCCAATTTTGGTGCTTTGCCCGCGTCTTTCCACTTGCCTTGTAGCAGTTGAAAATAGGGATCATATTTTTGGGGTTGATATCACCTTTGTATTGTCTGGTGACATCAAGCCCATGGCTTAGTAATGGAGAGGCATCTATAAGACACCTATCCATTACTAATCCTATAGTTGTACTGCAAATAAACACACAGCCAGAATAAAATCTTTTATTTGAAATAAAACAAAACAGACTTTTCCTTTTTTATTTAAAAACTAGCTGAAGATCCCGGCCTTGCCCAGACATAGTAACTAACTGTGCTTAGTTAATTGCAATAAAGCGTATCGTAAACACAGCCTACTTCTTCTGCAGCACCACACTTTTCTCCATTAGACCTCGTTCACATGTTATTTGGTCAGTATTTTTACCTCAGAATTGGTAAGCTAAAACTTGTAGTAAAACAATCAGAGGAAATGTATATTAGAAACACGTCACCATCACCACTTCTGTATTTTTCTCCCACTCTTGGTTTTGGCTTATAAATACAGAGGTAAAATACTGACCAAATACTGAACATGTAAATGTGGCCTTAAACACAGCCTCCACCTGCTGCACCTCACTCTTTTCTATAAACAACCTCACACTACAGCAGCACCTGCCGTCTCTCATTTTCCCATCACGCCTCTCATTTTCCCCCTCACATCTCTCATTTTCCCCCTCACATCTCTCATTTTCCCCTCACTCCTCTCATTTTCCCCTCAAACCTCTCATTTTCCCTCTCACTCCTCTAATTTTCCCCTTGTCACACCTGTCATTTTAACCTCACACCTGTCATTTTCTGATCACTCCACTATTTTCCCCTCACTCCTCTCATTTTCCACTCACACCTCTTGATTTTCACCTCACACCTCTCATTTTCACCTCACACCTCTCATTTTCCCCTCACTTCTCTCATTTTCCCCTCAAACCTCTCATTTTCCCCTCAAACCTCTCATTTTCCCCCTCACTCCTCTCATTTTTCGCCGTCACACCTATTATTTTAACCTCACACCTGTCATTTTCCGATCACTCCACTATTTTCCCCTCACTCCACTGTTTTCACCTCACTCCACTGTTTTCACCTCACTCCTCATTTTTACCTCACACCTCTCATTTTCCCCTCACTCCTCTCATTTTCCCCTCAAACCTCTCATTTTCCACCTCACTCCTCTCATTTTTCCCCATCACACCTATCATTTTAACCTCACACCTGTCATTTTCCGATCACTCCACTATTTTCCCCTCACTTCTCTTATTTTCCACTCACATCTCTTCATTTTCACCTCACACCTCTCATTTTCACCTCACACCTCTCATTTTCACCTCACACCTCTCATTTTCCCCTCACTCCTCTCATTTTCCCCCTCACATCTCTCATTTTCCCCTCACTCCTCTCATTTTCCCCTCAAACCTCTCATTTTCCCTCTCACTCCTCTCATTTTCCCCTTGTCACACCTGTCATTTTAACCTCACACCTGTCATTTTCTGATCACTCAACTATTTTCCCCTCACTCCTCTCATTTTCCACTCACACCTCTTGATTTTCACCTCACACCTCTCATTTTCACCTCACACCTCTCATTTTCACCTCACACCTCTCATTTTCCCCTCACTCCTCTCATTTTCCCCTCAAACCTCTCATTTTCCCCTCAAACCTCTCATTTTCCCCCTCACTCCTCTCATTTTTCGCCGTCACACCTATTATTTTAACCTCACACCTGTCATTTTCCGATCACTCCACTATTTTCCCCTCACTCCACTGTTTTCACCTCACTCCACTGTTTTCACCTCACTCCTCATTTTCACCTCACACCTCTCATTTTCCCCTCACTCCTCTCATTTTCCCCTCAAACCTCTCATTTTCCACCTCACTCCTCTCATTTTTCCCCGTCACACCTATCATTTTAACCTCACACCTGTCATTTTCCGATCACTCCACTATTTTCCCCTCACTTCTCTTATTTTCCACTCACATCTCTTCATTTTCACCTCACACCTCTCATTTTCACCTCACACCTCTCATTTTCCTCTCACTCCTCTTATTTTCCCCTCAAACCTCTCATTTTCCCCCTCACTCCTCTCATTTTCCCCATCACACCTGTCATTTTAACCTCACAGCTGTCATTTTCCGATCACTCCACTATTTTCCCCTCATTCCTCTCATTTTCCACTCACACCTCTTCATTTTCACCTCACACCTCTCATTTTCACCTCACACCTCTCATTTTCCCCTCACTCCTCTTATTTTCCCCTCACTCCTCTCATTCTCACCTCACTCCTCTCATTTTCACCTCACTCCTCTCTTCCCCTCACACGTGCACAGCAACTTCCTGATATGAGCACAGCGGTGTAATCCATGAGGCTCCTCCCTTTCCCTTGATGTCATGGCTCAAAGGAGCAACTCCATTCTAGACACAACGGAGCTAGATGTGGCTTTGCCTGCCATGCACTGATACTCTGAAGGCAGCGGTCCTGATTGTAGCTCACAGTGGCTGGGATGTGGCAGCCAGTGAGTTTTGCAGGGTGGCTTTCAAGGTGAATGTGTCTCTGCCCGTGTGTGCTAGCAACATGGGCCGTGTGGACGAAGCTTTGCGTGTGGAGTGAGTGTGGCTATGTGGAATGGGCAGGGCTATGTGTAGTGGGCATGGCTTGATACATATACACACACACATACATATACTCAGCTTTATATATATGGATAACAAACACAGCTTTACTCACCTAACGCTCATTCCATTGAATCCCTCGTCTCCTGTAATTAAACAAAAATATAAAACAAAAATATTCCTCACCTGTCTGACGTTCTGTCCCACTCCATAATCCATGTCTGGGGATTACTAGTTTTCAACCTGGATGGCGCCAAGATGTGATGTCCAGGCTGAGAACTACTGATAAATGAGCTGCTTCAAGCGCAGCATCAGTAAGCAGCAGTGGCCTCATTGAGGCTACCACAGGTCACTGCCGCGGGTCACTGCCAGGCCAATGAGCTGCGGTGACCTGACCATGAGATCACTGCTAGCAGAGTTAGAAAGAGTGTCACGGTGAAGCTAGTTCACCGCAATTCAAATTCACCGCAGTGAAATTCTCCCTGTGAACTGTGGTGAACTCATCTCTCACCGGAGAGAGGTCACTGCAGTTCATTGGCCCAGCTAGGAATGCAACAGCTCATTCATCAGTGGTTCTAAGCCTGGACGGGCGCATTTTGTCACCATCCAGGTTGAAAACTAGTAATCCCCAGACATGGATTACGGTGTGGGACAGAACGTCAGACACATGAGGGATATTGTTTTTCTTTATTTTTTTATTACAAAATGGGAGTATTCATCATTCAGCTCCTCCTCTCACTGTTATTAGTGGCAGCAGGCATAGGCTGATGGGAGCAGTAGTCCCATCAGCAGACTCCAGTGGCCGGAGGTAAACTTGTTATCTTCGATCACAGCTGCGGGCTCACGCTGTCATTTGATTGTGTGGGAACCGTGGCTGTCTGACTGACGGTAATGATTTTATCGCTGATCAGAAGCAGTGTTTGTCATGCTGTCATGCACATGACAGCACAAGAAATGCCCAGTGTTTGGGGGCCAAACCCAAATGGTAACAAGGTCCAAAATGTAGAAGCAAAGATGCAGCAGTCACCGGATATGTTAAAAAACCACCGTCCTTTATTTAGCCATGTGCAATGTGGAGAAGGTTCAAATCGGGCTGGTACATACAAGCATGCAGGGAACACATGTGTTCCACGCCCATGCCCCCAGAAGAAGAATCTATCGAAACGTACGTTGGGGTGGGTGGCAGGTCTGGTGTGGTTCCCCTACTAAGATAATTATTCTAAGCAAGTATTTTACTTTGATCACTTTGGCTAGCAAATAAGTATATGCACTAAAGCACTTTATTCTGATTATTTAAGGGTGATCCTTTAGCCCAAAACCTAGGGTAATATTTACAGGCACTTTGGCACTTTGCATTAGCGTTAATTGCATATTGCCCGTGGTATGTTGAGAGTTATGTAACACCTTACTATTTGGAAATATTTTTGTATTGTAATAATATTTGTTGGATTAAAAAAATGTATTTTTAAACCATACATTCTTTTGCCTATCCATTCTGGTGGGAGACTTTCTGATGCATACAGTGGTAGAATATCATTTTTTTTAGGCTTGGCCACAACTTGTACAGACACAACGCTAGAGTATATATTTTTTTTGGCACACAGAGGCATTTTGGCACAGTACTCCCACAAGCAGAGTTGCACAGTACACATAAAGAATTAAAGATACAGTAATCCAAGAGGCGAGGGTGCAGAGTACACACAGAGGTTTTTTGGCACACTAGTCCCACAAGCAGGGGTGCAGGGTATACACAAAGAATTAAAGACACAGAACTCAAACTGGCGAGGGTGCAGAGTACACACAGAGGCTTTTTGGCAAAGAAGTCCCTCAAGCAGGGGTGCAGGGTACACACAAATACTTTTTGGCATAGTACTCCCATAAGCAGGGGTGCAGACTACACACAGAGGCTTAAAGTCACAGTACTCCCACAGGCAGGGGTGAAGACTACAAACAGAGGCTTAAAGGCACAGTTCTCTCACCGAGATGCACGCAGAATACACACACACAGATAACTTTTTGTAGCGTTCCCACAGAAATTCTAACATTGTCCCTCACTCCAGCTGCATCCTGTCCCTACCATAATCAGAGCAGAATAGTGGCTGCACTCATGAACTGGTCTTTATACAGGTCGGATCATGTGGTGCTCCTCCAATCACAGCCATTCCAATACTTAACATGGCTGTGCCCACAGCCTAAAAGCATGTTGATTGGCTACGCTACAGCTTTTCAACAAACTTTAATAGGCATCCGAACCCGAACAGTAAACCGGACATAAAAAGTCTCGGTTTAGGATTCAGTAACGGACACTAAGTGTCCAATACGAACCCCAAACTTTACAGTTCATGTTTACTCATCGCTACAAATTAGTGTTGTATGGGATTATTTCACATCTGACCAATAAGTCATAAAAAGGGAAAACAGCACATCATCGACATTTGCTTTCCAGCAGTTATGTAGGAAGTATGCCTGTATTTTCCCATTTTGGCCCACCCTTTGCTTGTTTCTCTGGAAAAGGGATTCGGCATAGGTTTTCATTACCCAGTAGCAAATGAAGACAGGCCTTACCAGAACCCTTTCTCCAAGCAATAAAAGCCACATGATTGGACTCTCTAGCATTTATGTCCTTGCCTAGTAACTTCTAAACACTTTAGAGGAAAATTATCTTCCCCTTATACCATGTGATGGACTGACCTGGTTTGGAGCAGTAGTATTGCAACCACTAAGAGCAGCAGCAAGTAGCGTAGTCAGCGAAAGCCAGAGGTCGGTACACGGGAACAGCAATGTAGTATGTTGAGGATATGCAGCAGGTGAAAAGAAGCTTAAGGCCTCTTTCACACTTCCGTTTTTTGTTGTCAGTTAAAATCCGCCAAAATGGCGGAAAGCGGATCCATTTGTAACTGATGCAAACGGATGCCACCGGACCGTTATTTTGACGGATCCGTTGATTGCAGAATTTTAAAGGAACCGCAGTCCGGGAAGGAGAGAGAGAGAGAGAGAGAAAGAGAGATTTTTTTTTTCCACTGCCAGAAAGGATTTCAGGGTTAAATCCTTGCCTGACTTCCTTTCTCCGGGCATGCGCACTGTAAAATGCGGATCCTCCAGCCAAAAAACATTGCAGGGTCCGTCCAGGCATGCTGGCGGACGCAAACATTTTGGTGGATCCGCAAAAAAACGGATCCAACGGATGGCCGTCCGTCAAGATCCGCCGGTAATGCAACTCAATGGGGAAAAAACGGATCCGCCAAAAAAATGGAGGATCCGTTTTTTTCAAAAACTGGCGGATTTTGACTGATGGTCAAAAACGGAAGTGTGAAAGAGGCCTTAACTAGAGGCTTGTAGCTCAATAAACTCACAAGGAAGGGAGTGCTATGCCAGGTTTAAATAAGGTGTTCAATCAGGATGGAGCCAATCAGAAACCCAGGGTGATGAAACAATATAGGTTCAAGTATTTGGGTTAGCACAGAACTGTCCAGCGAGCTGAATAGCTCATAGGTAGGGATAAACTATTATAATTGTTAATATTCGCTATTCGCACAGATAGTATGGTATTCGGGTTACTTTTTACATTGCAACTATTTATGTACTCACCTCACTATATTCAGATGTCCCGCCCTGCAGTTTTGGTGCCTCCTTTGCAGCCACTAAACATGCTGGGCTTCTTAACCAATCACAGTAATGCAGCAGACATCTTGGTTGTGGCATTACTGTGATTGTGTGGCCGCCCAGCGTCATAGGGTGTATGTAAGCCCTGCTGCAACAATTTTGCGCACATTGCATGTGCAAGCTTAGGGAGAGATCGCTAAGCTGCTAGGGAGAGTATATAGGCCTCTTGATAACACAAAAGCCCTTTTTAGGACTACCTGCAGTGTGTACTAGGTCAGTGTAGAGTAGGGAGAGAGAGATACTCAAGCAGGGACAGTTTAAAGGAGCCGTTCACTAGCTCCTTAATATCATTAAAAAACAGCTCTTTTCAGGGCTGAAGACACACAGCAAAGTCAGATTACAGGGAGCGAGAGATTGTGTATTAAGTAGAGAGAGGTTGAGGTGTTCTTCCAGTGTCCATCTTAAAACAGTTCTTGTTAAGGGCAAAGCAATATTGTTTGAGCACACAGAGTACTAGCATTTAGTTTTGCCTTTTTTTTTCAAGCACCGGTCTATTTTCCCTGCTCTTTTGGAGGTCAGAACCTGACTTCTGCTGTCAACATTAGTCCACTTAAAAAGGCATTAAGTGTCCTACTTAAAGCAGTAATCCAAAAATTTCCTACTGCCTGCTACCAAGCACGCACCAGGTAATTTTCCCTCCTGTTTTTGGGGTCCGAGACTGACTTCTGCTGTCCACATTAGTCCACTTAAAACGGAAGTTAGTGCCCTATGCAAAGCAGTAGTCCAAACATTTCCTATTGCCTGCTACCAAGTACGCACCAGGCCATTTTCCCCCTTTGTTTTTGGAGTCAGAGCTTGGCTTCTGTTGTCCACATTAGTCTAATGGAAAAGACGTTAAGTGCCCTACGCAATCAGTAATCCAAATGTTTCCTACTGCCTGCTACCAAGCACGCACCAGGCCATTTTCCCCATTGCTTTTGGGGATAGAGCCTGGCCTCTGCTGTCCACATTAGTCCACTTAAAAAGGCGTTAAATGCCCTACACAAAGCAGTAGTCCAAACATTTCCTACTGCCTTTACCAAGCACACACCAGGCCATTTTCCCCCTTTGTTTTTGGGGTCAGAGCCTGGCTTCTGCTGTCCATATTAGTCCACTTAAAAAGGCAATAAGAGTCCTACGCAAAGCAGTAGTCAAAAGATTTCCTACTGCCTGCTACCAAGCACGCACCAGTTTTGTGAATTCTCTTGATCTGACTTCGGGGCTCCCTCTGGTGGTTACTGTGGGTAGTGTAGCTGGCCGGGTTGACAGAAGTCTACCACCTCACGACGATGACTGGAAGTCAGGGGTTACTGACTGAGAGGATATAAGTGAGCAGGCTTCCCTCAGTTGCTGCTGGTGATTGGTTTCTTCCTGTGCATTTTGAGGTCTGCTGTCACCTGCCTGATCCTGCATTTTTCAGTTAAGTTGTTCATTTGCTAATCCTTTGCATCTGATCTGATTTTGCCTCTTTCTGCTTTGCTGTGAGGGTTCAGCGTGCTCCCTGCTGGGGCAGTGCTGGACCCCGCTCCATATCTTACAGTTTGTGTCAGTTTGTTCAGTCCCCTGTTATATTAGTCTCTTTTGCTTTGCTGCCAGTTCACACCAGAATGCTGATATAGTGGGGGAGAGGTCGTGAGTAGAGTTGAGCGAAACAGGTCGGCCAGATTCATAAGTCGCCAACTTATGGCAAAGTCAGGTTTTGCCGACCGAAACCCAACCACAGCGTGAAGTTGGCCATGCGGTCGGCAAAACAAGTGCCAAAGTCGGATTTCCCAGAATGCTTGCATGTGACTTTTTTCAGCTACTGAGCAAGGACGTACACTGTGGGCAACGAGATGACATGTGCAGCGTCCGGGGAGAGAGAGAGAGAGATTTTGCGCAGTTTAAAAAAGCGGTCTGGCATGTAGGTGTGTTTACTGTCCTCCACTCCCTGCCGACTTTGCTTCCCCATTGACTTGCATTGGGTTTCGTGTTCCAGTCGGACCTTCGAATTTTCCCGATAGTCAGCTGATTTCATTCGACTCGACTTTTCAGAAAGTCGGGTTTCATGAAACCCGACTCGACCCTAAAAAAGGCAAAGTCGCTCATCTCTAGTCGTGAGACCTCAATGTTTTTTGTACATCAGGCGTGTTGATTTTTTTAGGGTTTTTGCGTGATTGCAGACAGTGTCTTTCCTTTCCTATCCTATCTAGACAGTTTGGGCCCCATCATTTGCTCAGTCTATTTTCTGCCTGTGTTTGTGTCTCATCTTGTCTCACCGACAATATATGTTTGGGGGCTATCTATTTCTTTGGGGTTCTACTCCGGGGCAGTTTAGATTTCACCTTTCTTGTTTTAGGCTTAATTAGTTCTCCGGCTGTGCCGAGGCGTCTAGGGCATCGTAGGTATGTCCCACGGCTACTGCTAGTTGTGTTGTTAGGATTAGGGGTCTGCAATCCACTAAGTTACCAAACTTTCCAGTTTCCTGGTGGCCTAGCCTATTCCTGCCATCCTCCTCGGTGACCTATTCATAACACACCAGGCCATTTTCCCCACTATTTTGCCCGGTGTGCTGTCCCTGCGTTAGACAAGCATGTGCTAAACAATCTGAACCGTGTTCTCACCATCACCATAACCAGGAAGGTCCATCTAACAACAGACACCTAGACAAGTTGTTGTGGACAGGGAAGATACATTTCTGTCATGGCACACTGTGTGAACCTGTTGGAGGGTCTGACAAAGGCGCAAACTGGTGCATCACACATCCTACCCATGCCAAAAATAGCGGGCCCAACTTCTGTCAGTGATTCCGTCTCTTCATATTCTACTTTTTCTCTCCCCTCCTCCTGCTCCTTATCCTTTGCTGAAGTACCCTCCCCATCACAGTCAAGCTGGGTCCTGTGCAGCAACGTATTGACAAAGTGGCAAGACGCTCTGCTGAAGCTGATCTGTTTAGGTCATAAACCACACATTGCAGTAGAGCTGTTGTAAGGGGGTGTTGCTATGGACAGTAGAGACAAGCTGCCACTTTAAGAGACAGCACCCCCTTGGTTAGAGCAATGGGACATTCTTGTCTCCCTTGCAGAAAAGACTGTGTGGATTGTTCTGCCAGCACTGTAGAGGGGAGGGGCTGCTTTTCTGTGTGTGTTCAGAGCCAAGATTTCTGAAGGAAGCTGACGTGCCTGGATCTAAGAGGAAAAGAACGTACAGCCTGAGGCTGATTGAACTTGCGAGATTGTGTAGACTCTTGTGATAACAAGGTGGCTGTCCTGTGTTGCCATGAGGAGCCACGAAGAAATACAAGGAAGGAATACAGAGAGGAAATCCACCATTTCTAGAACATCTCGGGACCCGCACACAAGGAAAAGACAATGTTGCACAGAGCTTCCAGGAAGATGTGCGCACCATCTTGCAAAGCTGCAGGGGCCCCTGGGAATAGACTGAGACACCAACGCTACTGTGAGTGTTAACCCCTTCTGTGCACATGCTAGGGCCTAGGATAGGCTGCAATAGATAGAGCACGGTAGCCATGTGGCCAGCGTAGCAGAGGCCAGTTAGGCTATAGTTAGAGTAGCAGCATACTGTACTTTACTGAGTTGTTTTGCCTGTTGGATAAATACAATGAGCTGTGATAGTTGGTGCACTGTGCTATTTGACGGCCCAGCTAAAGAATATCACTATTGTAAATTGTCTGTTTTCATTGCATACCTCTGTTTACACCTTCCTATCACTGCATTCCTTGCCTTTGTTGTTTGCACCTCATCTTGTATACCGTAGTCTCCCTGCATGGTTTTGGCTTCCCCAGCCATCGCTTCACTGTGGCAAGCTTTAAAACAACAGACCAATCAGTGGCTCTCCCGCTGCACCTCCAACCTGTTCTTGTCATCTGCGATAATGGCACAAACAAAAAGCACCTTGCATTAAGACATATAATAGTAGTCAGCAAGTGCTGATAAAAGGTAACAACAAATACAGGGTATTTAGTCGATACGTTTTTTTGCAAAAAAATGCATGCCAAGCTGCTCCACCTCGTCAATGTAACCCGTATTGAAGCAGTCCCTATCTAATGCATTTAAAACCTGAACATATGAAGAGTGTCCAAATGAGCAGGATTAAGACAGGCGCTTTCTAGTATGGGCACGTGGTGTAAGACAGCTCCCTATGTGCATGTCACACAAGAGAGGGGTGGGGTCTCTCAAATCACGCATAAGCACGGAAAAAACTGGATTGAAAACACATGTGACAGCGGTCTCCCATTCCTCTCCAGCCGCAGAGGAGGTTGCTTAGCAAATTTGTCAGTCTAAGCGCTCTGCCCAGACCAGCTCCATGGGTTTGCTTGCTGCTGCCACCTCTGGCACAGCTATGGCAATACATGCTGCTGAGCAGCGAGATTCTCCAGGGACTAATTCCCCATGTCGGGCCACTGAGCATGACCATGGAGTGATCTCCCATTGGAGATTGAAGGTCACGTGCTCAGGTCCTGCTCCTGTTCGGATTGGCCCATTCGAGAAGCCAGGAAGGTCCCAGAAGCTCATGGCTATAAAAGGTTCGCATGGCCGCTCGGCCATGCGCTAGGATAGACTGTATTTACAGACTATGTGGAGTGAGTGATGTATGCACGTATGGTGAATGACTCATTAAGAAACCCCTACCCTTGGTACGCATGTGTTGTGCATCCTATCCTTCTAGCGCCCAGGCTTAGGCGTAGGTAGGTCTGAGGTTGAGTCAGGCATCAGGCCTCACCAGGGACTCAGCACGCCTCAGTGCACATGCTCCATAGCCAGCATCTATAGAGGCGCTCACAGCAGTGACGCCGAGCGTTCAGTTGGCCTAGAAGGACTCTAACCCCATGTCCTTGGGGTAGATTTCTGTGGCCGTACACTGTGCGCTCTTTTGGCCAGGCTCTGTGAGCTAAACAGGCTCCGGCATCTACTTTCAGTGGTGGTGCGGCTCTGTACAGTAACAGAGTTCGCCCTGTTCACATTGGATGACGTAACCCACGTGTGACTGGTTTCACACCGCTTAACTCTTCTGCCATTACTTAGCAGCAGTGTACCACTTCTGCACGGTGGACCCCGGGCTGCGAATGCACCTACTAATATTTTATAATTTGGTGCGTTCCGCCAGCCCTAACACGTGCCATGCATGGCTCACGTGCTCAACCTAGTTGTTCAGAAATTTCTAAAAGTTACCCTGCCTTGACATACCTACTTGAGAAGGTGCACCGTATTACTGCCCATTTCTGCCATTCCTCTACCGCTTTTGCTGGTCTTAAAGCGCTGCAAAAGCGCTTGAATTTGCCAAGTCACCGACTCATTTGTGACCTGCCCACGCGTTGGAACTCAACCTTACATATGTTGGCGAGGATTAGTGAGCAGAAGAGGACAGTAGCTGAATACCAGCTTCAACATGCCCATCATACTGAGAGTCAGCCACCACACATAACAACTGTTGAGTGAGTGTGGATCGCAGACATTTGTGAAGTTCTTGAGAACTTTGAGTACTGCACCAAGCTCATGAGCAGTGATCAGGCTATTATCAGTGTACCCATCCTGCTGCTGTGTCTCTTGAAACAATCACTGCATAATCTCAAAGAGGGAGCTTTGAGTGCCCAGCATGATAGTATGGAGCCAGATTTCACACTGGGTGATGCCAAGGGAAGCACAGTGGCTCAGTGGTTAGCACTGCTGCCTTGCAGTACTGGAGTCCTGGGTTCAAATCCCACCAAGGACAACATCTTCAAAGAGTTAGTATGTTCTACCCATGTTTGCATGGGTTTTCTCCCACATTCCAAAGACATACTGATAGGGATTTCAGATTGTGAGCCCCATCAGGGACAGCGATAGAATCATAGAATCGTAGAGTTGGAAGGGACCTCCTGGGCCATCTGGTCCAACCCCCTGCTCAAAGCAGGATTTGCTAAATCATCCCAGTCAGATGTCTGTCCAGCCTCTGTTTGAAGACTTCCATTGAAGGAGAACTCACCACTTCTCGTGGCAGCCTGTTCCACTCATTGATCACTCTAACTGTCAAAAAGTTTTTTCTAATATCTAATCTGTGTCTCTTCCCATTCAGTTTCATCCCATTGCTTCTAGTCTTTCCTTGTGCAAATGAGAATAAAGTTGATCCTTCTACAATGTGACAGCTCTTTAGATATTTGTAGACAGCTATTAAGTCTCCTCTCAGTCTTCTCTTTTGCAAACTAAACATTCCCAAATCCTGCAACCTTTCCTCATAAGACAGGGTTTGCAGACCGGTCACCATTCTGGTCGCTCTTTTCTGAACTTGCTCCAGTTTGTTGATGTCTTTTTTAAAATGTGGTGCCCAAAACTGGACACAATATTCCAGATGAGGTCTGACCAAAGAGGAGTAGAGGGAAATAATGACTTCACGTGATCTAGACTGTATGCTTCTGTTAATACATCCTAGAATTGCATTTGCCTTTTTTGCTGCTGCATCACACTGTTGACTCATATTCAGTCTGTGATCTATTAGTCTATTAGCGATGATAATGTGTGCAAACTGTAAAGCGCTATATAAGGATTATTATTATTACTACCCAGTCAATATTCTGAGACAACATTGGGTGATGAGAAGGGAGAGGACTTGTTTTTCTGTGCTACCGAGGTGACTCTTAATGCTACAGAGGGGACACCCAACCCAAGTTTCATGTCTGTGCAGCCTGGATGGGCTGGGGAGGAGAGTCAGCATGAGAGTATGGGTACTGTTCCTACTCTTGGGGACACAGAACATTTGCCTTTTTGTAGCTTGGCTCACATGGCACAGTTCATGTGTGCCTGTAGAAAGACCCTCGCGTGATACACATTTTATCCAACAACCAATACTTGTTTACCACCTTTTTCAATCCACGGTACAAGGAGAAATTTTCTTCTCTCCTTTTGGAGTCACCAAAGAGTTTTACAATGGAATCGTTCAAGAGGGCCATTGTAGATCAGTTGCTGAAAACATCACCCTCAGACAATGCTGGTGGCAGAGGTAGCGGCTGTTTTCAACACCAAGGGATAATGGGGAGAGACACGAATACCAGGTGCAACAGAGGTGGGGGGAAAATGTGCACAAATTGATCAATTTTCAATAAATCAGCACAACAGCAAGGCTTATCTGTGCCTGTAACAATGCCAAGGAGGGAGAAGTTGCAGAACATGGTCAAGGGGTACTTAAGTGACCATACGTGCATCCTTTCTGACTCTTCAGTTCTTTTTAATTATTGTGTGTCCGAGCTGAACACTTGGCCAGACCTCTCCTTATACTCTTTGGAGGTTCTGGCCTGCCCGGCTGCTAGTGTGACATCAGAGCATGTTTTCAGTTCCGCTGGGTCAATCATCACTGATAGGCGCACACTCCTCTCCACGGACAATGCAGACAGACTTACCCTGATTAATTTCCACAAGGACTTGATATTTCCGGTTTGAAATCCCTCCAGATGACAGCAAGCCAACCTAAATTCACCAAAAATGCTGATTTGTGCTACTGCTGTTAACATCAACCCCTTCCCATAAAAACCCATTTCCTTCCTTCACCAACAAGTGGACAAACCAGGATAGTATTCCTACTCCAGCCTAACTACTATTTGCATTTGGAGGCCCTTGGGATAGTGGCTTCCTACATCAACCATGACTCAGCCCATAGAGCTAATTTTTACAAACCCTATTCACATTGTGCAGTGGACAAACCAGGACAATATTCCTACCTCAGCCTAACTACTATTTGTGATTGGAAACCCTTGGGATGGTGGCTTCCTTTCCTGTATCAACCATTACTCAGCCCATAAAGCTAATTTTTACAAACCCTATGCACATTGTGCAGTGGAAAAACCAGGACAGTATTCCTGCTCCAAACTAGCTACTATTTGTGATTGGAGGCCCTTGGGATGGTGGCTTCCTTGTCAACCATGACTCAGCCCATAGGGCTAATTTTTATAAACCCTGTGCACATTGTGCAGTGGACAAATCTTAAATGTAGAGTGGTCCTACCAAACTAATATTTATCATTGGAGGCCCTTGTCACAGGTTGTCCCACATTGTGACTGAGATAGGGGATACATATTCAATAGAAATCTAGGTTTGGTAGTTGTTCTTGTGTATCTGTAAAAGTGGAGTAATACTGCAACAAACTTATTCCCAGAAGTCATATGTCAGTCAGAAATGCATGCAGGCATATTCTCCAGGCTCTTCCCATTCTGTTTCACCACGTTCCCATCCATTTCCGCCTTTTCCTCAGGCCCGCAGACCCCTTTGTAGGGTCCAGCAGAAAATTACTTTCATTTTCTACTGACTTGCATTGTACTCGCTATTTGGGACGAATATGCAATTTTTACAAAGTACTCATTATGAGTATAGCGATTACGAATATTATGGTACATGCACATGACTACTCATAGGGAAGAGCTGCTAACTGGTGCACAGGAGCTGCTTGGTTTAAATCCTGACAGTACTCCCTTTGTTCCAGGATGACCTCTGGACATCTCAGGTTCTGGTTACTCTGGATGTCTCAGATGAAAAGCTCTTGTAAGCCTGGGTGCATGTGTAGGATAGGTGAGGGGAGTGCTGATCCAACAGGAATGGGGAGTGACCCACTTATTGCCACCGACAGACACGAGACAGAGACAGGAGTTATATTCAACAGGTCCGTTTTTATTGGCCGCCTCTCTGACGACCACAACACTTCATCACAGGAATTTCACTGTTCTCTTGCTCACAGACCCGGGTACCTTCACTTCTTAGTTTCACCGTCGTGGCGTCCTTTGTCGCTCTTCCCACCGTGGCTGCCCTAGGCACTTCCACCACAGCGTTTCACCCTTCACCGTCCACTTGGTACCCCCAGACCGTCTCCGTCTGCGGCTACTGTCCTTTTGGGTCACCCGTGACCGTCTCCACTGTCAGATACTCTCTGAAAGCTTTTACTGTCTTTCTCTCTATGGCAGATCTTCCTCTCTAGTGAGCTCCCCTGGCTGACTGGACTTTCCAGAACCTTCCCTCAGCCCTTATACTCCCAGTCCTGGTAGCTCCGCCTACTATCACCTGACAGTTACCTTTGACCAATTACAGTTACCTCGACCCATGGCAGTTACACAGTCACTTTCTCCTACACTTCCCACTGCCCTCTAATGGTCAAGCTACCACATGACACCCCTTTCTCTGTATCTCAGCCTATACTGCGCTATCCCTCTGCCTTTCTCCACAGGCAGACCTGTCCGTCAGTTCAACCTCCCCACACATGGACATTTCCCTCCAACTCCCATGAATTATCTTCTGGTCCGTAATCCCTCCATTGCACAAAATTTTGTAGTCTCCCTCTAAATCTTCTAGAATTCAGAATTTCATCCACAATGTACTCTTCTTCACCATGGACATTTTCTGATGGAGGAGGTGGCCCAGTTCTTCCTGGAAATGGGTTTTCACTGAATGGCTTGAGCAAGGACACATGGAACACAGGGTCAATTTTAAGGTTGTTAGAAAGTTTTAAATGGAAAGCAACTAGGTTGATTTGTGCAAAAATTTGAATTTTTGACCCAATTCAGAAGACAGTACATTTGCTTTCAGATTTTTGTTAGAAAGCCAAACCTTGTCACTGACCTGAAGGGTAGGAGGTGCTTTGCAATGTTAATCTGCTGTTTCTTTATACTCTTCTTGGGCCTTTTGTAACGTTCTTTTTGAGCTTTCTGCAACTCTGTAAATCTGTCTGTAATAGCAGGAAATGAAGTATTAAATAGAAGATTAGGAATAAATACCGGATACAAGCCATAGTTAGCAAAAAAATCGACTTTGGGATGTAGAACTGTGTTTGGAGTTATTATAGGCAAATTCTGCTGTTGGTAAATAATCCACCCAGTCACTCTGTACGTAAGAAATAAAACAGTGCAGGTATTGTTCAAGGTTTTGGTTAGTTCTTTCAATCTGGCCATTGGATTGAAGGTGGAAAGCAGTAGACAAATTGACAGTAACTCCTAAAGCTGTACAGAAGATTTTCCAAAATCTTGATGTAAACTGAACACCTCTATCAGAAATTACATTGTCAGGAATTCCATGCAGCCTAAATATCTCTTTGACCACTAATTCTGCAGTTTGTTGAGCGGTAGAAATCCCTTTTGTTGAAATAAAATGGGCCATCTTGGTTAGCCGATCCACCACAACAAGGATAACGGTCATTTCTTTAGATGGAGGTAGGCCCATGATAAAAGCCATTGAGGCCCAAGGCGTGGATGGAACTGGAAGAGGTTGCAGGAATCCTAGCGGAGAAGATTGTGACGTCTTGTTCCGTGCACATATTAAACAGGAGGAACACATCCTTCCTACAATTAGGCCACCAAAAGGAATGAAGCAGTACTTTATTTGTTTATTTTACTCATTTATATAGCGCCATTAATTTCACAGAGCTTTACACACATTATCATCGCTGTCCCCGATGGGGATCACAATCTAGAATCCCTATCAGTATGTCTTTGGAGTGTGGGAGGAAACCGGAATACCCTGAGGAAACCGATGCAAACACGGGGAGAACATACAAACTCCTTGCAGATGTTGACCTTGGTAGGATTTGAAATCAGGACCCCAGCGTTCTTGTATTTTCATTACTCCAGGGTGACCTAGAAGTTTAGAATCATGGACACATTTGAGGACTTCAAGTCAAGCAGATTCAGGGACATATATTTGGTGGTTCTGTATCCAAAATCCCTCCTTAACTTCTTTAACCCCGAGGGTGGTTTGCACGCTAATGACCGGGCCAATTTTTGCAATTGTGACCACTGTCACTTTATGAGGTAATAACTCTGGAACACTTCAATGGATCCCAGTAATTCTTAGAATCTTTTTTCATGATATATTGTACTTCATGATTGTGATCAAATTTATTTGATATGAATTGCATTTAATTGTGAAAAAATGGAAATTTGGCAAAAATTTTGAAAATTTTGCAATTTTTAAACTTTAAATCACAGAGATATGTCACACAAAATAGTTAATAAATAACATTTCCCACATGTTTACTTTACATCAGCACAATTTTGGAAATAATTTTTTTGTTAGGAAGTTATCATGGTTAAAAGTTGACCAGCGATTTTTCATTTTTCCAACAAAATTTATAAAACCAGTTTTTTAGGGATCATATCACATTTGAAGTCACTTTGATGGGTCTATATGAAAGGAGATACCCCAAAGTGACACCATTCTGAAAACTGCATCCTCAAGGTGCTCAAAACCACATTCAAGATGTTAATTAACCCTTGAAGTGCTTCACATGAATTTTTTGGGGAAAAAATGAAAATTTAACTTTTTTTCACAAAAAATTGACTTCAGATCCAATTTTTTTATATTTACAAGGGTAACAGGAAAATGGACCCCAAAATTTGTTGTGTAATTTCTCCTAAACATGCTGAAACCCCATATGATGGAGAAAACCATTGTTTGAACATACGCCAGAGCTCAGAAGGGAATTAGCGCCATTTGACTTTTTGAATGCAAAATTTTCTGGAACAATTGGCAGATGCCATGTCGCATTTGGAGAGCCCCTGATGTGCTTAAACAGTGAAAATCACTAACAGGGGACACCATTTTGGAAACTAGACCCCTCAGGGAATTGATCTAGATATGTGGTGAGCATATTAAACCTTCAGGTGCTTCACAGAAGTTCATAACCTTGAGCCGTAAAAATAAAAAAAGTAAGAATACATTACATTATTACCACTAAAATGTTGTTTTAGTCCCAAGTTTTTAATTTTTCTAAGGGATAATAGATATTTTTTTTACAACAAACTAAGCTCCATTTTTTCCTAAGTGTACATGTAATCGAGAAATATTTTTCAGGCACAATGCAAAGCTCAGATGGCAAGGAGCGCCAGATTTTACTGTTATGGTTAGAAGGTGCCATGACCCACTGAGAGAGCCCTTGAGGTGCCAAAACAGCAGAGTTCCCCATAAGTGACCCCATTTTACAAACTTAACCTCTCAATGAATTCATCTAGAGGTGCAGTGTTTATAATGACACCATGGGTGTGTCACAGAATTTTATACCATTGGGCAGTAAAGAAAAAATAATTAAATTTTTCCCACCAAAATTTAGTTTTAGCACCAGATTTTACATTTTCACACAAGAAGTGGGTAAAAATGGCACCAAATTTGTCCCACAATTTGGATTTGGGAGCAGAGAATTTGCTGAATTTCTTTTGGCAGGTGAGGAGCCATTTCACTTTTCCAGAGCCTTTGTGCAACCAGTAATGTGGATGCCATCTATATTTCCATTAACAGATGAAGGACCTGAGCCAGGGCTTGCTTTTTTGTGGATTGAGTTGAAGCTTTTATTGGAAACATTTTACACAATGTTTGGGATCAAATATATCTGCCGCTATACGCTGACCACTTACTTTGGGGTTTCCATCTAAATCTCAGAGTGTCATGATTCAGATGAAACCCCTGAGGAATCCATTCACTGTAATGAGGCAGCAGAGTTACTCTGGACAGTGTCTGGCCTCTGTTCAATGGTACCCTTCATTTCAGAAGTGCACAAAACTGTGGCCGATGGCACTTTTATGCAATCCTAAAAAGACAGACACCGCTGGATCATTGGTCACACGGCATCCACAGTGCCTTCATTTACCTCATTATAGGGAATCTTCCACCAGACGTTCTGTCTGAATCACATATTTCAGAGATTTGCATGGACATCCCAGTGTAAGAGCTCAACGCAGAGCGCAGGATAAATCTTTGGGAGGCAGAATGAAAAAATCATCAGCACATGAAGAATTGGTTTTATTTATTTTTTATGCCATTCCTCGTGTGGTATAAATGATTAGGCAACTTTATTCTTCAGGTCAGTGAGATTACAGCGATACCAGATTTATATCGGGTTATTATTTTTGGCTGCTGTCACACACTAAAAGACGCTTTTTACTGCAAAAAATAGTTTTTGCATCACCACTAGAGTTGAGCGATACCGTCCGATACTTCAAAGTATCGTATCGGATGGTATCGGCCGATCTTTAAAAAAAGTATCGGTATCGCCGATTCCGATACCGGAAGTCCCATTCAAGTCTATGGGACTTCCGGTATCGGAATAAGAAAAACCCTTTCCTGCCCTTGTACAGCCTCTCTGGGGTCTGTACGGGCCTTTCGGGGGGCTGTGCCGGCCTGCCAGGGGGTCTGTGCAGGCTCCGGTGGTCTGTGCCGGCCTGCCGGTGGTCTGTGCAGGCTCCGGGGGGCTGTGCCGGCCTGCCGGGGGGCTGTGCCGGCCTGCCGGGGGGCTGTGCCGGCCTGCCGGGGGGCTGTGCAGGCTCCGGGGGGCTGTGCCGGCCTGCCGGGGGGCTGTGCCGGCCTGCCGGGGGGCTGTGCAGGCTCCGGGGGTCTGTGCAGGCATCGTCCGATGGGACTACAAGTCCCATCGGGCGATGCCTGCTACCATGACAGTGATTGACACATTAGCCAATGATGGGACAGTAGTAGTCCCATCATCCGGCTAATGTGTTAAATGTAAAAAAAAAAAAAAAAAAAAAAAAAATTACATGCTACATACATACAACATGCATACTACATACATGCTACATTCATACTACATACTACATACATGCTACATTCATACTACATAAATACTACATGCAACATACATACTACATATATACTACATGCATGCTACATACATACTGCATGCTACATACATACCACATATATACTACATACATACTACATGCATGCTACATGCTACATACATAACACATATATACTACATGCATGCTACATACATACTACATGCTACATACTACATATATACTACATGCATGCTACATACTACATGCTACATACATACTACATATATACTACATGCATGCTACATACATACTGCATGCTACATGCATGCTACATACATACTACATACATACTACATGCTACATACATACTACATATATACTACATACATACTACATGCATGCTACATGCATGCTACATACATACCACATACATAACACATATATACTACATGCATGCTACATACATACTACATGCTACATACATACCATATACATACTACATGCATGCTACATACATACTACATGCATGCTACATACATACTACATGCTACATACATACTACATATATACTACATGCATGCTACATACATACTACATGCTACATACATACTACATATATACTACATGCATGCTACATACTACATGCTACATACATACTACATGCTACATACATACCACATACATACTACATATATACTACATGCATGCTACATACATACTGCATGCTACATGCATGCTACATACATACTACATACATACTACATGCTACATACATACCACATATATACTACATACATACAATACATTCATACAATACATACATAGACATACAGTACATATAACAAAGAGTAACATACTTACCAATACTTGTCACATTGTTCCCCGAAGCCATTGTCTTTTCCGGAATAAATATTAACATAACAAACCACAAAAATACTCACCCACGATCCGAAGCAGTCCACGAGTGTGTCCCACGACGATCTTGGGTAGAGAACTGCAGCATCAGCTGTTGCTGCCGTTCTCTACGGGCTGCAGAAATCCAATGACGGAAGGTAGGTATCCTTCCGCACTGTATTCCTCCGCCACTTAAAAAAAAAAAAAGTCCCTAGTCTCACTTTATGCCATTGCTGTGTGGGAAATTCTACAAGTCCCATCGGGCGATGCCTGCTACCATGACAGTGATTGACACATTAGCCAATGATGGGACAGTAGTAGTCCCATCATCCGGCTAATGTGTTAAATGTAAAAAAAAAAAAAAAAATTACATGCTACATACATACAACATGCATACTACATACATGCTACATTCATACTACATACTACATACATGCTACATTCATACTACATAAATACTACATGCAACATACATACTACATATATACTACATGCATGCTACATACATACTGCATGCTACATACATACCACATATATACTACATACATACTACATGCATGCTACATGCTACATACATAACACATATATACTACATGCATGCTACATACATACTACATGCTACATACTACATATATACTACATGCATGCTACATACATACTACATATATACTACATGCATGCTACATACATACTGCATGCTACATGCATGCTACATACATACTACATACATACTACATGCTACATACATACTACATATATACTACATACATACTACATGCATGCTACATGCATGCTACATACATACCACATACATAACACATATATACTACATGCATGCTACATACATACTACATGCTACATACATACCATATACATACTACATGCATGCTACATACATACTACATGCATGCTACATACATACTACATGCTACATACATACTACATATATACTACATGCATGCTACATACATACTACATGCTACATACATACTACATATATACTACATGCATGCTACATACTACATGCTACATACATACTACATATATACTACATGCATGCTACATACATACTACATGCATGCTACATACATACTACATGCTACATACATACCACATACATACTACATATATACTACATGCATGCTACATACATACTGCATGCTACATACATGCTACATACATACTACATACATACTACATGCTACATACATACCACATATATACTACATACATACAATACATTCATACAATACATACATAGACATACAGTACATATAACATAGAGTAACATACTTACCAATACTTGTCACATTGTTCCCCGAAGCCATTGTCTTTTCCGGAATAAATATTAACATAACAAACCACAAAAATACTCACCCACGATCCGAAGCAGTCCACGAGTGTGTCCCACGACGATCTTGGGTAGAGAACTGCAGCATCAGCTGTTGCTGCCGTTCTCTACGGGCTGCAGAAATCCAATGACGGAAGGTAGGTATCCTTCCGCACTGTATTCCTCCGCCACTTAAAAAAAAAAAAAGTCCCTAGTCTCACTTTATGCCATTGCTGTGTGGGAAATTCCCACGCAGCAATGGCATAAAGTGAGACTAGGGACTTTTTTTTTTTTAAGTGGCGGAGGAATACAGTGCGGAAGGATACCTACCTTCCGTCATTGGATTCCTGCAGCCCGTAGAGAACGGCAGCATCATCTGATGCTGCAGTTCTCTACCCAAGATCATCGTGGGACACACTCGTGGACTGCTTCGGATCGTGGGTGAGTATTTTTGTGGTTTGTTATGTTAATATTTATACCGGAAAAGACAATGGCTTCGGGGAACAATGTGACAAGTATTGGTAAGTATGTTACTCTATGTTATATGTACTGTATGTCTATGTATGTATTGTATGAATGTATTGTATGTATGTAGTATATATGTGGTATGTATGTAGCATGTAGTATGTATGTAGTATGTATGTAGCATGCATGTAGCATGTAGTATGTATGTAGCATGCATGTAGTATATATGTAGTATGTATGTAGCATGCATGTAGTATATATGTAGCATGTATGTAGTATGTATGTGGTATGTATGTAGCATGTAGTATGTATGTAGCATGCATGTAGTATATATGTAGTATGTATGTAGCATGTAGTATGTATGTAGTATGTATGTAGTATGTATGTGGTATGTATGTAGCATGTAGTATGTATGTAGTATGTATGTGGTATGTATGTAGCATGTAGTATGTATGTAGCATGCATGTAGCATGCATGTAGTATGTATGTAGCATGCATGTAGTATGTATGTAGCATGCATGTAGTATGTATGTAGTATGTATGTAGTATGTATGTAGCATGCAGTATGTATGTAGCATGTATGTAGTATGTATGTAGTATATATGTAGTATGTATGTAGCATGTAGTATGTATGTAGCATGCATGTAGTATATATGTAGTATGTATGTAGCATGCATGTAGTATGTATGTAGTATGTATGTAGTATGTATGTAGCATGCAGTATGTATGTAGCATGTATGTAGTATATATGTAGTATGTATGTAGCATGCATGTAGTATGTATGTAGCATGTAGTATGTATGTAGCATGCATGTAGCATGTATGTAGCATGTATGTAGTATGTATGTAGTATATATGTAGTATGTATGTAGCATGTAGTATGTATGTAGCATGCATGTAGTATGTATGTAGTATTTTTTTTTTTTTTTTTTTAACATTTAACACATTAGCCGGATGATGGGACAACTACTGTCCCATCATTGGCTAATGTGTCAATCACTGTCATGGTAGCAGGCATCGCCCGATGGGACTTGTAGTCCCATCGGACGATGCTTGCACAGACCCCCGGACATCAGCACAGCCCCCCGGCAGGCCGGCACAGCCCCCCGGCAGGCCGGTACAGACCCCCACAGGGTGCACAGACCACCGGCAGGCCGGCACAGCCCCCCGGCAGGCCGGTACAGACCCCGGGCAGTCCACACAGCCCCCCGGCAGGCCGGCACAGCCCCCCGGCAGGCCGGCAGAGACCCCCGGAAGGCCCGAAATGACGGCGCATCATGATGCGCACACACCGCGCATCATGATGACGTCAGGCCGTCAATCAACTGAACTTCCGATTCCGATGCCGAATTCCGATATTGAAAAAATATCGGAAGTCGGTATCGGAATTCCGATACAGCAAGTATCGGCCGATACCCGATACTTGCGGTATCGGAATGCTCAACACTAATCACCACATTTTGAGAGATATAATTTTTCCATATTTTGGCCCACGGAGTCATGTGAGGTCTTGCTTTTTTGTGGTTCGAGTTGACGTTTTTAATGGTACCATTTTCTGGCACATGACTTTTTTTATCGCTTTCTATTCTGATTTTTGTGAGGTACAACTAGCAAAAACCAGCAATTCAAGAATTTCTTTAGGGGGGGTTATGCTATTCTGTGTGTGGTAAAATTGATAAAGCAGTTTTATTCTTCGGGTCAGTACGATTACAGCGATACCTAATTTATATCTTTTTTATGTTCTGGTGCTTTTATACAATAAAAACTATTTTATAGAAAAAATAATTATTTTTGCATTGTTTTATTCTGAGAACTATAACTTTTTTATTTTTCCACTGATGGAACTGTATGGCAGCTTGTTTTTTGCAGGACAAAATGACATTTTCAGCAGTACCATGTTTAATTTTATCCGTCTTTATGATAGCATTTTACTCCACTTTTTGCTCAGCGGTATATTGATGAAGCCTTGTTTTTGCCTTGTTTTTTCTTTATTTTTTATGGTGTTCACTAAAGGGATTAATTAGTGGGACAATTTTATAGGTCAGGTTGTTGCGGACACGGTGATAGCAAATATGTGTACTTTTATTGTTTTGGGTTTTTTTTCATTCAGATATTTATTTTGAGATACAATATCTTTTGATTTTTTATTATTTTTGATTATTTAAAAATATTTTTACAATTATTTAAAACAATTTTTTACTTTTTTCTAACTTTTTTACTTTGTCCCACTATGAGACTCTCATTTTTTGCACGCTGATCGCTTCTGCAGAATGGAGATGAAGCACCATCTCCATGCTGCAGAAACTGTCAGCTCTGCACTGACAGAGAGACTTGCTGATCATGCACTGCTCATGATCAGCAAGTTTCCTAGCTGTGGCGACCCGGATGTCATCATGATGACATCCAGTCACCATGGCAATGATCAGGACCCCGCGTCACTCCTCGGGGTCTCCAATCCATAGGCAGAGGGGCTATCAGCCCTCTGCCTACTCCTGGAATGCTGTGATCATATTCGATCACAGCATTTCGAGGCTTAAAGTGTCAGGAGTGACCGCTCCTGGCATTTAGTGCTGGGTGTCAGTGGTAAGAATCAGCTGACACTAGGTAGCGACCGTCCGCACACCCCCCATGTGTGCACGGGCGATCACTCAGACATAATGATCCATCCCTGGTCAAACAGGCCCAAGGAACATGGAGGGATCATTACGTCTGATGTCAGAAAGGGGTTAAAAGAAAGATCAATGGCTTTTGAAGGATGGTTAAGAAAAAAAGTCAGTTTGTATCCCTCTTTAATTTTTGTCAAAAATTCTTTGGAGTCCAGTATTCCCCAAAACACTTTTTGGACATATAATGGTACAGTCAGTGTTAAAGCCCCAGGTTCAGCAAATATCCTCGACAGAGCATCAGCCTTGCCATTTCTTGAACCAGGCCGATAAGAAATTAAACCTGTAGAAAAATAAGGCCCAACGTGCTTGTCTTGCAGACAACCTCTTAGCTGTATGGATAAAGTCTAAATTTTTGTGGTCAGTAAGGACAGTCACCGGATGATTGGCCCCTTCCAAAAAATGTCTCTGTTCGGAGAAGACGACTTTAATAGCTAAAAGTTCCTTATTTCTAATGTCATAGTTATTTTCTGCAGCTGACATTTCTCCTTGGAGAGAGTGACATGTTAAGCCGCAATGCTCCTCTGGGAAATATGCAAATTGTCTCTTCAGAGAGGAAAACAACTAGAACTCTAGTGTCACCTATAGGTAATAGCAATCCTAAAAGTTAATGTCGACCCTTTAACGAGCCTTTTCACATGACTTAGGATAAAAGCCAAAACCAGAATCTCAATTTGCAGACACTGTGTTTTGGGGAACTGCCCCTCATCAGTGCACAGTGTGAGATCTGGTTTAGCTATGTGAGAGGCGTCTGACTGGGATCCAACAAGTAACGTTTCTCTTTGTGGACAGTGACATGTTAAGCATGCCAAGATGAAGTATGAGAAACAAAAGCACATGGATGAAGCTGCATTTTGTCTCCAACTCGCTGTGATAAAACAGCTCCCACTGCAGAGTCTGAGGCGTCTACTTCAACAACAAACAGCAGTTCAGGATTTGGATGGACTAGTAAAGTTGCAGAAGGAAAAAGTGTCTTTAGTTTGTTGAACGCCACTTGTGCCTCTGGAGATGAGAAAAAAATGTTGGTTTTCTTTTTGAGTGTAGTAATTTGAAAAATTATTTTTGAAAACCTTTTAGTGAATCTTCTCTAGAAATCCTATAAAGCGCTGAACTATCCTTCTTGGGACAGGCCAGTCAACTACCGCTCTGATTTTTCTGGGACCCATGCTCAGACCTTCTGGGGAGATGATATATCCCAGAAATTGAGTTCTGGTTTGTTCAAATTCACATTTTTTGAGTTTGATATAGAGATGGCTTTCCTTCAGACGTTCCAGGACTAACTTGACATGTCTGCGATGCACTTCCAAAGTATCTGAAAATATGAGAATGTCATCAAGATAAACAACAACAAATTTATCCAAGAAATCTTAAAAAAACATAATTAATAATGTGCTGAAAGGTGGCAGGGGTGTTACTAAGGCCGAAAGGCATAACCAGATATTCAAAATGTCCATATCTAATTCTGAAGGCAGTTTTCCACTCATCTCCTGGGCAGATTCGTATGAGATTATAATCCCCACTTAGACTGAGTTTGCTAAAAGGTCTGGCAGAACGCAGTCTCTCCAGCAATTCAGGGATTAAGGGGAGTGGGTAACAGTAATTTTATTGATTTCTCTATAATTAATACATGGCTGCAGGGTTTAGTCCTTCTTTTCTACAAAAAACAAGGGTTCTCCAGCCGGCAAAGAAGAAGGTTGAATAAAGACTTTCTCTAAATTTTCGTCTAGGTATTCCTTCAGTACTTTTAATTCTGGATCAGGAAGATTATAAATTCGCCCAAACGGAATGGACGCTCCAGGAAGTAATTCAATGGGACAGTCATAAGGACGATGAGGAGCCAGTTGATCGGCTTTCTTCTTACTGCATACCTTATTGAACTGCTGGTACTGAGGTGGTAGTTTATCATAATTCTGATGAGAAATCTCAGATACTTGAATTTGTTTATAAGCAGATAAAATCGCATGGCAATTGTTCTTACAGTACTCAGAGGGAAAGGTAATGGTCTTTGATGCCCAGTTGATAGATGGGTTATGGATTGAGAAACAGGGAATTCCTAGAATAACTGGAAATTTTGGAGATGAAATAAGATGAAAATTAATTGCTTCATGATGATTCGGTTCGGTACAGATGTCCAGTTCAATTGTCTCTTGAGTAACAGATCCAGACGATAAAGGCGATGCATCAACAGATTCCATATTGATTGGCATGGATTTAGTCCTACTTGCAATGTTATTATCAAGTGTGAATTGTAAGTCCATGAAATTCCCTCCTTCTCCAGAATCTAACATGGCAGAACATTGTATTTTTTGGCTCCTAATTATGACCTGTATGGGAACAACAAAATGAGAAGATGGTCATTGCTCTTTGCCTTTATCCTGAATTACAGATAAGATGGTCTGAATAACCAGATCTGGCCGTGCAGAAAAGGTCTAAATCGCTTTCAGTTTTAACATTTGTGGAAGCTATGGTCCTTTATTAGGACAGTTGATGACAAAATGTCCGGAACCCCCATAATAGAGACATAGATTCTCTGTAAGTAGCCTCTCCTTCTCTACTGCAGAGAGGTTTATGGATGGCATCAATTTGCATAGGTTCAGGCACACTTTCCATTTACTGTTGGTTTTTTAATGCGAGTTGAGTAACTTGAAGGGTAGGCATAACCATGCCCCATCCCTCCCCAACTCCTGTCCTATTTCTCCCATTTTAGTCAATTTTAAACTTTTCGAAGCATTTTACTCTGATTTTCTGGTTAAAACACTTTAATAGATTGGCCCCTTGGGGTGCACGTACATATAGGTTTTTATTCCCTAAATGAAAAAAAAAAATTGTTGTACTCACCTGTGGCAGCAGCATCCTGATCCTCTTATGACCCGATTTACATTAGACTAATGTAGGTTGAACCTGACAATATCAATGGGTTTGGTTGTTGCTCCAATGTTTTAGGGATCAATGGTTGACCGATGATCGGGAGAGATGTTGATCAAGTATGTGCACATTTAGACAGCAGATTGCATCATTCTCTCTGAGATAAGTTGCAGAGTGATGTGTCAGTCAGTGGGTTTCTCATAGAGAATACAGGAATGTCCCTGTGTACGGGACAGTCAGCTCGGATGGCGGTCGGCCAAACGATCGGCCAATGCATCATTAAGCCAACAATTCATCTAATGTATATGGGTGGCCTTATTCTTCACCTAGACTTGTTTCCAAAGGAGGAGCAGCGAGGCACATAGGTTAATCCCCCTGCTACTGTTACGAGGCTTCTGGATACATTCTGAGGTGAATGCAACTTAAAGGTTTTTTTTACTCCAATCCTGGGAATACAGCCTGGAGACATTATATTAGTGCATACAAGCTTCCATCAAGTTGAGCAGAAGCCAAAGCAAAGAAAAAAGTGGAACCCTTCACTAGTGAAAGTTAACTATTAATTCACCATCAAGAAGGCTTGAACTTTTACTCTAGTCATCGGACATAAAGACTATTCCCAACTGAGCAAGTCATAACCTAGTCACAGGATAAGTGACAACTTTCTGATCACTGGGAGTCTGACTGCAGGATTTCCGCCGCAAATCATGAGATCTGGACTCTGAAATGTCCCGTTAGAATTGAGCAATGGTCACACGTGAGTGCAGGTATTGGTTACCTCCCACAGTCTCATAGACAATGGATGGAGTTGCTTCCATTCTAACATGGCATCTCAAAGCTCCTATCTCATGATTGGAGGAGTCCCAAAGAAGATTTTACGGACCCTGTGGATAAGTAATAACTTGGATAGCTAGAAATAATTCTTTAATTCCCCATAATTTTGCTAACTGAAGATGAGATTCCAAAATTGGTTGAAATAAGGGGCTGTCTACCCACGCTGGGCCTCCTTCTGCATGGAGTCCCTAAGCATCCGAATGGCCAACCTTTCGGTATGTACAATCTTACACCTCTCTCGAAAAAGAGTCAGAAAAGGCAATTAAGCCTTGTGACACCGTCTCACTATGATATGTCAGGATGCACACATTGGAAACCTGTCTATTTTTATAACTCTTTTTATTACATACTGTAATGGTAAGGTGATGATTTCCCAGACATCTCTCCACAGCTGTGCAGCTCATTCACTGACTGAAGGGCGTAGAAAAAAAATCCTCTAAATTCTGTTATCAAGTGTTCATTATGTTTAAGTGCTCACTGTCTGAGGATTAACAATTCACTTATTTGCCTTTTTTACTGACATTTTATGGACAAAATGTGTCGAGGGTATGCACTTTATAAATTTCTAATGCTAACCTCCCAAGGACTATAAAAAACAAACAGAGGAGGTTTTACAGGTCACCGGTGGGGTAAAGAGATGGGATTTGTGAGTCAAACAAAGTTTACTCACTTTTCTAGGTTAGTGGTAAAGGGAATTGGTATATTTTCTTATGATTCCTTTAGAGTGCTTTACGTCTTTATGTTTGTTAGGATTTCATTATAATAGAAATTATGAAGTCCATCTACCTAAAATTGACAAAAAATGTAATATTATAACAAATCTAAAACAATGAAAAAAAGAAGGCGACTTCATTTGTAATAATAATAATAATAATAATACAGCTTTATTATTTGCAATCAGGCAAGGAACAAGCAAGTATGATGTCAAGTAAGTGCATGGCTATAATTTTGCCCAAGAGACCGACTTTTTCAGTTAGTTTTTAGAACTTAAAGGGAATGTGTCATCAGAAAATGACCTAATGTCTAATTCATGAAAGTGTTCTTTTTCCAGACTTCTAGCATACAACAACTTCAAATGATGCAATAATATTTTTGCGCAATGCAAAGTTGTTCAAAAACTCCTTTTGTCTAACCGCCTAGATGCCCTGTTTGCATCTAAGGGGTTGAGCTACGGTTGCAGCAGCTATAAGGTATATCAGCCGTGCTTTGCTGTCAATTTAATGGTTAAATGGCAAAACTCATAACATTATTGTGATATATATATTCATCTCAGAGTATAACGGAGGCCTTAGATGACTTTTATATTATTGAATGGGGGGCATCTTCTAGCAGGAGCCCTTCTGTCTAGACCAGTCACACTCCTACTGCTAATTCTGTGGGTACAGCGTCAGTACCCACAAGATCACTGATATAAACAATCAGAGACTATAAAGAAGCCGTCGATTTTTGCACTCATGTATAGAAGAAACAAACACATTGCTCCCGATTCTTCAAAACTTTTATGCCTGGGTAAAAGGGTTGAAAAATAGCAAAACTTTTGCACATCCCGAGGCTGCGCAAAAATTTTTCAACCTTTTCCATTTTGATGCCATTTTCTCCAAGCTTCAACACAGCTGGCGAAGTCGGGTCGGGACAGGGTCTGGCCAACCTCGCTCATTAAATTCATGACTAATGGTGGCCTTCCTTATGTCACAAATTTTATTCCAGTCCCTGAACATGGAGATGTATGACACTTCGCGTCTCACCTGATTAATTAAGAGGTGTCCTCACCTTGCTCTAGATTCTGTCCCCTCATCAAGTCTGGTGTGAAAAACATCAGTCTTGACGAATCCTGGCCTTTATAGCTAACAATCCATACTAATGCATGCACATCTGTATGTATAGGCAATGAGACTGATGTATGTCTTCTTCCAAGACCTTGTGTATCCCGACTCTACACCGAATCCACAATTTAGCATTATTTATCAGTTCATTGTCTTCAGACTCCTGTGTTCAGATGATATGATGATTACAGTCCATTAGCACTTTTTCTAGGATCCTGGTTGGAGAGTGGGGGTTGCTGTATATTGGTGGAGTCAATTTACGTCTCATTGTAAGCTCTTCTACATCAAGGGCATGAAGTGTCCAGGCTGGGTATAGACAGTCCCATGAAACCAGTAATAAACGCTAATCTTTGAAGATAAGCAATTGTCATGCTGTACAAAGCTGATGAATTGCTCCCAGGACCTCTCCTTTATTTATGGAGGAGATAAAGAGGACTCTTCATCCAGAAAAAGTTATTTACTGAGCTCACAATTTAGGAGCAGCCACATTAGACCTCCCTTGTTTTCTTTTAATTATTTACATATATTCTTGGTAGACAAATAAACTCTTAGGCGCAGACGGGCAGGGATAGGGTAGAAGAAAGGGACAGGACACCTCAACATAACCCTGGACTCAAGTCATCAGACATCAGACACAATCGGTTCAGGAGAAATGTGATTTTATGTAGCAATCAAATAGAATTTTTTTACATTTATTTTTACCTGCTTAGATAGTGCCACCATATTCCACAGCACTTTACAGACGTTATCATCACTGTCCCCATTGGGGCTCACAAAATAAATTCCCTATCAATATGTCTTTGGAGTGTGGGAGGAAACCGGAGAACAAGAAGGAAACACACGTAAACACGGGGAGAACATGCAAACTCCATACATGTGCAACAAAGGTTTTTTTGTGGTGTGACTATAGGGTGCAATTTCATTTAGGCACTGGGACCAGATGAACCAAAGATTCCATAACTACATGAGAAGACAACATTAAAAATTGAAAAATGGAAATTAGTGGCCCCATTATACATGCTTCATTAGGGGCCAGGAGCTTCAAGTTATGTATCTGATTGTGGCTCATAACGAAATACCTAGGGACTCTAACCTATTTCATCCACATACTCCATTATTGACAGTTGACCTCGCATCTAATATCTATAGGGACCACCAAACAATCCCTATATATTGATGGTGAGGTAGGGATTAGTGATGAGCAAGCAGGATCGGATAAGGTGTTATCCAAGCACTCTTGTGCCCTAATCGTGTATTTTAGCGTGCTCAAAAAATATGCTCACGTCACGACCGCTGCATATCTCGTAGCTGTTCAACAGCCTCAACACATACAGGGTATGCCTGTTTGTTAGACAATCCCTGTATGTGTTTTGGCTGCCGAACAGTCGTGAGACATGCAGCCGCGGGGACTAGAGCATTTTTTTTGAGCTCGCCGAAAACACTCGATTAGGACACGAGCATGTTTGGATAACACCTTATCCCAACACGTTCATCACTCGTAGGGATCTGACAGGTTATTATATTTTTAGTTGCCAATGTTCCTTATATCTTATATTATTTTTTCCCACCATTGGTAACCATTATTTACTATAATTTTCAGTGAATGATTCAAAGCAGTTTCACTAATGTCATAGGATGATTTATAATGCCACATACAAAACTCATTAAAGATGGTAGCCCTTTTACAGATTTTATACTGAGGCTGAGGAGTTTTGAGTTACAGCTCTGATCAGTCAATAATTTAAGGTCTTCAAATGATTTTTGCATTTTTTAAACAAAATTCTCAAAATGTCTCGCTTTATTCAGTATGGAATATAAGTGCCATGCAAAGAAATCTCGGCACTTACCTGCCTTGACTGCTATCAATAATTTGTGGTTGAATGAGGAATGTCCTGCTGCACTTCAGTAAATCATCAAGATCCGCTGTTTGCTGCTCCCTTTGAAATTGCCGACCAATGAAGTTTCCAGATGTGCTCGATGGGAGACAAGTTTGGAAATCTTGCAGGCCATGGTAGCACGCTGCTCACCGTAGCACAAGCAACGTTCGGTCTGGTGTTGTTGTGTAAAGAAATACAAGGGGCGTTCATTAAAGATTTCCCCTGACCTACTTCCTGTGGACTGAGAGCAATGAAACGTGGCACAGTTATTAATCCTTCTCTACATAGGTGCCACCTAGGGACACACACTTCTCCCATCTCTTTAAGCAACTGTAAAACACCTCGCTTGTTGAAATCGACAGGTTGCTCCAAAAGGCACATTGTGATTTCGGAAATCAGAGTCTCATCATCTGGAAAATGCTTGCCCTTCAAAAATAACTTCATTGTTGGAAAGAGGTGGAAGTCCGATGGTGTGAGGTTGGGTGAATAAGGGGGATGCGGTAGAATTTCAGAGCCACAGGAGCATGCTTCCATTTGGGCAACATGTGAGTTGTGAGCTGGTGCATTGTCTTGCAGAAGGTGGACATCTTTGGTGAGCATGCCACGTCTCTTGCTTTTCATGGCTACCCGCGATTTCCGCAGCAGTAAAGCATGGTATGCCCAAGTGATTATGGTACCGTTTGCTAGGAAATCCATCAATAGTACTCCGTGCTGGTCCCAAAATACTGTAATACTGTGAGCATGACCTTGTCTGCCGAGGGTTGGGCACGTGCCTTCTTTGGAGGCTGTGAGTCACCAAGATGCTTCCATTGTTTCGAATGGACATTAGTCTCAGGATAATAGTGATGGACCCAGCTTTCATCCTGTGTGGTCAGTCCGTTGAAAAATTCCTCCTGGTTTCCATGGCACATCGTCAATAGAGCCTGAGAGCACTCAAATCATTCCTGCTTTTGAAAAGTTGTGAGCAGCCGGCGAACCAAGTGAGCAGATACCTTAGTCTTGGTTGATTTTTCCATGGATCCTACACGAATCTTGAAATTTTTGATGTAAGCGGCGAATGGTTGCATGGCGATTTTCCAAAATGGTGACCTCCACTTGCTGGATGGTGTGTTCATCAATAGCAGAGTGGGGTCACCCTGGAATTGGAGCTGTTTGCACTGAAGTCTGACCACATTTGAATTGACGAAGCCAGTTCTTGACTACATGATATGATGGAGAATCATCACAATAAACCTCTTTCATTTCATCGAACATCTCCTTTGGTGTGTGGCTTTTCAAGTAAAGGAACTTGATAACTGCTCTGTATTCCATTAGGTCCATTATCAAGTATCACACCACTTCAGTACCTGTAAAATCAAGACCATTATCAGTTCTGAGTTGCAAATTGGCACATAACCTATAGAGACTTATATCTTTACACATGTGCAGTTTCAGCATCCTGTGATAAATAAAAGTGGGTCAGGGAAAATCTTTAATGAAAGCCCCTCGTAGCTCTTTGGACACTTTGGAGATATGACCATACCACTGGTTCCACAATTGATCCATTCTATGCTACAAGTAAAATTGGATGTCACATACAGTACCAAGCCAAAGGCATTAGTGACTACGAAAAAACATCAGAACTCATTTTTCCAAATTTTACAAATTTGCCAGATGTCCAGAAAAAGGTGTCCCTTTAACCTCACTCCAATGCTTTCAAAGGCTGTCATTGTAAGAGCAAGATGGCAATAGATCCTGGAATGGAGGTCTATCCTCTCCAGCAATGAGTCCAGCTTTTGATAGCCAGAGATTGACCTTGAGACCAAATGGTCAATGCCTTGAATGAGGGAATGTCATGTTCCTGGGATTATGGTGTGGGATGGCATATTGTATGGTAGCTGGATCCAACTAGTCTTCATATTAGATACATTAACAGCACTGTGTTACATTGATTTGTTGGTGGAACCAGTAGTACAGCTATTTCTCTAATGTGTTCCAAGAGCTTTTATTCTACAGACAACACCAGACCACAAGTTGATTTGCTACTATGAGCACCTTGCATGGCCTAAATGTGCTACCATGGTCTGCAGTATCTCCAGACTGGTCCCAGATATGCCCAATGGGAGACATCATGGGTTGACAAATGCTGTGGGAGCTGCCAGTGGTGAATCTTGATGATTGGCCAAAGTACATTCAGTGCCACGGAACATTCCCAAGAACTGGGACTCTGCAGAGCCCCGTGTGAATGGAGCAGAGGTCAATCATGCGCAATACCACTTCCTTCATTCTAAAGGAAGCACTGAAGATCAGCAGACCTGCGCTTGGAAATCTTTAGCCCTCCAATTAAGAACGAATGGAGCTGTAGTGTGCATGATCGACCTCTGCTGAATTGATACAGATGTAAGGATCACTGTGGCCCAGGTAGTCAATCCCCTAATGTTAACAGAATTATTCCTTATCCCGTGGATAGGGGTTAACTCTCAAACTTGTGAACATTCCTTTATGAAGAAAAGAATCGAGCACTGAAATTCAAGATACCTGATCTTTCTCTGTGCCAACATCATCAGACGGTTAACCTCCATACTTATTAGTCTCCACTCCATCCGGCGTGATCAACCAAATCATCTCTATTGTGCATGGACAACGTTAAACTCACTCAACAGACACCACAGACGTAGTAATGGATTGCATTTTTCATATAGAGGGGTCTCCCAGGTTCAAATGATATGTCTGCCATTTTTGGCGTTTGAGTTTATAAAAAATGATCTAAAGATAACTGGTTAGGCCTCTTTCACACTTCCATTTTTTACAATCAGTCAAAATCCGCCAGGTTTTGAAAAAAAACGGATCCGCAAATTTTTTTTGCGGATCCGTTTTTTCCCCATTGAGTTGCATTACTGGCGGATCTTGTCTGATGGTCATCCGATGGATCCGTTTTTGTGAGGATCCGCCAAATCTTTTTCAACCGCCGGCATGCCTGGACGGACCATGCAACTTTTTTTTGTGGTTGGATCCGCATTTTCCAGTGCGCATGCCTGGAGAAAGGAAGTCAGGGAGAAAATTAAACCTGAAATCCTTTCTGGCGGAGGAAAAAAATTCTCTCTCTCTCTCTCTCTCTCTCTCTCTCTCCTTCCCGGCCAGCGGTTCCTTTAAATTTCCTCATTTTGAGGATCCGTCAAAAAACGGATCCTGTGGCATCCGTTCACATCAGTTAGGAACGGATCCGATTGTCCGCCTTTTTGGCGGATTTTAACTGACACAAAAAACTGAAGTGTGAAAGAGGCCTTAGACTATTATTAGATGAATAAGAAATCACTATGAATTAAAGTTGGCCATACACGTTAGAAAGCCAATAGATGGCTGTAGGAAGAAAAATTGATAGGTCAGCAGCCATATTAGCCTACTCCCCAGAAGGCAGGAGTGCTCCTGTGTTCTCTATGAGAAACCCACTGACTGACATGTTGGCCAGTGGTTTATGTCTTGGAGAACTATGCAATTTGCAGTCTGAAATCGGACATGCTTGATCAACATATCTCCCGATAAGCATTAGACAGTCAGCACAACGAGTCGATATTAATTTTTTTTAATTTATTTATTCATTTATATAACACCATTATTTCCATAGCGCTTTACACACATAATTATCGGCACTGTCTCCATTGGATCTCACAATCTAATTTCCCTATCAGTATGTCTTTGGAGTGTGGGAGGACACCGGGATACCCAGAGGAAACTCACACAAACACGGAGAGAAGATACAAACTCCTTGCAAATATTGTTCTTGGTTGGAATTGAACCCAGGACCTCAACACTACAAGGCTGCAGTGGTAGGCACTGAGCCAATATTATGCCTTTTTGGCACATTCAGCTGACATAAGTCTGTGTAAATCTAGCTTAACTTTTTTTTCCAGTTATATTACCACAAGATAATATAGAGCTCATTAATATATAAGTTTTGATGGATTATAAATATGGCTAAAAAGTAATTTTGCCCACTTGGCGTGAATGGCAAAGTTGTGTGGGGCAAAAAATAAAACCTAACACAATTACAGTAGAACCGTTACACACCAATTTTTTTTTTCTACTGGAACTGCACCAAAAGAGGTCCAAGGAGCTTGGAATGGTCAGATGTAGTTGAACTCCGAGGACAAGACCCATCATGCTGAGCTATTAAATCATTTTTCCGTTGTACAATATCCTGATGATGCCTATATGCTTAGACTTTTAGTTCCCTTTTATATGAAAGGTCTGAGATAAAGCTGTGGAAGATTCCACATCATTTTACTGCACATTCCAGGTCAAAAGTGCTGTGGACTCATTGTGAGTGAATAAACATGTCTGATGAAAGGCAGCTGCTACAAAGGATGACCCAAGCACAATTATCTCCAAGTGATAAACCTCCCCATTTGTAGCACAGTCTGGTTTCCTGCACTTCACCTGCAGATCGTGTGAAGAGGAACCTTTTGTCAGTGTTTATTTCATTTGATTTTCACACATTTTTTGGCATTTTATTAGAATCTGGTAAAAGCTGCTACTTCCTTGTGTCATGGCCGGGTCAAGTTATGTAGACATGTCCACCCTAAAATAAAGGGCTTGTGGGTCCTGCACTGATCAGTTTATCACTGGTAAATGAGATCGACACTAGATTTCGATTTCAGATCGGTGCATACCTAGAAATATACAACTTCTCCCAGTTGGAGTCCAATACAAAGGAATGGGAAAAAGTGTTGCATAAGTTGTGAGACTTCCTTAGTCAACAATTAACTACCATTGAGTAACGTGATTATGACAAGTTGCAGAGGAAACTTTTGTTTTAGCATTTATGTTATGCAGATGTTATTTGAGCTTGTCTCACACCTTTGACTGCAAATGAGTCACAGGATTACCATGGAAGGTGTAATCCCATGGGCCAGCAGTGTACCATGCAGTAAAACCAGGCACCTTTTACCACTAATTTCTGAATTTTTGTAATGCGGCGTATGGATGTTAAAATATTTTCAATAAATGTGTTTTACTTTTAAAAGCCAAGCATCTAAAAAAATATATTTTGCAGTAAAATGCAGCAATCTATATGTTATGAAAAAAAATAATAAACTTTATTAAATACAATATCTAATTTTGTAAAATTCTTATCAGCCATTCAGTTGCCATTGTTTCTCCCTCTAGATTCTGGCACCATAACCTGTTATCCCCAAAGACACTGCATCATGTAGCCAAAACTCAATTGCTTCCAAAAGACCGGGGTCGTAGCCACAGAGGGTGTAGAGGTAGCAGTAGCACCAGGGTCACAGTCAGTTTTTGCTGGAGACCACATTACTGTAATTTGTGACAAATTTAACTAGATATTGTACTATGTTTGATAAACATTTGGCGCATTGTTAGATATAACATTCTGTCCAGAGCCGCTACTTTTAGTTTTAGGGCTCATACTCACTTGCGAGAGACTTGCACGATTCTTGTGCGAGTCTCTCGCATGAAAATTTGGCACTGCCGCCGGCACTCGGACCGGAGCATGCGGCTACATGTATTTCTATGCAGCCGCACGCTCTGGTCCGAGTGCCGGCGGCAGTGCCAAATTTTCATGCGAGAGACTCGCACAAGAATCGTGCAAGTCTCTCGCAAGTGAGTATGAGCCCTTATTCCAACTTTACTCTTGAGTGAGCCTGACCCTTTATTTTTTATTAAATCTGACTTCCAGCTCATTTGCATCGCCAACCGTGCCCACATTTATATCCAGATTTCAAAAGTGATTCGAGCCTCATAAAATAGTAAAAATTAGCAGATTTCAAATAAATCGCAAATTTTTAAATATGAAGAAAACAGACAAAAAGTCTTGAAAAATTGCCCCTTTAACCCCTTCACGACCTTTGATGCCACGTAGGCGTCATGAAAAGTCGTGCCAGAACGACCCATGACGCCTATGTGGCGTCATGACTTTAAAGCCCCCCTGCGGGTCGGGTAACCTAGGTCACTGAAAGGTCACCCGACCCGCAGACACAGGGGGCTTGGTTCTTCGCCACAGGGGGCGTGGCTTCGCCCCCACGTGGCTACGATCGCTCTGATTGGCTGTTAAAAGTGAAACAGACAATCAGAGCGATAGTAATATTTCATCAATGAAAAATGATGAAATATTACAATCCAGCCATGGCCGATGCTGCTGTAGCATCGGACATGGCTGGAGACACCGATTCCACCCCCCCACCGGCGATCGCCCCCCCCCCGCAACTGAATGACAGCGGCGATCTGCCGCCGCTGTCATCATCTGCCCCCCTCCCATTCCCTCTGCTCCCCGCCAGATTCTGATAGCCCCTTAACCCCCTCTCACCTCCCCCGGCACTTTCTAAGTCCCCCTGCCGCTCCCGGTGTCCGGCGGGTCCGGTTCATGGGCGCCGCCATCTTAGAAAATGGCGGGCGCATGTGCAGTGCGCCCGCCCGAATCTGCCGGCTGCAGATTCCATTCTTTCATTTTGATCACTCTCACAGTGATCAAAATGAAAGAAAAAGTAAATAAACCCCCCGATTATCACCCCCATAGGTAGGCACAACTAATAAAATAAAGAAAATATTTTTATTTTTATTTTTCCATTAGGGTTAGGGTTAGGGTTGAAAAGAGGGTTAGGGTTGAAAAGAGGGTTAGGGATAGGGTTGAAAAGAGGGTTAGGGTTAGGGTTGGAAAGAGGGTTAGGGTTGGAAAGAGGGTTAGGGTTAGGGTTGGAAAGAGGGTTAGGGTTGGAAAGAGGGTTAGGGTTGGAAAGAGGGTTAGGGTTGGAAAGAGGGTTAGGGTTAGGGTTGGAAAGAGGGTTAGGGTTGGAAAGAGGGTTAGGGTTAGGATTGGAAAGAGGGTTAGGGTTGGAAAGTGGGTTAGGGTTGGAAAGAAGGTTAGGGTTGAATTAGGGTTAGGGTTGGAATTAGGGTTAGGGTTGGAATTAGGGTTGGAATTAGGGTTAGGGTTGGAATTAGGGTTAGCGTTGGAATTAGGGTTAGGCTTGTGGTTAGGGATGTGTTAGGGTTAGGGCTGTGGTTAGGGGTGTGTTGGGGTTAGGGTTGGAGTTAGAATTGAGGGGTTTCCACTGTTTAGGCACATCAGGGGGTTGCCAAACGCGACATGGTGCAACCATTGATTCCAGCCAATTTTGCGTTCAAAAAGTCAAACGGTGCTCCCTCCCTTCCAAGCCCTGACATGTGCCCAAACAGTGGTTTACCCCAACATATGAGGTATCAGCGTACTCAGGAAATATTGCACAACAACTTTTGGGGACTAATTTCTCGTATTACCCTTGGGAAAATAAAAAATTGGGGGCTAAAAAATTATTTTTGTGGAAAAAAATGATTTTTTCATTTTCACGTCCCTGCATCATAAACTTCTGTGAAGCACTTGGGGGTTCAAAGTGCTCACAACACATCTTACATACGTTCCTTGGAAGGTCTAGTTTCCAAAATGGGGTCACTTGTGGGGGGTTTCCACTGTTTTGGCACATCAGGGGCTCTGCAAATGTAATGACGACCGCAGACTATTCCATCAAAGTCTGCATTTCAAAACGTCACTACTTCCATTCCGAGCCTTGAGGTGTGCCCAAACAATGGTTCCCCCCCACATATGGGGTGTCAGCATACTCAGGACAAACTGGACAACAACTTTTGGGGTCCAATTTCTCCATTACCCTTGTGAAAATAAAAAATTGCTGGCTAAAAAATCATTTTTTGAGGAAAAAAAAGATTTTTTATTTTCACGGTTCTGCGTTATAAACTTCTGTGATGCACTTGGGGGTTCAAAGTGCTGCTCACTACACATCTAGATAAGTTCCTTGGTGGTCTAGTTTCCAAAATGGGGTCACTTGTGGGGGGTTTCCACTGTTTAGGCACATCAGAGGCTCTGCAAACGTAACATGATGCCCGCAGACCATTCGATCAAGTCGGTATTTCAAAACGTCACTACTTCCCTTCCGAGCCCCGACGTGTGCCCAAACAATGGTCCCTCCCCACATATGGGGTATCAGCGTACTCAGGACAAACTGGACAACAACTTTTGGGGTCCAATTTCTCCTGTTACCCTTGTGAAAATAAAAAATAGCGTGCTAAAAAATCATTTTTGAGGAAAAAAAATGATTTTTTATTTTCACTGCTCTATGTTATAAACTTTTGTGAAGCACTTGGGGGTTCAAAGTGCTCACTACACATCTAGATAAGTTCCTTAAGGGGTCTAGTTTCCAAAATGGTGTCACTTGTGGGGGAGCTCCAATGTTTAGGCACACAGGGGCTCTCCAAACGCGACATGGTGTCCGATAACGATTGGAGCTAATTTTCCATTCAAAAAGTCAAATGGCGCTCCTTCCCTTCCGGGCCCTGCCGTGCACCCAAACAGTGGTTTATGACCACATATGAGGTATCGGTGTACTCAGGAGAAATTGCCCAACAAATTTTAGGATCCATTTTATCCTGTTGCCCATGTGAAAATGAAAAAACTGAGGCTAAAAGATAATTTTTGTGAAAAAAAAGTACTTTTTTACGGATCAATTTGAGAAGCACCTGGGGGGTTCAAAGTGATCACTATGCATCTAGATAAGTTCCTTGGGGGGTCTAGTTTCCAAAATGGGGTCACTTGTGGGGGAGCTCCAGTGTTTAGGCACACAGCGACTCTCCAAACGCGACATGGCAAGCACTAAATATTCCAGCATATTTTCCATTCAAAATGTCAAATGGCGCTCCTTCCCTTCTGAGCCCTGCCGTGCGCCCAAACAGTGGTTTATGACCACATATGAGGTATCGTTGTACTCAGGAGAAATTGCCCAACAAATTTTAGGATCCATTTTATCCTGTTGCCCATGTGAAAATGAAAAAATTGATGCTGAAAGAAAATTTTTGTTGGAAAAATTTAAATGTCCTTTTTTTCCTTCCATGTTGCTTTAGCTCCTGTGAAACACCTAAAGGGTTAATAATCTTCTTGAATGTAGTTTTGAGTAGCTTGAGGGGTGCAGTTTTTAGAATGGTGTCATTTTTGGGTATTTTCTGCCATATAGACCCCTCAAAGTGACTTCAAATGTGAGGTGGTCCTTAAAAAAAATGGTTTTGTAAATTTTGTTGTAAAAATGAGAAATCACTGGTCAACTTTTAACCCTTATAACTTCCTAACAAAAAAATATTTTGCTTCCAAAATTGTGCTGATGTAAAGTAGACATGTGGGAAATGTTATTTAGTAACTATTTTGTGTCACATAACTCTCTAGTTTAACAGAATAAAAATTCAAAATTTGAAAATTGCGAAATTTTCAAAATTCTCGCCAAATTTCTGATTTTTTCACAAATAAACGCAAAAATTATCGATCTAAATTTACCACTAACATGAAGCCCAATATGTCACGAAAAAACAATCTCAGAATCGCTAGGATCCGCTGAAGCGTTCCTGAGTTATTACCTCATAAAGGGACACTGGTCAGAATTGCAAAAAATGGCCAGGTCATTAAGGTCAAAATAGGCTGGGTCATGAAGGGGTTAAACTACACCGTGTTCCAAATTATTATGCAAATTGGATTTCAGTCTCATAAAGAGGGTTTTTTTTTTTTTTTCCAATAAACTCATGGATGGGATTGTGTCTCACGGCTCTTTGGATCACTGAATACAATCTCAAGCACCTTTGATAATTAGTTTGCCAGGTGAGTCCAATGAAAGGAAAACTAAAGAAGTTGCCCACTACTAGGACCTCTTCTCATACCACTCATTTGGAACGTTAAAATAAAAAAGCTTATACTCACCTCCCGTGCCGGTGCCGTTCCTGCAGTGTCGGCACTCATGTTCCAAGGGCTCTCATGCAAGTGATCGCAGAGCCTAATCATCGCTGGTGTCACTGACCTCGCCTTTGGACAAAGCGAAAGAGGGAGGAAGGAGTAAAGGATAAGGTATGTCTTCTAAACAAATACTAATTTATACAACCTTCAAAGCAATGTCAGCTTATGCATGGGAGTAAAGTAATATACTTAGTTAATAGTCAGAATTCATCATTCAGGAGCGAGGATGCACTTTGTTTACACTAGTGATAATCGGCATTGAAAACCTTTTTGGGTTGGCTAAGCAGCACTGTACAGCCACATATGGGGTATTTCCACATTTATCAGAAATTGTGAGACAAATTTTGGTTCCATTTTGTACTCATTTCCCTGCGTGAAAATGTAAAATCTGGGGCTAAACCAAAGCGACATTTTAGTGGAAAAAACTTGTAATTTTTCCATTTACTCAGCACAATGTTATAGAATTCTGGGAATCGCCAGAGGGTTAACAATGCTCACCACACCACTAGATGAATTCTTAAAAAGGTTAGTTTAACAAAATGGGGTCACTTGTTGGGGTTTCTGCTATTTTGGCATGTCAGGGGCACTTCAAATGTGGCATGGCATCCGCAATCTATTAGATCGAAACTTGCTCTCTAGAATTCAATTGGTGCAAATTTCCTTCCAAGCCCTGCCATGCTCCCAAACAGTAGTTTCCCACCAGATATAGTGTATCAGTATACTCAGGATAAATTCACAACAAATTGTATAATCATTTGCTTCTATTACCCTTGTTAAAATGAAAAATTTGGGGCTGAAGTAACATTTTGCTGGAAAAATGTATTTTTCAATTTTCAAGCCTCAACGTTATTAAATTCGCACCTGTAGGATAAAGGTGTTCATTACAACACTACATAAGTTCCTTCAGGGGTGCAGTTTCCAAAATGGGGTCACTTGTTAGGGGTTCCCACTGTTTAGACACATCAAGGGCTCTCCAAATGCGACATGGTGTCCGCTATCTATTCTAGTCAATTTTGCACTCCAAAAGTAAAATGGCACTCCTTCTCTTCTAAGTCCTGCCATGTGCCAAAACATAAATTTTCCACCACATTTGGGGTATCGCTGTACTCAGGAGAAATTGCACAACAAATTGTATGGTCCATTTTCACCTGTTACCTGTATGATAGTGAAAATTTTGGGGTAAAAACTATTTTTTGTGGGAAAAATATGATTTTTTTCATTTTCAGGACTCAGCATTATAAATTCTGTGAAGCACTTGTGGATTCAAGGTCACACCTCTAAATAAATTCCTTGAGGGGTGCAGTTTCCAAAATGGGGTCACTTTTGGGGGTTTTCCACTATTTAGGCACATTGGGGGCTCTGCAAACGCGACATGGCATCTGCTATTTATTCCAGCCAATTTTGCATTCCAAAAGTCAAATGGTGCTCTTTCCCTTCTGAACTCTGCAGTGCACTCAAACAGTTGTTTTCTACCATATACAGTGGTGAAAATAAGTATTTTATACACTGCCGATTTTGCAAGTTTTCCAACCTACAAATGGAGAGGTCTGTAATTTTTTATCAAAGCTACACTTCAACTGTGAGAACCGGAATCTAAAAATAAAAATAAGAAAATCACATTGTATGATTTTTAAATGAAGAAATTGCATTTTGTTGCATAAAAAAAGTATTTGATCACCTGCCAAACCAGCAAGAATTCTTTCACGGACCTGTTAGTTTTCCTTTAAGAAGTCCTCCTACTCTGCACGCATTACCTGTATTAATTGCACCTGTTTGAACTCGTTACCTGTATAAAAGACACCTGTCCACACACTCAATCACACTGCAGCCTCTCCACCATGGCCAAGAGCAAAGAGCTGTCTAAGGACACCAGGGACAAAATTGTAGATCTGCCCAAGGCTAGAATGGGCTACAGGACAATAGGCAAGCAGCTTGGTGAGAAGGCATAAACTGTTGGCGCAATTATTAGAAAATGGAAGAAGCACGATGACTGTTAATCTTCCTCGGTCTGGGGCTCCATGCAAGATGTGGTCTCATGGGATAAGGATGATTCTGAGGAAGGTCAATAATCAGCCCAGAACTACATGGGAGGACCTGGTCAATGACCTGTAGACAACTGGGACCACAGTCTGAAACATTACCATTAGTAACACACTACACCGTCATGGATTACAATCCTGCAGGGCACGCAAGGTTCCCCAGCTCTTGGCAACACACGTCCAGGTCTGTTTGAAGTTCGACAATGACCACCTGGATGACCTAGAGGTGGCATGAGAGAAGGTCATGTGGTCAGATGAGACCAAAATAAAACTTTTTGGTATCAACTCCACTCGCCATGTTTGGAGGAAGAAGAAAGATGAGCACAACCCCAAGAACACTGTCCCAACTATGCAGCACGGTGGGGGAAACATCATAATTTGGGAGTGGTTTTCAACAAAGGGGACAGGACAACTGCACTGTATTGAGGGGAGGATGGATGGGGTCATTTATCGCAAGATTTTGGCCAACAACCTCTTTCCCTAAGGCTGGGTTCACATTACGTTAGGCAGTCTGTTAGATGGACTGCGTTACACCACCGTATAACTCGGTGTAATGCAGTCCATTAACGCTGCCATTCAGCCCCATTATTGGGCGCATCGCGGCGCATTCCGTAAAGCGGCACGGGGTCGCGATGTGACGTCATTCAGTGACGGAGCCTCGGACGCGGGCTGCAGCTGAGGCTCCGTCACCGCTAGCTCAGATGATTCATCTGTGCTAGCGGGTATAGCATAACGCGATCGCGTTATGCTATACCGTTAACGCAGCCCGTCAACGCTATGCATTGAATGGGCTGCTTAATGTAATGTGAACCTAGCCTAAGTAAGAGCATTGAAGATGGGTGGTGGCTGGATCTTTCAGCATGACAATGACCTGAAACACACAGCCAGGACAACTAAGGAGAGGCTCCTTAAGAAGCATTTCAAGGTCCTGGAGTGGCCTAGCCCGTCTACAAAACTGTATCCAATAGAAAATCTTTGGAGCAATAAAATGCAAATTAATTATGTAAAAATCATACAATGTGCTTTTCTAGCTTTTATTTTTAGATTTTGTCTCTCACAGTTGAAGTCTACCAATGATAAAAATTACAGACCTCTCCATTCTTAGTAGGTGGGAAAACTTGCAAAATCGGCAGTGTATCAGATGCATATTTTCCCCACTGTATGGGTATTGGTGTACTCAATAGAAATTGCACAACAAATTGCATGGTTCAGTTTCTCCTGTTGTCCTTGAGAAACTCCAAAATCTTGAGCTAAAGCTACATTTCTGTAGTAAAAAGAAAATTTTCATTTTTTCTTCCATTTTGCTTTAACTCTTGGGAAGCACCTGAAGGGTTAATAAACTTATTCAATGTCGTTTTGAGCGCTTTAAGGGTGCGGTTTTTAAAAAAATGTCACTTTTGGGTATTTTCTGTTACATAGGCCCCACAGAGTCACTTGAAATGTGATTTGATCCCTAACAAAAACTGAGTTTTTTTTCATTTTGTTGAAAAAATGAGTAAATGGTGCTAAACTTTTAACCCTTCTAACTTGTTAACAAAAAGCATTATGTACAATTGAGATCTTGGGAGATCACCTACTGAGATCCCAGGCCCTGCAGCATCGCCCCACTCCTGCCGCTGCCGGCCTCCTGTAGCAGTGGCCCTGCGTCCTGTGGGCTCGCTTCACCACCACCCCTCAGGTAAGCTATTGTTAAAAGGAAATATAAAATGCACTATTTTTTTTTTTTTTTTTTTAAATCCTATTTTCCACTCCAAAATTTGGGATGCGTTTCATTGTCTGGTGCATCTTACAATCTGCAAAATATGGTATTTTGCGTTATATAAGTTTCTGGTTTAAAGGCATTAAAAATAAAAGTTTGAAAATTGTGAAGTTTTCTAATTTTTTTTGCCAAATTCTGATAGTTTAAAAAATAAACACAAAAAATATCCACCTACATTTACCACTAACACAAAGTACAAGGAGTCATGAAAACACAATTTCAGAATCTCTTGGAGTGAAGCGTATCTGTCGCAATGTCGGAGGAGGCCTGTTGAGGTCCAGATTGATGTCACGCTGGCCTCCATTTTGGGGAACAGCGAGACGAAGGGGGCAATCTCAGAAGTGTATAGAGATTTATTATTTACATTTCTAGTCAGTCATCCCATCAAGGCTAGAGTGAAATGGGAGGCTGAATTGGGAGAAATAAGTGATAATAGATGGGAATCTATTTTAGAATATGTGCCTAAGATTTCTATGAGCGAACCTGGGAGGATGTCTCAGCTGTACGCAGTGGCGGATTAAGTGGACTATGGGCCCGGGGCTGTTCATAAAACCTGGGCCCCTGTATCCCCCTTCCCACCTGAGCGCTGCGGTCCCCGTGAGGGAATTGACAGCCGTACGGACCGCAGCACTTGGTTTGCTGCGGGTCCATACGGAAAACCCGCCACCATTCCACCACGTGTGGACATGGCCTAAAAAGACGTTGCACATAAGCTGTAGGCCTACGGCCAATACGCACAAAATCGCTCAACGTGATCCTGGCCATAGGGGATCCACTTTAATGTCCCCACTTTAATTTGAAGTCCCCTTACTTCATCCATTGCAGTCCCCTATCACCCACTCACTTCATCTGCAGTGCCGCTTCATCATTTGCAGCCCCTTATCCCCCCTTCCATTTTATCATGTGCAGTCCCCTTCCCCCCCAACTTCATGTGCAGCCCCACTCCCCCATCATCATGTGCAGTTAATTTTACCCCCACATCATGTGCAGTCCCCCTTACCCCCAATTCATCATGTGCAGTCCCCCTTACCCCCAATTCATCATGTGCAGTTCCCCTTACCCCCAATTCATCATGTGCAGTCCCACTTACCCCTTAATTCATCATGTGCAGTCCCACTTACCCCTTAATTCATCATGTGCAGTCCCACTTACCCCTTAATTCATCATGTGCAGTCCCACTTACCCCTTAATTCATCATGTGCAGTCCCCCTTATCCCCCACTTCATCATGTGCAGCCCCACTTATCCCCCACTTCATCATGTGCAGCCCCACTCACCCCCCTTCATCATATGCAGCCCCACTCACCCCCCCTTCATCATGTGCAGCCCCACTCACCCCCTTCATCATGTGAAGCCCCCACTCATCCCCCCTTCATCCTGTGAAGCCCCCACTCACCCCCTTCATCCTGTACAACCCCAGTCACCCCCCCTTCATCATATACAGCCCCCAGTCACCCCCCTTCATCATATACAGCCCCCAGTCACCCCCCTTCATCATATACAGCCCCCAGTCACCCCCCTTCATCATATACAGGCCCCAGTCACCCCCCCTTCATCATATACAGGCCCCAGTCACCCCCCCTTCATTGTGTACAGCCCCCACTCACCCCCTCCCCCATTTAATTCATTTTATAAATAAAAAAAAATAAAAAAAGTTCCCCATACTTACCTCACAGCCGGCTCGCTCCCCAGCAGCGCCTCTGCTTTCAGCATCCTCCGGGACATGTCGGCGCGTGCACGATGACGTCATCGCGCACGCCCGACATCTCACCCGGAAGTACAGCCGGAGCTGAGCAGACGTCAAGGTGACGGCCGTGCACAGCTCCCGGCCCCTCATAGAATGTGACGCGGGCGGCTGTCTGCTGCCGGCGGCGTCACAGCACAGGGCACGGCCGGCCCTGTACAGGTGCTGGGGGAGCGGTCCGGGGGGCATTTGCCTCTCTGCCACCCGGCCCAGCCCGCCCCTGCCCCTGCCCCCCCAAAAAACCTTGGGCCCAGGGCGACCGCCCCATCCGCCCCTATTAAGATCCGCCATTGGCTGTACGTAATCCATAGAGCTTACAGAACTCCTGATAGATTGTTCAAGATCGGTTTGAGGTCTGATTCTGATTGTCCACGGTGTCCGCAGGAACGGGCAGATATGATGCACATGTTGTGGTGTTGCCCTAGATTGTCTACATACTGGACAGTTGTACTGAATCGGATCGAATGGATATATAAATGTGTAATCCCCAGGGACCCTTTGATCTGTATTTTAGGCTTTGTGGAAGAATTGGCAGCAGCGGCTATGGTCAAACTGGCGATTGCTAGACTGTTGTTCATAGCAAGGAAATTGATTGCCCGGTTTTGGATCAGAGAGGAGCCTCCGACTAGACGGGACTTTCTTGTGCAGGCGGAGCATATAATTTCATTGGAAAAAAGTATTTACACTAAGAGAAATAAACTTGAGGTGTTTCACAAGATATGGCAGCCATGGGTAGAATGGAGTTAGAGGGGTGGGAGGGACGTATTGGGATATGGAAGATATTCACATTACATAACTATATATGGATGTTGGAAAGAGTACTGGACGAGGAACGGGGAAGGCACTGAAGGGATCTCGGAGGGGGGATAGGGGGGGAAAAGGGAGGGAGGAGTTTTGTTTTTGTTTATAAAAACATGTTTATATGTGAACAATTGCTTGATGTCATGTATATGATGTAATTGTTATCATAAATAAAAATTTATCTGATTAAAAAAAAATATGACACTGATCTGAATTGTAAAATTTGGCCTGGTCAGGAAGGTGAAAACAGGCTCAAGGGAGAAGGGGTTAATAAACTTTCAACTAAGAATCCTCCGGTGGGCCCTGGCTTCTTCTTCAGGATAGTTCATAGTGCAGCTGCTATGGGGCTCTTGAGTGGGGGAGAAAGGTGGGCCCTCAGAATCCAATCCTCTAGTGGGCCCAATGTTCTTCAGTCTGACACTGCTCCTGTCACGCAGGGCGCAGTGCTCCAGCTCTGTCAGCTCTCAGATGTCCGTACACAGCTCCTCTGCCTGTCAGCTGGTTTCTCTGCGCTCAGTGACATCCGCACTTCTCAGTGTTAGGCCGGGATCACACATGCGAGAAACTCGGACGAGTCTCATATGTTAATACCCGGCACTGCCGCCGGCACTCAGATAGGAGCGTGCGGCTGCATGTATTTCTATGCAGTCACACGCTCCGCTCCCGAGTGACGGTGGCAGTGCTGTGATCCCGGCTATATTCTGTCAGCTGCTGGCTCCTGTGTTGCCTGTGAGTGATGAAAATTCCGGCAAATGTTCCTCAGGATGATCAATAAATAGGTTATGCACTACATAGTTCAGTTGTACACTCTGCTAATATTAGAGACAGATATGAATTAGACAGATATCTATAGATAGACATTCATATATCTATAACCTCTATCTATATATCTCTTATCTATCTATAGCTTTATTATCCATCTATCTGGAGGCTGGCTGTGGGTGGACAATCAGGGCCAGTTTTACGAAAAGTGAAGCCCTCTGCACTATACTGTGTGAGGGGGGCTGTATTATGCTGTGTGTGGGGGGCTGCACTATGCTATGGGCAACTTATCGGCATCATACAGCGGGGGAACAAGGAGGAGAGGCAAGTATTGTGTGTGTTCCTGCGCCACTTTGGCTTCTGCAGTGCTTCTGATCAGCTTCACTGCTAATGCAAACCACTGAGCCAGAGGGAGAGTGATGGGAGAGGGAGTGTCAGCTGACGCTTTCTCCTCCATCACTGCTTTCACTGTATCAGCATCTATGTATGATGCCAATAAGTTGAATGCGCAATGTGGAGGAGGGGGCAGTGGTGCCAAGCCCCTCTTACTCATGGGCCCCATTGCAGCCACGTGGTGTGCCACTATTAGCGGCACGCCACTGGCTGGGGGCCCCTGGAGGAGCAGGGACCCTAGGCAGTTGCCTGGTCTGCTTGCCCCTAATGCTGGCCCTGGGGACAATGTACTGAGGGCTGACTGTGGGGGGACACTATACTGAAGGCTGACTATGGGCGACATTATACTGAAGGCTGACTGTCAGGGACATTATACTGAGGGCTGGCTATGGGGAACATTATACCTACTTTTTCCCTGTGTCATTTTGCATTATCGCACAGAACTAAATTTATGGACATCTATGGTCTAACTTCTTTGCCTGTGTGGATCATATGGTTTGTTGCTCACATCTGGTGAGAATTTCATGTTACTTTCACCTTTAGAAAGTAACTACTGTATCTAACTACAAGTCTACCTCGTATAGAGACATATAGAAATAGATAACTAGATAGCTAGATAAATAGATATTGGATTGTCTATGCACTGCACTCACATACTGCGCTGCTTTCTCTACCATGCTCCCTTCTTCCTCCAGCGGGACGTAAGTTTTCTCTTCCTTCTTCATGGAGCCGACATCCAGGAGGAGATCAGAGAGTGTCGTGAAGTTCAGTTCCCTCACTGCTGAAAGTGGGTCTCATCTTCCAGGTCTCAGTGTGGATAGAGTCTGTTCTCCCTGAGGTTGTAACCAGACTGGGACTGGCCCGTAGGGGAACAGGGGAATCCTCCGGTGGGCCCCTGTGCAGATCTAGGCCCCCAACCTTACTGTAATGGCAGTACTTGTCATAATTCACTTGATTATCGCTGTACAAAAAAAACAGCATCTCATTCATTAAGCAAACTACCCAGTTTATTAGTATTATAGAGATAGAGGTAAATTTGTGAACCAGGCTCATGCAATATAATATTTTTATGCAGGTGAAAAGAGTTACAGGTGGGCCCTTGGCACCCCAGTCTGACACTGATTGCAGCTCTGTCTGTGTCGGCAGGATTGGATGGCCAGACAGTAGTTAACTGTGTCTATACCGGCTCAAGGTCTCAAGATCAGATCTGTCTCAAAGGTTAGCAGAGTGCCGATGTCACTGAGCACACAGGACAATCAGCTGATTGCGGTAACCTGCTGCTGCACTGACAAATAGTGCAAGGGAATTAGACAGGCGCACGCACGCTGTGTAGGCTCCCTCCTCACCCTTAGAAAGCTGTATTCAGCATCCGTGGAACTGAATATGATTTACCCTGAGAATATGCAAATTGTCTGGTTCAGAAACAGCATTGGGGAAATCTATTAGAATGTGTTTAAGTTTTCTTTCAAATTTCATTTATAAGATATTTTTGAAAGTTTATTAAAATCACTTGCTCTACATTATTATTGAAAAAAACTTAAAATGACAGTTACTATTTTACTATGATCATCGTAACGTGAAGAGATTTGTGGCTAATACAGAGCACAGATAGGTTCATGCAGATAAAGGAATAATAAGGAAGGTTTCCGCCAGACAAATTCATCGGATTAAGAGAGCAGCTGCTAAGATAACATTACAAAGTGATCACAAGTGCACTGGCCCATACATACATGAAGACTAATTTTAAAACCGTCTTGCTTACTTATGAGTGCCATGCAACCTTGGATGGTCCAGATGTATGGAATAGTAGATGATTGGTGGATGGCCACAGTGTCCCAACAAGACAGCAAGATGGTGGCGGACTCATATTTTGGTTCGGAATAATGGGGGAAGAGCTTGAAGGCCCCTTTAGGGTCCCTGAAGGTGAGAAAATGACCTCGGCAAAGTAAATAAGTTTCCGAATGACCACTTTCTTCCACAGTGCAAAAAGAGGAACCCTACTATCTGTAGCAAAATCATTTTTATTCATGACAGTTCACCATCTCAGGCTGCACATAACACCTGTGGGTCATTGGCTGATATGGGCATAAAGGGGAGAAACTCATGGAGTGGCCACCCTCGTCCCCTGACCTCATCCCTATTGAAAACATCTGTAGGGCCCTCTAAGCCATAGATCTAGGATGATGGGAGCCAGTTAACATCAAAATAGCAGCTCTGGCAGCTTTTCTGACATCCTGCAAAGAAATTCAAGCAGAAACTCTTCAAAAACTCACAAATTCAATGGATGCAAGAATTGTGAAGGCGATATCAAAGAAGGGTTCCTAGGTTACATGTAACTTGGCCGCCTGTACAGATGTTTTTGATTGAAAAAGCTTTTGATTTACTGCAAGTAAATGTGATCACCTAATGCGGCAAATTTAACAAATGACAATTTTCAGTTCTTAGAACCTATAAAACGTTTTGAAAAAAATCCTGTTATCATTGGGAGGTTTGTCCAACCAAATTTGATGATGTTTTGAACATTGTACTGACTCACTTGCATCACCCATCAGAGAAAAATAGCATTTGCGTAATAATTTGGTTTATACCTTGCCCTATTAAAATGTAATAATTTTGCACAACTCTTAGAAAATTTTCCAACTTTCATCTGGTATAGATTTGTGCTACCAATTTCAACAACATCTGACATAAATTATATTAAATCTGTTATGGAGGCTCCGCTCCTTTAAAAAAGGACCTTTCACCAAATTTTTCATGTTGAGCTACACACACTATGTAGTAATGGCTGCAAAACATTTTATTTTTGTATTATTATTTTTTTTATTTGGTCTCTTTGATGCAGAGATATTAGCAATCAAAGTATTTGGCTCCTAATGAGTTAACTTTTGTTAATTTTAACCCAAGTGTTATCAGATAGCAACTCATTTTTGGAAAAGAAGTATACGCCCCCAGTAAAAACTATCTGACAGCACTTAACGAAAGTTAACTTATTAGGTGCCAACAGAGAGGCGAAAAAATTTAAAAAGAAGTTTAATTCCGCTCTGCAGCCACTATTACATAGTGTATCCAGCTCAGCATGAAAAATTAGCTGAAAGATCCTCTCCTCTATAAACATTCAACCACTTTTCTCATAACTTTCCAAAAGTGATGAGGGAAGCGCAATACAACAAATGCCACCCGTTTTTACACAAAACTGTGTGCTCAAAAATTTTTCACATTTTTCTTTTTTTCGCCCCAGAAAAGTGAAGCATGTGAAAACTCGAATTGTAAAACTTTCCATGATTCGGTCAGCACCATTTGAATATCTCTTTTTTTATTGTACAAATCCAGTGACAAGTGGTAATTTGTATATCAGCATAAAGTGCCAAAACAACCATAGAGCTATTGCGACAAAGAAAAAAAAATGCCAAAAAAAGTTAAATAAAATCCAAAAAAAAAGAGAACACAAAATAACAAGTAAAATATTAAATAGAAATGGAATGTTATCAGTTTACACAATAATTTGAAATTTGGTACAAGATGCAATAAAAGAAAATGTAAGAGGCCCCCACTCCATTCCAGCATGCAGTCTGAAGCAAAGCATATATTACACACGGTGAGCCAAAAACATTTGATATTTTTTTTTCCCTTTGTGATCAAAGTGTAAAAAAAAATTAAGTTTCACTGTTCTCCCCACCCCCCAAGAAAAAAATATAATTAACAGTAAACAAAAAGAGGGTGATAGTGAGAATTGAATTACTGAGACGCTCTTTCGAGATCAACATTTCACAACAGAAAGTTATGAAAGTACAAATGTAGAGACGTTACGCCTCTGTCTAGGGGGTTTATAAATAAAGTCTTATTCCAAGTCCCGGTCAGTTTTGCTGAGAGTATGAGCAAGATGAAAAGGGGCCTCCACTGGAAAAGTATGATGTTAGCACCCCCTCTTGGCACACAGTCTGACAGTGCCACCATGTCACCTTCTTTAGACTCGATTCCAAAAAGCTTTATCCAAAAAAAAAGTCTCATTCCAAAAAAAAGTTTCTTGTAACAGAGAAGTGTTTTGTCATATGTACACATAGACACGATAAGAGTTAAATAGTTTTTAATATAGATTTATATATTTGTCATAGTCTTTAGGAGTCGAGGGTTCAGCACTTAATTTTCGACGGTTTTAGTTCTTTAACTTGTGTGTGAAGAGTTTTGTGTACGGCCAAAGTCCTTGACTGACAAAATCCTTTGCCACACTCCTGACACTTGAAGGGTTTTTCTTTCGAGTGGATGTACCTGGAAATATAAACAAAAAATGCATTTTATTTTTGGTTGATCCTTTATACCAGATTGATGGTGGCTTCTATTATTTTTTTTTTATTCCAAACCATGAGTACGGTTTATAGTTTGGATAAGCCTGAGATTGTAACCTAAGAATCTTTTTTTGAGGGCCTTGAGGACTAAGATCGTATGTTTTGTAGTCCCTGTGGCTACACCACAAGAATATGTTGTAGAGCATCTCGTGAACATACGTTCTCATTGACCAGGAGGTTGACTAAAATGTTGTAGATCATCTCATGAACATACGTTCTGATTGACCAGGAGGTTGACCAGGACGTGACAACACCTAAAGATTACCATGTTTGGAATATTTAAAAATCAGAATATGTTTTACAAACCTGAGATAATATTAAATGTCTAGAGGCAGTGTGAGACAACATCTTATGGAAGCAAAGTACTTGAGGGAAATGTAAGAGGACATCTCAGGTAGAACCAAGTTTAGAATCCCCATTATTCTTTGCATAGATGTACGTGTGTTTCTTAATTTGCTACGCTCGAGAATTTACAAGTTCTCTCCTATATTGAAGGCAGGAGAATCTATAGGTGGCTTATGTAGCTACAAGCAAAACTGAAGCATGAAAATTGTTGAGCATGCAGGGATTTGTAGTATCTTTTAAAAAGTTGTTACGCAACAGGGTCCAAAAAAGTCTATATAGCCAGAAGATATACAACAATCAAAATTCTGATGGTTATGCTTGATCTTATTAGTAACACTTATATAGAATACATATGTATATTCTTCAGCTGGAGATTACTTATGAAATATGAAGCCTTATGGTTCGAGCATATCTGAGGTTGTTTTCTGGAGGTCTGATGAATGGAATTTGATTCCAGTCCAGAACACTGCTAAAATATTTATCTCACACCTAAGTAATAGCTCATATTTCATATATTCATAGTTATACACACGTTTATGGCATATGAGATGTAATTGAGTTCTTACCTGTGGTCTCTCAGATGGTCTTGTCTTCTGAATGCCTTGTGACAAATGTCACAAGTGTAGGGTCTTTCGTCTGTGTGGGTTCTTTCGTGGATCAATAGATTATAGGATTTCGTAAAATGTCTCCCACAAAATTTACACACAAATTCTTTTTTCGTTTTAGAAGGTAGCCTCCCACGTGTGGGTTTCTTCTCTGGAGTAAGCTTGGTGACATCTAAGAGAGCACCCAGACTTGAAGGAGAACCTTGCCCATCCAGTTGACTCAGTTTACAATGGTCTTCTTGTGTGGCAGCCACAGCCAGGTTGGCAAAGTCAAATCTCGGTTTGGTTTTATTGTGGAAACCTGTAGACTCGTGTTTGGGGTGAATAATATGAGGAAAAAGAGGAAAACCTGGGATCTGGAATCTGGTGTCTATCAAGCTGGATGCTCCTGGTACTTTGGAGAAGGAAGATCTGGGCAGATGTAATGCTGGGTATCCTAAGGTCCATTGGTGTAGATGAACTGCATGCAGGGCACTGAAACCGTACAAGTTGGGTATGTGGTCAGCAGGTACTGGAAGACCATTGAATGCTTGAAGGAAGGAGTAGTTGGTCAACTGCAGAGATGGATGGATGGGCACAGGAGCTGGTAGCGTTTTGCTTGCCATTGTGATAAGATCAAAGTTCCCAGCAGAAGACTGTAGAGAATACACAACGCGAGTTAATACGAGCACTTACGTAATAAATAAATAAATGAATATCAAACAAGGCAGTAAGCCAAAAATACAAGTACAGGTATAAATCACGGTTATTAAAAAAAATATCAGTTTCGGAGATTATTAATTGAGAGTAATTAGTAAATTGTCCTTGTGGGGGTCACAAAGAGTCATTTCCTCCAGAGCTGTAGCTTTAGTTAGCTACCCTGTCCTTACAACTGAACACACTGATCAGTACAGAGTGGCTTCTTATCAACTTCCTTGGCACCGAGCAGCCACAGCACAAGTCTTCTCACAATTTCATCTTTAACTTTCCCCAACTTCATCCACTCCTCTAAGGCTACGTTCACAGATCCAGTAGTCATCCGTTAGAACAGATCCATTAACAATCCATTGACAAAAACATTGTGCAGACACAACTATTTTTGTCCGCCTGAAAAAACTGATTTCAACTATATTTGTTTTTTTTTTTAACATTGAAATCTATGGAAAACGGGATCAGTTAAATTATCTGAGATTCTGCCATTTGAAAGAATCCGTCTTTTGCGTTCTGGATGTGAAAAAAGTAAATTTATAACACATACGACTGGACAAGCGATCTTTCATGTAATCATTCATTTGAAAATGATCCAGTAATCAAAAAAACGGATCCTTTTTCAAATGGGACAAAAACAAACGGTTGGCTCTTAAACGGATCCCTTTTTTATACACTTCAATGTTAAGAAAAAAAAAACAGATCCAGCAAAAATCAATCCATAGATTTCAATAGTTAAAAAAAAAAAAAAAAAAATCGGATCAGGTAGAAATAATTTTTTTTTCCATATGGACAAAAAAATTGTGTGACGTGAACCTATGTGCACAGATCCAGTAGTCATCCGTTAGAACAGATCCAGTATCGGTTTCGGTTCATTAACAAAAAGTTGAACAGACACAACTTTTTTGTCCACTTGAAAAAAAAATGATTTCTACCTGATCCGCTTTTTTTTTTTTAACTATTGAGATCTATGGAAAATGGATCCGTTAACTAGCCATTCCATTTGATGAGAATCCGTTTTTTTTTTGCTTATTGGATTACTTTCAAATAGATGATTACTTGAAAGTTCTCATGTCCGGTAATAGATATTATTTTTCCAGCCACCAGTAAGCAAAACACTGATATTTTGGGAGAAAAGCGGATAGCTATTTAATGGATCCATTTTACATAGACTTCAATATTGAAAAAAAAAACAGATCCAGTTGAAATCAGTTTTTTTCAGGTGGACAGAAAAAAGTTGTGTCTTCTTCGCCCAACTTTTTTGTTAACGGATTGCTGCTGGATCAGTTCTTACGGATGATTACTGGACATGTGAACAGAGCCTTATACTGGTAAAGAATATGCAAAACTCTGCAGTGCAACAATTTGGAATATATATCCAGATCTGCTGGTCTTTGTAGTACTTTTCTAGTATGGAAACGTACTAAACAGCCATTTTCTCCCCTATTTATCCAGTATTAGGAGGCTGACCTGGAATCCTGCATAGGATCAGATGATGGCACAGAATCAAGCTTCTTAATTTTATGTATATATGAGATAGGGAAATTATGACTCTGTGCAGCAGAAAATAAAAATATGAAAAAAATATTATTGCAAAATATCCATGGTTGTAGTAATAGCATAATTAATATTAACTTCCCTTGTGTCTTTGATGTTAAATATGCAGAGGGAAAAATATTTTTTTATGATGCCAATATAAACCCATCCAGACATGGTGGCACAGTATAGCACATTAGAACTAGTTCCCAAATATCATTTTCCGGTGCTCCCAGCACAATCAGAAACAAGTTACCATGTGTGTTCCCTGTGGTCTCTTCTAATTAATGATAATAATAGTTTCTATTTCTATGGCGCCGACATATTCCGCAGCTCTGTACATCAGAATGATAATAACACATAAGTCAGCAGATGCCAGGAGGAGAGAAGGATCCTATGCTCTGCAGCAGGTGCAGCTCAGCACCATCCACCTGACACTATGCTGAGCCCATGTGCTCCTGTTATGGCAGGCAGATCAGGGGCTCTTACCTCGTGATCGCTGCCCAGTAACGATGTCGTTTTTAGTAGATGGCTCCAATGTCACCTAAAAAAAGGAAGAAGGAAGAGATGAAGGTTTGCAGCTTTACCAAGATTTATGGACCTGTCAAAAATGATTAATTGTTATGTATAGTGTCCACCAAAGATTACAGCGTAATAATGGATCGTATGGAATAGGTGTGAGCATTGTGATAGAAGACACTCCAGAGCAGGAAGGGTTAAGGTGACCCCTTGGGCTGGTATCGATTCTCTGTCTGATACCTTAAACCAATGACTTTTTACTCTTCAATTTGTATTTTTTTTTTCCTGAAGCCTGCAAGATATATGAATTGTATTTGAGCCAGAACGATTAACGCTTTACGCAAATCTACGCAGCAGAGTGGAGTTTGTCAGGTCGTTTTACCTAGAACTGCAGTCAAGCCCTGGGCTCTGTTAGCTTCAATAAGGTAGGAATTATTTGGCCGAAAAGGGTTCACTGCAACTCCATGTATACAAATGTACAGATGAGGGAAGAGAGAAAGAAAGAAAGAAAGAAAGAAAGAAAGAAAGAAAGAAAGAAAGAAAGAAAGAAAGAAAGAAAAAAAGAAAGGAAAGAGATAAAGAAGGAAAGAAAGAAAGAGCTAGAGAGAGAGAAAGAGAGAGAAAGAAGGAAAGAAAGAGAGAGAAAGAAAGAAAGAAAGAAAGAAAGAAAGAAAGAAAAGAGAGAAAGAAGGAAAGAGAGAGAGAAAGAAGGAAAGAGAGAGAAAGAAGAAAGAGAGAGAAAGAAAGAGAAAGAGAGAGAGAAAGAAAGAAGGAAAGAAAGAAAGAAAAGGAAAGAGAGAGAAAGAAGGAAAGAGAGAAAGAAATTAAGGAAAGAGAGAGAAAAAGAAAGAAGGAAAGAGAGAGAAAGAAGACAGAAGGAAAGAGAGAAAGAGAGAGAGAGAAAGAAAGAAGGAAAGAAAGAAGGAAAGAAAGAAAGAAAGAAAGAAAGAAAGAAAGAAAGAAAGAAAGAAATAAATAGGGGAAGTGAGAAAATATAAAAATAAAGAAGGAAAGAGAAATAAAGAAATAGAGATAAGAATTTGTAGAAATTGTATTCAGCAGCCACAATATTCTCTTTAACATGTATTATTAACATACATAAATGGAGCAGAGCTGACGTTGTAATTTGGCCCAGCTTTTCCTGACATCATGGGATTCACCCGACTCCATCATGACTGCAGCAGATGATAAGATGGGGCAGTTTCTTCATTATTTGGCTGCACATTGAGGGGTCCGGGAGGTCTGTTACCCCAGCCCTGTGATCAGGGGTCAGCCTTCATCCTCTGCTCTGTGTCACTGTCAGCTCCTGTGCAGCCCCCGTCCATGGTGAGTCCAGAACCAGCCACAGCCAGGACCCTCCATTACACATTAATACTGTGGACCCCTGATCACACACAGCCCACTGTAGGATCCAGCCCAGGACATCACCTGCCCCCCCACACCTGATAGATCCCCACCATGGAGATTACTGGAGAGGAGACACAGAACCAGCTCTGCCAAGAGACATCCCCCACAACCCGAACTCCCCAACTCTGCCCCGAGCCCCAAAATCATGGGGGAGACAATACAATAGATATGGTGTGGAGGCAAATTCTGTATTACATATACTGGGCACTCTCTGAACTATATATATATATATATATATATATATATATATATATATAATGCTCAAAAAATAAAGGGAACACTTAAACACAGGATCCTATTTTTAAATGTTCCCTTTAAATTTTTGAGCAGTATATATATATATATATATATATATATATATATATATATTGCGTTATCTATACACATACCGTATATGATCTCAGCTTTTCACTTATGTAAACTTTGTACAAAGCAAATATAGAAAAATCTCTTGGAGACACTATAAAGCATCAATGACAGGAGAGTCAGCCCTGGACAGTGAGAAGCTTAGAAGAACATTGAAATCGATATCTATAATATAATTACAATGTAATCAGACTTTATGTCCTACTGGTATTAGATGGACCAAAGCAAGAGAGGAAAAGCAAAAATATACTGGAATACACATGTATAGAAGATCAACATGAGACTCCTTTCTAGAGAATATAATAATAATAATAATAATAATAATAATAATAATAATAATAATAATAAATTGCATGGCAATGTGTACAAATAATAAATGTAGTAATAAAATACATAAACAATAATGATTAAAATTTGTACAGTAAAGTATATAATAAATGCATTAATAAAGTATATAAATAATAATGGTAATACTAATAAATTGCACAGTAAAGTATATAAATAAAAAAATGCATTAATAAAGTATATAAGTAATAATAATAAATCGCACAGTAAAATTTTCAAATAATAATAATTATAGTTCACATCTTAGCAAAGTGTATAACAATATTAAAAATACCAAATATAGCATAAATGTAAAAAAATGACAATATGAAAAACTGACAATATTAAATGAAGGCTACAAATACAGTCAACTAAAAATTGCAACGATAAAATAAAATATAGGATACTTATAATGCAAACGATTATAAAAAGTTTAAAAAACTATATTTAGACTCTCTTTAAATCTACTGCTGTCTAGTAACACAGAACAGAGTAAGTTTGAGCTGAAAAATGTACAACTTTCCCAGCTTTTTATTATCGTTTCAATGGTCCAAAGAGGCTTTAAATAGAATATTCTCAAATGTGCAGCACCAAGGGATTATTGCTGCTTTAAAAACAAATAAAATAATAATAATAATAATAGAGGTAAAGTGTAATCTTGTATGATTTCTCACAGTTTAGTAGCCTTCAGTATTTAGTGTTATAGATATACCGATATTGCAGAGGTACATAGTAATGTGACCCTCTCCTGACAGATTTTTAGAAATGTTTCTGATATATGATGCTTAGAATTCTAGTAAGTATGTATTACTACAAATACTATATATATATATATATATATATATATATATATGTATATATATATTTATATACACACATTGAGATAGATAGATAGATAGATAATAGATAGGTAATAGATAGATAGATAGATAATAGATAGATAGATAGACCAAATAAGTAATAAATAATAATAAATAACAGACAGAGAAATAAGATAGATAGATAGATAATAGATAGGTAATAGATAGATAGATAGATAATAGATAGATAGATAGACCAAATAAGTAATAAATAATAATAAATAACAGACAGAGAAATAAGATAGATAGATAGATAATAGATAGGTAATAGATAGATAGATAGATAGATAAATAGACCAAATAAGTAATAAATAATAATAAATAACAGACAGAGAAATAAGATAGATAGATAGATAATAGATAGATAGATAATAGATAGGTAACAGATAGATGATAGATAGACAGAAAGATAAACCAAATAAGTAATAAATAATAATAAATAATAGATAGATGATAGACAGATAGATAGATAAGATAGATAAATAGATAGGTAGATGATAGTATACTATATACTACCAAATGTGGACACTTATATTACACTTTATTATTATTATACGTTTTAAAAGAAAGTAATGAGCATTTCGCCCTCCGACCACCTATATTTGAACTATTTTACACTTGTGATTCCTTTTATCCCTGAGCCCACCCAGTGGCTGTCCTGCTACCTTTCTGCCCCAGATGCACCTGCTGATGGATTCAGTCCTGCAGCCTCTGGTTATTATTAACATTAGTTGGTAACAAAGTAACAAAGAATATAAAAGTTATTTACAAGTTTCAGTGTGCATCTTCTATCCCGCAGATCTATGCAAAAGCCCAGATAAAGAAGCATGACTCCAGGCCACCAGCTGCTCTCCACAAGCTCCGCTCTGCTACATCCCTGTGTCCCAGCTCTGGATGCGTCTCCTGAAATCTCAGCCTTTCTGTCCTGGACCCATCAGCTCCTCTGGGCAGAGCCCTCATCCCACCCTCCGCAGGGGGTCCCGCCACAGTACACAGGGGATTCTAGCAGAGCAGACAAGCCCCCATGGCTCCCAGACCCCCTGACCCCGCACCCATCTGCAGGCAGGATAGATGGACTGTTCCTGCTGAGAGGACAGAGAAGGCGAGCAAAGTTCTGGAAAGTTTTGTGTAAGTTCGGAAGTTTCGGCGGTGACAAGCAGGGACTTTACCTGAAGAGGATCAGTGGCTCCTGGGACTGGTAGATGTCTCACAGATGGAGAAGATGGAAATGTCGGCTCCTGAGCACTTCTCTGTGTTCCCCCAGCTGTCACCCACTGTCCAGGCTGCAGCTCTACATCCACACTCTCAGGTGACCGTCATCCTCCTCCCGGAGCCGCCGCTGCTCTCTGACTCCCAGCAAGAACTTTCCCAAACTACTGAACTTTATCTCCAGCCGCCTCCTTATTTCAAGCAGCCAGCGCGCATGCGCAACAGCCTGTCCCAGCCAGCCCCCTGCACAACTCCCAGCAGGGGAGAGAAAGTTTCTGGGAGACCGTCAGAGTCTGAGAGGACAAGGGTCTGGGCTCCGGCAGATGCTGCAACCTGGGTCCCTGTCTGACGGGACTGTCCTGATACCAGAATGATAATGTGCGAGAGCCCCAGATGGGGAAGAAGACAGATCACCACACATCACACTTATCACATATCACACATCACACACATCACACATATCACACACATCACACATATCACACACATATCACACATCACACACATCACACATATCACACACATATCACACATCACACACATCACACATATCACATATCACACATATCACACACATATCACACACATCACACATATCACACACATCACACATATCACACATCACACATATCACACATATCACACACATCACACATATCACACACATCACACATATCACACATCACAAATCACACATCACACACATATCACACACATCACACACATATCACACACATCACACACATCACACATATCACACATCACACAAATCACACACATCACACACATCACACACATCACATATCACACATATCACACACATATCACACAAATATCACACACATCACACATATCACACATATCACACACATCACACATATCACACACATATCACACACATCACACATCACACATATCACACACATCACACATATCACACACATCACACATATCACACATCACACATATCACACATATCACACATCACAAATCACACATCACACATATCACACACATATCACACACATCACACACATATCACATATCACACATATCACACACATCACACATATCACACACATATCACATCACACATATCACACACATCACACATCACACATATCACACATCACACAAATCACACACATCACACATATCACACACATCACACATCACACAAATCACACACATCACACACATCACATATCACACATATCACACACATCACAAACATCACACACATCACAAACATCACAAACATCACACACATCACACACATATCACACATCACACATATCACACACATCACACACATCACACACATCACACATATCACACATCACACAAATCACACATATCACACATCACACATCACACACATATCACATATCACACATATCACACATCACATCACACATCACACATCACACACATCACACATATGACACATATCACACATCACACATATCACACATATCACACGCATCACACATATCACACATATCACACATCACACACATATCACACATCACACATATGACACATATCACACATCACACATATCACACATCACACACATCCAACATATCACACACATCACACCTATCACACACATCACACATATCACACACGTCACACACATCACACATGTCACACATATCACACATCACACATATCACACACATCACACATATCACACATATCATCACATCACACATATAACACATCACACACATATCACACATATCACACATATCACACATCACACACATCACACATATCACACATATCACACATCACACACATCACACATATCACACATATCACACATCACACACATCACACATATCACACATATCACACATCACACATATCACACATTACACACATCACGCACATCACACACATCACACATATCACACATAAGATCCAATACTGATATCACATTGTGGGGTTCTACATAGGACCGCAAGGAATCCTGAGCTAAGAAGTCCTCTGCTAGAGGAAAAGTGCAGATCTATCATCTATTATCTATCTATCTATCATCTATTATCTGTAGATCTATTATCTATTATCTATCTATCTATTATCTATCTATCTATCTATCTATCTGTTATGTATCTATCTATCTATCTATTTATCATCTATTATCTATCTATCTATTATCTATCTATCATCTATTATCTATAGATTTATTATCTATTATCTATCTATTATCTATCTATCTACCATCTATCTATTATCCATCTTTCTATCTATTATCTATCTATCATCTATTATCTATAGATCTATTATCTATCTATCTATCTATCTATCTATCTATCTATCTATCATCTATTATCTATCTATCATCTATTATATATCTATTATCTATCTATTATAGATCGATCTATCTATCTATCTATCTATCTATCTATTATCTATCTATCTATCATCTATTATCTATCTATCTATCATCTATTATCTATAGATCTATTATCTATCTATCATCTATTATCTATCTATCATCTATTATCTATAGATCTATTGCCTATCTATCTATCTATCATCTATTATCTATCTATCATCTATTTTCTATATATCATCTATTTATCTATCTTTCTATTATCTATCTATCTATCTATCTATCTATCATCTATTATCTATCTATCTATCCATCTATCTATGTATCATCTATCTATCTATCTATCTATCTATCTATCTATCTATTATCTATCTATCCATCTATCTATGTATCATCTATTATCTATCTATCTATTATCTATATATCTATCATCTATTTTCTATATATCATCTATCTATCTATCTTTCTATTATCTATCTATCTATCTATCTATCATCTATCTATCTATCTATCTATCATCTATTATCTATCTATCTATCTATCTATCATCTATTATCTATCTATCTATCATCTATCTATTATCTATCTATCTATCATCTACAGTATCTATCTATCTATCTATCATCTATCTATCTATCTATCATCTATCTATCATCTATTTTCTATATATCTATCAATCTATCTATTATCTATCTATGTATCTATCTACCTATCTATCCATCTATCTATTATCAATCTATCCATCCATCCATCCAAGACTGGATACTTCCCTTTATCCATTCTGCACTGACCTCTCTCTGGGTGGTGAACTTGTACTTACACTTGTACTTCGTTTTCTGTAGTAGTTTCTATATAATCTATAAATCTGCTTCACAATCTCCAATCCGAGTCGGACTCATTGTGAATGATTAGTGATCTGACCAGATTATTCTCCCAGAACAGTAAGTATAGATCCATAATAGTCTGCGCCTTGGGCTTCCATCATCCATGACCAAGCTCCGGAGACTCCGATCACTCTGCTCTGGTCTAAATGATTAACAAATGTCCAAGCTGCGGTGAGTATCTGTAATAAGTGTGCTGCTGCTGCTGCTTGTCCCGGAATATCGGCTGCAGGGAACATGACAGAGGCAGCACACTCTCCTGCCTGACCCCGAGCTCACAGTGGGCAGGATGGGGGTCTCCAGCACACTCACCTGCCTGACCCCGAGCTCACAGTGGGCAGGATGGGGGTCTCCAGCACACTCACCTGCCTGACCCCGAGCTCACAGTGGGCAGGATGGGGGTCTCCAGCACATTCACCTGCCTGACCCCGAGCTGACAGTGGGCAGGATGGGGGTCTCCAGCACACTCTCCTGCCTGACCCCGAGCTCACAGTGGGCAGGACGGAGGTCTCCAGCACACTCACATGCCTGACTCCGAGCTCACAGTGGGCAGGATGGGGGTCTCCAGCACACTCTCCTGCCAGACCCCGAGCTCACAGTGGGCAGGATGGGGGTCTCCAGCACACTCTCCTGCCTGACCCAGAGCTCACAGTGGGCAGGATGGGGGTCTCCAGCACACTCACCTGCCTGACCCAGAGCTCACAGTGGGCAGGATGGGGGTCTCCAGCACACTCACCTGCCTGACCCAGAGCTCACAGTGGGCAGGATGGGCGTTTCCAGCACACTCTCCTGCCTGGCCCCAAGCTCACAGTGGGCAGGATGGGGGTCTCCAGCTCACTCACCTGCCTGACCCCGAGCTCACAGTGGGAAGGATGGGGGTCTCCAGCACACTCTCCAGCCTGACCCCGAGCTCATAGTGGGCAGGATGGGGGTCTACAGCACACTCACCTGCCTGACCCCGAGCTCACAGTGGGCAGGATGGGGGACTCAAGCACACTCTCCTGCCTGACCCCGAGCTCACAGTGGGCAGGATGGGGGTCTCCAGCACATTCACCTGCCTGACCCCGAGCTGACAGTGGGCAGGATGGGGGTCTCCAGCACACTCTCCTGCCTGACCCCGAGCTCACAGTGGGCAGGACGGAGGTCTCCAGCACACTCACATGCCTGACTCCGAGCTCACAGTGGGCAGGATGGGGGTCTCAAGCACACTCACCTGCCTGACCCCGAGCTCACAGTGGGCAGGATGGGGGTCTCCAGCTCACTCACCTGCCTGACCCCGAGCTCACAGTGGGCAGGATGGGGGTCTCCAGCTCACTCACCTGCCTGACCCCGAGCTCACAGTGGGCAGGATGGGGGTCTCCAGCACACTCTCCTGCCTGACCACGAGCTCACAGTGGGCAGGATGGGGGTCTCCAGCACACTCAGCTGCCTGACCCCGAGCTCACAGTGGGCAGGATGGGGGTCTCAAGCACACTCACCTGCCTGACTCCGAGCTCACAGTGGGCAGGATGGGGGTCTCCAGCACACTCTCCTGCCTGACCCCGAGCTCACAGTGGGCAGGATGGGGGTCTCCAGCACACTCACCTGCCTGACCCTGAGCTCACAGTGGGCAGGATGGGGGTCTCCAGCACACTCACTTGCCTGACTCCGAGCTCACAGTGGGCACGATGGGGGTCTCCAGCACACTCTCCTGCCTGACCCCGAGCTCACAGTGGGCAGGATGGGGGCCTCCAGTACACTCACCTGCCTGACTCCGAGCTCACAGTGGGCAGGATGGGGGTGTCCAGCACACTCACCTGCCTGACTCAGAGCTCACAGTGGGCAGGATGGGGGTGTCCAGCACACTCACCTGCCTGACTCCGAGCTCACAGTGGGCAGGATGGGGGTCTCCAGCACACTCTCCTGCCTGACCCCGAGCTCACAATGGGCAGGATGGGGGTCTCCAGCACACTCACCTGCCTGACTCCGAGCTCACAGTGGGCAGGATGGGGGTCTCCAGCACACTCACCTGCCTGACTCCGAGCTCACAGTGGGCAGGATGGGGGTCTCCAGCACACTCACCTGCCTGACCCCGAGCTCACAGTGGGCAGGATGGGGGTCTGCAGCACTCTCACCTGCCTGACCCCGAGTTCACAGTGGGCAGGATGGGGGTCTCCAGCTCACGCTCCTGCCTGACCCCGAGCTCACAGTGGGCAGGATGGGGGTCTCCAGCACACTCACCTGCCTGACCACGAGCTCACAGTGGGCAGGATGGGGTTCTCCAGCACACTCTCCTGCCTGACCGCGAGCTCACAGTGGGCGGGATGGGGGTCTCCAGCACACTCTCCTGCCTGACCCCGAGCTCACAGTGGGCAGGATGGGGGTCTCCAGCACACTCTCCTGCTAGACCCCGAGCTCACAGTGGGCAGAATGGGGGTCTCCAATACACTCTCCTGCCTTACCCCGAGCTCACAGTGGGCAGGATGGGGGTCTCCAGCACACTCACCTGCCTGAACCCGAGCTCACAGTGGGCAGGATGGGGGTCTCCAGCACACTCTGCTGCCTGACCCCGAGCTCACAGTGGGCAGGATGGGGGTCTCCAGCACACTCACCTGCCTGACCCCGAGCTCACAGTGGGCAGGATGGGGGTCTGCAGCACTCTCACCTGCCTGACCCTGAGCTCACAGTGGGAAGGATTTGGGTCTCCAGCTCACGCTCCTGCCTGACCCCGAGCTCACAGTGGGAAGGATGGGGGTTTCAAGCACACTCACCTGCCTGACCCCGAGCTCACAGTGGGCAGGATGGGGGTCTGCAGCACTCTCACCTGCCTGACCCCGAGCTCACAGTGGGCAGGATGGGGGTCTCCAGCTCACGCTCCTGCCTGACCCCGAGCTCACAGTGGGCAGGATGGGGGTCTCCAGCTCGCGCTCGTGCCTGACCCCGAGCTCACAGTGGGCAGGATGGGGGTCTCCAGCACACTCTCCTGCGTGACCCCGAGCTCACAGTGAGCAAGATGGGGGTCTTCAGCACACTCTCCTGCCTGACCCCGAGCTCACAGTGGGCAGTATGGGGGTCTCCAGCACACTCACCTGCCTGACCCCGAGCTCACATTGGGCAGGATGGGGGTCTCCAGCACACTCTCCTGCCTGACCCCGAGCTCAAAGTGGGCAGGATGGGGGTCTCCAGCACACTCTCCTGCCAGACCCCGAGCTCACAGTGGGCAGGATGGGGGTCTCCAGTACACTCTCCAGCCTGACCCCGAGCTCACAGTGGGCAGGATGGGGGTCTCGAGCACACTCACCTGCCTGACCCCGAGCTCACAGTGGGCAGGATGGGGGTCTCCAGCACACTCACCTGCCTGACCCCGAGCTCACAGACGGCAGGATGGGGGTCTCCAGCACACTCTGCTGCCTGACCCCGAGCTCACAGTGGGCAGGATGGGGGTCTCCAGCACACTCACCTGCCTGACTCCGAGCTCACAGTGGGCAGGATGGGGGTCTCCAGCACACTCACCTGCCTGACCCCGAGCTCACAGTGGGCAGGATGGGGGTCTGCAGCACTCTCACCTGCCTGACCCCGAGCTCAGAGTGGGCAGGATGGGGGTCTCCAGCTCACGCTCCTGCCTGACCCCGAGCTCACAGTGGGCAGGATGGGGGTCTCCAGCTCGTGCTCGTGCCTGACCCCGAGCTCACAGTGGGCAGGATGGGGGTCTCCAGCACACTCTCCTGCGTGACCCCGAGCTCACAGTGAGCAAGATGGGGGTCTCTAGCACACTCTCCTGCCTGACCCCGAGCTCACAGTGGGCAGGATGGGGGTCTCCAGCACACTCACCTGCCTGACCCCGAGCTCACATTGGGCAGGATGGGGGTCTCCAGCACACTCTCCTGCCTGACCCCGAGCTCACAGTGGGCAGGATGGGGGTCTCCAGCACACTCTCCTGCCAGACCCCGAGCTCACAGTGGGCAGGATGGGGGTCTCCAGTACACTCTCCAGCCTGACCCCGAGCTCACAGTGGGCAGGATGGGGGTCTCCAGCACACTCACCTGCCTGACCCCGAGCACACAGTGGGCAGGATGGGGGTCTCCAGCACACTCACCTGCCTGACCCCGAGCTCACAGACGGCAGGATGGGGGTCTCCAGCACACTCTGCTGCCTGACCCCGAGCTCACAGTGGGCAGGATGGGGGTCTCCAGCACACTCACCTGCCTGACTCCGAGCTCACAGTGGGCAGGATGGGGGTCTCCAGCACACTCACCTGCCTGACCCCGAGGTCACAGTGGGCAGGATGGGGGTCTGCAGCACTCTCACCTGCCTGACCCCGAGCTCAGAGTGGGCAGGATGGGGGTCTCCAGCTCACGCTCCTGCCTGACCCCGAGCTCACAGTGGGCAGGATGGGGGTCTCCAGCACACTCACCTGCCTGACCCTGAGCTCACAGTGGGCAGGATGGGGGTCTGCAGCACTCTCACCTGCCTGACCTCGAGCTCACAGTGGACAGGATGGGGGTCTCCAGCTCACGCACCTGCCTGACCCCGAGCTCACAGTGGGCAGGATGGGGGTCTCCAGCACACTCACCTGCCTGACCCCGAGCTCACAGTGGGCAGTATGGGGGTCTGCAGCACTCTCACCTGCCTGACCCCGAGCTCACAGTGGACAGGATGGGGGTCTCCAGCTCACGCTCCTGCCTGACCCCGAGCTCACAGTGGGCAGGATGGGGGTCTCCAGCTCGCGCTCGTGCCTGACCCCGAGCTCACAGTGGGCACGATGGGGGTCTCCAGCACACTCTCCTGCCTGACCCCGAGCTCACAGTGAGCAGGATGGGGGTCTCCAGCACACTCTCCTGCCTGACCCCGAGCTCACAGTGGGCAGGATGGGGGTCTCCAGCACACTCACCTGCCTGACCCCGAGCTCACAGTGGGCAGGATGGGGGTCTCCAGCACACTCTCCTGCCTTACCCCGAGCTCACAGTGGGCAGGATGGGGGTCTCCAGCACACTCTCCTGCCAGACACCGAGCTCACAGTGGGCAGGATGGGGGTCTCCAGTACACTCTCCTGCCTGACCCCGAGCTCAGAGTGGGCAGGATGGGGGTCTCCAGCTCACGCTCCTGCCTGACCCCGAGCTCACAGTGGGCAGGATGGGGGTCTCCAGCTCACTCAGCTGCCTGACACCGAGCTCACAGTGGGCAGGATGGGGGTCTCCAGCACATTCACCTGCCTGACCCCGAGCTGACAGTGGGCAGGATGGGGGTCTCCAGCACACTCTCCTGCCTGACCCCGAGCTCACAGTGGGCAGGACGGGGGTCTCCAGCACACTCACATGCCTGACTCCGAGCTCACAGTGGGCAGGATGGGGGTCTCCAGCACACTCACCTGCCTGACTCAGAGCTCACAGTGGGCAGGATGGGCGTCTCCAGCACACTCTCCTGCCTGGCCCCGAGCTCACAGTGGGCAGGATGGGGGTCTCCAGCACACTCACCTGCCTGACCCCGAGCTCACAGTGGGAAGGATGGGGGTCTCCAGCACACTCTCCTGCCTGACCCCGAGCTCACAGTGGGCAGGATGGGGGTCTCCAGCACACTCACCTGCCTGACCCCGAGCTCACAGTGGGCAGGATGGGGGTCTCAAGCACACTCTCCTGCCTGACCCCGAGCTCACAGTGGGCAGGAGGGGGGTCTCCAGCTCACTCACCTGCCTGACCCCGAGCTCACAGTGGGCAGGATGGGGGTCTCCAGCACACTCTCCTGCCTGAACCCGAGCTCACAGTGGGCAGTACGGGGGTCTCCAGCACACTCACATGCCTGACTCCGAGCTCACAGTGGGCAGGATGGGGGTCTCCAGCACACTCACCTGCCTGACCCCGAGCTCACAGTGGGCAGGATGGGGGTCTCCAGCTCACTCACCTGCCTGACCCCGAGCTCACAGTGGGCAGGATGGGGGTCTCCAGCTCACTCACCTGCCTGACCCCGAGCTGACAGTGGGCAGGATGGGGTTCTCCAGCCCACTCTCCTGCCTGACCACGAGCTCACAGTTGGCAGGATGGGGGTCTCCAGCACACTCAGCTGCCTGACCCCGAGCTCACAGTGGGCAGGATGGGGGCTTCCAGCACACTCACCTGCCTGACCCCGAGCTCACAGTGGGCACGATGGGGGTCTCCAGCTCACTCACCTGCCTGACCCCGAGCTCACAGTGGGCAGGATGGGGGTCTCCAGCTCACTCACCTGCCTGACCCCGAGCTGACAGTGGGCAGGATGGGGGTCTCCAGCACACTCTCCTGCCTGACCACGAGCTCACAGTGGGCAGGATGGGCGTCTCCAGCACACTCAGCTGCCTGACCCCGAGCTCACAGTGGGCAGGATGGGGGTCTCTGGCACACTCTCCTGCCTGACCCCGAGCTCACAGTGGGCAGGATGGGGGTCTCCAGCACACTCAGCTGCCTGACCCCGAGCTCACAGTGGGCAGGATGGGGGTCTCTGGCACACTCTCCTGCCTGACCCCGAGCTCACAGTGGGCAGGATGGGGGTCTGCAGCACTCTCACCTGCCTGACCCCGAGCTCACAGTGGACAGGATGGGGTTCTCCAACTCACGCTCCTGCCTGACCCCGAGCTCACAGTGGGCAGGATGGGGGTCTCCAGCACACTCACCTGCCTGACCCCGAGCTCACAGTGGGCAGGATGGGGGTCTGCAGCACTCTCACCTGCCTGACCCCGAGATCACATTGGACAGGATGGGGGTCTCCAGCACACGCTCCTGCCTGACCCCGAGCTCACAGTGGGCAGGATGGGGGTCTCCAGCTCGCGCTCGTGCCTGACCCCGAGCTCACAGTGGGCAGGATGGGGGTCTCCAGCACACTCTCCTGCCTGACCCCGAGCTCACAGTGAGCAGGATGGGGGTCTCCAGCACACTCTCCTGCCTGACCCCGAGCTCACAGTGGGCAGGATGGGGGACTCCAGCACACTCACCTGCCTCACCCCGAGCTCACAGTGGGCAGGATGGGGGTCTCCAGGACACTCTGCTGCCTGACCCCGAGCTCACAGTGGGCAGGACGGGGGTCTCCAGCACACTCACCTGCCTGACCCCGAGCTGACAGTGGGCAGGATGGGCGTCTCCAGCACACTCTCCTGCCTGACCCCGAGCTCACAGTGGGCAGGACGGGGGTCTCCAGCACACTCACCTGCCTGACCCCGAGCTGACAGTGGGCAGGATGGGGGTCTCCAGCACACTCTCCTGCCTGACCACGAGCTCACAGTGGGCAGGATGGGGGTCTCCAGCACATTCACATGCCTGACCCCGAGCTGACAGTGGGCAGGATGGGGGTCTCCAGCACACTCTCCTGCCTGAACCCGAGCTCACAGTGGGCAGTACGGGGGTCTCCAGCACACTCACATGCCTGACTCCGAGCTCACAGTGGGCAGGATGGGGGTCTCCAGCTCACTCACCTGCCTGACCCCGAGCTGACAGTGGGCAGGATGGGGTTCTCCAGCCCACTCTCCTGCCTGACCACGAGCTCACAGTTGGCAGGATGGGGGTCTCCAGCACACTCAGATGCCTGACTCCGAGCTCACAGTGGGCAGGATGGGGGTTTCCAGCACACTCACCTGCCTGACCCCGAGCTCACAGTGGGCACGATGGGGGTCTCCAGCTCACTCACCTGCATGACCCCGAGCTCACAGTGGGCAGGATGGGGGTCTCCAGCTCACTCACCTGCCTGACCCCGAGCTGACAGTGGGCAGGATGGGGGTCTCCAGCACACTCTCCTGCCTGACCACGAGCTCACAGTGGGCAGGAGGGGGGTCTCCAGCTCACTCACCTGCCTGACCCCGAGCTCACAGTGGGCAGGATGGGGGTCTCCAGCACACTCTCCTGCTTGAACCCGAGCTCACAGTGGGCAGTACGGGGGGTCTCCAGCACACTCACATGCCTGACTCCGAGCTCACAGTGGGCAGGATGGGGGTCTCCAGCACACTCACCTGCCTGACCCCGAGCTCACAGTGGGCAGGATGGGGGTCTCCAGCTCACTCACCTGCCTGACCCCGAGCTCACAGTGGGCAGGATGGGGGTCTCCAGCTCACTCACCTGCCTGACCCCGAGCTGACATTGGGCAGGATGGGGTTCTCCAGCCCACTCTCCTGCCTGACCACAAGCTCACAGTTGGCAGGATGGGGGTCTCCAGCACACTCAGCTGCCTGACCCCGAGCTCACAGTGGGCAGGATGGGGGTTTCCAGCACACTCACCTGCCTGACCCCGAGCTCACAGTGGGCACGATGGGGGTCTCCAGCTCACTCACCTGCCTGACCCCGAGCTCACAGTGGGCAGGATGGGGGTCTCCAGCTCACTCACCTGCCTGACCCCGAGCTGACAGGGGGCAGGATGGGGGTCTCCAGCACACTCTCCTGCCTGACCCCGAGCTCACAGTGGGCAGGATGGGGGTCTCTGGCACACTCTCCTGCCTGACCCCGAGCTCACAGTGGGCAGGATGGGGGTCTCCAGCACACTCAGCTGCCTGACCCCGAGCTCACAGTGGGCAGGATGGGGGTCTCTGGCACACTCTCCTGCCTGACCCCGAGCTCACAGTGGGCAGGATGGGGGTCTGCAGCACTCTCACCTGCCTGACCCCGAGCTCACAGTGGACAGGATGGGGGTCTCCAGCTCACGCTCCTGCCTGACCCCGAGCTCACAGTGGGCAGGATGGGGGTCTCCAGCACACTCACCTGCCTGACCCCGAGCTTACAGTGGGCAGGATGGGTGTCTGCAGCACTCTCACCTGCCTGACCCTGAGATCACATTGGACAGGATGGGGGTCTCCAGCACACGCTCCTGCCTGACCCCGAGCTCACAGTGGGCAGGATGGGGGTCTCCAGCTCGCGCTCGTGCCTGACCCCGAGCTCACAGTGGGCAGGATGGGGGTCTCCAGCACACTCTCCTGCCTGACCCCGAGCTCACAGTGAGCAGGATGGGGGTCTCCAGCACACTCTCCTGCCTGACCCCGAGCTCACAGTGGGCAGGATGGGGGTCTCCAGCACACTCACCTGCCTCACCCCGAGCTCACAGTGGGCAGGATGGGGGTCTCCAGGACACTCTGCTGCCTGACCTCGAGCTCACAGTGGGCAGGACGGGGGTCTCCAGCACACTCACCTGCCTGACCCCGAGCTGACAGTGGGCAGGATGGGGGTCTCCAGCACACTCTCCTGCCTGACCCCGAGCTCACAGTGGGCAGGACGGGGGTCTCCAGCACACTCACCTGCCTGACCCCGAGCTCACAGTGGGCAGGATGGGGGTCTCCAGCTCACTCACCTGCCTGACCCCGAGCTCACAGTGGGCAGGATGGGGGTCTCCAGCTCACTCACCTGCCTAACCCCGAGCTGACAGTGGGCAGGATGGGGGTCTCCAGCACACTCTCCTGCCTGACCACGAGTTCACAGTGGGCAGGATGGGGGTCTCCAGCACATTCACATGCCTGACCCCGAGCTGACAGTGGGCAGGATGGGGGTCTCCAGCACACTCTCCTGCCTGAACCCGAGCTCACAGTGGGCAGTACGGGGGTCTCCAGCACACTCACATGCCTGACTCCGAGCTCACAGTGGGCAGGATGGGGGTCTCCAGCTCACTCACCTGCCTGACCCCAAGCTGACAGTGGGCAGGATGGGGTTCTCCAGCCCACTCTCCTGCCTGACCACGAGCTCACAGTTGGCAGGATGGGGGTCTCCAGCACACTCAGCTGCCTGACCCCGAGCTCACAGTGGGCAGGATGGGGGTTTCCAGCACAATCACCTGCCTGACCCCGAGCTCACAGTGGGCACGATGGGGGTCTCCAGCTCACTCACCTGCCTGACCCCGAGCTCACAGTGGGCAGGATGGGGGTCTCCATCTCACTCACCTGCCTGACCCCGAGCTGACAGTGGGCAGGATGGGGGTCTCCAGCACACTCTCCTGCCTGAACACGAGCTCACAGTGGGCAGGATGGGGGTCTCCAGCACACTCAGCTGCCTGACCCCGAGCTCACAGTGGGCAGGATGGGGGTCTCTGGCACACTCTCCTGCCTGACCCCGAGCTCACAGTGGGCAGGATGGGGGTCTCCAGCACACTCAGCTGCCTGACCCCGAGCTCACAGTGGGCAGGATGGGGGTCTCTGGCACACTCTCCTGCCTGACCCCGAGCTCACAGTGGGCAGGATGGGGGTCTGCAGCACTCTCACCTGCCTGACCCCGAGCTCACAGTGGACAGGATGGGGGTCTCCAGCTCACGCTCCTGCCTGACCCCGAGCTCACAGTGGGCAGGATGGGGGTCTCCAGCACACTCACCTGCCTGACCCCGAGCTCACAGTGGGCAGGATGGGGGTCTGCAGCACTCTCACCTGCCTGACCCCGAGATCACATTGGACAGGATGGGGGTCTCCAGCACACTCTCCTGCCTGACCCCGAGCTCACAATGGGCAGGATGGGGGTCTCCAGCTCGCGCTCGTGCCTGACCCCGAGCTCACAGTGGGCAGGATGGGGGTCTCCAGCACACTCTCCTGCCTGACCCCGAGCTCACAGTGAGCAGGATGGGGGTCTCCAGCACACTCTCCTGCCTGACCCCGAGCTCACAGTGGGCAGGATGGGGGTCTCCAGCACACTCACCTGCCTCACCACGAGCTCACAGTGGGCAGGATGGGGGTCTCCAGGACACTATGCTGCCTGACCCCGAGCTCACAGTGGGCAGGACGGGGGTCTCCAGTACACTCACCTGCCTGACCCCGAGCTGACAGTGGGCAGGATGGGGGTCTCCAGGACACTCTCCTGCCTGACCCCGAGCTCACAGTGGGCAGGACGGGGGTCTCCAGCACACTCACCTGCCTGACCCCGAGCTCACAGTGGGCAGGATGGAGGTCTCCAGCTTACTCACCTGCCTGACCCCGAGCTCACAGTGGGCAGGATGGGGGTCTCCAGCTCACTCACCTGCCTGACCCCGAGCTGACAGTGGGCAGGATGGGGGTCTCCAGCACACTCTCCTGCCTCACCACGAGCTTACAGTGGGCAGGATGGGGGTCTCCAGCACACTCAGCTGCCTGACCCCGAGCTCACAGTGGGCAGGATGGGGGTCTCCACCACACTCACCTGCCTGACCCCGAGCTCACAGTGGGCAGGATGGGGTTCTCCAGCTCACTCACCTGCCTGACCACGAGCTGACAGTGGGCAGGATGGGGGTCTCCAGCCCACTCTCCTGCCTGACCCCGAGCTCACAGTGGACAGGATGGGGGTCTCCAGCACACTCACCTGCCTGACCCCGAGCTCACAGTGGGAAGGATGGGGGTCTCCAGCACACTCTCTTGCCTGACCCCGAGATCACAGTGGGCAGGGTGGGATGGGGGTCTCCAGCACACTCACCTTCCTGTCCCCGAGCTCACAGTGGGCAGGATGGGGGTCTCAAGCACACTCTCCTGCCTGACCCCCGAGCTCACAGTGGGCAGGATGGGATCGGGGTCTCCAGCACACTCACCTGCCTGACCCCGAGCTCACAGTGGGCAGGATAGGGGTCTCAAGCACACTCTCCTGCCTGACCCCCGAGCTCACAGTGGGCAGGATGGGGGTCTCCAGCTCACTCACCTGCCTGACCCCGAGCTGACAGTGGGCAGGATGGGGGTCTCCAGCACACTCTCCTGCCTGACCACGAGTTCACAGTGGGCAGGATGGGGGTCTCCAGCACATTCACATGCCTGACCCCGAGCTGACAGTGGGCAGGATGGGGGTCTCCAGCACACTCTCCTGCCTGAACCCGAGCTCACAGTGGGCAGTACGGGGGTCTCCAGCACACTCACATGCCTGACTCCGAGCTCACAGTGGGCAGGATGGGGGTCTCCAGCTCACTCACCTGCCTGACCCCGAGCTGACACTGGGCAGGATGGGGTTCTCCAGCCCACTCTCCTGCCTGACCACGAGCTCACAGTTGGCAGGATGGGGTTCTCCAGCACACTCAGCTGCGTGACCCCGAGCTCACAGTGGGCAGGATGGGGGTTTCCAGCACACTCACCTGCCTGACCCCGAGCTCACAGTGGGCACGATGGGGGTCTCCAGCTCACTCACCTGCCTGACCCCGAGCTCACAGTGGGCAGGATGGGGGTCTCCAGCTCACTCACCTGCCTGACCCCGAGCTGACAGTGGGCAGTATGGGGGTCTCCAGCACACTCTCCTGCCTGACCACGAGCTCACAGTGGGCAGGATGGGGGTCTCCAGCACACTCAGCTGCCTGACCACGAGCTCACAGTGGGCAGGATGGGGGTCTCTGGCACACTCTCCTGCCTGACCCCGAGCTCACAGTGGGCAGGATGGGGGTCTCCAGCACACTCAGCTGCCTGACCCCGAGCTCACAGTGGGCAGGATGGGGGTCTCTGGCACACTCTCCTGCCTGACCCCGAGCTCACAGTGGGCAGGATGGGGGTCTGCAGCACTCTCACCTGCCTGACCCCGAGCTCACAGTGGACAGGATGGGGGTCTCCAGCTCACGCTCCTGCCTGACCCCGAGCTCACAGTGGGCAGGATGGGGGTCTCCAGCACACTCACCTGCCTAACCCCGAGCTCACAGTGGGCAGGATGGGGGTCTGCAGCACTCTCACCTGCCTGACCCCGAGATCACATTGGACAGGATGGGGGTCTCCAGCACACGCTCCTGCCTGACCCCGAGCTCACAGTGGGCAGGATGGGGGTCTCCAGCTCGCGCTCGTGCCTGACCCCGAGCTCACAGTGGGCAGGATGGGGGTCTCCAGCACACTCTCCTGCCTGACCCCGAGCTCACAGTGAGCAGGATGGGGGTCTCCAGCACACTCTCCTGCCTGACCCCGAGCTCACAGTGGGCAGGATGGGGGTCTCCAGCACACTCACCTGCCTCACCCCGAGCTCACAGTGGGCAGGATGGGGGTCTCCAGGACACTCTGCTGCCTGACCCCGAGCTCACAGTGGGCAGGACGGGGGTCTCCAGCACACTCACCTGCCTGACCCCGAGCTGACAGTGGGCAGGATGGGGGTCTCCAGCACACTCTCCTGCCTGACCCCGAGCTCACAGTGGGCAGGAAGGGGGTCTCCAGCACACTCACCTGCCTGACCCCGAGCTCACAGTGGGCAGGATGGGGGTCTCCAGCTCACTCACCTGCCTGACCCCGAGCTCACAGTGGGCAGGATGGGGGTCTCCAGCTCACTCACCTGCCTGACCCCGAGCTGACAGTGGGCAGGATGGGGGTCTCCAGCACACTCTCCTGCCTCACCACGAGCTTACAGTGGGCAGGATGGGGGTCTCCAGCACACTCAGCTGCCTGACCCCGAGCTCACAGTGGGCAGGATGGGGGTCTCCACCACACTCACCTGCCTGACCCCGAGCTCACAGTGGGCAGGATGGGGGTCTCCAGCTCACTCACCTGCCTGACCCCGAGCTCACAGTGGGCAGGATGGGGGTCTCCAGCTCACTCACCTGCCTGACCCCGAGCTGACAGTGGGCAGGATGGGGGTCTCCAGCCCACTCTCCTGCCTGACCCCAAGCTCACAGTGGACAGGATGGGGTCTCCAGCACACTCACCTGCCTGACCCCGAGCTCACAGTGGGAAGGATGGGGGTCTCCAGCACACTCTCTTGCCTGACCCCGAGTTCACAGTGGGCATGGTGGGATGGGGGTCTCCAGCACACTCACCTGCCTGTCCCCGAGCTCACAGTGGGCAGGATGGGGGTCTCAAGCACACTCTCCTGCCTGACCCCCGAGCTCACAGTGGGCAGGATGGGATCGGGGTCTCCAGCTCACTCACCTGCCTGACCCCGAGCTCACAGTGGGCAGGATGGGGGTCTCAAGCACACTCTCCTGCCTGACCCCCGAGCTCACAGTGGGCAGGATGGGGGTCTCCAGCTCACTCACCTGCCTGACCCCGAGCTCACAGTGGGCAGGATGGGGGTCTCCAGCACATTTACCTGCCTGACCCCGAGCTGACAGAGGGCAGGATGGGGGTCTCCAGCACACTCTCCTGCCTGACTCCGAGCTCACAGTGGGCAGGACGGGGGTCTCCAGCACACTCACATGCCTGACTCCGAGCTCACAGTGGGCAGGATGGGGGTCTCCAGCACACTCACCTGCCTGGCCCCGAGCTCACAGTGGGCAGGATGGGGGTCTCCAGCACACTCACCTGCCTGACCCCGAGCTCACAGTGGGAAGGATGGGGGTCTCCAGCACACTCTCCTGCCTGACCCCGAGCTCACAATGGGCAGGATGGGGGTCTCCAGCACACTCACCTGCCTGACCCCGAGCTCACAGTGGGCAGGATTGGGGTCTCAAGCACACTCTCCTGCCTGACCCCGAGCTCACAGTGGGCAGGATGGGGGTCTCCAGCTCACTCACCTGCCTGACCCCGAGCTCACAGTGGGCAGGATGGGGGTCACCAGCACACTCACCTGCCTGACCCCGAGCTCACAGTGGGCAGGATGGGGGTCTCCAGCACACTCACCTGCCTGACTCTGAGCTCACAGTGGGCAGGATGGGGGTCTCCAGCACACTCTCCTGCCTGACACCGAGCTTACAGTGGGCAGGATGGGGGTCTCCAGCTCACTCACCTGCCTGACCTCGAGCTCACAGTGGACAGGATGGGGGTCTCCAGCTCACTCACCTGCCTGACCCCGAGCTGACAGTGGGCAGGATGGGGGTCTCCAGCACACTCAGCTGCCTGACCCCGAGCTAACAGTGGGCAGGATGGGGGTCTCCAGCACACTCTCCTGCCTGACCCCGAGCTCACAGTGGGCAGGATGGGGGTCTCCAGCACACTCTCCTGCCTGGCCCCGAGCTCACAGTTGGCAGGATGGGGGTCTCCAGCACACTCTCCTGCCTGGCCCCGAGCTCACAGTGGGCAGGATGGGGGTCTAAAGCACACTCACCTGCCTGACCCCGAGCTCACAGTGGGAAGGATGGGGGTGTCCAGCACACTCTCCTGCCTGACCCCGAGCTCACAGTGGGCAGGATGGGGGTCTCCAGCTCACTCACCTGCCTGACCCCGAGCTCACAGTGGGCAGGATGGGGGTCTCCAGCACATTCACCTGCCTGACCCCGAGCTGACAGTGGGCAGGATGGGGGTCTCCAGCACACTCTCCTGCCTGACCTCGAGCTCACAGTGGGCAGGACGGGGGTCTCCAGCACACTCACATGCCTAACTCTGAGCTCACAGTGGGCAGGATGGGGGTCTCCAGCACACTCACCTGCCTGACCCAGAGCTCACAGTGGGCAGGATGGGCGTCTCCAGCACACTCTGCTGCCTGGCCCCAAGCTCACAGTAGGCAGGATGGGGGTCTCCAGCACACTCACCTGCCTGACCCCGAGCTCACAGTGTGAAGGATGGGGGTCTCCAGCACACTCTCCTGCCTGACCCCGAGCTCACAGTGGGCAGGATGGGGGTCTCCAGCACACTCACCTGCCTGACCCCGAGCTCACAGTGGGCAGGATGGGGGTCTCAAGCACACTCTCCTTCCTGAACCCGAGCTCACAGTGGGCAGGATGGGGGTCTCCAGCTCACTCACCTGCCTGACCCCGAGCTCACAGTGGGCAGGATGGGGGTCTCCAGCACACTCTCCTGCCTGACACCGAGCTTACAGTGGGCAGGATGGGGGTCTCCAGCTCACTCACCTGCCTGACCCCGAGCTCACAGTGGACAGGATGGGGGTCTCCAGCTCACTCACCTGCCTGACCACGAGTTGACAGTGGGCAGGATGGGGGTCTCCAGCACACTCAGCTGCCTGACCCCGAGCTCACAGTGGGCAGGATGGGGGTCTCCAGCACACTCTCCTGCCTGACCCCGAGCTCACAGTGGGCAGGATGGGGGTCTCCAGCACACTCTCCTGCCTGGCCCCGAGCTCACAGTTGGCAGGATGGGGGTCTCCAGCACACTCTCCTGCCTGGCCCCGAGCTCACAGTGGGCAGGATGGGGGTCTCCAGCACACTCACCTGCCTGACCCCGAGCTCACAGTGGGAAGGATGGGGGTGTCCAGCACACTCTCCTGCCTGACCCCGAGCTCACAGTGGTCAGGATGGGTGTATCCAGCTCACTCACCTGCCTGACCCCGAGCTCACAGTGGGCAGGATGGGGGTCTCCAGCACATTCACCTGCCTGACCCCGACCTGACAGTGGGCAGGATGGGGGTCTCCAGCACACTCTCCTGCCTGACCTCGAGCTCACAGTGGGCAGGACGGGGGTCTCCAGCACACTCACATGCCTAACTCCGAGCTCACAGTGGGCAGGATGGGGGTCTCCAGCACACTCACCTGCCTGACCCAGAGCTCACAGTGGGCAGGATGGGCGTCTCCAGCACACTCTGCTGCCTGGCCCCAAGCTCACAGTAGGCAGGATGGGGGTCTCCAGCACACTCACCTGCCTGACCCCGAGCTCACAGTGTGAAGGATGGGGGTCTCCAGCACACTCTCCTGCCTGACCCCGAGCTCACAGTGGGCAGGATGGGGGTCTCCAGCACACTCACCTGCCTGACCCCGAGCTCACAGTGGGCAGGATGGGGGTCTCAAGCACACTCTCCTTCCTGAACCCGAGCTCACAGTGGGCAGGATGGGGGTCTCCAGCTCACTCACCTGCCTGACCTCGAGCTCACAGTGGGCAGGATGGGGGTCTCCAGCACATTCACATGCCTGACCCCTAGCTGACAGTGGGCAGGATGGGGGTCTCCAGCACACTCTCCTGCCTGACCCCGAGCTCACAGTGGGCAGTACGGGGGTGTCCAGCACACTCACATGCCTGACTCCGAGCTCACAGTGGGCAGGATGGGGGTCTCCAGCACACTCACCTGCCTGACCCCGAGCTCACAGTGGGCAGGATGGGGGTCTCCAGCTCACTCACCTGCCTGACCCCGAGCTGACAGTGGGCAGGATGGGGTTCTCCAGCCCACTCTCCTGCCTGACCACGAGCTCACAGTTGGCAGGATGGGGGTCTCCAGCACACTCAGCTGCCTGACCCCGAGCTCACAGTGGGCAGGATGGGGGTCTCCAGCACACTCACCTGCCTGACCCCGAGCTCACAGTGGGCACGATGGGGGTCTCCAGCTCACTCACCTGCCTGACCCCGAGCTCACAGTGGGCAGGATGGGGGTCTCCAGCTCACTCACCTGCCTGACCCCGAGCTGACAGTGGGCAGGATGGGGGTCTCCAGCACACTCTCCTGCCTGACCACGAGCTCACAGTGGGCAGGATGGGGGTCTCCAGCACACTCAGCTGCCTGACCCCGAGCTCACAGTGGGCAGGATGGGGGTCTCCGGCACACTCTCCTGCCTGACCCCGAGCTCACAGTGGGCAGGATGGGGGTCTCCAGCACAATCACCTGCCTGACCCCGAGCTCACAGTGGGCAGGATGGGGGTCTCCAGCACACTCACGTGCCTGACCCCGAGCTCACAGTGGGCAGGATAGGGGTCTCCAGCACACTCACCTGCCTAACCCCGAGCTCACAGTGGGCAGGATGGGGGTCTCCAGCACACTCACTTGCCTGACTCCGAGCTCACAGTGGGTACGATGGGGGTCTCCAGCACACTCTCCTGCCTGACCCCGAGCTCACAGTGGGCAGGATGTTGGTCTCCAGCACACTCAGCTGCCTGACCCCGAGCTCACAGTGGGCAGGATGGGGGTCTCCAGCACACTCACCTGCCTGACCCCGAGCTCACAGTGGGCACGATGGGGGTCTCCAGCTCACTCACCTGCCTGACCCCGAGCTCACAGTGGGCAGGATGGGGGTCTCCAGCTCACTCACCTGCCTGACCCCGAGCTGACAGTGGGCAGGATGGGGGTCTCCAGCACACTCTCCTGCCTGACCACGAGCTCACAGTGGGCAGGATGGGGGTCTCCAGCTCACTCACCTGCCTGACCCCGAGCTGACAGTGGGCAGGATGGGGGTCTCCAGCACACTCTCCTGCCTGACCACGAGCTCACAGTGGGCAGGATGGGGGTCTCCAGCACACTCAGCTGCCTGACCCCGAGCTCACAGTGGGCAGGATGGGGGTCTCCGGCACACTCTCCTGCCTGACCCCGAGCTCACAGTGGGCAGGATGGGGGTCTCCAGCACAATCACCTGCCTGACCCCGAGCTCACAGTGGGCAGGATGGGGGTCTCCAGCACACTCACGTGCCTGACCCCGAGCTCACAGTGGGCAGGATAGGGGTCTCCAGCACACTCACCTGCCTAACCCCGAGCTCACAGTGGGCAGGATGGGGGTCTCCAGCACACTCACTTGCCTGACTCCGAGCTCACAGTGGGTACGATGGGGGTCTCCAGCACACTCTCCTGCCTGACCCCGAGCTCACAGTGGGCAGGATGTTGGTCTCCAGTACACTCACCTGCCTGACTCCGAGCTCACAGTGGGCAGGATGGGGGTCTCCAGCACACTCACCTGCCTGACTCCGAGCTCACAGTGGGCAAGATGGGGGTCTCCAGCACACTCTCCTGCCTGACCCCAAGCTCACAGTGGGCAGGATGGGGGTCTCCAGCACACTCACCTGCCTGACTCCGAGCTCACAGTGGGCAGGATGGGGGTCTCCAGCACACTCACCTGCCTGACTCTGAGCTCACAGTGGGCAGGATGGGGGTCTCCAGCACACTCACCTGCCTGACGCCGAGCTCACAGTGGGCAGGATGGGGGTCTGCAGCACTCTCAACTGCCTGACCCCGAGCTCACAGTGGGCAGGATGGGGGTCTCCACCTCACGATCCTGCCTGACCCCGAGCTCACAGTGGGCAGGATGGGGGTCTCCAGCACACTCTCCTGCCTGACCCCGAGCTCACAGTGGGCAGGATGGGGTTCTCCAGCACACTCTCCTGCCTGACCGCGAGCTCACAGTTGGCAGAATGGGGGTCTCCAGCACACTCTCCTGCCTGACCCCGAGCTCACAGTGGGCAGGATGGGGGTCTCCAGCACACTCTCCTGCCAGACCCCGAGCTCACAGTGGGCAGAATGGGGGTCTCCAATACACTCTCCTGCCTGACCCCGAGCTCACAGTGGGTAGGATGGGGGTCTCCAGCACACTCACCTGCCTGACCCCCAAGCTCACAGTGGGCAGGATGGGGGTCTCCAGAACACTCTGCTGCCTGACCCCGAGCTCACAGTGGGCAGGATGGGGGTCTCCAGCACACTCACCTGCCTGACTCCGAGCTCACAGTGGGCAGGATGGGGGTCTCCAGCACACTCACCTGCCTGACCCCGAGCTCACAGTGGGCAGGATGGGGGTCTGCAGCACTCTCACCTGCCTGACCCCGAGCTCACAGTGGGCAGGATGGGGGTCTCCAGCTCACGCTCCTGCCTGACCCCGAGCTCACAGTGGGCAGGATGGGGGTCTCCAGCACACTCACCTGCCTGTCCCCGACCTCACAGTGGGCAGGATGGGGGTCTCCAGCTCGCGCTCGTGCCTGACCCCGAGCTCACAGTGGGCAGGATGGGGGTCTCCAGCACACTCTGCTGCCTGACCCCGAGCTCACAGTGGGCAGGACGGGGGTCTCCAGCACACTCACATGCCTGACTCCGAGCTCACAGTGGGCAGGATGGGGGTCTCCAGCACACTCACCTGCCTGACTCAGAGCTCACAGTGGGCAGGATGGGCGTCTCCAGCACACTCTCCTGCCTGGCCCCAAGCCCACAGTGGGCAGGATGGGGGTCTCCAGCACACTCACCTGCCTGACCCCGAGCTCACAGTGGGAAGGATGGGGGTCTCCAGCACACTCTCCTGCCTGACCCCGAGCTCACAGTGGGCAGGATGGGGGTCTCCAGCACACTCACCTGCCTGACCCCGAGCTCACAGTGGGCAGGATGGGGGTCTCCAGCACACTCTCCTGCCTGACCCTGAGCTCACAGTGGGCAGCAGGGGGGTCTCCAGCTCACTCACCTGCCTGACCCCGAGCTCACAGTGGGCAGGATGGGGGTCTCCAGCACATTCACATGCCTGACCCCCGAGCTCACAGTGGGCAGGATGGGGGTCTCCAGAACACTCTGCTGCCTGACCCCGAGCTCACAGTGGGCAGGATGGGGGTCTCCAGCACACTCACCTGCCTGACTCCGAGCTCACAGTGGGCAGGATGGGGGTCTCCAGCACACTCACCTGCCTGACCCCGAGCTCACAGTGGGCAGGATGGGGGTCTGCAGCACTCTCACCTGCCTGACCCCGAGCTCACAGTGGGCAGGATGGGGGTCTCCAGCTCACGCTCCTGCCTGACCCCGAGCTCACAGTGGGCAGGATGGGGGTCTCCAGCACACTCACCTGCCTGACCCCGACCTCACAGTGGGCAGGATGGGGGTCTCCAGCTCGCGCTCGTGCCTGACCCCGAGCTCAAAGTGGGCAGGATGGGGGTCTCCAGCACACTCTGCTGCCTGACCCCGAGCTCACAGTGGGCAGGACGGGGGTCTCCAGCACACTCACATGCCTGACTCCGAGCTCACAGTGGGCAGGATGGGGGCCTCCAGCACACTCACCTGCCTGACTCAGAGCTCACAGTGGGCAGGATGGGCGTCTCCAGCACACTCTCCTGCCTGGCCCCAAGCTCACAGTGGGCAGGATGGGGGTCTCCAGCACACTCACCTGCCTGACCCCGAGCTCACAGTGGGAAGGATGGGGGTCTCCAGCACACTCTCCTGCCTGACCCCGAGCTCACAGTGGGCAGGATGGGGGTCTCCAGCACACTCACCTGCCTGACCCCGAGCTCACAGTGGGCAGGATGGGGGTCTCCAGCACACTCTCCTGCCTGACCCCGAGCTCACAGTGGGCAGCAGGGGGGTCTCCAGCTCACTCACCTGCCTGACCCCGAGCTCACAGTGGGCAGGATGGGGGTCTCCAGCACATTCACATGCCTGACCCCGAGCTGACAGTGGGCAGGATGGGGGTCTCCAGCACACTCTCCTGCCTGACCCCGAGCTCACAGTGGGCAGTACGGGGGTCTCCAGCACACTCACATGCCTGACTCCGAGCTCACAGTGGGCAGGATGGGGGTCTCCAGCTCACTCACCTGCCTGACCCCGAGCTGACAGTGGGCAGGATGGGGTTCTCCAGCCCACTCTCCTGCCTGACCCCGAGCTCACAGTGGGCAGGATGGGGGTCTCCAGCACACTCACCTGCCTAACCCCGAGCTCACAGTGGGCAGGATGGGGGTCTGCAGCACTCTCACCTGCCTGACCCCGAGATCACATTGGACAGGATGGGGGTCTCCAGCACACGCTCCTGCCTGACCCCGAGCTCACAGTGGGCAGGATGGGGGTCTCCAGCTCGCGCTCGTGCCTGACCCCGAGCTCACAGTGGGCAGGATGGGGGTCTCCAGCACACTCTCCTGCCTGACCCCGAGCTCACAGTGAGCAGGATGGGGGTCTCCAGCACACTCTCCTGCCTGACCCCGAGCTCACAGTGGGCAGGATGGGGGTCTCCAGCACACTCACCTGCCTCACCCCGAGCTCACAGTGGGCAGGATGGGGGTCTCCAGGACACTCTGCTGCCTGACCCCGAGCTCACAGTGGGCAGGACGGGGGTCTCCAGCACACTCACCTGCCTGACCCCGAGCTGACAGTGGGCAGGATGGGGGTCTCCAGCACACTCTCCTGCCTGACCCCGAGCTCACAGTGGGCAGGAAGGGGGTCTCCAGCACACTCACCTGCCTGACCCCGAGCTCACAGTGGGCAGGATGGGGGTCTCCAGCTCACTCACCTGCCTGACCCCGAGCTCACAGTGGGCAGGATGGGGGTCTCCAGCTCACTCACCTGCCTGACCCCGAGCTGACAGTGGGCAGGATGGGGGTCTCCAGCACACTCTCCTGCCTCACCACGAGCTTACAGTGGGCAGGATGGGGGTCTCCAGCACACTCAGCTGCCTGACCCCGAGCTCACAGTGGGCAGGATGGGGGTCTCCACCACACTCACCTGCCTGACCCCGAGCTCACAGTGGGCAGGATGGGGGTCTCCAGCTCACTCACCTGCCTGACCCCGAGCTGACAGTGGGCAGGATGGGGTTCTCCAGCCCACTCTCCTGCCTGACCACGAGCTCACAGTTGGCAGGATGGGGGTCTCCAGCACACTCACCTGCCTGACCCCGAGCTCACAGTGGGCAGGATGGGGGTCTCCAGCACACTCACCTGCCTGACCCCGAGCTCACAGTGGGCACGATGGGGGTCTCCAGCTCACTCACCTGCCTGACCCCGAGCTGACAGTGGGCAGGATGGGGGTCTCCAGCACACTCTCCTGCCTGACCACGAGCTCACAGTGGGCAGGATGGGGGTCTCCAGCACACTCAGCTGCCTGACCCCGAGCTCACAGTGGGCAGGATGGGGGTCTCCGGCACACTCTCCTGCCTGACCCCGAGCTCACAGTGGGCAGGATGGGGGTCTCCAGCACAATCACCTGCCTGACCCCGAGCTCACAGTGGGCAGGATGGGGGTCTCCAGCACACTCACGTGCCTGACCCCGAGCTCACAGTGGGCAGGATAGGGGTCTCCAGCACACTCACCTGCCTAACCCCGAGCTCACAGTGGGCAGGATGGGGGTCTCCAGCACACTCACTTGCCTGACTCCGAGCTCACAGTGGGTACGATGGGGGTCTCCAGCACACTCTCCTGCCTGACCCCGAGCTCACAGTGGGCAGGATGTTGGTCTCCAGTACACTCACCTGCCTGACTCCGAGCTCACAGTGGGCAGGATGGGGGTCTCCAGCACACTCACCTGCCTGACTCCGAGCTCACAGTGGGCAAGATGGGGGTCTCCAGCACACTCTCCTGCCTGACCCCAAGCTCACAGTGGGCAGGATGGGGGTCTCCAGCACACTCACCTGCCTGACTCCGAGCTCACAGTGGGCAGGATGGGGGTCTCCAGCACACTCACCTGCCTGACTCTGAGCTCACAGTGGGCAGGATGGGGGTCTCCAGCACACTCACCTGCCTGACGCCGAGCTCACAGTGGGCAGGATGGGGGTCTGCAGCACTCTCAACTGCCTGACCCCGAGCTCACAGTGGGCAGGATGGGGGTCTCCACCTCACGATCCTGCCTGACCCCGAGCTCACAGTGGGCAGGATGGGGGTCTCCAGCACACTCTCCTGCCTGACCCCGAGCTCACAGTGGGCAGGATGGGGTTCTCCAGCACACTCTCCTGCCTGACCGCGAGCTCACAGTTGGCAGAATGGGGGTCTCCAGCACACTCTCCTGCCTGACCCCGAGCTCACAGTGGGCAGGATGGGGGTCTCCAGCACACTCTCCTGCCAGACCCCGAGCTCACAGTGGGCAGAATGGGGGTCTCCAATACACTCTCCTGCCTGACCCCGAGCTCACAGTGGGTAGGATGGGGGTCTCCAGCACACTCACCTGCCTGACCCCCGAGCTCACAGTGGGCAGGATGGGGGTCTCCAGAACACTCTGCTGCCTGACCCCGAGCTCACAGTGGGCAGGATGGGGGTCTCCAGCACACTCACCTGCCTGACTCCGAGCTCACAGTGGGCAGGATGGGGGTCTCCAGCACACTCACCTGCCTGACCCCGAGCTCACAGTGGGCAGGATGGGGGTCTGCAGCACTCTCACCTGCCTGACCTCGAGCTCACAGTGGGCAGGATGGGGGTCTCCAGCTCACGCTCCTGCCTGACCCCGAGCTCACAGTGGGCAGGATGGGGGTCTCCAGCACACTCACCTGCCTGTCCCCGACCTCACAGTGGGCAGGATGGGGGTCTCCAGCTCGCGCTCGTGCCTGACCCCGAGCTCACAGTGGGCAGGATGGGGGTCTCCAGCACACTCTGCTGCCTGACCCCGAGCTCACAGTAGGCAGGACGGGGGTCTCCAGCACACTCACATGCCTGACTCCGAGCTCACAGTGGGCAGGATGGGGGTCTCCAGCACACTCACCTGCCTGACTCAGAGCTCACAGTGGGCAGGATGGGCGTCTCCAGCACACTCTCCTGCCTGGCCCCAAGCTCACAGTGGGCAGGATGGGGGTCTCCAGCACACTCACCTGCCTGACCCCGAGCTCACAGTGGGAAGGATGGGGGTCTCCAGCACACTCTCCTGCCTGACCCCGAGCTCACAGTGGGCAGGATGGGGGTCTCCAGCACACTCACCTGCCTGACCCCGAGCTCACAGTGGGCAGGATGGGGGTCTCCAGCACACTCTCCTGCCTGACCCTGAGCTCACAGTGGGCAGCAGGGGGGTCTCCAGCTCACTCACCTGCCTGACCCCGAGCTCACAGTGGGCAGGATGGGGGTCTCCAGCACATTCACATGCCTGACCCCCGAGCTCACAGTGGGCAGGATGGGGGTCTCCAGAACACTCTGCTGCCTGACCCCGAGCTCACAGTGGGCAGGATGGGGGTCTCCAGCACACTCACCTGCCTGACTCCGAGCTCACAGTGGGCAGGATGGGGGTCTCCAGCACACTCACCTGCCTGACCCCGAGCTCACAGTGGGCAGGATGGGGGTCTGCAGCACTCTCACCTGCCTGACCCCGAGCTCACAGTGGGCAGGATGGGGGTCTCCAGCTCACGCTCCTGCCTGACCCCGAGCTCACAGTGGGCAGGATGGGGGTCTCCAGCACACTCACCTGCCTGACCCCGACCTCACAGTGGGCAGGATGGGGGTCTCCAGCTCGCGCTCGTGCCTGACCCCGAGCTCAAAGTGGGCAGGATGGGGGTCTCCAGCACACTCTGCTGCCTGACCCCGAGCTCACAGTGGGCAGGACGGGGGTCTCCAGCACACTCACATGCCTGACTCCGAGCTCACAGTGGGCAGGATGGGGGCCTCCAGCACACTCACCTGCCTGACTCAGAGCTCACAGTGGGCAGGATGGGCGTCTCCAGCACACTCTCCTGCCTGGCCCCAAGCTCACAGTGGGCAGGATGGGGGTCTCCAGCACACTCACCTGCCTGACCCCGAGCTCACAGTGGGAAGGATGGGGGTCTCCAGCACACTCTCCTGCCTGACCCCGAGCTCACAGTGGGCAGGATGGGGGTCTCCAGCACACTCACCTGCCTGACCCCGAGCTCACAGTGGGCAGGATGGGGGTCTCCAGCACACTCTCCTGCCTGACCCCGAGCTCACAGTGGGCAGCAGGGGGGTCTCCAGCTCACTCACCTGCCTGACCCCGAGCTCACAGTGGGCAGGATGGGGGTCTCCAGCACATTCACATGCCTGACCCCGAGCTGACAGTGGGCAGGATGGGGGTCTCCAGCACACTCTCCTGCCTGACCCCGAGCTCACAGTGGGCAGTACGGGGGTCTCCAGCACACTCACATGCCTGACTCCGAGCTCACAGTGGGCAGGATGGGGGTCTCCAGCTCACTCACCTGCCTGACCCCGAGCTGACAGTGGGCAGGATGGGGTTCTCCAGCCCACTCTCCTGCCTGACCACGAGCTCACAGTTGGCAGGATGGGGGTCTCCAGCACACTCAGCTGCCTGACCCCGAGCTCACAGTGGGCAGGATGGGGGTTTCCAGCACACTCACTTGCCTGACCCCGAGCTCACAGTGGGCACGATGGGGGTCTCCAGCTCACTCACCTGCCTGACCCCGAGCTCACAGTGGGCAGGATGGGGGTCTCCAGCTCACTCACCTGCCTGACCCCGAGCTGACAGTGGGCAGGATGGGGGTCTCCAGCACACTCTCCTGCCTGACCACGAGCTCACAGTGGGCAGGATGGGGGTCTCCAGCACACTCAGCTACCTGACCCCGAGCTCACAGTGGGCAGGATGGGGGTCTCTGGCACACTCTCCTGCCTGACCCCGAGCTCACAGTGGGCAGGATGGGGGTCTCCAGCACACTCAGCTGCCTGACCCCGAGCTCACAGTGGGCAGGATGGGGGTCTCTGGCACACTCTCCTGCCTGACCCCGAGCTCACAGTGGGCAGGATGGGGGTCTCCAGCTCACGCTCCTGCCTGACCCCGAGCTCACAGTGGGCAGGATGGGGGTCTCCAGCACACTCACCTGCCTGACCCCGAGCTCACAGTGGGCAGGATGGGGGTCTGCAGCACTCTCACCTGCCTGACCCCGAGATCACATTGGACAGGATGGGGGTCTCCAGCACACGCTCCTGCCTGACCCCTAGCTCACAGTGGGCAGGATGGGGGTCTCCAGCTCGCGCTCGTGCCTGACCCCGAGCTCACAGTGGGCAGGATGGGGGTCTCCAGCACACTCTCCTGCCTGACCCCGAGCTCACAGTGAGCAGAATGGGGGTCTCCAGCACACTCTCCTGCCTGACCCAGAGCTCACAGTGGGCAGGATGGGGGTCTCCAGCACACTCACCTGCCTCACCCCGAGCTCACAGTGGGCAGGATGGGGGTCTCCAGGACACTCTGCTGCCTGACCCCGAGCTCACAGTGGGCAGGACGGGGGTCTCCAGCACACTCACCTGCCTGACCCCGAGCTGACAGTGGGCAGGATGGGGGTCTCCAGCACATTCTCCTGCCTGACCCCGAGCTCACAGTGGGCAGGACGGGGGTCTCCAGCACACTCACCTGCCTGACCCCGAGCTCACAGTGGGCAGGATGGGGGTCTCCAGCTCACTCACCTGCCTGACCCCGAGCTCACAGTGGGCAGGATGGGGGTCTCCAGCTCACTCACCTGCCTGACCCCGAGCTGACAGTGGGCAGGATGGGGGTCTCCAGCACACTCTCCTGCCTCACCACGAGCTTACAGTGGGCAGGATGGGGGTCTCCAGCACACTCAGCTGCCTGACCCCGAGCTCACAGTGGGCAGGATGGGGGTCTCCACCACACTCACCTGCCTGACCCCGAGCTCACAGTGGGCAGGATGGGGGTCTCCAGCTCACTCACCTGCCTGACCCCGAGCTCACATTGGGCAGGATGGGGGTCTCCAGCTCACTCACCTGCCTGACCCCGAGCTGACAGTGAGCAGGATGGGGGTCTCCAGCCCACTCTCCTGCCTGACCCCGAGCTCACAGTGGACAGGATGGGGGTCTCCAGCACACTCACCTGCCTGACCCCGAGCTCACAGTGGGAAGGAAGGGGGTCTCCAGCACACTCTCTTGCCTGACCCCGAGCTCACAGTGGGCAGGGTGGGATGGGGGTCTCCAGCACACTCACCTGCCTGTCCCTGAGCTCACAGTGGGCAGGATGGGTGTCTCAAGCACACTCTCCTGCCTGACCCCCGAGCTCACAATGGTCAGGATGGGATCGGGGTCTCCAGCACACTCACCTGCCTGACCCCGAGCTCACAGTGGGCAGGATGGGGGTCTCAAGCACACTCTCCTGCCTGACCCCCGAGCTCACAGTGGGCAGGATGGGGGTCTCCAGCTCACTCACCTGCCTGACCCCGAGCTCACAGTGGGCAGGATGGGGGTCTCCAGCACATTTACCTGCCTGACCCCGAGCTGACATAGGGCAGGATGGGGGTCTCCAGCACACTCTCCTGCCTGACCCCGAGCTCACAGTGGGCAGGACGGGGGTCTCCAGCACACTCACATGCCTGACTCCGAGCTCACAGTGGGCAGGATGGGGGTCTCCAGCACACTCACCTGCCTGACCCAGAGCTCACAGTGGGCAGGATGGTCATCTCCAGCACACTCTCCTGCCTGGCCCCGAGCTCACAGTGGGCAGGATGGGGGTCTCCAGCACACTCACCTGCCTGACCCCGAGCTCACAGTGGGAAGGATGGGGGTCTCCAGCACACTCTCCTGCCTGACCCCGAGCTCACAATGGGCAGGATGGGGGTCTCCAGCACACTCACCTGCCTGACCCCGAGCTCACAGTGGGCAGGATTGGGGTCTCAAGCACACTCTCCTGCCTGACCCCGAGCTCACAGTGGGCAGGATGGGGGTCTCCAGCTCACTCACCTGCCTGACCCTGAGCTCACAGTGGGGAGGATGGGGGTCACCAGCACACTCACCTGCCTGACCCCGAGCTCACAGTGGGCAGGATGGGGGTCTCCAGCACACTCACCTGCCTAACTCCGAGCTCACAGTGGGCAGGATGGGGGTCTCCAGCACACTCTCCTGCCTGACACCGAGCTTACAGTGGGCAGGATGGGGGTCTCCAGCTCACTCACCTGCCTGACCCCGAGCTCACAGTGGACAGGATGGGGGTCTCCAGCTCACTCACCTGCCTGACCCCGAGCTGACAGTGGGCAGGATGGGGGTCTCCAACACACTCAGCTGCCTGACCCCGAGCTCACAGAGGGCAGGATGGGGGTCTCCAGCACACTCTCCTGCCTGACCCCGAGCTCACAGTGGGCAGGATGGGGGTCTCCAGCACACTCTCCTGCCTGGCCCCGAGCTCACAGTTGGCAGGATGGGGGTCTCCAGCACACTCTCCTGCCTGGCCCCGAGCTCACAGTGGGCAGGATGGGGGTCTCCAGCACACTCACCTGCCTGACCCCGAGCTCACAGTGGGCAGGATGGGGGTCTGCAGCACTCTCACCTGCCTGACCCCGAGCTCACAGTGGGCAGGATGGGGGTCTCCAGCTCACGCTCCTGCCTGACCCCGAGCTCACAGTGGGCAGGATGGGGGTCTCCAGCACACTCACCTGCCTGACCCCGACCTCACAGTGGGCAGGATGGGGGTCTCCAGCTCGCGCTCGTGCCTGACCCCGAGCTCACAGTGGGCAGGATGGGGGTCTCCAGCACACTCTGCTGCCTGACCCCGAGCTCACAGTGGGCAGGACGGGGGTCTCCAGCACACTCACATGCCTGACTCCGAGCTCACAGTGGGCAGGATGGGGGTCTCCAGCACACTCACCTGCCTGACTCAGAGCTCACAGTGGGCAGGATGGGCGTCTCCAGCACACTCTCCTGCCTGGCCCCAAGCTCACAGTGGGCAGGATGGGGGTCTCCAGCACACTCACCTGCCTGACCCCGAGCTCACAGTGGGAAGGATGGGGGTCTCCAGCACACTCTCCTGCCTGACCCCGAGCTCACAGTGGGCAGGATGGGGGTCTCCAGCACACTCACCTGCCTGACCCCGAGCTCACAGTGGGCAGGATGGGGGTCTCCAGCACACTCTCCTGCCTGACCCCGAGCTCACAGTGGGCAGGAGGGGGGTCTCCAGCTCACTCACCTGCCTGACCCCGAGCTCACAGTGGGCAGGATGGGGGTCTCCAGCACATTCACATGCCTGACCCCGAGCTGACAGTGGGCAGGATGGGGGTCTCCAGCACACTCTCCTGCCTGACCCCGAGCTCACAGTGGGCAGTACGGGGGTCTCCAGCACACTCACATGCCTGACTCCGAGCTCACAGTGGGCACGATGGGGGTCTCCAGCTCACTCACCTGCCTGACCCCGAGCTGACAGTGGGCAGGATGGGGTTCTCCAGCCCACTCTCCTGCCTGACCACGAGCTCACAGTTGGCAGGATGGGGGTCTCCAGCACACTCAGCTGCCTGACCCCGAGCTCACAGTGGGCAGGATGGGGGTTTCCAGCACACTCACCTGCCTGACCCCGAGCTCACAGTGGGCACGATGGGGGTCTCCAGCTCACTCACCTGCCTGACCCCGAGCTCACAGTGGGCAGGATGGGGGTCTCCAGCTCACTCACCTGCCTGACCCCGAGCTGACAGTGGGCAGGATGGGGGTCTCCAGCACACTCTCCTGCCTGACCACGAGCTCACAGTGGGCAGGATGGGGGTCTCCAGCACACTCAGCTGCCTGACCCCGAGCTCACAGTGGGCAGGATGGGGGTCTCTGGCACACTCTCCTGCCTGACCCCGAGCTCACAGTGGGCAGGATGGGGGTCTCCAGCACACTCAGCTGCCTGACCCCGAGCTCACAGTGGGCAGGATGGGGGTCTCTGGCACACTCTCCTGCCTGACCCCGAGCTCACAGTGGGCAGGATGGGGGTCTCCAGCTCACGCTCCTGCCTGACCCCGAGCTCACAGTGGGCAGGATGGGGGTCTCCAGCACACTCACCTGCCTGACCCCGAGCTCACAGTGGGCAGGATGGGGGTCTGCAGCACTCTCACCTGCCTGACCCCGAGATCACATTGGACAGGATGGGGGTCTCCAGCACACGCTCCTGCCTGACCCCGAACTCACAGTGGGCAGGATGGGGGTCTCCAGCTCGCGCTCGTGCCTGACCCCGAGCTCACAGTGGGCAGGATGGGGGTCTCCAGCACACTCTCCTGCCTGACCCCGAGCTCACAGTGAGCAGGATGGGGGTCTCCAGCACACTCTCCTGCCTGACCCCGAGCTCACAGTGGGCAGGATGGGGGTCTCCAGCACACTCACCTGCCTCACCCCGAGCTCACAGTGGGCAGGATGGGGGTCTCCAGGACACTCTGCTGCCTGACCCCGAGCTCACAGTGGGCAGGACGGGGGTCTCCAGCACACTCACCTGCCTGACCCCGAGCTGACAGTGGGCAGGATGGGGGTCTCCAGCACACTCTCCTGCCTGACCCCGAGCTCACAGTGGGCAGGACGGGGGTCTCCAGCACACTCACCTGCCTGACCCCGAGCTCACAGTGGGCAGGATGGGGGTCTCCAGCTCACTCACCTGCCTGACCCCGAGCTCACAGTGGGCAGGATGGGGGTCTCCAGCTCACTCACCTGCCTGACCCCGAGCTGACAGTGGGCAGGATGGGGGTCTCCAGCACACTCTCCTGCCTCACCACGAGCTTACAGTGGGCAGGATGGGGGTCTCCAGCACACTCAGCTGCCTGACCCCGAGCTCACAGTGGGCAGGATGGGGGTCTCCACCACACTCACCTGCCTGACCCCGAGCTCACAGTGGGCAGGATGGGGGTCTCCAGCTCACTCACCTGCCTGACTCCGAGCTCACAGTGGGCAGGATGGGGGTCTCCAGCTCACTCACCTGCCTGACCCCGAGCTGACAGTGAGCAGGATGGGGGTCTCCAGCCCACTCTCCTGCCTGACCCCGAGCTCACAGTGGACAGGATGGGGGTCTCCAGCACACTCACCTGCCTGACCCCGAGCTCACAGTGGGAAGGATGGGGGTCTCCAGCACACTCTCTTGCCTGACCCCGAGCTCACAGTGGGCAGGGTGGGATGGGGGTCTCCAGCACACTCACCTGCCTGTCCCCGAGCTCACAGTGGGCAGGATGGGTGTCTCAAGCACACTCTCCTGCCTGACCCCCGAGCTCACAGTGGGCAGGATGGGATCGGGGTCTCCAGCACACTCACCTGCCTGACCCCGAGCTCACAGTGGGCAGGATGGGGGTCTCAAGCACACTCTCCTGCCTGACCCCCGAGCTCACAGTGGGCAGGATGGGGGTCTCCAGCTCACTCACCTGCCTGACCCCGAGCTCACAGTGGGCAGGATGGGGGTCTCCAGCACATTTACCTGCCTGACCCCGAGCTGACAGAGGGCAGGATGGGGTCTCCAGCACACTCTCCTGCCTGACCCCGAGCTCACAGTGGGCAGGACGGGGGTCTCCAGCACACTCACATGCCTGACTCCGAGCTCACAGTGGGCAGGATGGGGGTCTCCAGCACACTCACCTGCCTGACCCAGAGCTCACAGTGGGCAGGATGGGCGTCTCCAGCACACTCTCCTGCCTGGCCCCGAGCTCACAGTGGGCAGGATGGGGGTCCCCAGCACACTCACCTGCCTGACCCCGAGCTCACAGTGGGAAGGATGGGGGTCTCCAGCACACTCTCCTGCCTGACCCCGAGCTCACAATGGGCAGGATGGGGGTCTCCAGCACACTCACCTGCCTGACCCCGAGCTCACAGTGGGCAGGATTGGGGTCTCAAGCACACTCTCCTGCCTGACCCCGAGCTCACAGTGGGCAGGATGGGGGTCTCCAGCTCACTCACCTGCCTGACCCCGAGCTCACAGTGGGCAGGATGGGGGTCACCAGCACACTCACCTGCCTGACCCCGAGCTCACAGTGGGCAGGATGGGGGTCTCCAGCACACTCACCTGCCTGACTCCGAGCTCACAGTGGGCAGGATGGGGGTCTCCAGCACACTCTCCTGCCTGACACCGAGCTTACAGTGGGCAGGATGGGGGTCTCCAGCTCACTCACCTGCCTGACCCCGAGCTCACAGTGGACAGGATGGGGGTCTCCAGCTCACTCACCTGCCTGACCCCGAGCTGACAGTGGGCAGGATGGGGGTCTCCAGCACACTCAGCTGCCTGACCCCGAGCTCACAGTGGGCAGGATGGGGGTCTCCAGCACACTCTCCTGCCTGACCCCGAGCTCACAGTGGGCAGGATGGGGGTCTCCAGCACACTCTCCTGCCTGGCCCCGAGCTCACAGTTGGCAGGATGGGGGTCTCCAGCACACTCTCCTTCCTGGCCCCGAGCTCACAGTGGGCAGGATGGGGGTCTCCAGCACACTCACCTGCCTGACCCCGAGCTCACAGTGGGAAGGATGGGGGTGTCCAGCACACTCTCCTGCCTGACCCCGAGCTCACAGTGGGCAGGATGTGGGTCTCCGGCTCACTCACCTGCCTGACCCCGAGCTCACAGTGGGCAGGATGGGGGTCTCCAGCACATTCACCTGCCTGACCCCGAGCTGACAGTGGGCAGGATGGGGGTCTCCAGCACACTCTCCTGCCTGACCTCGAGCTCACAGTGGGCAGGACGGGGGTCTCCAGCACACTCACATGCCTAACTCCGAGCTCACAGTGGGCAGGATGGGGGTCTCCAGCACACTCACCTGCCTGACCCAGAGCTCACAGTGGGCAGGATGGGCGTCTCCAGCACACTCTGCTGCCTGGCCCCAAGCTCACAGTAGGCAGGATGGGGGTCTCCAGCACACTCACCTGCCTGACCCCGAGCTCACAGTGTGAAGGATGGGGGTCTCCAGCACACTCTCCTGCCTGACCCCGAGCTCACAGTGGGCAGGATGGGGGTCTCCAGCACACTCACCTGCCTGACCCCGAGCTCACAGTGGGCAGGATGGGGGTCTCAAGCACACTCTCCTTCCTGAACCCGAGCTCACAGTGGGCAGGATGGGGGTCTCCAGCTCACTCACCTGCCTGACCCCGAGCTCACAGTGGGCAGGATGGGGGTCTCCAGCACATTCACATGCCTGACCCCGAGCTGACAGTGGGCAGGATGGGGGTCTCCAGCACACTCTCCTGCCTGACCCCGAGCTCACAGTGGGCAGTACGGGGGTGTCCAGCACACTCACATGCCTGACTCCGAGCTCACAGTGGGCAGGATGGGGGTCTCCAGCACACTCACCTGCCTGACCCCGAGCTCACAGTGGGCAGGATGGGGGTCTCCAGCTCACTCACCTGCCTGACCCCGAGCTGACAGTGGGCAGGATGGGGTTCTCCAGCCCACTCTCCTGCCTGACCACGAGCTCACAGTTGGCAGGATGGGGGTCTCCAGCACACTCAGCTCCCTGACCCCGAGCTCACAGTGGGCAGGATGGGGGTCTCCAGCACACTCACCTGCCTGACCCCGAGCTCACAGTGGGAAGGATGGGGGTGTCCAGCACACTCTCCTGCCTGACCCCGAGCTCACAGTGGGCAGGATGTGGGTCTCCGGCTCACTCACCTGCCTGACCCCGAGCTCACAGTGGGCAGGATGGGGGTCTCCAGCACATTCACCTGCCTGACCCCGAGCTGACAGTGGGCAGGATGGGGGTCTCCAGCACACTCTCCTGCCTGACCTCGAGCTCACAGTGGGCAGGACGGGGGTCTCCAGCACACTCACATGCCTAACTCCGAGCTCACAGTGGGCAGGATGGGGGTCTCCAGCACACTCACCTGCCTGACCCAGAGCTCACAGTGGGCAGGATGGGCGTCTCCAGCACACTCTGCTGCCTGGCCCCAAGCTCACAGTAGGCAGGATGGGGGTCTCCAGCATACTCACCTGCCTGACCCCGAGCTCACAGTGTGAAGGATGGGGGTCTCCAGCACACTCTCCTGCCTGACCCCGAGCTCACAGTGGGCAGGATGGGGGTCTCCAGCACACTCACCTGCCTGACCCCGAGCTCACAGTGGGCAGGATGGGGGTCTCAAGCACACTCTCCTTCCTGAACCCGAGCTCACAGTGGGCAGGATGGGGGTCTCCAGCTCACTCACCTGCCTGACCCCGAGCTCACAGTGGGCAGGATGGGGGTCTCCAGCACATTCACATGCCTGACCCCGAGCTGACAGTGGGCAGGATGGGGGTCTCCAGCACACTCTCCTGCCTGACACCGGGCTCACAGTGGGCAGTACGGGGGTGTCCAGCACACTCACATGCCTGACTCCGAGCTCACAGTGGGCAGGATGGGGGTCTCCAGCACACTCACCTGCCTGACCCCGAGCTCACAGTGGGCAGGATGGGGGTCTCCAGCTCACTCACCTGCCTGACCCCGAGCTGACAGTGGGCAGGATGGGGTTCTCCAGCCCACTCTCCTGCCTGACCACGAGCTCACAGTTGGCAGGATGGGGGTCTCCAGCACACTCAGCTGCCTGACCCCGAGCTCACAGTGGGCAGGATGGGGGTCTCCAGCACACTCACCTGCCTGACACCGAGCTCACAGTGGGCACGATGGGGGTTTCCAGCTCACTCACCTGCCTGACCCCGAGCTCACAGTGGGCAGGATGGGGGTCTCCAGCTCACTCACCTGCCTGACCCCGAGCTGACAGTGGGCAGGATGGGGGTCTCCAGCACACTCTCCTGCCTGACCACGAGCTCACAGTGGGCAGGATGGGGGTCTTCAGCACACTCAGCTGCCTGACCCCGAGCTCACAGTGGGCAGGATGGGGGTCTCCGGCACACTCTCCTGCCTGACCCCGAGCTCACAGTGGGCAGGATGGGGGTCTCCAGCACACTCACCTGCCTGACCCCGAGCTCACAGTGGGCAGGATGGGGGTCTCCAGCACACTCACTTGCCTGACTCCGAGCTCACAGTGGGTACGATGGGGGTCTCCAGCACACTCTCCTGCCTGACCCCGAGCTCACAGTGGGCAGGATGTTGGTCTCCAGTACACTCACCTGCCTGACTCCGAGCTCACAGTGGGCAGGATGGGGGTCTCCAGCACACTCACCTGCCTGACTCCGAGCTCACAGTGGGCAAGATGGGGGTCTCCAGCACACTCTCCTGCCTGACCCCAAGCTCACAGTGGGCAGGATGGGGGTCTCCAGCACACTCACCTGCCTGACTCCGAGCTCACAGTGGGCAGGATGGGGGTCTCCAGCACACTCACCTGCCTGACTCTGAGCTCACAGTGGGCAGGATGGGGGTCTCCAGCACACTCACCTGCCTGACGCCGAGCTCACAGTGGGCAGGATGGGGGTCTGCAGCACTCTCAACTGCCTGACCCCGAGCTCACAGTGGGCAGGATGGGGGTCTCCAGCTCACGATCCTGCCTGACCCCGAGCTCACAGTGGGCAGGATGGGGGTCTCCAGCACACTCTCCTGCCTGACCCCGAGCTCACAGTGGGCAGGATGGGGTTCTCCAGCACACTCTCCTGCCTGACCGCGAGCTCACAGTTGGCAGAATGGGGGTCTCCAGCACACTCTCTTGCCTGACCCCGAGCTCACAGTGGGCAGGATGGGGGTCTCCAGCACACTCTCCTGCCAGACCCCGAGCTCACAGTGGGCAGAATGGGGGTCTCCAATACACTCTCCTGCCTGACCCCGAGCTCACAGTGGGCAGGATGGGGGTCTCCAGCACACTCACCTGCCTGACCCCCGAGCTCACAGTGGGCAGGATGGGGGTCTCCAGAACACTCTGCTGCCTGACCCCGAGCTCACAGTGGGCAGGATGGGGGTCTCCAGCACACTCACCTGCCTGACTCCGAGCTCACAGTGGGCAGGATGGGGGTCTCCAGCACACTCACCTGCCTGACCCCGAGCTCACAGTGGGCAGGATGGGGGTCTGCAGCACTCTCACCTGCCTGACCCCGAGCTCACAGTGGGCAGGATGGGGGTCTCCAGCACACTCACCTGCCTGACCCCGACCTCAAAGTGGGCAGGATGGGGGTCTCCAGCTCGCGCTAGTGCCTGACCCCGAGCTCACAGTGGGCAGGATGGGGGTCTCCAGCACACTCTGCTGCCTGACCCCGAGCTCACAGTGGGCAGGACGGGGGTCTCCAGCACACTCACATGCCTGACTCCGAGCTCACAGTGGGCAGGATGGGGGTCTCCAGCACACTCACCTGCCTGACTCAGAGCTCACAGTGGGCAGGATGGGCGTCTCCAGCACACTCTCCTGCCTGGCCCCAAGCTCACATTGGGCAGGATGGGGGTCTCCAGCACACTCGCCTGCCTGACCCCGAGCTCACAGTGGGAAGGATGGGGGTCTCCAGCACACTCTCCTGCCTGACCCCGAGCTCACAGTGGGCAGGATGGGGGTCTCCAGCACACTCACCTGCCTGACCCCGAGCTCACAGTGGGCAGGATGGGGGTCTCCAGCACACTCTCCTGCCTGACCCCGAGCTCACAGTGGGCAGGAGGGGGGTTTCCAGCTCACTCACCTGCCTGACCCCGAGCTCACAGTGGGCAAGATGGGGGTCTCCAGCACATTCACATGCCTGACCCCGAGCTGACAGTGGGCAGGATGGGGGTCTCCAGCACACTCTCCTGCCTGACCCCGAGCTCACAGTGGGCAGTACGGGGGTCTCCAGCACACTCTCATGCCTGACTCCGAGCTCACAGTGGGCAGGATGGGGGTCACCAGCTCACTCACCTGCCTGACCCCGAGCTCACAGTGGGCAGGATGGGGGTCTCCAGCTCACTCACCTGCCTGACCCCGAGCTGACAGTGGGCAGGATGGGGTTCTCCAGCCCACTCTCCTGCCTGACCACGAGCTCACAGTTGGCAGAATGGGGGTCTCCAGCACGCTCAGCTGCCTGACTCCGAGCTCACAGTGGGCAGGATGGGGGTCTCCAGCACACTCACCTGCCTGACCCCGAGCTCACAGTGGGCACGATGGGGGTCTCCAGCTCACTCACCTGCCTGACCCCGAGCTCACAGTGGGCAGGATGGGGGTCTCCAGCTCACTCACCTGCCTGACCCCGAGCTGACAGTGGGCAGGATGTGGGTCTCCAGCACACTCTCCTGTCTGACCACGAGCTCACAGTGGGCAGGATGGGGGTCGCCAGCACACTCAGCTGCCTGACCCCGAGCTCACAGTGGGCAGGATGGGGGTCTCTGGCCCACTCTCCTGCCTGACCCCGAGCTCACAGTGGGCAGGATGGGGGTCTCCAGCACACTCAGCTGCCTGACCCCGAGCTCACAGTGGGCAGGATGGGGGTCTGCAGCACTCTCACCTGCCTGACCCCGAGCTCACAGTGGGCAGGATGGGGGTCTCCAGCACACTCAGCTGCCTGACCCCGAGCTCACAGTGGGCAGGATGGGGGTCTCCAGCTCACTCACCTGCCTGACCCCGAGCTCACAGTGGGCAGGATGGGGGTCTCCAGCACACTCTCCTGCCTGACCCCGAGCTCACAGTGGGCAGGATGGGGGTCTCCCGCACACTCATAGTGTCACACAGCTCCTCGGCCTCTGTCACTCTGCGTTTGGCTTTTTTTAGATCTACTATTGGTTTGTTGTTTTTCACCTGTTGTGGTAGAGAACTGATATAACTGAGTCCTGGGAGTCATCACTAAAGATCTCGCTGTAAGTCAGACAGCTGGGCTGATCCATAGACAGCAGTCCTATGTAAATGCGTAAACAATGGTCACACATCGAGCTACTTATCTATGTGTCTAGCGATTATGTTTTTAAGGAGCTAGCTATTAGTTACATTAATTAAATTATCAGAGTATGAATTCATCTAGTTAATATATATATATATACTGGCAGCAGCTCTGGCAAAAGACAGGGTATGAAGCAGCAACTAAAAGAGTAAGAACAAAAACTTCTGCTTCTAATCGCCACATTGGCGACGTTTCGGTTCTTGAAAACGCTGCCAGTTTCAGAGATTATAAGCTTGAGTTTTTACATGTTTTTGCCTCCTTTCTCTCATATAATATATGTAACCAATGTTTATTTGGTCCTGCCAATAAAGCTTTTTTACATTTGAATATCTATCTATCTATCTATCTATCCATTATCTATCATCTATCTATCTATCTATATTAATTCAATTACTGGAATGTATGAGTTTAGAGTTCAATAATTATGTGGCACGTATATTACATATATATATATATATATCACAGCAATCTCCTTAAACTCCAATGTTCCAGTAATTGAATAAACTTGACCCAATATATAGAGGATTCAGTAGACTGATCACAATAAGCACACATATACACAGACATATACACACACATATATACAGACATATATACAGACATATATACACACATATATACACACATATATACAGACATATATACACACATATATACAGACATATATACAGACATATATACAGACATATATACACATATATATACACACATATATACAGACATATATACAGACATATATACAGACATATATACAGACATATATACACACATATATACACACATATATACAGACATATATACACACATATATACAGACATATATACAGATATATACAGACATATATACACACATATATACACACATATATACAGATATATATACACACATTATACAGACATATATACACACATATATACACACATATATACACACATATATACACACATATATACACACATATATACACACATATATACACACATTATACAGACATATATACACACATATATACACACATATATACACACATATATACACACATATATACACACATTATACAGACATATATACACACATATATACACACATGTATACACACATTATACAGACATATATACACACATATATACACACATATATACACACATATATACACACATTATACAGACATATATACACACATATATACACACATATATACAGACATATATACACACATATATACACACATATATACACACATATATACACACATATATACAGACATATATACAGACATATATACAGACATATATACACACATATATACAGACATATATATACAGACATATATACACACATATATACAGACATATATACACACATATATACACACATATATACAGACATATATACAGACATATATACACACATATATACAGACATATATACAGACATATATATACAGACATATATACACACATATATACAGACATATATACACACATATATACACACATATATACACACATTATACAGACATATATACACACATATATACACACATATATACAGACATATATACACACATATATACAGACATATATATACAGACATATATACACACATATATACAGACATATATACAGACATATACACACATATATACACACATATATACAGACATATATACACACATTATACAGACATATATACAGACATATATACACACATATATACAGACATATATACACATATATATACAGACATATATACACACATATATACACACATATATACACACATATATACACACATATATACACACATATATACACACATATATACAGACATATACACACATATATACACACATATATACACACATATATACACACATATATACAGACATATATACACACATATATACACACATATATACAGACATATATACAGACATATATATACAGACATATATACACATATATATACACACATATATACACACATATATACAGACATATATACACACATATATACACACATATATACAGACATATATACACACATATATACACACATATATACAGACATATATACAGACATATATATACAGACATATATACACATATATATACAGACATATATACACACATATATACACACATATATACACACATATATACAGACATATATACACACATTATACAGACATATATACAGACATATATACACACATATATACAGACATATATACACATATATATACAGACATATATACACACATATATACACACATATATACACACATATATACACACATATATACACACATATATACACACATATATACAGACATATATACACACATTATACAGACATATATACAGACATATACACACATATATACAGACATATATACACACATTATACAGACATATATACAGACATATACACACATATATACACACATATATACAGACATATATTCAGATATCTGCCACTCTTCTCGGGCAGAGCCCCCTTGATCCCCTCTGATCCCCCCTTACACAGTGCTGGGGTCTGGGGCTGCACTGATTATGGACAGGATGGATCTTTACATTCGCTGTGTGGACAGATCAGACCTGACAAGGTGACAGCCGGACAGTCCCGTGATGGCTCACTCCTGACTGTGTCCATACACACACGGCGGCTGCTGTGCGGCAGCTCCTGTCCTCATCCCGGATTACTGTCCATAGCAGCACATCCTCACACTGCAGCCACAGTGCGGCTCCTCTGCTGTTCTCACGTATTTTCCATGTGTTTTTCGTTATTCTGTCATTTCCCATCCTTTTTCACTCCACCACAGTCTTTATTCTGGTTTTACACCTTTCTTACCTTCTGCTATTCTCCTAATTCCACCTGCTCGAGATTACACTGTGGAAGCCATCCTACACAGCAGAGCCGAATCATTCCACCCCCACATTACCTTCTGTATATGATCGCACTCACTATACAAGTCCTATATTATCCATATGTATCCTTCACATTACCTAGCCTACAATCTTCTGCAGTCCCACCCTCATCACACCTTTTTCTTCCTGCCTACCCTGCCGGTCTCTCTGCCCCTTCATACCATGTCTTAATGATCCCACCTCAGCTTCCCTGTCTACCCTAGCCCTAGCCAACATTGCCTCCATACCCTGCCCATCGCCTCCTCCACCCTAACCTGCCTTTTCCATTTTACATTATCCTACCTATCATGGACTTTTCCCACCTTCCAAACCTTTCCCCCTCCTTTCCTTGTTACAATTTATCCAAACTAAATCCTAACTACCCCACAGATCATTTCCAGGTATTTCTGTTACTTCCTACCCTGCCCCATCCAAGCTGCCACTTTCTCAATGTTACCCCTGCCCCATCCTGCTCTGGTTACTTCCACCAAACCAAGAGACTTTGCCATAAGGACCCTACTGTGGACCCTTCAGTCTAAGTACTCTAAACCTACCCCTTCTTACCATTTCTCTGGAATCCCCCAAGCTTATTCTACAGAGGTAGATGTAAGAGATATCTGTAGGATGGGACACACCTGAGCTGATTAAAGTCCACTCTGTCTTTGGTGATATTGGAGTGCTGCCTTCTTTTTTCATTTTTATATATTTTTCAAAAACGGGATATTTTGCCTGGAAGGCCTAGCACCCATCACCTATGTATTATCAATAGTGTGCTTCCATATACTGTGTGTATGTATATATATATATATATATATATACACTATTTATAAGTGATATTGTTAAGAAAGCTATACCAAAGATATTACTTATTTCACCATCCTAAGAGTACATCATATTCTATCCTATATACCACTATCCTGCCCATACCACTGTCCCACTGATATCACTTATCCTTTACCTACCCTGATGCCATCTACTCTAGATTTTGCTATTTACTCCCCCATGCCTTATCCTATACTACAGTCCAGTTTTCCTTCTCCACCTTATCCTTTCCTGCACTTTAACCTAACTAATCCTTCACCTAAAATCTGTACATTAGAACCAAACACCAGATGCTGCGGCAGTTTCAGAAGTCCAACATTGGGACACGCTGGGATGTTTGCACATTGCTCAGTGTGAGCCCCTGTCTCTCCCTCTCTGCCCCTCTCTGTCCCTGTCTCTCCCTCTCTGCCCCTCTCTGTCCCTTTCTTCCCCGCTCTGCTCCCTGTCTCTCCCTGTCTGCTCTCTGTCTCTCCCTGTCTGCTCTCTGTCTCTCCCTGTCTCTCTCTGTCTGCTCCCTGTCTTTCCCTGTCTGCTCTCTGTCTCTCCCTGTCTGCCCCTGTCTGCCCCTGTCTGCCCCTCTCTCCCTGTCTCTCCATGTCTCTCCCTGTCTGCTCCCTGTCTCTCCCTCTCTGCCCCTTTCTTCCCCTCTCTGCTCCCTGTCTGCTCCCTGTCTCTCCCTGTCTCTCCCTGTCTGCTCTCTGTCTCTCCCTGTCTGCTCTCTCTCTCTCCCTGTCTCTCTCTGTCTGCTCCCTGTCTCTCCCTGTCTGCTCTCTGTCTCTCCCTGTCTGCCCCTGTCTGCCCCTCTCTCCCTGTCTCTCCATGTCTCTCCCTGTCTGCTCCCTGTCTCTCCCTCTCTGCCCCTTTCTTCCCCTCTCTGCCCCTGTCTCTCCCTCTCTGCCCCTTTCTTCCCCTCTCTGCTCCCTGTCTGCTCCCTGTCTCTCCCTGTCTCTCCCTGTCTCTCCCTCTCTGCCCCTGTCTCCCCTGTCTGCTCCCTGTCTGCTCTCTGTCTCTCCCTGTCTCTCCCTGTCTGCTCCCTGTCTCTCCCTGTCTCTCCCTGTCTCTCCCCCTGTCTGCTCCCTGTCTCTCCCTGTCTCTCCCTGTCTGCTCCCTGTCTCTCCCTGTCTGCTCCCTGTCTCTCCCTGTCTGCTCCCTCTCTCTCCCTGTCTGCTCTCTGTCTCTCCCTGTCTCTCCCTGTCTCTCCCCCTGTCTGCTCCCTGTCTCTCCCTGTCTCTCCCTGTCTGCTCCCTATCTCTCCCTGTCTCTCCCTGTCTCTCCCTGTCTGCTCCCTCTCTCTCCCTGTCTGCTCCCTGTCTCTCCCTGTCTGCTCCCTATCTTCTCCCTGTCTATCCCTGTCTGATCCCTCTCTCCCTGTCACTCCCTGTCTCTACCTGTCTGCTCCCTGTCTCTCCCTGTCTGCCCCTCTCTTCCTGTCTCTCCCTGTCTCTCCCTGTCTGCTCCCTGTCTCTCCCTGTCTGCTCCCTGTCTCTCCCTGTCTGCTCCCTCTCTCTCCCTGTCTCTCCCTGTCTGCTCCCTCTCTCCCTGTCTCTCCCTGTCTGCTCCCTATCTTCTCCCTGTCACTCCCTGTCTCTCCCTGTCTGCTCCCTGTCTCTCCCTGTCTGCTTCTTGTCTCTCCCTGTCTCTCCCTCTCTGCCCCTGTCTCTCCCTGTCTCTCCCTGTCTGCCCCTCTCTCCCTGTCTCTCCATGTCTCTCCCTGTCTGCTTCTTGTCTCTCCCTGTCTCTCCCTCTCTGCCCCTGTCTCTCCCTGTCTCTCCCTGTCTGCCCCTCTCTCCCTGTCTCTCCCTGTCTGCCCCTCTCTCCCTGTCTCTCCATGTCTCTCCCTCTCTGCCCCTTTCTTCCCCTCTCTGCCCCTGTCTCTCCCTCTCTGCCCCTTTCTTCCCCTCTCTGCTCCCTGTCTCTCCCTGTCTGCTCCCTGTCTCTCCCTGTCTCTCCCTCTCTGCCCCTGTCTCTCCCTGTCTGCTCCCTGTCTCTCCCTGTCTGCTCCCTGTCTCTCCCTGTCTGCTCCCTGTCTGCTCCCTATCTCTCCCTGTCTGCTCCCTATCTTCTCCCTGTCTATCCCTGTCTGCTCCCTCTCTCCCTGTCTCTCCCTGTCTGCTCCCTGTCTCTCCCTGTCTGCTCCGTCTGCTCTCTGTCTCTCCCTCTCTTCCCCTGTCTCTCCCTGTCTCTGCCTGTCTGCTCTCTGTCTCTCCCTGTCTGCTCCCTGTCTCTCCCTGTCTGCCCCTCTCTCCCTGTCTCTCCCTGGCTCTGCCCCTGTCTCTCCCTGTCTGCCCCTCTCTCCCTCTCTGCCCCTGTCTCTCCCTGTCTGCCTGTTTTTCCTCCACTGTGGATTCAGAGGGTGGAATAAGCACGTGTCATCCACTGATCACACACAGAACAGGAGGGCAGACCAGGCCAACAAGCAGTTAATCCAGGCTGCCCCCAGTCTGCCCCGGATTGTCATCGTCTGCAGCGGTGTTTGTCGTCCATCACTCCTTCCATCTCTCCCCCCTCCCCGAACAACAGGAGCCCAGGAGGATGTGCGGCCCCAGAGGCCCCTGATGCTGCCGGCAGGGCATTAATGCCCCTGCTGCCTCCCTGCATCTGAACGCCACAAAAAAGATCATGAAATGTAGAATGAAATTCTTAAAATACAAAGTAAATAGCTAAAAAGATAAAATATATGTAGTAGTATTAATAACATCATTATTTTTACTATTAATATTTCAACTACATATCCAGGTGTTATTTTATTTTAATATTGTTTAAATGCATTTTTTTTTGTTTTTAATTAATGTGTGATTATTTTACTTTATTTTCATGTTAAAATACTATTTAGAATGACGATTGTTATTACTACTATTATTAATAAAATACTGCATCATTTTGTCATTTTTCAGTATTGTTAAATACATAAACGCTGTGCTGGACCATGCGACTTGTCATTGGGCTTTCTTATTTCTACCTTTAAATATTATTAAATGCATAAATACGATGTTTATTATTAAACAAAAATGCTAATTATTCTCCTCATTATTACACGATGATACGATCAATAACGCTACATTAATGATATTCGGATTATTTTATGGTCGGTGTCAGTTCGGTTACAACTTTACAAACTAAACTCTGTCTCCTGGGAAGGGGCTGCGTCCTGCAACTCTGACTGTGCAGCGCCCCCTCCCGGCCACTGCGGGCTGCGCTTCCATAATATCCCATCGTGGGCGCCTTTCTTCTGGACTTTGCATTGTCTCACATTCTTTCTCTCTTCCTCCGTTGATTTTTTCTTTGCGCTGCTTTTTGCCCCCGTTTATCTCCGTCAGTCATCTCCGCACATCCAACATGAAACGGACCGAGAAGATCTAACCAAGAAATCATCCCCGACTGCGAGCTGCAGGCTGCAGCCGATCACCGGGGTCCTGTATGAGGCCGGCCTGCAGGCTGCAGCCGATCACCGGGGTCCTGTATGAGGCCGGCCTGCAGGCTGCAGCCGATCACCGGGGTCCTGTATGAGGCCGGCCTGCAGGCTGCAGCCGATCACCGGGGTCCTGTATGAGGCCGGCCTGCAGGCTGCAGCCGATCACCGGGGTCCTGTATGAGGCCGGCCTGCAGGCTGCAGCCGATCACCGGGGTCCTGTATGAAGCCGGCCTGCAGGCTGCAGCCGATCACCGGGGTCCTGTATGAGGCCGGCCTGCAGGCTGCAGCCGATCACCGGGGTCCTGTATGAGGCCGGCCTGCAGGCTGCAGCCGATCACCGGGGTCCTGTATGAGGCCGGCCTGCAGGCTGCAGCCGATCACCGGGGTCCTGTATGAGGCCGGCCTGCAGGCTGCAGCCGATCACCCTCAGTTCTCCTTTATTTCATTTATTCGGAATATTTTGTATTTGTCACTGACAGCGTTTTATTACACGAGATCGAATTTTAATTACATGGAATTAAACACAATCGGCAAATATTAAAATATGGTAAAATACCATGAAAAAGTTACAGTATATTAGTATCATAATAGTGACGATCCTGACTGCAAATACAGAAGGGAAATGGCCAGAACTCACCTGAGAGCAACAAGCGACTGATGAGAGAGACTCCGTGTGTACAAGTAATACAGACACATCGATAGGTAGTTACACTATATATATAATGATTGGGTTACCAGATGAGATTGAAAATATTAGTATACTGATAATTCATTCTTGAAAATGTTTGCTTATATTTCCCTTATAAATTACAATTGATAAAAATGAATAACACTATCTATCTATCTATCTATCTATCTATCTATCTATCTATCTATCTATCTATCTATTCTGTATCTTAGGACTTATTTCTGTATCTATCCGTTAGTAACAGGTATCACCCCATAGCACTTCTCTTCCGATCTCTGGGCTCCGTGTTTCCCCATGTCCCGACTATCGCTCTCACGCTGTGCACACAGCTGTGACAGTGACTCCGGCATCGCGATCTTCCAGCTCCTCCACAGAAATAAAAAGGCCATCACTTCATCACTGTAAGACAGATCACTGGCGATCAACGATCCCAAGATGGAGAATGTGATTTACCGGCTCCATCTACAGCTCCAAGGGAACAATGCTGAGCAGAGACCGGGGTCTAACAGCTACTAGCTGTGGATCATCATAAGGTAGAATATGGTGGCTCTATCTATCTCTCTAACTCTCTATCTATCTATCTATCTATCTGTATCTATCTATCTATTATCTATCTATTTATTATCTATCTATCTATTATCTATCTATCTATCTATTTATTATCTATCTATCTATCCATCTATCTATCTATTATCTATCTATCTATCTATCTATTATCCATCTATATATCTATTTATTATCTATCTATTTATTATCTATCTATATATTATCTATCTATCTATCTATCTATTATCTATCTGTTTATTATCTATCTATCTATCTATCATCTATCTATTTATTATCTATCTATCTATTATCTATCCATATATCTATCTATTATCCATCTATCTATCTATTTATTATCTATCCATTTATTATCTATCTATATATTATCTATCTATCTATTATCTATCTGTTTATTATCTATCTATCTATCTATCATAAGGTACAATATGGTGGCTCAGTGATTAAAAGTGTTAGAGTCTTGCTCTCAAATCCCACCAAGGACAACATCTACCAGTAGTCTGTATGTTCTCCCCGTCTTCTCATGGGTTTCTCCGATTTTGTCCCACACTCTAAGGACATCCTGATAGGGAATGTACATGGTGAGTGATGACAATGTGTGTAAATGCTGAGGAATACGTTTGCACTATATACAGTAAGTAAGCATGATAATAATAATAATAATATTAGGGTTGTTTATTTATTGGGTTGGTTGTGACCGATATAATAAGAATGACAGAGTATTGTTTCAGGTGTCACATATAATTACACAGAGGAAGTGATTGCCGTGTGTATCTTCTCGGCCTCAGGAATGTCTGATATTTGTGTTTTCAGGACAGCTAGGTACATGCAGAGAGGTGGGGTCCTTGTTAGAGGAGAGCTACATGTGTCTTTGTAATCATGTCTCATTAGTGTTCGTCAAGGGAGTTCTTCACTAGTGTTGAGCGATACCTTCCAATATCGGGAAATATCGGATCGGATTGGATCGGACCGATACCCCAAAAATATCGGATATCGACGATTCCGATACCGGAAACCAATGCAAGTCAATGGGACAGAAATATCGAAATTAAAATAAACCCTTTCTTTCCTTGTAGGTTAATTCTACATGAAGGAAAACAACTAAGAATAATGTAGAATGTATTTGGGGAGGTGGAGGAGACATTAAAGCCATAGAGGTTTAGCCCAATCAAATGGAATAGCAGGAATCAATTTTTTTTTTAAGACGTTCGGAGTTACAAAGATATTGACAATGTTAAGCTATTTTATATTTTGTCAGATATGTATGTTTCACTACTTCCATGCTCTTCACCTTCTTTTTTACTTCTCCCACACTTTCTCCTTCATGATCCTCAGCAGCAGCATCTTTTTCATCAACTTCTTCTTCACCTTATTCATCATCATCTTCTTCTTCTTCTTCTTCTTCTTCTTCTTCTTCACCTTCTTCCTATTATTTTTTTTTACATTCTTCATATTCTTCTTATTCAACTATTATTCTTCTTCATGTTCTACTTCTTCATCTTCTTCCTATTCTTCTTCTTCATCATATTCTTATTTGTGACTGGCATTCCTGTAGTTGTTATCTATAAAAGTTTGAAGATTGCACCTTCCCTTCTGCTTGTCACAAAAGATTTACAACAGGATTTGTCCGCGTTCAGTTTTGCCTGCAGCAGCAGGTATTTTCCAGAGACACCACGAGGAGGAACGGACTCACCCCATACACTGCTTAGTCTTCTTCTGCTTATAATTTAGATAATATGTTTTACTCTGATTTTTAGTCTTATGCTTAATGTTCTTCTGCTTTTTGTTCTGCAGCTTCTTGTTCTTCTGCTTCTTGGTCTTCTGTCTCTTGTTCTTCTGTATCTTGGTGGTTGTCTTCATGTTCTTTGTCCTCTTGGTCATCTTCTTCAGGGTCATCTTCTTGGTCTTCTTCGGGGTGGTCTTCAGGGTCGTCGTCTTCTGGGTCGTCGTCTTCTTCGGGGTGATCTTCAGTGTCGTCGTCTCCAGGGTCGTCGTTTTCGGGGTTGTCGTCTTCTTCGGGGTGGTCTTCAGGGTCGTCGTCTTTAGGGTCGTCATCAGCGAGATCCAGAGTGATTATCAAAAACCATTTCAAAAAGCTTGAACTTGGAAATGTAGCAGAAGGTACAAGAAGGCTGAGGAACTGCTGAGAACCAGCTGATGGTACTGGAACCTGGATGGGTAGCCGAAGGTACAAGAGCCAATGGAACTACCGAGGACCAGCTGATGGTACTGGAACCCAGTTACTAAGCAGGAGGTACCTGTGCCAGAAAGCACTACCAAGGACCAGCAGACTTTGGTGGAACTCAGATACCGAGAAGGAGGCACCTAAGCCAAAGGCTCTGCCTGGAACCAGCTGACGTTACTGGAACCCAGGGGGACATATTCAAGATTGACTTCCAAAGAATCAGCTAATGGTACTGGAACTCAGATAGGCAGCAGAAGGTACACATGAAAAAAAAAGTTGCAAGGCCGCGAGCTGGCCGGAGTTACCGAAACCCACAGTCCTACAGGGGGAGCTTGTCCTATTGGCACTACAGAACCAGCCTTCATTGCCAGATCCCGCAGCCCACATAGGAAGCACCTAAACTGCAGGCACCATAGAGTCGGCTAACCAGACCGCAACACGACAGGACAACGTATTGGAGGCAAATTGACATTGACACTACCCGGAAACAGCTGGCGTGCTGGAACCAGGCTGGGCAGGAGGGAGTACTCATGCTAAAGACACTTCTGAGCAGCAACTGGCGGTGTTGGAGCCCATGGATTACAGTAGAAACAGAGTGTAGCCAGAGGCCTAATTGGAGCAAGTTTAATATCAGTAGTAGTGTGAGTGTGGTCGGAGCAGGAGAAATTGCCGGACACACAGCAGGGGATCAGCCGACATTACTGAACCCCAATAACACAGGAGCAAGTGTTGACTGTGCAGATGGCACTTCTGAGCAGCAACTGGCGGTGTTGGAGCCCATGGATTACAGTAGAAACAGAGTGTAGCCAGAGGCCTAATTGGAGCAAGTTTAATATCTGTAGTAGTGTGAGTGTGGTCGGAGCAGGAGAAATTGCCGGACACACAGCAGGGGGTCAGCCGACATTACTGAACCCCAATAACACAGGAGCAAGTGTTGACTGTGCAGACGGCACTTCTGAGCAGCAACTGGTGGTGTTGGAGCCCAGGGATTACAGGAGAAACAGAGTGTAGCCAGAGGCCTAATTGGAGCAAGTTTAATATCTGTAGTAGTGTGAGTGTGGTTGGAGCAGGAGAAATTGCCGGACACACAGCAGGGGATCAGCTGACGTTACTGAACCCCAATAACAAAGGAGCAAGTGTTGACTGTGCAGACAGCACTTCTGAGCAGCAACTGGCGGTGTTAGAGCCCAGGGATTACAGTTCAGGTGGTAGAAATGTGGTGCCCCTAAGGGTTCAGTCGCCACAGAGGTACTACACCTCCTCCTGAGGTGTGGTACCCCACTATCCATGTAAGGTGGGGACACCTGACCGCACTCCAACACCTGCATCCCACACAACACAGTAGTGTAGCAAAGCACCCTTTGGTGGCTCCCTGCTTGGAACACGAAGTGTGCTGGGAGGTGGGTGGAGTTTAGTTTTGCACAAAAGAGCGGGAAGAGGATAGGAGTTGGAGAGTCAGTCACAGGAGTCTGACAAGGTTGGACCTGTGTAAGAAGATCCCCTGAGAGGGATAGATGAAAGAAGTGCTGCAGTCGACCTCAGTGACCTGGGTCCGCTGGCACAGGAAAGAGACATTGAAGGAAAGCCTACTCTCTCCATAAGAAAGAAGGATTAGTACGGAACATGAGGAGAGGAGGACTAAGGATTAGGGTTGAAGGAGAACCCTTCTCAAGTTCTCAGCGCAAGGCCGGGGTCCGTTCCCCGAGGTTGTTTGGATACTAATGGTCCCGCAACAGACACCGGAGGAATAGAAGTTTGTCACCACTTTATTCCCACACAAGACTTGGGGGCACAACAGCAACGAGATAGAGAGCCGGGACGTGGTAGCAGAGAGTCCCTGAAGCGGGCTACAGCTGTCTGCCGTACAAGTAGAGTTCATAGGAACATCTGACAGGAGGAACTCCAGTGTAACTCAGTACTGTGAGTACTCCACTTTAGGCGCAAAAGGGAGACGTTCAGAAAAGGCACATATGTTGGCGGAGTGTTGGAAAGGAGTACATCTTGCCTGGAAGTTGTCTGAGCTCCGGACCCAGAGGACACAGCACGGATGCGGGCTCTTGTGCCACAACAGACTGTGAGTAAAGCTTTGGAACTACATGCCCTGGTGTCCTCCACTTATTCCTGCATCAACCTACCCAGCACTGCTACATCCCCTGCGCCTGATACTACACCATCTAAGTGTCACTTCACCTACTCTGCCCTGGGACTACAGCCCTGCCTGTGGAGGGCTATAACATCATTGCTGCACCACACCATCTGTCCCAGAGGATCTGTGTGCAGCGTCGGCTTAACATCTTCATTGCCGAACACCACTGGTGGCGTCACGACTTACATATTCACACTGAACATTTACAACGGGCACCCAGGGCCACGGGCCGGGTCCCAGCTACCATGACATCTCCCACTGAGGACCATCGGGCCCGGTACCGAGTACCCCACCGCCCTGGGTGTGAGGGCGTCCCATTTTGGCGTCACGAACAGGATGACGAAGCCCGGTCCCACCGGGTTCTGTGTGCCTACGATTTATTGGACTTAAAAGTTTGTGGAAATGTGCAAAAGACCCAATTTGATAGACTGTAAAATGAATGCTAAAAATGGGTGTGACAACATGGGTGGTTCTAAGAAAAGACTGCGAACTGTCCTGGGCCTCCCCTGTCTGAACTTCTATGCGACAGCAACATGGCCCACCCCCCGAGGGGTTCGTATACTGGCCTGGTATGGAGGAGTAGGAAGAAGACGCCACCACCAGAAGGAGGAGCGGGAGCCGCTGGCGGGAAAAGAGTCGAGACAGGAAGAAGAAGGAGGAGAGAAAGCCATGATAGAAGGAGAGAGGAGGCCTGAAGAGCGAAGGGAGGTTAAGCTGAACCTCCCCGGCGCAATGGCTGAAGGCTCCGATCTGGCTTCCCATCTGGACCGTCAGCAGCTGGATCACGAGATAGCACCAGCTGACCGCCCGTCTGCGGCTGAGGTAAGAAGCCCTCTGGACGCTGAATCTGCAGCGCGCCCAGGAGGGGCCACCATCCACGGTACCCCAGTCACCAGTACCCTCCGCTGCTGCACCGGATCTCTTCCAAGCAAACCCTGTGGAGCCTGCGGCTGCTGCAATCCCACCGGCAGCGACTATCCCCAGCTCTCCGCTATCATCACCGCTGGGTGAGGCCTGCCAGGAGGAGTTGTCAGAGGGCCTGGGAGCTGTGGAGGAAGAAGTTGAACTCCCGCCTGGACCTGACGTGGCTGCGCAGGTCCCACCGGAGACCCCCGCGGATCCGGAGCCACCATCTGCCCCACCATCATCCCCGATCTTGAGTCCAGTTATGCCAGTGAACATTGTACGCCGCCGGGAGGCTCCAGGTATGATCGCTACCCCTCCTAATGGGTTAACCCCCGAGTTCTCATATAGTGAGGCCGGCATGCTTGATCTCCAAATGGGACAGTTAGATGAGCTATGCTCTCAATTCAGAAGCACTATGCTTACTGCAATGGGGAAGTGGAAGAAATCCCTGCTGAAAAGAGTGAGACTGGAGCAGGCGCGCCCATTCGACATCTTATGATCCCAGCAGAGGAGTCTGAGCAGCTAATGGGTGTTACTGTGCATCATTGGTTTCCTTTGCCACAAGTTCAGGACCCTCGCCTCAACCCTTACAAGCGCCCCCAGATGCCAGTGACACCAAGCGTCAGGCCGGAAGTCAAAATTATGGTACCACCTGAAATGGAGGAACCACAGCCATTGGTACCCATTGCAACTCCTGCAGAACCACTGGTAGCAGAAATACCACCAGCAGCAGCTGAAATGCTACCCTCACAAGCAGATACCAATTTAACTCCTTAGGAGAAAGAGTATATTCAATTTGTGGGTGAACAGCAGGAAGAGGATGTCAAGAAATTCTTCCATGAACAGCAGCCCAAGTCAACAGCTTCCAGAACCCCAGGAGGGGATTACTAGACCAAGTTACTAACTTTGTTACCCTGGAGGGTATTTGCACCGTTGTGCCTTTTTCTATTTTTTTTTTGGTCACCAATGTCATGTTTTTCTTGTTCCAGTTTTGTTGCCCAGTTTTATTGGCAGCGTTTTTCCTATTGAACTGTGGAGATCATGGACGCTGAATGATCCAGAACTGTGATTGTAAATAGTTGCGCCTCTCTAGGTGCCCTCTCTTGGTTTTACATAGGTCTTCTGAAGATAAATACTACCTCATCATGGAGCATGGCTCCATCCTAAGGACACTGCAAGAGATCCCGGCTGGGAGCGGTGTCCAACACTTACAAGAATTATTGAAGTTTTTGATATGAAGTATTTCATAATGTGCTTTATGAAAGTATTAATAGATAGAGAACAGCTTTTATAGGAATGTTTTAATAAAGAGATGAGAAATTTGAATAAAGATAAAGATAAAAAATGTGAAAAGAAAGATGATGAAGAAATGTGTTGATGCAGAATACTTGAAGTGGTAGTGAGTTATTGTCAAAGGCACTTTTGAATTAGGTACTGTATTGAAACATAGATAGTTAATTAAAAATTATTTGCAACGTTCATGAAACAGTGCCTCTCATATTGAGAAGATTAGATAAGAATTGCTATTAACCATTACAAAAATGTTGTATGTTCCTGTATTTGTCAACTTTTGTTTTCTTTCAGCTCGCGGATGTGCTGTGTTTAACAGGGGGGTATGTGGCGCCCCTGAGGGTTCAGTCGCCACAGAGGTACTACACCTCCTCCTGAGGAGTGGTACCCCACTATCCAGGTAAGGTGGGGACACCTGACCACACTCCAACACCTGCATCCCACACAACACAGTAGTGTAGCAAAGCACCCTTTGGTGGCTCCCTGCTTGGAACACGAAGTGTGCTGGGAGATGGGTGGAGTTTAGTTTAGCACAAAAGAGCGGGAAGAGGATAGGAGTTGGAGAGTCAGTCACAGGAGTCTGACAAGGTCAGACCTGTGTAAGAAGACCCCTGAGAGGGATAGATGAAAGAAGTGCTGCCGCCGACCTCAGTGACCTGGGTCCGCTGGCACAGGAAAGAGACATTGAAGGAAAGCCTGACTCTCTCCATAAGAAAGAAAGATTAGTATGGAACATGAGGAGAGGAGGACTAAGGATTAGGGTTGGAGGAGAACCCTTCTCAAGTTCACAGCGCAAGGTCAGGGTCCGGTCCCCGAGGTTGTTTGGATACTAATGATCCCGCAACAGACACCGGAGGAATAGAAGATTGTCGCCACTTTATTCCCACAAAAGACTTGGGGGCACAACAGCAACGAGATAGAGAGCCGGGACTTGGTAGCAGAGAGTCCCCAAAGCGGGCTACAGCTGTCTGCCGTACAAGTAGAGTTCATAGGAACATCTGACAGGAGGAACTCCAGTGTAACTCAGTACTGTGAGTACTTCACTTTAGGCGCAAAAGGGAGACGTTCAGAAAAGTCACATATGTTGGCGGAGTGTTGGAAAGGAGTACTTCATCTTGCCTGGAAGTTGGCTGAGCTCCGGACCCAGAGGACACAGCACGGATGCGGGCTCTTGTGCCACAACAGACTGTGAGTAAAGCTTTGGAACTACATGCCCTGGTATCCTCCACTTATTCCTGCGTCAACCTACCCAGCACTGCTACATCCCCTACATCTTTGCTGCACCACACTATCTGTCCCAGAGGATCTGTCTGCAGCGTCGGCTTAAAATCTTCATTGCCCAACACCACAGGTGACTTACACATTCACACTGAGCATTTACAATGGGCGCCCAGGTCCACGGGCCGGGTCCCAGCTACCATGACATCTCCCACTGAGGACCATCGGGCCCGGTACCAAGTACCCCACAGCCCTGGGTGTGAGGGCGTCCCAGAAACATGAACACAACAAGAGACCTGGATACTGTTGCCAACCAATTATTTATTCTGGAAGAGGACTGGCATATTCCGGCGAGATCCAGGCCTTGTTCATTTTCAGAAAAGTAAGCCGGTCAACGTTATTGGAGGATAGTCGCATGCGACGGTCTGTTAGTAGTACACCACCTGCGGCGCTAAAGACGCATTCCGATAATACACTAGTAGCAGGGCAAGCCAGCACCTCCAATGCATACTGGCTAAGCTCTGGCCATGTATCCAGCTTAGAGACCCAAAATTGAAGGGGGAAGAGCTGTGCGGGAGAACACTGAGAGGGCAAGACATGTAGTCTGTCACCATTCAGGATGCTTGTATGCTGATAGTATATGGTTTCAGCTATTTTACACTATCTGTACTGTTTACTTTCTGATTAACCCCTTGTTTACCTGCATAGTGGGAAACTGTTTATTATGTATATTTTTAATATATTTCAATAAAATTGTTTATATTTTTCCTAAATACTCGTTGTTTCTATCTGCTATAATTAGCTAGAAGAATTGTGTATTATAGCATTGTATCTGGAGTTAAAGAGGTGATAGTGTTATATCCATAAAACATTTTTGGGAATATTTGTGATAATAATGTAATATATATGTAGTATGTATGTTGCATGTAGTATATATGTTGTATGTATGTTGCATGCATGTAGTATATATGTGGTATATATGTATGTTGCATGCATGTGGTATATATGTAGTATGTATGTTGCATGCATGTAGTATATATGTAGTATGTATGTTGCATGTAGTATATACAGTCATGGCCAAAAGTATTGACACCCCTGCAATTCTGTCAGATAATATTCAGTTTCTTCCTGAAAATGATTGCAAACACAAATTTTTTGATATTATTATCTTCATTTAATTTGTCTTAAATGAAAAAACACAAAAGAGAATGAAGCAAAAAGCAAAACATTGATCATTTCACACAAAACTCCAAAAATGGGCCGGACAAAAGTATTGGCACCCTCAGCCTAATACTTGGTTGCACAACCTTTAGCCAAAATAACTGCGACCAACCGCTTCCGGTAACCATCAATGAGTTTCTTACAATGCTCTGCTGGAATTTTAGACCATTCTTCTTTGGCAAACTACTCCAGGTCCCTGATATTTGAAGGGTGCCTTCTCCAAACTGCCATTTTTAGATCTCTCCACAGGTGTTCTATGGGATTCAGGTCTGGACTCATTGCTGGCCACCTTAGAAGTCTCCAGTGCTTTCTCTCAAACCATTTTCTAGTGCTTTTTGAAGTGTGTTTTGGGTCATTGTCCTGCTGGAAGACCCATGACCTCTGAGGTAGACCCAGCTTTCTCACACTGGGCCCTAAATTATGCTGCAAAATTTGTTGGTAGTCTTCTGACTTCATAATGCCATGCACACGGTCAAGCAGTCCAGTGCCAGAGGCAGCAAAGCAACCCCAAAACATCAGGGAACCTCCGCCATGTTTGACTGTAGGGACCGTGTACTTTTCTTTGAATGCCTCTTTTTTCTCCTGTAAACTCTATGTTGATGCTTTTGCCCTAAAAGCTCTACTTTTGTCTCATCTGACCAAAGAACATTCTTCCAAAATGTTTTAGGCTTTTTCAGGTAAGTTTTGGCAAACTCCAGCCTGGCTTTTTTATGTCTCAGGGTAAGAAGTGGGGTCTTCCTGGGTCTCCTACCATACAGTCCCTTTTCATTCAGATGCCGACGGATAGTACGGGTTGACACCGTTGTACCCTCGGACTGCAGGGCAGCTTGACCTTGTTTGGATGTTAGTGGAGGTTCTTTATCCAACATCTGCACAATCTTGCGTTGAAATCTCTTGTCAATTTTTCTTTTCCGGCCACATCTAGGGAGGTTAGCCACAGTGCCATGGGCTTTAAACTTCTTGATGACACTGCGCACGGTAGACACAGGAACATTCAGGTCTTTGGAGATGGACTTGAAGCCTTGAGATTACTCATGCTTCCTCACAATTTGGTTTCTCAAGTCCTCAGACAGTTCTTTGGTCTTCTTTCTTTTCTCCATGCTCAATGTGGTACACACAAGGACACAGGACAGAGGTTGAGTCAACTTTAATCCATGTCAAATGGCTACAAGTGTGATTTAGTTATTGCCAACACCTGTTAGGTGCCACAGGAAAGTTACAGGTGCTGTTAATTACACAAATTAGAGAAGCATCACATGATTTTTCGCACAGTGCCAATACTTTTGTCCACCCTCTTTTTATGTTTGGTGTGGAATTATATCCAATTTGGCTTTAGGACAATTCTTTTTGTGTTTTTTTCATTTAAGACAAATTAAATGAAGATAATAATACCAAAGAATTTGTGCTTGCAATCATTTTCAGGAAGAAACTGAGTATTATCTGACAGAATTGCAGGGGTGTCAATACTTTTGGCCATGACTGTATGTTGTATGTATGTTGCATGCATGTAGTATATGTTGTATATATGTAGTATGCATGTTGCATGCAGTATATATGTTGTATGTATGTTGCATGCATGTAGTATATATGTGGTATATATGTAGTATGCATGTTGCATGCATGTAGTATATATGTTGTATATATGTATGTTGCATGCATGTGGTATATATGTAGTATGCATGTAGTATATATGTGGTATATATGTAGTTTGCATGCTGCATGCATGTGGTATATATGTAGTATGTATGTATGTTGCATGCATGTAGTATATATGTAGTATGCATGTTGCATGCATGTAGTATAAATGTTATATGTATGTAGCATGCATGTAGTATATATGTGGTATATATGTAGTATGCATGTTGCATGCATGTAGTATATATGTAGTATGCATGTTGCATGCTTGTAGTATATATGTAGTATGTATATGCATGTAGTATATATGTATGTTGCATGCATGTAGTATATATGTGGTATATATGTAGTATGCATGTTGCATGCATGTGGAATATATATGTAGTATGTATGTATGTTGCATGCAAGTAGTATAGATGTGGTATGCATGTTGCATGTAGTATATATGTGGTATAGAATCATAGAATCATAGAATCGTAGAGTTGGAAGGGACCTCCTGGGCCATCTGGTCCAACCCCCTGCTCAAAGCAGGATTCGCTAAATCATCCCAGTCAGATGTCTGTCCAGCCTCTGTTTGAAGACTTCCATTGAAGGAGAACTCACCACTTCTCGTGGCAGCCTGTTCCACTCATTGATCACTCTAACTGTCAAAAAGTTTTTTCTAATATCTAATCTGTGTCTCCTCCCATTCAGTTTCATCCCATTGCCTCTAGTCTTTCCTTGTGCAAATGAGAATAAAGTTGATCCTTCTACAATGTGACAGCCCTTTAGATAGTTGTAGACAGCAATTAAGTCTCCTCTCAGTCTTCTCTTTTGCAAACTAAACATTCCCAAATCCTGCAACCTTTCCTCATAAGACAGGGTTTGCAGACCGGTCACCATTCTGGTCGCTCTTTTCTGAACTTGCTCCAGTTTGTTGATGTCTTTTTTTAAATGTGGTGCCCAAAACTGGACACAATATTCCAGATGAGGTCTGACCAAAGAGGAGTAGAGGGAAATAATGACTTCACGTGATCTAGACTGTATGCTTCTGTTAATACATCCTAGAACTGCATTTGCCTTTTTTGCTGCTGCATCACACTGTTGACTCATATTCAGTCTGTGATCTATTAGTATACCCAAGTCTTTTTCACATGTGCTGTCACTTAGCCCTATTCCTCCCATTCTATATATGCTTTTTTCATTTTTATTGCCCAGATGTAGTACTTTGCATTTCTCCCTGTTAAAAACCATTCTGTTAGTTACTGCCCACTTCTCCAGTTTATTTAAATCTTTTTGAATCCTCTCTCTCTCTTCTCTAGTATTAGCTATCCCTCCTAGCTTTGTGTCATCAGCAAATTTAATCAGTTTACCCTCAATTCCTTCATCTAAATCGTTGATAAAGATGTTGAACAATACAGGGCCCAGGACAGAGCCCTGTGGTACCCCACTTGAGACATTCTTCCAACTGGATGTGCAGCCATTTACGACCACTCTTTGGGTCCGATCACTAAGCCAGCTATGAATCCACCTAACAGTTGCCTTGTCCATTCCATACTTAGTCATTTTTTCAATAAGGATTGTATGAGAGACTTTGTCAAATGCTTTGCTGAAGTCAAGATATACTATATCTACAGCATTTCCTTGATCCACCCAATCAGTGATACCGTCATAGAAGGAAATTAAGTTAGTCTGACATGACTTATTAGTTACAAACCCATGCTGACTCTGTTTGATCACTTCATTCTTATCCAGGTATTGACTTAAATGTTGTTTAATAATTTGTTCAAAGATCTTTCCTGGTATAGAAGTCAGACTCACCGGCCTATAGTTGCCTGGGTCCACCTTCTTCCCCTTTTTGAAGATAGGAACAACATTTGCTCTTCTCCAGTCTTCTGGCACTTCTCCTGTTCTCCAAGAATTTTCAAAGATTATGGAGAGTGGTTCAGAAATTTCTTCTGCTATCTCCTTCAGTACTCTGGGGTGTAATTCATCTGGACCTGGAGACTTGAATTCATTTAGGTTAGCTAAGTGTTTCCTCACTATCTTTCTGTTTATAGATATCCTGGATTCTTCTATTCCCTTAATAGGACAGTGAATAACAGTTGGTGTTACATTTCCTTTCTGAGAGAAAACAGATGCAAAATAGGAATTTAAAAGTTCAGCCTTCTCAACATCCTGTCTTACCATTTCATCATTTTCATCCTGTAAAAATCCTATAGCATCTTTGACTTTTCTTTTACTTTTGACATATCCCCAAAATCCTTTATTATTGCTTTTGACATCTCTTGCAAGCCTCAATTCATTTTCAGCTTTAGCTAATCTGATTTGTGCCCTGCAGATTCTGCAGACAGCATTATATTCTTCTTTAGATATGCCTCCCTCTTTCCATTTTATAAACATTTTTTTCTTCCTTTTTAGCATGTGCTTAAGTTCTGTGTTCACCCATCCTGGTTTCCTTAAATGCTTCCTATTCTTCCCTCTTTTCGGAATTGTTAACAACTGTGCTTTGAGAATTTCATTTTTCAAGATTTCCCATCCTTCCTGGACATTTTTGTCTTTAAGGATATCCAGCCATTGGATCCCTCCAATTCTCTTTCTGAATCCCTTAAAATCTGCCTTTCTGAAATCTAACCTTGACGTCTGAGTCTTCACAGGTCTTCCGCCTCTAGTTATCCAAAATTCTAAAATAGCATGGTCGCTACCTCCTAGGGTTCCAGCCACTTTTACCTCCTCAACCATTTCCTCCCTGTTTATAAGGATTAGATCCAAGGTAGCAGTTCCCCTTGTTTTCTCCCCTACCTTTTGGAAGATAAAGTTGTCAGCAAGAGAGGATAAGAATTTCCTTGACCTGTTAGTTTTGCCTGAGAGAGATTCCCAACAAATGTCTGGATAGTTGAAATCTCCCATGACAACTATGTCATATTTTTTGGAGAACTTGGCCATTTGATGCATAAAGAGTTCATCCATATCTTCAGCTTGCACAGGCGGCCTGTAGTAAATGCCTGCAATGGTGTCCTTTCCATTGTTCTGTCCTTGTATTCTTACCCAAACAGTTTCCACAGAACTCCCAGTCTCTGAAGCTTCAATCTCTGTGCAGATATACGCGTTTCTAACATACAATGCAACACCCCCTCCTCGTTTATCAAGTCTGTTTCTTGCAAATAAGTTGTATCCTTCTAGTCTTGTATTCCAATCATGTGTATCGTCCCACCAAGTTTCAGTGATTCCAATGACATCATATTTCTTTTCCTGTGTTAGTAGTTCCAATTCTCCTTGTTTGTTGCCCATGCTTTGTGCATTAGTATAGAAACATTTTAGTTTGTGATTGGTTTCTCTTTCTCCAATATTTTTATTAATTAGATTCTTTCGTCTTTGTTCTTCCTTTCCACTTCTATTAGCAGAGTTCTCAATAGCATTTGTCAGGTGTATGGCTTTTTCTGGTCTTTTGCTTCCCTTCCCATGTTGTTCTAGTTTAAAGCTCTCCTTACAAGTGTAGCAAGGCGACTTCCAAATACATGCTTTCCAGTCTTCGTAAGGTGCACCCCATCTCTAGCAAGTAGTCCATCGTATAAGTAGTTCACTCCGTGATCCAGAAATCCAAATCGTTGCTGATGGCACCATCGACGTAGCCAGTTGTTCACCTGCAGAATCTTATTCCACCTCCTTGGTCCATGGCCATCCACTGGGAGGATGGAAGAGAAGACCACCTGCGCTCCCAGTTCTTTCACTTTCTTGCTTAAGTCTTCAAAGTCTCTGCAGATGGTTTCCAGGTCGTTTCTTGCGGTGTCATTTGTCCCCACATGTAGTAGCAGGAATGGGTAGTCATCTGTAGGTCTGAAGAGTCCTGATATCCTGTCAGACACATCTTTAATTTTTGCACCTGGAAGACAGCACATTTCTCTTGAAGTTATATCCGGTCTGCAGATAGCGGCCTCTGTTCCTCTCAACAGGGAATCCCCCATGACCACCACTCTCCGTTTCTTCTTCACAACATTTTTCTTTCTCCATCCAGGAGGACTCTGAAGGCGTACAAGGTTGCTGTTTGTTGGCAAAGTCTTATCCTGATGTATTTCTTCATCATTTTCCTGCGTGAGAGCCTGGTACTGGTTTCTGAGCAGTATGGGTGCTGACTGCCTCCTGATCCTCCTGCTTCTCTGGGTCACATGTCTCCATTCCTCTGTTTCTTCAGGTGCACTTTGAATTTCTTCTCTTTCTGTAACATGAAGAGATAATTCTGCTCTGTCCAAGAACTCTTCACCTTCCTTAATGATCTTTAACGTAGCCAACCTCTCTTCGAGATTTTGCAACTTTTCCTCCAACAGGGACACAAGCTTGCATTTGTGGCATGTGAAGTTTGGCTTTTCCACTGGTAAATCTGTGAACATGTAGCAAGAAATGCAGCTCACCAAATGGCTCCTGGCCTCTTCCATCTTGAGATTTCTTAAAAACGATGAAAGATGAGCCTATCGGCGCACGGTTTTTCCGATTTCCTCTTTTCAGCTGCAACGGCCAAAACCCAGTGATCGTTGAGCTCGCGGAGACTCTTCACTTATCCCAGAAGGCACTGGGAATATGCAAATGATCTCCTCAAGACTCTTCCCCTGGTTTTCCGATTTCCTCTTTTCAACTGCAACGGCCAAAACCCAGTGATCGTTGAGCTCGCGGAGACTCTTCACTTATCCCAGAAGGCACTGGGAATATGCAAATGATCTCCTCAAGACTCTTCCCCTGGTTTTCCGATTTCCTCTTTTCAACTGCAACGGCCAAAACCCAGTGATCGTTGAGCTCGCGGAGACTCTTCACTTATCCCAGAAGGCACTGGGAATATGCAAATGATCTCCTCAAGACTCTTCCCCTGGTATATATGTAGTATGCATGTTGCATGCATGTGGAATATATATATGTAGTATGTATGTATGTTGCATGCATGTAGTAGATATGTAGTATGCATGTTGCATGTAGTATATATGTATGTTGCATGCATGTAGTATATATGTAGTATATATGTAGTATGCATGTTGCATGCATGTGGTATATATGTAGTATGTATGTATGTTGCATATAGTATATATGTATGTTGCATGCATGTAGTATATATGTAGTATGCATGTTGCATGCATGTGGTATATATGTAGTATGTATGTTGCATGTAGTATATAAGTATTATATATGTATGTTGCATGCATGTAGTATATATGTGGTATATATGTAGTATATATGTATGTTGCATGTATGTAGTATATATGTGGTATATATGTAGTATGCATGTAGTATATATGTTGTATATATGTATGTTGCATGCATGTAGTATATATGTATGTTGCATGCATGTAGTATATATGTGGTATATATGTAGTATGCATGTTGCATGCATGTAGTATATATGTTGTATATATGTATGTTGCATGCATGTGGTATATATGTAATATGCATGTAGTATGTATGTTGCATGCATGTAGTATATACACTCACTGGCCACTTTATTAGGTACACCATGCTAGTAAGGGGTTGGACCCCCTTTTGCCTTCAGAACTGCCTCAATTCTTCGTGGCAGAGATTCAACAAGGTGCTGGAAGCATTCCTCAGAGATTTTGGACCATATTGACATGATGGCATCACACAGTTGGCGCAGATTTGTCGGCTGCACATCCCTGATGCGAATCTCCCGTTCCACCACATCCCAAAGATGCTCTATTGGATTGAGATCTGGTGACTGAGGAGGCCATTTGAGTACAGTAAACTCATTGTCATGTTCAAGAAACCAATCTGAGATGATTCGAGCTTTATGACATGGCGCATTATCCTGCTGAAAGTAGCCATCAGATGTTGGGTACATTGTGGTCATAAAGGGATGGACATGGTCAGCAACAATACTCAGGTAGGCTGTGGCGTTGCAACGATGTTCAATTGGTACCAAGGGGCCCAAAGAGTGCCCAGAAAAAATTCCCCACACCATGACACCACCACCACCAGCCTGAACCGTTGATACAAGGCAGGATGGATCCATGCTTTCATGTTGTTTACGCCAAATTCTGACCCTACCATCCGAATGTCGCAGCAGAAATCGAGACTCATCAGACCAGGCAACGTTTTTCCAATCTTCTACTGTCCAATTTCGATGAGCTTGTGCAAATTGTAGCCTCAGTTTCCTGTTCTTAGCTGAGAGGAGTGGTACCCAGTGTGGTCTTCTGCTGCTGTAGCCCATCTGCCTCAAAGTTCGACGCACTGTGCGTTCAGAGATGCTCTTCTGCCTACCTTGGTTGTAACGGGTGGCAATTTGAGTCACTGTTGCCTTTCTATCAGCTCGAACCAGTCTGCCCATTCTCCTCTGACCTCTGGCATCAACAAGGCATTTCCGGCCACAGAACTGCCGCTCACTGGATTTTTTTTCTTTTTCGGACCATTCTCTGTAAACCCTAGAGATGGTTGTGCGTGAAAATCCCAGTAGATCAGCAGTTTCTGAAATTCTCAGACCAGCCCTTCTGGCACCAACAATCATGCCACGTTCAAAGGCACTCAAATCACCTTTCTTCCCCATACTGATGCTCGGTTTGAACTGCAGGAGATTGTCTTGACCATGTCTACATGCCTAAATGCACTGAGTTGCCGCCATGTGATTGGCTGATTAGAAATTAAGTCTTAACACACAGTTGGACAGGTGTACCTAATAAAGTGGCCAGTGAGTGTATGTAGTATGTATGTTGCATGCATGTAATTTATATGTAGTATGTTGCATGTAGTATATATGTTGTATATATGTGTGTTGCATGCATGTAGTATATGTTGTATATATGTAGTATGCATGTTGCATGCAGTATATATGTTGTATGTATGTTGCATGCATGTAGTATATATGTGGTATATATGTAGTATGCATGTGGTATATATGTAGTATGTATGTTGCATGCATGTAGTATATATGTAGTATGCATGTTGCATGCAGTATATATGTATGTTGCATGCATGTAGTATATATGTGGTATATATGTAGTATGCATGTTGCATGCATGTAGTATATATGTTGTATGTATGTATGTTGCATGCATGTAGTATATATGTGGTATATATTTAGTATGCATGTTGCATGCTTGTAGTATATATGAAGTATATATATATGTTGCATGCATGTAGTATATATGTTGTATATATGTAGTATGCATGTTGCATGCAGTATATATGTTGTATGCATGTTGCATGCATGTTGTATATATGTGGTATATATGTAGTATGCATGTGGTATATATGTAGTATGTATGTTGCATGCATGTAGTATATATGCAGTATGCATGTTGCATGTAGTATATATATGTTGCATGCATGTAGTATATATGTGGTATATATGTAGTATGCATGTTGCATGCATGTAGTATATATGTTGTATGTATGTATGTTGCATGCATGTGGTATATATGTAGTATGCATGTTGCATGCATGTAGTATATATGTTGTATATATGTATGTTGCATGCATGTGGTATATATGTAGTATGCATGTAGTATATATGTGGTATATATGTAGTTTGCATGCTGCATGCATGTGGTATATATGTAGTATGTATGTTGCATGCATGTAGTATGCATGTTGCAAGTAGTATATATGCATGTTGCATGCATGTAGTATATATGTAGTATGCATGTTGCATGTATGTAGTATAAATGTTATATGTATGTAGCATGCATGTAGTATATATGTGGTATATATGTAGTATGCATGTTGCATGCATGTAGTATATATGTAGTATGCATGTTGCATGCTTGTAGTATATATGTAGTATGTATATGCATGTAGTATATATGTAGTATATATGTATGTTGCATGCATGTAGTATATATGTGGTATATATGTAGTATGCATGTTGCATGCATGTGGAATATATATGTAGTATGTATGTATGTTGCATGCAAGTAGTATATATGTGGTATATATGTAGTATGCATGTTGCATGCATGTGGAATATATATGTAGTATGTATGTATGTTGCATGCATGTAGTAGATATGTAGTATGCATGTTGCATGTAGTATATATGTATGTTGCATGCATGTAGTATATATGTAGTATATATGTAGTATGCATGTTGCATGCATGTGGTATATATGTAGTATGTATGTATGTTGCATATAGTATATATGTATGTTGCATGCATGTAGTATATATGTAGTATGCATGTTGCATGCATGTGGTATATATGTAGTATGTATGTAGTATGTATGTTGCATGTAGTATATAAGTATTATATATGTATGTTGCATGCATGTAGTATATATGTGGTATATAAGTATTATATATGTATGTTGCATGCATGTAGTATATATGTGGTATATATGTAGTATGCATGTTGCATGCATGTAGTATATATGTTGTATATATGTATGTTGCATGCATGTAGTATATATGTATGTTGCATGCATGTAGTATATATGTAGTATGCATGTTGCATGCATGTAGTATATATGTAGTATGTATGTTGAATGTGGTATATATGTAGTATATATGTATGTTGCATGCATGTAGTATATATGTGGTATATATGTAGTATGCATGTTGCATGCATGTAGTATATATGTTGTATATATGTATGTTGCATGCATGTGGTATATATGTAGTATGCATGTAGTATATATGTGGTATATATGTAGTTTGCATGCTGCATGCATGTGGTATATATGTAGTATGTATGTATGTTGCATGCATGTAGTATGCATGTTGCAAGTAGTATATATGTATGTTGCATGCATGTATTATATATGTAGTATGCATGTTGCATGCATGTAGTATAAATGTTATATGTATGTAGCATGCATGTAGTATATATGTGGTATATATGTAGTATGCATGTTGCATGCATGTAGTATATATGTAGTATGCATGTTGCATGCTTGTAGTATATATGTAGTATGTATATGCATGTAGTATATATGTATGTTGCATGCATGTAGTATATATGTGGTATATATGTAGTATGCATGTTGCATGCATGTGGAATATATATGTAGTATGTATGTATGTTGCATGCAAGTAGTATAGATGTGGTATGCATGTTGCATGTAGTATATATGTGGTATAGAATCATAGAATCATAGAATCGTAGAGTTGGAAGGGACCTCCTGGGCCATCTGGTCCAACCCTCTGCTCAAAGCAGGATTCGCTAAATCATCCCAGTCAGATGTCTGTCCAGCCTCTGTTTGAAGACTTCCATTGAAGGAGAACTCACCACTTCTCGTGGCAGCCTGTTCCACTCATTGATCACTCTAACTGTCAAAAAGTTTTTTCTAATATCTAATCTGTGTCTCCTCCCATTCAGTTTCATCCCATTGCCTCTAGTCTTTCCTTGTGCAAATGAGAATAAAGTTGATCCTTCTACAATGTGACAGCCCTTTAGATAGTTGTAGACAGCAATTAAGTCTCCTCTCAGTCTTCTCTTTTGCAAACTAAACATTCCCAAATCCTGCAACCTTTCCTCATAAGACAGGGTTTGCAGACCGGTCACCATTCTGGTCGCTCTTTTCTGAACTTGCTCCAGTTTGTTGATGTCTTTTTTTAAATGTGGTGCCCAAAACTGGACACAATATTCCAGATGAGGTCTGACCAAAGAGGAGTAGAGGGAAATAATGACTTCACGTGATCTAGACTGTATGCTTCTGTTAATACATCCTAGAACTGCATTTGCCTTTTTTGCTGCTGCATCACACTGTTGACTCATATTCAGTCTGTGATCTATTAGTATACCCAAGTCTTTTTCACATGTGCTGTCACTTAGCCCTATTCCTCCCATTCTATATATGCTTTTTTCATTTTTATTGCCCAGATGTAGTACTTTGCATTTCTCCCTGTTAAAAACCATTCTGTTAGTTACTGCCCACTTCTCCAGTTTATTTAAATCTTTTTGAATCCTCTCTCTCTCTTCTCTAGTATTAGCTATCCCTCCTAGCTTTGTGTCATCAGCAAATTTAATCAGTTTACCCTCAATTCCTTCATCTAAATCGTTGATAAAGATGTTGAACAATACAGGGCCCAGGACAGAGCCCTGTGGTACCCCACTTGAGACATTCTTCCAACTGGATGTGCAGCCATTTACGACCACTCTTTGGGTCCGATCACTAAGCCAGCTATGAATCCACCTAACAGTTGCCTTGTCCATTCCATACTTAGTCATTTTTTCAATAAGGATTGTATGAGAGACTTTGTCAAATGCTTTGCTGAAGTCAAGATATACTATATCTACAGCATTTCCTTGATCCACCCAATCAGTGATACCGTCATAGAAGGAAATTAAGTTAGTCTGACATGACTTATTAGTTACAAACCCATGCTGACTCTGTTTGATCACTTCATTCTTATCCAGGTATTGACTTAAATGTTGTTTAATAATTTGTTCAAAGATCTTTCCTGGTATAGAAGTCAGACTCACCGGCCTATAGTTGCCTGGGTCCACCTTCTTCCCCTTTTTGAAGATAGGAACAACATTTGCTCTTCTCCAGTCTTCTGGCACTTCTCCTGTTCTCCAAGAATTTTCAAAGATTATGGAGAGTGGTTCAGAAATTTCTTCTGCTATCTCCTTCAGTACTCTGGGGTATAATTCATCTGGACCTGGAGACTTGAATTCATTTAGGTTAGCTAAGTGTTTCCTCACTATCTTTCTGTTTATAGATATCCTGGATTCTTCTATTCCCTTAATAGGACAGTGAATAACAGTTGGTGTTACATTTCCTTTCTGAGAGAAAACAGATGCAAAATAGGAATTTAAAAGTTCAGCCTTCTCAACATCCTGTCTTACCATTTCATCATTTTCATCCTGTAAAAATCCTATAGCATCTTTGACTTTTCTTTTACTTTTGACATATCCCCAAAATCCTTTATTATTGCTTTTGACATCTCTTGCAAGCCTCAATTCATTTTCAGCTTTAGCTAATCTGATTTGTGCCCTGCAGATTCTGCAGACAGCATTATATTCTTCTTTAGATATGCCTCCCTCTTTCCATTTTATAAACATTTTTTTCTTCCTTTTTAGCATGTGCTTAAGTTCTGTGTTCACCCATCCTGGTTTCCTTAAATGCTTCCTATTCTTCCCTCTTTTCGGAATTGTTAACAACTGTGCTTTGAGAATTTCATTTTTCAAGATTTCCCATCCTTCCTGGACATTTTTGTCTTTAAGGATATCCAGCCATTGGATCCCTCCAATTCTCTTTCTGAATCCCTTAAAATCTGCCTTTCTGAAATCTAACCTTGACGTCTGAGTCTTCACAGGTCTTCCGCCTCTAGTTATCCAAAATTCTAAAATAGCATGGTCGCTACCTCCTAGGGTTCCAGCCACTTTTACCTCCTCAACCATTTCCTCCCTGTTTATAAGGATTAGATCCAAGGTAGCAGTTCCCCTTGTTTTCTCCCCTACCTTTTGGAAGATAAAGTTGTCAGCAAGAGAGGATAAGAATTTCCTTGACCTGTTAGTTTTGCCTGAGAGAGATTCCCAACAAATGTCTGGATAGTTGAAATCTCCCATGACAACTATGTCATATTTTTTGGAGAACTTGGCCATTTGATGCATAAAGAGTTCATCCATATCTTCAGCTTGCACAGGCGGCCTGTAGTAAATGCCTACAATGGTGTCCTTTCCATTGTTCTGTCCTTGTATTCTTACCCAAACAGTTTCCACAGAACTCCCAGTCTCTGAAGCTTCAATCTCTGTGCAGATATACGCGTTTCTAACATACAATGCAACACCCCCTCCTCGTTTATCAAGTCTGTTTCTTGCAAATAAGTTGTATCCTTCTAGTCTTGTATTCCAATCATGTGTATCGTCCCACCAAGTTTCAGTGATTCCAATGACATCATATTTCTTTTCCTGTGTTAGTAGTTCCAATTCTCCTTGTTTGTTGCCCATGCTTTGTGCATTAGTATAGAAACATTTTAGTTTGTGATTGGTTTCTCTTTCTCCAATATTTTTATTAATTAGATTCTTTCGTCTTTGTTCTTCCTTTCCACTTCTATTAGCAGAGTTCTCAATAGCATTTGTCAGGTGTATGGCTTTTTCTGGTCTTTTGCTTCCCTTCCCATGTTGTTCTAGTTTAAAGCTCTCCTTACAAGTGTAGCAAGGCGACTTCCAAATACATGCTTTCCAGTCTTCGTAAGGTGCACCCCATCTCTAGCAAGTAGTCCATCGTATAAGTAGTTCACTCCGTGATCCAGAAATCCAAATCGTTGCTGATGGCACCATCGACGTAGCCAGTTGTTCACCTGCAGAATCTTATTCCACCTCCTTGGTCCATGGCCATCCACTGGGAGGATGGAAGAGAAGACCACCTGCGCTCCCAGTTCTTTCACTTTCTTGCCTAAGTCTTCAAAGTCTCTGCAGATGGTTTCCAGGTCGTTTCTTGCGGTGTCATTTGTCCCCACATGTAGTAGCAGGAATGGGTAGTCATCTGTAGGTCTGAAGAGTCCTGATATCCTGTCAGACACATCTTTAATTTTTGCACCTGGAAGACAACACATTTCTCTTGAAGTTATATCCGGTCTGCAGATAGCGGCCTCTGTTCCTCTCAACAGGGAATCCCCCATGACCACCACTCTCCGTTTCTTCTTCACAACATTTTTCTTTCTCCATCCAGGAGGACTCTGAAGGCGTACAAGGTTGCTGTTTGTTGGCAAAGTCTTATCCTGATGTATTTCTTCATCATTTTCCTGCGTGAGAGCCTGGTACTGGTTTCTGAGCAGTATGGGTGCTGACTGCCTCCTGATCCTCCTGCTTCTCTGGGTCACATGTCTCCATTCCTCTGTTTCTTCAGGTGCACTTTGAATTTCTTCTCTTTCTGTAACATGAAGAGATAATTCTGCTCTGTCCAAGAACTCTTCACCTTCCTTAATGATCTTTAACGTAGCCAACCTCTCTTCGAGATTTTGCAACTTTTCCTCCAACAGGGACACAAGCTTGCATTTGTGGCATGTGAAGTTTGGCTTTTCCACTGGTAAATCTGTGAACATGTAGCAAGAAATGCAGCTCACCAAATGGCTCCTGGCCTCTTCCATCTTGAGATTTCTTAAAAACGATGAAAGATGAGCCTATCGGCGCGCGGTTTTTCCGATTTCCTCTTTTCAGCTGCAACGGCCAAAACCCAGTGATCGTTGAGCTCGCGGAGACTCTTCACTTATCCCAGAAGGCACTGGGAATATGCAAATGATCTCCTCAAGACTCTTCCCCTGGTTTTCCGATTTCCTCTTTTCAACTGCAACGGCCAAAACCCAGTGATCGTTGAGCTCGCGGAGACTCTTCACTTATCCCAGAAGGCACTGGGAATATGCAAATGATCTCCTCAAGACTCTTCCCCTGGTTTTCCGATTTCCTCTTTTCAACTGCAACGGCCAAAACCCAGTGATCGTTGAGCTCGCGGAGACTCTTCACTTATCCCAGAAGGCACTGGGAATATGCAAATGATCTCCTCAAGACTCTTCCCCTGGTATATATGTAGTATGCATGTTGCATGCATGTGGAATATATATATGTAGTATGTATGTATGTTGCATGCATGTAGTAGATATGTAGTATGCATGTTGCATGTAGTATATATGTATGTTGCATGCATGTAGTATATATGTAGTATATATGTAGTATGCATGTTGCATGCATGTGGTATATATGTAGTATGTATGTATGTTGCATATAGTATATATGTATGTTGCATGCATGTAGTATATATGTAGTATGCATGTTGCATGCATGTGGTATATATGTAGTATGTATGTTGCATGTAGTATATAAGTATTATATATGTATGTTGCATGCATGTAGTATATATGTGGTATATATGTAGTATATATGTATGTTGCATGTATGTAGTATATATGTGGTATATATGTAGTATGCATGTAGTATATATGTTGTATATATGTATGTTGCATGCATGTAGTATATATGTATGTTGCATGCATGTAGTATATATGTGGTATATATGTAGTATGCATGTTGCATGCATGTAGTATATATGTTGTATATATGTATGTTGCATGCATGTGGTATATATGTAATATGCATGTAGTATGTATGTTGCATGCATGTAGTATATACACTCACTGGCCACTTTATTAGGTACACCATGCTAGTAAGGGGTTGGACCCCCTTTTGCCTTCAGAACTGCCTCAATTCTTCGTGGCAGAGATTCAACAAGGTGCTGGAAGCATTCCTCAGAGATTTTGGACCATATTGACATGATGGCATCACACAGTTGGCGCAGATTTGTCGGCTGCACATCCCTGATGCGAATCTCCCGTTCCACCACATCCCAAAGATGCTCTATTGGATTGAGATCTGGTGACTGAGGAGGCCATTTGAGTACAGTAAACTCATTGTCATGTTCAAGAAACCAATCTGAGATGATTCGAGCTTTATGACATGGCGCATTATCCTGCTGAAAGTAGCCATCAGATGTTGGGTACATTGTGGTCATAAAGGGATGGACATGGTCAGCAACAATACTCAGGTAGGCTGTGGCGTTGCAACGATGCTCAATTGGTACCAAGGGGCCCAAAGAGTGCCCAGAAAAAATTCCCCACACCATGACACCACCACCACCAGCCTGAACCGTTGATACAAGGCAGGATGGATCCATGCTTTCATGTTGTTTACGCCAAATTCTGACCCTACCATCCGAATGTCGCAGCAGAAATCGAGACTCATCAGACCAGGCAACGTTTTTCCAATCTTCTACTGTCCAATTTCGATGAGCTTGTGCAAATTGTAGCCTCAGTTTCCTGTTCTTAGCTGAGAGGAGTGGTACCCAGTGTGGTCTTCTGCTGCTGTAGCCCATCTGCCTCAAAGTTCGACGCACTGTGCGTTCAGAGATGCTCTTCTGCCTACCTTGGTTGTAACGGGTGGCAATTTGAGTCACTGTTGCCTTTCTATCAGCTCGAACCAGTCTGCCCATTCTCCTCTGACCTCTGGCATCAACAAGGCATTTCCGGCCACAGAACTGCCGCTCACTGGATTTTTTTTCTTTTTCGGACCATTCTCTGTAAACCCTAGAGATGGTTGTGCGTGAAAATCCCAGTAGATCAGCAGTTTCTGAAATTCTCAGACCAGCCCTTCTGGCACCAACAATCATGCCACGTTCAAAGGCACTCAAATCACCTTTCTTCCCCATACTGATGCTCGGTTTGAACTGCAGGAGATTGTCTTGACCATGTCTACATGCCTAAATGCACTGAGTTGCCGCCATGTGATTGGCTGATTAGAAATTAAGTCTTAACACACAGTTGGACAGGTGTACCTAATAAAGTGGCCAGTGAGTGTATGTAGTATGTATGTTGCATGCATGTAATTTATATGTAGTATGTTGCATGTAGTATATATGTTGTATATATGTGTGTTGCATGCATGTAGTATATGTTGTATATATGTAGTATGCATGTTGCATGCAGTATATATGTTGTATGTATGTTGCATGCATGTAGTATATATGTGGTATATATGTAGTATGCATGTGGTATATATGTAGTATGTATGTTGCATGCATGTAGTATATATGTAGTATGCATGTTGCATGCAGTATATATGTATGTTGCATGCATGTAGTATATATGTGGTATGTATGTATGTTGCATGCATGTAGTATATATGTGGTATATATTTAGTATGCATGTTGCATGCTTGTAGTATATATGAAGTATATATATATGTTGCATGCATGTAGTATATATGTTGTATATATGTAGTATGCATGTTGCATGCAGTATATATGTTGTATGCATGTTGCATGCATGTTGTATATATGTGGTATATATGTAGTATGCATGTGGTATATATGTAGTATGTATGTTGCATGCATGTAGTATATATGCAGTATGCATGTTGCATGTAGTATATATATGTTGCATGCATGTAGTATATATGTGGTATATATGTAGTATGCATGTTGCATGCATGTAGTATATATGTTGTATGTATGTATGTTGCATGCATGTGGTATATATGTAGTATGCATGTTGCATGCATGTAGTATATATGTTGTATATATGTATGTTGCATGCATGTGGTATATATGTAGTATGCATGTAGTATATATGTGGTATATATGTAGTTTGCATGCTGCATGCATGTGGTATATATGTAGTATGTATGTTGCATGCATGTAGTATGCATGTTGCAAGTAGTATATATGCATGTTGCATGCATGTAGTATATATGTAGTATGCATGTTGCATGTATGTAGTATAAATGTTATATGTATGTAGCATGCATGTAGTATATATGTGGTATATATGTAGTATGCATGTTGCATGCATGTAGTATATATGTAGTATGCATGTTGCATGCTTGTAGTATATTTGTAGTATGTATATGCATGTAGTATATATGTATGTTGCATGCATGTAGTATATATGTGGTATATATGTAGTATGCATGTTGCATGCATGTGGAATATATACGTAGTATGTATGTATGTTGCATGCAAGTAGTATATATGTGGTATATATGTAGTATGCATGTTGCATGCATGTGGAATATATATGTAGTATGTATGTATGTTGCATGCATGTAGTAGATATGTAGTATGCATGTTGCATGTAGTATATATGTATGTTGCATGCATGTAGTATATATGTAGTATATATGTAGTATGCATGTTGCATGCATGTGGTATATATGTAGTATGTATGTATGTTGCATATAGTATATATGTATGTTGCATGCATGTAGTATATATGTAGTATGCATGTTGCATGCATGTGGTATATATGTAGTATGTATGTAGTATGTATGTTGCATGTAGTATATAAGTATTATATATGTATGTTGCATGCATGTAGTATATATGTGGTATATAAGTATTATATATGTATGTTGCATGCATGTAGTATATATGTGGTATATATGTAGTATGCATGTTGCATGCATGTAGTATATATGTTGTATATATGTATGTTGCATGCATGTAGTATATATGTATGTTGCATGCATGTAGTATATATGTAGTATGCATGTTGCATGCATGTAGTATATATGTAGTATGTATGTTGAATGTGGTATATATGTAGTATATATGTATGTTGCATGCATGTAGTATATATGTGGTATATATGTAGTATGCATGTTGCATGCATGTAGTATATATGTTGTATATATGTATGTTGCATGCATGTGGTATATATGTAGTATGCATGTAGTATGTATTGTAGGGATGTGACTCGCTTAGGTGCAGCGGGAGACAAACATGAGGCACATTCCTTTAAAATTTCACCAGGTTTATTACTCCATAAACCAGAGACAGCATAACACTGAAATGTAACCTTCACTTCAGGCAAAGGAACAGAAAGGTCCGTGGCTTCAGACTTGGACTGAGAGTCTCAGCACATGCTGGGAGGTGTAGTCCTCCCCATATACAACTAATATACCCAGCTCAGGGCAATGTCCAGAGCAGCGCTATATCTGCAGCCGCAGACCCAGGAAGGCTTCTCCTTCCTTAGCACACAGGCCCCTCTCTGTAGTGTCCCACCTGGACACAGGGAAGTCTATCCACACTCTCACAGACTCCCACCACTCTCTCACATGTGCCAAACACCTCAATTACATAGCCCTGTAACCACACCCAAAGGGGATCACATGGCTATGACATCACCAAAGGTTGTATAGACACACAGGCTTCCCTGACACAGTGTAACAGAAAGATCAGCAGTACCTCTGCTGATCAATACACCCTGGAGCCTGCATCCCAAGGCCACCCACCTTGAGACCCACAATGGTCATTTAGGACCCTGCTCCTGTTACCACACTGAATGTGCCTGTACACCCGTCCTGGGACACCCACACAGCGCCCCCTAGCCGACACAGTGGTAACTACACCACATACCTCCCCCCTCTGTTCAAACTTGTGGGGTTGAACACATGACATCACCCAGGTATCTTGAGACCTGGCACCCATGTCACCTTCCCCTACAAGTCGAGAGGACCATCTCCGTCTGTTTCGGTAGTCAAACTGCCTCATATTCACGTTAGGCCTCCCCCGCCCCCAGCGGTCAGTATCTCGGCCTTGGGCTTTGGCCTTCCCATCAACGTCCGTCAGTGTGATCAGACACTCTTTAGTCTCCACCTGTTTGCAGTGCGCTCCGACACCCGACCTTTCTCTCACCGGCCGGCTCTCCCAGTTCACACTGTCATGAGTCCCACGTCCAGCTGGGCCAACTGGCTGGTCTGAGTCTGACCCTCTGTCACTATGTCCACCACCGGGTCTCGTGCCTATGCTACTACGATTAGAACGGCCACTTGCGGACTCTCGACGTTCTTGCCTTCGACTACCTGTCCTTTCATTCCTTGGAGGATCCCTTCGGGTCCTTACACCTTGGGTTGGAGGTGGACGCCACCTGACGTTCTCTATCTGCTCATTCAGCTGCAGTCGATCCTGTCTTAGCTGCTCAATCTCCTTCAGGTACGCTACCCGATATTCCAGGAGCATGCGAAGCTTCCCAATGCTTTCCACCGAACCAACCACAATGACAGGAACCATGTCATCTTCAATAACGACTTGGATTTCACCAGCAGGTGGGATCCTCACTCTCTTCACACAGGATCGATTCACCATCTCCTGCATCACCTTTCCAAGTCTGCCAACGACTTTCCCCACCAGATTTCTGGGTACCGGAATTATGTCTTCCACAAAGCCCAGCCGACTTTGTGCTTCCCTTGCAAGCTCCAGACGTCGAGCGGCTTTCCTATTACGCTCCACGAGCATCTGTTTCGTGCGGAGACATTGTAGGTGCATCTCCTTCAGGACAGCCACCCTTCTCTCTGTGTCTTCCGTTTCTGCCAGTATCACCAACTGGTCTGTTTCTGGTGCCCAGCTCACACTATAATAATCTTTATTTTTATATAGCGCTAACATATAGGCCTTTACTGCCTTTTTAAAGGTCTCATGCACACCTTCGCTGGCACACGCTTCTCGCACGTCTTCGGGTACCTCCATCACGCACTTGAAGGTCATGGACTTGCTCTCATCCTGGACAGATGGCTCTGGGTTCCCCACGGACACTTCCCTCAAGGTATCTGCCAAGACCGGGTGACTGTCTTGTGCAGCTCTTGGTTCACCATCTTCCTGAGATTTACAGTCTTCAGGACCCTTTTCTAAGATGGGCTTTGGCAGTTCTGCCTTGCTATCAGTCGGGCACGGCCGCTGTACGTCTTCACCCATCCACTTCTTCTGCAGAAGACCTTTTACTACTCCACTGAGTTCTTGCAGAACTTTATCTCGCTCCTCTGCCAGGTAGCGATGCTGATCCTCTCTCCTGAGAATCTCCTGTTGATGCTTCTCTTGGGCCTCTCTGAGCACCTCCATATCTTCCAACAGGGTCTTGTTCATGGTTTTACATGCTGACAGGTGACCTCTGAGCTCAGAGACTTCCTTCTCCAGCTCATCCACTCTGTGCTCAGCTGCTTGCCTTAGGACTCTTTCCCGTTCGACATGTTCTGTTACAGTCTCCTTTATCAGCTGTATCTCATGATCTTGTTCTCTTTTGGCCAGCACGTGTCTCACCACTACCTCTTTAATTATATCATCAAAGGGTACCACTGGGTCAGTCACACCAGTCGAGTGAACCCTCCAGTTACCGTCCAGCACCAATGTGTCTAGTCCAGTAGTCTCATCTCCCAGCCCACCATCTGTCTTATCACGAGACGTCAGGTCCGTCAGTTGGGCAGATGTACTTCTTCCTCTGGTCAGTTCTACCTCTGACCTGTCCATGTCAGGAGCCGTCACTGTCTCAGTGTCCGCTGGCCCCACAGTCGAAGCATCTCCATTGTCAGACCAAACGTCATCAAACAAAAGAAAGTCCCGGCCCCTCTCCCAGGCATAGACTAAGTCCCGTGGTATCCCTCTACCTTGGCACTCACCACCTTTGGTCCCCTCAAACACTACTGTGTCTACTGCGTAGTTCACCGTGACCCCGTGTTTACAGCGAACCCTGACGTTTTTCTCGGTCAGAGAGAAAACGAGAGGCGTTCCTGTCAGAGTCACCTGACTCTCTGAGTCCAGCCGACCAAAGGCTCCTTCCCGGTGCAGCATCACTGTACACATCTGTGGCCCGTCATTACTACCTGGAAAGGATATTCCACATTCTGAAAAAGACCTGCACATACACTGCGGTACTCCAGACGTACCTACTGAGTCACCTAGTGCTGTCACTTCTTCAAACTTGGCCCCTTTCTGGACCACCACCCCGCTTTGGGTTGCCACTCCAATTTGGGTCACCGCCCCCTTTTGGGACTCCACCCCCTTTTGGGTTATCACTCCAATTTGGGTCACCTCCCCCTTTTGTGACTCCACCCCTTTTTGGGTTACCACTCTAATTTGGGTCACCGCCCCCTTTTGGGACTCCACCCCTTTTTTGGTTACCACTCCCTTTTGGGTCACCGCCCCCTTTTGGGATTTCCCCATGTCCGTTCTGCAGAACTTCTTATGCCACAGTTCACACAGTACAGTTTGTCTCTCACGATACCACACAAGTCTTTGCTGGCACCACCACAGCTCCTGCTGTCACTGATCACCGGCACCTCCGGCTGCTGTTCACACACATACACAGCGGCTGGTGTCACTGCAGCTCCTGCTGCTCCATCTTCGTGGACCCGCTGATCCACCGGAAGCCGCTTGTCACCTTCGTAACCCCGCCGGGTTACTGGAAGCCGCTTGTCACCCTCAAAGATAAAAAAGCCACAAAAGTGCGCCCATAGGGCCTTACCAGTGCAGGTATAATGGGTTATGCAGCAATAATACAGGGTACTCACCCTCAATAGTTGTGTAAAGCCACAACTGCTGTACCCGCTTAGTCACATGCAATAAAGCTGCAGCAGGATGGTGTAGACAGACAGCGTCTGCTACCAATGCTCCCAGGGCAGATCCCTTAAAGAAAACACCAGGTCCCTGTGCTGCGAGACCTTCGTGACCCCACTGAGCCACAGCAAGCACCTTCAGGTTTTGCAGAGGAAAAGAAAAAAAAAAAAAAAAAAAAGAAAAAAAAAAAAAACACATGCACAGTCTCTCACATGTCCTGTTCGTGTGCCACTCAGGACGTACCGTCTCCACCTGAGACCGTCCAACACACAGGGCACACCGGGTGCTATTCAGGGAGCCGACCCTCCTCCCAGGGTCTCCCAACACACCAGCCTCACCAGGTCCAGGGGCTCAGCGGGTGCTCTTCAGGACATCCGTCTCCGCCTGAGACTGCCCAACACACGCCTCATCAGGTCCAAGGTCATAGCACGTGTTCCAGGGATCCAATTCCTCCCAGAACCTCCCAACACTGACCCTCCAGGACCTTGCTCACTGACCCCTCCAGGAACACAGTCTCTTTCTGACCCTGGTCAGTGCAACACAGACTCCTGTCTGTTACCTGTGTCGGCCACACAGGTTCCTGGACGCCTCTTCTCCTCAGAGGTATCCCACAAATATTAATACAGTCACTTTCTCTGACCTCGGTCAGTATTACTCACGGTTGTCAGACCGTCTGCTCTCCTGGCTCAGAATCGCCAGCACTGCCACACGTGCTTCTGGGAGTCGCTGCCCGCATTCTGTCACCAATTGTAGGGATGTGACTCGCTTAGGTGCAGCGGGAGACAAACATGAGGCACGTTCCTTTAAAATTTCACCAGGTTTATTACTCCATAAACCAGAGACAGCATAACACTGAAATGTAACCTTCACTTCAGGCAAAGGAACAGAAAGGTCCGTGGCTTCAGACTTGGACTGAGAGTCTCAGCACATGCTGGGAGCTGTAGTCCTCCCCATATACAACTAATATACCCAGCTCAGGGCAATGTCCAGAGCAGCGCTATATCTGCAGCCGCAGACCCAGGAAGGCTTCTCCTTCCTTAGCACACAGGCCCCTCTCTGTAGTGTCCCACCTGGACACAGGGAAGTCTATCCACACTCTCACAGACTCCCACCACTCTCTCACATGTGCCAAACACCTCAATTACATAGCCCTGTAACCACACCCAAAGGGGATCACATGGCTATGACATCACTAAAGGTTGTATAGACACACAGGCTTCCCTGACACAGTGTAACAGAAAGATCAGCAGTACCTCTGCTGATCAATACACCCTGGAGCCTGCATCCCAAGGCCACCCACCTTGAGACCCACAATGGTCATTTAGGACCCTGCTCCTGTTACCACACTGAATGTGCCTGTACACCCGTCCTGGGACACCCACACAGCGCCCCCTAGCCGACACAGTGGTAACTACACCACAGTATGTAGTATGTATGTATGTTGCATGCATGTAGTATATATGTAGTATGTATGTTGCATGCATGTAATTTATATGTAGTATGTATGTTGCATGTAGTATATATGTTGTATATATGTGTGTTGCATGCATGTAGTATATGTTGTATATATGTAGTATGCATGTTGCATGCACTATATAGGTTGTATGTATGTTGCATGCATTTAGTATATATGTAGTATGTATGTTGCATGCATGTAATTTATATGTAGTATGTATGTTGCATGTAGTATATATGTTGTATATATGTGTGTTGCATGCATGTAGTATATGTTGTATATATGTAGTATGCATGTTGCATGCACTATATAGGTTGTATGTATGTTGCATGCATGTAGTATATATGTGGTATATATGTAGTATGCATGTGGTATATATGTAGTATGTATGTTGCATGCATGTAGTATATATGTGGTATATATGTAGTATGCATGTGGTATATATGTAGTATGTATGTTGCATGCATGTAGTATATATGTAGTATGCATGTTGCATGTAGTATATATGTATGTTGCATGCATGTAGTATATATGTGGTATATATGTAGTATGCATGTTGCATGCATGTAGTATATATGTTGTATGTATGTATGTTGCATGCATGTAGTATATATGTGGTATATATTTAGTATGCATGTTGCATGCTTGTAGTATATATGAAGTATATATATATGTTGCATGCATGTAGTATATATGTTGTATGTATGTTGCATGTAGTATATATGTTGTATATATGTATGTTGCATGCAAGTAGTATATGTTGTATATATGTAGTATGCATGTTGCATGCAGTATATATGTTGTATTCATGTTGCATGCATGTTGTATATATGTGGTATATATGTAGTATGCATGTGGTATATATGTAGTATGTATGTTGCATGCATGTAGTATATATGCAGCATGCATGTTGCATGTAGTATATATGTATGTTGCATGCATGTAGTATATATGTGGTATATATGTAGTATGCATGTTGCATGCATGTAGTATATATGTTGTATGTATGTATGTTGCATGCATGTAGTATATATGTGGTATATATGTAGTATGCATGTTGCATGCATGTAGTATATATGTTGTATATATGTATGTTGCATGCATGTGGTATATAAGTAGTATGCATGTAGTATATATGTAGTATATATGTTGCATGCATGTAGAATATATGTATTATGTATGTTGCATGTAGTATAAATGTTGTATATATGTATGTTGCATGCATGTGGTATACATGTAGTATGCATGTAGTATATATGTGGTGTATATGTAGTTTGCATGTTGCATGCATGTGGTATATATATGTAGTATGTATGTATGTTGCATGCATGTAGTATGTATGTTGCATGCATGTAGTATATATGTAGTATGTATGTTGCATGTAGTATATATGTTGTATATATGTATGTTGCATGCATGTGGTATATATGTAGTATGCATGTAGTATATAAGTGGTATATATGTAGTTTGCATGTTGCATGCATGTGGTATATATGTAGTATGTATGTTGCATGCATGTAGTATGCATGTTGCATGTAGTATATATGTATGTTGCATGCATGTAGTATATATGTAGTATGCATGTTGCATGCATGTAGTATAAATATTATATGTATGTTGCATGCATGTAGTATATATGTGGCATATATGTAGTATGCATGTTGCATGCATGTAGTATATGTGTAGTATGTATGTTGCATGCATGTAGTATATATGTAGTATGTATGTTGCATGTAGTAAATATGTAGTATATATGTATGTTGCATGCATGTAGTATATATGTGGTATATATGTAGTATGCATGTTGCATATATGTAGTATGTATGTTGATTGCATGCATGTAGTATATATGTAGTATGCATGTTGCATGTAGTATATATGTATTTTGCATGCATGTAGTATATATGTAGTATGCATGTTGCATGCATGTAGTATATATGTTGTATGTATGTTGCATGCATGTAGTATATATGTATTATGTATGTAGTATATATGTATGTTGCATGCATGTGGTATATATGTAGTATGCATGTTGCATGTATGTGGTATATATGTAGTATATATGTATGTTGCATGCATGTAGTATATATGTGGTATATATGTAGTATGCATGTTGCATGCATGTAGTATATATGTTGTATGTATGTATGTATGTATGTTGCATGCATGTAGTATATATGTGGTATATATGTAATATGCATGTTGCATGCATGTAGTATATATGTATGTTGCATGCATGTGGTATATATGTAGTATGCATGTAGTATACACTCACTGGCCACTTTATTAGGTACACCATGCTAGTAAGGGGTTGGACCCCCTTTTGCCTTCAGAACTGCCTCAATTCTTCGTGGCAGAGATTCAACAAGGTGCTGGAAGCATTCCTCAGAGATTTTGGACCATATTGACATGATGGCATCACACAGTTGGCGCAGATTTGTCGGCTGCACATCCCTGATGCGAATCTCCCGTTCCACCACATCCCAAAGATGCTCTATTGGATTGAGATCTGGTGACTGAGGAGGCCATTTGAGTACAGTAAACTCATTGTCATGTTCAAGAAACCAATCTGAGATGATTCGAGCTTTATGACATGGCGCATTATCCTGCTGAAAGTAGCCATCAGATGTTGGGTACATTGTGGTCATAAAGGGATGGACATGGTCAGCAACAATACTCAGGTAGGCTGTGGCATTGCAACGATGCTCAATTGGTACCAAGGGGCCCAAAGAGTGCCCAGAAAAAATTCCCCACACCATGACACCACCACCACCAGCCTGAACCGTTGATACAAGGCAGGATGGATCCATGCTTTCATGTTGTTTACACCAAATTCTGACCCTACCATCCGAATGTCGCAGCAGAAATCGAGACTCATCAGACCAGGCAACGTTTTTCCAATCTTCTACTGTCCAATTTCGATGAGCTTGTGCAAATTGTAGCCTCAGTTTCCTGTTCTTAGCTGAGAGGAGTGGTACCCAGTGTGGTCTTCTGCTGCTGTAGCCCATCTGCCTCAAAGTTCGACGCACTGTGCGTTCAGAGATGCTCTTCTGCCTACCTTGGTTGTAACGGGTGGCAATTTGAGTCACTGTTGCCTTTCTATCAGCTCGAACCAGTCTGCCCATTCTCCTCTGACCTCTGGCATCAACATGGCATTTCCGGCCACAGAACTGCCGCTCACTGGATTTTTTTTCTTTTTCGGACCATTCTCTGTAAACCCTAGAGATGGTTGTGCGTGAAAATCCCAGTAGATCAGCAGTTTCTGAAATTCTCAGACCAGCCCTTCTGGCACCAACAATCATGCCACGTTCAAAGGCACTCAAATCACCTTTCTTCCCCATACTGATGCTCGGTTTGAACTGCAGGAGATTGTCTTGACCATGTCTACATGCCTAAATGCACTGAGTTGCCGCCATGTGATTGGCTGATTAGAAATTAAGTCTTAACACACAGTTGGACAGGTGTACCTAATAAAGTGGCCAGTGAGTGTATATGTTGCATGCATGTAGTATATATGTAGTATGTATGTTGAATGTAGTATATATGTTGTATATATATGTATGTTGCATGCATGTGGTATATATGTAGTATGCGTGTAGTATATATGTGGTATATATGTAGTTTGCATGTTGCATGCATGTGGTATATATGTAGTATGTATGTATGTTGCATGCATGTAGTATGCATGTTGCATGTAGTATATATGTATGTTGCATGCATGTAGTATATATGTAGTATGCATGTTGTATGCATGTTGCATGCTTGTAGTATATAAGGGGTATATACTGTATGTAGTATGCATGTTGCATGCTTGTAGTATATATGTAGTATGTATGTTGCATGTAGTATATATGTAGTATATATGTATGTTGCATGCATGTAGTATATATGTGTATATATGTAGTATGCATGTTGCATGCATGTGGTATATATGTAGTATGTATGTATGTTGCATGCATGTAGTATATATGTAGTATGCATGTTGCATGTAGTATATATGTATGTTGCATGCATGTAGTGTACAGTCATGGCCAAAAGTTTTGAGAATGACACAAATATTATATTTTCATATGTTTGTCAGATGTTTTTATCACATACAGAAATATAATTGCAATTATATCATGAGTAGCAAAAGGTTATATTGACAGAATGAGTTAATGCAGCAAGTCAATATTTGCAGTGTTGACCCTTCAGGACCTCAGCAATTCTCCCTGGCATGCTCTCAATCAACTTCTGGATCAAATCCTGACAGCAGTCCATTCTTGCAAAATCAATGCTTTTACTTTGTCTGAATTTGAAGGTTTTTGTTTGTCCCCCCGTCTCTTGATGATTGACCACAAGTTCTCAATGGGATTAAGATCTGGGGAGTTTCCAGGCCATGGTCCCAAAATCTCTATGTTTTGTTCCCTGAGCCATTTAGTTATCACCTTTGCTTTATGGCAAGGTGCTCCATCATGTTGAAAAAGGCATTGTTGATCGCCAAACTGCTCTTGGACGGTTGGGAGAAGTTGCTCTTGGAGGACATTCTGGTACCATTCTTTATTCATGGCTGTGTTTTTAGGCAAGACTGAGAGAGAGCCCATTCCCTTGGCTGAGAAGCCACCCCACACATGAATGGTTTCAGGATGCTTGACAGTTGGCATGAGACAAGACTGGTGGTAGCGCTCACCTGGTCTTCTCCGAATAAGCCGTTTTCCAGATGTCCCAAACAATCGAAAAGGGGATTCATCAGAGAAAATGACTTTACCCCAGTCCTCAGCAGTGCACTCCCTGTACCTCTTGCAGAATATCAGTCTGTACATGATGTTTTTTCTGGAGAGAAGTGGCTTCTTTGCTGCCCTCCTTGAGACCAGGCCTTGCTCCAAGAGTCTTCGCCTCACAGTGCGTGCAGATGCACTCACACCTGCCTGCTGCCATTCCTGAGCAAGCTCTGCACTGCTGGTAGCCCAATCCGCAGCAGAAACACTTTTAAGAGACAGTCCTTGCGCTTGCTGGTCTTTCTTGGGCGCCCTGGAGCCGTTTTGGCAACAAGGGAACCTCTCTCCTTGAAGTTCTTGATGATGCGATAGATTGTTGACTGAGGTGCAATCTTTCTAGCTGCGATACTCTTCCCTGTTAGGCCATTTTTGTGCAGTGCAATGATGACTGCACGTGTTTCTTTAGAGATAACCATGGTTAACAGAAGAGAAACAATGATGCCAAGCACCTGCCTCCTTTTAAAGTGTCCAGTGGTGTCATTCCTACTTAATCATGACAGATTGATCTCCAGCCCTGTCCTCATCAACACCCACACCTGTGTTAATGGAGCAATCACTGAAACGATGTTAGCTGGTCCTTTTAAGGCAGGGCTGCAATGATGTTGAAATGTGTTTTGGAGGGATAAAGTTAATTTTCTAGGCAAATATTGACTTTGCAAGTAATTGCTGTTAAGCTGATCACTCTTTATAACATTCTGGAGTATATGCAAATTGCCATTAGAAAAAATGAAGCAGTAGACTTTGTAAAAATTAATATTTGTGTCATTCTCAAAACTTTTGGCCATGACTGTATATGTAGTATGCATGTTGCATGCATGTAGTATGCATGTTGCATGCATGTAGTATATATGTATGTTGCATTCATGTGGTATATATGTAGTATGCATGTAGTATATATGTGATATATATGTAGTATGCATGTTGCATGCATGTGGTATATATGTAGTATGTATGTATGTTGCATGCATGTAGTATATATGTAGTATGTATGTTGCATGTAGTATATATGTAGTATATATGTATGTTGCATGCATGTAGTATATATGTGGTATATATGTAGTTTGCATGTTGCATGCATGTGGTATATATGTAGTATGTATGTATGTTGCATGCATGTAGCATACAGTGGGGAAAAAAGTATTTAGTCAGTCAGCAATAGTGCAAGTTCCACCACTTAAAAAGATGAGAGGCATCTGTAATTTACATCATAGGTAGACCTCAACTATGGGAGACAAACTGAGAAAAAAAATCCAGAAAATCACATTGTCTGTTTTTTTTTCATTTTATTTGCATATTATGGTGGAAAATAAGTATTTGGTCAGAAACAAAATTTCATCTCAATACTTTGTGATATATCCTTTGTTGGCAATGACAGAGGTCAAACGTTTTCTGTAAGTCTTCACAAGGTTGCCACACACTGTTGTTGGTATGTTGGCCCATTCCTCCATGCAGATCTCCTCTAGAGCAGTGATGTTTTTGGCTTTTCGCTTGGCAACACAGACTTTCAACTCCCTCCAAAGGTTTTCTATAGGGTTGAGATCTGGAGACTGGCTAGGCCACTCCAGGACCTTGAAATGCTTCTTACGAAGCCACTCCTTCGTTGCCCTGGGGGTGTGCTTTGGATCATTGTCATGTTGAAAGACCCAGCCACGTTTCATCTTCAATGCCCTTGCTGATGGAAGGAGGTTTGCACTCAAAATCTCACGATACATGGCCCCATTCATTCTTTCAAGTACCCGGATCAGTCGTCCTGGCCCCTTTGCAGAGAAACAGCCCCAAAGCATGATGTTTCCACCACCATGCTTTACAGTAGGTATGGTGTTTGATGGATGCAACTCAGTATTCTTTTTCCTCCAAACACGACAAGTTGTGTTTCTACCAAACAGTTCCAGTTTGGTTTCATCAGACCATAGGACATTCTCCCAAAAGTCCTCTGGATCATCCAAATGCTCTCTAGCAAACTTCAGACGGGCCCGGACATGTACAGGCTTAAGCAGTGGGACACGTCTGGCACTGCAGGATCTGAGTCCATGGTGGCGTAGTGTGTTACTTATGGTAGGCCTTGTTACATTGGTCCCAGCTCTCTGCAGTTCATTCACTAGGTCCCCCCGCGTGGTTCTGGGATTTTTGCTCACCATTCTTGTGATCATTCTGACCCCACGGGGTGGGATTTTGCGTGGAGCACCAGATCGAGGGAGATTATCAGTGGTCTTGTATGTCTTCCATTTTCTAATTATTGCTCCCACAGTTGATTTCTTCACTCCAAGCTGGTTGGCTATTGCAGATTCAGTCTTCCCAGCCTGGTGCAGGGCTACAATTTTGTTTCTGGTGTCCTTTGACAGCTCTTTGGTCTTCACCATAGTGGAGTTTGGAGTCAAACTGTTTGAGGGTGTGCACAGGTGTCTTTTTATACTGATAACAAGTTTAAACAGGTGCCATTACTACAGGTAATGAGTGGAGGAAAGAGGAGACTCTTAAAGAAGAAGTTACAGGTCTGTGAGAGCCAGAAATCTTGATTGCTTGTTTCTGACCAAATACTTATTTTCCACCATAATATGCAAATAAAATGAAAAAAAAACAGACAATGTGATTTTCTGGATTTTTTTTTCTCAGTTTGTCTCCCATAGTTGAGGTCTACCTATGATGTAAATTACAGACGCCTCTCATTTTTTTAAGTGGTGGAACTTGCACTATTGCTGACTGACTAAATACTTTTTTTCCCCACTGTATATATGTACAGTTGTGGCCAAAAGTATTGACACCGCTGCAATTCTGTCAGATAATACTCAGTTTCTTCCTGAAAATGATTGCAAACACAAATTCTTTGGTATTATTATCTTCATTTAATTTGTCTTAAATGAAAAAACAAAAAGAATTTTCCTAAAGCCAAATTGGATATAATTCCACACCAAACATAAAAAAGAGGGTGGACAAAAGTATTGGCACTGTTTGAAAAATCATTAACAGCACCTGTAACTTACCTGTGGCTCCTAACAGGTGTTGGCAATAATTAAATCACACTTGCAGCCAGTTGACATGGATTAAAGTTGACTCAACCTCTGTCCTGTGTCCTAGTGTGTACCACATTGAGCATGGAGAAAAGAAAGAAGACCAAAGAACTGTCTGAGGACTTGAGAAACCAAATTGTGAGGAAGCATGAGCAATCTCAAGGCTACAAGTCCATCTCCAAATATCTGAATGTTCCTGTGTCTACCGTGAGCAGTGTCATCAAGAAGTTTAAAGCCCATGGCACTGTGGCTAACCTCCCTAGATGTGGACGGAAAAGAAAAACTGACAAGAGATTTCAACACAAGATTGTGCGGATGTTGGATAAAGAACCTCGACTAACATCCAAACAAGTTCAAGCTGCCCTGCAGTCCGAGGGTACAACAGTGTCAACCCGTACTATCCATCGGCGTCTGAATGAAAAGGGACTGTATGGTAGGAGACCCAGGAAGACCCCACTTCTTACCCCGAGACATAAAAAAGCCAGGCTGGGGTTTGCCAAAACTTACCTGAAAAAGCCTAAAACGTTTTGAAAGAATGTTGTCTGGTCAGATGAGACAAAAGTAGAGCTTTTTGGGCAAAGGCATCAACGTAGAGTTTACAGGAGAAAAAAAAGAGACATTCAAAGAAAAGAACACGGTCCCTACAGTCAAACATGGCGGAGGTTCCCTGATGTTTTGGGGTTGCTTTGCTACCTCTGGCACTGGACTGCTTGACGTGTGCATGGCATTATGAAGTCAGAAGACTGCCAACAAATTTTGCAGCATAATGTAGGGCCCAGTGTGAGAAAGCTGGGTCTCCCTCAGAGGTCATGGGTCTTCCAGCAGGACAATGACTCAAAACACACTTCAAAAAGGTCTAGAAAATGGTTTGAGAGAAAGCACTGGAGACTTCTAAGGTGGCCAGCAATGAGTCCAGACCTGAATCCCATAGAACACCTGTGGAGAGATCTAAAAATGGCAGTTTGGAGAAGGCACCCTTCAAATATCAGGGACCTGGAGCAGTTTGCCAAAGAAGAATAGTCTAAAATTCCAGCAGAGCATTGTAAGAAACTCATTGATGGTTACCGGAAGCGGTTGGTCGCAGTTATTTTGGCTAAAGGTTGTGCAACCAAGTATTAGGCTGAGGGTGCCAATACTTTTGTCTGGCCCATTTTTGGAGTTTTGTGTGAAATGATCAATGCTTTGCTTTTTGCTTCTTTCTCTTTTGTGTTTTTTCATTTAAGACAAATTAAATGAAGATAATAATACCAAAGAATTTGTGTGTGCAATCATTTTCAGGAAGAAACTAAGTATTATCTGACAGAATTGCAGGGGTGTCAATGCTTTTGGCCACAACTGTATGTTGCATGCATGTAGTATATATGTAGTATGCATGTTGCATGCATGTAGTATATATGTTGTATGTATGCTGCATGCATGTAGTATATATGTGGTATATATGTAGTATGCATGTTGCATGCATGTGGTATATATGTAGTATATATGTATGTTGCATGCATGTAGTATGTATGTAGCATGTATGTAGTATGTATTTTTTTTTTTTACATTCAACACATAGGCCGGATGATGGGACTACTACTGTCCCATCATTGGCTAATGTGTCAATCACCGTCATGGTATCAGGCATCGCCCGATGGGACTTGTAGTCCCATCGGACGATGCCTGCACAGACCCCCGCAGCCTGCACAGACCCCCGGACAGTCGGTACAGCCCCCCGGCAGGCCGGCACAGCCCCCCGGCAGGCCGGTACAGACCCTCGGCAGACTGCACAGACCCCCGGACAGTCGGTACCGACCACCGGCAGGCCGGCACAGCCCCCCGGCAGGCCGGTACAGACCCCCGGCAGCCTGCACAGACCCCCGGGCAGTCGGCACAGACCCCCGGCAGTCCGCTCAGACCCCCAGACAGTCGGTACAGACCACCGGCAGGCCGGCACAGCCCCCCGGCAGGCCGGTACAGACCCCCAGCAGTCCGCTCAGACCCCCGGACAGTCGGTACAGACCACCAGCAGGCCGGCACAGCCCCCTGGCAGGCCGGTACAGACCCCCGGCAGCCTGCACAGACCCCCGGACAGTCGGTACAGACCACCGGCAGGCCGGCACAGCCCCCCGGAAGGCCGGTACAGACCCCCGGCAGTCCGCTCAGACCCCCGGACAGTCGGTACAGACCACCAGCAGGCCGGCACAGCCCCCCGGCAGGCCGGTACAGACCCCCGGCAGTCCGCACAGACCCCTGGGCAGTCGGCACAGACCCCCGGCAGGCCGGTACCGACCCCCGGGCAGTCGGCATAGACCCCCCGGAAGGCCCGAACTGACGGCGCATCATGATGCGCACAGACCGCGCATCATGATGACGTCATTTCGGCAGTCAATCAGAGCCACAGCAGTGCTCTTTGCATTATGGGAACTTCCAATTCCGATATCCGATATTGAAAAAATATCGGTACTCGGTATCGGAATTCCGATACAGCGAATATCGGCCGATACCCGATATTTGCAGTATCGGAATGCTCAACACTAGTAGTATGTATGTATGTTGCATGCATGTGGTATATATGTAGTATGCATGTAGTATATATGTTGTTCTCTCCTCCGCCCCCCAGCACCTCCTCCCTCCCCACTCATCTCAGCTGAAGACTTTGCCTCATTTTTCAAGCAGAAAATTGATAACATCAGGGACAGTTTTGGTCAACAACCCCCAGAGCCCTTCCTCCCGACTTCCCAGCCCTCCACCTTCAAAACCAACTTCTCCACCATTACAGAAGATCGACTCTCCACTCTACTCTCAAGATCACATCTCACCACCTGTGCACTCGACCCGATCCCATCCCACTTCATCCCAAACCTCACCACAGTCTTCATCCCAACCCTAACCCATCTCTTCAACCTATCACTAACAACTGGTGTTTTCCCCTCAAGCTTTAAACATGCCTCCATCACACCTATCCTCAAAAAGCCCTCTCTTGACCCATCCTCTGTATCTAGCTATCGCCCTATATCACTTCTCCCATACGCCTCCAAGCTACTGGAACAACACGTCTACCTTGAACTGTCCTCCCATCTCTCTTCTTGCTCCCTCTTCGACCTCTTACAATCTGGCTTCCGGTCACACCACTCCACTGAAACAGCCCTTACTAAGGTCACCAATGACCTCTTAACTGCCAAGAGCAAGCGACACTACTCTGTCCTCCTCCTCCTGGACCTGTCGGCTGCCTTTGACACAGTGGACCATTCCCTATTATTACAGACCCTCTCATCCCTCGGCATCACAGACTTGGCCCTCTCCTGGATCTCATCATACCTAACAGACCGGACATTCAGCGTCTCCCACTCACACACCACCTCCTCACCTCGCCCCCTATCTGTCGGAGTCCCACAAGGTTCAGTCCTTGGGCCCCTGCTGTTCTCTATTTACACCTTTGGCCTGGGACAGCTCATAGAATCTCATGGCTTTCAGTATCATCTTTATGCTGATGACACACAGATCTACATCTCTGGACCAGATATCACCTCCCTACTAACCAGAATCCCTCAATGTCTGTCCACTATTTCATCCTTCTTCTCCACTAGATATCTGAAACTCAACATGGACAAAACAGAATTCATCATCTTTCCCCCATCTCACGCGACCCCCCCTACGAACCTATCAATTACAGTAAATGACTGCCCACTCTCCCCAGTCCCACAAGCTCGCTGCCTCGGAGTAATCCTTGACGCTGATCTCTCCTTCAAACCACATATCCAAACCCTTTCCACTTCATGCCGACTTCAACTCAAAAATATTTCACGCATCCGTTCATTCCTCACCCAAGAATCTGCAAAAACCCTAGTCCATGCCCTCATCATCTCTCGCCTTGACTACTGCAACCTCATGCTCTGTGGCCTCCCCTCAAACACTCTCGCACCCCTCCAATCTATTCTAAACTCTGCTGCCCGACTAATCCACCTGTCCCCCCGCTATTCCCCAGCTTCTCCCCTCTGTCAATCCCTTCACTGGCTCCCAATTGCCCAGAGACTCCATTACAAAACCCTAACCATGACATACAAAGCCATCCACAACTTGTCTCCTCCATACATCTGTGACCTCGTCTCCCGGTACTTTCCTGCACGCAACCTCCGATCCTCACAAGATCTCCTTCTCTACTCCCCTCTTATCTCCTCTTCCCACAATCGCATACAAGATTTCTCTCGCGCATCACCCCTACTCTGGAACTCTCTACCACATCATATCAGACTCTCACCTACCATCGAAACCTTCAAAAAGAGCCTGAAGACCCACCTCTTCCGACAAGCCTATAACCTGCAGTAACCACCGATCGACCAAACCGCTGCACGACCAGCTCTACCCTCGCCTACTGTATTACCACCCATCCCTTGAAGATTGTGAGCCCTCGCGGGCAGGGTCCTCTCTCCTCCTGTACCAGTTATGACTTGTATTGTTTAAGATTATTGTACTTGTTTTTATGTATACCCCTCCTCACATGTAAAGCGCCATGGAATAAATGGCGCTATAACAATAAATAATAATAATAATATATGTAGTATGCATGTTGCATGCATGTAGTATATATGTATGTTGCATGCATGTAGTATATATGTGGTATATATGCAGTATGCATGCTGCATGCATGTGGTATATATGTAGTATGTATGTTGCATGCATGTAGTATATATGTAGTATGCATGTAGTATGTATGTTGCATGCATGTAGTATATATGTAGTATATATGTTGTATGTATGTTGCATACATGTAGTATATATGTGGTATGTATGTATGTTGCATGCATGTAGTATCTATGTAGTATGTATTTTTTTTTTTTTACATTCAACACAGAGGCCGGACTTGTAGTCCCATCGGACGATGCCTGCACAGACCCCCGCAGCCTGCACAGACCCCCGGACAGTCGGCACAGCGCCCCGGCAGGCCGGTACAGACCCCCGGCAGTCTGCTCAGACCCCCGGACAGTCGGTACAGACAACCGGCAGGCCGGCACAGCCCCCCGGCAGGCCGGTACAGATCCCCGCAGCCTGCACAGACCCCCGGACAGTCGGTACAGACCACCGGCAGGCCGGCACAGCCCCCCGGCAGGCCGGTACAGACCCCCGGCAGTCCGCTCAGACCCCTGGACAGTCGGTACAGACCACCAGCAGGCCGGCACAGACCCCCGGCAGTCCGCACAGACCCCCGGGCAGTCGGCACAGACCCCCGGCAGGCTGGTACCGACCCCCGGGCAGTCGACATAGACCCCCCGGAAGGCCCGAACTGACGGCGCATCATGATGCGCACAGACCGCGCATCATGATGACGTCATTTTGGCAGCCAATCAGATGCATTATGGGAACTTCCAATTCCGATATCCGATATTGAAAAAATATCGGTACTCGGTATCGGAATTCCGATACAGCGAATATCGGCCGATACCCGATATTTGCAGTATCGGAATGCTCAACACTAGTAGTATGTATGTATGTTGCATGCATGTGGTATATATGTAGTATGCATGTAGTATATATGTTGTATATATGTAGTATGCATGTTGCATGCATGTAGTATATATGTATGTTGCATGCATGTAGTATATATGTGGTATATATGCAGTATGCATGTTGCATGCATGTGGTATATATGTAGTATGTATGTTGCATGCATGTAGTATATATGTAGTATGCATGTTGCATGCATGTAGTATATATGTAGTATATATGTAGTATGCATGTTGCATGCTTGTAGTATATATGTATGTTGCATGCATGTAGTATATATGTGGTATATATGCAGTATGCATGTTGCATGCATGTGGTATATATGTGATATATACTGTATGTAGTATGCATGTTGCATGCATGTGGTATATTTGCAGTATGTATGTATGTTGCATGCATGTAGTATATATGTTGCATGTATGTAGCATGTATGTAGTATGTATGTAGCATGTAGTATGTATGTATTTTTCTTTTTTTTACATTCAACACATGGGCCGGATGATGGGACTACTACTGTCCCATCATTGGCTAATGTGTCAATCACCGTCATGGTAGCAGGCATCGCCCGATGGGTCTTGCAGTCCCATCGGACGATGCCTGCACAGACCCCCGCAGCCTGCACAGACCCCCGGACAGTCGGCACAGCCCCCCGGCAGGCCGGCACAGACCCCCGGCAGGCCGGTACAGACCCCCGGCAGTCCGCCCAGACCCCCGGACAGTCAGTACAGACCACTGGCAGGCCGGCACAGCCTCCCGGCAGGCCGGTACAGACCCCTGCAGCCTGCAAAGACCCCCGGACAGTCGGTACAGACCACCGGCAGGCCGGCACAGCCCCCCGGCAGGCCGGTACAGACCCCCGCAGCCTGCACACACCCCCGGACAGTCGGCACAGCCCCCCGGCAGGCCGGCACAGCCCCCCGGCAGGCCGGTACAGCCCCCCCGGCAGTCCACTCAGACCCCCGGACCGTCGGTACAGACCACCGGCAGGCCAGCACAGACCCCCGGCAGGCCGGTACAGACCCCCGGCAGTCCGCACAGACTCCCGGGCAGTCGGCACAGACCCCCAGGCAGTCGGCACAGACCACCGGCAGGCCGGCACAGCCCCCCGGGAGGCCGGTACAGAACCCCGGGCAGTCGGCATAGACCCCCCGGAAGGCCTGAACTGACGGCGCATCATGATGCGCACAGACCGCGCATCATGATGACGTCATTTCGGCAGCCAATCAGAGCCACAGCAGTGGCTATTTGCATTATGGGCACTTCCGATTCCGATATCCGATATTGAAAAAATATCGGTACTCGGTATCGGAATTCCGATACAGTGAATATTTGCAGTATCGGAATGCTCAACACTATTGATAACGTATTCATACCAAATGAACTTTTCTACCTTTTTTTCACATTACACCCAAAAGTAAAAATATATTCTATTGAGATTTTACATGATATGCCATTATTAAATGGCAAGTATTTGTGAGATGTAAAGAAAATGATAAATGTTAAAATTGTGACGTACATTTGTATTCAGCCCCCTGTAGTCAATATGTTGTAGGGCCGCCTTTCACAGCAATTCCTGCTGCAAGTCTTTTGGGGTCTTTCTCTACCAGCTTTGCACATCTAGAGGCTGAAATTTGTACCCTTTCTCATTTTCAAGTCTTGTCACAGATTCTCAATGGGATTTAGGTCTGGACTGTGACTGGGCCATTCACACACATGAATATGCATGGATCTAAACCATTCCATTGTAGCTCTGGCAGTACTGTTAGGGTTGTTGTCCCGCTGGAAGGTGAACCTACACCCCAGTCTTTTGAAGACTCTTACAGCTTTTCCTTCAGGATTGCCCTGTAACTAGCTTCATCCATCTTCCCACCAACTCTGACAAGCTTCCCTGTACTTGGCTAAGAAAAGCATCTGCACAGCATAATGAAGCCACCACCATTTGTGACAGTGGGGATGGTGTTTTTAGGGTGATGTGCAGTTTTAGTTTTCCACGCCACATTTAGACCCAAAATTTTCTTTTTGATTTCACCTGACCAGAGCACCTTCTTTCACACCACCTGTAGGGGACACAGCACAGTTATCATATGGCAGAAAACTAACACTGTGGCATTGGGTGCGACAAGACCTCCAGCTGCGCTGAATATCCTCTCTGACATTACACTGGAGGCTTGACTGTTGCATTTCGGCTACTTCACACATGCAACGAGGTTGCCATGAAACCTATATATTGTTCATGCTCATAGTTGCTGCTCCAGGTGTCTATAGTGCAGTGTACTTTGTAGCACAAAAATAAGTCAATAAACTGGGGTCTTTTTCTTCTGCATGTGAAAGCACATTGTGGGCACTCATTAGAAGTAATGGCAGCTGGGTTTCTTCCAGTGTCAGGCTCAAACCCTGACTGGTGGGCGAAAGCCAAGGGGTTGTGGCCCCACTGTGCCACAAACCAGACTATCCTAGAAGGGGTGTAACGAAGACAGCTGCCTTTGTTTTCACTGGAGCCTCTGATGGTGAGGTCAGGCTTGTGCGGCAGGCAGCTGCCAGGTGCCACTCCGGGGTGGTGTCTGGCTGTGGCTGCTGATCCCACTTGGGGAGACGTAAGGGCGACAGGCATGAGACACTAGCAGGCGGGCACGACAGAGACACTGGCAGGCGGGCACGGCTGAGACACTGGCAGGCGTGCATGGCTAGAACAAAGACACAGAGACCAGGATAAGACAAGGCAAGGAGTAATAGCACAGGGCCCAGGATATTCAGCCTCCTGGAAGGCGGACAGAGATACTAAGCAAGGTACAGAGACACAGAGACTAGGAATAAAGCCTCCAGAGAAGGCGAAACATAGAACAGGACCTGGCTTACTCAACAGCAAGAAACTAGCTGAGTTAACACATTACACAGGCCAGATCCACTGGGTGGAGCTGCCCTAAAAACTAGAGGGATCTTGGCAATTGGACAAGAACACATTAGACAGATGTACTCCATAAGAACCAGAGAGTTCTGGCGCTGCCTCCCTATGCACACAGCCAGGAAACATGCACAGAGTAGACAGGAGACAGGAGGCACAGAACATGGAGCTGGAAGCAGACATAAGTCACAGCATGGTCAGGAGCAGTGAGTAAGTTGATGTGTGAGGGATGGGAGGCCATGCAGTGGTGCCAGCAGGGTTGTTACATCCAGTGAGGCTAAGAGCACACTATCTTTTCTCTAAAGCCAGCCAACTCCGCAAGGTGATACAGCTGCACCTCCACCACCAGCAACTTGATCAGGTGAGAGTTTAGTTTCCACACAAGAGTATGACTGGGAGTGTATGCCTGTTTCCTTTGGTGAAATGATTCACTTGTGGATAGTGCCAAGCTAGCTTAAGGAGACTTATAGGCAGGGCCAGCTCCAGGTTTTCGTGGGCCCCAGGTGAAAGAGTCTCAGTTGGCCCCTTTAAGACATACTACAATTCATGATGCACAGATACAAGCAGGGAAATATAGGTATAGTACAATGCCAAAGATTTTGCTTCTTACATTACATGAGTGATAACTATTGTATATTCTACAATAGCTCAGAAACCAGAGAGTATAGTCCTCCATACAGTATTATGGGCACCACATACAGAATTATGGGCCCCATATACTACTCCATACAGAATGGGCTCCATATAATGCTCCAGTATATGATGGGCCCCATATAATTCTCCATACTGTACAATGAGTCCCACATAATGCTCCATTCAGTATATGATGGGCCCCATATATTGCTCCATAGAGAATGGGCCCCATACAGTATATTGCTCCATAGAGAATGGGCCCCATATAATACTCCATACAGAATAGGCCCCATATAATGCTACAGTATATGAGGAGCCCCATATATTGCTCCAAACAGAATGGGCCCCATTTGTAATGGGCCCCATAAGATGCTCCATATATAATTGGCCCCATAAGAAGCACCAAATATAATGGGCCCCATATATGATGATCCAGTGTATGATGGGCCCCATATATTGCTCCAAACATTTTAAAAAATGAAATACTCACCAATTCTCACCTATTCTCTCTGGCCGCTGCTCTGCTCCGGACTCCTCAGAGTCACTGTCTTCTCTCTCTCTGCACTGTGACTGTTCAGGACGAGGGTGCACACTAGTGATGTCATTGCACCCCCTGACCTGAAACGTCACAGTCAGAAGACATGGAATACACCGCAGAGGTGGAATGGGGAGAGGCAAGTATTGCAAGTGCTGGGACCCTGAGCAAGTGGGGGAGGGGGCTCACTTGTGGGCACAAGCACTGGCAAAGGCACAGGGCCCCCAAAGCATGCCGGTGTCCCCAATGGCGAATGGGCCCCCCATCTGCTCAGGGCCCCGACACTTGCCTGGGTGTGCCGGGTGCTGTTGTCGGCCCTGCTTATAGGCTATGCAATGCTTCTCTTCAGGGAAGAAGAATGCCACAACAATAGTGCCATTTGGGGTAGCAATCCTAAAACCTAACATCGATCTTTTAATGAGCCTTGCCACATGCTTAAAAAGCAAAATCTTACATTGTTTGCAGACACATATTTTGGGGTGTGCACCCAAAGCAGGAGGTCTGAATTGGCTACCTGAGAGGCTTCTAACAAGAAGGCTAAGGGAGAACATTTCTCCTTGTGGGGAGTATCAAGCTGCGTAAGGAGACAAATAGGCCATGCAATGCTCCTCTTGAAATTTAAATAAGCAAATAACCTCTTCAGAGAGGAAGAGGACTAGAACTCTAGTGAACTCTGACCTCCTGCTTTGTACTGAATAGGGGTAAACACCCCAGAAGTCTACAAATAGAATGTTTAGTTTGGCTTCTTGTCCTAAGTCATGTGGCAAAGGCTTGTTATGGGGTTGATATTGAGTTGTTGGGATTGCTATATCCAATAGGTGGCACTAGAGTTCTAGCCCTATTTCTTTCGTTTTCCTGTTTCCTCAACTATAATCAGGGATGGATATCTGCTGATAGGAAGAAAAGAAAGAGGAGGTGTACTCGGAATACAAACAGCAATGGTGGATGACGATGATTAAGGTGATGATGACACTTACCAGGTACTGCTTGAGGGTGCGACCTGACTTACTGAAAGATGGATATGAGGAGAAGGTTGAGAAGGACAACTTGAGGCTTGCTCTGATTGCTGGCCAGCTTGCTTTTCCTAAATGAATGAGTGATGTCACCGCATGTACTGATGAAGAGCTGAAGATCTTAGTCTATTCTAGTTAGGATGTCCACAACTTATTCTCCTTTTGTAGAATCTGCAAACTGTTAAAGAATTGACTGTTGTCAAAAGATTTCCCACACTGGAGATGCCTGCCCGTACAATGCGCTACCGCTGTGACTACGCCTTTCAGGCACTGTTAAGCCTCTACTATCAACATTTGCAGTTTATAGTGTAAAAACTTGTGAAAGGTCTCCTTTAAATTGTCCCCCTTTTAAAAAAATTCCCAAACCTCAAAAAATGCTTGATAAATTGTAGTAGAAAAACAGCTGTGCAAAAAAATCAAACTCCTTTTTTTCACTTTTAACAGATATTTTGGGGTTTAGAAGTCTTCCTCTTTGAACAAAAATTCTGTAACTTTAGAAAAAAATCTATATTGCTATGTAGGTATGTGCACGGAAAGTAGTTTGCAGCAAGGTCCACCAGTATTGTTATGGCTCGTAAAATTATCAGTAAGCAGTTGCGAATCCTTAGCCTTGTTTTTGTGTTTCTTTATCTTTTTTCATTAGTTATCACCTCATTGGACAAATTATTACGTAATTCTAAAATGCTAACCAAAAGTTAGGTCACGCCTGGAAACAAACATATGGGAACAGCATGCAGCATGGTTTTGGGTGTGCAGTTGCTAAATTGGACTATTAAAACAGATATTCAAAAATTAAAATGAACTTTACCAAAAAGGATAAGACAAGAAAAAACAGGTAGGATTACATTCCAAAAGAAAGCACCAGAAGGCTATATTCGAGTGATGTGTACGCCGGCGCAGATTAAGAGTAGCCAGGGCCCTGAGCAGTTTAGAGGGTGAGGGCCCTTCCAGCACTCGATGTGTTACATGACATGTCACATGAATTGCTTGAGAGGTCACGTGATTAACACACAGGTATCCTGGTGTACATGTGCAGATATAAAATGGGAGACGATAGGCAATTTGTTTCTCCTTATGTACAATGCTATATATAGCATAGCACTATATACTGTATAATAGAGGATACTATGCAATAAGCGAGTATACTATATATAACAAGATGATGGATTAATGCTTATTATTGTATATATTGCAACAACTACAATCTACTGCTGTTTGTGCATTGGTTTCTGTCTACAGCAATAGTGTTCTATTGCCAGTAAAGCACTGCTAAAAAGAAAGAACCAACAAATTCCTGTTCACTTATTGTGTGTATCTGGAGCTCAGTTTTACTTTCACTTTGCAAGTTAATAGACAAGATGTGCCGCTAACTATAGACCTGTCTCTAATCTTCCCTTCATCTCTAAACTCCTGGAACGCCTGGGCCACTCCCGTCTTATCAGCTATCTCTCAGATAACTCTCTTCTCGACCCTCTCCAATCCGGTTTCCGCTCTTTACACTCTACTGAAACTGCCCTCACTAAAGTCTCTAATGATCTACTAACAGCTAAATCTAATGGTCACTACTCCATGCTAATTCTCATGGATCTCTCTGCAGCTTTCGACACTGTGGATCATCAGCTCCTCCTCACTATGCTCCACTCCATCGGCCTCAAGGACACCGTTCTCTCCTGGTTCTCCTCCTATCTCTCTGACCGCCCGCTCCTTTACTGCATCTTTTGCTGGCTCTTCCTCCTCTCATCTTCCCCTTACTGTGGGGGTTCCTCAAGGATCGGTTCTAGGCCCCCTCCTCTTCTCTTTGTATACTGCCCTTATTGGTCAACAACCAATAGATTTGGGTTCCAGTACCATCTCTATGCTGATGACTCAATTATACCCTTCTCCTGATATCACGCCTGCTTTTCTGGAAAACACCAGTGATTGTCTAAGCCTTGTGTCTAACATCATGTCCTCACTATATCTGAAACTGAACCTGTCAAAAGCTGAACTCTTGGTGTTTCCTCCCTCTACTAACCTACCTATGCCCGACAATGCCATCTCCATGTGTGATTCCACCATTACTTCCCAGCAACCTGCCCACTGTCTTGGGGTCATACTTGATTCAGAGCTTTCATTCACCCCCCACATCCGATCACTGGCTCGCTCTTGTTATCTGCACCTCAAAAACATTTCTAGAATTGGACCCTTTCTTACTTTTGACTCTGCAAAAACTCTGGACTATAGTAACTCTCTACAAATCGGTCTCCCTCTTACCAAGCTCTCCCCTCTCCAATCTGTCCTGAATGCTGCAGCAAGGATCATATTCCTCACCAGTCGTTATACCGATGCCTCTACCTTGTGTCAGTCCTTACACTGGTTACCCATCCACTCCAGAATTCAGTGTAAACTTATTACCTTCATCCATCTCCATCTCCATTCTGCTAATGACCTGAGGTTAACATCCACAATAATCAGAACCTCCCACTCCCGTCTCCAAGACTTTTCACGTGCTGCGTCAATTCTTTGGAATGCACTACCCAGGTTAACACAATTAATCCCCAATCCCCACAGTTTAAAGTGTGCCCTAAAAACTTATCTGTTCAGACTGGCTTACCGCCCCAACGCATTAACCTAGATATCCCTGTGTGGCCCAATCAAAATTTTTACCATAACCAGGTTCCTTGCATCATGTTCTCACATGCTTTATGCATTTAATAGTCTTCTGTGTCTGTACTGTTACATATTTAGACTGTTAACTGGTCATTGAGCATCACAGGAACACCTGATTCTTACACTATGGCTGGTCCGAACAATAAAAGCAATTGTTACCATCCACCTTTCATGTCTCCCCTTTTTCCTCATAGATTGTAAGCTTGCAAGCAGGGCTCTCATTCCTCTTGGTATCTGCTTTAGTCTATGTGTTTATTGGTATGCTGTAATGTCTATTGTCTGTACAAGTCTTCACTATAATGTAAAGTGCTGCAGAATATGTTGGCGCTATAGAAATAAAATTATTATTATTATTTATTATAAGATGCTAAATTTCCATGATATAAGAAATACCAGTTGTAAGCTGTGTTGTCTTTGTTCCTGAATAAATATATATTCACTGTTGAATGACTGCACAGTACAGAAATTAATGTGCTGCCAATAGGTTATGGGCTCAGACACCCAGACGTCCATGGACCAGTAACTCAAAGACCCAGAGAAGAGCCCAGAGAAGAGAGAACAATAGTGTTCTAAGAAGAAGAAGAAGCAGCAAAGATGGCCACCAGCAGCAACTCTTTGAAGTTCACAGTGACAAATCTGATTTACCAGAAATACCAATCCTCGAAATTCAAGGTAAAGATGCTGCTGATAAGAGAAATTACGTGGAATAACACACAGGATTCTAGACCTGACACACTACCAGAAGACTGGGTAGTGAAGGCTCAAAATGTGCAAAGCACTATCTCCCTCAAAATAGATTATGACTAGATTGTGCATGTATGTAAATGTGCAACTGCAAAAGAAATGTGGGAACAGCTGCAGAAAGTGCATGAAAGGATAAATCTCAGCAATGAGCTCTATTTAATGAGAAAGCTGTATCAGTCTAAGCTAAATAATGTCCAAGGTATGCAGAATTACATAGAAAATACTCTAGAAATTGTGCTTGGCCTGTGGGGCATTAGGGAAGATCTAAAGGATTTCCATGTTGCTGCACTACTACTATGCGGTCTACCAGAATGCTATGGCACACTTGTAACTGCACTAGATGCATGCACAAATTCTGAGCTTACATTAAAGTATTTCAGATGAAAGCTTGTAGATGAGTATAAGTGAAAGACAAAAAGTGTAAGCAGCAGTTGGGTATCCAAATCAGAATCCTCTTTCAAAACACAAAACCTACCCAAAAATAAAAGTCATTTGAAGGAATCTCATGAGTGTTTTGTCTGCAAGAAATCAGGGCACCTAAAGGCTGATTGCAGAGTCTAGAAAGCTAGAATGAATCAGCTGAAAAGCAAAATAATCATCAATGGTTTAAAAGTGCCATTACTGAAGAATATGACACTTCAAGTACTGAAGCTGCATTTACTGTTAATGCAAGTACATCAAAGCATGCATGGTGTATAGACTCTGGGGCAACTAGTCTTATGACTAATGACAGAAACTTCTCTAACTTTGACTAAAGTAAGTCAGAGAGCGATCTTGGCTAATGATTAGTATATGAATTCAGAGGGAATAGGAGATGGTTACATTAATTGTCAAGTCCCCAGTAAGGATGAGCTATATGGCTCTAGTCTTGAAAGCAATCTGTTATCTGTGAAAAAAACTCACAAGACAAGGAAATTAAGTTACATTTAAAAATGACAGCTGTATCATCTCAAAACAAGGTCACAAACTAGCAGAAGGAAAATCAAAGATGAGTTGTACCAGCTAAAATGCAAGGAAAGTGTATACACTGCTAAACATGAACAGGACAAGCATTGTATCCATATATGGCACAGGTGTCTTGCACACAAAAACCCAGAGGCAATAAGAAAGTTAGTCCAAAGCCAACTGTGTAATCAGATAATTAATGTACTAGCTGTCTTAAAGGGAAAATGTCAAGAAAATCCTTTACTAAGGCTAGTTTCACACTTGCTTTTTTTTGCAGCGCGTTTTTCCCGCAAAAAAACGCATTGAAAAAACGCATACAAAAGCATACAACTGCTGCGTTTTTTTCAAGCATTTTTATGAGCATGCATGAAAAAAACGCAGCGTTTTTAAGCGTTTGTATGCGTTTTTAGTGCGTTTTTACCGCGTTTGCGTTTTTTTACAACATTTTTAGGTGGCCCCTCACACTACCCAAACCATGACTTTACTAACCCTAACCCTGACCCTAACCCTAACCCTAACCCTGACCCTAACCCTTAACCAAATCATACTTAACCCTAACCCAAACCCTAACTAACCCTAACCCTAACCCTGACCCTAACCCTAACCCTAACCCTGACCCTAACCCTAACCCTAACCCTGACCCTAACCCTTAACCAAACCATACTTAACCCTAATCCTGACCCTAACCCTGACCCTAACCCTAACCCTAACCCTAACCCTGACCCTAACCCTAACCCTAACCCTAACCCTGACCATAACCCTTAACAAAACCATACTTAACCCTAATCCTGACCCTAACCCTGACCCTAACCCTTAACAAAACCATACTTAACCCTAATCCTGACCCTAACCCTGACCCTAACCCTTAACCAAACCATACTTAACCCTAACCCTGACCCAAAACCCAACCCTAACCCTGACCCTGACCCTAACCCTAACCCTAAACCCCCTTAACTAACCCTAACTCTAACCCAAACCCCTAAATTCCATGGTTAAAAAAAAAAAACGCATATGCAAAAAAACGCATACATGAGCATGCCAGTGCGCACATATGCGCATCCATAGACTATAATGGCCATTTTTAGCGCAAAACGTGCGCATATGTGCGCATGCGCTTTTTTGCAGGGCCAAAAAATGCAACATGCTGCGTCTGGAAAATCCAATCGCACACCCCAAAAAAACGCAGCGCATGAAAATCGCATACATGCGCTTACAAGCGCGCAGGTATGCGCACCCATGTTAAATATAGGGGAAAAAACGCATGCGCACATGTGCGTTTTTTTCCAGCGCTAAAAAACGCAAATGTGAAACCAGCCTAAGAATAGCATTACAAAATCAGAACAGCTTCTGGACTTAATACACAGAAATGTTTGTTGCCCAATGAGTAATAATAAAAAATAATAATATTAATATTTATTTATATAGCGCCAACATATTCCGCAGCGCTTTACAGTTTAACAGTTTCAAAACACAAGTCATAAGTAACAACATTAACAATACAATAATTAAAGCAAAATAAAATGACCCTGCTCGTGACAGCTTACAATCTACAATGAGGTGGGGGAGATACAGAGTACAGATGTGTATTTACAGTGATGTATTTACAATGATGGTCCAGCCATCTTGAGGGAGTGAGGGATGGATGGAGATAGTGAATGGGCTACTCATGCACACTTACACATAGAATAATTTTGATTAGTGAACGTGATAGGCCGCTCTGAACAAATGTGTTTTGAGGGAGTGCCTAAAATTATGCAAATTGTGGATAGTCCTAATTTCTTGGGGTAGAGCATCCCAGAGGATTGGCGCAGCACGGGAGAAGTCTTGGAGTCGGGAGTGGGAGGTACAGATTAGTGCAGAGGTTAGTCGAAAGTCGTTAGCAGAGCGCAGCGGTCGGTTAGGCCGATAGACAGAAATGAGGGAGGAGATGTAGGGGGTGCTGCACTGTGGAGAGCTTTGTGGGTGAGAACAAGTACTTTGAATTGGATCCTAAAATGAATGGGCAGCCAATGTAAGGACTGGTGAAGAGCAGACGCATCCGAGTACCGATTAGCCAGATAGATGACCCTGGCTGCTGCATTAAGCATGGACTGGAGAGGGGATAGTCAAGTAATGGGGAGGCCAATTAATAGAGCATTGCAGTAGTCCAGGCGGGAGTGGATCAGTGCTACAGTGAGGGTTTTTGTGGTTTCCATGGTGAGAAAAGGGCGGATTCTAGAGATGTTCTTTAGGTGTAAGCTGCAAGAGCGGGCAAGAGATTGTATATGGGATGTGAAGGAGAGATTGGTGTCAAACATAACACCCAGACAGCGTGCCTGCTGCCGGGAAGTTATTATAGTGCCACCCACGGAGAAGGAAATGTCAGATTTAGGGAGGTTAGTAGACAGCGGGAGCAGAAGAAGCTCAGTTTTGGAGAGGTTGAGTTTCAGATAGAGAGCGGACATGATGTTGGGGACTGTGGACAGACAGTCACTGGCGTTCTGTAGTACAGCGGGGGTAAAGTCGGGGAATGACATATATAGTTGTGTGTCATCAGCATAAAGATGGTACTGAAAGCCAAATCTGCTGATAGTCTGTCCAATTTGGGCTGTGTAGAGAGAGAAGAGAAGGGGGCCAAGGACTGAGCCCTGAGGTATCCCGACAGCGAGAGGAAGAGGAGATGACGTGGAGCCAGAGAACAAAACACTGAAGGAGCGGTCAGAAAGATAGGAAGAGAACCAGGAGAGAGCAGTGTCCTTAATGCCTAGTGACTGGAGCCTAGAGAGTAGGAGATGGTGATCAACAGTGTTGAAAGCTGCAGATAGGTCTAGAAGAATGAGCAGAGAGTGGTGACCATTACGTTTTGCTGTCAGAAGGTCATTAGTCCCTTTGATGAGTCCAGTTTCAGTCAAATGTAGGGGGTGGAAGCCGGACTGTGATGGGTCTAGGAGGGAGTGAGTGGAGAGGTAACAGGTAAGGTGGGAGTAAACTAGGCACTCCAAAAGTTTAGAGATGAAGGGGAGATTGGAAACTGGTCTGTAGTTGTTTGTGCAGGATGGGTCGAGAGTGGATTTCTTTAGTAATGGAGTAACGATGGCGTGTTTGAAGGAGGATGGGAAAATGCCGGAGGAGAGGGAGAGATTAAAGATTGTAGTTAGGTGAGTTGTGACGACTGGAGAGAGAGACTGGAGGAGATGTGAGGGAATGGGTCGGTAGTGCATGTGGTCGGATGAGAGGAAGAGAGGAGTCTGGAGACTTCTTCTTCTGTGATGGGATCAAATGTGGAAAGTGAGCTAGGGGAGATGCAGGAAGGGATGGGAGTCACAGCGCTTGGTGGCTGGGAGCAGATTTCCTGACGGATATTATCTATTTTTTCTGTAAAGTGGGAGGCCAGTTCATCAGCACAAATGTCTGTGATAGGGGCTTGTGCTTTTGGCCAGAGGAGGGAGTGAAAAGTGTCAAAAAGTTTCTTGGGGTTGTTGGCTAGTGAGGAGATCAGGGTGGTGAAGTAGGTCTGTTTGGCAAGGTGAAGGACAGCGTTATAGGTTCTTAACATGAATGAAGTGGATGAAGTCTTTTGGTGTGCAGGTTTTTCTCCAGAGGCGTTCAGCACTCCTAGAGCATCGCTGGAGAAGTTGAGTTTGTGGTGTGAGCCAGGGCTGTTTTATTCTGTGCTTGGAGGTTCTGAGGGTGAGGGGAGCTACTTGGTCAAGGGTGCTTCTAAGAGAGTTGTTGTAGTGATGAACAGCCAGATCAGGACAGGAAAAAGAGGAGATTGGGGACAGTGATGAGTGTAGGGAGTCTGAAAGTGTCTGAGGGTTAATGGCTTGTAGATTTCTGATTGTGTGGTAGGTAGGAGTGAGCTGGGGTGGGCGAGGATTTGTGAGTGTGAAGGAGAGAATGTTGTGGTCAGAGAGTGGAAGTGGTGAGTTATTTAGGTGGGAGATTGAACAGAGCCAGACAACGACCAGATCAAGGGTGTTACCATCCTTGTGTGTCTCAGAGCCTGTCTCAGAGGCTGAGAGCTGTGAGAGGCCTAGAGAGGTGGTTAGTGATAGAAGCTGGGATGCAGATGTTTAAGTAGGGCTGTTAATGGGGATGTTGACATCTCGCAGGATAAGAGTTGGTAGTTCTAAGGACATGAAGTGCAGCAGCCCTACTCAAACTCCTAGAAAGAAGAGATATTTTTTCACATTTATTGATGATATATTCAGGATATACAGTTGTCTATCTGCTTCACAGCAAAGATGATGCTCCAGAGAAACTTAAAATATATCTAGTTTAAGTGTATAGCAAATTTGGAAGAATGCCTAAAATTCTGGGTGCAGATAAGGGAACTGAATATACAGGTAATGAAGCACAAATTGTTTTAAGTAAAAATGGAATCATGTTTCAGACCATTGTACCATGCAACCCTGAACAAAATGATGTTGAGATAACAAAATGAAATTGAGATAACACCAGTACCATGCTGAAGAGGCTGAAGATATTTAAACCTTCAGCAAGGGTGTGATAATTAGCTGCAGAAGGTGGAGGTAACTGTTGGATCCTAGAGGGAGAAGGATATCACTCCATAACAGAGATGTAAAAATCAAGAAGGTCCTTGAAGAGCTAATCGCAATGACCTTCTTCAGCTGAATCCAGGATGACTGTCTGTCACAGCTACAGTGAAACCCAGAAAAGATATAGAATCCTTCATCCAGAAATGGACAAGGTCACAATAAGCAGAGATGTAATAATTTATGAGAACTTCATGTTGCTCAAGTTGTATGCATGCAACATTTCATGCATGCATACCACCTTATACTCCAGCTCATTTTTTTCAGTTATGCTTCAAGAATTAGTAAGAAGAAATTCTTAGGTGAGAATGGATTTTTTTTGTTATTCTTAGATCATGCTGGGCCCAATAAAAATATAGACAACCATTTTAAATCTTGGAAGCAGTAGAGAACCAAGAACAAAATGAAGCTGCAGAAACGTCCTAAAGATGAAATGTGTTACCCAGGTTGCAATGTTTCTGTTTCTGTGGGACCAGGCTTTGCAAAATTTGATGAATCCTTCCATCTTGACTATAAAAATAAATATTTTAAGCAGTTATAAAATCAAAATATTGCAGGTGGGAAACAATATTGTGATTGTTCACAGGTCTGGAGCTACATGTTATGTTCCCACATGGTTTCCATAGTCTCCTGCCTTTCATATGCATAAAGCGCCTCAGTTGTCTATACCCTTTGGAAGATTTTCAGATTCCCAATCAGGTGGAGGAAAATCAGTTCTTCCAAGCACCTTCTATGGTTACTTTGTGTTTCCAAGGTTGTAGGAACATTCTGAAATGTTGCTTTATGTACTGTTCCTTTCTTCTCGTAGATTTTCCCCTTATTTTCTCTGCCAAAGCAACCTCACAGTTTTGCTTAAATTTGAAGACTCAGTTTGTTTATGTATTCTAGATATTAGACATCTCTGATACGGCTCATTTGTTTTTCAGTTTCCTCAAACACTAATGTAAAGTTCACAGTGAGGTGAGTATAAAATATCACCAAAATACATGTCACTAATTTACATGACAGTTCTAGAAATTGCTAATGGTGTAGAACCTTTGCTCTGGCATTCAATATTTTCTATTACTAATTCCCATTAAAAAAAAATGTAACAATGGAATTAAATTTCACCCTCATCCTCTAAAACCTCATTCACATCTATCTAGTCATCGGGCTTTTTTCAGATGGGGGTGAAATACTGGAGGAAAACTGATGCAAGAACAAAGCCCATAGTTTGGTGTGGGATCATTCACATTATTCTGTAGCATTAATTGTTGCACCAGACCAATCAAGGAGCCGAATCAGAAAACTCTAGATCTTGCATTTTTCAATGTGGCTCAGCAGTTTTGCAGTAGAAACTGGTGAAAACATTAGATGACAAGATCAGTTGTTATCAGTTGAGACACAAAAAACTGACATGAATGGCCTGGAAACATTGAAGCTTGGCTTAACCCAAACCCTATGTTAACATTGCTCTTGTTTTCTAGAATTTTGACCAGTGGCCTCAGATATGTATTACAATTTTTGGACTAATTGAACATGAAGAGGAAGCCAGGGCTGCAGCTGATCTCTGACTTCCTCTTCATGCTCAGTTTGTATGAAGATGGGGACGGTGATGCCAACGCTGATTGGTCACCGGGCACCACGTGTCATACAACCACACGAGAGCTCCGGGACTGTGAGTGCTGTCACCGCTGGAACAGCGCCAGCTCGGGAGGTGAATATAATATTTTTTATTTTATTGGGGCTAAACATTTAGCATTTAGATCTGGAAGGGGTTGTTCTAATACTGGACAACTCCTTTAAGGAAATTAGCCATATTTGAAGACCAATTAACAATTTCTAATGGGCAAAAAGAAAAATAAATATCTTGCTATCTTGCTATTGCCATCAGTTGAAAATAGTTAGCCTAAAAATTGTCTTGTAACATGACTAAGGATTTTAATTAAGTTAGACCCCAAAAAAGACATCTATTTGTGAAATAATTTATCTTAATCAGTGCAGATGTAAAAGGGTCAGGGCCTAGCCATTTAAATGTTACTGCTACTATTTACTTGTACATACAGTAATTGCCATATTTGCATGTGTCGTATTTACATATATTTGTATTATATGTAAGCTGTATATACATGTTTATTTACTAGGGACAGTGCAGTTAGGGAAAAGGCCACTAGATGGGGGTACTGAGTACACTGCATAGAAAGGTTTAGTTGTAGACACTTAGAGGTTAATTGTAGGAGTGGTAGCTGGGGAATAAGCTAGGCAGATTTCCTGGATATAGTGAGACAGGGGTAGACCCCCTGGTGTGCTCAGGTGGCCTTGGGGCCTGAGCTGCTTAGCTATCACACAACGTTCCAAAGTAGAGAAACACAGCCATCCATAGAAAGGAGTGGAAGTATTAAGGAAGAAGCGCGCAGTGCATGGTATCCGCAGCAACGTAGTGAAGAAGCTACAGAAGACGTGTGAAGAAGTAGTAGTAGTAGAGTGGGCCACCAGTGAGTGTGCAGGCAGGATAACCAAAAGGGGGTGGACGACCTAGTAGATGATATTTCAAAGTCTGGTCTGAAGTCAGTTCCAGGGCCCACCCAACTGGAAGAAAAGGAGGAGGAGAGAGCCATTACCATGCCCGAGAGCACCGGTGACGACTATGAAGGAGAGGGAGCAGAGTCGGTGGAGTCTTTGACCTTCTGCATGAGGCAGTACCTGCTGGAGATGAGAGCCCGCCTGAGTGGGACAGTGAGATCTTTAGAGGTGAGGTGAGCCTCAAACCAAGCAAGTGACAGGCCACACAGCCCCGTCACCACCACCGTCCCAGGGAAGTGCCGACACTAGGCGCAAGACCCACGCTGCCTCACCTCCTCACTCCCATCAGGCTTTTATGGAAAACACCAGGCATCAAGTGAAAATATGGCGCAAGAAGCGTGCCGTTGAACTTTACTTTGCCCTTTTCCTTTAAGTGCTAGCTACACATCTCAGGGACTGTTCCACATCCCCTCAGAGTAAGGGAACCCTGCTACACTCTACGAAAGAGCTGAAGACGGTCAACGGGACCCCTGAACATTGTGTTGTTTTTTGTTTTTTGTTTGTTGCACCTGTTTGCCCCTGCTGCTGAACTACGCTTGGGCATATCTTGGTCTCGACCTACAGCTACGCACTGTGTAACATCTAGCAGCCCACTGTGTATGGCATGATATGTGCTGTACTCCAAGGAAGGGGGTGTACCCCTTTAAGAATTGCTAGAATGCAGATATTTTGTAAAGATGGACTGACAGTGTGCCTGGGAGGACTGTTTCATCACACCAGCGTGTAGTATGTATATAGGTTGTGCTCCCCTCAAAGGAAGGGGGAGGGGCACCCTTTTGGCAGAAAAATCTTTATATGGACGTGTGTGTCATCGTGTTACAAAAAGTGGACACTATTTTTATTCTTTTCTATCTCATTGAGAAAAATGGGCATTACTGCTCTCCCTGTGTGGAATATCCTTGTAAAATAAAGAGAGCTTGATATGTTAATATATATATGCTAATTTTAAAAAAAAGAAACAATATATATTTATGTTTGCCGGAAAAATGTTAGTATTGTTTTCGCATTGTCGGGCATTGATTTAAGGAAGGGGGTATGTAAGAGGGTCAGGGCCAAGCCCTTTAAATGTTGATGCTACTATTTACATGTACATAATTGCCATATTTGCATGTGTCATATTTATGTATCTTTGTATTATAAGTAAGCTGTATATACATGTTTATTGCTAGGGACAGTGCAATTAGGGAAAAGGCCACTAGACGGGGCACCCGAGTACACTGCATATAAAGGTTTAGTTGTAGGACACTTAGAGGTTAATTGTAGGAGTGGTAGCTGGGGAATAAGCTAGGCATATTTCCTTGATATAGTTAGATGGGGGGTAGACCCCCTGGTGTGTTCAGGTGGCCTTGGGGCCTGAGCTGCTTAGCTATCACACAACGTTCCCAAGTAGAGAAACCCAGCCATCCATAGAAAGGAGTGGAAGTAATAAGGAAGAAGAGAAGAGCGCAGTGCATGGTATCCACAGCAACATAGTGAAGAAGCTACAGAAGACATGTGAAGAAGTAGTAGAAGTAGAGTGGGCCACCAGCAAGTGCACGGGCAGGATAACCAAAAGGGGGTAGACAACCTAGTAGATTATATTTCCGAGTCTGTTCTGAAGTCAGTTCCAGGGAGATATATTGAAGGGCCATTTTCACCAGGGTCCTCATCCTGTTGTAACTTTGTGGCCTATTCCAGTGAAGTAGAAGAAGTTAGGGAAAGACGAAGAATACTGCATTGCTAGTACTGTGACAAGTGTGCTGGAAGTGTTATGGATGTGCTGTGTCCTGAAGAGAATAAATCCGTTATGTTTAAAGTTGCTTTGGACTCTGCCTCCTGTCCTTTAAGTGAACGGAAGAATGGGGAACACAGCAGAGAAGAAGCAGCTGACAGCACAGTGAGTATGGAATGTGCTGACATGATGGCAACCCGGCCGTATTCTTACACAGAGCTGGGTTTGAGTAGCTAAATCAGATGCCTTTGAGTTTGGGGGGGCTGATTTTCTTTAAGAAGAACTTCTTTTTAAGAAGACACCCTTCTCCTGATTGTCTAATTGTCTATCAATCAGGGGAAGAGTGCTTCATCCATGCTTCATTTATGTATAATGTACTTTTCTAAAGTATAATCTGCTGTCTGCTTTTCTTTGAACATCATCTTGATTGCCAGTGTTCACCCTGCTACTTATTCCTCTCTCTGCTATAAATCCCGTGATTCATCAGCATAGCATCACCTGGCCAGCTATAGAGAGTACCTTATACCTATTGGTAGTACACTGTGCTTATACTACTCTTTTAAATTCTTTTAAATAAGCTTATAGAATTTAAATGTGCAGTCATGGAAGCCGAGCTGTTATCTTTTTTCTTCTAACTGTGTGACAGGAGCTGTGCAATGATCATCAATAACTGTGATAGGCATTTCTGTCTTAACTTCTTAATTGTGGTGCAGGATCTTTTATTGACTGAGACGGCAACCCCCATAAAAACAAAACATGTAATTCCCAGGGGATTACCATGAGATCACATGACCTACCCGAAGAGAAGAAATCCATGAATTTTGAGATATAAATGACAAATGAATAAGGTCATAATTAGCTGGGTTATATATAGTGGGTGACTAGTTACATAATAAGTTAAAAAGAAAAAGATTACTATAGTGCTACTTTAAGGAATCCTGCTGTGTGTTATTCACAATGCTGCGTGGAAAATATAATACAAATTAGCACTAATTATTAAATGTAGCATTAGCTTGAGTACAAATAATTGTCCAACCCTTTAACAAGTTTTGCAACATGACTGGGGATATTAGCCAAAAACTCATCAGACAGCTATTAGTAGCGTAATAAAAGAAGTCTACAGGAGTTGAACAACCTTGTCACATTTGCTTATTACAACAATGATGGCAATGAAGCACCAGCAGGCTCCGACTGGCCCATAGGGTAACAGGGGAATCCCCCCGTGTGCCCTTCTGCAGATCTTGGCTCCCAATCCCAATGTATGGGCACTACTTGGCATAACTCACGTGAATTACTCTGTCTAGAAAAAGGCAGCTTCTCAACAGTCATTAACCAAACTACCCAGTTTATTATTATATGGTGATATAGGTAAATTTGTGAACGAGGGTAATGTAACATTTGTATAGAAGTGAAAAGTGGGCCCCCTCAAAAGTCAATGTTACTGGTGGGCCCTTGGCACCCCAGTCCAACACTGAGCACCAGAGTTCAGAAGTGGTGGAGAAATTAAGCTTAGGGTGAAGATTTATTTTGATGATCTTTCCCCAAAGTCAGAGAAGTGGCAAAGTTCCTTAGCCTTAATAGCCTTAATATAAAATCTGTAATAGGTTTCCACAGTATGTACCATTGATAAAAATGGTGTCTTTATCTGTGGCATGGGATAATTTGAGTCCCTCAGGCAAAAGGACACAGGTGTGAGTCTTACCGTTTCAGCCCCTAAAGTGATGTCTCAGCTCACACAGGAAAGTCTCATCCACGTGGCCATATAATGGATTTGTAGAACGTTCTTATAGAATAATACAGAATCCATAGACTGTATAGGGTTATGCACATATACTGTATCTCTATATATCTCTATAAGGATATTTTCATTTTCAGTTGGATCCTGTACAAATTTCATAGAGAAACATTGTGGCTTGGGATGAGCAGACCCGTGAAAGATCGGATTCAGGTACCAGACTGAACTTTAGTCCAAAGTTCGCTTCAGGTACCAGAACTGTACCTGCACTTGAACCTGAACCCAAACCTCATTAAAATCAATGGGGACCCAAACTTCAGAGCTCGAAAATCTCTCTCTCTCCTTCCCGGACTCCCGAACTGTAAAATGGACTTCCAAGAGAAGTCCATGCGGGGCTCAGCACCGGACACTAGGTGCCCCGTACGAACCCAAAACTTTACAGTTTGGATTTGCTCATCTCTAATTGTGGCATGCTCCAACAAATGTAGTATTTCATAATTTGTGACATCATTATGTGTGCCACTTATTATTAACTTTTGCTGTTGTTACCAATGGCACTCCACCTTTTCAGCACACAAGGAAAGTGTCTTGCTCGTTCACTTAGCTATCCTCAAGGAACACATGCATACATATTTCTGGAGTGGTTCCCCTCATTTCGGGTCATTATTTCCACCACAGGTAGTCCCTCCACCTGCACACCATTAGCTCTGTATCAATACATAGGGTTACACATTCACTTCCTAATGAAAAACAGTCACTTTAGGAAACCAACATTAGATAGATATAAGGAGGCCGAATTTACGGACACAACATCAATGTGAAGAGCTGATTTAAAACATGAGTCTGCTGGGTTCAAGAATGACTTTGATCACCTTGTGAGGCCACATCATAAAATGTTATCAACCAGTCTAACTCTTGCCGGGGAGGGGTCGGTCTGCACCAAATCTGCAAAAATCATTCTCAGAAATCATAAAGAGAATGTTCTACCTCACTTATTTTTTTAATAAATCTTTACACATATATATTTTTAAATTGTAATCTGTTTTTATTTTCTATACTCCTCTTTACATATGTCATTATGAAGATATTGATTTTCCCTGAATTGTCTCTCCCAATTGTCTCTCCGAATAAAAAATTGGAGTGTGTAGTGGACATGCTTTTACCTGTGTGTGAAAATGGTGAAGATGAGCCGTTACCATAACCCATTGTCAATCGTAAGGAGGCTTAACAAACTTCTTTTTGTAAAGGGGGTTTTACACATAGTGATATCGCTAGCATTATCGCTAAAACGTCACTGGTTTTGTGACGTTATAGCAATATCGTTAGCGATATCGCTATGTGTGATACTTACCTCCGACCGGCTCCCCCGCTGTCCGTCGCTGATCGCGCGAAAATGTCCGGCTCCATTTCTCGTCGTCAGCTTCCTGCTAGGCTTCCTGCTGTGTGAGACGAGCGACGCGTGGAGGCGGGCGGGAGGACGTCTGGATCGCTGTGTGTGAAAGGTGAGCATTGTGCGCTGCGTCGTTGCTGCATCGCTGTGAGATCTTTCTGTGTGAAAGCTCACTAGCGATCATTTAGCGATGGACCAGCGATCCTGACCGGGTCGGATCGCTGGTCGGATCGCTGGTGCATCGCTAAATGTAAAAGGGCCTTTAGTGTAGTCTTTCTTGTAGTACAGCAGTCTCTTCCTTGTAAATAGGGAGTGGAACCAATCGGTGAGAACATCACTCCCACACAGGAATCGGGTGTAAGTATAAGGGGTCCTCAAAACTTTATTGCGTTACAAAAGCTTATTTTCCGTACTATAAGATGCACCAGACCATGAGATGCACCCCAAATTTTCAGACGTAAAATGGGGAAAAAAATAATTTGTCAAATGGGGGTCTATCTTACAGTCCGAATTCAGCTTAATGTTGGGGGATTGGCACAGGTGGAGGAGTGGTCGCAGGGGAGTGTGGTCAGAGGGGTTGTTTGGTGGTGCAGGCTGGTGTGGTGGCCTCCGGGGAATCCCATACCAGGCTGATGCGGCGGTGGTGCTCTGGGGTTCCCGGGGTTCCCGCCGGTATTTTGTGACAGGTGCGGTGGTGGTGCTCTCTGGTGTGGCGGGGCTCCGCCGGCATTTTGTGAAAGTCTGGAGGCACCTGCAGATCCATTGCTGCAATGCAGTAGCCTTCAAGATCTCAATCTGCTGCGATGCGGTGGCCTCCGGAAATAATGGCCGCTTGGGATGGCGCATGCTCAGATTCAGTTCTTGGCACCGAGTACTCGTCCCGAGAGCTCGGTGCCGAGATCTCAATCTGAGCATGCGCCACCCCTCCATTTTCATGGAGGCCACCGCATTGCAGCAATGCATCTGCTGGGGCCTCCGGGCTTTCACAAAATGCCGGCGGAGCCTCCCCACACCACAGAGCACCACAGCCACACCACAGAGCACCACTGCAGCACCAGCCTAGGAAGGGAGGCTGCATTGCCCTGCAGCGTCGGACTGGGACCACCGCCACAGTTTTTTGTAAGTATATTCTGACTATAAGACGCACCCCCATTTTCCCCCAAAAAGATTTGGGGAAAAAGTGCATCTTATAGTCCGAAAAATATGGTATATAATAAAAAAGTCACATAGAACAGGTGCAAAGAAATAAACTTTAATTGGTGAATCTACTATTTAATTTATCCAAGCAATTTCACACAAACATGCCCCATGAGTTGGATTAATTTTTGCATTTGTGACTATAGCCATGAATATTAGCGGTTTGTCAGAAGAAAAGTATCTGGAAATCACGCCAGGAAAAGCTCACCACTAATTAAAGATGGTATGTTCAGTATATACTCGTGTATAAGCCGACCCGAGTATAAGCCGAGGCACCTAATTTTGCCACGAAAAACTGGGAAAACTTACTGACTCGAGAATAACCCGGGTATGCATTGTCCCCTCATCCCTGTCCTGGTATGCATGGCTCCCCATCCCTGTCCTTGTATTCCTGTCCTTTTATGCATGACTCCCCATCCCTGTCCTTGTATGCATGGCTCCCCATCCCCGTATGCATGGCTCCCCATCTCTGTCCTTGTTTGCATGTCTACCCATCCTTGTCCTTGTATGCATGTCTCCCAGTCCCTGTATGTATGGATCCTTATCCCCTTCCTTGTATGCATGGCTCCCTATCCCTTTTCCTTGTATGCATAGTTCCTATAAAAAAAACACATCCTGCTTACCTTCCCTGCTGCATCTCGTTCCGGCCAGCAGCTCTTCTGGCCGAGCGATCACGTGTCCCTGCTCATTAAGATAATGAATATTCACTCCACGCCTATGGGAGTGCAGAGGGGTGAATATTCATTATCTTAATGAGCGGACTCCTGTTAGAGCCCGGTGGTTGCTGGAAGCCGGCGGCTGCGGCTGTAACTGTTCGCGCTATAAAAGAAATTAATATTCACTGCCAGTGCAGTGAATATTGATTTCTCTTTAGCAGTGGGCACAGAATTTAGCCGCAGCCACCGACTCCTGCCTCCTGTGACCCGTTGCTCAACCTCCCCCACCATCTTTCTGGGACAATGACTCGTATATAAGCCGAGGGGGGCGTTTTCAGCACAATTATGTGATGAAAAACTCCACTTTCTACACGAGTATATAGGGTAATTAACTGAAAGCATACAAAACGGAGTAAAGGGCTGACAAAATGGAGACCACGCTAACATTTTTAAAGAAAAAATTGTTTCAAGAAAAAATATTGAGATCATTGTTGAGATCTTTGTACATCAATGTGCACCATGATCCTTCTTTTCCAGACATCACTACAATGAATACGGCAATGCAAACAAGTAAGTGATGGTTGTGTAACAATTCATAGCTGGCACATCTGCTGAGGATAGCAGTGGACACATGATTTCTAGGAGCTGCCAACAAAATGGAAAACCAACCTCAAAGATAGCGTTTCTTGCATGAGAGAGAGCATGTTAATGTCCTCTGAGAGAATGTTGCTATGTTTTTATCCCTCCCTAATACTTGTTATCCATCCTTAGGCTTAAGAAGGACATACATGTAAAGTGACTGTCCACATTTATTTTAATGAATGCATTGTGGACATGGTTTTGTGGTATTTATTGAGTATTACAGGCTCTCCTCCTTCCTCACAGACTTACAAATATATAAGTGTTACAGTCTCAGAATTCACAGCCGGGCGCGCGCGCGGGGGGGGGGGGTTCATGCAGATTCACCCCGCTGTTACCTTTTTGTCTCAAACAGTCTTCTGCTGACTGTTATAGTCAGGACAATTATGCAGGGATGATTGACAGAGGAGGTTGCAGCGGTTTCCACTATTGGGCTGATTATTGGGGAACTCACAGTGAGCGAAATGGATATATACAGTCATATGTTAAAGTTTGGGCACCCTATTAATGTTAACCTTTTTTCTTTATAACAATTTTGGTTTTTGCAACAGCTATTTCAGTTTCATATCTCTAATAACTGATGGACTCAGTTATATTTCTGGATTCAAATGAGGTTTATTGTACTAACAGAAAATGTGTAAACTGCATTTAAACAAAATTTGACCGCTGCAAAAGTATGGGCACCCTTATCATTTTCTTGATTTGAACACTCCTAACTACTTTTTACTGACTTCCTGAAGCACTAAATTGGTTTTGTAAGGCTGGTTTCACACTTGCTTTTTTTTGCAGCGCGTTTTCCCGCAAAAAAATGCATTGAAAAAATGCATACAAAAGCATACAACTGCTGCGTTTTTTTCAAGCATTTTTATGAGCATGCATGAAAAAAACGCAGCGTTTTTATGCGTTTGTATGCGTTTTTAGTGCGTTTTTACCGCGTTTGCGTTTTTTTCCAACATTAGGTGGCCCCTCACACTAACCCAAACCATGACTTTACTAACCCTAACCCTGACCCTAACCCTAACCCTAACCCTGACCCTAACCCTAACCCTAACCCTAACCCTGACCCTAACCCTTAACCAAACCATACTTAACCCTAACCCAAACCCTAAACCCTAACTAACCCTAACCCTGACCCTAAACCTAACCCTAACCCTAACCCTGACCCTAACCCTAACCCTAACCCTGACCCTAACCCTTAACCAAACCATACTTAACCCTAACCCAAACCATAAACCCTAACTAACCCTAACCCTGACCCTAACCCTGACCCTAAACCTAACCCTAACCCTAACCCTGACCCTAACCCTAACCCTAACCTTAACCCTGACCCTAACCCTTAACCAAACCATACTTAACCCTAACCCAAACCCTAAACCCTAACTAACCCTAACCCTGACCCTAAACCTAACCCTAACCCTGACCCTGACCCTAACCCTAACCCTAAACCCCCTTAACTAACCCTAACTCTAACCCAAACCCCTAAATTCCATGGTTAACAAAAAAAAACGCATGTGCAAAAAAACGCATACATAAGCATGCCAATGCGCACATATGCGCACCCATAGACTATAATGGGTGTCTTGCTGTAAAAAAACGCATTGCGCGCGCATGCGTTTTTTTGAGGCAAGTCGGACGCACCAAAAAATGCAACAGGTTGCATTTTGTGCGCCCGAGCGCATACCGCAAAAAAACGCATGCGCGGTAAAACACGTACAAACGCATGTGTATGCGCACATAAGCGCATCCCATGCAAAGTATAGGAAAAAAAAACGCATGCGCTATTTAGCGCTAAAATACCGCGAAAAAAAACGCAAGTGTGAAACCAGCCTAACCTCATTGAGCTTTGAACTTCATAGCCAGGCGTATCAAATCATGAGAAAAGGTATTTAAGGTGGCCACTTGCAAGTAGTTCTCCTATTTGATTCTCCTATGAAGAGTGGCATCATGGGCTCCTCAAAACAACTCTCAAATGATCTGAAAACAAAGATTATTCAACATAGCTTTTCAGGGGAAGGATACAAAAAGTTGTCTCAGAGATTTAACCTGTCAGTTTCCACTGTGAGGAACATAGTAAGGAAATGGAAGAACACAGATACAGTTCTTGTTAAGCCCAGAAGTGGCAGGCCAAGAAAAATATCAGAAAGGCAGAGAAGAAGAATGGTGAGAACAGTCAAGGACAATCCACAGACCACCTCCAAAGACCTGCAGCATCATCTTGCTGCAGATGGTGTCACTGTGCATCGGTCAACAATACAGTGCACTTTGCACAAGGAGAAGCTGTATGGGAGAGTGATGCGAAAGAAGCCATTTCTGCAAGCACGCCACAAACAGAGTCGCCTGAGGTATGCAAAAGCACATTTGGTCAAGCCAGTTACATTTTGGAAGAAGGTTCTGTGGACTGATGAAACAAAGATTGAGTTGTTTGGTCATACAAAAAGGCGTTATGCATGGAGGCTAAAAAACACAGCATTCCAAGAAAGACACTTGCTACCCACAGTAAAATTTGGTGGAGGTTCCATCATGCTTTGGGGCTCTGTGGCCAATGCCGGCACCGGGAATCTTGTTAAAGTTGAGGGTCGCATGGATTCAACTCAGTATCAGCAGATTCTTGACAATAATGTGCAAGAATCAGTGACGAAGTTGAAGTTACGCAGGGGATGGATATTTCAGCAAGACAATGATCCAAAACACTGCTCCAAATCTACTCAGGCATTCATGCAGAGGACCAATTACAATGTTCTGGAATGGCCATCCCAGTCCCCAGACCTGAATATCATTGAACATCTGTGGGATGATTTGAAGCGGGCTGTCCATTCTCGGCGACCATCAAACTTAACTGAACTGGAATTGTTTTGTAAACAGGAATGGTCACAAATACCTTCATCCAGGATCCAGGAACTCAATAATAGCTACAGGGAGCGACTAGAGGCTGTTATTTTTGCAAAAGGAGGATCCACGAAATATTAATGTCACTTTTATGTTGAGGTGCCCATACTTTTGCACCGGTCAAATTTTGTTTAAATGCAAATTGCACATTTTCTGTTAGTACAATAAACCTCATTTGAATCCAGAAATATAACTGAGTCCATCAGTTATTAGATATTTGAAACTGAAATAGCTGTTGCAAAAACTAAAATTGTTATAAAGAAAAAAGGTTAACATTAATAGGGGTGCCCAAACTTTAACATATGACTGTACAACCGATTCCAACGCATGGAATAAGTATAGGTGCTTCTCACAAAATTAGAATATAATAACAAAGTTTTTTTACTCAGTTCTTCAATACAAAAAGTGAATCTCATATATTGGATAGAGTCATTACACACAAAGTGATCTATTTAAACTGTTTACCGTATATACTCATGTATAAGCCGACCCGTGTATAAGCCGACTCCCCTAATTTTGCCACAAAAAACTGGGAAAACTTATTGACTAAGCTGAGGGTTGCAATCCATAGACTATTCCCCCCACATATGCTGCTAAATAGTTTATGCCCCCATATGCTGCCTCATAGACTATGCCCCATATGCTGCCCCATAGAATATGCCCCCATATGCTTCTCCATAGAATATGCCCCCATATGCTGCTCCATAAAATATGCCCCCATATGCTGCTCCATAGAATATGCCCCCATATGCTGCTCCATAGTTTATGCCCCCATATGATGCCCCATAGACTATGCCCCATATGCTGCCCCATAGAATATGCCCCATATGCTGCCCCATAGAATATGCCCCCATATGCTGCTCCATAGAATATGCCCCCATATGCTGCTCCATAGTTTATGCCCCCATATGCTGCCCCATAGAATATGCCCTGCCCCCATATGCTTTTCCATAGTTTATGCCCCCCATATGCTGCTCCATAGATTATGCCCCCATATGCTGCTCCATAGATTATGGCCCCATATGCTTCTCCATAGTTGATGCCCCCATAAGCTGCTCCATAGAATATGCCCCCATATGCTGCCCTATAGATTATTCCCCCATATGCTTCTCCATAGAATATGCCCCCATATGCTTCTCCATAGAACATGCCCCCATATGCTGCTCCATAGTTTATGCCCAATATGCTGCTCCATAGAATATGCCCCCATATGCTGCTCCATAGATTATGCCCCCATATGCTGCTCCATAGATTATGCTCCCATATGCTGCTCCATAGATTATGCCCCCATATGCTTCTCCATAGATTATGCCCCCATATGCTGCTCCATAGAATATGCCCCCATATGCTGCTCCATAGATTATGCCCCCATATGCCGCTCCATAGTTTATGCCCCCATATGCTGCTCCATAAAATATGCCCCCACATGCTGCTCCATAGAATATGCCCCCATATGCTGCTCCATAGATTATGCCCCCATATGCCGCTCCATAGTTTATGCCCCCATATGCTGCTCCATAAAATATGCCCCCATATGCTGCTCCATAGAATATGCCCTCATATGCTGCTTCATAGTTTATGCCCCTATATGCTGCTCCATGGAATATGCCCCCATATGCTGCTTCATAGAATATGCCCCATATGCTGCTCCATAGTTTATGCCCCCATATGCTGCTCCATAGATTATGCCCCCATATGCTGCTCCATAGAATATGCCCCCATATGCTGCTCCATAGAATATGCCCCATATGCTGCTTCATAGTTTATGCCCCCATTTGCTGCTCCATAGATTATGCCCCCCATATGCTTCTCCATAGTTTATGCCCCCCATATGCTGCTCCATAGATTATGCCCCCATATGCTGCTCCATAGATTATGCCCCCATATGCTTCTCCATAGTTTATGCCCCCCATATGCTGCCCCATAGATTATTCCCCCATATGCTTCTCCATAGAGTATGCCCCCATATGCTGCCCCATAGACTATGCCCCCATATGCTGCTCCACAGAATATTCCCCCATATGCTGCCAAAAAAAATGCCATACTCACCTCTCCTGGGTCAATCGCCGCTGTCTGCCACTGCTTGTGTCAGTGACTGTTCAGCCAGCAGAGGGGCGGCGTGCACTAACCACGTCACTGCGCCCCATGCTGCCTAAACGTCACTGACACAGGATGCAGCAGAGACAGCGGTGAGCAGTGATGGACCGGGGGACAGGTGAATATCGCTATAATCACCCATCCTGCCGCGGTCTCTACAGCCTCGCTTCTCCACTGTCTCCCTTCCTGTCTTCAGCGGTCACGTGGTACTATTCATGAGTGTAATGAGCGGTACCACCTGACCGCTGAAGACAGGAAGGCAGACTGTGGAGATTGGAGAAGCGAGGCTGCAGAGACCACGGCAGGACAGGTAAGTATGATCTCTGACACCCCCGCTCCCCCTCCCCTGCCGACCCTCAGGTATATGACCAGTGTATAAGCCAAGAGGGGGACTTTCAGCAAAAAAAAATGGGCTGAAAATCTCGGCTTATACACGAAGTATATACAGTATATCTGTTAATGTTGATGATTATGGCTTATAGCCAATGAAAACCCAAAAGTCATCATTTCAGTAAATTAGAGTAATTAGCCAAAAACATCTGCAAATGCAGCACCCACCAGGGTCGTGGGGCACTCAGTCTGGGCTGGTCAGTTCTTGAAGGGAAGTCACCGCAGCGGTGACCCGGTCCATGGCCCTGGACGTGCAATAAAAATGCTGAGAAAAGTTTATAGTGGATTTAATGTGACGCCACCTGTGGTGTTCGGCAATGAATGGCCGACGCTGCTTATGGAGACCACTGGGGCCGATGGTGACACAGCTGGGATGGTTCTGCTTCCCACAGGTGGAGCGGGGCCCCAGAGCTACCGGTAAAGTTCTTCAGGGGATGCTGGACCTTGGGGTACAGGACTGAGGGAGTGGGAAATGACTGAAGACACAAGGGTTGTAGTTTCCTTTACCTTCACTTGATGATTTGAAATGCAGACCGTGGCACGGATAACAGATGGTATGAGATCCGGGCAGCCTGGAAGCAATTTTGGTTCCCCTAAACCAGATGGGTTTGGAGGCCTTCCTATTGCGCTGTCTTCTGAGGTTCTGGCTGCCTAAAGCTATGCTTGGGCCTCTGTTCCTCCTTGTCCTTAAGTCCTTGCCCGCATGGCAGGCAGCTTGAGCTTACTACAGGTGTCGCTCCTTTGTGGCAGCTTCGGACTCTAGGGTGCTACTGTGCCGACGTGTGGTTGAAGGGACCAGGAGACCTGCAGTCCCCTGCCCTCCAGATTTAGCTGCTGGGACCTCTGTACCCACGCAGCGTCTGGTTTCAAGCACTCAGCTCTGGGGTGAGCTTGGTCACAGCTCCACTCCCCAGGTTCTCTTTCACTTCCCTCTTTCTTCTCTCACTGTCTCTTACAGACTGACTAACCCCTGTCTCCAGGCCAGAACTTATAGGGAAGCTTTCCTGAAACCAGGTGTTAGAGCTCCCCCTTCTGGTCTAAAGTCAGGAAAAGTGTTGGATGCTAGTATTACCTGGCTAGGGGAACCCTCCTTGGGTCCAAGCACAACATCACCACCTGTGAGGGAGGCAATGCCGCTGTGACAACCAGACTGCTGGGGTGCCAAACAAAGGCTTCCTAAGCATGTTAAAAGGTCTCTTAGTCTGTTTCAGTAGGCTCCACAATTATGAGGAAAACTGCTGACTTGATAGATGTCCAGAAGGCAGTCATTGACAAACTCCACAAGGAGAGTAAGCCACAAAAGCTCATTGCTAAAGAAGCTAGCTGTTCACAGAGTGCTGTATCCAAGTATATTAATGGTAAGTTGAGTGGAAGGAAAAAGTGTGGTAGAAAAAGGTGCACAATCAACCGGGATAACCGCAGCCTTGAAAGGATTGTTAAGAAGAGGCCATTCAAGTATTTGGGGGAAATTCACAAGGAGTGGGGTGCTGCTGAAGTCTTTGCTTCAAGAGCCACCACACAGAGATGTATCCAGGATGTGGGCTACAAGTGTCACATTCCTTGTGTCAAGCCACTCATGAGCCAATAGACAACACCAGAAGTATCTTACCTGGGCCAAGGAAAAAGAACTGGACTGTTGTTCAGTGGTCCAAGATGTTGTTTTCAGATGAAAGTAAATGTTGCATTTCATTTGGAAATCAAGGTCCCAGAGTCTGGAGGAAGAGTGGATAGGCCACAATCCAAGCTGGTTGAGGTCTAGTGTGAAGTTTCTACAATCAGTGATGGTTTGGGGAGCCATGTCATCTGCTGGTATAGGTCCACTGTGTTTTATCAACACCAAAGTCAGTGCAGCCATCTAGCAGGAAATTTTAGAGCACTTCATGCTTCCCTCTGCCAAAAAGCTTTTTGGAGATGGAAATTTCATTCTCCAGCAGGACTTGGCACTTATCCACACTGCCAAAAGTACCAAACCTGGTTTACAAACAACAGTATCACTGTGCTTGATTGACCAGCAAACTCACCTGACCTTAACCTCATAGAGAATCTTTGGGGTATTGTGAAGAGGAAGATGAGAGACACCAGACCCAACAATGCAGAGGAGCTGAAGGCTGCTATCAAAGCAACCTGGGCTTTCATAACTCCTCAGCAGTGCCACAGGCTGATCACCTCCATGCCACGCTGCATTGATGCAGTATTTGATGCAATAGGAGCCCCGACCAAGTACTGAGTGCATTTACTGAGCATACATTTCAGTAGGCCAACATTTCGGATTGTAAAATAATTTTTCAAGATGGTGTTATAAAGTATCCTAATTTACTGAGATAATGACTTTTGGGTTTTCATTGGCTGTAAGCCATAATCATCAACATTAACAGAAATAAACACTTGAAAAAGATCACTCTGTAATGACTCTACATAATTTATGAGTTTCACTTTTAGAATTGAAGAACTGAAATAAATTAACTTTTTGATGATATTCTAATTTTGCGAGAAGCACCTGTATATCCCTTGGTACAATCACTGCCAACTCCAGAGTAACCGAAGAAAGATTAATCATTTTATAAGCCTATTGGACACCCGTTACAGGTAGCATATGGCTATGGGTGTGGTTTACAGAGCAAAAGGAGCAGAACTTATTACATTTTATAGTTAATCAAGAAAAGTAGGCAATGCTTAAAAAAATAAACAATATGATGCAAAATGGGAACAAAACAATATGATTTAGGCAAATGCATTAAATACAAGGGATAACAAAGAACTTACTAAATCTGGTCACATAAATGGCTGAGAGCTTAGGGAAGAAAAGCACTTCAATTGGAAAGATGGAAAGTACCCAGAGCAGAACTATTACTTTCATGGACTAACAATTGATCCAAGTCCAGATTCTGCTTTAAATGAGCTCCTAATTTACACCTACACACCTATCCTTTGATGACCTCATGTAGGTTGGATTGTGGGATGTTCTCAGCCCTCCAGGATTTTATGAAATTCCTAACTCATGAGAAATCCTCACCTCTGAAGCTCTCCGCATTAGATAATGCTATCATATTTTTTATTATGATTTTATCGCTACACAGACCCCAAAAATGACAGCTATTACCCCATCTATCAGGTTGTTATTGAATTGGAGGGATTCTAGTGGCCCCAAGGCAATTTGAGTGAATGCATCAAGTCTGTCCCTTCACTATGACTCCCAAAATCTATATCTTGTAAACATTGGATGGATACATACCCCGATATTCCTATCTGGACCCCAGAAGCAGACAGGCTACAAACTGTGCTGTGTGAATTGAAGCACATCCTGGAGACCACAATAGATATCCTGTTTCAGTCATCTATCCACTGCAGGGGGCTGTTGCTTCAAAGGGCATTTTAATGAGTTTTTCACACTATAGATATAAACATTTTCCTCTCTTCCCCCATAACTTCTATTGTTTGGTCTTACTTCTGAAAAGGGTTTGAATGGTCAGGTTTGTCTCCTTCAGGAGATCTATGTGAGGGGGGAATGAGACCTCTCTGGAGATGTCTTGTGAATTTTTTAATCTTTCTCTATGATGTACATGTTCTCCTTCCTCACATATTTACTAACGTATGCCTGTTACAAGTTATCCTCCCTCCTCGCAGACTGCACAGCTCCTCTGTTCTTGAAATGTCAGTTCATGGAGAAGCGTGTGACCAGACCTGTCCATTTGACTCCACCATGTCATGATCCAGACCAGGTTTTGGGTCCTATTTTCCCTTTTTCCCGGTCTGGTCATGTCAAGAGTTAACTTTTCCCAGCCTCAGTATGGTTTCAGGCTGGCTATTTATCGCTGCTGCTTCCTGCAGGCAATGTCAGTTATAGTTTTTGCCTAGGGCTGCTCTAGCTGACTCTGATAGGTCTGATTTGTCCTGCAGCGTTTGCTGTCTGAACCTGCGTCTCTGTTTTCCCCATTCCTGTCTTGACTCAGTGTTTCCCTTTAGTGTGCTGACTTCTTGGTTTTGACTTGGCTTGTATCCTGGCCTGCTTCTGTCTTTTGGCTTATCCACTCCTGACCGTTACTGATTCCCTGGCTTGTCTCTGACCATGAGTTTGCTAATTCCTTTGGTACTGCGCTACAGTCTAGGATTTGAACTGGCTTGTTTGACTTTTCTGCTGCCACCTATGGTAGCCTCACTGTTGCACTGCAGACCAGCTCTGTTTAGGTGCAGTCCTGATTCCACTCTACTACCATCTAGTAGAGCCTGCACTTACCTGCATTGCAGCAGCGTGATATACCAATAGAAAAACAATTCACATTGGAAAAACTGGCTTTCAATTGGAGGAGGTTCATAAACAGGTTTGGTCACATTCTCCGACATCAGCAGCCATTTTGAGGACAGGGGATCTGTGCTGTCTGTGATGAAAGACGAGAACCTTTAACACTTATATAATGGTAAGTGCCACAAAGTCATGTCCACAACACATTTGTTAAAATAAAGTATCCATTATATTATTAAACTATTCAAAAAAATTAATTATGTGATACTGTGTACTGGGTGTCCCAGGTCCGCACTCTCCTCTCTTCACCGTGGTCTGCTTCTCTTTGTTGTGCTCCACATCAGGCTTTTCAGGATGCAAGACATGTGACATCATCTCCCTAGACCTTTTAAAGCCCACTAAGACACACACCTGTTTCTTAGGATTGAGGCTCTAGGCTTCAATGTTTGTGTGCTCCTCCTTCTGTCCATATTATGCTTTAATTTGCTTCCATTAGTGCTGGTTTCCACTTCATCCTTCCTGCTGCTCCTGAGTTTCCTAAATGTGCCAAGTCCTCACTTCCCATTTGCTTGCTACACAAACGTGTGCCCACCTGATGTTTAGAGCAGGGGTCCCCAACCACCGGTCCGCGGCCCAGGACCGGGCCATTGCACTTCTGTTGCCGGTCCACAGAGCCAGGCTCAAATGCTGGACACACGAGGAGCCTGCGGCTGTAGCACTGTATTGACAGCTGCAGCCGCTGGCTTTCAGAAGTCATCGATACTCACCTTCCATCCCTGCATCCCTGTTCCGGCGCGTCAGCTTCTTCCTGTGCTGAGCTGTCTCATAGTACTGCTCATTAAGGTCATGAATATGGACGCCACTCCTCTCCCATAGGCGTGGTGTCCATATTCATGATCTTAATGAGCGGTACCACGTGACCGCACCGCACAGGAAGATGCTGATGTGCCGGGATAGAGATGCAGGGACATGTGTTATGATTGGGTCACCAAGGAGGAAAGCAAGACCAAGCTAAGCCACAGAAAACCAGAGAGGTTGGTAACTAATGGGATTGCAGACCCCTGATCCTATCCACACAACTAGCAGTAGCCGTGGAGCGTACCTACGATGATCCTAGACGCCTCGACACAGCCCAAGAACTAAATAAACCTAAAGCAAGAAAGGGGAAATCTAAACTGCCCCAGAGCAGACCCCAAAGGAACAGACAGCCCCCAAACATATATTGTCGGTGAGACAAGATGAAAACACAAACGCAGGTAGGAAAATAGGCTGAGCAAACGATGGGGCCTACACTAACTAGACAGGACAGGAAAGGAAAGACACTGTCTGCTATCACGCAAAAAAACCCTGCAAAAAATGCCCAACACGTCTGACAGAAAAATACTGAAGTCACTAGACTTCGCCCACTATATCAGCACTCTGACATATTCTGAGAGCAGAGCAAAAAAAGAGGCCAATCAAGTAAGGGAGAAAAACAAACTGGCAGAAGCAGTAACATAAGGATGGAAATTCAGCACAGCCCCAGCCGGGACTGGCTGACCACACAAAACTGAATAGACAAAACCAAATCAAATGAGAACAATAGCAAAAGAACACTTAGCTTGAGCATGCAGTGACTGAGCTGGAACTTAGACCTCAGGAGGCAGGAAAAAATCACCAGCAGGGATAGAGGGAGTCGGCTGTCATAAATCCAGTCAGAAACTCCAGATGTCCAATCGTCCTCCTCATTATTAGGTGGCAGGCCTCTGTTAATTAGATCAGCGTCATTACCTCCTGTAACCACCAGAGGGAGCCCGGAAAGAGAACTCGCGACCCCTCTGTCAATATAATCAGCTCCTCTAATTTCACTAGTAACCAGAGGTAGGCCAGAAAGTGAATTCACAACAGAAGTGCAGCGACTGTGTCAGGGTAAGTATGATGGGGGAGGAAGGGGCGGCCCAGTGGAGCCATGCATACAAGGATGGCAGGGGAGCCATGTATACAAAGATGGGACAGGGGAGCCATGCATACAGGATGGGAGAGTGGGAGCAGAGCCATGTATACAGGATGGGAGAGTGGGAGCAGAGCCATGTGTACAGGATGGGAGAGTGGGAGCAGAGCCATGCATACCCGATGGGAGAGTTGGAGCAGAGCCATGCATACAGGATGGAAGAATGGGAGCAAAGCCATGTGTACAGGATGGGAGAGTGGGAGCAGAGCTGTGTATACAGGATGGGAGAGTGGGAGCAGAGCCTTGTGTACAGGATGGGAGAGTGGGAGCAGAGCCATGCGTACAGGATGGGAGAGTTGGAGCAGAGCCATGCACACAGGATGGGAGAATGGGAGCAGAGCCATGTGTACAGGATGGGAGAGTGGGAGCAGAGCCATGCATGCAAGGATGGGAGGGTGGGAGCGGAGCCATGCATACAGGATGGGAGAGTGGGAGCAGAGCCATGCATACAAGGGTGGGAGCAACACAGAGCTGGACAGGACGGGTGAACCACACATACCGGGATAGGAATGAGGGGACAATGCATATCCGGCTTATACTTGAGTCAATAAGCTTACCCAGTTTTCCGTGGCAAAATTAGGTGCCTCGGCTTATACTCTGGTTGGCTTATACTCGAGTATATACAGTGTGTGTATATATATATATATATATATCTATATATATAAAATCTCAATCTGTACTTTGTTGGGCCATCATATTATACATGGGGGGATCATATGTGTGGGACCATCTTGCTATACATAGTACAACTCTGTCCATAGCCCCACCCCCATAAGTCAAAGCCCCGCCCCTGCCCCACCTCCATCCCCGCCGGGATATGGAAGAATGGTCTTGCTTGAAGCCGGTCCCTGGTGCAAAAAAGGTTGGGGACCACTGGTTTAGAGCAGGGGTCCCCAACCACCAGTCCGCGGCCCAGGACCGGGCCGTTGCACTTCTGTTGCCAGTCCACGGAGCCAGGCTCAAATGCTGGACACACGGGGAGCCAGCGGCTGTAGCACTGTAGTGACAGCTGCAGCCGCTGGCTTTCAGAAGTCATCGATACTCACCTTCCATCCCTGCATCCCTGTTCCGGCTCATCGGCTTCTTCCTGTGCTGAGCTGTCTCATAGTACTGCTCATTAAGGTCATGAATATGGACGCCACTCCTCTCCCATAGGCGTGGTGTCCATATTCATGATCTTAATGAGCGGTACCATGTGACCGCACCGCACAGGAAGAAGCTGATGTGCCGGGATAGAGATGCAGGGACGAGTGTTGTGATTGGGTCACCAAGGAGGAAAGCAAGACCAAGCTAAGCCACAGAAAACCAGAGAGGTTGGTAACTAATGGGATTGCAGACCCCTGATCCTATCCACACAACTAGCAGTAGCCGTGGAACGTACCTACGATGATCCTAGACGCCTCGACACAGCCAAAGAGCTAAATAAGCCTAAAGCAAAAAAGGTGAAATCTAAACTGCCCCAGAGCAGACCCCAAAGGAACAGACAGCCCCCAAACATATACAGTGGGGAAAAAAAGTATTTAGTCAGTCAGCAATAGTGCAAGTTCCACCACTTAAAAAGATGAGAGGCGTCTGTAATTTACATCATAGGTAGACCTCAACTATGGGAGACAAACTGAGAACAAAAAAAATCCAGAAAATCACATTGTCTGTTTTTTTTTCATTTTATTTGCATATTATGGTGGAAAATAAGTATTTGGTCAGAAACAAGCAATCAAGATTTCTGGCTCTCACAGACCTGTAACTTCTTCTTTAAGAGTCTCCTCTTTCCTCCACTCATTACCTGTAGTAATGGCACCTGTTTAAACTTGTTATCAGTATAAAAAGACACCTGTGCACACCCTCAAACAGTCTGACTCCAAACTCCACTATGGTGAAGACCAAAGAGCTGTCAAAGGACACCAGAAACAAAATTGTAGCCCTGCACCAGGCTGGGAAGACTGAATCTGCAATAGCCAACCAGCTTGGAGTGAAGAAATCAACTGTGGGAGCAATAATTAGAAAATGGAAGACATACAAGACCACTGATAATCTCCCTCGATCTGGTGCTCCACGCAAAATCCCACCCCGTGGGGTCAGAATGATCACAAGAACGGTGAGCAAAAATCCCAGAACCACGCGGGGGGACCTAGTGAATGAACTGCAGAGAGCTGGGACCAATGTAACAAGGCCTACCATAAGTAACACACTACGCCACCATGGACTCAGATCCTGCAGTGCCAGACGTGTCCCACTGCTTAAGCCTGTATATGTCCGGGCCCGTCTGAAGTTTGCTAGAGAGCATTTGGATGATCCAGAGGAGTTTTGGGAGAATGTCCTATGGTCTGATGAAACCAAACTGGAACTGTTTGGTAGAAACACAACTTGTCGTGTTTGGAGGAAAAAGAATACTGAGTTGCATCCATCAAACACCATACCTACTGTAAAGCATGGTGGTGGAAACATCATGCTTTGGGGCTGTTTCTCTGCAAAGGGGCCAGGACGACTGATCCGGGTACATGAAAGAATGAATGGGGCCATGTATCGTGAGATTTTGAGTGCAAACCTCCTTCCATCAGCAAGGGCATTGAAGATGAAACGTGGCTGGGTCTTTCAACATGACAATGATCCAAAGCACACCGCCAGGGCAACGAAGGAGTGGCTTCGTAAGAAGCATTTCAAGGTCCTGGAGTGGCCTAGCCAGTCTCCAGATCTCAATCCTATAGAAAACCTTTGGAGGGAGTTGAAAGTCCGTGTTGCCAAGCGAAAAGCCAAAAACATCACTGCTCTAGAGGAGATCTGCATGGAGGAATGGGCCAACATACCAACAACAGTGTGTGGCAACCTTGTGAAGACTTACAGAAAACGTTTGACCTCTGTCATTGCCAACAAAGGATATATCACAAAGTATTGAGATGAAATTTTGTTTCTGACCAAATACTTATTTTCCACCATAATATGCAAATAAAATGAAAAAAAACAGACAATGTGATTTTCTGGATTTTTTTTTCTCAGTTTGTCTCCCATAGTTGAGGTCTACCTATGATGTAAATTACAGACGCCTCTCATCTTTTTAAGTGGTGGAACTTGCACTATTGCTGACTGACGAAATACTTTTTTTCCCCACTGTATTGTCGGTGAGACAAGATGAAAACACAAACGCAGGTAGGAAAATAGGCTGAGCAAACGATGGGGCCCACACTAACTAGACAGGACAGGAAAGGAAAGACACTGTCTGCAATCACGCAAAAAAACCCTGCAAAAAATGCCCAACACGTCTGATAGAAAAATACTGAAGTCACTAGACTTCACCCACTATATCAGCACTCTGACATATTCTGAGAGCAGAGCAAAAAAAGAGGCCAATCAAGTAAGGGAGAAAAACAAACTGGCAGAAGCAGTAACATAAGGATGGAAATTCAGCACAGCCCCAGCCGGGACTGGCTGACCACACAAAACTGAATAGACAAAACCAAATCAAATGTGAACAATAGCAAAAGAACACTTAGCTTGAGCATGCAGTGACTGAGCTGGAACTTAGACCTCAGGAGGCAGGAAAAAATCACCAGCAGGGATAGAGGGAGTCGGCTGTCATAAATCCAGTCAGAAACTCCAGATGTCCAATCGTCCTCCTCATTATTAGGTGGCAGGCCTCTGTTAATTAGATCAGCGTCATTACCTCCTGTAACCACCAGAGGGAGCCCGGAAAGAGAACTCGCGACCCCTCTGTCAATATAACCAGCTCCTCTACTTTCACTAGTAACCAGAGGTAGGCCAGAAAGTGAATTCACAACAGAAGTGCAGCGACTGTGTCAGGGTAAGTATGATGGGGGAGGAAGGGGCGGCCCAGTGGAGCCATGCATACAAGGATGGCAGGGGAGCCATGTATACAAAGATGGGACAGGGGAGCCATGCATACAGGATGGGAGAGTGGGAGCAGAGCCATGTATACAGGATGGGAGAGTGGGACCAGAGCCATGTGTACAGGATGGGAGAGTGGGAGCAGAGCCATGCATACCCGATGGGAGAGTTGGAGCAGAGCCATGCATACAGGATGGGAGAATGGGAGCAGAGCCATGTGTACAGGATGGGAGAGTGGGAGCAGAGCCATGTATACAGGATGGGAGAGTGGGAGCAGAGCCATGTGTACAGGATGGGAGAGTGGGAGCAGAGCCATGCGTACAGGATGGGAGAGTTGGAGCAGAGCCATGCACACAGGATGGGAGAATGGGAGCAGAGCCATGTGTACAGGATGGGAGAGTAGGAGCAGAGCCATGCATGCAAGGATGGGAGGGTGGGAGCGGAGCCATGCATACAGGATGGGAGAGTGGGAGCAGAGCCGTGCATACAAGGATGGGAGCCACACAGAGCTGGACAGGACGGGTGAACCACACATACCGGGATAGGAATGAGGGGACAATGCATATCCGGCTTATACTTGAGTCAATAAGCTTACCCAGTTTTCCGTGGCAAAATTAGGTGCCTCGGCTTATACTCTGGTTGGCTTATACTCGAGTATATACAGTGTGTGTGTATATATATATATATATATAAAATCTCAATCAGTACTTTGTTGGGCCATCATATTATACATGGGGGGATCATATGTGTGGGACCATCTTGCTATACATAGTACAACTCTGTCCATAGCCCCACCCCCATAAGTCAAAGCCCCACCCCTGTCCCACCTCCATCCCCGCCCTGCCGGGATATGGAAGAATGGTCTTGCTTGAAGCCGAGCCCTGGTGCAAAAAAGGTTGGGGACCACTGGTTTAGAGGATCCACCTCACCATGTTAGCCTATCACCTAGGATCACTAGTTTCATAATTACTGCAGTGTAAACTGGTTGATGGTCACCCGACAAATGAACTAAACAGGTGAAATGGTCTTGGCGCCTAATTCTTGGCAGCACATCATCCGGTGTAAACAGGAATCTCACTGCCAAGAACAATGGTAGCCTTAAGGCCCCGTCTCACATAGCGAGATCGTTAGAGAGACCGCTGAAACGTCACAGATTTTGTGACGCAACAGCTACCTTGCAAGTGATCTCACTACATGTGACACATAGCGGCAACCAGGCCCCCGCTGCGATCTCACTGATCATGCTCGAATGTCCTGGGCCATTTTTTGATCATTGGTGTCCCGCTGGCCAGCATGCATTTTTTGTGTTTGAAGCCGACGAGCGACCTTGTTGGCGACTCAGCACTCATGGACGCAGGCGGGAGTCATCAGAATAGCTGCTGTGTGACAAGGTACCTACGACCGCCGAGGTCGTTATACAGATCGCCGGATCGTTGCTGCATCACTGAGTAGATCTGTCTGGCAGCTTACTAACGACCATTTAGCGACGTACCAGCGATCCTTACCAGGTCGTATCGCTAGTGTGTCGCTATGTGTAATGGTACCCTTAAACACAGATAACACAGTACATCACATAAAGTAAACATTCTTTATATTTAGACAGGATGATCTCTGCCAATTATCAAGTGCCAATTAGAGATGAGCGACTTTGCCTTTTTTCGGGTCGAGTCGGGTTTCATGAAACCCGACTTTCTCAAAAGTCGGGTCGAACGAAATCGGCCGATTATCGTGAAAAGTCGAAGGCCGACTGAAATATGAAACCCAATGCAAGTCAATGGGGAACCAAGGTCGGCAGGGAGTGGAGGACAGGAAACAGACCTACAGTGCCCATTTTAATGCCAAAAGCATCAATTCTTATTACTTAAGCTTGTCAACCTTAATTTACTTTATAATAATAGTTAGGCAATGAAAACTGGGGGTTATTCGGCTAAAGTTGTGGGGGGGGTAGGGCTGGCTCCAGATTTTCATGGGCCCTGGGCCAAAGAGTGTCACTGGGCTCTTTTAACACATGCCACAATTCATGATCCTCTGATACGGCAGAGAAATAGTGGTATAGTACAATGAAAAATACTTCACTTCTTACATCTCATGACTGATATCCATTTTAAATTCTCCAATAGCTCCAAAAACGGACAGTATATTACTCCATACAGTATTATGGCCACCGCATAGTGTGCTATACAGAGTAATGAGGCCCATATATTTCTCCATACAGAATCATTGGTCCCATATAATGTTCCATACAGTATATGATGAGCTCCACATAATGCTACAGTATATGTTGGTCCCCATGGATGAAGCTCCACTGTGTTATGGGTGCTCCATATATAATGGGCCCCATTTCTAATGCTCCAGTGCATAGTGGGCCCTGTAAATGCTGCTCCAGTGTCTGATGTCCACCTTTGGAATGCTCCAGTGTATTGTGGGCCTCATATATCATTCTCCAGAGTATAGTGCTCCCCAAAAATAGCTGTCCCAACATTGAAAACAATTAAGTTTCCTTGCTAGGGAATCCCTGTACTAGTCTGGACTCCTCATCGTCCCCATCTTCCATCTCACTGCACTTGGACTGTTTAGGCAGAGGGCGTACATATGTGATGTTATCGCGTTCTCTGGCCAGAATGTCACTATCAGGAAACGCGGAAGATGTCACGGCGGTGGAGCAGGGAGAGGTAAGTATTTCAACTTTGCAAGTGCTGTGATCCTGAGCAAGCAGCTGGGGCCCACTCGTTGGCGACGGCACTGGCACAGGGCCCCTCATAGTATGGCCGGGTGGGAGGGCCCACCCGGCAGAGACACTTTTGCGCACTATGAGGGGCCATGTGCCAGTGCCGTCGCCCATGAGTATGCCCCCCCACCTGCTCAAGGAACCTGCACTTTCATCTGCACCTTCCTCTTTGTCACCATGTAAGGTGGTATAGTATGCAGGAAGAGGAACCTGAGTTTCATCAGGGTCAGATTCTGGCTGTGTAGAGTGCGAGGGGAATGTAGCATCAGATATATGGTACTGTATCAGAAGCGCACAGCTCTATACAGTCAAAGGATGATTGTCAATCTTCCTATATATACCATCAGTCACATAGAGATGCTCACAGACTCAGTATGGATTAGACAAGAATATAAAAAGTAGAAAAAGTGTACAGTATCATCAGATAGCAGGTATATATAGTATAGTTTAAACATTCTAAATCTCCGTACATATTTCAGGAGGCAGACACAGACACTCTCAGGCTCAGTATGGATTACAACACAATATAAAAAGCTGTAAAACGGTAATGAATCTGAAGAGTACAGCTGTACACAGTGTAGAGGTCATTGTTGTCAATCTCAGTATTTATTTCCACCGTCAGAAAATAACTCTCACTTGGTCAGTTTGGATTAGACCAGAATATAAAAAGCAGTAACTGGGTAATGTATTACAAGCGTAGAGCTGTATACAGTGTTGGGGTAACTTTTAAATGTACATCTAAATTTCAGGAGTAACCCACAGAATGTCACATGCTCAGGATGGATCACACCACAATATAACAAGAAGATCTGCAAGAAATAATCACACATGTGGGACAATGTTCCAGGTGTCAATGATACACTTAGAGTGGTGGGTGGAGGTGGACTTTCTGGCAGAAAGGGCACAGTATCACCAGATACAAGGTATATATAGCATAGTTTAAACATTAAAAATGTACGTCTATATATTCAGGAGTAGTGTTGAGCCACCCCGCTAGTGTTCCAGCTCGTTTTGGTTCGTCGAACGCGAGGCAAGTTCGTCGAATGTTTGTCGAACGTTCGGCGAACAACGTCGAACACCATTGAAAACAATGGCAGGCAAACACAAACACATACAAACACATAGAAAACAATTACAAAACACCTTAAAAGGTGTCCCAAAGCAGACAAAATGCTCAGAATACAAAAATAACATATGGAAAATGGCAACTAAATATAGAAAAGAGGTGGAGGAGTAAAAGGAGGAGGAGGAGACACAGATATAGGCATGTCATGCCCTTATGAAGTCAAGAAAGGCTGGAATAAAAATGTAAAATACCAAAAAACAGTAAAAATCTGAAATCGAAGACGATCATACACCGTCGGACTTCCCACCATAAATTAGGCCAACTGCCGATCGGGCAGCGTTATTCCCATGAACCTCCGAACAGCGTCCATGAAGGCAAAGTGTTTGGTTTCTGGGGGCAGTATGGTTGCAAAGCTGAACCTTAAAGGAATGTCCAGTAGAGCACCACCAGGAGTGGAGCCTGCGGCTTAATTCGACTCCACCCGGGAAACCTCAACTATGCCAGCTACAGAAAAGATTGACAGATTGCAAGCTTTGTCGATTCTGTGGGTGATGGTGGATGACCGTTTTAGTTGTGCTAGCGATTTGTCAGCTTAATTCCGTTAATGAACGAGACTCCGGCATGCCCCCGCGGTATGCGTCAAGCTTACTAGAGGGACACGCGAGGCTCTGGCACGCGAGATCGATCAATAACAGGTCTGTCATGCCCTTACATGTCCGGGGCTGCATGAGCGCTACACTGAAAGGTCAAGCGTGTGTCGCTTACAGGTGCAGATAACCCGCTGAACCCCGTTAGTGATGGGAATCTGGGATTCCAATTCTTCCCTGCGAACGAGGATTTCCCATTAAGTGCAGGTCAACCGGAATTAGGCCTAAACGGCATTCCAAAAAAAATGAAAAAATTAAGTGTCGAAACCACAGGTGCTGTAGCTTGCTTAACAGCTGGGCTCCTCTGCTGAGTGGCACGCAGTTCTTACATAAACAGGCGGCATAGCTTCGTTCACTGGTGGGCTCCTCTGCTGAGTAGCAGACACTGCTACAAGGCCCAAAAGGATTTTCTGGACAAGATGCGGTAAAAAATAATTAGAAACACACACGGTGTAGCTCCTTGACAGGTGTACTACACCGCTTGCTACCACACACCGCTACTATGCCATGAAACAGTCTATTAACATTGAAAACCATTATTAAAGTGAAAATGAAGTTACGCTTTTGGTGAACAAACCGTTCTCGAACGGAACCTCGAACAGCCGAATTTTAAGCAAAGTGTTCGAGTTCGACGAACGGCTCGAACACCGCCCAAAACAGCTGGAATTTTAACTTGGTGAACAGGTCGACTCGAACACCGCTCATCTCTAATCAGGAGGCAGACTCAGACGTTCTCAGGCCCAGTAAGGATTCGACAAGGTTGTAGACAGTTGAGAAAGGGTACAGTATCACCGGATAACAGGCATATATGTAGCATAGTTTACACATGAAAAACCTATGTCTATACATCAGGAGGCAGACTCAGAGGGTCCAGGCCCAGTATGGATTTGACGTGATTGTACAAAGTTGAGAAAGGCTACAGTATCACCGGATAACAGGTATATATGTAGCATAGTGCACACCTGAAAAACCTATGTCTATATATCAGGAGGCAGACTCAGAGGGTCTCAGGCCCAGTATGGATTTGACGTGATTGTACAAAGTTGAGAAAGGGTACAGTATCACCGGATAACAAGTATATATAGCACAGTTTAAACATTAAAAACCTATGTCTTTATATCAGGAGGCAGATTCAGAGGGTCTCAGGCCCAGTATGGATTTGACGTGATTGTACAAAGTTGAGAAAGGGTACAGTATCACCGGATAACAGGTATATATAGCATAGTTTAAACATTAAAAACCTATGTCTACTGTATATCAGGAGGCAGACTCAGACGGTCTCAGGCCCAGTATGGATTCAACGTGATTGTAGAAAGTTGAGAAAGGGTACAGTATCACTGGATAGCAGGTATATATAGCATAGTTTAAACATTAAAAATCTGCGTGTATATTTCCGGAGTCCGACAAAGACACTCACAGCCTCAGTATGGATTAGACAAGAATCTAAAAAGTAGAAAAAGGGTTATGTATTCGAAGCGTACACCAGTATACACTCTTGGGATATTTTTCAATCTTCATATATATTTCAGTCTCAGAAAGACAGTCCAGACTCTCCGCAAGAGGAAACAAGATGGATACAAGTACAGACGGAAAGTCGACTGATGGCATAAATTTTGGAATTACTAATCACGGTAAAAACTCCGGGGAGAATTCTCAGAGGCGATGCTGACCCTCAATTACTTTGTCTGTGGAGACAGTGAAAACAGTTCTTGTGAAGAAAGGTTTGCTGTATCACAGTAACGTGGAACCCATCACCGTTACTCATCTCCATCAAGTTGTGATCACAGGGAGAGATGAAGACATTGTCCTCACTGCCTATCATGATCTGTCAGGTAACTTTGGAGTGCAAAAGACACAAGCCACAGGCCATAGGCGATTCTATTGGATTGGCATGAGAGGACACATTTAAAAATGTGGGCAGGAATGTCACATGTCTGTGAGTCGGAAAACCGTGAAAGCTGATGATAAGCCACCATTGCATCTCATTGTGAGTCGACGTCCATAACAAATGGAAGCCATTGATCATCTGAAGATAGAGCCCAGCAGAACAGGGCATAGCTACATCTTAACCATCATCTATCATTTCACCAAATTTGTATTGGCAGTCCCAGTGAAGTATTTAACAGGCCAGACTACACAGTGGTGGAGCAGGGAGAGGTAAGTATTTCAAGTGCTGGTGCCCTGAGCAAGCAGGGGGGGCCCACTCGTGGGCAGCGGTACTGGCACAGGGCCCCTCATAGTACACCGGTGTGTCTGACGGTGGGTGTGCACCCCCACCGTCAGAGACACCTGATTCTACTATGAGGGACCTTGTGGCAGTGCCGTTGCCAAAGAGTGTGCCCACCCACCTGTCCAGGGCAACGGCACTTGCACGGGTGCGTGCGCCAGGTGGAGACCCCGGCCCTGTGGGGGGAGGCAGCCCAGTTAGGGAGGGGGAAAAAATGGCATATGTTGATGTTGGACATTCAGCAGCTGCAAGTGGAGTAATTGGAGAAGTCCGCGGAAGAGGAGGACAAAAGCAAGCCATTTTTCTGGCAACCTACGTGTCAGCAGGGAAGGGTGGGACAAAATCCTTTGAAACCCATGCATGGTTCATTTTAATGAAGGTTAGATCATCAACATTTTGGGTCGACAGATGGGTCCTTTTTTCTGTCAGGATTGATCCAGCAGCACTGAAGACTCGTTCAGATAACACACTAGCAGCAGGACAAGCGAGCTCCTGTAAGGCATATTGTGCCAATTCAGGCCAGGTGTCAAGTTTACTGGCCAAATAGTCAAAGGGGAATGACCGGTGAGGGAGAACATCGATATGGGAGGAGAAGTAGTTTGTTACCATAGTTGACAACTGCTGTCTCCTGTCATTTTCGATCGATGCAGTATTACCAGTCGTGTGAGCGGTACTTGAAAAATCAGTCTACAACATGGTCATGAAACCCCTGTGTCCAACGCCACTTCGGCTGTGTGCACCACGAACACCTCTTCCATGTTGCCCCCTATGGCTCATTGGAAAAACATCACCACCGCTGTGTGCTGGGAATGCCTCAAACAAACGGTTTACCAGAGTTGCTTGTTTGTTAGCCAATATTAGCTCTAGGTTCTCCTGCGGCATGATGTTTTGGAATTTGCCTTTATAGCGTGGACTCAGGATGCTGGCCAACGAGTAGTCATCATCATTCATCATTTTGGCAATGCGGGGGTCCCTTTTTAGGATCTGCAAGGCATAATCAGACATGTGGGTCAATGTTCCAGGTGTCAATGATGCACTGCGAGTGCTGGGTGGAGGAGCACTTTCTGGCAAATCCACATCCCTCCAGTCACGCACAAACCCTGTACCTGACCTTGCCACGCCAACAATTTTTCTTGCCCCCTGAGAAGCATTCTCCTTCCCAAAATAATCAACCCCATCATCCTCCTCCTCCTCCTCTTCCTCTTCTTCCTCCACCTCGTCTACGAGACTTCCCTGAGCAGACAATGGCTGACTGTCATCAAGGCTTCCCTCCTCCTCTTCCTCCTCGGCTGCAGATGCCTGCTCCTTAATGTCTGTCAAAGTTTGCATGAGCAGACGCATAAGTTGGATGCTCATGCTTATGATGGTGTCGTCTACGCTTACCAGCCGTGTGCATTCCTCAAAACACTGAAGGACTTTACAGAGGTCTTTCAGCTTCGACCACTGCACACCAGACAACTCCATGTCTGCCTGCAAACTGCCTGCCGTGTATCCTCGCACAAATGAATTACAGCCTGCCTCTGTTGACACAGCCTCTGAACCATGTGCAGGGTGGAGTTCCACCTTGTTGCAAAGTCGATAATTAGGCGGTGCTTGGGAAGGTGGAGCAATCGCTGCAGCTTCTGCATATGACTGGAGTGTACGGGCGACCGGCGGATGTGCGAGCACAGTCTTCGCACCTTATGGAGCAGGGGTGTTAACTCCGGATAATTATTGAGGAAGCACTGCACCACCAGGTTCAAGGTGTGAGCCAGGCAAGGTATGTGTCTTAGTTTTGAAAGGGCTATGGCTGCCACAAAATTCCGGCCGTTATCACTAACTACCTTGCCTGCCTCAAGATGTAGACTGCCCAGCCATGACTCAGTTTGTCGCTGCAAGTAGTCGGCCAGTACCTCCGCGGTGTGTCTGTTGTCACCCAAACACATCATCTTCAACACAGCCTGCTGACGCTTACCACTAGCTGTTCAATAGTGGGACACCCCGTGTGCAACACTGGCAGCTGCAGATGGAGTGCTCGTGCGACTGCGCTCTGTGGACGAGCTTTCGCTTCTGGAGGAGGAGGAGGAGGAAGGTCGAACACTACAGCCAACTGTTTCCTATACCGTGGGCTAGGCAGCACTGTCCCACTGCCGCTGTCCCCTGTGGACCCTGCATCTACCACATTAACCCAGTGCGCAGTGATGGACACGTAACGGCCCTGGCCATGCCTACTGGTCCATGCATCTGTTGTGAGGTGCACCTTTCCACTCACTGATTGCTTGAGTGCATGGACAATGCTGTCTGTCACATGCACGTGGAGGGCTGGGAAGGCTTTTCGCGAAAATAAGTGCCGATTGGGTAGGTCATAGCATGGTACTGTGTAGTCCATGAGCTCGCGGAAAGCTTTGCTTTCAACCAACTGGTAGGGCATCATCTCTAACGAGATTAGTTTGGCAATGTGGGCGTTCAAAGCCAGTGTATGCAGATGAGTGGATGAGTACTTTCTTGTCCTACTCAGAGTCTCTGGTAGGGTGAGTTGGACTTGAGAGCTGCATATGGTAGAACTAGCGGTGGACATGGCGGACTGAGAGAGGGTTGGTGATGGTGATGGTGTTGGTGGTGTTGCTGATGGCCTAGATTCAGTCTTTCGTAGCAATAACATTGTGATTCCTTGACTGCTTTGCCCTTGCGACGATACCTTGACATTTGCTGCTGGTGGTGTGCTATCCGGTGGGCTTACAGTGGGGGAAGCGATGTAGCGTTGCTGACTACCTTCATTCGGAGCAGGTGCACATGTGGTACGTGAGGTTTGGTAGTCCGTCCATGCTTGAAACAACACAGAAAGAGAACTTAAAAATCCTCCAATAATAGAAAACAGTAAAAGAGCAAAAAGGTTTACCCGTCCAGGCCTCCAGATAAATGCTACATCCTCCAGGATGCAGTGGACCCATATAGTTAAGATGGCAACACAGGTGCAAGAATACCGATGAAACAACCGCTCACAGCCTTCCAGTACATGGAGGGGGCGGTTGCCTGGTATGTTAATGCACAATAAAAAACTTGTATGCGGCGCTGTTCACACTATGGCCATGCATAGCATCCAGGCAAGCCTAGTAGTGACACCCTTCTATTAGGTCAGACGGGCTGGCCCAGCGCTATCAAAATGCATGCCATGTGAACAGACACCGCAGTTTACAAGACCAAATTGGCCCAACTGCACCCTGAATAAAAAGTGCAAAAAGCACATTAAAAAATGTGGAGTACTAGCTGATATTTTTGCCAAAATACGTGAGCCCGTAACCTGCGCCAAAGGTCTCCACGTCTACGGGTACCTAACACTAAATCCTAACTCTGAAATAGCAACCGCCCCCTCCATGTATTGGTTATGGGTCTTCCAGCAGGACAATGACCCAAAACACACTTCAAAAAGCACTAAAAAATGGTTCGAGAGAAAGCACTGGAGACTTCTAAGGTGGCCAGCAATGAGTCCAGACCTGAATCCCATAGAACACCTGTGGAGAGATCTAAAAATGGCAGTTTGGAGAAGGCACCCTTCTAATATCAGGGACCTGGAGCAGTTTGCCAAAGAAGAATGGTCTAAAATTCCAGCAGAGCATTGTAAGAAACTCATTGATGGTTACCGGAAGCGGTTGGTCGCAGTTATTTTGGCTAAAGGTTGTGCAACCAAGTATTAGGCTGAGGGTGCCAATACTTTTGTCTGGCCCATTTTTGGAGTTTTGTGTGAAATGATCAATGTTTTGCTTTTTGCTTCACTCTCTTTTGTGTTTTTTTCATTTAAGACAAATTAAATGAAGATAATAATACTAAAGAATTTGTGATTGCAATCATTTTCAGGAAGAAACTGAGTATTATCTGACAAAATTGCAGGGGTGTCAATACTTTTGGCCACAACTGTATGTACAAGTGTTTTACTAACTTGTTTTTACAGGCTCTGGCTCAAAAACACTGAAGGAAGCAGAATGATCACTCTGTCCCTATATGCAGTAGCATGCTATTGGCAGCACATCACTTGTTTATAAGGGGCTTGTGCTGCTAATAATAATGAAATTTATGTCAGCATAAATCATATGATCAGATCACTTGACCAACGTTTTGCTCGTTTATCAGGTGATGTCAGACAGGTTTGTGTAGGCCAATAATCAGGAGCAAAACTTGCTATGTATGCTCATTTATTGATCGTTGCCAAGTCTAAATGCACTTTTAGGGTGCTTGCACATAAAGCATTGACTGTTTTTTTGTGCTTGCTTTAACTGCATTGTTTTAAAATTTGTATATTATTTTAAAGCCTTTAATGCATTATGAAGCCCACTACACATTATTTGCTGCCATACTCAGCACAGCAAGTACTGTATATGAAGTAGCACAAACTATAAAGAGGCTTCAACTCTCACATTAGTGCCATGGCTGCTTCATATAGCTGATTTGCGGTGGTGCCAAGACTTAGGCCGCTTTTACTTTAGCTGATAGATTGTGAAATTACCACCAATCAACCACTATATACAGTAGAAGCTGATCACTGGTTTTTAATAGCTCAGGCCGACCACACTTTCCATTCACAAAAAAAAATCAGTAATAATCTCGCCAGCACATGTCCTATTTGTGCAAGATGATGTACTTGTAGGAGGGTGGACTGATATGTGGACCTGTCTGATGAAGAAGGCAAATGTAAAAATGTGCTGTGTACAATGCTTTATTGTAATTTGTATATATGTGTAGGAAAACAGCAATAATTAGATATAGATGGTGTAGCACTGGGTTTTGGCCACTAGATGGAGACATAGGATAGTGAGAAGAGGACCTAAAAGCAGCTGAAGCTAGGAAACGCAGAGTCATGGTGGGCGGAGTTAGAGGGACTGAGCAGGGGAATTCCAGAGAGAGGGAATAAAAGGAGGGATAGTCCCAGGGAGAGACAGACAGTCGGGGGGTGGTCCTGACAGGACAGCTGCACCGAGAGGATGCCTGGGGTACCGGACGGATGGACTCGACTAGTGGAAGCGCTGTGGCCGTGGGCCTAACGGCAGCCACAGTGAAATAACCTAGAGGGCCGTCGCAGACAGGAGAAGGAGGAGGTGACAGATACCCAGGCCAGTGTGCAGGAGCTGTCATATTGCTGTGGATATCGGAGAAGACAACCAATAAAGAGGACCTGATTGAACGTTCATCTGTTTCTGGCTTCAATCTGTTTCGCCGCTGAAAGGGACCACCCACCAGTCATCACACGTACTATACACTGCTAAGAACTTTGATTTTTAGGCACACTTCTGGATCATTTCACTCAATGAATGAGTGTTTTGCACATTCACCGGGTCATTGTCAGCCTGTTTACACTGGCAAATTATCGAGAAATGAGTGTATCTAGAAAGGCGCATTGCCAATTATTGGACAGTGGAAATGCACAACCATAATAGATATATATCCACTAAACAATGGTTCAACAAATAATTTGACCTACAGCTATTATTCATGACTCTTCCATATACCGGACCAATCGCTCCCCTTGGGAGAGTCGGGAGGAACCAGCACCCATTAGATATTGCCACTTTCAGCAGATTTTAGTTTAATTTATATGGTACCCTTGCCCATCTGATAAAATAAGCTGTGGAAGAAATTTAAAGCAGCGAAACCTACAGATACACGATAGACTATGTGCACACGCTGTGGATTCACCCGCGGATTTGTATCTGCGGATCCGCAGGTAAAACCGCAGCTAAAATGGCCTGCGGTTTTACCTGTGGATTGACCAGAGGTTTGTAGGGGTGCGGTGGGCCGAGCTGGGGGGGTGGTCCCTCTTCTTACCACGCAGAGACGAAACAGAGACAAGATGGAGGCAGATTCTGGGTGCAACAGGTCCAAGTTTATTTCACTTGCCGTCCGTCTGACGGCCTCAGAGCACACCGCATGGCCCTTGTCGGCCCTCCGTTACCAGAGCCGCTTCTCACACACAAGGGACGTGTCTGCAGACACCGTCCCCTCCTCACTCGTCGACGCTCCTGACAGGTCCGTCACTGTGGCCGCCTTAGGCCCGTAAACCAACAACGCTTCCACTGATCAGTCGTCGTGTCAAATACGGTGTCTCACACCCAGTGCCTCGTCCCTTCTGCGGTTCTTCCTGTCAGGACCACCCCCCTGACGTTCTCTCTCCTCAGTCCCCCTGGTTTAGATTCTCCTCACAGCGCACAGACTGTCGCAGTCCTCCTGTCACTGGAGCTCCCCCTGGGGACTGGACCCTTCTGGAACCCTCCCTCAGTATTTATAGCTAACCCGGTTCCTTGAAACTGTCACTCCGCCCCCATGACCAACGGTTTCTAAAGCCCTAAGCTGATGTCAAGTCCTTTGCTCACACTCCTCCCTGCCATCTAATGGTCAACCCAAGGTACTGCACGTCCACTACACTTTCCTAGCTGTTTTCCCACTGTAATACCTGCCTACACTGTGCAAACCTTTCCCTCCTCACTCTGACTAGCCCGTCCGTCCATCATGTCACCCTCCCTACACTCTCCCTTCCTTTGTCCATTGTCATCCTCGACAATCGTCATCCCTGTCTTCGTCGTTCTGAAGCTACACCTACATTCTGTTGTCGGACCAGCTGTTGAGCCAAACCCACTATCTGCGGGGGCCGAACCATACTGGGAGCACTATGCTCTGAGCAGCCTACTGCTACTCACCAGCGCGCATGCCACATGACAACATCTTTCAAATTGGGCTAGGTACACCCATATTCTCTCTATGGCGTGTACCTTCCCCTACTCTCACCTACTGTCACCTTCCACTATTCGGTACGCCATGATGGAGTTCTCTTACCTTCCAGATCATTACCAGCGCCTGCCTTCCTCCTTCAGGGGTGTCCGTGGTGTTGTGGACCTGACCTAGGACGGCTGTCTTTCTCACGTCTTCCAACTCATTTTCCTTTCTTTCAATTACATGTCATGGTCGGCGTCCCGGTCTCCCAGACCTCCTCAACTCTTAGATCCCTACCGGATCTCACACTTTTCTTTGGTCCCGCAGACCTTCCCTTACCTGGACCTGTTGCATTTTACTTTGGCATATTATACAATAAACAACTTTATAATAGCACAAGTACCCATTTTCATATTTTTTTTTTTTCATTTTCCTTTGCTCTTAAAACCAACATATAACAACATAACATGGCAGATCCTCTTTCTTCCTCCCCCCTTCCTTGGAACTGGACACTCCTCCGCTTTTCCGTATCCCCGTTCTGTCAGGTAAACATATTTTCGTATATAAAGAACATAGAAAGAAGAAAGAGAGAGAGAGATAGAAAATAGTTGCATCAGATAAACAACAACAAAAACATTTTTTTTTTTCTAAATGCAACTGTCCTTATAACCTGCACAACGGTGCATCGAACTCCTGACAGTCTATCCCACTCTCAGTGGACAGAGGTGAGGGCTCCACAGCCGTGGAACTTCTGGGGGAACCGAGAGTGTCCATATCAGTCCTTTTTCACAGGGGTCCGCTTTGCTCAGGCTCTGCCAGTACTGCCACCGCATAATACCCGCGGGGGCAGTATTCTTTATAGTAGGAGATGAAGTCCCCTTCTTTCAGGGCCCGGCCATGACGTATGGATACTACATTCACGTACACTTTCTGGCCAGACTGGTCACGAATGAAACCGTACCCCCTGTCCGTGTTGGTGTACACCAGCCGTACCCAGGATCTTTCCACCGCCATGCCAGCCTCCCCTTTTGAGTGAAGCAGGCTCCATACCTCCTGCTCCCGGATCTTCTTTTGTTTTATCACCTCCGCTACCCAGACAGAGGGGGTCGCACCAGTCCCAGAGTCCGGTGGGGAGGACCTTGCCGAGAAAGGGCGTGGATCAGAGGCGGCCGATGATTTCTGCGGCTCAGCAGCCGCTGGGGCCGGGTGGCGGATGGGAGCAGCCGTGTTTCCGGGGGCTGGTCCACAGGGCCTGTCACACAGGCCACAGCCGGTTCTAATGCAGGCATCACCGCGGCCGCAGGGTAGGCTGCATCCAATACTTCCCGCAGAGCCGGAATGACAGCAGGTTCTGGTGATGGCGGTTTTTCCGGCCGAGAGAGCACAGACGCATCTTCTGTCGACAAGCTCCGCCCTGGTGACTTCGGGCGGGATGGCTCAGGGACGGGGGCAGAGGCCTCACTCAGCTCTGCGTAAATCATAGGGTCCTCTGCAGCCCGACCTTCCGGTATGCTGGAGATCGCAGGCTGTGGCAGAATGGTGGGGGCTGATTGCGGAGGCACTGGTGGTGCCGGGGGTACTCTCACCTTCCCCCGCAGCCTCCGTCCCCCGCTCCACTGTCCTGCGGGCCTTTCCCCCAGACTCGGGGGCTCCGCTGGGAAATCTTCTGCCGGTATTGGTGGCGGCCGCTCTCGCTGACTCCGCTCAGGCTCCACTCCCCAGCCTAGAGTCCTGCTACCCGCCCGTGGTCCTGAGGGCGACTTCTGGCACAGCTCCATCTCCTGCCGCCATTGCCACTCTAGGCGGCCAATGCCCCGACACCCGCAGCATCTCATACCGTCGGTTGGGCAGCACTCGAATGGCGTCAGACAGCCGCAGCCAAGTTTTTCTTCTGTGCCACTTCCTCTGTGAGATGGGGTGTCGGCAGGCCTCTCCACCCACCTGTCAGGGTCCAATATATGGAAGCGTCGATCTCCAGGCACATACTGCTTCTTTTTGGGGTACGTTGGAGGGGGTCCCAGTCCATTCTGAACAACTGCGAACACCCGGACCTCTCCTCTGCGCTGAAGCAATACCGCCATACTGCACAGTACCTGGCACCGCCCCGGATCCTCTGCTGGCCACACAGATCCGACACAGCGCTCCCAATTCATATTCCACAGGTAAGTCATTTGTAATCCACAGGTGTTTATAATCCATGCAGCATAGTCCAAGTCCTTTTCCATTACTTGAGGCAGGCCTGCTGCAGAAGATGGGGTATTAGCGGCGGGGATCCTGCCGACTACGCCAAATGTAGGGGTGCGGTGGGCCGAGCTGGGGGGATGGTCCCTCTTCTTACCGCGCAGAGACGAAACAGAGACAAGATGGAGGCAGATTCTGGGTGCAACAGGTCCAAGTTTATTTCACTTGCCGTCCGTCTGACGGCCTCAGAGCACACCGCACGGCCCTTGTCGGCCCTCCGTTACCAGAGCCGCTTCTCACACACAAGGGACGTGTCTGCACACACCGTCCCCTCCTCACTCGTCGACGCTCCTGACAGGTCTGTCACTGTGGCCGCCTTAGGCCCGTAAACCAACAGCGCTTCTACTGATCAGTCGTCGTGTCAAATACGGTGTCTCACACCCAGTGCCTCGTCCCTTTTGCGGTCCTTCCTGTCAGGACCACCCCCCTGACGTTCTCTCTCCTCAGTCCCCCTGGTTTAGATTCTCCTCACAGCGCACAGACTGTCGCAGTCCTCCTGTCACTGGAGCTCCCCCTGGGGACTGGACCCTTCTGGAACCCTCCCTCAGTATTTATAGCTAACCCGGTTCCTTGAAACTGTCACTCTAACTGTCACTCCGCACCCCATGACCAACGGTTTCTAAAGCCCTAAGCTGATGTCAAGTCCTTTGCTCACACTCCTCCCTGCCATCTAATGGTCAACCCAAGGTACTGCACGTCCACTACACTTTCCGAGCTGTTTTCCTACTGTAATACCTGCCTACACTGTGCAAACCTTTCCCTCCTCACTCTGACTAGCCCGTCCGTCCATCAGGTCACCTTCCCTACAGGTTTTCCCCTGCGGTTTGACACCTGGACAATGGAATAGGTGGCAAACCGCAGCGGAATCCGCAGAAAGAATTGACATGGACCTGCTGCAGATCCACAGAGGCCAAATCTGCAGCGGATCTGCAGCAGAATCCGCAGCGTGTGCACATAGCCTTATACACATGTTCAAAATTGTTGGCACCCCTCATTTAATGACAGAAAAAACACAATGGTGACAGAAATAACTTGAATTTGACAAAAGAAATAATAAATAAAAAAAATCTATGAAAATGAACAAATGAAAGTCAGACATTGCTTTTCAACCATCCTTCCACAGAATTGAAAAAAAAGTAAAACACATGACATAGGCCTGGACAGAAATGATGGCACCCTTAACTTAATATTTTGATATTTTGTTGCACAACCTTTTGAAACAATCACTGCAATCAAACGAGAAGTCAATGAGACTTCTGTACCTTTTGACAGGTATTTTGTCCCACTCCTCAAGAGCAAAGTGCTCCAGTTGCCTCGTGTTTAAGGTTGCTTTTTCCACATAGCATGTTTCAAATCTTTCCAAAGATGCTCAATAGGGTTAGGGTTTAGGTCAGGGCTCATAGAAGGCCACTTCAGAATAGTCCAATGTTTTCCTCTTAGCCATTCTTGGGTGTTTTTAGCTGTGTGTTTTAAGTCATAATCAGGTTGCAAGACCCATGACCTGCGACGAGACTAAGTTTTCTGACACTGGGCAGCACATTTCTCTCTAGAATGCCTTGATAGTCTTGAGATTTCATTGTACCGTGCACAGATTCTAGACACCCTGTGCCAGATGCAGCAAAGCATCCCCAGAACATAACAGAGCCTCCTCCATGTTCCACATTAAGGACAGTGTTCTTTTCTTGACATGCTTCATTTTTCCGTCTGTGAACATAGAGCTGATGTGCCTTTCCAAAAAGTTCCATTTTTGTCTCATCAGTCCATAGAACATTCTCCCAGAAGCTTTGTGGCTTGTCAACTTGTAGTTTGGCAAATTCCAGTCTGGCTTTTGTATGATTTTTTTCAACAATGGTGTCTTCCTTGGTCATCTCCCATGAAGTCCACTTTGGCTCATACAGTGACAGATAGTGTGATCTGACACTGATGTTCCTTGAGCTTTAAGTTCACCTTTAATCTGTTTAGCAGTTTTTCTGGGCTCTTTTGTTACCATTCGTATTATTCGACTCTTTGATTTGACATCAATTTTCCTCCTGCGGCCACATCCAGGGAGGATGACTACAGTCCCATGGAGCTTACATTTCTGAATAATATGTGCAACTGTAGTCACAGGAACATCAAGCTGCTTGGAGTTGGTCTTATAACTTTTACCATTAACATGTTTGTCTATAATTTTCATTTAACATGTGCCTTTTGTCACATTACTTTCAGGGGTACCATCATTTCTGTCCAGGCCTTTTTCATGAGTTTTATTTCTTTAAAAATTCTGTGTAAGCATGGTTCAAAAGCAATGCCTGACTTTCATTTGTTCATTTTCATAGATTTTTGATTTATTATTACTTTTGTCTTATTCAAGTTATTTCTGTGACCATTGTGGGATTTTCTGTCATTAAACATGGGCTACCAACAATTTTGACCACATGAGTATATGGAATGTGTCATCAGAAAATGACCTACTCTTTAATTCAGGTTAGTATCTTAAATGTCTTTTGAAAATTATTTTTTCTCTTTATTTACCACTTTTTTACCATCTTTATTTTATTTTTATTATTGCTATAATTTAATTTTTACCATCTTTTCTCTTTTTTACCATCTTATTATGGTAAAAAAAAATGAGTTAAAAATATCTGACAATTTTCACACTGGCCAGTAGACCTAATTAAATACTTCTATTTTTTGCCTTCCACATGAGCATTAGCAGCAATAGACTGATTCAGACCATGTTTGCTTGTAGAAGCATTTTCTGAGCATGCTCTAATCTAGGCAAAGGTTATTATGAAGGGAAGGGGTGAGGAGAGCTGTGACATTATATATTGTGAAAAGTGGATAAATTCTGTGTATACAGTTGTTATTGTAATCCTGTCTGTTATGATAATGAGATTACTGAAAAGTATTCCGTGTAGAACATGAAGTATGAGTGTGGTATAATAATAAGATTTCCTAGCTGTTTTTAATATAAATAGTGATATGAAAAATTTTAATAAAACATTATAGAAAAAAAATACATATAAAAATAGGTCTTTTTTCCCATTAAAGCTCATACGCACTCTCACTGTGCATCTTTCAAGTCCATATATTAGACATTGAGAGCGTATACGCTCATTTGGTAGTTGTTTTATCTGTAATACTTTAATTAGCAATTATCTAACCCAGAGAAAGCAGCACTGGTGTCAAACGGAAACGGAAAAACTCAGAATGGTGCCGATCCAAAGTGAGGAAAAAAGTGAACTCTATTATTGTGACTTTTTTTGTAAATGGATGAGAATCATTTTTTCTCCGACCTTCCAGCCAGATGTTAATGTCCTAACTGCTTCCATCTGCTGAGCGTAATGAATGTTCTCTACAGAGCGAGCAGCTGGATGTTACCTTAGATGCGGCTCTCATACAAAATCAGTCATACATCCTCTCATATAGAGTCGCGAAGCAGCGGCCATCATTCTTGGAAAGCAGAGAGAGCGAGTATATGGTTGACAGGGATGTGACCCATCATTTTCAGATATTTGGAAATCGGGTCACAGCAGATAATTGCACTCTAATTTTTTTTCTTTTTTTTTTTACAAACATTGAAATTTAATATCAAACATGTGACAGATTACTACAGGGAGAACCATCATTTGCGTGGAAACTATGTACAACTTTAAAATGAAAGATTCTTGTGCATAGTGCTACCGCCATATTGTGTCTCAGCATAGCATTATGAGATGTTCTACCCTAGAAGAAACCTCAGGGACTTAAGCAGCTGGACCAACCACTTTGTTTAGTGACCTCTGCCCCGATTCATGAAAGTGTTTACATCAGGAATCTGGTGTAAAGCACTTTGAAAAGTCACAACATTTATGTCTAAAAATGTTGTGACTTTTGACATTTTTACAACAGCTGTGTCAAAATGGGTAGAGCTGGGGTGGAACAGGTTATCAGTGTCATCTGTTTTGGGGACTTGTCTAGTCTCTACTCTTCCTGCTTGTCGTGTTTTCTCCTTTTCAATGCGCACTGACATTGTGCTCTCTTGCTAGCCCGGCACTTCTCTTTAGATCCAGTGAGGGAGCACAATGTCAGTGCACATTGAATAATGCAGTGAGCAGAGAATGCATACTTAGCATGTGTTGGAATTGACAACTGAAGCTTTTTCAGTGGAGCAGATACTAGTCAGGCTGGTGAAACAGATGTCACTAATTTTGGCCTGTTCCAGAATAGTATCTGGGGCAGTGACCTCCACACCAGCCCCATTATGAAGGTTCTGAATAGCAAAAACGGAGATCAGATCTTAAGCAATGTCTAGATGTAAAATTTCCACTGATTTAATGTTGTGGGGAAAGCCAAAGAACGCTCCAATAGTGAAAGACAGTGAATTATGAGACACATCACCCCAAAGCTTTTATTACACTTATAAAATTAAATTACGGCACACATAATGTTATGATAAATGAAAAACATGCTATCAAAAGTTTGGGTTCATTAAGGTCATTATGCCGGCAGACGAAAGGGTAGGGTCTTTGTTCTAAAGACATTGTATTATGATAAGGAGATGACACACATTCTTAAGGATCCTGTTACTTACAAAGTCTTGCCCAATGATCTTGACCTTATATTTAAAAAACTTTTAAAAGTTATCCCAGATAGAGGGAAAACTCTGGGTATTTTGTATAAAAAAAGAGTTCACTTATACATTAAAAATCCCAGTTTACCAACTATTAACAACCCCCCAAAAGTACGTAAGAACCTGTAACAACCCCATCGCAGACCTACAGTAATAGGAACAGATTTAGTCACCTCTAGTCTCTCGGAATATTTAGATTTTTTTCTTCCAAAATATGCTCAGAGTTCATTATCTTTTTTGAGAGACATTCAGGATATCATTTCTTTCCTAAACAAATTACCATCATTACTGGGCACATGTGATGTCACCTTACAATAAATTATTATACCCATTGACATAGGAATCAAAACAGTATATATAACCCTCAGAAGAGATAACACTTTCAGAAATATTCTTCTAAGATTGTTTACTGTTCTTCTTGTTCCATAATAATTTTTGATATGATAACAATTTTAGTTTGCAGACTGCTGGGACCATGATGGGGGCAAAATTCGCCCCAAGTTTCACTAATATTTACATGGCTCATTGAGCGTTCATCTCTCCTCTTATATCTGCAGAATCTCCATGAAAATTGATTTAATGGAAGAGATATATAGGTGATTGCTTGTTTATTTGGTATGGGGACTTAGAGGAGGCCAAACTCTTTGTCAAAACTCACAATATTAACCAATTTAATAATGTTCTCACTGGCAGTATTATTCCAGCACATAGCAATGTTCTGGATCTTTACATTATTTTGGAAAAGGGTGTTATCCACAAATTATTTTTTTTAAACTGATGCAAAAAATTTCTAACATAGATCTTCAAATTTTTTTTGCTTAAAAATCTGCCCAAAAGTCAGATTCTATGGGTAAAATGCAATTGTAATAAGGACTACAGTATTTTCATGAAAGTATTTTTTAAAACCGTGTTTCATAGAAAAACATTACGACATGGCTCAGATGGAACAAACTATTCTTGAGAAAGGGCATTTAGATACTCCCAGTTGTTCAACAGCCAAAAAACACAATAGCTGCCAATCACTAAGACTTCAAATTACGCAATATAGTAAAGACGCCTGTGAATTATGTAGAATAGTGAATAAAAATTGTGATAATTGAAAATGCAACCCAGTGCTGGGTCTTTCCATTCCCGATAAGCCCATGTCACCTTTAACCCCTTTACGACCAGAGGTAATTTCGTTTTTTGTGTCTTCGTTTTTTGCTCCCCTTCTTCTCAGAGCCATAACTTTTTTATTTTTCATTCAGTATGGCCATGTGAGGGCTTGTTTTTTGCTAGACGAGTTGTACTTTTGAACAACACTATTGGTTTTAACATCTGCACTGGAAAACAGGAAAAATTTCCAAGTGCAGTGCGGTGAATTTTTTTTTACCATGTTCAATAAATGCTAAAAGTGACTTGCCATTATGATTCTCAAGGCCGGCCATTACGAATTCATAGACACCAAACATATCTAGGTTCTTTTTTACTTAAGTGGTGAAACAAATCCAAAGTGTGGTTAAAAAAAAAAGTGGCGCCATATTCCTAGACCTGTAGCGTCTCCATTTTTCATGATCACAGGTTGGGTGAGGGCTTATTTTTTGCATTCTGAGCTGACGTTTTTATTGATACCATTTTGGTGTAGATACAATCTTTTGATTGCTCATTATTGAATTTTACTGCAATGTAGCGGCGACCAAAAATACATAATTCTGACGTTTGAATTTTTTCTGCTTATGCCGTTTAGCTATCAGGTTAACTCTTTTTTTATATTGATAGATTGGTCGAGTCTGAATGTGGCGATACCAAATATTTTCTTATTTGACCTTTTTATTGTTTTATTTTGAATGGGGCGAAAGGGGAGTGATTAGAATTTTTATATTTTTTTTAAATTTTTTCATGCTTCAATAGTTTCCATGGGAGACTAGAAGCTGCAGCACCTTGATTGCTTCTGCCTCATACAGACAATGATCAGATCGCCAGTGTGTAGCAAAAATGATCACTTACTATGAGCGCCGACCACGGGGCGGCTGTAATAGCAAATTTGCAATGACATCCATAGAGGTCTACTGAAGTCCTCTGGTTGTCATGCTGACCCATGGATGACTCACGATCATGTGACAGGGTCACCGATGGGCGGGATTAGTGACGCGATTCCGGTAAACGCAAGTTATTTGCTGCTGTCAGAAACAGTTAACAGCCATGGGTGGATCGTGATTCCACCCGCAGCTGTTGCAGGCACATGTCAGCTGTACAGATTAGCTGTCATGTGTCCGGAAAGGTGCGGGCTCAGCGCTGGAGTCTGCACCAAACATGGGAAGTCCCGATGTCGGAAAGGGGTTGATATATCCCCAAACCTTAAAGATAAAATGGTTAAAAGTGAGTTTTAGAAAATTTGATACATATATTGGGTGTAAGAACATACCACTGCATGAACACTATAAAAGAGTTAGTAGAGACGAAGGGAAGTTCATCGGCCATACAGGATATATGTAAAACTTGACTTTATTAGAAAAATGTATTAAAACATAACAATCCACCTGTCTCCCCGCTATTCCCCAGCCTCCCCCCTATGCCAGGCCCTTCACTGGCTTCCTATTGCTCAGAGGCTCCAATTCAAAACCCTAACCATGACATACCAAGCCATCCACATCCTGTCTCCTTCTTACATCTGTGACATGGTCTCCAGGTACCTACCCCCACACAACCTTCGATCATCTCAAGATATCCTTCTCTACTCTCCCCGTAACTCTTTTTCCCACAACCGCATACAAGACTTCTCCCTTGATTTCCCCATACTCTGGAACTCTCTGCCGCAACACATCAGACTCTCACCATTAACGGAAGCCTTCAAGAAGAACCTGAAGACCCACCTGTTCTGACAAGCCAACAGCCTGCAATGATCCTCGGTCTACTGAACCATCGCACAACTTGCTCTACCCTCTCCTACTGTATCCTCACCCATCCCTGTAGACTGTGAGCCCTCGCAGGCAGGGTCACCTCTCCTTATGTACTTGTGTGTCTCTTGTCTTACACATGTTTATTATACTTGTCTATATTTCCCCTTTTCACATGTAAATCGCCATTGAATAAATGACGCTATATAAATGCTAATATAATAATGATAATAATAATAAAATAAAACCTCAAGAAACCTGATGCATTTCTGTTCTATTAAACACCCTGTTTCATAGGACAACTGAATAAAAGAGTTACTTCTTCCAAGTCTAGTCAATCCAATACATCCTTCAATATTAAAAAAGCATCATGAGTAATTCCACCAATATTATGTATTAGAGTGTCCATTCGGTTTGATTTATTTTGGCCGCAACAACATAAAAATTAAAAACCAGTATTAGAGAAGACATTTTCAATATTAAAACAGGTCTGGAAACACATTTCCTTAGGCCTCTTTCACACTTCAGTTTTTTGTGTCAGTTAAAATCCGCCAAAAAGGTGGACAAGCAGATCCGTTCCTAACTGATGTGAACGGATGCCCCAGGATCCATTTTTTGACGGATCCGCACAATGAGGAAATTTAAAGGAACCGCTGGCCGGGAAGGGGGGAGAGAGAGAGAGAGAGAGAGAATTTTTTTGTCCAGCACCCAGACAGAATTTCGGGTTAAATCAGTGTCTGGAGGATCCGCCGCCCAAAAAAACGTTGCAAGCTCCGTTTGGAAATCTTTGAGGATTTTGACGGACACCAACATTTTGGTGGATCCTCACAAAAACGGATGCAACGGACGCCAATCCGTCAAGATCCGCCAATAATGAAAGTCAATGGGGAAAAAAACGGATCTGCAAACAAAAATGGTGGATCCGTTTTTTTTCCAAATTGGCGGATCTTGACTGATTGTCAAAAATGGAAGTGTGAAAGAGGCCTTACACTTTACTGTTCATAGTCAAAATTCATTGGTATGGAAAAGTTTCGCAAATATTGTGAGAGAGGTGATCACATCAGAGACATTAATTTAGGAAAAAATTTTTTGGATTTTTACTCTAGATATGCTCTTTTCCGTAGGTTTAAATGTTACTCTTCAGCCAAAATCATATTTAGGCTAAAATCTGTTAATTTTGTTAGCTGTTTTACCTTACTTTCTGACTGCTCACTTCTCTTTGTAAAATTAGAATTGTACGTAATTTTATTTTGACTTATTTTAAACACTAAACGTTTAGTGGATCTCATTTTTTTTGCATTTGTTTGGGTGTATTATGTTCATATCTGTATATTTTGAGCATTTGATTGCATATCTGTGGGTTTTCTGTATGTTCTGAGAGTTTTCTGTGTGTTTTCTATGTGTTTGCATGTTCCTCTGTGTTCTTCATGCATTTCTGTATGCTTCTCTACGTTATGTGCGCTTCTACGTGATTTGTGCGTTTATGAGCTTTTCCTTGGGCCTCTGTATATTGTGAATGTTTTCTAGGCATTTTCTCTACATTTTATATGAGCTTCTGTGCATTTTCTATAGTTTGTGCATTTTTTTGGATTTTCGTCTGGATTAAGTGCCGGGCACTTCATTTTATTGCCTGTATTAATTGGAGTTTTGTGAGTATAATCAAAGCTTTGGGGCATCTTTTTTTAATTTGTTTTCATGTAACCCCGTAAAGTTTTAGAACACACTTTAATATTTTTTTGCTGATATTGGGGAGGAATATTAGCCCCAGTTACAGTGGAAATTAAGCTTCCTAGTTGCATTCTGTTTATTGTATTACATTTTTCTTTAAATTACTGAATTCAGCTTCTATTCTAACAGCTTTATATTTTGTCATTGCTCTGTAGAATTCCTGAAAAAGCTGGAATGTTGACATTTGTGTTGATATTTCCTTTGTCAGAAGGGTACGTCCATACACTTTCTGAAAAATGTTAGTGTCACAATCCGTATTACCAGAGCAATAACAAAAGATGCTCCAGTATTGGTGTTTCATGGGAGCTGGAGAAAGAATGCAGAAAAACAAGCCCTGCAATTTTCCTACTCTTCTTACTTATAAGTATATCTATTACATATAACTGATTATACAGATTCTTACAGTTAGAGGGCGCTTTTTTCCCTTTCTTTTTCTTTCTTTAGATTCTTTCTCTCCTTTCTTCATTCTTTTGTTCTTTCTCACCTTCTTTTTTATTTTTTTATATGTTTATTTTTAGTGGATTTTTCCCTATTTATCTTAGTCTTTTTTGTCCTTCTTTCTAGTTTATATTTAGTGTATTTTTTCTACATTTATTCACATTTTTCAGTCTTTTTTGATTTTTCTTTCTTTCTCTCTCTCTTTCTCTTTTTTATGTTTTTAAATGTTTATTTTTAGAGTATTTTTCCCCATTTATTTATATTTTTCTCAGTCTTTCTTGCTTCTTCTTTCTCTTTCTTTCTTCTTTTCTTTCCTTTCCTATTTTTTTAATGTTTATTTTAGTGTATTTTTTTCTCCTATTTATTCCAGTCTTTCTTTCTTTCTTTCTTTCTTTCTTTCTTTCTTTCTCTCTTTCTTTCTTTTTTATTGTTCCCCATTTATTAAACATTTTTTCCATTTTTCTTTCTTGCATTTTCTTTCTCTCTGTTTCTTCTTTTCTTTCTTTCTCTTATCTTAATGTTTATTTTAGCGCATTTTTTTCCCCTGTTTATTCACATTTTTCCAGGCTTTTAAACCTCTGTATGTAAATATATTATTTTGACCTGATGAAAGGTACCAGCTGAAATGTATTGTTCTTTTGTACTAAAAGAAATTTATTTGTTGACTCGCATGTAACTGGCTATGACAATTTTGGCATTTCGGATTTTTTTTAGCCTGAGGTCCATTTTTAATGTCCAAGGTTATCAGTCTTTGTAGAGTAACCTAAGTGTGTGCATCACTTATTATGATATCAAAGAGGATCCATTTCTTTCAGTTTTGAAGGAAAGATCTTATATTTTCCTTTGCCATAGAAATGTTTTAGTAAATAACGAGATGGGATCATGTAGAAATGAGGTATTTGCTGGTCCTATTACAATAATTTAAATAAATGTCCCAGAATTTTTTGCACTGATTACAACATATGTAATGGTGTAAGGGTACCGTTACATTTAGCGATGCACCAGCGATTCCAACCACGATACGACCCGGTCAGGATCGCTGGTGCATCGCTAAATGGTCGCTAGTGAGCTGCCAAACAGGCAGATCTCGCCAGCGACATAGCTGCGGTCGGCGGTCGTTACTTACCTGTCAGACGCGGCGATGAAGACGTCCTCCCGCGTCCATGCGTCGCTTGTCGGCGCCAGCAGGAAGCCCAGCAGGAAGTGGCTGACGAGAAATGGTCCAGGACGTTCTCGCTCGATCAGCGATAACCAGCGGGGGAGCCGGTTGGAGGTAAGTATCACACATAGCGATATCGCTAGCAATATCGCTGCCGCGTCACAAAATCGGTGACGCTTAAGCGATATCGCTAGAGATCTCGCTGTGTGTAACAGGGCTTAAAAGTCTGTCAGTTCAAAGCTAGCTTTCCTAGTCATCAGTGTTTTGGGCACCCAACATGTGTCTGTAAAGTATGAGTTGACCGGTGGAGCAAGCTAAGGGGCATTCTAATAGCCTGGATTCCAAACCAAAATGTAGTAGAGGATAATCTAGATCAAGAGTCCCGACTGAAATGAGTGGACCCGTGGATGTTCAGGGTCGGGTTCGACTAAACTTTAGTCCAAAGTTCAGTTCGGGTTCAAGAACTCTACCCAAACTTGAACCCAAACCACATAGAAGTCAATGGGTTGTAAAAGGGTTGTAAAATAGTCATAGTAATGTCTAGGGAGCTGCCAAAGAAAGCAGAGTACCTCCACAGAATATTTCTGTCTCTCTGAACCGCTGAACACTAAAATTGACTTCTGGGAAAAGTCCAAGTTTGCAACTCAACATTGGTCACCTAGTGTCTGGTACAAACCCCGAACTTTAGAGTTCAGGTTTGCTCATCTCTAGCAGAGAGTGGACAGGCAGTACAAGATAAAATGTAAGTGTCTATTCAAGGTTTTATCTCAAAAAAAGGTCAGAAGGAAATGTGAGTCACAACTCTATATTTAACATCCAATAAGTGTACAAGGATAGAATAAGATATAGCTAAAACAGAATGGAGCATGTAGCTCGGAAGGGGAAGCTATCATCAGAAATCGGTCACCTATTGTTTAAACCTTGTTTTTGTGTTGAATGTATTTTCTTTAACATTTTCACAATTTTTATTTTGCAAATCACAATCTGTGTGAAAAATATAAATAAAACTCTTATAATTTTTCTACTGACCACTTTGTTTTTTTTAGACTGTAGGTTCCTTTAGTTTCAGGAAACAACACATGTACAGTATATCAATCAAAATCATCAGAACCCGGACCCTATTTTTTGCATTGAAGTTTCTAATAATGGTGTGAAAAAGTGATTGTGAAGGGAGGTAGAGCAGGGTCAGCCGTGATATCACCTATTGTGATTGGTGGATCCTGTTATCTGCTGTGTATAGAGACATCATCATAATCCTGCCAATGATGGAAACTTTTTATTAAAGAACAAAAAGTTTAAGTTTAAAAAAGCCCCAGTGGCCAGTGTGAAAATAGGAAGATAACTCATTTTGTCTTGGTTTATGAAGGTCATGATATGAAAAAAATGACATTGCCAGCATTAAAAAAACAAAAAAAAACCATGTAGCACAAAATAACTGATTTAAGCAATAGATCACATTCTGATAGGTAGCTTCCCTTTAAGTTATGGAATATGACTGATTTTCTTTGCACTGTGACTCTCCTGGCCATCAACTATACAGGAACTATGACACAACCACATTTAAAAAAAGAGTTTGTGGCATTTCTATGCACAGCTGGTGACAACGACCTCTACTGTGGTAGAAGCACCAAAGCAGTGACCTCACCTTCATTTTCAGGTTCTGTAGGGATCCCGGATGTTGATCCCCACTAGTCAATATATTTTTTAGACTTATTGTTTGGACTCCTTAACCAAATTTCTGATCTTGTAGTTTTCCAAAAATTGATTTCTTCTTAACTTGATATTTCTAGTAACGCAATAAGGCTAAGTGCACACGTTGCGGAATTCCCGTGGACGGTACCGTGAGAATTCCGGAATTACATTCCGCGGGAAAACCGCATTTTAAATTCCCGCGATTTTCCCACGGATAAACTAGCAATTTGCAAGCATAATTAGCTTGCAGAATGCTAGCGTTTTCCAAGTGATCTGTAGCATCGCTTGGAGAACTGATTGACAGGGTGGTCACACTCGTCAAACATAGTGTTTGACAAGTGTGACCAACTTTTTACTATTGAGGCTGCCTATGCGAAATCAGTAGTAAAAAGATCGAATGTTAAAAATAAGAAAAAAAATAAAAAATCGTGTTTTTCTCACCTTCCGACGTCCCGCGCAGCAACACCGATCATCGCGATGCTGCCGGCAGGTCCCGTTCCCAGTGATGCATTGCGACAATCACTGGGACAATGCATTGTACATATGTGTTTGCAGCCACATGACATTAGTTAGATAATTATGTAGAGACATTAGGTAGTGTAGTACTAGAAAAGGGACACTAGATGGGGGCACTGAGCATATTCAGATGGGAGCCTTAAGAAGGGTTAACTAGAGGGACATGGGAGGAGTGGCTAGCCGGGAGCTAAGGAGAGAGAGATTTCCTGTTTGAGCTCAGAGTAGCCAGGGGTAACCTCAAGGTACCAGAGTGAATGCAGAATAAGAGAACAGAGAAGTGGAGAAGTGTTCCTACAGCAGTAGTCGTGGAAGAAGTCAACTTGAGTCTGAGAGCTGTTGAGCCAGGGATAAAGACAGTGGAGTCCCTGTGGAGAGGACAGCAAGTGTGTGGAACGGAAGTGACACTGAAGCCAGTCTGTAAAAACAGCCCATGTCTGGAAGCGGTCAAGCCAGGGAGGTCAGTGAGTGAGTCCCTGTGGAAGTGACAGTGAGAGTACGGGAGCTGTTCAAAGAGTCAAGTGAGCTACAATACTAGTACACGTACAGGAGCAACAGTTCCGTAAAGGGGTGAACTATAACGGAGTAGATAAGTACCTTCGTGGGCTGAAGTCGGTTGCAGGAAGAGAGGTCGAAGTGTCGTGTTCACCGTGTTACATGTGGCGTGCTCGGATGCTTGTGTGGTCCACTCATGTGTAGCAGAAGAAGAAGTAGTGTACTGCTGTAGAAGACGATGTACTGTTGGTATTGTATAAAGAGTCCTAATGGCATTTGGGATGTTCTGTGCCCTGAAGAGAATAAAGTTGAGCTATTTAAGTTGTTTCCAGCCTCCGTCTGAACCTCAAAGGTGATCAGCGTACCGGAGATGGAACAGCCTCCAGCACAGTGGGTACTGGACAGGCTAAGGAGGCTACCCCTTGGCGGCCGTGGTTTTACACAGCGATGATAATGTATGTAAAGCATGGCGGCATATGGTGGCACTACATAAGCAAGTAAAATAAAAATAACATATGGAAAGCTCTTATAAAATGGTGTTATGCTTATGCAAGTGGAGGATGGAATAGTTCACAACAGCCAATCAGATCTCTGCATTTGAATGATAATCATTGATATATTCTTGATTTCATCACCACCACCACGTCATCTGGTTCTGTGGTTTGACTTTTGTCCGCAACTTCTGCTGGACATTGTGCTTTCCAAGGGTCGATGCTCTTTAGGTCTTTTATAAGCAGCCAACCGTGTATAAAATAAGTGTCTGTACTCCTACTAAGGACATGACCTCATTTGCTTTCTTACTTTGCCATTTCCAGTTTCAATAGTCTATAAAAACATTTGTTGTGCACCCATGAGCTAAACCAGAAACTTTCCAATACTCTATTGAACTTTAGCTTAGACATGTAAGCATTCTGCATATGTCGAACAGAAGAAGCAGACGTTGGATAGTACACACATCCTGCTACCAGCAATACTTTAATATCTTGGCTATATTATAATATAAGAATCAAATGGCCTTACTACAACCAACCAGACGAGTGTCAATAATTGTCTACTGTACTCCATTGACCTAAGAGGCAAGAGGAAACAAGAGAAACTAGCTTGGCCCGTGCAAAATTTTTGCACATTGGTCGTTGGGGGTGCAGGCAATTTCCGAAAAAGCAAGCTGGTCAAATGTAAATGTATTTCATGAGCTGATGAACACAGACAGGTATTTATATATGTAGATTGGTAATACAATAAATTCTTTTGATAAGTAGAGGCCAAAAAATGTTTTCCGGTTGAGTTGCCACCTGCAGGTCATTGTGCCTTTCTGCAGGTTTATGAAAATGAATGTTTAAACTGTATTTAGTGATAAAATCGTGAATGTGTGGTTTGTTTGGCTGTTTTCTTGCTGAAGGGAGCAAGTTTACCTTTCAAATGGTGAATCATGTTTGTGTGTGGGGTGAAGTAATCCCCAAAAAAGCAGTGCATGTATACAAATGTGTTGGTAGTGTGCTTTGGGGTACTGTGGTGCCACCTGCAGGTCATTTTTCCTCACTGCAGGTTTATGAAAATTAATGTTTAAACTGTATTTTGTGATCAAATCGTGGATGTGTGGTTTGTTTGGCTATTTTCTTGCGGAAGGGGGCAAGTTTACCTTTCAAATGGTGTATCATTTGTATGTGTGGGTGCAATATGAAGGGGATACAAAGGAATCACCAAAAAACAGTGTTTAGAAATAATAGAATAGATAAGAGGTTCTAGCTTTATAATGTTTCTAGAATTTGGAGTTACAAAGAAATTCTCTAGAATTAGAAAAAAAAGTCAGCATGTTTCCAATATAGCGCCACAGCTTTATACAGGTTATGATTGGTATTTGCAGCTCAGTTCCATTCACTTCAATGAAGATGAGCTGTAAAACAAACACATCCCATGAACTGGTGTGGCATGATTTGTGGAAGAAGCCATGTTTTCTACTTTTGGACAATTCCCTAAATTAATGCATCTATCTAAAAATTGCAAAATAGGGACTAATATACTGTATATCAGAAAATGCTGAAAAATATCTCCCAAAAATCTTGTTAAAGCATAAATTAAAAAGCCTTGGCTACTTCGACATTATCTTTTCCAAAGATAAGATCATCAGCAACTGTTCGGTTCCTCTGTTGCACCACGTCTTGAGAAATAAAAGTATTGCGCAGTGCTCATTGAAATGAATCAACTGTCCATATAATTCATGAGCGTGCCAGATCTTCCCGAGCAAGAGCATTCTTTGTAGCCTCTCTTTGTCCTAGTTTTAAAATGGTGGTTCAGAATTATGAATTTTCTATTAGTGCTCATTATGATTTTCCACGTACAAGTGATATCCGTGGTTTTCATGGATAGCGTTCGTACCCACAATAGATCATATTTCAATGGCTGTTCACATTTCCATGATTTTTAACAGGCCAAGCAGTCTAGATAAAATCGTGGAGACATGTAGAATATTGATTCAAGTATCTTAGCAAAATTGGCAATACAAGTCTGTGGCCACCATGAAAATATTGGACAGCATTTGCCATCTGAATGTGTTCCGATTTTCATGAACTCTTAGTTAGGAGAAGGTGGAGAACTTTTTTTTCATGTGTGAAAAAAACCTGATGAAACTTGGACCGAACTCGGAGCAAACTCTGATAAATGTCTGACCGAAATCACTTATGAAACTCGGTCAGTTTTTTCATGTGCGAATGAGATGAGCCCATACTGCAAATTCGTTAATTTGACAATTTGAGTTTAAAATTGAAAATGTCATATTCCTTTTATCCCTCTACTCTTCTTCACAGTATGTCACATCTTGATTTGTCAAAGCAGTTGCTGATATTAGGTTATATATTTTTTCCAGCATCCCTATATGATTCATTACAGTATTTTTGAACCTTTTTGCTAGTTTTAGATTTTACACCAATCCCACCAATTTTTAGACACTGTATTTAGCATACTTGGAGGAGCCAACCATGGTACAACAGGTAAACATATGCCAGCTCATAGAAATTGTAGATTTCAGTTGGTGGTACAAACCCTGACCAAAATGCACCAAATTTACAATGAGGCAGGCACCACTTAATAAATTTGGTGCATCTAACAAGAGTGGATTTCTGTTTAGAGCTAACATATAATATGCTAGTCTTAGTCTGTTTCCTCCATTGTCCTTTATGGTCTTCATACAAATTCATTATATTCAATATTAGAGTCCAGGTCAAAGCAAAGTCTAAAATTGCTCCATTACAGACTTTACATTGTGAAGTTTATTTGGGCAGTGAATTCACTGAAGCATTTCGGGATTCTACATATGTTTGTCATTTGATCCCATGTTCTCCACAAACTGTTGTAGTTTGGTGGGGTTTTATGGAGTTTTGTTGATGGACCACACAGGAAACAAGAGCCTCAGTTGTATACCTAGAACATGAGGAGCCCTCCAAACATCCGCTTAATTGCTGAATAACAAGTGCAGAAGACGAGGCTGTGTAGATGAGGAGAAGAAGGTGACTTAAGTCTGACAGGTGTCTATTGGTTTGTTTTAAAGGAATATTGGAAACAGATGTTCAGTATAAACTGTGGTGTCTACAAAAACAGATTACAATGACATTAAGGTTTGTTTGTTCTAGCAGAATGAGAAGGGTCTAGAAGCACTGTAAACCATGGGTGCCTGCTCCAAGTCATATCTCATTGCTCTATCGTTGCATACAAACAGAACATGAGGTTAGAAAGTAACGAAAAGCTCAAAATTTTAATTTGTAGATTAAAGTCAAAATCTGTGACCTGGAACCCCACCATTCTCAACAAAAAGGGTTTTTTTCTCTGGTGTTTTAATCAAAATATTCCTTAAATTCATTGACTATTTCAAGTCCCAGTTTTAATTCAATCTTCTAAAAAGTTTGATAGAATTGGAAGGTCACCTTAACACAAAAAAGGGTTGTCACATACATCATGTTTATGGCATGGTCTGGATAGGCCATCAGTGTGTGAATAGTTGGAATCCAACTTCCTATCACCCTAAGACAAGGAGGTTGCTGTTTCTGTAGACCAAAGGGTCTGTATGTCTTGTCACTTACCACTATAGTGTATGAACCATGCAAGAAAAGCTGAGATGCAATTGATCACTGGTGGAAAGTTTTTTTTTCCTGGGATAGGAGGAAAAGACAAGGACCTTACAATCTCTTTGCAGGATCGGTAAATACAAGAGTGCTCCCTTACAACAAGGGTCCTCTTTGCAAGAACATTATATGGACTCGTTGATTTCCAACTGAAAATTTGATGGCATATTTGATATGTTTAGGAGGAAAAAATTGGGGGGGGGGGGAAATAGGGGTGCGTCTTATAGTCGGAATATACTTACAAATACTATGGCGGCAGCAGGAGTCGGGCGATTCTGTGGCGTTACCGGTCCGTCACTGCCGGGCGATGATCACACTCTCTTCCCAGGCTGGTGCAGCAGGTGTGGCAGGTTTGGCAGTGGTGCTCTGAGGTGCAGGGGGGCTCCGCCGGAATTTTGTGTCATGACCAAAATGTCATGACCGAACTTGTTACATCAGTGACTCCACGGTGCTCATATCATGGAGCTCTTTTCCACCAGTTGGTCTGTCACACATTAGTAAGGGCCGACAGCATGCCAAGGGCCAAATATAATTCATCAGGGGAAGGGGATGAATGCTATACACCGAGGGCGAGGGGCCAGGATGTTATATGCTGCGGGAAAGGGGATGGATGTTATACTCCGGGAACGAGTGGTCGGATATTGGTTACCATGAGGTAATGGGACTGAATTTGAAACCTAAATTTAAATGATTAGAATGTGTGTCCAGTACTTTTCTACATATAGTGTATGTTATGCCTTGTTTGATCTGTAATAAGATGCCTGCCATATCTATATTTGCGTAACCAATGCCTAATCATTCCTCTAACCTCCTATTCATCTTTGCATCACAGTTACATCCCTACCAATAATATAGAGCCTTTATATATTACAGAGCTAGCCATGAGTGAGCTAGGCAGGGGGCAGAGGGGCATATGTTCCCCGGGACAGTCCATAAACAGCTGTTTAGGGCCACCTTGATGCTGCTTCAGGGGGCACAGACCAGCACTCTATCTTTAAGGGTGTGCAACTGCTATCGTGGCTACATCATAGTATTGCAGAAGTGTCCATACAGCATCATGCATGTGTGGCAGTATCTGGTAAAGTCAACCTGGAGAGGAGCTTCAATTTCAAAATATCATACAATTTTAGACTGAGGTAGAAATTGACCTTGATCCATGTACTGCAATGGCTGGGTATCAACTGGAGATAGTGGAGGGAGAAGAGAAAGTGGCGGGGGCAGGAGATAGTGGAGGGGGCAGGATGTTTGTGCTGTTTGTATACTTAGAGGTGGTGGAAGGAGGTGGAGGAACACTGCTCACCGCCTGAAAATTCCAGAGCAAAAATCCTTGGGTGCACAGTCCCTGTGCTATGGCTCTTAAAGGAGTTGCATGACTTCATAAAATCTTCTTTCCCAGCTGCAGTTTGGTGTGAAATACCAAATCACTCTTTATTCACCATCCCTGGGTCCAGATCTGAGTCTCTGCCACTGCTCCCAGTGTCTGGTATTGACTACGGCTCTGTTGTCACATTAACAGCGTGGCAACCAATCAGTTAGCTTAGTGTCTCAGCCCATATAGATGGAATGCTCACTTCAGAGCTGCTGAGCTCACTGATTGGCTGATGCACTTCCGACATGTCATTAGCTAATACCGGAAAACTGGAACAGTGCCAGTGACTCAGCGCTGGACCCAGGGACGAAGAGCAAAGAGGCCGGTTTATTATTTTATAACAAACAGCAGCTGGGGTGAAGATTTTCTGAAAGAGGACAACCCCTTTAATGTGAGTTATTGCAGCAGTTTGAACCTTCATACAGATCAGGGTCACGCTGTCAGTGTGAGTCTAGATTATTATACACTGCTCAAAAAAATAAAGGGAACACTTACACAACAGAATATAACACCAAGTAAATCACATTTCTGTGAAATCAAACTGTTCAATTAGGAAGCAACACTGATTGACAATCAATTTCACATGCTGTTGTGAAAATGGAATAGACAACAGATGGAAATTATTGGCAATTATCAAGACACCCTCAATAAAGGAGTGGTTCTGCACGTGGGAAGTCTGGGGACCACAGACCACATCTCAGTACCAATGCTTTCTGGCTGATGTTTTGGTCACTTTTGAATGTTGGTTGTGCTTTCACACCAGTGGTAGCATGAGACGGACTCTACAACCCACACAAGTGGCTCAGGTAGTGCAGCTCATCCAGGATGGCACATCAATGCGAGCTATGTCAAGAAGCCTTCCTGTGTCTGTCAGTGTAGTGTCCAGGGGCTGGAAGCGCTACCCAGGAGACAGGCCAGTACACCAGGAAATGTGGAGGGGGCTGTAGGAAGGCAACAACCCAGCAGCAGGACTGCTATCTCAGCCTTTGTGCAAGCCACGGGTAAAGACGATATCAAATGGGCCATTATTCATGGACCGTACCCTCCCAGGCTAAGATTTGCTTGGAGCTAACAGAGACATCGGTGAATTTTCTAGAAGCTCAAAGTTTTCCTTTCTACAGCCCATTATTTGGTCATTGTTTTTAAATGTATGGCAATATTATTGATACTAATATTGTTTATTTTTTTCTAATTTCTGGTTGTTATTCAAATATTCTTATTTGGACTGTTCTACTATTTATAAAGTACTAGATGTGGGCCCGATGCTATCACATCGGGAGGGCAGTGTGTGTGTGTGGGGTGTGTGTCCCGCCGTTGCCTGCCCACCCATCTCTGTGCCGTCTGTTATGATGAGTCACCGAAGGAGGAAAAAACAAAATACCAGCTAAGTCCAGAAAAACCAGAGAGGTTGGCAGCTATCGGATTGCAGACCCCTGGACCTATCCACAACAACTAGCAGTAGCCGTGGGGGGTTCCTATGGTGCCCTAGACCCCTCGAACACAGCCGGAGAACTAAACAGCCTAAAGACAGAAAGTGGAAAAACTAAACTGCCCCAGAGCAGACCCCAAAGCAATAGGCAGCCCCCAACATATAATGACGGTGAAGCAAGATGAAAACACTAACACAGATAGAAAGATAGGTTGAGCAAATGATGGGGCCAAAGCTAACTACATAGGACAGGATAGGAAAGCTGCTGTCTGCCATCCGCAAAAACCCTATCAAAATGAGCCAACCGACTGATAGGAAAAACAGGCCCTGAAGTCGCTAGGCTTCAAAAGACTATATCAGCACTCAGGTATATTCTGAAGACAGAGCAAAAGATCAACAGATCAGAGACAAAAATGGAATACAGCTCATCCCCGGCCGGGGATGGCAGAACTCCCAAAAAACAAGGCAAAAATAAAAACAAAACTGAAGAGTACAAAGCAGAGCAGAAAAACTTAGCTTTGAGATGCAGGAATCAGACTGGTCTCCAAGAATCCAGCAGGAAAATCACCAGCCAGGAAGAAGGGCGTCGGCAGCCTTATATCCAGTCCTCAATTCCAGCCACCCAGTCATCATCTAGCTGCCCAGGTGTCTGATAATCACCCTCACTACCTTCCTTCACCAGAGGAGGGAGTTCATCAGACCTCAATAGTGAAGGGAAAAATGAACTCACAACAGCCGTCATAGCCGGCAGGAAAGATGGTGGTTTGTGGCCAGTGCTGGTGATGGGGTGCGGCACCACCAGAGGGTGCCCGCAAGCCATGGTCTTTCCTGCCGGTTGTGACTGCACAGAGGTGGGTGGGCAGGCAGCGGCAGGATCCGATGCATGTACTCAAGTGGCGACGGGTCAAGGTGGGGTTCTGGCAACGGGTGATGGCGGCGATCTGGCGATGGGTCCAGGCGGCGATTCGGCGGGGGTCCGGCGGCAGGTCCTGGCGGGGGTCCAGCGGCAGTGGCGGGGGTCCGGCGTGGGTGTCCCGGCAGTGTCCCGCTGGTGGTACTGCGGAAGGGCCTGGTACCACCAGCGGGCACTTAGGTATTCCAATATAGCGGTCAGCGTACTTCCGATGTGCCGCGGTGGATTGTGGGATTCGAGAACGTCCTGACGGAAATGGATGACCGACAATTTTAGGCAAGTATATAATATATGTTTAATATATATATATATATATATATATATTTTACCTCTAATGTCCCTTCTATTTCCACATCAGTTGAGGTGAGGATTTTCCAATATTTTTCTCTGTTAATCTCCATAGTCCTAAATTTGGCCTTATATTTTATGCTGTTCATATAACTGCACACAAGACAATGCTGTATATAAAGAAAGCAATTCTGCTTCAAAAACATTTTAGGAAATTGCTTTTTATGTTATTTCTGATATTTCAGTACGAGTTCATGAAAGGTAAATCTTCACTTTAAAACTTCATAGCTAAGTTCCGGAGAAATGAAGGGTTTGCCTATTATAACATTTTATGTGGCCATATGGTCAGAAAATGTTGAGTTTAAATTCTTGGTTAGAAGAATAGATATTTCCTTGATAAGAGGAAGTAATACGATCCTTGAAGAATGAAACAAAGAAAATCCTTGTGTTTTAATCCTCCTTGATCATAAATGAACCTATCCTAAAACTCTATAACCTGTTATCTGCGTAGATAGATTTTACATGACCGCATGTAGTCCACAGCTCTTAAAATTTTACGAGTCTTCAAAAAGACCAGAACTTTCCCAGATAAAAGATACCCATCTCAGCTCGAAAGCTAATAAAAAAATAAATCTGTTTACACCATATCCATACAATGATGGAATAATAATATCTTGAATATCTTCCAAGAGATGGTTGGCAAGATGAATTTTGACTCTAGATGAATCAACATAAGTTTTCAATACTAGATAATAATGACCCATTGGGAAGACCACTAGCCACAAAAAAAAAGATTGGCTTGTAAGCAACGTGTTTTTGTTTAAATTGTCATTGACATAATTAGATCCTTGTTTAAATATTGATGGGTCACGAATAAAATGGCCACAAATTCATGCAGTTTTTCTATTTTCCTCTATTTACAAAAATAAAATTAGGAGCAAAATGGAGAAATTGTAGACAGAGCAAACGTTCAAGTTGCCTTGTATTTATTATTTTAGGAATAAAAATTCAAGTTATTTCTGATCACTTCATTCCAAGTACAGTATGTAGCAGATCATGTTATATTGTTTCCTCAATGACACTTTAAATACACCAGTTCACCTATCAGAAGAAGTTTCATTCAAACCCTACACGACTCGGAGAAGTTTCAAATCCTCTGTAGATCTGTTATTTTTTTTTTTTCTAAAGGAACTTGGGAGCTTGTCAATCAGCTCCAAAGTAGAAATTTTATTTTCTATTCCCCGACAGGTTCTAATAAAGCTAAGCTAAGAGCATCTTTCGAATTCTTCCTATCCTCTTTACAGGACTATTTAAATTATCCAAACAAAAAATAATTACTATTTCTTGATAATCAAAGCCCTTAAGGAGTCATAAAATATTTTATTTTTTATCATATATAAACCAAGGTGTACAGAAACATTTATAAAAGGGAGCTTAAGAAATGGCGTCCACATTGAAGACTCAAATTAGGAGTAACGCCAAACAGTAGATGGGTAACAATTCATAATATGTGGTGAGACACTGTAACACCTATGACGGTGCCTCTTTTTGGCTTCCCTTCTCCCTTCATGCTTACTCACTGCTCCTGCCACGTGGTGTGTTCCCTGGCATGCCACCTGCTTGCTCTGCCTGTGTCCCGGTGTTGTGTGCTGCCTGCTCTTAAAGGGCCAGCACGCATCTGCAAACATGCCCCCAGCCAATGGCTGGGAGGCATCTTGTATAAAAGGCAACCTTCCCAATAGGGAGGCGCCGAGGCAACATGTATTAATTAGTGATTTAGAGAGGTACTAGTAAGTTGCTAGTCCATGTGTGGCCAGTGCTAGAACCCGAACCTCTGACCCTTGTGCGGCCAGTATCTGAACCTGCTTCCCTGATCCATGTTGGGATTGTGCCTGAACCTACTCCCCCAGTACTTGCGTGGTCAGTGCCTGAACTCAAACCCCTGGTCATTCTGTGGCCAGTCCCTGAATCTGACGCCGCTCCGGCAGAACCTATACTAGTTCCCGAGACCTGTGTTTCTGAAAGTGTACCTATCCCAGTACTCTATGTCAGTATCTGTTCTGCCTAAAGAGTAGTCAGAATGGAGCCCGATCCCAGTCTGTGTCAGTGAACCTCAGCAGCCACAGTACTGGGGACTGTCTAGGAGTTTTACCTGGAAGCTACCTGCAGCTCAAGACTGACTCCACCATCAGGAGCTCCAGTGAACACTTAGCTATGCCCCTTCCTAGGCAGGCCCGGCCCCTGTGACACACTGAGTCCATTAACCTCATCTGCCACCTGGGGATGTGACTGACATTGTCAGTAAATGAAAATATAATTAAGGGAAAAATAGTCGATACTTGAGATAAACATGAGTAAGATACAAAAATATTAAGCTAAAATATTAATTGTAAATTCCACATCCCTCTCAGTAGTAACTTCCACTAAACAGTGCCAGTATAACCATAGAATTAATTACCTATGTGTAAAAAAAGATAAATAAATAAATTAAAAAAATATATATAATATTTATATATCATAATCTCAGGAAATGATGCTTACCCTTGGTTTAAGGTGCCATGGTGCATTACCTCCAACCCCAAATCACAACGGTTCGAATAACTCTCAGAAAGGGTCCAATATGCTATGCTGTCAAGCAATGTCACAAAGGAGGAAGAAAAAGACTGGGTTTTTCAATGTATCCGCGCTGACCACACAAGGACAGAAATATTCTTGAAAGCTTTATTGTGCTGACGCGTTTCGTGGTAAATCTGCCACTTCCTCAGGGCCAAAGAAATTCATGTAATTCTTTGGCCCTGAGGAAGTGGCAGATTTGCCACGAAATGCGTCGGCACAATAAAGCTTTCAAGAATATTTCTGTCCTTGTGTGGTCAGCACGGATACATTGAAAAACCTGGTCTTTTTCTTCCTCCTCTGTGACAATGCTGTCAATCAAGTCAAATTTATTCTAGTTGAGGCTTCCATTGACACCAAGTTGGAGTCTCTCTGTAATCTGCTTAAAGTTTATTTTGTAGAAAATGAAAATTTACAAATCATAGTAGATTTTCAACAACTCACACGGCTAATAGAAACAATTCTTATTTCTACAAATTCCTAATAATACTGTATACATTACACCACATTCCAAATTATTATACAAATGTCATGAATAGAAGGGTAATGCACAGCTGCAAACCTCTGGAGGATACACTTTGAGGTTTGCGAGATTCCAAAGGCACCAGCAGCCTAAAATACCTGTTGGCTGCTTTGTAATGGTGTTTCAGTGACTTCTCTTTTAATCTGATGAATTTGTCTGGGATAAATCTTCCTCATTATGTCTTTATCTGCACAAACCTGCCTGTGCTCTGTATCAGCCACAAATCTCTTGACAGTATGATGATCGTGCTTAAGTTTTTGTGAATCTAATGTTTTCATACCTTGTCCAGGGCATTGCACAATTTGAGGCTTTTTAACATCCAGAGAGATCCTTTTTCTTTCCCGTACTGCTTGAAACTACCGGCAAACTAATTATCACAGGTTTGTGAGATTTATTTCAGTGTTTCAAAGAGCCCTGAGACACCATCCAATGCATGAGTTTATTTGAAAAACCAAAAAAATACACCTCTATGACAATTAAATCCGAATTCCAGAATAATTTGGAACACATTGTAGAGCAGCTTGAATGTTAAAGAACTGGATTAAATTAGTATTTGAGATGAGCCCATTTTTTAAAATTCAAGCTTCAATTTGATTTGCTACGAATCTCAAAGCATGGAAAATCTTCCAACTGGCCTAAAAACACTGTAGTAACACTCTGTGAGTTCCGAAGACTCAATTAAATGGAATCTGTCAGCAGGTTTTTGCTATATAATCTGAGAACAGCATGATGTAGGAGCAGACACCCTGATTCTAGCGACATGACACTTAATGGGCTGTGTTTTGCTGTTTCAATAAAATCAGTGTTTTATCAGCAGGAGATTATCAAAAGAGGAATAGGTGATTTGTGCTGCCTAGTCCATTAACTGATAAGCAGCTTTCTGTCAGTATAAAGTGTAAACTGAAAGTTGCCTCTCGGTGCTGAAGGCGGGGTTATACACAGCTCAGCATTTGAGCTCTGCTAGATCTGCAGCAGAGAAAACTGTGATTCTATTACTGCTGCTGCACCATGTATCAAGCTGCAATCAAATTGCATAAAAAAAACCTGCTGACAGATCCCCTTTATACCTTTTGCTAAGCTTTTTAATGCAAACACAGACTGGGTTATGTTCAAGTGAAATGTCTATGGGTAAATGGCTAGTACCTGTTTATCACTGCTGTCTTGTCACACACAGCCTGTAGTGATTATTCAGTGTTTTAAAGCTTTCTCTCCTTATTTTTATTACTAAGTTATGCACTATGACGTTCTCTCACTCTCCAGATTCACTACAAAGCTGCATTCCCTGCCTCTGATTTTATACAGCCTATAACTCTCCTGATTGATGTGGCTGCACCTGAAGTCATGTGAAACCAAAGAAATGAGCACAAGTTGGTATACACACAACATGTACAGTGGGGGAAATAAGTATTTGATCCCTTGCTGATTTTGTAAGTTTGCCCACTGACAAAGACCTGAACAGTCTATAATATTAAGGGTAGGTTAATTTTAACATTGATAGATAGAATATCAAAAATAAAATCCAGAAAATCACATCGTATAATTTATATAAATTTATTTGCATTTTGCAGTGAGAAATAAGCATTTGATCCCCTACCAATGATTAAGAGTTCTGGTTCTACGGATCAGTTAGCCGCTCCTAATCAACTCATTACCTGTATTAAAGACAGCTGTCTTACATAGTCACCTTTATAAAAGACTCCTGTTCACAGACTCAATTAATCAGTCAAATTCAAACCTCTACAACATGGGCAAGACCAAAGATCTTTATAAGGATGTCAGGGACAAGATTATAGACCTGCACAAAGCTGGACTGGGCTACAAAACCATAAGTAACATGCTGGGTGAGAAGGAGACAACTGTTGGAGCAATAGTAAGAAAATGGAAGAAATACAAAATGACTGTCAATCGACATTGATCTGGGGCACAATGCAAAATCTCACCTCATGGGGTATCCTTGATCATGAGGAAGGTGAGAGAGCAGCCTATAACTACACAGGGGAACTTGTCAATGATGTCAAGGCAGCTGGGACCACAGTCACCAAGAAAACCATTGGTAACACATTACACCGTAAAGGTTTAAAATCCTGCAGTGCCCGCAAGGTCCCCCTGCTCAAGAAGGCACATGTGCAGCCCCGTCTGAAGACTGCCAGTGAACACCTGGATGATTCTGAGTGATTGGGAGAAGGTGCTGTGGTCAGATGAGACACACTGTCAAGCATGGAGGTGGAAACATTAAGTTTTGGGGGTGTTTCTCTGCGAAGGGCACAGGACTACGTCACCACATCAATGGGAGAATGGATAGAGCCATGTACCGTAAAATCCTGAGTGACAACCTCCTTCCCTCTGCCAGGACATTACAAATGGGTCATGGCTGGGTCTTTCAGCAAGACAATGACCAAAACATACAGCCAAGGCAACAAAGGAGTGACTAAAAAAGAAGCACATTAAGGTCATGGAGTGGTCTAGCCAGACTCCAGGCCTTAACCCCATAGAAAACTTATGGAGGGAGTTGAAGCTATTAATTACCAAGCTACAGTCTCAAAATCTTAATGATTTAGAGATGATCTGCAAAGAGGAGTGGACCAAAATTCCTCCTGACATGTGCACAAACCTATTCAACTACAAAAAAGTCTGACTGCTGTGCTTGTCAACAAGGGTTTTGCCACCAAGTATTAAGTCTTGTTTGCCAGAGGGATCAAATATTTATTTCTCACTGCAAAATGCAAATAAATGTACACATGTGGATTAAAATTGTTGGTAGCCCTCATTTAATGACAGAAAAACCCACAATGGTGACAGAAATAACTTGAATCTGACAAAAGTAATAAATAAAAAATCCATGAAAATGAACAAAAGGGATGGGAACGGCTTCAACCAGAGATGTCACCTCTAAGATATCTGGGTGTAAATGTTTACTTGTGATACTGTCTGCATCTCATCAATGCTGTCGTTCCTATATGGTCCACAGTCTGATAATGGCTGGCAGCAGCAACTCCTACTATCGCCTTACAATTATTGCGAACATTCTGGAAATTGCAGTTTTTCATGATAAAAGTATATATGGGGCTGACCTGAAACTGCAGTTGATTGCTATACTATGCTTAGTGATCTATTCCTGCACTGATGGTGGTTCTGGTGCTGCTTTCAGGTACTGACGGTGGTTCTGTTCATCCGTGCAGCATGGTGGCTCAGTGGTTAGCATTGCAGCGCTGGAGTCCTGGGTTCAAACCCCACCAAGTAGACATGTGGCGCCCCCAGGAGTATGGTCGCCACAGTGGCATTACCTTCCTCCTAGGGAGTGTGATGTCATGTTTGGCAGCAATGAAGGATCTCTCTATCAGTTTAATACAGCACACAGCACAGTTCCCACTCCAGGCCAGCAGAGGGAGCTCTGAACCAAACAGTGGGGAGGAGCTGCTCTCTGGGGGGCCGGGAAGGGGAAATTAGTTCTGTGAGGAGGGCAAAGTGTGTGGATGTGGAAAAGAGGATCTGGAGGATTGAGGGGAATTCAGACCCACTTCTGGCTTCAAGCGCATGGTTCTGAGTCCGGTATCCGAGGTTGTATGGATGCTGATGGTCCTGCAGCAGGCACTGGAGGAACAGAAGGCTGTAAATGCTCTGTTCCCAACTAAGACTCGGAGGCACAGCAGCAACGTGTGTGAGCCAGAAGAGATAGAAGGCTACGGCTGCCTGCCGTTCTAAAGAGAGCAAGCAATGGGGGCTTCAGTGTAACTCAGTACTGCAAGTGCCACAGATAAGCGCTAGGAAGGAGACTACATAACCCATCTGCATAGAGAGATTCCTAAGTTGCTTCCAGGCAGGCCAACTCCTGTTCCACCTGTAATCTGGATCCTGGACGGCACTTACAAAGCAAAGTAAAGGTAAAGGAAACTGCACCCTGTTGTGTCATTGCCTTCTTCCTGCAACCCCTTCAGCACTGCTACATTTCTGTGCCTAACACTGCACCCTCTCCCTTAACATCTATTACTACTGCCCTAGGACTACAGCTCCTCCTGTGGGGAGCTCCAACATCATTGCTGCACCACACCATCTGTCCTAGAGAAGCAACCCTGCAGCGCTGGTCAAACTGACCAGAAACCACAGGTGGCGTCACAAATCATCTCAATAACTTTATCCCCATCACACTACCCCTTTTACATTGACCGCCTGAGACCACGGACCGGGTCACTGCCACTGTGACATCTCTCATGGAAATCAACGGGCCCAGTACCGAGTACCCTACTGCCTCCGGGGCGGGTCAGACATCTGCAAGGAGTTTGTATGTTTGCATGGGTTTCCTCTGGGTACCCTTGTGTCCTCCCACATTCCAAAGACATACTGATAAGGAATTTAGACTGTGAGCCCCATCGGGGACAGCGATAAAGTGCGTAAACTGTAAAGTGCTGCCGAATATGTTAGCGCTATATAAAAATAAAGATTATTATTATTATTATGTAGTATTCCATAACTTGCATCGTGCTAAAACTGAAAAAATTCTCAAAACTTAATTTTGAAATTATGAGGATGATTAGGTTGCGTTTCTGCTCCAAAAACTAAGTGTAAGTTTGGATGTGTTCACACTGATTTTTTAGGAACTCTCCAAATCATTTGCAAATGCAAAAAAATGGGTTCCCCTTTTAGTATGACAATGTGGCCCTTAGAACAAAATATTGTTGTGGACCCCTGCTATATACTATTCTTGCACAGGGTCACTCTTTTATCTGTGTTCACCCAAATATTATGTGGTAATGAAAGAACTACAGTACACTATGTGCAGGATATGTAACAAGCAGGGAGAAAAGAGGGGAGAGAGAAATCTGGATGTATATAGACAGTTAGATTAAAAGACAGATAGATAAAAAGTGCATTGTGAAATTTAGACGGAAGTACTGATTACTGCTATACAGAATGTATTTATAATTGAAGGTATTTTAAGTAGTCAATGTCCTCTATTCATTATAAACTAGGGAACACCGCAGCCTCTATAAGCGTCAAGAAGTGCAAATATTGAGAATGTGAAATATAGATTGTATTACTGCTGAATAAAATATACTTATAACATTAGGGCATTATGCACTCAAATTAGCCAATCCGTCTGTACCCACCAGTCACGACAAGGTGACCTTTTTCTGGAGGGACCCTAATCATTTCTATCAAACATACATTTGTCAGGCCAAATTTAAAGGACACTATTTAAAAACAGCCTTAGACTGATAAGAGGAGTTCAGCCAATTATGGAGGCAGTCACCACCTCTTGCTGTATTCTACAAAAAGCAAAAACTAGAGAAAAAACAAAACAAGCATATACCCTACAGCAAGTAAATAAGCTGCAGACTTGTATCTCTTATAATCTTAAAGGGAATCTGTCTTTTTTTTGCCCTATCAGCTGCTGGCATTTACATCAGGGGCTTATCTACAGCATTCTGTAATGCTGTAGATAAGCCCCCGATGTGACCTGAAAGATACGATAAGCGCGTTGTATTATACTCACCGGAGGGGGCGGTCCGGTCCGATGGGTGTTGCGGTTCGGTCCGACACCTTCCATCTTCATACGATGATGTCCTCTTCTTCCTTTCCTGTAGTGGCTCCGGCGCAGGCGCACTGCTCTACCCTGTTGAGGTAGAGGTCGGGAGAGGTCTGGCGCCTGCGCACTGCAGTATTCCGCTCTGCCCTCAACAGGGTAGAGCAGTGCGCCAGCGCCAGAGACAAAAAAAGGGTGACAGATTCCCTTTAATCATTTATTATGGTTTTCCAATGTGTCCCTAAAACATAGTGCCTATAACATTTTATGATAAGCTGTTCAGAAAATATATATATAAAAAAAAAACAAGATGGAAACCCTGGTCTCTGCTCATGCTCTCCTGTCTGTTAAGCAGCATACAGACATAAAATAGAGGTCAGGTCAGGCAAGTCAGGAATTGATCACTCGAAAACAGAGATGGTCAGAATTAGAGATGAGAGAACCCTAAATGTAAAGTTTGGGATTTGTACCAGACACCAAATGTCTGGTTCTGAACTCCGGACTCGGACTTCTGCTGGAAGTCCGTTTTACAATTTGTGAGTCCAGAGGAAGAAAGACAGAGAGATTTAGGTTTTTGAATTATTATAGCGTATTTTTTTTGTTTTTTTTATTCCATGGCACTTTACATGTGAAAAGGGGTATACATAATAAAAAACAAGAACTCATACAATAATCTTTAAGAAAACTAGTCACCGACTTGTACAAGAGGAGAAGAGAGAGGACCCTCAGGACTTACAGTCTACAAGGGATGTGTCCGGATACAGTATGTGAGGGGAGAGATGGTTGTGCAGAGGTATGGTGGAACGAGGGATACTGCAGGTTGAAGGTTCAAGTTCGGGTACAGTTCTGCTACTTTGGACTAATGTTTTGTCAGGCACCAGAATCCGAACTTCCACGTGTCTGCTTATACCTAGTCGGAATTGTGATAATTCCTGGAATTTTATGACTACTGTGAACTCAAAAAGTCATTCTAACTAGTGTGGAAATAAGGGCACATTTTCTATAGGTTTATTGTAGTGAAACCTCCACCAGGGGGAGCTGGTGAGGGAAGAGAGGTTACACACTAGAGCAGCAACACTGAGCAACAGCACAGGTGTGACGCGAAATGAGAGAGAATGGCCAGATGAACGTACCAGAAAGAGCAGCAATACACGTAGTCAAAATACCAAGCCGAGGGTCAGAGAGCCAAAACATGAGCACAGTGTTCAAAAACGTGAGGCGAAATACATGGTTGGGGTACAAGCCGGGGAGTCAAATGCCAGAGAGGGAAAGTAGCAACAAAGACGAATACCAAGAGATGGGGTCAGAGATCAGTCCGGGTCATACACGTGGATACCAGTCAAAGGCAGGAGGATCACCAAGGTACAAGGGTCAGAGGCTCTACACTGGAAGCTTGAGCTATCACTAACACTGGTCAGCAGGCTGTGAGAGACTGAAATAGCCCTGCTAGCTCCAGAAGGAGGCTGAGGAGATTAATCCCCGCATGACCAGTCCAGAGTGAAGGCAGCAAAAAATAAACTCCGGACTAGACCATGACAGTACTCCCCTCTAAATGGGGGGCCACCAGACCACCAGGTTTCCCTGGATGATGAGCGTGAAAGGCCCGGACCAACCGATACGCATGGACCAAACGCGCCAGCACCCATGACCGATCCTCGGGACCGTACCCTTTCCAGTACTGAAGTGAACGACAGAGCATACAAGAATCCACCATCTACCACACCAGGCGGCGGGTGCGAGGGAGACTCATCAGAGGAGGGCACCGACAGCTTCGGAAACGCCTTATGGAACACATTAGGGATCCGCAATGACGGAGGCAAATGTAGACGAGAGGCCACAGGATTAATCACCTCTAAAATTTCATATGGGCAAATATACTTAGAACCCAACTTAGCAGAGGGAATTCTCAACCTTATATTTTTGGTGGATAACCATACCTTATCCCCCACCTGATAAGCCGGCCCCACAGAGCGTCGTTTATCCGCAAAATATTTATATTTGCCCTGAACTTCCCCAATGTTCCTTTGAACCTCCCTCCAGACCTCCCCCAACCGCAAAAAGGCAGAATCAGCCCCTGGACACTCCGAATCCAGCTGGGAAAATTCACCAAAATGAGGGTGAAACCCATAGTTGCAGAAGAAAGAAGTACCAGTAGACTGATTGACACAATTATTGAAAGCGAATTCCGCTATAGGTATCACCGAGCATCAATCATCCTGTCTGGATGTGACAAGACACTGTAGAATCTGCTCCAAAGACTGATTGGTTCTTCCAGTCTGACCATTGGTCTCGGGATGGTAGGCCGATGAAAAGGTCAGAATGATGCCCAGCCTTTTACAAAAAGCCCTCCAGAATTTTGCCACAAATTGCACCCCTCTATCAGACACCACACTGACAGGCACACCATGCAACCAGATCACATGCTCAATGAATAGTTTAGATAGAGTCTCAGCATTAAGAAGGCCCGTTAATGGTACAAAATGTGCTTGTTTACTGAATGTATCCACAACTACCCAGATCACGGTTTTGCCATTAGAGGGGGGGAGATCAGTGATTAAATCCATGGACAGATGAGTCCACGGTCTATCTGGAATTGGCAGTGGCACCAATTCCCCGGCCGGCTGGTTGTGGGAGGCTTTAGCGCGGGCACAAATTTCACAGGAGGATACAAAGCCAGTTACGTCAGAAGTCAACGAGGGCCACCAGAACAGCCTAGTGATGGCTTTACGAGTGGCCGAGATTCCAGGATGCCCACTCAGAGCTGAGTCATGGAACTCCCGAAGCACCCTTAACCCATACTGGACAGGCACAAAGAGCTTATTTTCAGGTATGGATGACGGAGCAAGAGATTGGGCCTCACAAATCTCCTGCTCCAATCTCGGGGACACCACAGCCACCACCACCCCGTGCTGAAGAATGGAGGAAGGAGGCTCAGGAGGCAATACTGGATCTAGGCTGCGAGACAAGGCATCCGCCTTCACATTCTTGGAACCTGGTCAAAAAGTGATGGAAAACTAAAATTGTGAAAAAAAGTGACCACCTTGCTTGTCTCGGAGTCAGACGTTTGGCAGACTCGATGCAAGACAGCTTCTTGTGATCTGTAATGACAGTGATATGATGGACTGCCCCCTCCAAAAAATGCCTCCATTCTTCAAAAGCTAATTTAATGGCCAACAACTCTCAGTTACCCACATCATAATTCCTCTGTTATTATTCCTCTCAGCAGAGGAAAAATTTTTAGAAAAGAAAGCACAGGGTCTTAAGTTAGTTAATGTGGTGGGCCCCTGGGACAACACAGCCCCCACTCCCACCTCAGAGGCCCCCACTCCCACCTCCAATTTGTCCAAATCATTCATCACTTCAATGATGAATGATTTGGACAAATCAGGTTTAACCAGTACCGGAGCAGTCATGAAACATTTTTTTAACAAAGAAAACGCAGCCACAGCTTGAGCTGAGCAGTTTTTGAGATCAGCCCCCTTTTGGGTGAGCTCAGTGAGGGGTTTGACCACTTGAGAGAACCCCTTAATGAATTTTCTATAGTAATTGTCAAAACCCAGAAATTGCTGCAGACCATTGAGATCTCTGGGTTGCACCCAATCCACAATGGCCTGTACCTTCCTAGGGTCCATACTAAACCCCTCAGCGGACAGGTTGACCCCTAGAAAGGACAATTCTTGAGTAAAAACATTTCTCCAATTTGGCAAAGAGTGAGTTCTCCCTGAGCCTCTAGAGAACCGCACGAAGATGACCCATATGACTTTGTCTATCAGAAGAATATATGAGTATATTATCAAGATAAACTGCTACAAAGCGTCCAATAAAATCAGAAAAAATATGGTTAATGAAATTCTGGAATACCGCTGGAGTGTTAGTCAAACCGAATGGAATAACCAAATTTTCAAACAGACCCTCAGAGGTGAGAAACGCAGTTTTCCACTCATCCCCCTCCCTCATCCGGATGAGATTGTATGCTCCCCTGAGGTCCAACTTAGAGAACCACCTGGCCCCCGGCAATTGGTTGTACAAATCAGGTATCAGTGGGAGAGGAGAGAGGATAAGTGTTTCTTATTGTTATCTTATTCAGTTCACGAAAATCTAGGCATGGGCATAAACCACCATCCTTTTTTTTTACAAAAAAGAACCCCGCCGGGAGAGACAGATGGCCGTATATGCCCTTTACGGAGGCTTTCAGAGATATACTCCTTCATAGCAGCCTGCTCAGGGCCAGAGACATTGTACAGGCGGGCTTTGGGCAATTTGGCACCGGGAACCAGATCAACGGCACAATCGAATGGGAGGTGTGGTGGTAGAACCTCAGCCTCCTTTTCAGAGAACACATCCTCAAAATCCTTCAGGTATTCAAGAATACTCTCCAGACTGATGGATGACATAGACACAGTAGCAAGACAATTTTCAGAACAACCAGGTCCCCAGTTAACAATATCCCAGGACCTCCAGTCAATAACTGGGTTATGCCGTTGCAACCAGGGAAACCCTAACACCAGACCAGCAGGGAGGTTATCCAAAACAAAGCATGACATGTGCTCCTGGTGTTGGGCCCCCACCCTGTGGGTGAATTCTTTAGAACTGAAATGGAGACCATCCTTAGTGAGAGGTGTAGCGTCAATATTGTAACAATATTGTATCTTACAGTAATTGTTTGGTTCTTTAAAAGGACATAGATCTGGGGATTTATTCTGACAGAATTTTATAGGCTGAACTGGATGGACTAATGTCTTTTTTCGGCCTTACTAACTATGTTACTATGTTACTATGTCAATAGCCACAATTTTTAAGGGAGTCTCCAACCTAACTGTCCCTAATCTACAGTGGGCCACCAACTTATAGTCAATCAGGTTCAGGGATGACACACAGTCCACAAAAGCTGAAGTATGGAAAAAGCCGTTCTCAACACCAAGTTCCACCTTTAACAGTATCTTTCAAAATGAAGAAAAGGGTGCCTGAGAGTCTGAGTGACCTCCACAATGATCACCCAGACTCAGTCGCTTGTTAGTCGGTGGACTGGAGGGGCAGTTTTTTTTCCAATGCCCAGGATCTCCACAGTAAAAACACAACTTTCCATCACATCGCCGTTTCCTCTCTTTCTCCTGGGGGTTGGTTGCTCCCACCTCCATAGGCTCAGATGGAAGCAAAACATCAGGTTTATCAGGGAACAACGGACTCCCTCGCTGTGTAACACCTCTCTCCCGCAGCCTCCGATCCATACGGATAGCCTGAGTCATGGCCTCCTCCAATGAGCTGGGAGGTGGATGGAGAGCCAGAGCGTCCTTCAAGCAATCCGACAGTCCCTTCCTGAACAGACCTCTCAGTGCGGAGTCATCCCAGGACACCTCAGTGGACCATCGACGGAATTCGGAGCTGCACCATTCGGCTGACTGCTTCCCCTACCCCAGACCCATAATAGTGTTCTCTGCCACCCTAACACGGTCCAGTTCGTCATAGATAAGTTCTAGGGCCTCAAAGAACCTATCTACCGACATCCGTTCAGGGGCAGTAGGGGACAACGAGAGAGCCCAGGATTGGCGACCCTCCCTAAGTAAGGAGATAATAATCCCTACCCGCTGAGTCTGATCCCCAGACGATCGGGGTTTAAGAGAAAGCCATAATTTACAACTCTCCTTGAATATGTGAAATTTCTCTTTTTCACCAAAAAATGTATCAGGAAGTTTAACCGAGGGTTCATGAGAATTCAAAATAACATCTACAGAGTCACCTGGTGGACTAACAATATGAGAGGTGTTTCCCTACATGGTCTTAATAGTCTCAGTCAGTTCTTTCTGTAAGTGGGTATGAGACATGACAAGGTACTGATGATTCACAGAAAAGTCCTGCGCCATCTGCGTTAAACTGGACACTTGATCTGCCAAGATATGCAGCGGATGCATGACCAGAGAAAAAAAAGTGCAAAATTCCGTTTAAATGTATAGGTTAGTGATAATGTAGTGAAACCTCCATCAGAGGGAGCTGGTGAGGGAAGAGAGGTTACACACTAGAGCACTAGAGCAGCAACACTGAGCAACAGCACAGGTGTGACGGGAAACGAGAGAGAATGGTCAGACGAACCGAGTCAGAAACTATCAGGAGCAGACGTACCAGAAGGAGCAGCAATAAATGTAGTCAAAATACCAAGCTGAGGGTCAGAGAGCCAAAACATAAGCACAGTGTCCAAAAATGTGAGGCGAAATACGTGGTCGGGGTACAAGCAGGGGAGTCAAATGCCAGAGAGGGAACATAGCAGCAAAGACGAATACCAAGAGACAGGGTCAGAGATCAGTCCGGGTCATACACGAGGATACCAGTCAAAGGCAGGAGGATCACCAAGGTACAAGGGTCAGAGGCTCTACATTGGCAGCTTGAGCTATCACTAACACTGGTCAGCAGGCTGTGAGACTGAAATAGCCCCGCTAGCTCCAGAAGGAGGCTGAGGAGATTAACCCCCGCATGATCAGTCCAGGGTGAAGGCAGCAGAAAATAAACTCCGGACTGGACCATGACATTTATAATCTAAAAAAAAAACAGGTATGCCTTAAATAGCCTGAAATAATAGGACCAAAAATATGAGGCTTTTTTAAAAGTCCCTTACAATCTTTACAAAGGACGTCCATGTAGTGCCTAAAAATTCACACTAAAAACAGACAAAAAAAAATATTTTTCTTTTTGCATTTTTTACCTTTTTATTTTTACTCTTTCTACTTATTTTAGTTACCTATATTTTATATAACTGTTTTGAACAGTGAATTTTATTAACATTTTTGTTTCTTTTTTTTTAAATCAAATTGGGTTGACACATTTAAGGCATGCCACATTGAGCCTGCCCTGAATTCCTCAGGAGACAAGAACCCATTTTTCTGGCACTAAATAGAAGTTTGCACATTTATATTCACCACTTTCCTGTTTTATTCTACTGAAGCAGTGCGACTGTACTGTAATGGTTACAATCTAATCCTGTAATACCTTCTCACCTTTCTGGACTGGGTGACACATTGCAGTTCTTTCAACACCCATTTTTTGGTATTTAGATGAAAAAAAAAAGTTTCCACTTGCTTTGTGAATATTTTCTTTCACTTCGGCATATTGCTTGCATAACCACCTGTGGCGCAGCTTCCATGGTCAGTAGAACAGACCTGTAACTGAGGGAAGAAAATAAAATATTAAAATGTACATGTAAAATGTGCTATTATTTAAAGGAGATCACCACTTCTAGGAAAGCAATCAAATATGCAACTGGATTTGTAGAAAAATCTCAGGGGAACTAGCCCAGGGCAGTTATGTTGTAGGGCTGGGATTCTGGGCTCTTCGAATAGCTTAAGGTAACGAAACACAAATCTGGTTCATCATATTTCTGACATTGCATATTTACTTAGGGTCTGATCAAAGTAAGTGGAGGCCTCTGAGCATAATATTTGGTGTAGGACCTTTCCCGAATATCAGGGTCGTATTATGGGTAGCTAACTTAAAAGAGTTGTCCTGGATTTCGAAACCGATTATTTTGGGACAGGATACAAAAATCTAAACTTTCCAAAAGTCTATTTTGCACTATAATCAATGACTTCAGTCTCTTTCCCCTCTCAACTTCTTAATATTAATACACTGGAAGAAGATGAGCGATTGAAGCCCTTAGTGGTGGAGGACTCTTTTGGTGGTGGCTCTAGCAGAAACAGCTTAGTACAGCACTCGGCTGTTTCTATTGGACCCATTCAATGGACTGTTAACATACATGAATGACCTCTAATTTATTTTAAGGCATTTCTAATTATGGATTCCATTTCTATTAATAGTAGGGTCTCCAGCAATCAGACATTTATCACCTTTATTGGGGATGGCTGAGAAAAAGAAGACTATATGACAATAGGCTTGTAGTTGGGTCTTCAGGTTAAACACTCATGTGCATAATTTGTGTGATTGCCCACATCCATGCGGTTGCTGGTCATTGGCTAACTCATATTTTGTGAACTCTTTCAACCATAAATGACTTTTACATTGACCTAGTTCTTCTTATATTACATCTAAAGTAAGATAAAACTTTAGTTTGGCAATGGAAGAATAGACTTCATTTGGTTGGCAATTTAGCATCTCAGACTCTTCATGGAATTTTTAAGTGAAAGAATAAAGAATATAAAAATCTATAAAGACTTTATTAGGAATTAGTAGAGATAGGAATTGATGCTTTAAAAAATCTCAGTTTTTGAGATACAACCAGGGTCTGGATATTTTTTCTTCTCTCTTGGGGTCTACAGAGAGTATGTAACTGTCAGGGTTCGCTCACACTGCCGCACAAATCGGATGAGTGCAATGTGGTAAAAAAATGGATTGCACTCGGACCAATGTTATTCAATGAGGCAGTTCAGATCTACATGTTTCTCCTCAGCTGTATTCGATATGAGAAAAAAAATCAAAGCATACTGCGATTTCACTCCGAAATCTGATGGGTGCAAGAAAAAAATCAGATGCCATACAGACCATCGGCATGGTGGGTCCAATTTTTACGGATACATTACAATTCTATAAGATAGGAAACTGTAAATTTTCCTATAGATGGTTAACAGCTGCTGAGTAGAGTTGAGCGACTTTAGTCGGATCGGGTTTCATGAAACAAAATTCGTTTCAGATGAAACTGGTCCGACTAGGGCAAAAAAAGTCGGAGTTTCGTCCGAAACCCGACCCCAATGCCAGTCAATGGGAAATAAAAGTCGGCATTGAGCGGATGACATTCAAGAATGGCTAAGAGGAAAACTTTGGACTATTCTGAAGTGGCCTTCTATGAGCCCTGACCTAAATCCTTTTGAGCATCTTTTGAAAGAGCTGAAACATGCCGTCTAGAAAAGCCAACCTTCAAACACGAGACAACTGGATCAGTCTGCTCTTGAGGAGTGGGCCAAAATACCTGTCGAGAGGTGCAGAAGACTCATTGACAGTTACAGGAATTGTTTGTTTGCAGTGATTGCCTCAGAAGGTTGTGCAGCAAAATATTAAGCTAAGTGTAACATAATTTCTGTTCAGGCCTCTTTCATGAGTTAAATTTTTAAAAAAATTCTGTGGAAGCATGGTTGAAAAGCAATATCTGACTTTCATTTGTTCATTTTCATAGATTTTTGATTTATTATTACTTTTGTCAGATTCAAGTTATTTCTGTCACCATTGTGGGTTTTTCTGTCATTAAACATGGGGTACCAACATTTTTGACCACATGTGTACATCCACCCCTATATTGGCTTCTTTGCTGTTCAGTCACCATGCAGCATGAGTAAAGAGAGAGCAGGTACACTACTGAGGATTTACATCCTATACTGCATGTTAATCTACTCTCCTGTTTTCACCTTCCTGACCAAGCCAAATTTTTCAATTCTGACCAGTGTCACTTTATATGGTAAGAACTCTGGAATTCTTCAAAATATACAGGCAATTCTGAGACTGAGAGGGCTGGACCTTTCTCAGTGGTACCTATGTGCAGTTTAGCGGTCTCTTTCCTCTCCATAACTATATATACAGTGGGTACGGAAAGTATTCAGACCCCTTTAAATTTTTCATTCATATTTAAGTCACATGCTGTCCATTTCCTTGCTTGAGATGGTTCTACACCTTCATTGAAGTTCAGCTGTGTTTAATTAAACTGATAGGACTTGATTTGTAAAGGCACACACCTGTCTATATAAGACCTCACAGCTCACAGTGCATGTCAGACCAAATGAGAATCATGAGGTCAAAGGAACTGGCCAAGGAGCTCAGAGACAGAATTGTGGCAAGGCACAGATCTGGACAAGGTTACAAAAATTTTTTTGCAGTACTCAAGGCTCCTAAGCACAGTGGCCTCCATAATCCTTAAAGTGAAGAAGTTTGGGACCACCAGAAGTCTTCGTAGACCTGGCCATCCAGCCAAACTGAGCAATCATGGGAGAAGAGCCTTGGTGAGAGAGGTAAAGAAGAGTCCCAAGATCACTGTGGCTGAGCTCCACAGATGCAGTAGGGAGATGGGGGAAAGTTCCACAAAGTCAACTATCACTGCAGCCCTCCACCAGTAGGGCCTTTATGGCAGAGTGGCCCGACGGAAGCCTTTCCTTAGTGCCAGACATACGAAAGCCTGCGTAGATTTTGCTAAAAAACACATGAAGGACTCCCAGACTATGAGAAATAAGATTCTCTGGTCTGATGAGACAAAGATAGAACTTTTTGGTGATAATTCTAAACGGTATGTGTGGAGAAAACCAGGCACTGCTCATCGCCTGCCCAATAAAATCCCAACAGTGAAACATGGTGGTGGAAGTATGGTGCTATGGGGGTGTTTTTCAGCTGCAGGTACAGGACGACTGGTTGCAATTGAAGGAGACATGAATGTGGCCAAGTAGAGAGATATCCTGGATGAATACCTCTTCCAGAGTGCTCTGGACCTCAGACTTGGCCGAAGGTTCACCTTCCAACAAGTCAATGACCCTAAGCAAACAGCTAAACTAACAAAGGAGTGGCTTCAGAACAACTCTGTGACCATTCATGAGTGACCCAGCCAGAGCCCTGACCTAATCCCAATTGAGCATCTCTAGCGAGACCTGAAAATGACTGTCCACCAATGTTCATCATCCAACCTGACGGAAATGGAGAGGATCTGCAAGGAAGAATGGCAGAGGATCCCCAAATCCAGGTGTGAAAAACTTGTTGCATCATTCCCAAGGAGACTCATGGCTGTACTAGCTCAAAAGGTTGTTTCTACTTAATGCTGAGAAAAGGGTTTGAATACTTATGACCAAGTGATTTTTCATTTTTTCTTTTTGAATAAAAAAATAAAATTCTACATTTCTGCTTTTTTCAGTCAAGATGGGGTGCAGAGTGTACATTAATGAGAAAAAAAAGAACTTTTTTGAATTTACCAAATGGCGGCAATGAAACAAAGAGTGAAAAATTTAAAGGGGTCTGAATACTTTCCGTACACACTGTAGCTACACTCTTTCTTCCCCTATTCCACCCCTTACACTTTTAACCCAAAACAACTCTCTCCTTTGCCAAAGCTAAATTAATTCACTATGCCCTTGGCTCTCCTGGGACTTTGTTTTTCCAATACATTATGCCCCACTGGGGCTTCTCTAGGCACACATTCAGTAAATTGAATGAGCTCTCCTCGCTACAGTAATGCCAACTGTTTGAACTCTAACTGAGTGTTAGGCACACTGTGGTGCATCAGAGTTTTCATTTGAATCTCCAAGTTATGTTATTCATATGAAACCTCTGAGAGATCCATTTATTATAATAAGGCATCAAAGTTACTCTGGACTCTGTCTAGCCTGTGTTCAGCGGTGTCCATCTTTTTGAGTGGTGCACAAAACTTTTGTGCATCCTAAAAAGACTGACAACGCCGGATAATAGGCCAAATGCTGTCCACAGTGTCTCTAGTGTCTCTATCTGCTTCATTTGAGGGAATCTTCCACCGGGCGTTCCGTCTAAATCACAAATTTCAGAGATTTCCACGAAAACCCTGATGTAAGCCCTCAGTGTAGAGTGCAGGATAAATGTGAGCTGAGGCTACTGCGATCTATGGGAGACAGAATGAACAAATCAACAGCAAGTGAAGAATTGGTTTTATTTATTTTTTATTTTTTATGCCATTACCATTGCTATATAAGTTATTAAATGACTTTATTCCTCAGGTCAGTCCTATTCTAGTGATACCAGATTTATATAGTTTTTTTAAGATTTTGCTATAATCACATACCAATAAACAATTTTTTTTGCAAATAAAATTTTTTTTCCATTACCATATTTCTTTCTTTTGTGACATTCATCCTGTGGTAAAAGACAGGTTTACTCTTCTGGTCAGAATGATTACAGTGATACCACATTTATATAGTTTTTTATGTTTTGCTGCTTTAACACAATAAAAACAATTTTATAGAAAACAATTGCTGTGCATTGCCTTATTTTGACAGCTTTATATTTTTCCCCTGATAAAGCTAAATGGGAGCTTGCTTTTTCTGATATTTTCAGATTTACTATTCTTATTTACATATGACTTTTTGATTGCCTTTCTTTCCTTCTTTTGTTCAGCTGTATGATGAAAAAACAAAATTTTTTTTTAAATTAATTTATTTATTTTTGCACTGTTTACTGTAGGGGTTAAATGGTGTGACTGTGACTGGTGTGACTTATCAGTTTCCTCCAGAAGTGGCAATACCAATTATTTTTACGTTTTTTTGTTTGTACATAAATACAGTATATGTTTTTATTGGCACAATAAGTTTTTATCAATTTTTTGTTCTTCATTTTGTGATTTTGTTCTTGTATTTTTTTTCTTAATTAAACTTTTTTTTACTTAGTTCGTCTATGGGACATCAACTTTTATTTCTCTATTCACTGTTCTAATGCAATCGCAATACACATGTACTGCAATGCATTAGAACAGTCAGTGTGACACTGATAGAACGCTTTTTAAACCCTGCTTATGGCAGGATCTGGCAGGCCACAAGAGCTGGCAGACCTGTAGGTCATTATTTGACCCAAGCTTCCATGACAACCATCTGCTCCTGCGATCATGATGCGGGAATGTCGACGGGGTGAGGTGAAGCCCCACTATCTCACATCACTCTAAATTCTGTGCCCTCTACTAATCATTGCAATTTAGAGGGTGATGTTTCGAAAGAGCTCAGCTATCACTAAATCTGGTCGTCTGGCTTTAGGGGGTAGATGAGGGAGCCAAAATAACTTTCTGCCATATAAAAAAAACACCAATACTTGGTGAGCAGCCCTGTTATGGATTATATATTGGAGTCCAGAAACTTACGGTAACCCGGTACTAGAACTTTTTTCCAGGGCATTAGAGAGACTGGAATCCCCTTTGAGAGGGTGATTGAGGTTGACTTTTACCTTGCTTACAAGGCAACAAGAAGTGGACACAATTTTGACAACTTCATGACTCTTTGCTTCAGTATTGGCCTTAATCTGCTTCCTACCTGTTTTCATTCATGCCGGCGGATGGAGTGGTGTTGCGAAACCTTGAAGCCTAATGCATATTGTTTCATGCATAATGTTATCAGAGAAAAAATATGTCCAAGGAAACCTGGAAATAGAGGCCATGAAAAATGGCCAGTTCCCGGCTGATGGATGTTTGGCCCGTGGTCATTATTGTGCAACTCCTCTGACTTAATGTTTTAGTGCTTACTAATGAAATAGTGATATCCTCCAAAAAAATAATTCTTTTTTTTTTGGTGTGAGAAGAAGAGGAAGTTGTAAATGTATGTGGTTTGTTTTTCTCCCGCTGGATGAATAGCCTCCTGGTTGCCAGTTGGTGGTCAGCCATTGTAAGTTGAAAGTTCAAGAGACACCTGTATTAGGCTCATCATCCGGCGGTCGATTGTGGTATCGCATTTAGAGCACGCTCCGAATATATTCTGGAGACAAGTGGAAAAATGGGCCCATATATATATATGTTTGACACTAGCTTCCTGCCGCCCAGCAATAGTTAAGCGACAGCCAGTTGGCTCATCCCCAGTAAAGTTGAAAGGCTATAGTCCAACTGTGTCAAATCTGTCCCTCTCGCGATATGTTTAGTTTTAAATAGCATATTTGTGAAGTAATAATAATGGAAAAGAAGTGTCCCATTGGGATAATACTTCCTCTTCCATTACAAATAGCAAACAGACAGAAAGTTGGTTAGTGGCCATTTATATACAGAAGGTCATAAGTTACACATGCCAGATCGCTCTCACATTGACTTAATATTCCGCCACTTAACATAAAGTGCTATTCTTAGTTAATAGACTTTTCATAGCGTGGCCTACAATAGATATATTAAGAAAATGCATAACAGGAAGTCTGTTTATGGTTAAAAAGCAAGTAGCAATTTGGCAGTCGCATCAAAATCAGCTTTCGGGAGCTGAAAGATAAACGACTGACCGAGTTTATGGACTACTTTGCATTTTTTTTCTCATTTTATTCAACTAAAACTGTATTTCTCCATTAGAAAAAATATGGAGCAGATTTAAAGAAACTTTCGAAAAACAAACTTGTCTTTGCTGCCTATTAGAAACCAATCACAGTGTGGTTTTCATTTTTCAAGAACAGGACATAAAATGAAAGCTGCTCCAGTTTGGTTACTTAGACAATTTTGTAAATTTGGCATACGTCCTGTGTAAAAACTAGACATGAAAAAATCGATTTGAAGCAAATCAAATTTCACAAAAAGTTTGGTCTCCCCATAGAGAGAGACCTCAAAGCATAATTAAAGATTTGGCTTTCGTCGAAGAAATTTGTTGCAAATCAAATTTCCAGACCAAATTTGAGAAAATATGGTAAATTCAATGTTTTGGCAGATTCACAAGTCACTATCAATATAAATAAAAGTACTATTATAATTATTATCAGTATTTATTATGCAGTGACTTCAATTACAAGGTGCTGTATGTATGTATAAAAAGATGCAAACAGGGTTTACATTACATAACCTAGACATACCAGTATATACTCATTTCTGGAGTGGTACTTTAAAGAGTTAAGGCCCCGTCACAAACAGCAAGATCGCTGATTTTGTGACGCGACAGCGACCTCACCAGCGATATCGCTGTGTGTGACACGCATCAGCGACTGCCCCCCCGCCGGGCATTGCTGATCGTGCAGGAATGTCCTGTGCCATTTTTTGATCGTTGGTCTCCCGCTGGCCAGCGCGCATCGCTGCGTGTGGCAGCGGGAGACCGCCGATCAGCGAGATTCCAGCGCTGTAAGCAGAAGCTGGGAGCTGGTATCCAATGTAAATATCGGGTAACTAAGCACACGCGTCGCTTACTTACCCGCTGTGTACCTTTGATACCAGCGTGCTCGCGTGAGCATGTTGGTATCTAAGGTACACAGCGGGTAACTAAGCGACGCATGCACTTAGTTACCCAATATTTACCTTGGATACCAGCGTTCCCTCTGGTCCTGATCGCTGGTGAGTCTGCCTGTTTGACAGCGCCAAAGTGATCATTTAGCGATGCACCAGCGATCCTGACCAGGCCGTATCGTTGTCGGGATCGCTGGTGCATCGTTTAGTGTGACGGCACCCTTATTCCCACAATCGCATTATTTTTCACAAAACACAATAAATGTATATTTATTTTTAGTACGTAGACTAAGGGCCCCGTTACACATAACGATGTCCCAGCGATCCCACCAACGATCCGACATGGATGGGATCGCTGGGACATGTTAGGCTGATCGCTGGTGAGCTGTCACAAATACAGCCCCTCCAGCGATCAAGACCAGCGAGCACGCTGGTATCCAACATAAACATCGGGTTTCTAAGAGCCGTGGGGCTCTTAGAAACCCGATGTTTACCCTAGATACCAGCGTGCACTGCAGGTGGGGCGGGAGGAGGAGGCAGAGCGGCGCACAGACAGACGGGAGTGCAGATAGCAGAGCTACTCCGGTCTGTCTGTGCGCCACTCTGCCTCCACCTCCCGCCCTGCCTGCAGTGCATGCTGGTATCTAGGGTAAACATTGGGTTTCTAAGAGCCCCGCGGCTCTTAGAAACCCGATGTTTATGTTGGATACCAGCGTGCAGCATCGCTAATCGCTGGCTCCCGCTGCCACACGCAGCGATGCGAGCTGGCCAGCGGGAGTCCAGCGATCAAAAACGGCCCAGGACGATCCAGCACGATCAGCGATACCCGGCAGGGGGGCCGGTCGCTGCTGGATGTCACACACAGTGATCTCGCTGGAGAGATCGCTGATGTGTCACAAAATCAGCGATCTCTCCAGCGAGATCGCTGTGTGTAACGGGGCCTTAAGGCCACCATAAAGGTACAAGAAATAAACCCTGTGTCTTTTTTCATCTTTATCTGGCCCCTTTGTGCAACCCGCTTCTCAAAGTTGAATGGACAGTCCTATTCTTATCTGCTAAAACTACAGTTATCAGCAGTACTTGCTTCTCCTTAATGCTGTAGACCCCTCTCCTGTGTTCTCATGACAAGACCCATTCTGATTAATCATCAAGCTAATCTGTCTAGAATTCATGTTATTATTATGTGCCTTCTCTTCTCCTGTACAGAACCCTGCTTGGCTGATTTTACCTTCAACCATCTACATCAGCTTATGTGATTCCACAACATAAATTATTTCTAGCATAGTTCAACTTTTAGACAACTCCCCACAATGGTAGCACAAAGCTCTATTTATTGCCTGTTGTTGAAAAATCAATTTCGTAAAGCTGCACAGTTGATGACTATGGAAGAAAATATCTGCCATATAATTAACACTGATCCCTCGCCACCAGGCACCAAACACAGCTCCATTAATCTTAATCTCTTTAGACAGAGCCCCATATTTCTTTATATCCTCATTTCTGTCACCTGTATACAGATCCCCTTCCTGCACTGCATTACTTCTTTCGGCTACTGAATACAGTCCATTTCTGCAGTAAATTACTACACTTAGCCCCGTTATATAGAGCCCCATCCTGCAATATATCTTTCTTTCTGTCCCTTATATAAAGCCCATCCTGCAGTATATCTATCCTCTTAACCTCAGTATACAGAGTCCAATCCTATGGTACATCTCTCTTCTCAGTCCTCTGTAACATAGTAACATAGTTTTGAAGGCTGAAGGAAGACCTTATGCCCATCTAGTTCAGCCTATTTTTAGTGCAGCTGTTCCGCATTGTTGATCCTGGGGAAGGCAAAAAACCCACAGAGTAGAAGCCAATTTTCTCCATAGGGAAAAAAATTCCTTCCCCTAAGCTGGGTCAACCATCTACCTATAATATTCTGTTATGCGTAACCTTCTATACTGTTACTCACAAGAAAAGCATCCATTCCTTTCTTAATTTCATTCAGTGAGTTGGCCATCACCACTTCCTCAGGAAGAGAATTCCAGAGCCTCACTGCTCTTACCGTGAAGAACCCTCTTCTATGCTGGTGCAGAAATTGTCTTTCCTCCAAACGAAGAGAATGCCCCCTTGTTCTTGTCACAGTCCTTGGTACAAACAGTTCATTGGAGAGATCTCTGTATTGCCCTCTGATATGCTTGTACATATATATTAGGTCTCCCCTAAGTCTTCTCTTTTCTAGAGTAAATAGATCTAATTTTGATAACCTTTCTGGGTATTGTAGTGAACCAACTCCATTTATCATTTTAGTAGCCCGCCTTTGAACCCTTTCAAGTTCAGTAATGTCTTTCTTGAGCACCGGCGTCCAAAATTGCACACAATACTCCAAGTGTGGTCTGACGAGTGATTTGTACAGAGGGAGAATTATGTTTTCATCTCGTGTCCCCAGACCTCTTCTAATGCATCCCATGACCCTATTTGCTTTGGTGGCAGCCGCCTGACACTATGCACTCCAATTTAGCTTCTTATTGAGTAAGATGCCTAAGTCTTTTTCCATGTCTGATTTCCCCAGCAGTTTCCCATTTAGTAAGTAACTGTAACATCAGTTTCTCCTTCCCATGTGCATAACCTTACACTTATCTGTGTTAAAC